>NC_083610.1:84633103-86057484 GCF_029168945.1 Cannabis sativa | reverse complement strand
CAAATTTGAACCCAAAACAATTCTTCATATTCATTTCTTAGTAGTACAAATTGATTGTGACTAGTGGCAAAAAATATTCCGAGATTGGTCCGGGCCACATTTCACAAAGGGGTACCACTATCAGAAATGTGAGATTTTCACTATTTCGATTAAAACGATCGTTAGTGCAAGAAAACTAATTTTTCTCTCAACGTGTCCAAGAGCAAAGTGATGCACAACGGTCTTGGCTAGGCCCCCGTGAAATTTCATGATCTTTGGAGATGTGTAGGTTGAGATTTTAACAGATAATGACCGAGTGTAAAAGTAAGGAAAAAACTTGTAAAAATTTCCCCTGAAAAGAAGAAAATTTTCAATTAGGGGGCCATTTCAACAAATTTTAACCCAAAACCATTCTTCATATTCATTTCTTAGTAGTACAAATTGATTGTGACTAGTGGCAAAAAATATTCTGAGATTGGTCCGGGCCACATTTCACAAAGGGGTACCACTATCAGAAATGTGAGATTTTCACTATTTCGATTAAAACGATCGTTAGTGCAAGAAAACTAATTTTTCTTTCAACGTGTCCAAGAGAAAAGTGATGCACAACGGTCTTGGCTAGGCCCCCGTGAAATTTCATGATATTTGGAGATGTGTAGGTTGAGATTTTAACAGATAACTAACGAGTGTAAGAGTAAGGAAAAAACTCGTTAAAATTTCCCCTGAAAAGAAGAATATTTTAAATTAGGGGGCCATTTCAACAAATTTTAACCCAAAACCATTCTTCATATTCATTTCTTAGTAGTACAAATTGATTGTGACTAGTGGCAAAAAATATTCCGAGATTGGTCCGGGACACATTTCACAAAGGGGTACCACTATCAGAAATGTGAGATTTTCACTATTTCGATTAAAACGATCGTTAGTGAAAGAAAACTAATTTTTCTCTCAACGTGTCCAAGAGAAAAGTGATGCACAACGGTCTTGGCTAGGCCCCCGTGAAATTTCATGATTTTTGGAGATGTGTAGGTTGAGATTTTAACGGTATAACTAACGAGTGTAAGAGTAAGGAAAAAACTTGTTAAAATTTCCATTGAAAAGAAGAATATTTTCAATTAGGGGGCCATTTCAACAAATTTGAACCCAAAACCATTCTTCATATTCATTTCTTAGTAGTACAAATTGATTGTGACTAGTGGCAAAAAATATTCCGAGATTGGTCCGGGCCACATTTCACAAAGGGGTACCACTATCAGAAATGTGAGTTTTTCACTATTTCGATTAAAACGATCGTTAGTGCAAGAAAACTAATTTTTCTCTCAACGTGTCCAAGAGCAAAGTGATGCACAACGGTCTTGGCTAGGCCCCCGTGAAATTTCATGATCTTTGGAGATGTGTAGGTTGAGATTTTAACAGATAATGACCGAGTGTAAAAGTAAGGAAAAAACTTGTAAAAATTTCCCCTGAAAAGAAGAAAATTTTCAATTAGGGGGCCATTTCAACAAATTTTAACCCAAAACCATTCTTCATATTCATTTCTTAGTAGTACAAATTGATTGTGACTAGTGGCAAAAAATATTCTGAGATTGGTCCGGGCCACATTTCACAAAGGGGTACCACTATCAGAAATGTGAGATTTTCACTATTTCGATTAAAACGATCGTTAGTGCAAGAAAACTAATTTTTCTTTCAACGTGTCCAAGAGAAAAGTGATGCACAACGGTCTTGGCTAGGCCCCCGTGAAATTTCATGATATTTGGAGATGTGTAGGTTGAGATTTTAACAGATAACTAACGAGTGTAAGAGTAAGGAAAAAACTCGTTAAAATTTCCCCTGAAAAGAAGAATATTTTAAATTAGGGGGCCATTTCAACAAATTTTAACCCAAAACCATTCTTCATATTCATTTCTTAGTAGTACAAATTGATTGTGACTAGTGGCAAAAAATATTCCGAGATTGGTCCGGGACACATTTCACAAAGGGGTACCACTATCAGAAATGTGAGATTTTCACTATTTCGATTAAAACGATCGTTAGTGAAAGAAAACTAATTTTTCTCTCAACGTGTCCAAGAGAAAAGTGATGCACAACGGTCTTGGCTAGGCCCCCGTGAAATTTCATGATTTTTGGAGATGTGTAGGTTGAGATTTTAACAGATAACTAACGAGTGTAAGAGTAAGGAAAAAACTTGTTAAAATTTCCATTGAAAAGAAGAATATTTTCAATTAGGGGGCCATTTCAACAAATTTGAACCCAAAACCATTCTTCATATTCATTTCTTAGTAGTACAAATTGATTGTGACTAGTGGCAAAAAATATTCCGAGATTGGTCCGGGCCACATTTCACAAAGGGGTACCACTATCAGAAATGTGAGTTTTTCACTATTTCGATTAAAACGATCGTTAGTGCAAGAAAACTAATTTTTCTCTCAACGTGTCCAAGAGCAAAGTGATGCACAACGGTCTTGGCTAGGCCCCCGTGAAATTTCATGATCTTTGGAGATGTGTAGGTTGAGATTTTAACAGATAATTAACGAGTGTAAAAGTAAGGAAAAAACTTGTAAAAATTTCCCCTGAAAAGAAGAAAATTTTCAATTAGGGGGCCATTTCAACAAATTTTAACCCAAAACCATTCTTCATATTCATTTCTTAGTAGTACAAATTGATTGTGACTAGTGGCAAAAAATATTCTGAGATTGGTCCGGGCCACATTTCACAAAGGGGTACCACTATCAGAAATGTGAGATTTTCACTATTTCGATTAAAACGATCGTTAGTGCAAGAAAACTAATTTTTCTCTCAACGTGTCCAAGAGAAAAGTGATGCACAACGGTCTTGGCTAGGCCCCCGTGAAATTTCATGATATTTGGAGATGTGTAGGTTGAGATTTTAACAGATAACTAACGAGTGTAAGAGTAAGGAAAAAACTTGTTAAAATTTCCCCTGAAAAGAAGAATATTTTAAATTAGGGGGCCATTTCAACAAATTTTAACCCAAAACCATTCTTCATATTCATTTCTTAGTAGTACAAATTGATTGTGACTAGTGGCAAAAAATATTCCGAGATTGGTCCGGGACACATTTCACAAAGGGGTACCACTATCAGAAATGTGAGATTTTAACTATTTCGATTAAAACGATCGTTAGTGCAAGAAAACTAATTTTTCTCTCAACGTGTCCAAGAGAAAAGTGATGCACAACGGTCTTGGCTAGGCCCCCATGAAATTTCATGATTTTTGGAGATGTGTAGGTTGAGATTTTAACAGATAACTAACGAGTGTAAGAGTAAGGAAAAAACTTGTTAAAATTTCCCCTGAAAAGAAGAATATTTTAAATTAGGGGGCCATTTCAACAAATTTTAACCCAAAACCATTCTTCATATTCATTTCTTAGTTGTACAAATTGATTGTGACTAGTGGCAAAAAATATTCCGAGATTGGTCCGGGCCACATTTCACAAAGGGGTACCACTATCAGAAATGTGAGATTTTCACTATTTCGATTAAAACGATCGTTAGTGCAAGAAAACTAATTTTTCTCTCAACGTGTCCAAGAGAAAAGTGATGCACAACGGTCTTGGCTAGGCCCCCGTGAAATTTCATGATTTTTGGAGATGTGTAGGTTGAGATTTTAACAGATAACTAACGAGTGTAAGAGTAAGGAAAAAACTTGTTAAAATTTCCCCTGAAAAGAAGAATATTTTCAATTAGGGGGCCATTTCAACAAATTTGAACCCAAAACAATTCTTCATATTCATTTCTTAGTAGTACAAATTGATTGTGACTAGTGGCAAAAAATATTCCGAGATTGGTCCGGGCCACATTTCACAAAGGGGTACCACTATCAGAAATGTGAGATTTTCACTATTTCGATTAAAACGATCGTTAGTGCAAGAAAACTAATTTTTCTCTCAACGTGTCCAAGAGAAAAGTGATGCACAACGGTCTTGGCTAGGCCCCCGTGAAATTTCATGATCTTTGGAGATGTGTAGGTTGAGATTTTAACAGATAATGACCGAGTGTAAAAGTAAGGAAAAAACTTGTAAAAATTTCCCCTGAAAAGAAGAATATTTTCAATTAGGGGGCCATTTCAACAAATTTTAACCCAAAACCATTCTTCATATTCATTTCTTAGTAGTACAAATTGATTGTGACTAGTGGCAAAAAATATTCCGAGATTGGTCACGGCCACATTTCACAAAGGGGTACCACTATCAGAAATGTGAGATTTTCACTATTTCGATTAAAACGATCGTTAGTGCAAGAAAACTAATTTTTCTCTCAACGTGTCCAAGAGAAAAGTGATGCACAACGGTCTTGGCTAGGCCCCCGTGAAATTTCATGATATTTGGAGATGTGTAGGTTGAGATTTTAACAGATAACTAACGAGTGTAAGAGTAAGGAAAAAACTCGTTAAAATTTCCCCTGAAAAGAAGAATATTTTAAATTAGGGGGCCATTTCAACAAATTTTAACCCAAAACCATTCTTCATATTCATTTCTTAGTAGTACAAATTGATTGTGACTAGTGGCAAAAAATATTCCGAGATTGGTCCGGGACACATTTCACAAAGGGGTACCACTATCAGAAATGTGAGATTTTCACTATTTCGATTAAAACGATCGTTAGTGAAAGAAAACTAATTTTTCTCTCAACGTGTCCAAGAGAAAAGTGATGCACAACGGTCTTGGCTAGGCCCCGTGAAATTTCATGATCTTTGGAGATGTGTAGGTTGAGATTTTAACAGATAACTAACGAGTGTAAGAGTAAGGAAAAAACTTGTTAAAATTTCCATTGAAAAGAAGAATATTTTCAATTAGGGGGCCATTTCAACAAATTTGAACCCAAAACCATTCTTCATATTCATTTCTTAGTAGTACAAATTGATTGTGACTAGTGGCAAAAAATATTCCGAGATTGGTCCGGGCCACATTTCACAAAGGGGTACCACTATCAGAAATGTGAGATTTTCACTATTTCGATTAAAACGATCGTTAGTGCAAGAAAACTAATTTTTCTCTCAACGTGTCCAAGAGAAAAGTGATGCACAACGGTCTTGGCTAGGCCCCCGTGAAATTTCATGATCTTTGGAGATGTGTAGGTTGAGATTTTAACAGATAATGACCGAGTGTAAAAGTAAGGAAAAAACTTGTAAAAATTTCCCCTGAAAAGAAGAATATTTTCAATTAGGGGGCCATTTCAACAAATTTTAACCCAAAACCATTCTTCATATTCATTTCTTAGTAGTACAAATTGATTGTGACTAGTGGCAAAAAATATTCCGAGATTGGTCCGGGCCACATTTCACAAAGGGGTACCACTATCAGAAATGTGAGATTTTCACTATTTCGATTAAAACGATCGTTAGTGCAAGAAAACTAATTTTTCTCTCAACGTGTCCAAGAGAAAAGTGATGCACAAAGGTCTTGGCTAGGCCCCCGTGAAATTTCATGATCTTTGGAGATGTGTAGGTTGAGATTTTAACAGATAACTAACGAGTGTAAGAGTAAGGAAAAAACTTGTTAAAATTTCCCCTGAAAAGAAGAATATTTTAAATTAGGGGGCCATTTCAACAAATTTTAACCCAAAACCATTCTTCATATTCATTTCTTAGTAGTACAAATTGATTGTGACTAGTGGCAAAAAATATTCCGAGATTGGTCCGGGACACATTTCACAAAGGGGTACCACTATCATAAATGTGAGATTTTAACTATTTCGATTAAAACGATCGTTAGTGCAAGAAAACTAATTTTTCTCTCAACGTGTCCAAGAGAAAAGTGATGCACAACGGTCTTGGCTAGGCCCCCATGAAATTTCATGATTTTTGGAGATGTGTAGGTTGAGATTTTAACAGATAACTAACGAGTGTAAGAGTAAGGAAAAAACTTGTTAAAATTTCCCCTGAAAAGAAGAATATTTTCAATTAGGGGGCCATTTCTACAAATTTTAACCCAAAACCATTCTTCATATTCATTTCTTAGTCGTAAAAATTGATTGTGACTAGTGGCAAAAAATATTCCGAGATTTGTCCGAGCCACATTTCACAAAGGGGTACCACTATCAGAAATGTGAGATTTTCACTATTTCGATTAAAACGATCGTTAGTGCAAGAAAAATAATTTTTCTCTCAACGTGTCCAAGAGAAAAGTGATGCACAACGGTCTTGGCTAGGCCCCCGTGAAATTTCATGATTTTTGGAGATGTGTAGGTTGAGATTTTAACAGATAACTAACGAGTGTAAGAGTAAGGAAAAAACTTGTTAAAATTTCCCCTGAAAAGAAGAATATTTTCAATTAGGGGGCCATTTCAACAAATTTTAACCCAAAACCATTCTTCATATTCATTTCTTAGTAGTACAAATTGATTGTGACTAGTGGCAAAAAATATTCCGAGATTGGTCCGGGCCACATTTCACAAAGGGGTACCACTATCAGAAATATGAGATTTTCACTATTTCGATTAAAACGATCGTTAGTGCAAGAAAACTAATTTTTCTCTCAACGTGTCCAAGAGAAAAGTGATGCATAACGGTCTTGGCTAGGCCCCCGTGAAATTTCATGATCTTTGGAGATGTGTAGGTTGAGATTTTAACAGATAACTAACGAGTGTAAGAGTAAGGAAAAAACTTGTAAAAATTTCCCCTGAAAAGAAGAATATTTTCAATTAGGGGGCCATTTCAACAAATTTTAACCCAAAACCATTCTTCATATTCATTTATTAGTAGTACAAATTTATTGTGACTAGTGGCAAAAAATATTCCGAGATTGGTCCGGGCCACATTTCACAAAGGGGTACCACTATCAGAAATGTGAGATTTTAACTATTTCGATTAAAACGATCGTTAGTGCAAGAAAACTAATTTTTCTCTCAACGTGTCCAAGAGAAAAGTGATGCACAACGGTCTTGGCTAGGCCCCCGTGAAATTTCATGATATTTGGAGATGTGTAGGTTGAGATTTTAACAGATAACTAACGAGTGTAAGAGTAAGGAAAAAACTTGTAAAAATTTCCCCTGAAAAGAAGAATATTTTCAATTAGGGGGCCATTTCAACAAATTTTAACCCAAAACCATTCTTCATATTCATTTCTTAGTAGTACAAATTGATTGTGACTAGTGGCAAAAAATATTCCAAGATTGGTCCGGGCCACATTTCACAAAGGGGTACCACTATCAGAAATGTGAGATTTTCACTATTTCGATTAAAACGATCTTTAGTGCAAGAAAACTAATTTTTCTCTCAACGTGTCCAAGAGAAAAGTGATGCACAACGGTCTTGGCTAGGCCCCCGTGAAATTTCATGATTTTTGGAGATGTGTAGGTTGAGATTTTAACAGATAACTAACGAGTGTAAGAGTAAGGAAAAAACTTGTTAAAATTTCCCCTAAAAAGAAGAATATTTTCAATTAGGGGGCCATTTCAACAAATTTTAACCCAAAACCATTCTTCATATTCATTTCTTAGTAGTAAAAATTGATTGTGACTAGTGGCAAAAAATATTCCGAGATTGGTCCGGGCCACATTTCACAAAGGGGTACCACTATCAGAAATGTGAGATTTTCACTATTTCGATTAAAACGATCGTTAGTGCAAGAAAACTAATTTTTCTCTCAACGTGTCCAAGAGAAAAGTGATGCACAACGGTCTTGGCTAGGCCCCCATGAAATTTCATGATTTTTGGAGATGTGTAGGTTGAGATTTTAACAGATAACTAACGAGTGTAAGAGTAAGGAAAAAACTTGTTAAAATTTCCCCTGAAAAGAAGAATATTTTCAATTAGGGGGCCATTTCAACAAATTTTAACCCAAAACCATTCTTCATATTCATTTCTTAGTAGTACAAATTGATTGTGACTAGTGGCAAAAAATATTCCAAGATTGGTCCGGGCCACATTTCACAAAGGGGTACCACTATCAGAAATGTGAGATTTTCACTATTTCGATTAAAACGATCGTTAGTGCAAGAAAACTAATTTTTCTCTCAACGTGTCCAAGAGAAAAGTGATGCACAACGGTCTTGGCTAGGCCCCCGTGAAATTTCATGATTTTTGGAGATGTGTAGGTTGAGATTTTAACAGATAACTAACGAGTGTAAGAGTAAGGAAAAAACTTGTTAAAATTTCCCCTAAAAAGAATAATATTTTCAATTAGGGGGCCATTTCAACAAATTTTAACCCAAAACCATTCTTCATATTCATTTCTTAGTCGTAAAAATTGATTGTGACTAGTGGCAAAAAATATTCCGAGATTGGTCCGGGCCACATTTCACAAAGGGGTACCACTATCAGAAATGTGAGATTTTCACTATTTCGATTAAAACGATCGTTAGTGCAAGAAAACTAATTTTTCTCTCAACGTGTCCAAGAGAAAAGTGATGCACAACGGTCTTGGCTAGGCCCCCATGAAATTTCATGATTTTTGGAGATGTGTAGGTTGAGATTTTAACAGATAACTAACGAGTGTAAGAGTAAGGAAAAAACTTGTTAAAATTTCCCCTGAAAAGAAGAATATTTTCAATTAGGGGGCCATTTCAACAAATTTTAACCCAAAACCATTCTTCATATTCATTTCTTAGTAGTACAAATTGATTGTGACTAGTGGCAAAAAATATTCCGAGATTGGTCCGGGCCACATTTCACAAAGGGGTACCACTATCAGAAATGTGAGATTTTCACTATTTCGATTAAAACGATCGTTAGTGCAAGAAAACTAATTTTTCTCTCAACGTGTCCAAGAGAAAAGTGATGCATAACGGTCTTGGCTAGGCCCCCGTGAAATTTCATGATCTTTGGAGATGTGTAGGTTGAGATTTTAACAGATAACTAACGAGTGTAAGAGTAAGGAAAAAACTTGTAAAAATTTCCCCTGAAAAGAAGAATATTTTCAATTAGGGGGCCATTTCAACAAATTTTAACCCAAAACCATTCTTCATATTCATTTCTTAGTAGTACAAATTAATTGTGACTAGTGGCAAAAAATATTCCGAGATTGGTCCGGGCCACATTTCACAAAGGGGTACCACTATCAGAAATGTGAGATTTTCACTATTTCGATTAAAACGATCGTTAGTGCAAGAAAACTAATTTTTCTCTCAACGTGTCCAAGAGAAAAGTGATGCACAATGGTCTTGGCTAGGCCCCCGTGAAATTTCATGATATTTGGAGATGTGTAGGTTGAGATTTTAACAGATAACTAACGAGTGTAAGAGTAAGGAAAAAACTTGTTAAAATTTCCCCTGAAAAGAAGAATATTTTCAATTAGGGGGCCATTTCAACAAATTTTAACCCAAAACCATTCTTCATATTCATTTCTTAGTAGTACAAATTGATTGTGACTAGTGGCAAAAAATATTCCGAGATTGGTCCGGCCACATTTCACAAAGGGGTACCACTATCAGAAATGTGAGATTTTCACTATTTCGATTAAAACGATCGTTAGTGCAAGAAAACTAATTTTTCTCTCAACGTGTCCAAGAGAAAAGTGATGCACAACGGTCTTGGCTAGGCCCCCGTGAAATTTCATGATTTTTGGAGATGTGTAGGTTGAGATTTTAACAGATAACTAACGAGTGTAAGAGTAAGGAAAAAACTTGTTAAAATTTCCCCTGAAAAGAAGAATATTTTCAATTAGGGGGCCATTTCAACAAATTTTAACCCAAAACCATTCTTCATATTCATTTCTTAGTAGTACAAATTGATTGTGACTAGTGGCAAAAAATATTCCAAGATTGGTCCGGGCCACATTTCACAAAGGGGTACCACTATCAGAAATGTGAGATTTTCACTATTTCGATTAAAACGATCGTTAGTGCAAGAAAACTAATTTTTCTCTCAACGTGTCCAAGAGAAAAGTGATGCACAACGGTCTTGGCTAGGCCCCCGTGAAATTTCATGATCTTTGGAGATGTGTAGGTTGAGATTTTAACAGATAACTAACGAGTGTAAGAGTAAGGAAAAAACTTGTTAAAATTTCCCCTAAAAAGAAGAATATTTTCAATTAGGGGGCCATTTCAACAAATTTTAACCCAAAACCATTCTTCATATTCATTTCTTAGTAGTAAAAATTGATTGTGACTAGTGGCAAAAAATATTCCGAGATTGGTCCGGTCCACATTTCACAAAGGGGTACCACTATCAGAAATGTGAGATTTTCACTATTTCGATTAAAACGATCGTTAGTGCAAGAAAACTAATTTTTCTCTCAACGTGTCCAAGAGAAAAGTGATGCACAACGGTCTTGGCTAGGCCCCCGTGAAATTTCATGATCTTTGGAGATGTGTAGGTTGAGATTTTAACAGATAACTAACGAGTGTAAGAGTAAGGAAAAAACTTGTTAAAATTTCCCCTGAAAAGAAGAATATTTTAAATTAGGGGGCCATTTCAACAAATTTTAACCCAAAACCATTCTTCATATTCATTTCTTAGTAGTACAAATTGATTGTGACTAGTGGCAAAAAATATTCCGAGATTGGTCCGGGACACATTTCACAAAGGGGTACCACTATCAGAAATGTGAGATTTTCACTATTTCGATTAAAACGATCGTTAGTGCAAGAAAACTAATTTTTCTCTCAACGTGTCCAAGAGAAAAGTGATGCACAACGGTCTTGGCTAGGCCCCCGTGAAATTTCATGATTTTTGGAGATGTGTAGGTTGAGATTTTAACAGATAACTAACGAGTGTAAGAGTAAGGAAAAAACTTGTAAAAATTTCCCCTGAAAAGAAGAATATTTTCAATTAGGGGGCCATTTCAACAAATTTTAACCCAAAACCATTCTTCATATTCATTTCTTAGTAGTACAAATTGATTGTGACTAGTGGCAAAAAATATTCCGAGATTGGTCCGGTCCACATTTCACAAAGGGGTACCACTATCGGAAATGTGAGATTTTCACTATTTCGATTAAAACGATCGTTAGTGCAAGAAAACTAATTTTTCTCTCAACGTGTCCAAGAGAAAAGTGATGCACAACGGTCTTGGCTAGGCCCCCGTGAAATTTCATGATCTTTGGAGATGTGTAGGTTGAGATTTTAACAGATAACTAACGAGTGTAAGAGTAAGGAAAAAACTTGTTAAAATTTCCCCTAAAAAGAAGAATATTTTCAATTAGGGGGCCATTTCAACAAATTTTAACCCAAAACCATTCTTCATATTCATTTCTTAGTAGTACAAATTGATTGTGACTAGTGGCAAAAAATATTCCGAGATTGGTCCGGCCACATTTCACAAAGGGGTACCACTATCAGAAATGTGAGATTTTCACTATTTCGATTAAAACGATCGTTAGTGCAAGAAAACTAATTTTTCTCTCAACGTGTCCAAGAGAAAAGTGATGCACAACGGTCTTGGCTAGGCCCCCGTGAAATTTCATGATTTTTGGAGATGTGTAGGTTGAGATTTTAACAGATAACTAACGAGTGTAAGAGTAAGGAAAAAACTTGTTAAAATTTCCCCTAAAAGAAGAATATTTTCAATTAGGGGGCCATTTCAACAAATTTTAACCCAAAACCATTCTTCATATTCATTTCTTAGTAGTACAAATTGATTGTGACTAGTGGCAAAAAATATTCCGAGATTGGTCCGGCCACATTTCACAAAGGGGTACCACTATCAGAAATGTGAGATTTTCACTATTTCGATTAAAACGATCGTTAGTGCAAGAAAACTAATTTTTCTCTCAACGTGTCCAAGAGAAAAGTGATGCACAACGGTCTTGGCTAGGCCCCCGTGAAATTTCATGATCTTTGGAGATGTGTAGGTTGAGATTTTAACAGATAACTAACGAGTGTAAGAGTAAGGAAAAAACTTGTTAAAATTTCCCCTGAAAGAAGAATATTTTCAATTAGGGGGCCATTTCAACAAATTTTAACCCAAAACCATTCTTCATATTCATTTCTTAGTAGTACAAATTGATTGTGACTAGTGGCAAAAAATATTCCGAGATTGGTCCGGGCCACATTTCACAAAGGGGTACCACTATCAGAAATGTGAGATTTTCACTATTTCGATTAAAACGATCGTTAGTGCAAGAAAACTAATTTTTCTCTCAACGTGTCCAAGAGAAAAGTGATGCACAATGGTCTTGGCTAGGCCCCCGTGAAATTTCATGATATTTGGAGATGTGTAGGTTGAGATTTTAACAGATAACTAACGAGTGTAAGAGTAAGGAAAAAACTTGTTAAAATTTCCCCTGAAAAGAAGAATATTTTAAATTAGGGGGCCATTTCAACAAATTTTAACCCAAAACCATTCTTCATATTCATTTCTTAGTAGTACAAATTGATTGTGACTAGTGGCAAAAAATATTCCGAGATTGGTCCGGGCCACATTTCACAAAGGGGTACCACTATCAGAAATGTGAGATTTTCACTATTTCGATTAAAACGATCGTTAGTGCAAGAAAACTAATTTTTCTCTCAACGTGTCCAAGAGAAAAGTGATGCACAACGGTCTTGGCTAGGCCCCCGTGAAATTTCATGATTTTTGGAGATGTGTAGGTTGAGATTTTAACAGATAACTAACGAGTGTAAGAGTAAGGAAAAAACTTGTTAAAATTTCCCCTGAAAAGAAGAATATTTTCAATTAGGGGGCCATTTCAACAAATTTTAACCCAAAACCATTCTTCATATTCATTTCTTAGTAGTACAAATTGATTGTGACTAGTGGCAAAAAATATTCCGAGATTGGTCCGGGCCACATTTCACAAAGGGGTACCACTATCGGAAATGTGAGATTTTCACTATTTCGATTAAAACGATCGTTAGTGCAAGAAAACTAATTTTTCTCTCAACGTGTCCAAGAGAAAAGTGATGCACAACGGTCTTGGCTAGGCCCCCGTGAAATTTCATGATCTTTGGAGATGTGTAGGTTGAGATTTTAACAGATAACTAACGAGTGTAAGAGTAAGGAAAAAACTTGTAAAAATTTCCCCTGAAAAGAAGAATATTTTCAATTAGGGGGCCATTTCAACAAATTTTAACCCAAAACCATTCTTCATATTCATTTCTTAGTAGTACAAATTGATTGTGACTAGTGGCAAAAAATATTCCGAGATTGGTCCGGGCCACATTTCACAAAGGGGTACCACTATCAGAAATGTGAGATTTTCACTATTTCGATTAAAACGATCGTTAGTGCAAGAAAACTAATTTTTCTCTCAACGTGTCCAAGAGAAAAGTGATGCACAACGGTCTTGGCTAGGCCCCCGTGAAATTTCATGATATTTGGAGATGTGTAGGTTGAGATTTTAACAGATAACTAACGAGTGTAAGAGTAAGGAAAAAACTTGTTAAAATTTCCCCTGAAAAGAAGAATATTTTAAATTAGGGGGCCATTTCAACAAATTTTAACCCAAAACCATTCTTCATATTCATTTATTAGTAGTACAAATTGATTGTGACTAGTGGCAAAAAATATTCCGAGATTGGTCCGGGCCACATTTCACAAAGGGGTACCACTATCAGAAATGTGAGATTTTAACTATTTCGATTAAAACGATCGTTAGTGCAAGAAAACTAATTTTTCTCTCAACGTGTCCAAGAGAAAAGTGATGCACAACGGTCTTGGCTAGGCCCCCATGAAATTTCATGATTTTTGGAGATGTGTAGGTTGAGATTTTAACAGATAACTAACGAGTGTAAGAGTAAGGAAAAAACTTGTAAAAATTTCCCCTGAAAAGAAGAATATTTTCAATTAGGGGGCCATCTCAACAAATTTTAACCCAAAACCATTCTTCATATTCATTTCTTAGTAGTACAAATTGATTGTGACTAGTGGCAAAAAATATTCCAAGATTGGTCCGGGCCACATTTCACAAAGGGGTACCACTATCAGAAATGTCAGATTTTAACTATTTCGATTAAAACGATCTTTAGTGCAAGAAAACTAATTTTTCTCTCAACGTGTCCAAGAGAAAAGTGATGCACAACGGTCTTGGCTAGGCCCCCGTGAAATTTCATGATTTTTGAGATGTGTAGGTTGAGATTTTAACAGATAACTAACGAGTGTAAGAGTAAGGAAAAAACTTGTTAAAATTTCCCCTAAAAAGAATAATATTTTCAATTAGGGGGCCATTTCAACAAATTTTAACCCAAAACCATTCTTCATATTCATTTCTTAGTAGTAAAAATTGATTGTGACTAGTGGCAAAAAATATTCCGAGATTGGTCCGGGCCACATTTCACAAAGGGGTACCACTATCAGAAATGTGAGATTTTCACTATTTCGATTAAAACGATCGTTAGTGCAAGAAAACTAATTTTTCTCTCAACGTGTCCAAGAGAAAAGTGATGCACAACGGTCTTGGCTAGGCCCCCGTGAAATTTCATGATTTTTGAAGATGTGTAGGTTGAGATTTTAACAGATAACTAACGAGTGTAAGAGTAAGGAAAAAACTTGTTAAAATTTCCCCTGAAAAGAAGAATATTTTCAATTAGGGGGCCATTTCAACAAATTTTAACCCAAAACCATTCTTCATATTCATTTCTTAGTAGTACAAATTGATTGTGACTAGTGGCAAAAAATATTCCGAGATTGGTCCAGCCCACATTTCACAAAGGGGTACCACTATCAGAAATGTGAGATTTTCACTATTTCGATTAAAACGATCGTTAGTGCAAGAAAACTAATTTTTCTCTCAACGTGTCCAAGAGAAAAGTGATGCACAACGGTCTTGGCTAGGCCCCCGTGAAATTTCATGATCTTTGGAGATGTGTAGGTTGAGATTTTAACAGATAACTAACGAGTGTAAGAGTAAGGAAAAAACTTGTAAAAATTTCCCCTGAAAAGAAGAATATTTTCAATTAGGGGGCCATTTCAACAAATTTTAACCCAAAACCATTCTTCATATTCATTTCTTAGTAGTACAAATTGATTGTGACTAGTGGCAAAAAATATTCCGAGATTGGTCCGGGCCACATTTCACAAAGGGGTACCACTATCAGAAATGTGAGATTTTCACTATTTCGATTAAAACGATCGTTAGTGCAAGAAAACTAATTTTTCTCTCAACGTGTCCAAGAGAAAAGTGATGCACAACGGTCTTGGCTAGGCCCCCATGAAATTTCATGATTTTTGGAGATGTGTAGGTTGAGATTTTAACAGATAACTAACGAGTGTAAGAGTAAGGAAAAAACTTGTAAAAATTTCCCCTGAAAAGAAGAATATTTTCAATTAGGGGGCCATTTCAACAAATTTTAACCCAAAACCATTCTTCATATTCATTTCTTAGTAGTACAAATTGATTGTGACTAGTGGCAAAAAATATTCCAAGATTGGTCCGGGCCACATTTCACAAAGGGGTACCACTATCAGAAATGTGAGATTTTCACTATTTCGATTAAAACGATCGTTAGTGCAAGAAAACTAATTTTTCTCTCAACGTGTCCAAGAGAAAAGTGATGCACAACGGTCTTGGCTAGGCCCCCGTGAAATTTCATGATCTTTGGAGATGTGTAGGTTGAGATTTTAACAGATAACTAACGAGTGTAAGAGTAAGGAAAAAACTTGTTAAAATTTCCCCTGAAAAGAAGAATATTTTAAATTAGGGGGCCATTTCAACAAATTTTAACCCAAAACCATTCTTCATATTCATTTCTTAGTAGTAAAAATTGATTGTGACTAGTGGCAAAAAATATTCCGAGATTGGTCCGGGCCACATTTCACAAAGGGGTACCACTATCAAAAATGTGAGATTTTCACTATTTCGATTAAAACGATCGTTAGTGCAAGAAAACTAATTTTTCTCTCAACGTGTCCAAGAGAAAAGTGATGCACAACGGTCTTGGCTAGGCCCCCGTGAAATTTCATGATCTTTGGAGATGTGTAGGTTGAGATTTTAACAGATAACTAACGAGTGTAAGAGTAAGGAAAAAACTTGTTAAAATTTCCCCTGAAAAGAAGAATATTTTAAATTAGGGGGCCATTTCAACAAATTTTAACCCAAAACCATTCTTCATATTCATTTCTTAGTTGTACAAATTGATTGTGACTAGTGGCAAAAAATATTCCGAGATTGGTCCGGCCACATTTCACAAAGGGGTACCACTATCAGAAATGTGAGATTTTCACTATTTCGATTAAAACGATCGTTAGTGCAAGAAAACTAATTTTTCTCTCAACGTGTCCAAGAGAAAAGTGATGCACAACGGTCTTGGCTAGGCCCCCGTGAAATTTCATGATCTTTGGAGATGTGTAGGTTGAGATTTTAACAGATAACTAACGAGTGTAAGAGTAAGGAAAAAACTTGTTAAAATTTCCCCTAAAAAGAAGAATATTTTCAATTAGGGGGCCATTTCAACAAATTTTAACCCAAAACCATTCTTCATATTCATTTCTTAGTAGTACAAATTGATTGTGACTAGTGGCAAAAAATATTCCGAGATTGGTCCGGGGCACATTTCACAAAGGGGTACCACTATCAGAAATGTGAGATTTTCACTATTTCGATTAAAACGATCGTTAGTGCAAGAAAACTAATTTTTCTCTCAACGTGTCCAAGAGAAAAGTGATGCACAACGGTCTTGGCTAGGCCCCCGTGAAATTTCATGATTTTTGGAGATGTGTAGGTTGAGATTTTAACAGATAACTAACGAGTGTAAGAGTAAGGAAAAAACTTGTTAAAATTTCCCCTGAAAGAAGAATATTTTCAATTAGGGGGCCATTTCAACAAATTTTAACCCAAAACCATTCTTCATATTCATTTCTTAGTAGTACAAATTGATTGTGACTAGTGGCAAAAAATATTCCGAGATTGGTCCGTGCCACATTTCACAAAGGGGTACCACTATCATAAATGTGAGATTTTCACTATTTCGATTAAAACGATCGTTAGTGCAAGAAAACTAATTTTTCTCTCAACGTGTCCAAGAGAAAAGTGATGCACAACGGTCTTGGCTAGGCCCCCGTGAAATTTCATGATCTTTGGAGATGTGTAGGTTGAGATTTTAACAGATAACTAACGAGTGTAAAAGTAAGGAAAAAACTTGTAAAAATTTCCCCTGAAAAGAAGAATATTTTCAATTAGGGGGCCATTTCAACAAATTTTAACCCAAAACCATTCTTCATATTCATTTCTTAGTAGTACAAATTAATTGTGACTAGTGGCAAAAAATATTCCGAGATTGGTCCGGGCCACATTTCACAAAGGGGTACCACTATCAGAAATGTGAGATTTTCACTATTTCGATTAAAACGATCGTTAGTGCAAGAAAACTAATTTTTCTCTCAACGTGTCCAAGAGAAAAGTGATGCACAATGGTCTTGGCTAGGCCCCCGTGAAATTTCATGATCTTTGGAGATGTGTAGGTTGAGATTTTAACAGATAACTAACGAGTGTAAGAGTAAGGCAAAACTTGTTAAAATTTCCCCTGAAAAGAAGAATATTTTAAATTAGGGGGCCATTTCAACAAATTTTAACCCAAAACCATTCTTCATATTCATTTCTTAGTAGTACAAATTGATTGTGACTAGTGGCAAAAAATATTCCGAGATTGGTCCAGGCCACATTTCACAAAGGGGTACCACTATCAGAAATGTGAGATTTTCACTATTTCGATTAAAACGATCGTTAGTGCAAGAAAACTAATTTTTCTCTCAACGTGTCCAAGAGAAAAGTGATGCACAACGGTCTTGGCTAGGCCCCCGTGAAATTTCATGATTTTTGGAGATGTGTAGGTTGAGATTTTAACAGATAACTAACGAGTGTAAGAGTAAGGAAAAAACTTGTTAAAATTTCCCCTGAAAAGAAGAATATTTTCAATTAGGGGGCCATTTCAACAAATTTTAACCCAAAACCATTCTTCATATTCATTTCTTAGTAGTACAAATTGATTGTGACTAGTGGCAAAAAATATTCCGAGATTGGTCCAGGCCACATTTCACAAAGGGGTACCACTATCAGAAATGTGAGATTTTCACTATTTCGATTAAAACGATCGTTAGTGCAAGAAAACTAATTTTTCTCTCAACGTGTCCAAGAGAAAAGTGATGCACAACGGTCTTGGCTAGGCCCCCGTGAAATTTCATGATCTTTGGAGATGTGTAGGTTGAGATTTTAACAGATAACTAACGAGTGTAAGAGTAAGGAAAAAACTTGTAAAAATTTCCCGTGAAAAGAAGAATATTTTCAATTAGGGGGCCATTTCAACAAATTTTAACCCAAAACCATTCTTCATATTCATTTCTTAGTAGTACAAATTGATTGTGACTAGTGGCAAAAAATATTCCGAGATTGGTCCGTGCCACATTTCACAAAGGGGTACCACTATCAGAAATGTGAGATTTTCACTATTTCGATTAAAACGATCGTTAGTGCAAGAAAACTAATTTTTCTCTCAACGTGTCCAAGAGAAAAGTGATGCACAACGGTCTTGGCTAGGCCCCCGTGAAATTTCATGATATTTGGAGATGTGTAGGTTGAGATTTTAACAGATAACTAACGAGTGTAAGAGTAAGGAAAAAACTTGTTAAAATTTCCCCTGAAAAGAAGAATATTTTAAATTAGGGGGCCATTTCAACAAATTTTAACCCAAAACCATTCTTCATATTCATTTCTTAGTAGTACAAATTGATTGTGACTAGTGGCAAAAAATATTCCGAGATTGGTCCGGACCACATTTCACAAAGGGGTACCACTATCAGAAATGTGAGATTTTAACTATTTCGATTAAAACGATCGTTAGTGCAAGAAAACTAATTTTTCTCTCAACGTGTCCAAGAGAAAAGTGATGCACAACGGTCTTGGCTAGGCCCCCGTGAAATTTCATGATCTTTGGAGATGTGTAGGTTGAGATTTTAACAGATAACTAACGAGTGTAAGAGTAAGGAAAAAACTTGTAAAAATTTCCCCTGAAAAGAAGAATATTTTCAATTAGGGGGCCATTTCAACAAATTTTAACCCAAAACCATTCTTCATATTCATTTCTTAGTAGTACAAATTGATTGTGACTAGTGGCAAAAAATATTCCGAGATTGGTCCTGGCCACATTTCACAAAGGGGTACCACTATCAGAAATGTGAGATTTTAACTATTTCGATTAAAACGATCGTTAGTGCAAGAAAACTAATTTTTCTCTCAACGTGTCCAAGAGAAAAGTGATGCACAACGGTCTTGGCTAGGCCCCCGTGAAATTTCATGATTTTTGGAGATGTGTAGGTTGAGATTTTAAGAGATAACTAACGAGTGTAAGAGTAAGGAAAAAACTTGTTAAAATTTCCCCTAAAAAGAAGAATATTTTCAATTAGGGGGCCATTTCAACAAATTTTAACCCAAAACCATTCTTCATATTCATTTCTTAGTAGTACAAATTGATTGTGACTAGTGGCAAAAAATATTCCGAGATTGGTCCGGGCCACATTTCACAAAGGGGTACCACTATCAGAAATGTGAGATTTTCACTATTTCGATTAAAACGATCGTTAGTGCAAGAAAACTAATTTTTCTCTCAACGTGTCCAAGAGAAAAGTGATGCACAACGGTCTTGGCTAGGCCCCCGTGAAATTTCATGATCTTTGGAGATGTGTAGGTTGAGATTTTAACAGATAACTAACGAGTGTAAGAGTAAGGAAAAAACTTGTTAAAATTTCCCCTGAAAGAAGAATATTTTCAATTAGGGGGCCATTTCAACAAATTTTAACCCAAAACCATTCTTCATATTCATTTCTTAGTAGTACAAATTGATTGTGACTAGTGGCAAAAAATATTCCGAGATTGGTCCGGGCCACATTTCACAAAGGGGTACCACTATCAGAAATGTGAGATTTTCACTATTTCGATTAAAACGATCGTTAGTGCAAGAAAACTAATTTTTCTCTCAACGTGTCCAAGAGAAAAGTGATGCACAACGGTCTTGGCTAGGCCCCGTGAAATTTCATGATCTTTGGAGATGTGTAGGTTGAGATTTTAACAGATAACTAACGAGTGTAAGAGTAAGGAAAAAACTTGTTAAAATTTCCCTTAAAAGAAGAATATTTTCAATTAGGGGGCCATTTCAACAAATTTTAACCCAAAACCATTCTTCATATTCATTTCTTAGTAGTACAAATTAATTGTGACTAGTGGCAAAAAATATTCCGAGATTGGTCCGGGCCACATTTCACAAAGGGGTACCACTATCAGAAATGTGAGATTTTCACTATTTCGATTAAAACGATCGTTAGTGCAAGAAAACTAATTTTTCTCTCAACGTGTCCAAGAGAAAAGTGATGCACAACGGTCTTGGCTAGGCCCCCGTGAAATTTCATGATCTTTGGAGATGTGTAGGTTGAGATTTTAACAGATAACTAACGAGTGTAAGAGTAAGGAAAAAACTTGTAAAAATTTCCCCTGAAAAGAAGAATATTTTCAATTAGGGGGCCATTTCAACAAATTTTAACCCAAAACCATTCTTCATATTCATTTCTTAGTAGTACAAATTGATTGTGACTAGTGGCAAAAAATATTCCGAGATTGGTCCGTGCCACATTTCACAAAGGGGTACCACTATCAGAAATGTGAGATTTTCACTATTTCGATTAAAACGATCGTTAGTGCAAGAAAACTAATTTTTCTCTCAACGTGTCCAAGAGAAAAGTGATGCACAACGGTCTTGGCTAGGCCCCCGTGAAATTTCATGATCTTTGGAGATGTGTAGGTTGAGATTTTAACAGATAACTAACGAGTGTAAGAGTAAGGAAAAAACTTGTTAAAATTTCCCCTGAAAGAAGAATATTTTCAATTAGGGGGCCATTTCAACAAATTTTAACCCAAAACCATTCTTCATATTCATTTCTTAGTAGTACAAATTGATTGTGACTAGTGGCAAAAAATATTCCGAGATTGGTCCGGGCCACATTTCACAAAGGGGTACCACTATCGGAAATGTGAGATTTTCACTATTTCGATTAAAACGATCGTTAGTGCAAGAAAACTAATTTTTCTCTCAACGTGTCCAAGAGAAAAGTGATGCACAATGGTCTTGGCTAGGCCCCCGTGAAATTTCATGATATTTGGAGATGTGTAGGTTGAGATTTTAACAGATAACTAACGAGTGTAAGAGTAAGGAAAAAACTTGTTAAAATTTCCCTTAAAAGAAGAATATTTTAAATTAGGGGGCCATTTCAACAAATTTTAACCCAAAACCATTCTTCATATTCATTTCTTAGTAGTACAAATTGATTGTGACTAGTGGCAAAAAATATTCCGAGATTGGTCCGGCCACATTTCACAAAGGGGTACCACTATCAGAAATGTGAGATTTTCACTATTTCGATTAAAACGATCGTTAGTGCAAGAAAACTAATTTTTCTCTCAACGTGTCCAAGAGAAAAGTGATGCACAACGGTCTTGGCTAGGCCCCCGTGAAATTTCATGATTTTTGGAGATGTGTAGGTTGAGATTTTAACAGATAACTAACGAGTGTAAGAGTAAGGAAAAAACTTGTTAAAATTTCCCCTGAAAAGAAGAATATTTTCAATTAGGGGGCCATTTCAACAAATTTTAACCCAAAACCATTCTTCATATTCATTTCTTAGTAGTACAAATTGATTGTGACTAGTGGCAAAAAATATTCCGAGATTGGTCCGGCCACATTTCACAAAGGGGTACCACTATCAGAAATGTGAGATTTTCACTATTTCGATTAAAACGATCGTTAGTGCAAGAAAACTAATTTTTCTCTCAACGTGTCCAAGAGAAAAGTGATGCACAACGGTCTTGGCTAGGCCCCCGTGAAATTTCATGATCTTTGGAGATGTGTAGGTTGAGATTTTAACAGTTAACTAACGAGTGTAAAAGTAAGGAAAAAACTTGTTAAAATTTCCCCTGAAAAGAAGAATATTTTCAATTAGGGGGCCATTTCAACAAATTTTAACCCAAAACCATTCTTCATATTCATTTCTTAGTAGTACAAATTGATTGTGACTAGTGGCAAAAAATATTCCGAGATTGGTCCGGGCCACATTTCACAAAGGGGTACCACTATCAGAAATGTGAGATTTTCACTATTTCGATTAAAACGATCGTTAGTGCAAGAAAACTAATTTTTCTCTCAACGTGTCCAAGAGAAAAGTGATGCACAACGGTCTTGGCTAGGCCCCCGTGAAATTTCATGATATTTGGAGATGTGTAGGTTGAGATTTTAACAGATAACTAACGAGTGTAAGAGTAAGGAAAAAACTTGTTAAAATTTCCCCTGAAAAGAAGAATATTTTAAATTAGGGGGCCATTTCAACAAATTTTAACCCAAAACCATTCTTCATATTCATTTCTTAGTAGTACAAATTGATTGTGACTAGTGGCAAAAAATATTCCGAGATTGGTCCGAGACACATTTCACAAAGGGGTACCACTATCAGAAATGTGAGATTTTCACTATTTCGATTAAAACGATCGTTAGTGCAAGAAAACTAATTTTTCTCTCAACGTGTCCAAGAGAAAAGTGATGCACAACGGTCTTGGCTAGGCCCCCATGAAATTTCATGATCTTTGGAGATGTGTAGGTTGAGATTTTAACAGATAACTAACGAGTGTAAGAGTAAGGAAAAACTTGTTAAAATTTCCCCTGAAAAGAAGAATATTTTCAATTAGGGGGCCATTTCAACAAATTTTAACCCAAAACCATTCTTCATATTCATTTCTTAGTAGTACAAATTGATTGTGACTAGTGGCAAAAAATATTCCGAGATTGGTCCGGCCACATTTCACAAAGGGGTACCACTATCAGAAATGTGAGATTTTCACTATTTCGATTAAAACGATCGTTAGTGCAAGAAAACTAATTTTTCTCTCAACGTGTCCAAGAGAAAAGTGATGCACAACGGTCTTGGCTAGGCCCCCGTGAAATTTCATGATCTTTGGAGATGTGTAGGTTGAGATTTTAACAGATAACTAACGAGTGTAAGAGTAAGGAAAAAACTTGTTAAAATTTCCCCTGAAAAGAAGAATATTTTCAATTAGGGGGCCATTTCAACAAATTTTAACCCAAAACCATTCTTCATATTCATTTCTTAGTAGTAAAAATTGATTGTGACTAGTGGCAAAAAATATTCCGAGATTGGTCCAGGCCACATTTCACAAAGGGGTACCACTATCAGAAATGTGAGATTTTCACTATTTCGATTAAAACGATCGTTAGTGCAAGAAAACTAATTTTTCTCTCAACGTGTCCAAGAGAAAAGTGATGCACAACGGTCTTGGCTAGGCCCCCGTGAAATTTCATGATCTTTGGAGATGTGTAGGTTGAGATTTTAACGGATAACTAACGAGTGTAAGAGTAAGGAAAAAACTTGTTAAAATTTCCCCTAAAAGAAGAATATTTTCAATTAGGGGGCCATTTCAACAAATTTTAACCCAAAACCATTCTTCATATTCATTTCTTAGTAGTACAAATTGATTGTGACTAGTGGCAAAAAATATTCCGAGATTGGTCCGGGCCACATTTCACAAAGGGGTACCACTATCAGAAATGTGAGATTTTCACTATTTCGATTAAAACGATCGTTAGTGCAAGAAAACTAATTTTTCTCTCAACGTGTCCAAGAGAAAAGTGATGCACAACGGTCTTGGCTAGGCCCCCGTGAAATTTCATGATCTTTGGAGATGTGTAGGTTGAGATTTTAACAGATAACTAACGAGTGTAAGAGTAAGGAAAAAACTTGTTAAAATTTCCCTTAAAAGAAGAATATTTTCAATTAGGGGGCCATTTCAACAAATTTTAACCCAAAACCATTCTTCATATTCATTTCTTAGTAGTACAAATTGATTGTGACTAGTGGCAAAAAATATTCCGAGATTGGTCCGGCCACATTTCACAAAGGGGTACCACTATCAGAAATGTGAGATTTTCACTATTTCGATTAAAACGATCGTTAGTGCAAGAAAACTAATTTTTCTCTCAACGTGTCCAAGAGAAAAGTGATGCACAACGGTCTTGGCTAGGCCCCCATGAAATTTCATGATCTTTGGAGATGTGTAGGTTGAGATTTTAACAGATAACTAACGAGTGTAAGAGTAAGGAAAAAACTTGTTAAAATTTCCCCTGAAAAGAAGAATATTTTCAATTAGGGGGCCATTTCAACAAATTTTAACCCAAAACCATTCTTCATATTCATTTCTTAGTAGTACAAATTGATTGTGACTAGTGGCAAAAAATATTCCGAGATTGGTCCGGCCACATTTCACAAAGGGGTACCACTATCAGAAATGTGAGATTTTCACTATTTCGATTAAAACGATCGTTAGTGCAAGAAAACTAATTTTTCTCTCAACGTGTCCAAGAGAAAAGTGATGCACAACGGTCTTGGCTAGGCCCCCGTGAAATTTCATGATCTTTGGAGATGTGTAGGTTGAGATTTTAACAGATAACTAACGAGTGTAAGAGTAAGGAAAAAACTTGTTAAAATTTCCCCTGAAAAGAAGAATATTTTAAATTAGGGGGCCATTTCAACAAATTTTAACCCAAAACCATTCTTCATATTCATTTCTTAGTAGTACAAATTGATTGTGACTAGTGGCAAAAAATATTCCGAGATTGGTCCGGCCACATTTCACAAAGGGGTACCACTATCAGAAATGTGAGATTTTCACTATTTCGATTAAAACGATCGTTAGTGCAAGAAAACTAATTTTTCTCTCAACGTGTCCAAGAGAAAAGTGATGCACAACGGTCTTGGCTAGGCCCCCGTGAAATTTCATGATCTTTGGAGATGTGTAGGTTGAGATTTTAACAGATAACTAACGAGTGTAAGAGTAAGGAAAAAACTTGTTAAAATTTCCCCTAAAAGAAGAATATTTTAAATTAGGGGGCCATTTCAACAAATTTTAACCCAAAACCATTCTTCATATTCATTTCTTAGTAGTACAAATTGATTGTGACTAGTGGCAAAAAATATTCCGAGATTGGTCCAGGCCACATTTCACAAAGGGGTACCACTATCAGAAATGTGAGATTTTCACTATTTCGATTAAAACGATCGTTAGTGCAAGAAAACTAATTTTTCTCTCAACGTGTCCAAGAGAAAAGTGATGCACAACGGTCTTGGCTAGGCCCCCGTGAAATTTCATGATTTTTGGAGATGTGTAGGTTGAGATTTTAACAGATAACTAACGAGTGTAAGAGTAAGGAAAAAACTTGTTAAAATTTCCCCTGAAAAGAAGAATATTTTCAATTAGGGGGCCATTTCAACAAATTTTAACCCAAAACCATTCTTCATATTCATTTCTTAGTAGTAAAAATTGATTGTGACTAGTGGCAAAAAATATTCCGAGATTGGTCCGGTCCACATTTCACAAAGGGGTACCACTATCAGAAATGTGAGATTTTCACTATTTCGATTAAAACGATCGTTAGTGCAAGAAAACTAATTTTTCTCTCAACGTGTCCAAGAGAAAAGTGATGCACAACGGTCTTGGCTAGGCCCCCGTGAAATTTCATGATTTTTGGAGATGTGTAGGTTGAGATTTTAACGGTATAACTAACGAGTGTAAGAGTAAGGAAAAACTTGTTAAAATTTCCCTTAAAAGAAGAATATTTTCAATTAGGGGGCCATTTCAACAAATTTTAACCCAAAACCATTCTTCATATTCATTTCTTAGTAGTACAAATTGATTGTGACTAGTGGCAAAAAATATTCCGAGATTGGTCCGGTCCACATTTCACAAAGGGGTACCACTATCAGAAATGTGAGATTTTCACTATTTCGATTAAAACGATCGTTAGTGCAAGAAAACTAATTTTTCTCTCAACGTGTCCAAGAGAAAAGTGATGCACAACGGTCTTGGCTAGGCCCCCGTGAAATTTCATGATCTTTGGAGATGTGTAGGTTGAGATTTTAACAGTTAACTAACGAGTGTAAGAGTAAGGAAAAAACTTGTAAAAATTTCCCCTGAAAAGAAGAATATTTTCAATTAGGGGGCCATTTCAACAAATTTTAACCCAAAACCATTCTTCATATTCATTTCTTAGTAGTACAAATTAATTGTGACTAGTGGCAAAAAATATTCCGAGATTGGTCCGGCCCACATTTCACAAAGGGGTACCACTATCAGAAATGTGAGATTTTCACTATTTCGATTAAAACGATCGTTAGTGCAAGAAAACTAATTTTTCTCTCAACGTGTCCAAGAGAAAAGTGATGCACAATGGTCTTGGCTAGGCCCCCGTGAAATTTCATGATATTTGGAGATGTGTAGGTTGAGATTTTAACAGTTAACTAACGAGTGTAAGAGTAAGGAAAAAACTTGTTAAAATTTCCCCTAAAAGAAGAATATTTTAAATTAGGGGGCCATTTCAACAAATTTTAACCCAAAACCATTCTTCATATTCATTTCTTAGTAGTACAAATTGATTGTGACTAGTGGCAAAAAATATTCCGAGATTGGTCCGGCCACATTTCACAAAGGGGTACCACTATCAGAAATGTGAGATTTTCACTATTTCGATTAAAACGATCGTTAGTGCAAGAAAACTAATTTTTCTCTCAACGTGTCCAAGAGAAAAGTGATGCACAACGGTCTTGGCTAGGCCCCCGTGAAATTTCATGATTTTTGGAGATGTGTAGGTTGAGATTTTAACAGATAACTAACGAGTGTAAGAGTAAGGAAAAAACTTGTTAAAATTTCCCCTGAAAAGAAGAATATTTTCAATTAGGGGGCCATTTCAACAAATTTTAACCCAAAACCATTCTTCATATTCATTTCTTAGTAGTACAAATTGATTGTGACTAGTGGCAAAAAATATTCCGAGATTGGTCCGGGCCACATTTCACAAAGGGGTACCACTATCAGAAATGTGAGATTTTCACTATTTCGATTAAAACGATCGTTAGTGCAAGAAAACTAATTTTTCTCTCAACGTGTCCAAGAGAAAAGTGATGCACAACGGTCTTGGCTAGGCCCCCGTGAAATTTCATGATCTTTGGAGATGTGTAGGTTGAGATTTTAACGAGATAACTAACGAGTGTAAGAGTAAGGAAAAAACTTGTTAAAATTTCCCGTAAAAGAAGAATATTTTCAATTAGGGGGCCATTTCAACAAATTTTAACCCAAAACCATTCTTCATATTCATTTCTTAGTAGTACAAATTGATTGTGACTAGTGGCAAAAAATATTCCGAGATTGGTCCGGCCACATTTCACAAAGGGGTACCACTATCAGAAATGTGAGATTTTCACTATTTCGATTAAAACGATCGTTAGTGCAAGAAAACTAATTTTTCTCTCAACGTGTCCAAGAGAAAAGTGATGCACAACGGTCTTGGCTAGGCCCCCGTGAAATTTCATGATCTTTGGAGATGTGTAGGTTGAGATTTTAACAGTTAACTAACGAGTGTAAGAGTAAGGAAAAAACTTGTTAAAATTTCCCTTAAAAGAAGAATATTTTAAATTAGGGGGCCATTTCAACAAATTTTAACCCAAAACCATTCTTCATATTCATTTCTTAGTAGTACAAATTGATTGTGACTAGTGGCAAAAAATATTCCGAGATTGGTCCGGGACACATTTCACAAAGGGGTACCACTATCAGAAATGTGAGATTTTCACTATTTCGATTAAAACGATCTTTAGTGCAAGAAAACTAATTTTTCTCTCAACGTGTCCAAGAGAAAAGTGATGCACAACGGTCTTGGCTAGGCCCCCATGAAATTTCATGATTTTTGGAGATGTGTAGGTTGAGATTTTAACAGATAACTAACGAGTGTAAGAGTAAGGAAAAAACTTGTTAAAATTTCCCCTGAAAAGAAGAATATTTTCAATTAGGGGGCCATTTCAACAAATTTTAACCCAAAACCATTCTTCATATTCATTTCTTAGTAGTACAAATTGATTGTGACTAGTGGCAAAAAATAAGACAAAGGGGTACCACTATCAGAAATGTGAGATTTTCACTATTTCGATTAAAACGATCGTTAGTGCAAGAAAACTAATTTTTCTCTCAACGTGTCCAAGAGAAAAGTGATGCACAACGGTCTTGGCTAGGCCCCCGTGAAATTTCATGATTTTTGGAGATGTGTAGGTTGAGATTTTAACATATAACTAACGAGTGTAAGAGTAAGGAAAAAACTTGTTAAAATTTCCCCTAAAAAGAAGAATATTTTCAATTAGGGGGCCATTTCAACAAATTTTAACCCAAAACCATTCTTCATATTCATTTCTTAGTAGTACAAATTGATTGTGACTAGTGGCAAAAAATATTCCGAGATTGGTCCGGGCCACATTTCACAATGGGGTACCACTATCAGAAATGTGAGATTTTCACTATTTCGATTAAAACGATCGTTAGTGCAAGAAAACTAATTTTTCTCTCAACGTGTCCAAGAGAAAAGTGATGCACAACGGTCTTGGCTAGGCCCCCGTGAAATTTCATGATCTTTGGAGATGTGTAGGTTGAGATTTTAACAGATAACTAACGAGTGTAAGAGTAAGGAAAAAACTTGTTAAAATTTCCCTTAAAAGAAGAATATTTTCAATTAGGGGGCCATTTCAACAAATTTTAACCCAAAACCATTCTTCATATTCATTTCTTAGTAGTACAAATTGATTGTGACTAGTGGCAAAAAATATTCCGAGATTGGTCCGAGCCACATTTCACAAAGGGGTACCACTATCAGAAATGTGAGATTTTCACTATTTCGATTAAAACGATCGTTAGTGCAAGAAAACTAATTTTTCTCTCAACGTGTCCAAGAGAAAAGTGATGCACAACGGTCTTGGCTAGGCCCCCGTGAAATTTCATGATCTTTGGAGATGTGTAGGTTGAGATTTTAACAGATAACTAACGAGTGTAAGAGTAAGGAAAAAACTTGTAAAAATTTCCCCTGAAAAGAAGAATATTTTCAATTAGGGGGCCATTTCAACAAATTTTAACCCAAAACCATTCTTCATATTCATTTCTTAGTAGTACAAATTAATTGTGACTAGTGGCAAAAAATATTCCGAGATTGGTCCGGGCCACATTTCACAAAGGGGTACCACTATCAGAAATGTGAGATTTTCACTATTTCGATTAAAACGATCGTTAGTGCAAGAAAACTAATTTTTCTCTCAACGTGTCCAAGAGAAAAGTGATGCACAATGGTCTTGGCTAGGCCCCCGTGAAATTTCATGATATTTGGAGATGTGTAGGTTGAGATTTTAACAGATAACTAACGAGTGTAAGAGTAAGGAAAAAACTTGTTAAAATTTCCCCTGAAAAGAAGAATATTTTAAATTAGGGGGCCATTTCAACAAATTTTAACCCAAAACCATTCTTCATATTCATTTCTTAGTAGTACAAATTGATTGTGACTAGTGGCAAAAAATATTCCGAGATTGGTCCGGGCCACATTTCACAAAGGGGTACCACTATCAGAAATGTGAGATTTTCACTATTTCGATTAAAACGATCGTTAGTGCAAGAAAACTAATTTTTCTCTCAACGTGTCCAAGAGAAAAGTGATGCACAACGGTCTTGGCTAGGCCCCCGTGAAATTTCATGATTTTTGGAGATGTGTAGGTTGAGATTTTAACACATAACTAACGAGTGTAAGAGTAAGGAAAAAACTTGTTAAAATTTCCCCTGAAAAGAAGAATATTTTCAATTAGGGGGCCATTTCAACAAATTTTAACCCAAAACCATTCTTCATATTCATTTCTTAGTAGTACAAATTGATTGTGACTAGTGGCAAAAAATATTCCGAGATTGCTCCTGGCCACATTTCACAAAGGGGTACCACTATCATAAATGTGAGATTTTCACTATTTCGATTAAAACGATCGTTAGTGCAAGAAAACTAATTTTTCTCTCAACGTGTCCAAGAGAAAAGTGATGCACAACGGTCTTGGCTAGGCCCCCGTGAAATTTCATGATCTTTGGAGATGTGTAGGTTGAGATTTTAACAGTTAACTAACGAGTGTAAGAGTAAGGAAAAAACTTGTTAAAATTTCCCTTAAAAGAAGAATATTTTCAATTAGGGGGCCATTTCAACAAATTTTAACCCAAAACCATTCTTCATATTCATTTCTTAGTAGTACAAATTAATTGTGACTAGTGGCAAAAAATATTCCGAGATTGGTCCTGGCCACATTTCACAAAGGGGTACCACTATCAGAAATGTGAGATTTTCACTATTTCGATTAAAACGATCGTTAGTGCAAGAAAACTAATTTTTCTCTCAACGTGTCCAAGAGAAAAGTGATGCACAATGGTCTTGGCTAGGCCCCCGTGAAATTTCATGATATTTGGAGATGTGTAGGTTGAGATTTTAACAGATAACTAACGAGTGTAAGAGTAAGGAAAAAACTTGTTAAAATTTCCCCTGAAAAGAAGAATATTTTAAATTAGGGGGCCATTTCAACAAATTTTAACCCAAAACCATTCTTCATATTCATTTCTTAGTTGTACAAATTGATTGTGACTAGTGGCAAAAAATATTCCGAGATTGGTCTGGGCCACATTTCACAAAGGGGGTACCACTATCAAAAATGTGAGATTTTCACTATTTCGATTAAAACGATCGTTAGTGCAAGAAAACTAATTTTTCTCTCAACGTGTCCAAGAGAAAAGTGATGCACAACGGTCTTGGCTAGGCCCCCGTGAAATTTCATGATCTTTGGAGATGTGTAGGTTGAGATTTTAACAGATAACTAACGAGTGTAAGAGTAAGGAAAAAACTTGTTAAAATTTCCCCTGAAAAGAAGAATATTTTCAATTAGGGGGCCATTTCAACAAATTTTAACCCAAAACCATTCTTCATATTCATTTCTTAGTAGTACAAATTGATTGTGACTAGTGGCAAAAAATATTCCGAGATTGGTCCGGGCCACATTTCACAAAGGGGTACCACTATCAGAAATGTGAGATTTTCACTATTTCGATTAAAACGATCGTTAGTGCAAGAAAACTAATTTTTCTCTCAACGTGTCCAAGAGAAAAGTGATGCACAACGGTCTTGGCTAGGCCCCCGTGAAATTTCATGATCTTTGGAGATGTGTAGGTTGAGATTTTAACAGATAACTAACCAGTGTAAGAGTAAGGAAAAAACTTGTTAAAATTTCCCCTGAAAAGAAGAATATTTTCAATTAGGGGGCCATTTCAACAAATTTTAACCCAAAACCATTCTTCATATTCATTTCTTAGTAGTACAAATTGATTGTGACTAGTGGCAAAAAATATTCCGAGATTGGTCCAGGCCACATTTCACAAAGGGGTACCACTATCAGAAATGTGAGATTTTCACTATTTCGATTAAAACGATCGTTAGTGCAAGAAAACTAATTTTTCTCTCAACGTGTCCAAGAGAAAAGTGATGCACAACGGTCTTGGCTAGGCCCCCGTGAAATTTCATGATATTTGGAGATGTGTAGGTTGAGATTTTAACAGATAACTAACGAGTGTAAGAGTAAGGAAAAACTTGTTAAAATTTCCCCTGAAAAGAAGAATATTTTAAATTAGGGGGCCATTTCAACAAATTTTAACCCAAAACCATTCTTCATATTCATTTCTTAGTAGTACAAATTGATTGTGACTAGTGGCAAAAAATATTCCGAGATTGGTCCCGGACACATTTCACAAAGGGGTACCACTATCAGAAATGTGAGATTTTCACTATTTCGATTAAAACGATCGTTAGTGCAAGAAAACTAATTTTTCTCTCAACGTGTCCAAGAGAAAAGTGATGCACAACGGTCTTGGCTAGGCCCCCATGAAATTTCATGATTTTTGGAGATGTGTAGGTTGAGATTTTAACAGATAACTAACGAGTGTAAGAGTAAGGAAAAAACTTGTAAAAATTTCCCCTGAAAAGAAGAATATTTTCAATTAGGGGGCCATTTCAACAAATTTTAACCCAAAACCATTCTTCATATTCATTTCTTAGTAGTACAAATTGATTGTGACTAGTGGCAAAAAATATTCCAAGATTGGTCCGGGCCACATTTCACAAAGGGGTACCACTATCAGAAATGTGAGATTTTCACTATTTCGATTAAAACGATCGTTAGTGCAAGAAAACTAATTTTTCTCTCAACGTGTCCAAGAGAAAAGTGATGCACAACGGTCTTGGCTAGGCCCCCGTGAAATTTCATGATTTTTGGAGATGTGTAGGTTGAGATTTTAACAGATAACTAACGAGTGTAAGAGTAAGGAAAAAACTTGTTAAAATTTCCCCTAAAAAGAAGAATATTTTCAATTAGGGGGCCATTTCAACAAATTTTAACCCAAAACCATTCTTCATATTCATTTCTTAGTAGTACAAATTGATTGTGACTAGTGGCAAAAAATATTCCGAGATTGGTCCGGGCCACATTTCACAAAGGGGTACCACTATCAGAAATGTGAGATTTTCACTATTTCGATTAAAACGATCGTTAGTGCAAGAAAACTAATTTTTCTCTCAACGTGTCCAAGAGAAAAGTGATGCACAACGGTCTTGGCTAGGCCCCCGTGAAATTTCATGATTTTTGGAGATGTGTAGGTTGAGATTTTAACAGATAACTAACGAGTGTAAGAGTAAGGAAAAAACTTGTTAAAATTTCCCCTGAAAAGAAGAATATTTTCAATTAGGGGGCCATTTCAACAAATTTTAACCCAAAACCATTCTTCATATTCATTTCTTAGTAGTACAAATTGATTGTGACTAGTGGCAAAAAATATTCCGAGATTGGTACCGGCCACATTTCACAAAGGGGTACCACTATCAGAAATGTGAGATTTTCACTATTTCGATTAAAACGATCGTTAGTGCAAGAAAACTAATTTTTCTCTCAACGTGTCCAAGAGAAAAGTGATGCACAACGGTCTTGGCTAGGCCCCCGTGAAATTTCATGATCTTTGGAGATGTGTAGGTTGAGATTTTAACAGATAACTAACGAGTGTAAGAGTAAGGAAAAAACTTGTAAAAATTTCCCCTGAAAAGAAGAATATTTTCAATTAGGGGGCCATTTCAACAAATTTTAACCCAAAACCATTCTTCATATTCATTTCTTAGTAGTACAAATTGATTGTGACTAGTGGCAAAAAATATTCCGAGATTGGTCCGGCCACATTTCACAAAGGGGTACCACTATCAGAAATGTGAGATTTTCACTATTTCGATTAAAACGATCGTTAGTGCAAGAAAACTAATTTTTCTCTCAACGTGTCCAAGAGAAAAGTGATGCACAATGGTCTTGGCTAGGCCCCCGTGAAATTTCATGATATTTGGAGATGTGTAGGTTGAGATTTTAACAGATAACTAACGAGTGTAAGAGTAAGGAAAAAACTTGTTAAAATTTCCCTTAAAAGAAGAATATTTTAAATTAGGGGGCCATTTCAACAAATTTTAACCCAAAACCATTCTTCATATTCATTTCTTAGTAGTACAAATTGATTGTGACTAGTGGCAAAAAATATTCCGAGATTGGTCCGGCCACATTTCACAAAGGGGTACCACTATCAGAAATGTGAGATTTTCACTATTTCGATTAAAACGATCGTTAGTGCAAGAAAACTAATTTTTCTCTCAACGTGTCCAAGAGAAAAGTGATGCACAACGGTCTTGGCTAGGCCCCCGTGAAATTTCATGATTTTTGGAGATGTGTAGGTTGAGATTTTAACAGATAACTAACGAGTGTAAGAGTAAGGAAAAAACTTGTTAAAATTTCCCCTGAAAAGAAGAATATTTTCAATTAGGGGGCCATTTCAACAAATTTTAACCCAAAACCATTCTTCATATTCATTTCTTAGTAGTACAAATTGATTGTGACTAGTGGCAAAAAATATTCCGAGATTGGTCCGGCCACATTTCACAAAGGGGTACCACTATCAGAAATGTGAGATTTTCACTATTTCGATTAAAACGATCGTTAGTGCAAGAAAACTAATTTTTCTCTCAACGTGTCCAAGAGAAAAGTGATGCACAACGGTCTTGGCTAGGCCCCCGTGAAATTTCATGATCTTTGGAGATGTGTAGGTTGAGATTTTAACAGATAACTAACGAGTGTAAGAGTAAGGAAAAAACTTGTAAAAATTTCCCCTGAAAAGAAGAATATTTTCAATTAGGGGGCCATTTCAACAAATTTTAACCCAAAACCATTCTTCATATTCATTTCTTAGTAGTACAAATTGATTGTGACTAGTGGCAAAAAATATTCCGAGATTGGTCCGGCCACATTTCACAAAGGGGTACCACTATCAGAAATGTGAGATTTTCACTATTTCGATTAAAACGATCGTTAGTGCAAGAAAACTAATTTTTCTCTCAACGTGTCCAAGAGAAAAGTGATGCACAATGGTCTTGGCTAGGCCCCCGTGAAATTTCATGATATTTGGAGATGTGTAGGTTGAGATTTTAACAGATAACTAACGAGTGTAAGAGTAAGGAAAAAACTTGTTAAAATTTCCCCTGAAAAGAAGAATATTTTCAATTAGGGGGCCATTTCAACAAATTTTAACCCAAAACCATTCTTCATATTCATTTCTTAGTAGTACAAATTGATTGTGACTAGTGGCAAAAAATATTCCGAGATTGGTCCGGCCACATTTCACAAAGGGGTACCACTATCAGAAATGTGAGATTTTCACTATTTCGATTAAAACGATCGTTAGTGCAAGAAAACTAATTTTTCTCTCAACGTGTCCAAGAGAAAAGTGATGCACAACGGTCTTGGCTAGGCCCCCGTGAAATTTCATGATCTTTGGAGATGTGTAGGTTGAGATTTTAACAGATAACTAACGAGTGTAAGAGTAAGGAAAAAACTTGTTAAAATTTCCCCTGAAAAGAAGAATATTTTCAATTAGGGGGCCATTTCAACAAATTTTAACCCAAAACCATTCTTCATATTCATTTCTTAGTAGTACAAATTGATTGTGACTAGTGGCAAAAAATATTCCGAGATTGGTCCGGCCACATTTCACAAAGGGGTACCACTATCAGAAATGTGAGATTTTCACTATTTCGATTAAAACGATCGTTAGTGCAAGAAAACTAATTTTTCTCTCAACGTGTCCAAGAGAAAAGTGATGCACAATGGTCTTGGCTAGGCCCCCGTGAAATTTCATGATATTTGGAGATGTGTAGGTTGAGATTTTAACAGATAACTAACGAGTGTAAGAGTAAGGAAAAAACTTGTTAAAATTTCCCCTGAAAAGAAGAATATTTTAAATTAGGGGGCCATTTCAACAAATTTTAACCCAAAACCATTCTTCATATTCATTTCTTAGTAGTACAAATTGATTGTGACTAGTGGCAAAAAATATTCCGAGATTGGTCCGGCCACATTTCACAAAGGGGTACCACTATCAGAAATGTGAGATTTTCACTATTTCGATTAAAACGATCGTTAGTGCAAGAAAACTAATTTTTCTCTCAACGTGTCCAAGAGAAAAGTGATGCACAACGGTCTTGGCTAGGCCCCCGTGAAATTTCATGATATTTGGAGATGTGTAGGTTGAGATTTTAACAGATAACTAACGAGTGTAAGAGTAAGGAAAAAACTTGTAAAAATTTCCCCTGAAAAGAAGAATATTTTCAATTAGGGGGCCATTTCAACAAATTTTAACCCAAAACCATTCTTCATATTCATTTCTTAGTAGTACAAATTGATTGTGACTAGTGGCAAAAAATATTCCGAGATTGGTCCGGGCCACATTTCACAAAGGGGTACCACTATCAGAAATGTGAGATTTTCACTATTTCGATTAAAACGATCGTTAGTGCAAGAAAACTAATTTTTCTCTCAACGTGTCCAAGAGAAAAGTGATGCACAATGGTCTTGGCTAGGCCCCCGTGAAATTTCATGATATTTGGAGATGTGTAGGTTGAGATTTTAACAGATAACTAACGAGTGTAAGAGTAAGGAAAAAACTTGTTAAAATTTCCCCTGAAAAGAAGAATATTTTCAATTAGGGGGCCATTTCAACAAATTTTAACCCAAAACCATTCTTCATATTCATTTCTTAGTAGTACAAATTGATTGTGACTAGTGGCAAAAAATATTCCGAGATTGGTCCGGGCCACATTTCACAAAGGGGTACCACTATCAGAAATGTGAGATTTTCACTATTTCGATTAAAACGATCGTTAGTGCAAGAAAACTAATTTTTCTCTCAACGTGTCCAAGAGAAAAGTGATGCACAATGGTCTTGGCTAGGCCCCCGTGAAATTTCATGATATTTGGAGATGTGTAGGTTGAGATTTTAACAGATAACTAACGAGTGTAAGAGTAAGGAAAAAACTTGTTAAAATTTCCCCTGAAAAGAAGAATATTTTCAATTAGGGGGCCATTTCAACAAATTTTAACCCAAAACCATTCTTCATATTCATTTCTTAGTAGTACAAATTGATTGTGACTAGTGGCAAAAAATATTCCGAGATTGGTCCGGCCACATTTCACAAAGGGGTACCACTATCAGAAATGTGAGATTTTCACTATTTCGATTAAAACGATCGTTAGTGCAAGAAAACTAATTTTTCTCTCAACGTGTCCAAGAGAAAAGTGATGCACAACGGTCTTGGCTAGGCCCCGTGAAATTTCATGATCTTTGGAGATGTGTAGGTTGAGATTTTAACAGATAACTAACGAGTGTAAGAGTAAGGAAAAAACTTGTAAAAATTTCCCCTGAAAAGAAGAATATTTTCAATTAGGGGGCCATTTCAACAAATTTTAACCCAAAACCATTCTTCATATTCATTTCTTAGTAGTACAAATTGATTGTGACTAGTGGCAAAAAATATTCCGAGATTTGTCCGGGCCACATTTCACAAAGGGGTACCACTATCAGAAATGTGAGATTTTCACTATTTCGATTAAAACGATCGTTAGTGCAAGAAAACTAATTTTTCTCTCAACGTGTCCAAGAGAAAAGTGATGCACAATGGTCTTGGCTAGGCCCCCGTGAAATTTCATGATCTTTGGAGATGTGTAGGTTGAGATTTTAACAGATAACTAACGAGTGTAAGAGTAAGGAAAAAACTTGTTAAAATTTCCCCTGAAAAGAAGAATATTTTCAATTAGGGGGCCATTTCAACAAATTTTAACCCAAAACCATTCTTCATATTCATTTCTTAGTAGTACAAATTGATTGTGACTAGTGGCAAAAAATATTCCGAGATTGGTCCGGGCCACATTTCACAAAGGGGTACCACTATCAGAAATGTGAGATTTTCACTATTTCGATTAAAACGATCGTTAGTGCAAGAAAACTAATTTTTCTCTCAACGTGTCCAAGAGAAAAGTGATGCACAACGGTCTTGGCTAGGCCCCCGTGAAATTTCATGATCTTTGGAGATGTGTAGGTTGAGATTTTAACAGATAACTAACGAGTGTAAGAGTAAGGAAAAAACTTGTAAAAATTTCCCCTAAAAGAAGAATATTTTCAATTAGGGGGCCATTTCAACAAATTTTAACCCAAAACCATTCTTCATATTCATTTCTTAGTAGTACAAATTAATTGTGACTAGTGGCAAAAAATATTCCGAGATTGGTCCGGCCACATTTCACAAAGGGGTACCACTATCAGAAATGTGAGATTTTCACTATTTCGATTAAAACGATCGTTAGTGCAAGAAAACTAATTTTTCTCTCAACGTGTCCAAGAGAAAAGTGATGCACAATGGTCTTGGCTAGGCCCCCGTGAAATTTCATGATATTTGGAGATGTGTAGGTTGAGATTTTAACAGATAACTAACGAGTGTAAGAGTAAGGAAAAAACTTGTTAAAATTTCCCCTGAAAAGAAGAATATTTTAAATTAGGGGGCCATTTCAACAAATTTTAACCCAAAACCATTCTTCATATTCATTTCTTAGTAGTACAAATTGATTGTGACTAGTGGCAAAAAATATTCCGAGATTGGTCCGGGCCACATTTCACAAAGGGGTACCACTATCAGAAATGTGAGATTTTCACTATTTCGATTAAAACGATCGTTAGTGCAAGAAAACTAATTTTTCTCTCAACGTGTCCAAGAGAAAAGTGATGCACAACGGTCTTGGCTAGGCCCCCGTGAAATTTCATGATATTTGGAGATGTGTAGGTTGAGATTTTAACGATTAACTAACGAGTGTAAGAGTAAGGAAAAAACTTGTAAAAATTTCCCCTGAAAAGAAGAATATTTTCAATTAGGGGGCCATTTCAACAAATTTTAACCCAAAACCATTCTTCATATTCATTTCTTAGTAGTACAAATTGATTGTGACTAGTGGCAAAAAATATTCCGAGATTGGTCCGGGCCACATTTCACAAAGGGGTACCACTATCAGAAATGTGAGATTTTCACTATTTCGATTAAAACGATCGTTAGTGCAAGAAAACTAATTTTTCTCTCAACGTGTCCAAGAGAAAAGTGATGCACAATGGTCTTGGCTAGGCCCCCGTGAAATTTCATGATATTTGGAGATGTGTAGGTTGAGATTTTAACAGATAACTAACGAGTGTAAGAGTAAGGAAAAAACTTGTTAAAATTTCCCCTGAAAAGAAGAATATTTTCAATTAGGGGGCCATTTCAACAAATTTTAACCCAAAACCATTCTTCATATTCATTTCTTAGTAGTACAAATTGATTGTGACTAGTGGCAAAAAATATTCCGAGATTGGTCCGGCCACATTTCACAAAGGGGTACCACTATCATAAATGTGAGATTTTCACTATTTCGATTAAAACGATCGTTAGTGCAAGAAAACTAATTTTTCTCTCAACGTGTCCAAGAGAAAAGTGATGCACAACGGTCTTGGCTAGGCCCCCGTGAAATTTCATGATCTTTGGAGATGTGTAGGTTGAGATTTTAACAGATAACTAACGAGTGTAAAAGTAAGGAAAAAACTTGTAAAAATTTCCCCTGAAAAGAAGAATATTTTCAATTAGGGGGCCATTTCAACAAATTTTAACCCAAAACCATTCTTCATATTCATTTCTTAGTAGTACAAATTGATTGTGACTAGTGGCAAAAAATATTCCGAGATTGGTCCGGGCCACATTTCACAAAGGGGTACCACTATCAGAAATGTGAGATTTTCACTATTTCGATTAAAACGATCGTTAGTGCAAGAAAACTAATTTTTCTATCAACGTGTCCAAGAGAAAAGTGATGCACAATGGTCTTGGCTAGGCCCCCGTGAAATTTCATGATATTTGGAGATGTGTAGGTTGAGATTTTAACAGATAACTAACGAGTGTAAGAGTAAGGAAAAAACTTGTTAAAATTTCCCCTGAAAAGAAGAATATTTTAAATTAGGGGGCCATTTCAACAAATTTTAACCCAAAACCATTCTTCATATTCATTTCTTAGTAGTACAAATTGATTGTGACTAGTGGCAAAAAATATTCCGAGATTGGTCCAGGCCACATTTCACAAAGGGGTACCACTATCAGAAATGTGAGATTTTCACTATTTCGATTAAAACGATCGTTAGTGCAAGAAAACTAATTTTTCTCTCAACGTGTCCAAGAGAAAAGTGATGCACAACGGTCTTGGCTAGGCCCCCGTGAAATTTCATGATCTTTGGAGATGTGTAGGTTGAGATTTTAACAGATAACTAACGAGTGTAAAAGTAAGGAAAAAACTTGTAAAAATTTCCCCTGAAAAGAAGAATATTTTCAATTAGGGGGCCATTTCAACAAATTTTAACCCAAAACCATTCTTCATATTCATTTCTTAGTAGTACAAATTGATTGTGACTAGTGGCAAAAAATATTCCGAGATTGGTCCGGCCACATTTCACAAAGGGGTACCACTATCAGAAATGTGAGATTTTCACTATTTCGATTAAAACGATCGTTAGTGCAAGAAAACTAATTTTTCTCTCAACGTGTCCAAGAGAAAAGTGATGCACAATGGTCTTGGCTAGGCCCCCGTGAAATTTCATGATATTTGGAGATGTGTAGGTTGAGATTTTAACAGATAACTAACGAGTGTAAGAGTAAGGAAAAAACTTGTTAAAATTTCCCTTAAAAGAAGAATATTTTCAATTAGGGGGCCATTTCAACAAATTTTAACCCAAAACCATTCTTCATATTCATTTCTTAGTAGTACAAATTAATTGTGACTAGTGGCAAAAAATTTTCCGAGATTGGTCCGGGCCACATTTCACAAAGGGGTACCACTATCAGAAATGTGAGATTTTCACTATTTCGATTAAAACGATCGTTAGTGCAAGAAAACTAATTTTTCTCTCAACGTGTCCAAGAGAAAAGTGATGCACAATGGTCTTGGCTAGGCCCCCGTGAAATTTCATGATATTTGGAGATGTGTAGGTTGAGATTTTAACAGATAACTAACGAGTGTAAGAGTAAGGAAAAAACTTGTTAAAATTTCCCCTGAAAAGAAGAATATTTTAAATTAGGGGGCCATTTCAACAAATTTTAACCCAAAACCATTCTTCATATTCATTTCTTAGTAGTACAAATTGATTGTGACTAGTGGCAAAAAATATTCCGAGATTGGTCCGGGCCACATTTCACAAAGGGGTACCACTATCAGAAATGTGAGATTTTCACTATTTCGATTAAAACGATCGTTAGTGCAAGAAAATTAATTTTTCTCTCAACGTGTCCAAGAGAAAAGTGATGCACAACGGTCTTGGCTAGGCCCCCGTGAAATTTCATGATCTTTGGAGATGTGTAGGTTGAGATTTTAACAGATAATGACCGAGTGTAAGAGTAAGGAAAAAACTTGTAAAAATTTCCCCTGAAAAGAAGAATATTTTCAATTAGGGGGCCATTTCAACAAATTTTAACCCAAAACCATTCTTCATATTCATTTCTTAGTAGTACAAATTAATTGTGACTAGTGGCAAAAAATATTCCGAGATTGGTCCGGCCCACATTTCACAAAGGGGTACCACTATCAGAAATGTGAGATTTTCACTATTTCGATTAAAACGATCGTTAGTGCAAGAAAACTAATTTTTCTCTCAACGTGTCCAAGAGAAAAGTGATGCACAATGGTCTTGGCTAGGCCCCCGTGAAATTTCATGATATTTGGAGATGTGTAGGTTGAGATTTTAACAGATAACTAACGAGTGTAAGAGTAAGGAAAAAACTTGTTAAAATTTCCCCTGAAAAGAAGAATATTTTAAATTAGGGGGCCATTTCAACAAATTTTAACCCAAAACCATTCTTCATATTCATTTCTTAGTAGTACAAATTGATTGTGACTAGTGGCAAAAAATATTCCGAGATTGGTCCGGGCCACATTTCACAAAGGGGTACCACTATCAGAAATGTGAGATTTTCACTATTTCGATTAAAACGATCGTTAGTGCAAGAAAACTAATTTTTCTCTCAACGTGTCCAAGAGAAAAGTGATGCACAACGGTCTTGGCTAGGCCCCCGTGAAATTTCATGATCTTTGGAGATGTGTAGGTTGAGATTTTAACAGATAACTAACGAGTGTAAAAGTAAGGAAAAAACTTGTAAAAATTTCCCCTGAAAAGAAGAATATTTTCAATTAGGGGGCCATTTCAACAAATTTTAACCCAAAACCATTCTTCATATTCATTTCTTAGTAGTACAAATTGATTGTGACTAGTGGCAAAAAATATTCCGAGATTGGTCCGGCCACATTTCACAAAGGGGTACCACTATCAGAAATGTGAGATTTTCACTATTTCGATTAAAACGATCGTTAGTGCAAGAAAACTAATTTTTCTCTCAACGTGTCCAAGAGAAAAGTGATGCACAATGGTCTTGGCTAGGCCCCCGTGAAATTTCATGATTTTTGGAGATGTGTAGGTTGAGATTTTAACAGATAACTAACGAGTGTAAGAGTAAGGAAAAAACTTGTTAAAATTTCCCCTGAAAAGAAGAATATTTTCAATTAGGGGGCCATTTCAACAAATTTTAACCCAAAACCATTCTTCATATTCATTTCTTAGTAGTACAAATTGATTGTGACTAGTGGCAAAAAATATTCCGAGATTGGTCCGGCCACATTTCACAAAGGGGTACCACTATCAGAAATGTGAGATTTTCACTATTTCGATTAAAACGATCGTTAGTGCAAGAAAACTAATTTTTCTCTCAACGTGTCCAAGAGAAAAGTGATGCACAACGGTCTTGGCTAGGCCCCCGTGAAATTTCATGATCTTTGGAGATGTGTAGGTTGAGATTTTAACAGATAATGACCGAGTGTAAAAGTAAGGAAAAAACTTGTAAAAATTTCCCCTGAAAAGAAGAAAATTTTCAATTAGGGGGCCATTTCAACAAATTTTAACCCAAAACCATTCTTCATATTCATTTCTTAGTAGTACAAATTAATTGTGACTAGTGGCAAAAAATATTCCGAGATTGGTCCGGGCCACATTTCACAAAGGGGTACCACTATCAGAAATGTGAGATTTTCACTATTTCGATTAAAACGATCGTTAGTGCAAGAAAACTAATTTTTCTCTCAACGTGTCCAAGAGAAAAGTGATGCACAATGGTCTTGGCTAGGCCCCCGTGAAATTTCATGATATTTGGAGATGTGTAGGTTGAGATTTTAACAGATAACTAACGAGTGTAAGAGTAAGGAAAAAACTTGTTAAAATTTCCCCTGAAAAGAAGAATATTTTAAATTAGGGGGCCATTTCAACAAATTTTAACCCAAAACCATTCTTCATATTCATTTCTTAGTAGTACAAATTGATTGTGACTAGTGGCAAAAAATATTCCGAGATTGGTCCGGGCCACATTTCACAAAGGGGTACCACTATCAGAAATGTGAGATTTTCACTATTTCGATTAAAACGATCGTTAGTGCAAGAAAATTAATTTTTCTCTCAATGTGTCCAAGAGAAAAGTGATGCACAACGGTCTTGGCTAGGCCCTCGTGAAATTTCATGATCTTTGGAGATGTGTAGGTTGAGATTTTAACAGATAACTAACGAGTGTAAAAGTAAGGAAAAAACTTGTAAAAATTTCCCCTGAAAAGAAGAATATTTTCAATTAGGGGGCCATTTCAACAAATTTTAACCCAAAACCATTCTTCATATTCATTTCTTAGTAGTACAAATTGATTGTGACTAGTGGCAAAAAATATTCCGAGATTGGTCCGGTCCACATTTCACAAAGGGGTACCACTATCAGAAATGTGAGATTTTCACTATTTCGATTAAAACGATCGTTAGTGCAAGAAAACTAATTTTTCTCTCAACGTGTCCAAGAGAAAAGTGATGCACAATGGTCTTGGCTAGGCCCCCGTGAAATTTCATGATCTTTGGAGATGTGTAGGTTGAGATTTTAACAGATAACTAACGAGTGTAAGAGTAAGGAAAAAACTTGTTAAAATTTCCCTTAAAAGAAGAATATTTTCAATTAGGGGGCCATTTCAACAAATTTTAACCCAAAACCATTCTTCATATTCATTTCTTAGTAGTACAAATTGATTGTGACTAGTGGCAAAAAATATTCCGAGATTGGTCCGGGCCACATTTCACAAAGGGGTACCACTATCAGAAATGTGAGATTTTCACTATTTCGATTAAAACGATCGTTAGTGCAAGAAAACTAATTTTTCTCTCAACGTGTCCAAGAGAAAAGTGATGCATAACGGTCTTGGCTAGGCCCCCGTGAAATTTCATGATCTTTGGAGATGTGTAGGTTGAGATTTTAACAGATAACTAACGAGTGTAAGAGTAAGGAAAAAACTTGTAAAAATTTCCCCTGAAAAGAAGAATATTTTCAATTAGGGGGCCATTTCAACAAATTTTAACCCAAAACCATTCTTCATATTCATTTCTTAGTAGTACAAATTAATTGTGACTAGTGGCAAAAAATATTCCGAGATTGGTCCGGGCCACATTTCACAAAGGGGTACCACTATCAGAAATGTGAGATTTTCACTATTTCGATTAAAACGATCGTTAGTGCAAGAAAACTAATTTTTCTCTCAACGTGTCCAAGAGAAAAGTGATGCACAATGGTCTTGGCTAGGCCCCCGTGAAATTTCATGATATTTGGAGATGTGTAGGTTGAGATTTTAACAGATAACTAACGAGTGTAAGAGTAAGGAAAAAACTTGTTAAAATTTCCCCTGAAAAGAAGAATATTTTAAATTAGGGGGCCATTTCAACAAATTTTAACCCAAAACCATTCTTCATATTCATTTCTTAGTAGTACAAATTGATTGTGACTAGTGGCAAAAAATATTCCGAGATTGGTCCGGGCCACATTTCACAAAGGGGTACCACTATCAGAAATGTGAGATTTTCACTATTTCGATTAAAACGATCGTTAGTGCAAGAAAATTAATTTTTCTCTCAACGTGTCCAAGAGAAAAGTGATGCACAACGGTCTTGGCTAGGCCCCCGTGAAATTTCATGATCTTTGGAGATGTGTAGGTTGAGATTTTAACAGATAATGACCGAGTGTAAAAGTAAGGAAAAAACTTGTAAAAATTTCCCCTGAAAAGAAGAAAATTTTCAATTAGGGGGCCATTTCAACAAATTTTAACCCAAAACCATTCTTCATATTCATTTCTTAGTAGTACAAATTAATTGTGACTAGTGGCAAAAAATATTCCGAGATTGGTCCGGGCCACATTTCACAAAGGGGTACCACTATCAGAAATGTGAGATTTTCACTATTTCGATTAAAACGATCGTTAGTGCAAGAAAACTAATTTTTCTCTCAACGTGTCCAAGAGAAAAGTGATGAACAATGGTCTTGTCTAGGCCCCCGTGAAATTTCATGATATTTGGAGATGTGTAGGTTGAGATTTTAACAGATAACTAACGAGTGTAAGAGTAAGGAAAAAACTTGTTAAAATTTCCCCTGAAAAGAAGAATATTTTAAATTAGGGGGCCATTTCAACAAATTTTAACCCAAAACCATTCTTCATATTCATTTCTTAGTAGTACAAATTGATTGTGACTAGTGGCAAAAAATATTCCGAGATTGGTCCGGGCCACATTTCACAAAGGGGTACCACTATCAGAAATGTGAGATTTTCACTATTTCGATTAAAACGATCGTTAGTGCAAGAAAATTAATTTTTCTCTCAACGTGTCCAAGAGAAAAGTGATGCACAACGGTCTTGGCTAGGCCCCCGTGAAATTTCATGATCTTTGGAGATGTGTAGGTTGAGATTTTAACAGATAACTAACGAGTGTAAGAGTAAGGAAAAAACTTGTAAAAATTTCCCCTGAAAAGAAGAATATTTTCAATTAGGGGGCCATTTCAACAAATTTTAACCCAAAACCATTCTTCATATTCATTTCTTAGTAGTACAAATTGATTGTGACTAGTGGCAAAAAATATTCCGAGATTGGTCCGGGCCACATTTCACAAAGGGGTACCACTATCAGAAATGTGAGATTTTCACTATTTCGATTAAAACGATCGTTAGTGCAAGAAAACTAATTTTTCTCTCAACGTGTCCAAGAGAAAAGTGATGCACAATGGTCTTGGCTAGGCCCCCGTGAAATTTCATGATATTTGGAGATGTGTAGGTTGAGATTTTAACAGATAACTAACGAGTGTAAGAGTAAGGAAAAAACTTGTTAAAATTTCCCCTGAAAAGAAGAATATTTTCAATTAGGGGGCCATTTCAACAAATTTTAACCCAAAACCATTCTTCATATTCATTTCTTAGTAGTACAAATTGATTGTGACTAGTGGCAAAAAATATTCCGAGATTGGTCCGGGCCACATTTCACAAAGGGGTACCACTATCAGAAATATGAGATTTTCACTATTTCGATTAAAACGATCGTTAGTGCAAGAAAACTAATTTTTCTCTCAACGTGTCCAAGAGAAAAGTGATGCACAACGGTCTTGGCTAGGCCCCCGTGAAATTTCATGATCTTTGGAGATGTGTAGGTTGAGATTTTAACAGATAATGACCGAGTGTAAAAGTAAGGAAAAAACTTGTAAAAATTTCCCCTGAAAAGAAGAAAATTTTCAATTAGGGGGCCATTTCAACAAATTTTAACCCAAAACCATTCTTCATATTCATTTCTTAGTAGTACAAATTAATTGTGACTAGTGGCAAAAAATATTCCGAGATTGGTCCGGGCCACATTTCACAAAGGGGTACCACTATCAGAAATGTGAGATTTTCACTATTTCGATTAAAACGATCGTTAGTGCAAGAAAACTAATTTTTCTCTCAACGTGTCCAAGAGAAAAGTGATGCACAATGGTCTTGGCTAGGCCCCCGTGAAATTTCATGATATTTGGAGATGTGTAGGTTGAGATTTTAACAGATAACTAACGAGTGTAAGAGTAAGGAAAAAACTTGTTAAAATTTCCCCTGAAAAGAAGAATATTTTAAATTAGGGGGCCATTTCAACAAATTTTAACCCTAAACCATTCTTCATATTCATTTCTTAGTTGTACAAATTGATTGTGACTAGTGGCAAAAAATATTCCGAGATTGGTCCGGGCCACATTTCACAAAGGGGTACCACTATCAGAAATGTGAGATTTTCACTATTTTGATTAAAACGATCGTTAGTGCAAGAAAACTAATTTTTCTCTCAACGTGTCCAAGAGAAAAGTGATGCACAACGGTCTTGGCTAGGCCCCCGTGAAATTTCATGATTTTTGGAGATGTGTAGGTTGAGATTTTAACAGATAACTAACGAGTGTAAGAGTAAGGAAAAAACTTGTTAAAATTTCCCCTGAAAAGAAGAATATTTTCAATTAGGGGGCCATTTCAACAAATTTTAACCCAAAACCATTCTTCATATTCATTTCTTAGTAGTACAAATTGATTGTGACTAGTGGCAAAAAATATTCCGAGATTGGTCCGGGCCACATTTCACAAAGGGGTACCACTATCAGAAATGTGAGATTTTCACTATTTCGATTAAAACGATTGTTAGTGCAAGAAAACTAATTTTTCTCTCAACGTGTCCAAGAGAAAAGTGATGCACAACGGTCTTGGCTAGGCCCCCGTGAAATTTCATGATCTTTGGAGATGTGTAGGTTGAGATTTTAACAGATAATGACCGAGTGTAAAAGTAAGGAAAAAACTTGTAAAAATTTCCCCTGAAAAGAAGAAAATTTTCAATTAGGGGGCCATTTCAACAAATTTTAACCCAAAACCATTCTTCATATTCATTTCTTAGTAGTACAAATTGATTGTGACTAGTGGCAAAAAATATTCTGAGATTGGTCCGGGCCACATTTCACAAAGGGGTACCACTATCAGAAATGTGAGATTTTCACTATTTCGATTAAAACGATCGTTAGTGCAAGAAAACTAATTTTTCTCTCAACGTGTCCAAGAGAAAAGTGATGCACAATGGTCTTGGCTAGGCCCCCGTGAAATTTCATGATATTTGGAGATGTGTAGGTTGAGATTTTAACAGATAACTAACGAGTGTAAGAGTAAGGAAAAAACTTGTTAAAATTTCCCCTGAAAAGAAGAATATTTTAAATTAGGGGGCCATTTCAACAAATTTTAACCCAAAACCATTCTTCATATTCATTTCTTAGTAGTACAAATTGATTGTGACTAGTGGCAAAAAATATTCCGAGATTGGTCCGGGACACATTTCACAAAGGGGTACCACTATCAGAAATGTGAGATTTTAACTATTTCGATTAAAACGATCTTTAGTGCACGAAAACTAATTTTTCTCTCAACGTGTCCAAGAGAAAAGTGATGCACAACGGTCTTGGCTAGGCCCCCATGAAATTTCATGATTTTTGGAGATGTGTAGGTTGAGATTTTAACAGATAACTAACGAGTGTAAGAGTAAGGAAAAAACTTGTTAAAATTTCCCCTAAAAGGAATAATATTTTCAATTAGGGGGCCTTTTCAACAAATTTTAACCCAAAACCATTCTTCATATTCATTTCTTAGTAGTACAAATTGATTGTGACTAGTGGCAAAAAATATTCCGAGATTGGTCCGGGCCACATTTCACAAAGGGGTACCACTATCAGAAATGTGAGATTTTCACTATTTCGATTAAAACGATCTTTAGTGCAAGAAAACTAATTTTTCTCTCAACGTGTCCAAGAGAAAAGTGATGCACAACGGTCTTGGCTAGGCCCCCGTGAAATTTCATGATCTTTGGAGATGTGTAGGTTGAGATTTTAAGAGATAACTAACGAGTGTAAGAGTAAGAAAAAAACTTGTAAAAATTTCCCCTGAAAAGAAGAATATTTTCAATTAGGGGGCCATTTCAACAAATTTTAACCCAAAACCATTCTTCATATTCATTTCTTAGTAGTACAAATTGATTGTGACTAGTGGCAAAAAAAATTCCGAGATTGGTTCGGGCCACATTTCACAAAGGGGTACCACTATCAGAAATGTGAGATTTTCACTATTTCGATTAAAACGATCATTATTACAAGAAAACTAATTTTTCTCTCAACGTGTCCAAGAGAAAAGTGATGCACAACGGTCTTGGCTAGGCCCCCGTGAAATTTCATGATATTTGGAGATGTGTAGGTTGAGATTTTAACAGATAACTAACGAGTGTAAGAGTAAGGAAAAAACTTGTTAAAATTTCCCCTGAAAAGAAGAATATTTTCAATTAGGGGGCCATTTAAACAAATTTTAACCCAAAACCATTCTTCATATTAATTTGTTAGTAGTACAAATTGATTGTGACTAGTGGCAAAAAATTATCCGAGATTGGTCCGGGCCACATTTCGAAAAGGGGTACCACTATCAGAAATGTGAGATTTTAACTATTTCGATTAAAACGATCTTTAGTGCAAGAAAACTAATTTTTCTCTCAACGTGTCCAAGAGAAAAGTGATGCACATCGGTCTTGGCTAGGCCCCCGTGAAATTTCATGATTTTTGGAGATGTGTAGGTTGAGATTTTAACAGATAACTAACGAGTGTAAGAGTAAGGAAAAAACTTGTTAAAATTTCCCCTGAAAAGAAGAATATTTTCAATTAGGGGGCCATTTAAACAAATTTTAACCCAAAACCATTCTTCATATTCATTTCTTAGTAGTACAAATTGATTGTGACTAGTGGCAAAAAATTATCCGAGATTGGTCCGGGCCACATTTCACAAAGGGGTACCACTATCAGAAATGTGAGATTTTAACTATTTCGATTAAAACGATCTTTAGTGCAAGAAAACTAATTTTTCTCTCAACGTGTCCAAGAGAAAAGTGATGCACAACGGTCTTGGCTAGGCCCCCGTGAAATTTCATGATTTTTGGAGATGTGTAGGTTGAGATTTTAACAGATAACTAACGAGTGTAAGAGTAAGGAAAAAACTTGTTAAAATTTCCCCTAAAAAGAATAATATTTTCAATTAGGGGGCCATTTCAACAAATTTTAACCCAAAACCATTCTTCATATTCATTTCTTAGTAGTACAAATTGATTGTGACTAGTGGCAAAAAATATTCCGAGATTGGTCCGGGCCACATTTCACAAAGGGGTACCACTATCAGAAATGTGAGATTTTCACTATTTCGATTAAAACGATCGTTAGTGCAAGAAAACTAATTTTTCTCTCAACGTGTCCAAGAGAAAAGTGATGCACAACGGTCTTGGCTAGGCCCCCGTGAAATTTCATGATTTTTGGAGATGTGTAGGTTGAGATTTTAACAGATAACTAACGAGTGTAAGAGTAAGGAAAAAACTTGTTAAAATTTCCCCTGAAAAGAAGAATATTTTCAATTAGGGGGCCATTTCAACAAATTTTAACCCAAAACCATTCTTCATATTCATTTCTTAGTAGTACAAATTGATTGTGACTAGTGGCAAAAAATATTCCGAGATTGGTCCGGGCCACATTTCACAAAGGGGTACCACTATCAGAAATGTGAGATTTTAACTATTTCGATTAAAACGATCGTTAGTGCAAGAAAACTAATTTTTCTCTCAATGTGTCCAAGAGAAAAGTGATGCACAACGGTCTTGGCTAGGCCCCCGTGAAATTTCATGATCTTTGGAGATGTGTAGGTTGAGATTTTAACAGATAATGACCGAGTGTAAAAGTAAGGAAAAAACTTGTAAAAATTTCCCCTGAAAGAAGAATATTTTCAATTAGGGGGCCATTTCAACAAATTTTAACCCAAAACAATTCTTCATATTCATTTCTTAGTAGTACAAATTGATTGTGACTAGTGGCAAAAAATATTCCGAGATTGGTCCGGCCACATTTCACAAAGGGGTACCACTATCAGAAATGTGAGATTTTCACTATTTCGATTAAAACGATCGTTAGTGCAAGAAAACTAATTTTTCTCTCAACGTGTCCAAGAGAAAAGTGATGCACAACGGTCTTGGCTAGGCCCCCGTGAAATTTCATGATTTTTGGAGATGTGTAGGTTGAGATTTTAACAGATAACTAACGAGTGTAAGAGTAAGGAAAAAACTTGTTAAAATTTCCCCTAAAAAGAATAATATTTTCAATTAGGGGGCCATTTCAACAAATTTTAACTCAAAACCATTCTTCATATTCATTTCTTAGTAGTACAAATTGATTGTGACTAGTGGCAAAAAATATTCCGAGATTGGTCCGGGCCACATTTCACAAAGGGGTACCACTATCAGAAATGTGAGATTTTCACTATTTCGATTAAAACGATCTTTAGTGCAAGAAAACTAATTTTTCTCTCAACGTGTCCAAGAGAAAAGTGATGCACAACGGTCTTGGCTAGGCCCCCGTGAAATTTCATGATCTTTGGAGATGTGTAGGTCGAGATTTTAAGAGATAACTAACGAGTGTAAGAGTAAGAAAAAAACTTGTAAAAATTTCCCCTGAAAAGAAGAATATTTTCAATTAGGGGGCCATTTCAACAAATTTTAACCCAAAACCATTCTTCATATTCATTTCTTAGTAGTACAAATTGATTGTGACTAGTGGCAAAAAATATTCCGAGATTGGTCTGGGCCACATTTCACAAAGGGGTACCACTATCAGAAATGTGAGATTTTCACTATTTTGATTAAAACGATCGTTAGTGCAAGAAAACTAATTTTTCTCTCAACGTGTCCAAGAGAAAAGTGATGCACAACGGTCTTGGCTAGGCCCCCGTGAAATTTCATGATTTTTGGAGATGTGTAGGTTGAGATTTTAACAGATAACTAACGAGTGTAAGAGTAAGGAAAAAACTTGTTAAAATTTCCCCTGAAAAGAAGAATATTTTCAATTAGGGGGCCATTTCAAAAAATTTTAACCCAAAACCATTCTTCATATTCATTTCTTAGTAGTACAAATTGATTGTGACTAGTGGCAAAAAATATTCCGAGATTGGTCCGGGCCACATTTCACAAAGGGGTACCACTATCAGAAATGTGAGATTTTAACTATTTCGATTAAAACGATCGTTAGTGCAAGAAAACTAATTTTTCTCTCAACGTGTCCAAGAGAAAAGTGATGCACAACGGTCTTGGCTAGGCCCCCGTGAAATTTCATGATCTTTGGAGATGTGTAGGTTGAGATTTTAACAGATAACTAACGAGTGTAAGAGTAAGGAAAAAACTTGTAAAAATTTCCCCTGAAAAGAAGAATATTTTCAATTAGGGGGCCATTTCAACAAATTTTAACCCAAAACCATTCTTCATATTCATTTCTTAGTAGTACAAATTGATTGTGACTAGTGGCAAAAAATATTCCGAGATTGGTCCGGGCCACATTTCACAAAGGGGTACCACTATCAGAAATGTGAGATTTTCACTATTTCGATTAAAACGATCGTTAGTGCAAGAAAACTAATTTTTCTCTCAACGTGTCCAAGAGAAAAGTGATGCACAACGGTCTTGGCTAGGCCCCCGTGAAATTTCATGATTTTTGGAGATGTGTAGGTTGAGATTTTAACAGATAACTAACGAGTGTAAGAGTAAGGAAAAAACTTGTTAAAATTTCCCCTAAAAAGAATAATATTTTCAATTAGGGGGCCATTTCAACAAATTTTAACTCAAAACCATTCTTCATATTCATTTCTTAGTAGTACAAATTGATTGTGACTAGTGGCAAAAAATATTCCGAGATTGGTCCGGGCCACATTTCACAAAGGGGTACCACTATCAGAAATGTGAGATTTTCACTATTTCGATTAAAACGATCTTTAGTGCAAGAAAACTAATTTTTCTCTCAACGTGTCCAAGAGAAAAGTGATGCACAACGGTCTTGGCTAGGCCCCCGTGAAATTTCATGATCTTTGGAGATGTGTAGGTCGAGATTTTAAGAGATAACTAACGAGTGTAAGAGTAAGAAAAAAACTTGTAAAAATTTCCCCTGAAAAGAAGAATATTTTCAATTAGGGGGCCATTTCAAAAAATTTTAACCCAAAACCATTCTTCATATTCATTTCTTAGTAGTACAAATTGATTGTGACTAGTGGCAAAAAATATTCCGAGATTGGTCCGGGCCACATTTCACAAAGGGGTACCACTATCAGAAATGTGAGATTTTCACTATTTCGATTAAAACGATCGTTAGTGCAACAAAACTAATTTTTCTCTCAACGTGTCCAAAAGAAAAGTGATGCACAATGGTCTTGGCTAGGCCCCCATGAAATTTCATGATATTTGGAGATGTGTAGGTTGAGATTTTAACAGATAACTAACGAGTGTAAGAGTAAGGAAAAAACTTGTTAAAATTTCCCCTGAAAAGAAGAATATTTTAAATTAGGGGGCCATTTCAACAAATTTTAACCCAAAACCATTCTTCATATTCATTTCTTAGTAGTACAAATTGATTGTGACTAGTGGCAAAAAATATTCCGAGATTGGTCCGGGACACATTTCACAAAGGGGTACCACTATCAGAAATGTGAGATTTTGACTATTTCGATTAAAACGATCTTTAGTGCACGAAAACTAATTTTTCTCTCAACGTGTCCAAGAGAAAAGTGATGCACAACGGTCTTGGCTAGGCGCCCATGAAATTTCATGATTTTTGGAGATGTGTAGGTTGAGATTTTAACAGATAACTAACGAGTGTAAGAGTAAGGAAAAAACTTGTTAAAATTTCCCCTAAAAGGAATAATATTTTCAATTAGGGGGCCATTTCAACAAATTTTAACCCAAAACCATTCTTCATATTCATTTCTTAGTAGTACAAATTGATTGTGACTAGTGGCAAAAAATATTCCGAGATTGGTCCGGGCCACATTTCACAAAGGGGTACCACTATCAGAAATGTGAGATTTTCACTATTTCGATTAAAACGATCTTTAGTGCAAGAAAACTAATTTTTCTCTCAACGTGTCCAAGAGAAAAGTGATGCACAACGGTCTTGGCTAGGCCCCCGTAAAATTTCATGATCTTTGGAGATGTGTAAGTCGAGATTTTAAGAGATAACTAACGAGTGTAAGAGTAAGAAAAAAACTTGTAAAAATTTCCCCTGAAAAGAAGAAAATTTTCAATTAGGGGGCCATTTCAACAAATTTTAACCCAAAACCATTCTTCATATTCATTTCTTAGTAGTACAAATTTATTGTGACTAATGGCAAAAAATATTCCGAGATTGGTTCGGGCCACATTTCACAAAGGGGTACCACTGTCAGAAATGTGAGATTTTCACTATTTCGATTAAAACGATCGTTATTACAAGAAAACTAATTTTTCTCTCAACGTGTCCAAGAGAAAAGTGATGCACAACGGTCTTGGCTAGGCCCCCGTGAAATTTCATGATATTTGGAGATGTGTAGGTTGAGATTTTAACAGATAACTAACGAGTGTAAGAGTAAGGAAAAAACTTGTTAAAATTTCCCCTGAAAAGAAGAATATTTTCAATTAGGGGGCCATTTCAACAAATTTTAACCCAAAACCATTCTTCATATTCATTTCTTAGTAGTACAAATTGATTGTGACTAGTGGCAAAAAATATTCCGAGATTGGTCCGGGCCACATTTCACAAAGGGGTACCACTATCAGAAATGTGAGATTTTAACTATTTCGATTAAAACGATCGTTAGTGCAAGAAAACTAATTTTTCTCTCAACGTGTCCAAGAGAAAAGTGATGCACAACGGTCTTGGCTAGGCTCCCGTGAAATTTCATGATTTTTGGAGATGTGTAGGTTGAGATTTTAACAGATAACTAACGAGTGTAAGAGTAAGGAAAAAACTTGTTAAAATTTCCCCTGAAAAGAAGAATATTTTCAATTAGGGGACCATTTAAACAAATTTTAACCCAAAACCATTCTTCATATTCATTTCTTAGTAGTACAAATTGATTGTGACTAGTGGCAAAAAATATTCCGAGATTGGTCCGGGCCACATTTCACAAAGGGGTACCACTATCAGAAATGTGAGATTTTAACTATTTCGATTAAAACGATCTTTAGTGCAAGAAAACTAATTTTTCTCTCAACGTGTCCAAGAGAAAAGTGATGCACAACGGTCTTGGCTAGGCCCCCGTGAAATTTCATGATATTTGGAGATGTGTAGGTTGAGATTTTAACAGATAACTAACGAGTGTAAGAGTAAGGAAAAAACTTGTTAAAATTTCCCCTGAAAAGAAGAATATTTTCAATTAGGGGGCCATTTAAACAAATTTTAACCCAAAACCATTCTTCATATTCATTTCTTAGTAGTACAAATTGATTGTGACTAGTGGCAAAAAATATTCCGAGATTGGTCCGGGCCACATTTCACAAAGGGGTACCACTATCAGAAATGTGAGATTTTAACTATTTCGATTAAAACGATCTTTAGTGCAAGAAAACTAATTTTTCTCTCAACGTGTCCAAGAGAAAAGTGATGCACAACGGTCTTGGCTAGGCTCCCGTGAAATTTCATGATTTTTGGAGATGTGTAGGTTGAGATTTTAACAGATAACTAACGAGTGTAAGAGTAAGGAAAAAACTTGTTAAAATTTACCCTAAAAAGAATAATATTTTCAATTAGGGGGCCATTTAAACAAATTTTAACCCAAAACCATTCTTCATATTCATTTCTTAGTAGTACAAATTGATTGTGACTAGTGGCAAAAAATATTCCGAGATTGGTCCGGGCCACATTTCACAAAGGGGTACCACTATCAGAAATGTGAGATTTTAACTATTTCGATTAAAATGATCTTTAGTGCAAGAAAACTAATTTTTCTCTCAACGTGTCCAAGAGAAAAGTGATGCACAACGGTCTTGGCTAGGCCCCCATGAAATTTCATGATTTTTGGAGATGTGTAGGTTGAGATTTTAACAGATAACTAACGAGTGTAAGAGTAAGGAAAAAACTTGTTAAAATTTACCCTAAAAAGAATAATATTTTCAATTGGGGGGCCATTTCAACAAATTTTAACCCAAAACCATTCTTCATATTCATTTCTTAGTAGTACAAATTGATTGTGACTAGTGGCAAAAAATATTCCGAGATTGGTCCGGGCCACATTTCACAAAGGGGTACCACTATCAGAAATGTGAGATTTTCACTATTTCGATTAAAAGGATCGTTAGTGCAAGAAAACTAATTTTTCTCTCAACGTGTCCTAGAGAAAAGTGATGCACAACGGTCTTGGCTAGGCCCCCGTGAAATTTCATGATTTTTGGAGATGTGTAGGTTGAGATTTTAACAGATAACTAACGAGTGTAAGAGTAAGGAAAAAACTTGTTAAAATTTCCCCTGAAAAGAAGAATATTTTAAATTAGGGGGCCATTTCAACAAATTTTAACCCAAAAACATTATTCATATTCATTTCTTAGTAGTACAAATTGATTGTGACTAGTGGCAAAAAATATTCCGAGATTGGTCCGGGCCACATTTCACAAAGGGGTACCACTATCAGAAATTTGAGATTTTCACTATTTCGATTAAAACGATCGTTAGTGCAAGAAAACTAATTTTTCTCTCAACGTGTCCAAGAGAAAAGTGATGCACAACGGTCTTGGCTAGGCCCCTGTGAAATTTCATGATCTTTGGAGATGTGTAGGTTGAGATTTTAACAGATAATGACCGAGTGTAAAAGTAAGGAAAAAACTTGTAAAAATTTCCCCTGAAAAGAAGAAAATTTTCAATTAGGGGGCCATTTCAACAAATTTTAACCCAAAACCATTCTTCATATTCGTTTCTTAGTAGTACAAATTGATTGTGACTAGTGGCAAAAAATATTCCAAGATTGGTCCGGGCCAACTTTCACAAAGGGGTACCACTATCAGAAATGTGAGATTTTCACTATTTCGATTAAAACGATCGTTAGTGCAAGAAAACTAATTTTTCTCTCAACGTGTCCAAGAGAAAAGTGATGCACAATGGTCTTGGCTAGGCCCCCATGAAATTTCATGATATTTGGAGATGTTTAGGTTGAGATTTTAACAGATAACTAAAGAGTGTAAGAGTAAGGAAAAAACTTGTTAAAATTTCCCCTGAAAAGAAGAATATTTTCAATTAGGGGGCCATTTCAACAAATTTTAACCCAAAACCATTCTTCATATTCATTTCTTAGTAGTACAAATTGATTGTGACTAGTGGCAAAAAATATTCCGAGATTGGTCCGGGACACATTTCACAAAGGGGTACCACTATCAGAAATGTTAGATTTTAACTATTTCGATTAAAACGATCTTTAGTGCAATAAAACTAATTTTTCTCTCAACGTGTCCAAGAGAAAAGTGATGCACAACGGTCTCGGCTATGCCCCCATGAAATTTCATGATTTTTGGAGATGTGTAGGTTTAGATTTTAACAGATAACTAACGAGTGTAAGAGTAAGGAAAAAACTTGTTAAAATTTCCCCTAAAAGGAATAATATTTTCAATTAGGGGGCCATTTCAACAAATTTTAACCCAAAACCATTCTTCATATTCATTTCTTAGTAGTACAAATTGATTGTGACTAGTGGCAAAAAATATTCCGAGATTGGTCCGGGCCACATTTCACAAAGGGGTACCACTATCAGAAATGTGAGATTTTCACTATTTCGATTAAAACGATCCTTAGTGCAAGAAAACTAATTTTTCTCTCAACGTGTCCAAGAGAAAAGTGATGCACAACGGTCTTGGCTAGGCCCACGTGAAATTTCATGATCTTTGGAGATGTGTAGGTCGAGATTTTAAGAGATAACTAACGAGTGTAAGAGTATGAAAAAAACTTGTAAAAATTTCCCCTGAAAAGAAGAATATTTTCAATTAGGGGGCCATTTCAACAAATTTTAACCCAAAACCATTCTTCATATTCATTTCTTAGTAGTACAAATTGATTGTGACTAGTGGCAAAAAATATTCCGAGATTGGTCCGGGACACATTTCACAAAGGGGTACCACTATCAGAAATGTTAGATTTTAACTATTTCGATTAAAACGATCTTTAGTGCAAGAAAACTAATTTTTCTCTCAACGTGTCCAAGAGAAAAGTGATGCACAACGGTCTCGGCTATGCCCCCATGAAATTTCATGATTTTTGGAGATGTGTAGGTTTAGATTTTAACAGATAACTAACGAGTGTAAGAGTAAGGAAAAAACTTGTTAAAATTTCCCCTAAAAGGAATAATATTTTCAATTAGGGGGCCATTTCAACAAATTTTAACCCAAAACCATTCTTCATATTCGTTTCTTAGTAGTACAAATTGATTGTGACTAGTGGCAAAAAATATTCCGAGATTGGTCCGGGCCAACTTTCACAAAGGGGTACCACTATCAGAAATGTGAGATTTTCACTATTTCGATTAAAACGATCGTTAGTGCAAGAAAACTAATTTTTCTCTCAACGTGTCCAAGAGAAAAGTGATGCACAATGGTCTTGGCTAGGCCCCCGTGAAATTTCATGATATTTGGAGATGTTTAGGTTGAGATTTTAACAGATAACTAAAGAGTGTAAGAGTAAGGAAAAAACTTGTTAAAATTTCCCCTGAAAAGAAGAATATTTTCAATTAGGGGGCCATTTCAACAAATTTTAACCCAAAACCATTCTTCATATTCATTTCTTAGTAGTACAAATTGATTGTGACTAGTGGCAAAAAATATTCCGAGATTGGTCCGGGACACATTTCACAAAGGGGTACCACTATCAGAAATGTTAGATTTTAACTATTTCGATTAAAACGATCTTTAGTGCAAGAAAACTAATTTTTCTCTCAACGTGTCCAAGAGAAAAGTGATGCACAACGGTCTCGGCTATGCCCCCATGAAATTTCATGATTTTTGGAGATGTGTAGGTTTAGATTTTAACAGATAACTAACGAGTGTAAGAGTAAGGAAAAAACTTGTTAAAATTTCCCCTAAAAGGAATAATATTTTCAATTAGGGGGCCATTTCAAAAAATTTTAACCCAAAACCATTCTTCATATTCATTTCTTAGTAGTACAAATTGATTGTGACTAGTGGCAAAAAATATTCCGAGATTGGTCCGGGCCACATTTCACAAAGGGGTACCACTATCAGAAATGTGAGATTTTCACTATTTCGATTAAAACGATCCTTAGTGCAAGAAAACTAATTTTTCTCTCAACGTGTCCAAGAGAAAAGTGATGCACAACGGTCTTGGCTAGGCCCACGTGAAATTTCATGATCTTTGGAGATGTGTAGGTCGAGATTTTAAGAGATAACTAACGAGTGTAAGAGTATGAAAAAAACTTGTAAAAATTTCCCCTGAAAAGAAGAATATTTTCAATTAGGGGGCCATTTCAACAAATTTTAACCCAAAACCATTCTTCATATTCATTTCTTAGTAGTACAAATTGATTGTGACTAGTGGCAAAAAATATTCCGAGATTGGTCCGGGACACATTTCACAAAGGGGTACCACTATCAGAAATGTTAGATTTTAACTATTTCGATTAAAACGATCTTTAGTGCAAGAAAACTAATTTTTCTCTCAACGTGTCCAAGAGAAAAGTGATGCACAACGGTCTCGGCTATGCCCCCATGAAATTTCATGATTTTTGGAGATGTGTAGGTTTAGATTTTAACAGATAACTAACGAGTGTAAGAGTAAGGAAAAAACTTGTTAAAATTTCCCCTAAAAGGAATAATATTTTCAATTAGGGGGCCATTTCAAAAAATTTTAACCCAAAACCATTCTTCATATTCATTTCTTAGTAGTACAAATTGATTGTGACTAGTGGCAAAAAATATTCCGAGATTGGTCCGGGCCACATTTCACAAAGGGGTACCACTATCAGAAATGTGAGATTTTCACTATTTCGATTAAAACGATCCTTAGTGCAAGAAAACTAATTTTTCTCTCAACGTGTCCAAGAGAAAAGTGATGCACAACGGTCTTGGCTAGGCCAACGTGAAATTTCATGATCTTTGGAGATGTGTAGGTCGAGATTTTAAGAGATAACTAACGAGTGTAAGAGTATGAAAAAAACTTGTAAAAATTTCCCCTGAAAAGAAGAATATTTTCAATTAGGGGGCCATTTCAACAAATTTTAACCCAAAACCATTCTTCATATTCATTTCTTAGTAGTACAAATTGATTGTGACTAGTGGCAAAAAATATTCCGAGATTGGTCCGGGACACATTTCACAAAGGGGTACCACTATCAGAAATGTTAGATTTTAACTATTTCGATTAAAACGATCTTTAGTGCAAGAAAACTAATTTTTCTCTCAACGTGTCCAAGAGAAAAGTGATGCACAACGGTCTCGGCTATGCCCCCATGAAATTTCATGATTTTTGGAGATGTGTAGGTTTAGATTTTAACAGATAACTAACGAGTGTAAGAGTAAGGAAAAAACTTGTTAAAATTTCCCCTAAAAGGAATAATATTTTCAATTAGGGGGCCATTTCAACAAATTTTAACCCAAAACCATTCTTCATATTCATTTCTTAGTAGTACAAATTGATTGTGACTAGTGGCAAAAAATATTCCGAGATTGGTCCGGGCCACATTTCACAAAGGGGTACCACTATCAGAAATTTGAGATTTTCACAATTTCGATTAAAACGATTGTTAGTGCAAGAAAACTAATTTTTCTCTCAACGTGTCCAAGAGAAAAGTGATGCACAACGGTCTCGGCTATGCCCCCATGAAATTTCATGATCTTTGGAGATGTGTAGGTTGAGATTTTAACAGATAATGACCGAGTGTAAAAGTAAGGAAAAAACTTGTAAAAATTTCCCCTGAAAAGAAGAAAATTTTCAATTAGGGGGCCATTTCAACAAATTTTAACCCAAAACCATTCTTCATATTCATTTCTTAGTAGTACAAATTGATTGTGACTAGTGGCAAAAAATATTCCGAGATTGGTCCGGGCCAACTTTCACAAAGGGGTACCACTATCAGAAATGTGAGATTTTCACTATTTCGATTAAAACGATCGTTAGTGCAAGAAAACTAATTTTTCTCTCAACGTGTCCAAGAGAAAAGTGATGCACAACGGTCTTGGCTAGGCCCCCGTGAAATTTCATGATATTTGGAGATGTGTAGGTTGAGATTTTAACAGATAACTAACGAGTGTAAGAGTAAGGAAAAAACTTGTTAAAATTTCCCATGAAAAGAAGAATATTTTCAATTAGGGGACCATTTAAACAAATTTTAACCCAAAACCATTCTTCATATTCATTTCTTAGTAGTACAAATTGATTGTGACTAGTGGCAAAAAATATTCCGAGATTGGTCCGGGCCACATTTCACAAAGGGGTACCACTATCAGAAATGTGAGATTTTAACTATTTCGATTAAAACGATCTTTAGTGCAAGAAAACTAATTTTTCTCTCAACGTGTCCAAGAGAAAAGTGATGCACAACGGTCTTGGCTAGGCCCCCGTGAAATTTCATGATATTTGGAGATGTGTAGGTTGAGATTTTAACAGATAACTAACGAGTGTAAGAGTAAGGAAAAAACTTGTTAAAATTTCCCCTGAAAAGAAGAATATTTTCAATTAGGGGGCCATTTAAACAAATTTTAACCCAAAACCATTCTTCATATTCATTTCTTAGTAGTACAAATTGATTGTGACTAGTGGCAAAAAATATTCCGAGATTGGTCCGGGCCACATTTCACGAAGGGGTACCACTATCAGAAATGTGAGATTTTAACTATTTCGATTAAAACGATCTTTAGTGCAAGAAAACTAATTTTTCTCTCAACGTGTCCAGGAGAAAAGTGATGCACAACGGTCTTGGCTAGGCTCCCGTGAAATTTCATGATTTTTGGAGATGTGTAGGTTGAGATTTTAACAGATAACTAACGAGTGTAAGAGTAAGGAAAAAACTTGTTAAAATTTACCCTAAAAAGAATAATATTTTCAATTAGGGGGCCATTTAAACAAATTTTAACCCAAAACCATTCTTCATATTCATTTCTTAGTAGTACAAATTGATTGTGACTAGTGGCAAAAAATATTCCGAGATTGGTCCGGGCCACATTTCACAAAGGGGTACCACTATCAGAAATGTGAGATTTTAACTATTTCGATTAAAATGATCTTTAGTGCAAGAAAACTAATTTTTCTCTCAACTTGTCCAAGAGAAAAGTGATGCACAACGGTCTTGGCTAGGCCCCCATGAAATTTCATGATTTTTGGAGATGTGTAGGTTGAGATTTTAACAGATAACTAACGAGTGTAAGAGTAAGGAAAAAACTTGTTAAAATTTACCCTAAAAAGAATAATATTTTCAATTGGGGGGCCATTTCAACAAATTTTAACCCAAAACCATTCTTCATATTCATTTCTTAGTAGTACAAATTGATTGTGACTAGTGGCAAAAAATATTCCGAGATTGGTCCGGGCCACATTTCACAAAGGGGTACCACTATCAGAAATGTGAGATTTTAACTATTTCGATTAAAACGATCTTTAGTGCAAGAAAACTAATTTTTCTCTCAACGTGTCCAAGAGAAAAGTGATGCACAACGGTCTTGGCTAGGCCCCCGTGAAATTTCATGATATTTGGAGATGTGTAGGTTGAGATTTTAACAGATAACTAACGAGTGTAAGAGTAAGGAAAAAACTTGTTAAAATTTCCCCTGAAAAGAAGAATATTTTCAATTAGGGGGCCATTTAAACAAATTTTAACCCAAAACCATTCTTCATATTCATTTCTTAGTAGTACAAATTGATTGTGACTAGTGGCAAAAAATATTCCGAGATTGGTCCGGGCCACATTTCACAAAGGGGTACCACTATCAGAAATGTGAGATTTTAACTATTTCGATTAAAACGATCTTTAGTGCAAGAAAACTAATTTTTCTCTCAACGTGTCCAAGAGAAAAGTGATGCACAACGGTCTTGGCTAGGCTCCCGTGAAATTTCATGATTTTTGGAGATGTGTAGGTTGAGATTTTAACAGATAACTAACGAGTGTAAGAGTAAGGAAAAAACTTGTTAAAATTTCCCCTGAAAAGAAGAATATTTTCAATTAGGGGACCATTTAAACAAATTTTAACCCAAAACCATTCTTCATATTCATTTCTTAGTAGTACAAATTGATTGTGACTAGTGGCAAAAAATATTCCGAGATTGGTCCGGGCCACATTTCACAAAGGGGTACCACTATCAGAAATGTGAGATTTTAACTATTTCGATTAAAACGATCTTTAGTGCAAGAAAACTAATTTTTCTCTCAACGTGTCCAAGAGAAAAGTGATGCACAACGGTCTTGGCTAGGCCCCCGTGAAATTTCATGATATTTGGAGATGTGTAGGTTGAGATTTTAACAGATAACTAACGAGTGTAAGAGTATGAAAAAAACTTGTAAAAATTTCCCCTGAAAAGAAGAATATTTTCAATTAGGGGGCCATTTAAACAAATTTTAACCCAAAACCATTCTTCATATTCATTTCTTAGTAGTAAAAATTGATTGTGACTAGTGGCAAAAAATATTCCGAGATTGGTCCGGGCCACATTTCACAAAGGGGTACCACTATCAGAAATGTGAGATTTTCACTATTTCGATTAAAACGATCTTTAGTGCAAGAAAACTAATTTTTCTCTCAACGTGTCCAAGAGAAAAGTGATGCACAACGGTCTTGGCTAGGCCCCCGTGAAATTTCATGATCTTTGGAGATGTGTAGGTTGAGATTTTAACAGATAACTAACGAGTGTAAGAGTAAGGAAAAAACTTGTTAAAATTTCCCCTGAAAAGAAGAATATTTTCAATTACGGGGCCATTTCAACAAATTTTAACCCAAAACCATTCTTCATATTCATTTCTTAGTAGTACAAATTGATTGTGACTAGTGGCAAAAAATATTCCGAGATTGGTCCGGGACACATTTCACAAAGGGGTACCACTATCAGAAATGTTAGATTTTAACTATTTCGATTAAAACGATCTTTAGTGCAAGAAAACTAATTTTTCTCTCAACGTGTCCAAGAGAAAAGTGATGCACAACGGTCTCGGCTATGGCCCCATGAAATTTCATGATTTTTGGAGATGTGTAGGTTTAGATTTTAACAGATAACTAACGAGTGTAAGAGTAAGGAAAAAACTTGTTAAAATTTCCCCTAAAAGGAATAATATTTTCAATTAGGGGGCCATTTCAACAAATTTTAACCCAAAACCATTCTTCATATTCATTTCTTAGTAGTACAAATTGATTGTGACTAGTGGCAAAAAATATTCCGAGATTGGTCCGGGCCACATTTCACAAAGGGGTACCACTATCAGAAATTTGAGATTTTCACAATTTCGATTAAAACGATTGTTAGTGCAAGAAAACTAATTTTTCTCTCAACGTGTCCAAGAGAAAAGTGATGCACAACGGTCTCGGCTATGCCCCCATGAAATTTCATGATCTTTGGAGATGTGTAGGTTGAGATTTTAACAGATAATGACCGAGTGTAAAAGTAAGGAAAAAACTTGTAAAAATTTCCCCTGAAAAGAAGAAAATTTTCAATTAGGGGGCCATTTCAACAAATTTTAACCCAAAACCATTCTTCATATTCATTTCTTAGTAGTACAAATTGATTGTGACTAGTGGCAAAAAATATTCCGAGATTGGTCCGGGCCAACTTTCACAAAGGGGTACCACTATCAGAAATGTGAGATTTTCACTATTTCGATTAAAACGATCGTTAGTGCAAGAAAACTAATTTTTCTCTCAACGTGTCCAAGAGAAAAGTGATGCACAACGGTCTTGGCTAGGCCCCCGTGAAATTTCATGATATTTGGAGATGTGTAGGTTGAGATTTTAACAGATAACTAACGAGTGTAAGAGTAAGGAAAAAACTTGTTAAAATTTCCCCTGAAAAGAAGAATATTTTCAATTAGGGGACCATTTAAACAAATTTTAACCCAAAACCATTCTTCATATTCATTTCTTAGTAGTACAAATTGATTGTGACTAGTGGCAAAAAATATTCCGAGATTGGTCCGGGCCACATTTCACAAAGGGGTACCACTATCAGAAATGTGAGATTTTAACTATTTCGATGAAAACGATCTTTAGTGCAAGAAAACTAATTTTTCTCTCAACGTGTCCAAGAGAAAAGTGATGCACAACGGTCTTGGCTAGGCCCCCATGAAATTTCATGATTTTTGGAGATGTGTAGGTTGAGATTTTAACAGATAACTAACGAGTGTAAGAGTAAGGAAAAAACTTGTTAAAATTTACCCTAAAAAGAATAATATTTTCAATTGGGGGGCCATTTCAACAAATTTTAACCCAAAACCATTCTTCATATTCATTTCTTAGTAGTACAAATTGATTGTGACTAGTGGCAAAAAATATTCCGAGATTGGTCCGGGCCACATTTCACAAAGGGGTACCACTATCAGAAATGTGAGATTTTAACTATTTCGATTAAAACGATCTTTAGTGCAAGAAAACTAATTTTTCTCTCAACGTGTCCAAGAGAAAAGTGATGCACAACGGTCTTGGCTAGGCTCCCGTGAAATTTCATGATTTTTGGAGATGTGTAGGTTGAGATTTTAACAGATAACTAACGAGTGTAAGAGTAAGGAAAATACTTGTTAAAATTTCCCCTGAAAAGAAGAATATTTTCAATTAGGGGACCATTTAAACAAATTTTAACCCAAAACCATTCTTCATATTCATTTCTTAGTAGTACAAATTGATTGTGACTAGTGGCAAAAAATATTCCGAGATTGGTCCGGGCCACATTTCACAAAGGGGTACCACTATCAGAAATGTGAGATTTTAACTATTTCGATTAAAACGATCTTTAGTGCAAGAAAACTAATTTTTCTCTCAACGTGTCCAAGAGAAAAGTGATGCACAACGGTCTTGGCTAGGCCCCCCTGAAATTTCATGATATTTGGAGATGTGTAGGTTGAGATTTTAACAGATAACTAACGAGTGTAAGAGTATGAAAAAAACTTGTAAAAATTTCCCCTGAAAAGAAGAATATTTTCAATTAGGGGGCCATTTAAACAAATTTTAACCCAAAACCATTCTTCATATTCATTTCTTAGTAGTAAAAATTGATTGTGACTAGTGGCAAAAAATATTCCGAGATTGGTCCGGGCCACATTTCACAAAGGGGTACCACTATCAGAAATGTCAGATTTTCACTATTTCGATTAAAACGATCTTTAGTGCAAGAAAACTAATTTTTCTCTCAACGTGTCCAAGAGAAAAGTGATGCACAACGGTCTTGGCTAGGCCCCCGTGAAATTTCATGATCTTTGGAGATGTGTAGGTTGAGATTTTAACAGATAACTAACGAGTGTAAGAGTAAGGAAAAAACTTGTTAAAATTTCCCCTGAAAAGAAGAATATTTTCAATTACGGGGCCATTTCAACAAATTTTAACCCAAAACCATTCTTCATATTCATTTCTTAGTAGTACAAATTGATTGTGACTAGTGGCAAAAAATATTTCGAGATTGGTACGGGCCACATTTCACAAAGGGGTACCACTATCAGAAATGTGAGATTTTCACAATTTCGATTAAAACGATCTTTAGTGCAAGAAAACTAATTTTTCTCTCAACGTGTCCAAGAGAAAAGTGATGCACAACGGTCTTGGCTAGGCCCACATGAAATTTCATGATTTTTGGAGATGTGTAGGATGAGATTTTAACAGATAACTAACGAGTGTAAGAGTAAGGAAAAAACTTGTTAAAATTTCCCCTGAAAAGAAGAATATTTTCAATTAGGGGGCCATTTAAACAAATTTGAACACAAAACCATTCTTCATATTCATTTCTTAGTAGTACAAATTGATTGTGACTAGTGGCAAAAAATATTCCGAGATTGGTCCGGGCCACATTTCACAAAGGGGTACCACTATCAGAAATGTGAGATTTTCACTATTTCGATTCAAACGATCTTTAGTGCAAGAAAACTAATTTTTCTCTCAACGTGTCCAAGAGAAAAGTGATGCACAACGGTCTTGGCTAGGCCCACATGAAATTTCATGATTTTTGGAGATGTGTAGGATGAGATTTTAACAGATAACTAACGAGTGTAAGAGTAAGGAAAAAACTTGTTAAAATTTCCCTTGAAAAGAAGAATATTTTCAATTAGGGGGCCATTTAAACAAATTTGAACACAAAACCATTATTCATATTCATTTCTTAGTAGTACAAATTGATTGTGACTAGTGGCAAAAAATATTCCGAGATTGGTCCAGGCCACATTTCACAAAGGGGTACCACTATCAGAAATGTGAGATTTTAACTATTTCGATTCAAACGATCTTTAGTGCAAGAAAACTAATTTTTCTCTCAACGTTTCCAAGAGAAAAGTGATGCACAACGGTCTTGGCTAGGCCCACGTGAAATTTCATGATCTTTGGAGATGTGTAGGTCGAGATTTTAAGAGATAACTAACGAGTGTAAGAGTATGAAAAAAACTTGTAAAAATTTCCCCTGAAAAGAAGAATATTTTCAATTAGGGGGCCATTTCAACAAATTTTAACCCAAAACCATTCTTCATATTCATTTCTTAGTAGTAAAAATTGATTGTGACTAGTGGCAAAAAATATTCCGAGATTGGTCCGGGCCACATTTCACAAAGGGGTACCACTATCAGAAATGTCAGATTTTAACTATTTCGATTAAAACGATCGTTAGTGCAAGAAAACTAATTTTTCTCTCAACGTGTCCAAGAGAAAAGTGATGCACAACGGTCTTGGCTAGGCCCCCGTGAAATTTCATGATCTTTGGAGATGTGTAGGTTGAGATTTTAACAGATAACTAACGAGTGTAAGAGTAAGGAAAAAACTTGTTAAAATTTCCCCTGAAAAGAAGAATATTTTCAATTACGGGGCCATTTCAACAAATTTTAACCCAAAACCATTCTTCATATTCATTTCTTAGTAGTACAAATTGATTGTGACTAGTGGCAAAAAATATTCCGAGATTGGTCCGGGCCACATTTCACAAAGGGGTACCACTATCAGAAATGTGAGATTTTCACTATTTCGATTAAAACGATCTTTAGTGCAAGAAAACTAATTTTTCTCTCAACGTGTCCAAGAGAAAAGTGATGCACAACGGTCTTGGCTAGGCCCACATGAAATTTCATGATTTTTTGAGATGTGTAGGATGAGATTTTAACAGATAACTAACGAGTGTAAGAGTAAGGAAAAAACTTGTTAAAATTTCCCTTGAAAAGAAGAATATTTTCAATTAGGGGGCCATTTCAACAAATTTTAACCCAAAACCATTCTTCATATTCATTTCTTAGTAGTACAAATTGATTGTGACTAGTGGCAAAAAGTATTCCGAGATTGGTCCGGGCCACATTTCACAAAGGGGTACCACTATCAGAAATGTCAGATTTTCACTATTTCGATTAAAACGATCGTTAGTGCAAGAAAACTAATTTTTCTCTCAACGTGTCCAAGAGAAAAGTGATGCACAACGGTCTTGGCTAGGCCCCCGTGAAATTTCATGATCTTTGGAGATGTGTAGGTTGAGATTTTAACAGATAACTAACGAGTGTAAGAGTAAGGAAAAAACTTGTTAAAATTTCCCCTGAAAAGAAGAATATTTTCAATTACGGGGCCATTTCAACAAATTTTAACCCAAAACCATTCTTCATATTCATTTCTTAGTAGTACAAATTGATTGTGACTAGTGGCAAAAAATATTCCGAGATTGGTCCGGGCCACATTTCACAAAGGGGTACCACTATCAGAAATGTGAGATTTTCACTATTTCGATTAAAACGATCTTTAGTGCAAGAAAACTAATTTTTCTCTCAACGTGTCCAAGAGAAAAGTGATGCACAACGGTCTTGGCTAGGCCCACGTGAAATTTCATGATCTTTGGAGATGTGTAGGTCGAGATTTTAAGAGATACCTAACGAGTGTAAGAGTATGAAAAAAACTTGTAAAAATTTCCCATGAAAAGAAGAATATTTTCAATTAGGGGGCCATTTCAACAAATTTTAACCCAAAACCATTCTTCATATTCATTTCTTAGTAGTACAAATTGATTGTGACTAGTGGCAAAAAATATTCCGAGATTGGTCCGGGCCACATTTCACAAAGGGGTACCACTATCAGAAATGTGAGATTTTCACTATTTCGATTAAAACGATCTTTAGTGCAAGAAAACTAATTTTTCTCTCAACGTGTCCAAGAGAAAAGTGATGCACAACGGTCTTTGCTAGGCCCACGTGAAATTTCATGATCTTTGGAGATGTGTAGGTCGAGATTTTAAGAGATAACTAACGAGTGTAAGAGTATGAAAAAAACTTGTAAAAATTTCCCCTGAAAAGAAGAATATTTTCAATTAGGGGGCCATTTCAACAAATTTTAACCCAAAACCATTCTTCATATTCATTTCTTAGTAGTACAAATTGATTGTGACTAGTGGCAAAAAATATTCCGAGATTGGTCCAGGCCACATTTCACAAAGGGGTACCACTATCAGAAATGTGAGATTTTCACTATTTCGATTCAAACGATCTTTAGTGCAAGAAAACTAATTTTTCTCTCAACGTGTCCAAGAGAAAAGTGATGCACAACGGTCTTGGCTAGGCCCACATGAAATTTCATGATTTTTGGAGATGTGTAGGATGAGATTTTAACAGATAACTAACGAGTGTAAGAGTAAGGAAAAAACTTGTTAAAATTTCCCTTGAAAAGAAGAATATTTTCAATTAGGGGGCCATTTAAACAAATTTGAACACAAAACCATTCTTCATATTCATTTCTTAGTAGTACAAATTGATTGTGACTAGTGGCAAAAAATATTCCGAGATTGGTCCGGGCCACATTTCACAAAGGGGTACCACTATCAGAAATGTCAGATTTTCACTATTTCGATTAAAACGATCGTTAGTGCAAGAAAACTAATTTTTCTCTCAACGTGTCCAATAGAAAAGTGATGCACAACGGTCTTGGCTAGGCCCCCGTGAAATTTCATGATCTTTGGAGATGTGTAGGTTGAGATTTTAACAGATAACTAACGAGTGTAAGAGTAAGGAAAAAACTTGTTAAAATTTCCCCTGAAAAGAAGAATATTTTCAATTAGGGGGCCATTTCAACAAATTTTAACCCAAAACCATTCTTCATATTCATTTCTTAGTAGTACAAATTTATTGTGACTAGTGACAAAAAAAATTCCGAGATTGGTCCGCGCCACATTTCACAAAGGGGTACCACTATCAGAAATGTGTGATTTTCACTATTTCGATTAAAACGATCATTAGTGCAAGATAACTAATTTTTCTCTCAACGTGTCCAAGAGAAAAGTGATGCACAACGGTCTTGGCTAGGCGCCCTTGAAATTTCATGATCTTTGGAGATGTTTAGGGTTAGATTTTAACAGATAACTAACGAGGGTAAGAGTAAGGAAAAAACTTGTTAAAATTTCCCCTGAAAAGAAGAATATTTTCAATTAGGGGGCCATTTCAACAAATTTTAACCCAAAACCATTCTTCATATTCATTTCTTAGTAGTACAAATTGATTGTGACTAGTGGCAAAAAGTATTCCGAGATTGGTCCGGGCCACATTTCACAAAGGGGTACCACTATCAGAAATGTCAGATTTTCACTATTTCGATTAAAACGATCGTTAGTGCAAGAAAACTAATTTTTCTCTCAACGTGTCCAAGAGAAAAGTGTTGCACAACGGTCTTGGCTAGGCCCCCGTGAAATTTCATGATCTTTGGAGATGTGTAGGTTGAGATTTTAACAGATAACTAACGAGTGTAAGAGTAAGGAAAAAACTTGTTAAAATTTCCCCTGAAAAGAAGAATATTTTCAATTACGGGGCCATTTCAACAAATTTTAACCCAAAACCATTCTTCATATTCATTTTTTAGTAGTACAAAGTTATTGTGACTAGTGGCAAAAAATATTCCGAGATTGGTCCGGGCCACATTTCACAAAGGGGTACCACTATCAGAAATGTGAGATTTTCACTATTTCGATTAAAACGATCTTTAGTGCAAGAAAACTAATTTTTCTCTCAACGTTTCCAAGAGAAAAGTGATGCACAACGGTCTTTGCTAGGCCCACGTGAAATTTCATGATCTTTGGAGATGTGTAGGTCGAGATTTTAAGAGATAACTAACGAGTGTAAGAGTATGAAAAAAACTTGTAAAAATTTCCCCTGAAAAGAAGAATATTTTCAATTAGGGGGCCATTTCAACAAATTTTAACCCAAAACCATTCTTCATATTCATTTCTTAGTAGTAAAAATTGATTGTGACTAGTGGCAAAAAATATTCCGAGATTGGTCCGGGCCACATTTCACAAAGGGGTACCACTATCAGAAATGTCAGATTTTCACTATTTCGATTAAAACGATCGTTAGTGCAAGAAAACTAATTTTTCTCTCAACGTGTCCAAGAGAAAAGTGATGCACAACGGTCTTGGCTAGGCCCCCGTGAAATTTCATGATCTTTGGAGATGTGTAGGTTGAGATTTTAACAGATAACTAACGAGTGTAAGAGTAAGGAAAAAACTTGTTAAAATTTCCCCTGAAAAGAAGAATATTTTCAATTACGGGGCCATTTCAACAAATTTTAACCCAAAACCATTCTTCATATTCATTTCTTAGTAGTACAAATTGATTGTGACTAGTGGCAAAAAATATTCCGAGATTGGTCCGGGCCACATTTCACAAAGGGGTACCACTATCAGAAATGTGAGATTTTCACTATTTCGATTAAAACGATCTTTAGTGCAAGAAAACTAATTTTTCTCTCAACGTGTCCAAGAGAAAAGTGATGCACAACGGTCTTGGCTAGGCCCACATGAAATTTCATGATTTTTTGAGATGTGTAGGATGAGATTTTAACAGATAACTAACGAGTGTAAGAGTAAGGAAAAAACTTGTTAAAATTTCCCTTGAAAAGAAGAATATTTTCAATTAGGGGGCCATTTCAACAAATTTTAACCCAAAACCATTCTTCATATTCATTTCTTAGTAGTACAAATTGATTGTGACTAGTGGCAAAAAATATTCCGAGATTGGTCCGGGCCACATTTCACAAAGGGGTACCACTATCAGAAATGTGAGATTTTCACTATTTCGATTAAAACGATCTTTAGTGCAAGAAAACTAATTTTTCTCTCAACGTGTCCAAGAGAAAAGTGATGCACAACGGTCTTGGCTAGGCCCACGTGAAATTTCATGATTTTTGGAGATGTGTAGGTCGAGATTTTAAGAGATAACTAACGAGTGTAAGAGTATGAAAAAAACTTGTAAAAATTTCCCTTGAAAAGAAGAATATTTTCAATTAGGGGGCCATTTCAACAAATTTTAACCCAAAACCATTCTTCATATTCATTTCTTAGTAGTACAAATTTATTGTGACTAGTGACAAAAAAAATTCCGAGATTGGTCCGCGCCACATTTCACAAAGGGGTACCACTATCAGAAATGTGTGATTTTCACTATTTCGATTAAAACGATCATTAGTGCAAGATAACTAATTTTTCTCTCAACGTGTCCAAGAGAAAAGTGATGCACAACGGTCTTGGCTAGGCGCCCTTGAAATTTCATGATCTTTGGAGATGTGTAGGGTTAGATTTTAACAGATAACTAACGAGGGTAAGAGTAAGGAAAAAACTTGTTAAAATTTCCCCTGAAAAGAAGAATATTTTCAATTAGGGGGCCATTTCAACAAATTTTAACCCAAAACCATTCTTCATATTCATTTCTTAGTAGTACAAATTGATTGTGACTAGTGGCAAAAAGTATTCCGAGATTGGTCCGGGCCACATTTCACAAAGGGGTACCACTATCAGAAATGTCAGATTTTCACTATTTCGATTAAAACGATCGTTAGTGCAAGAAAACTAATTTTTCTCTCAACGTGTCCAAGAGAAAAGTGATGCACAACGGTCTTGGCTAGGCCCCCGTGAAATTTCATGATCTTTGGAGATGTGTAGGTTGAGATTTTAACAGATAACTAACGAGTGTAAGAGTAAGGAAAAAACTTGTTAAAATTTCCCCTGAAAAGAAGAATATTTTCAATTACGGGGCCATTTCAACAAATTTTAACCCAAAACCATTCTTCATATTCATTTCTTAGTAGTACAAATTGATTGTGACTAGTGGCAAAAAATATTCCGAGATTGGTCCGGGCCACATTTCACAAAGGGGTACCACTATCAGAAATGTGAGATTTTCACTATTTCGAATAAAACGATCTTTAGTGCAAGAAAACTAATTTTTCTCTCAACGTGTCCAAGAGAAAAGTGATGCACAACGGTCTTGGCTAGGCCCACGTGAAATTTCATGATCTTTGGAGATGTGTAGGTCGAGATTTTAAGAGATACCTAACGAGTGTAAGAGTATGAAAAAAACTTGTAAAAATTTCCCATGAAAAGAAGAATATTTTCAATTAGGGGGCCATTTCAACAAATTTTAACCCAAAACCATTCTTCATATTCATTTCTTAGTAGTACAAATTGATTGTGACTAGTGGCAAAAAATATTCCGAGATTGGTCCGGGCCACATTTCACAAAGGGGTACCACTATCAGAAATGTGAGATTTTCACTATTTCGATTAAAACGATCTTTAGTGCAAGAAAACTAATTTTTCTCTCAACGTGTCCAAGAGAAAAGTGATGCACAACGGTCTTTGCTAGGCCCACGTGAAATTTCATGATCTTTGGAGATGTGTAGGTCGAGATTTTAAGAGATAACTAACGAGTGTAAGAGTATGAAAAAAACTTGTAAAAATTTCACCTGAAAAGAAGAATATTTTCAATTAGGGGGCCATTTCAACAAATTTTAACCCAAAACCATTCTTCATATTCATTTCTTAGTAGTACAAATTTATTGTGACTAGTGGCAAAAAAAATTCCGAGATTGGTCCGCGCCACATTTCACAAAGGGGTACCACTATCAGAAATGTGTGATTTTCACTATTTCGATTAAAACGATCGTTAGTGCAAGATAACTAATTTTTCTCTCAATGTGTCCAAGAGAAAAGTGATGCACAACGGTCTTGGATAGGCGCCCGTGAAATTTCATGATCTTTGGAGATGTGTAGGTTGAGATTTTAACAGATAACTAAAGAGGTTAAGAGTAAGGAAAAAACTTGTTAAAATTTCCCCTGAAAAGTAGAATATTTTCAATTAGGGGGCCATTTCAACAAATTTCAACCCAAAACCATTCTTCATATTCATTTCTTAGTAGTACAAATTGATTGTGACTAGTGGCAAAAAATATTTCGAGATTGGTCCGGGCCACATTTCACAAAGGGGTACCACTATCAGAAATGTGAGATTTTCACAATTTCGATTAAAACGATCTTTAGTGCAAGAAAACTAATTTTTCTCTCAACGTGTCCAAGAGAAAAGTGATGCACAACGGTCTTGGCTAGGCCCACATGAAATTTCATGATTTTTGGAGATGTGTAGGATGAGATTTTAACAGATAACTAAAGAGGGTAAGAGTAACGAAAAAACTTGTAAAAATTTCCCCTGAAAAGAAGAATATTTTCAATTAGGGGGCCATTTCAACAAATTTTAACCCAAAACCATTCTTCATATTCATTTCTTAGTAGTAAAAATTTATTGTGACTAGTGGCAAAAAATATTCCGAGATTGGTCCGGGCCACATTTCACAAAGGGGTACCACTATCAGAAATGTCAGATTTTCACTATTTCGATTAAAACGATCGTTAGTGCAAGAAAACTAATTTTTCTCTCAACGTGTCCAAGAGAAAAGTGATGCACAACGGTCTTGGCTAGGCCCCCGTGAAATTTCATGATCTTTGGAGATGTGTAGGTTGAGATTTTAACAGATAACTAACGAGTGTAAGAGTAAGGAAAAAACTTGTTAAAATTTCCCCTGAAAAGAAGAATATTTTCAATTACGGGGCCATTTCAACAAATTTTAACCCAAAACCATTCTTCATATTCATTTCTTAGTAGTACAAATTGATTGTGACTAGTGGCAAAAAATATTCCGAGATTGGTCCGGGCCACATTTCACAAAGGGGTACCACTATCAGAAATGTGAGATTTTCACTATTTCGATTAAAACGATCTTTAGTGCAAGAAAACTAATTTTTCTCTCAACGTGTCCAAGAGAAAAGTGATGCACAACGGTCTTGGCTAGGCCCACATGAAATTTCATGATTTTTTGAGATGTGTAGGATGAGATTTTAACATATAACTAACGAGTGTAAGAGTAAGGAAAAAACTTGTTAAAATTTCCCTTGAAAAGAAGAATATTTTCAATTAGGGGGCCATTTCAACAAATTTTAACCCAAAACCATTCTTCATATTCATTTCTTAGTAGTACAAATTGATTGTGACTAGTGGCAAAAAATATTCCGAGATTGGTCCGGGCCACATTTCACAAAGGGGTACCACTATCAGAAATGTGAGATTTTCACTATTTCGATTAAAACGATCCTTAGTGCAAGAAAACTAATTTTTCTCTCAACGTGTCCAAGAGAAAAGTGATGCACAACGGTCTTGGCTAGGCCCACGTGAAATTTCATGATTTTTGGAGATGTGTAGGTCGAGATTTTAAGAGATAACTAACGAGTGTAAGAGTATGAAAAAAACTTGTAAAAATTTCCCCTGAAAAGAAGAATATTTTCAATTAGGGGGCCATTTCAACAAATTTTAACCCAAAACCATTCTTCATATTCATTTCTTAGTAGTACAAATTTATTGTGACTAGTGACAAAAAAAATTCCGAGATTGGTCCGCGCCACATTTCACAAAGGGGTACCACTATCAGAAATGTGTGATTTTCACTATTTCGATTAAAACGATCGTTAGTGCAAGATAACTAATTTTTCTCTCAACGTGTCCAAGAGAAAAGTGATGCACAACGGTCTTGGCTAGGCGCCCGTGAAATTTCATGATCTTTGGAGATGTGTAGGTTGAGATTTTAACAGATAACTAAAGAGGGTAAGAGTAACGAAAAAACTTGTTAAAATTTCCCCTGAAAAGTAGAATATTTTCAATTAGGGGGCCATTTCAACAAATTTTAACCCAAAACCATTCTTCATATTCATTTCTTAGTAGTACAAATTGATTGTGACTAGTGGCAAAAAATATTCCGAGATTGGTCCGGGCCACATTTCACAAAGGGGTACCACTATCACAAATGTGAGATTTTCACTATTTCGATTAAAACGATCTTTAGTGCAAGAAAACTAATTTTTCTCTCAACGTGTCCAAGAGAAAAGTGATGCACAATGGTCTTGGCTAGGCCCACATGAAATTTCATGATTTTTTGAGATGTGTAGGATGAGATTTTAACAGATAACTAACGAGTGTAAGAGTAAGGAAAAAACTTGTTAAAATTTCCCCTGAAAAGAAGAATATTTTCAATTAGGGGGCCATTTCAACAAATTTTAACCCAAAACCATTCTTCATATTCATTTCTTAGTAGTACAAATTGATTGTGACTAGTGGCAAAAAATATTCCGAGATTGGTCCGGGCCACATTTCACAAAGGGGTACCACTATCAGAAATGTGAGATTTTCACTATTTCGATTAAAACGATCCTTAGTGCAAGAAAACTAATTTTTCTCTCAACGTGTCCAAGAGAAAAGTGATGCACAACGGTCTTGGCTAGGCCCACGTGAAATTTCATGATTTTTGGAGATGTGTAGGTCGAGATTTTAAGAGATAACTAACGAGTGTAAGAGTATGAAAAAAACTTGTAAAAATTTCCCCTGAAAAGAAGAATATTTTAAATTAGGGGGCCATTTCAACAAATTTTAACCCAAAACCATTCTTCATATTCATTTCTTAGTAGTACAAATTGATTGTGACTAGTGGCAAAAAAAATTCCGAGATTGGTCGGGGCCACATTTCACAAAGGGGTACCACTATCAGAAATGTGAGATTTTCACTATTTCGATTAAAACGATCTTTAGTGCAAGAAAACTAATTTTTCTCTCAACGTGTCCAAGAGAAAAGTGATGCACAACGATCTTGGCTAGGCCCCCGTGAAATTTCATGATCTTTGGAGATGTGTAGGTTGAGATTTTAACAGATAACTAACGAGTGTAAGAGTAAGGAAAAAACTTGTTAAAATTTCCCCTGAAAAGAAGAATATTTTCAATTACGGGGCCATTTCAACAAATTTTAACCCAAAACCATTCTTCATATTCATTTCTTAGTAGTACAAATTGATTGTGACTAGTGGCAAAAAATATTCCGAGATTGGTCCGGCCACATTTCACAAAGGGGTACCACTATCAGAAATGTGAGATTTTCACTATTTCGATTAAAACGATCTTTAGTGCAAGAAAACTAATTTTTCTCTCAACGTGTCCAAGAGAAAAGTGATGCACAACGGTCTTGGCTAGGCCCACTTGAAATTTCATGATTTTTTGAGATGTGTAGGATGAGATTTTAACAGATAACTAACGAGTGTAAGAGTAAGGAAAAAACTTGTTAAAATTTCCCCTGAAAAGAAGAATATTTTCAATTAGGGGGCCATTTCAACAAATTTTAACCCAAAACCATTCTTCATATTCATTTCTTAGTAGTACAAATTGATTGTGACTAGTGGCAAAAAATATTCCGAGATTGGTCCGGGCCACATTTCACAAAGGGGTACCACTATCAGAAATGTGAGATTTTCACTATTTCGATTAAAACGATCCTTAGTGCAAGAAAACTAATTTTTCTCTCAACGTGTCCAAGAGAAAAGTGATGCACAACGGTCTTGGCTAGGCCCACGTGAAATTTCATGATTTTTGGAGATGTGTAGGTCGAGATTTTAAGAGATAACTAACGAGTGTAAGAGTAAGAAAAAAACTTGTAAAAATTTCCCCTGAAAAGAAGAATATTTTCAATTAGGGGGCCATTTCAACAAATTTTAACCCAAAACCATTCTTCATATTCATTTCTTAGTAGTACAAATTGATTGTGACTAGTGGCAAAAAAAATTCCGAGATTGGTCGGGGCCACATTTCACAAAGGGGTACCACTATCAGAAATGTGAGATTTTCACTATTTCGATTAAAACGATCTTTAGTGCAAGAAAACTAATTTTTCTCTCAACGTGTCCAAGAGAAAAGTGATGCACAACGATCTTGGCTAGGCCCCCGTGAAATTTCATGATCTTTGGAGATGTGTAGGTTGAGATTTTAACAGATAACTAACGAGTGTAAGAGTAAGGAAAAAACTTGTTAAAATTTCCCCTGAAAAGAAGAATATTTTCAATTACGGGGCCATTTCAACAAATTTTAACCCAAAACCATTCTTCATATTCATTTCTTAGTAGTACAAATTGATTGTGACTAGTGGCAAAAAATATTCCGAGATTGGTCCGGGCCACATTTCACAAAGGGGTACCACTATCAGAAATGTGAGATTTTCACTATTTCGATTAAAACGATCTTTAGTGCAAGAAAACTAATTTTTCTCTCAACGTGTCCAAGAGAAAAGTGATGCACAACGGTCTTGGCTAGGCCCACTTGAAATTTCATGATTTTTTGAGATGTGTAGGATGAGATTTTAACAGATAACTAACGAGTGTAAGAGTAAGGAAAAAACTTGTTAAAATTTCCCCTGAAAAGAAGAATATTTTCAATTAGGGGGCCATTTCAACAAATTTTAACCCAAAACCATTCTTCATATTCATTTCTTAGTAGTAAAAATTTATTGTGACTAGTGGCAAAAAATATACCGAGATTGGTCCGGGCCACATTTCACAAAGGGGTACCACTATCAGAAATGTCAGATTTTCACTATTTCGATTAAAACGATCGTTAGTGCAAGAAAACTAATTTTTCTCTCAACGTGTCCAAGAGAAAAGTGATGCACAACGGTCTTGGCTAGGCCCCCGTGAAATTTCATGATCTTTGGAGATGTGTAGGTTGAGATTTTAACAGATAACTAACGAGTGTAAGAGTAAGGAAAAAACTTGTTAAAATTTCCCCTGAAAAGAAGAATATTTTCAATTACGGGGCCATTTCAACAAATTTTAACCCAAAACCATTCTTCATATTCATTTCTTAGTAGTACAAATTGATTGTGACTAGTGGCAAAAAATATTCCGAGATTGGTCCGGCCACATTTCACAAAGGGGTACCACTATCAGAAATGTGAGATTTTCACTATTTCGATTAAAACGATCTTTAGTGCAAGAAAACTAATTTTTCTCTCAACGTGTCCAAGAGAAAAGTGATGCACAACGGTCTTGGCTAGGCCCACATGAAATTTCATGATTTTTTGAGATGTGTAGGATGAGATTTTAACTGTATAACTAACGAGTGTAAGAGTAAGGAAAAAACTTGTTAAAATTTCCCTTGAAAAGAAGAATATTTTCAATTAGGGGGCCATTTCAACAAATTTTAACCCAAAACCATTCTTCATATTCATTTCTTAGTAGTACAAATTGATTGTGACTAGTGGCAAAAAATATTCCGAGATTGGTCCGGGCCACATTTCACAAAGGGGTACCACTATCAGAAATGTGAGATTTTCACTATTTCGATTAAAACGATCCTTAGTGCAAGAAAACTAATTTTTCTCTCAACGTGTCCAAGAGAAAAGTGATGCACAACGGTCTTGGCTAGGCCCACGTGAAATTTCATGATTTTTGGAGATGTGTAGGTCGAGATTTTAAGAGATAACTAACGAGTGTAAGAGTATGAAAAAAACTTGTAAAAATTTCCCCTGAAAAGAAGAATATTTTCAATTAGGGGGCCATTTCAACAAATTTTAACCCAAAACCATTCTTCATATTCATTTCTTAGTAGTACAAATTTATTGTGACTAGTGACAAAAAAAATTCCGAGATTGGTCCGCGCCACATTTCACAAAGGGGTACCACTATCAGAAATGTGTGATTTTCACTATTTCGATTAAAACGATCGTTAGTGCAAGATAACTAATTTTTCTCTCAACGTGTCCAAGAGAAAAGTGATGCACAACGGTCTTGGCTAGGCGCCCGTGAAATTTCATGATCTTTGGAGATGTGTAGGTTGAGATTTTAACAGATAACTAAAGAGGGTAAGAGTAACGAAAAAACTTGTTAAAATTTCCCCTGAAAAGTAGAATATTTTCAATTAGGGGGCCATTTCAACAAATTTTAACCCAAAACCATTCTTCATATTCATTTCTTAGTAGTACAAATTGATTGTGACTAGTGGCAAAAAATATTCCGAGATTGGTCCGGGCCACATTTCACAAAGGGGTACCACTATCAGAAATGTGAGATTTTCACTATTTCGATTAAAACGATCTTTAGTGCAAGAAAACTAATTTTTCTCTCAACGTGTCCAAGAGAAAAGTGATGCACAACGGTCTTGGCTAGGCCCACATGAAATTTCATGATTTTTTGAGATGTGTAGGATGAGATTTTAACAGATAACTAACGAGTGTAAGAGTAAGGAAAAAACTTGTTAAAATTTCCCCTGAAAAGAAGAATATTTTCAATTAGGGGGCCATTTCAACAAATTTTAACCCAAAACCATTCTTCATATTCATTTCTTAGTAGTACAAATTGATTGTGACTAGTGGCAAAAAATATTCCGAGATTGGTCCGGGCCACATTTCACAAAGGGGTACCACTATCAGAAATGTGAGATTTTCACTATTTCGATTAAAACGATCCTTAGTGCAAGAAAACTAATTTTTCTCTCAACGTGTCCAAGAGAAAAGTGATGCACAACGGTCTTGGCTAGGCCCACGTGAAATTTCATGATTTTTGGAGATGTGTAGGTCGAGATTTTAAGAGATAACTAACGAGTGTAAGAGTATGAAAAAAACTTGTAAAAATTTCCCCTGAAAAGAAGAATATTTTCAATTAGGGGGCCATTTCAACAAATTTTAACCCAAAACCATTCTTCATATTCATTTCTTAGTAGTACAAATTTATTGTGACTAGTGACAAAAAAAATTCCGAGATTGGTCCGCGCCACATTTCACAAAGGGGTACCACTATCAGAAATGTGTGATTTTCACTATTTCGATTAAAACGATCGTTAGTGCAAGATAACTAATTTTTCTCTCAACGTGTCCAAGAGAAAAGTGATGCACAACGGTCTTGGCTAGGCGCCCGTGAAATTTCATGATCTTTGGAGATGTGTAGGTTGAGATTTTAACAGATAACTAAAGAGGGTAAGAGTAACGAAAAAACTTGTTAAAATTTCCCCTGAAAAGTAGAATATTTTCAATTAGGGGGCCATTTCAACAAATTTTAACCCAAAACCATTCTTCATATTCATTTCTTAGTAGTACAAATTGATTGTGACTAGTGGCAAAAAATATTCCGAGATTGGTCCGGGCCACATTTCACAAAGGGGTACCACTATCAGAAATGTGAGATTTTCACTATTTCGATTAAAACGATCTTTAGTGCAAGAAAACTAATTTTTCTCTCAACGTGTCCAAGAGAAAAGTGATGCACAACGGTCTTGGCTAGGCCCACGTGAAATTTCATGATTTTTGGAGATGTGTAGGATGAGATTTTAACAGATAACTAACGAGTGTAAGAGTAAGGAAAAAACTTGTTAAAATTTCCCTTGAAAAGAAGAATATTTTCAATTAGGGGGCCATTTAAACAAATTTGAACACAAAACCATTCTTCATATTCATTTCTTAGTAGTACAAATTGATTGTGACTAGTGGCAAAAAATATTCCGAGATTGGTCCGGGCCACATTTCACAAAGGGGTACCACTATCAGAAATGTGAGATTTTCACTATTTCGATTAAAACGATCTTTAGTGCAAGAAAACTAATTTTTCTCTCAACGTGTCCAAGAGAAAAGTGATGCACAACGGTCTTGGCTACGCCCACATAAAATTTCATGATCTTTGGAGATGTGTAGGTTGAGATTTTAACAGATAACTAACGAGTGTAAGAGTAAGGAAAAAACTTGTAAAAATTTCCCCTGAAAAGAAGAATATTTTCAATTAGGGGGCCATTTCAACAAATTTTAACCCAAAACCATTCTTCATATTCATTTCTTAGTAGTACAAATTTATTGTGACTAGTGGCAAAAAATATTCCGAGATTGGTCCGGGCCACATTTCACAAAGGGGTACCACTATCAGAAATGTGAGATTTTCACTATTTCGATTAAAACGATCTTTAGTGCAAGAAAACTAATTTTTCTCTCAACGTGTCCAAGAGAAAAGTGATGCACAACGGTCTTGGCTAGGCCCACATGAAATTTCATGATTTTTGGAGATGTGTAGGATGAGATTTTAACAGATAACTAACGAGTGTAAGAGTAAGGAAAAAACTTGTTAAAATTTCCCTTGAAAAGAAGAATATTTTCAATTAGGGGGCCATTTCAACAAATTTTAACCCAAAACCATTCTTCATATTCATTTCTTAGTAGTACAAATTTATTGTGACTAGTGGCAAAAAATATTCCGAGATTGGTCCGGGCCACATTTCACAAAGGGGTACCACTATCAGAAATGTGAGATTTTCACTATTTCGATTAAAACGATCTTTAGTGCAAGAAAACTAATTTTTCTCTCAACGTGTCCAAGAGAAAAGTGATGCACAACGGTCTTGGCTAGGCGCCCTTGAAATTTCATGATCTTTGGAGATGTGTAGGGTTAGATTTTAACAGATAACTAACGAGGGTAAGAGTAAGGAAAAAACTTGTTAAAATTTCCCCTGAAAAGAAGAATATTTTCAATTAGGGGGCCATTTCAACAAATTTTAACCCAAAACCATTCTTCATATTCATTTCTTAGTAGTACAAATTGATTGTGACTAGTGGCAAAAAGTATTCCGAGATTGGTCCGGGCCACATTTCACAAAGGGGTACCACTATCAGAAATGTCAGATTTTCACTATTTCGATTAAAACGATCGTTAGTGCAAGAAAACTAATTTTTCTCTCAACGTGTCCAAGAGAAAAGTGATGCACAACGGTCTTGGCTAGGCCCCCGTGAAATTTCATGATCTTTGGAGATGTGTAGGTTGAGATTTTAACAGATAACTAACGAGTGTAAGAGTAAGGAAAAAACTTGTTAAAATTTCCCCTGAAAAGAAGAATATTTTCAATTACGGGGCCATTTCAACAAATTTTAACACAAAACCATTCTTCATATTCATTTCTTAGTAGTACGAATTGATTGTGACTAGTGGCAAAAAATATTCCGAGATTGGTCCGGGCCACATTTCACAAAGGGGTACCACTATCAGAAATGTGAGATTTTCACCATTTCGATTAAAACGATCGTTAGTGCAAGAAAACTAATTTTTCTCTCAACGTGTTCAAGAGAAAAGTGATGCACAACGGTCTTGGCTAGGCCCACGTGAAATTTCATGATTTTTGGAGATGTGTAGGATGAGATTTTAACAGATAACTAACGAGTGTAAGAGTAAGGAAAAAACTTGTAAAAATTTCCCCTGAAAAGAAGAATATTTTCAATTAGGGGGCCATTTAAACAAATTTGAACCCAAAACCATTCTTCATATTCATTTCTTAGTAGTACAAATTTATTGTGACTAGTGGCAAAAAATATTCCGAGATTGGTCCGGGCCACATTTCACAAAGGGGTACCACTATCAGAAATGTGAGATTTTCACTATTTCGATTAAAATGATCTTTAGTGCAAGAAAACTAATTTTTCTCTCAACGTTTCCAAGAGAAAAGTGATGCACAACGGTCTTGGCTAGGCCCATGTGAAATTTCATGATCTTTGGAGATGTGTAGGTCGAGATTTTAAGAGATAACTAACGAGTGTAAGAGTATGAAAAAAACTTGTAAAAATTTCCCCTGAAAAGAAGAATATTTTCAATTAGGGGGCCATTTCAACAAATTTGAACCCAAAACCATTCTTCATATTCATTTCATAGTAGTACAAATTGATTGTGACTAGTGGCAAAAAATATTCCGAGATTGGTCCGGGCCACATTTCACAAAGGGGTACCACTATCAGAAATGTGAGATTTTCACTATTTCGATTAAAACGATCGTTAGTGCAAGATAACTAATTTTTCTCTCAACGTGTCCAAGAGAAAAGTGATGCACAACGGTCTTGGCTAGGCGCCCGTGAAATTTCATGATCTTTGGAGATGTGTAGGGTTAGATTTTAACAGATAACTAACGAGGGTAAGAGTAAGGAAAAAACTTGTTAAAATTTCCCCTGAAAAGAAGAATATTTTCAATTAGGGGGCCATTTCAACAAATTTTAACCCAAAACCATTCTTCATATTCATTTCTTAGTAGTACAAATTGATTGTGACTAGTGGCAAAAAATATTCCGAGATTGGTCCGGGCCACATTTCACAAAGGGGTACCACTATCAGAAATGTCAGATTTTCACTATTTCGATTAAAACGATCGTTAGTGCAAGAAAACTAATTTTTCTCTCAACGTGTCCAAGAGAAAAGTGATTCACAACGGTCTTGGCTAGGCCCCCGTGATATTTCATGATCTTTGGAGATGTGTAGGTTGAGATTTTAACAGATAACTAACGAGTGTAAGAGTAAGGAAAAAACTTGTTAAAATTTCCCCTGAAAAGAAGAATATTTTCAATTACGGGGCCATTTCAACAAATTTTAACCCAAAACCATTCTTCATATTCATTTCTTAGTAGTACAAATTGATTGTGACTAGTGGCAAAAAATATTCCGAGATTGGTCCGGGCCACATTTCACAAAGGGGTACCACTATCAGAAATGTGAGATTTTCACTATTTCGATTAAAACGATCTTTAGTGCAAGAAAACTAATTTTTCTCTCGACGTGTCCAAGAGAAAAGTGATGCACAACGGTGTTGGCTAGGCCCACATGAAATTTCATGATTTTTGGAGATGTGTAGGATGAGATTTTAACAGATAACTAACGAGTGTAAGAGTAAGGAAAAAACTTGTTAAAATTTCCCCTGAAAAGAAGAATATTTTCAATTAGGGGGCCATTTCAACAAATTTTAACCCAAAACCATTCTTCATATTCATTTCTTAGTAGTACAAATTGATTGTGACTAGTGGCAAAAAATATTCCGAGATTGGTCCGGGCCACATTTCACAAAGGGGTACCACTATCAGAAATGTGAGATTTTCACTATTTCGATTAAAACGATCTTTAGTGCAAGAAAACTAATTTTTCTCTCAACGTGTCCAAGAGAAAAGTGATGCACAACGGTCTTGGCTAGGCCCACGTGAAATTTCATGATCTTTGGAGATGTGTAGGTCGAGATTTTAAGAGATAACTAACGAGTGTAAGAGTATGAAAAAAACTTGTAAAAATTTCACCTGAAAAGAAGAATATTTTCAATTAGGGGGCCATTTCAACAAATTTTAACCCAAATCCATTCTTCATATTCATTTCTTAGTAGTACAAATTTATTGTGACTAGTGGCAAAAAATATTCCGAGATTGGTCCGCGCCACATTTCACAAAGGGGTACCACTATCAGAAATGTGAGATTTTCACTATTTCGATTAAAACGATCGTTAGTGCAAGAAAACTAATTTTTCTCTCAACGTGTCCAAGAGAAACGTGATGCACAACGGTCTTGGCTAGGCCCCCGTGAAATTTCATGATCTTTGGAGATGTGTAGGTTGAGATTTTAACAGATAACTAACGAGTGTAAGAGTAAGGAAAAAACTTGTTAAAATTTCCCCTGAAAAGAAGAATATTTTCAATTAGGGGGCCATTTCAACAAATTTTAACCCAAAACCATTCTTCATATTCATTTCTTAGTAGTACAAATTGATTGTGACTAGTGGCAAAAAAAATTCCGAGATTGGTCGGGGCCACATTTCACAAAGGGGTACCACTATCAGAAATGTCAGATTTTCACTATTTCGATTAAAACGATCTTTAGTGCAAGAAAACTAATTTTTCTCTCAACGTGTCCAAGAGAAAAGTGATGCACAACGATCTTGGCTAGGCCCACATGAAATTTCATGATTTTTGGAGATGTGTAGGATGAGATTTTAACAGATAACTAACGAGTGTAAGAGTAAGGAAAAAACTTGTTAAAATTTCCCCTGAAAAGAAGAATATTTTCAATTAGGGGGCCATTTCAACAAATTTTAACCCAAAACCATTCTTCCTATTCATTTCTTAGTAGTACAAATTGATTGTGACTAGTGGCAAAAAGTATTCCGAGATTGGTCCGGGCCACATTTCACAAAGGGGTACCACTATCAGAAATGTCAGATTTTCACTATTTCGATTAAAACGATCGTTAGTGCAAGAAAACTAATTTTTCTCTCAACGTGTCCAAGAGAAAAGTGATGCACAACGGTCTTGGCTAGGCCCCCGTGAAATTTCATGATCTTTGGAGATGTGTAGGTTGAGATTTTAACAGATAACTAACGAGTGTAAGAGTAAGGAAAAAACTTGTTAAAATTTCCCCTGAAAAGAAGAATATTTTCAATTACGGGGCCATTTCAACAAATTTTAACCCAAAACCATTCTTCATATTCATTTCTTAGTAGTACGAATTGATTGTGACTAGTGGCAAAAAATATTCCGAGATTGGTCCGGGCCACATTTCACAAAGGGGTACCACTATCAGAAATGTCAGATTTTCACTATTTCGATTAAAACGATCTTTAGTGCAAGAAAACTAATTTTTCTCTCAACGTGTCCAAGAGAAAAGTGATGCACAACGGTCTTGGCTAGGCCCACATGAAATTTCATGATTTTTGGAGATGTGTAGGATGAGATTTTAACAGATAACTAACGAGTGTAAGAGTAAGGAAAAAACTTGTTAAAATTTCCCCTGAAAAGAAGAATATTTTCAATTAGGGGGCCATTTCAACAAATTTTAACCCAAAACCATTCTTCCTATTCATTTCTTAGTAGTACAAATTGATTGTGACTAGTGGCAAAAAGTATTCCGAGATTGGTCCGGGCCACATTTCACAAAGGGGTACCACTATCAGAAATGTCAGATTTTCACTATTTCGATTAAAACGATCGTTAGTGCAAGAAAACTAATTTTTCTCTCAACGTGTCCAAGAGAAAAGTGATGCACAACGGTCTTGGCTAGGCCCCCGTGAAATTTCATGATCTTTGGAGATGTGTAGGTTGAGATTTTAACAGATAACTAACGAGTGTAAGAGTAAGGAAAAAACTTGTTAAAATTTCCCCTGAAAAGAAGAATATTTTCAATTACGGGGCCATTTCAACAAATTTTAACCCAAAACCATTCTTCATATTCATTTCTTAGTAGTACGAATTGATTGTGACTAGTGGCAAAAAATATTCCGAGATTGGTCCGGGCCACATTTCACAAAGGGGTACCACTATCAGAAATGTGAGATTTTCACTATTTCGATTAAAACGATCGTTAGTGCAAGAAAAATAATTTTTCTCTCAACGTGTTCAAGAGAAAAGTGATGCACAACGGTCTTGGCTAGGCCCACGTGAAATTTCATGATTTTTGGAGATGTGTAGGATGAGATTTTAACAGATAACTAACGAGTGTAAGAGTAAGGAAAAAACTTGTAAAAATTTCCCCTGAAAAGAAGAATATTTTCAATTAGGGGGCCATTTAAACAAATTTGAACACAAAACCATTCTTCATATTCATTTCTTAGTAGTACAAATTGATTGTGACTAGTGGCAAAAAATATTCAGAGATTGGTCCGGGCCACATTTCACAAAGGGGTACCACTATCAGAAATGTGAGATTTTCACTATTTCGATTAAAATGATCTTTAGTGCAAGAAAACTAATTTTTCTCTCAACGTTTCCAAGAGAAAAGTGATGCACAACGGTCTTGGCTAGGCCCACGTGAAATTTCATGATCTTTGGAGATGTGTAGGTCGAGATTTTAAGAGATAACTAACGAGTGTAAGAGTATGAAAAAAACTTGTAAAAATTTCCCCTGAAAAGAAGAATATTTTCAATTAGGGGGCCATTTCAACAAATTTGAACCCAAAACCATTCTTCATATTCATTTCATAGTAGTACAAATTGATTGTGACTAGTGGCAAAAAATATTCCGAGATTGGTCCGGGCCACATTTCACAAAGGGGTACCACTATCAGAAATGTGAGATTTTCACTATTTCGATTAAAACGATCGTTAGTGCAAGATAACTAATTTTTCTCTCAACGTGTCCAAGAGAAAAGTGATGCACAACGGTCTTGGCTAGGCGCCCGTGAAATTTCATGATCTTTGGAGATGTGTAGGGTTAGATTTTAATAGATAACTAACGAGGGTAAGAGTAAGGAAAAAACTTGTTAAAATTTCCCCTGAAAAGAAGAATATTTTCAATTAGGGGGCCATTTCAACAAATTTTAACCCAAAACCATTCTTCATATTCATTTCTTAGTAGTACAAATTGATTGTGACTAGTGGCAAAAAATATTCCGAGATTGGTCCGGGCCACATTTCACAAAGGGGTACCACTATCAGAAATGTCAGATTTTCACTATTTCGATTAAAACGATCGTTAGTGCAAGAAAACTAATTTTTCTCTCAACGTGTCCAAGAGAAAAGTGATTCACAACGGTCTTGGCTAGGCCCCCGTGATATTTCATGATCTTTGGAGATGTGTAGGTTGAGATTTTAACAGATAACTAACGAGTGTAAGAGTAAGGAAAAAACTTGTTAAAATTTCCCCTGAAAAGAAGAATATTTTCAATTACGGGGCCATTTCAACAAATTTTAACCCAAAACCATTCTTCATATTCATTTCTTTGTAGTACAAATTGATTGTGACTAGTGGCAAAAAATATTCCGAGATTGGTCCGGGCCACATTTCACAAAGGGGTACCACTATCAGAAATGTGAGATTTTCACTATTTCGATTAAAACGATCTTTAGTGCAAGAAAACTAATTTTTCTCTCGACGTGTCCAAGAGAAAAGTGATGCACAACGGTGTTGGCTAGGCCCACATGAAATTTCATGATTTTTGGAGATGTGTAGGATGAGATTTTAACAGATAACTAACGAGTGTAAGAGTAAGGAAAAAACTTGTTAAAATTTCCCTTGAAAAGAAGAATATTTTCAATTAGGGGGCCATTTCAACAAATTTTAACCCAAAACCATTCTTCATATTCATTTCTTAGTAGTACAAATTGATTGTGACTAGTGGCAAAAAATATTCCGAGATTGGTCCGGGCCACATTTCACAAAGGGGTACCACTATCAGAAATGTGAGATTTTCACTATTTCGATTAAAACGATCTTTAGTGCAAGAAAACTAATTTTTCTCTCAACGTGTCCAAGAGAAAAGTGATGCACAACGGTCTTGGCTAGGCCCACGTGAAATTTCATGATCTTTGGAGATGTGTAGGTCGAGATTTTAAGAGATAACTAACGAGTGTAAGAGTATGAAAAAAACTTGTAAAAATTTCACCTGAAAAGAAGAATATTTTCAATTAGGGGGCCATTTCAACAAATTTTAACCCAAATCCATTCTTCATATTCATTTCTTAGTAGTACAAATTTATTGTGACTAGTGGCAAAAAATATTCCGAGATTGGTCCGCGCCACATTTCACAAAGGGGTACCACTATCAGAAATGTGAGATTTTCACTATTTCCATTAAAACGATCGTTAGTGCAAGAAAACTAATTTTTCTCTCAACGTGTCCAAGAGAAACGTGATGCACAACGGTCTTGACTAGGCCCCCGTGAAATTTCATGATCTTTGGAGATGTGTAGGTTGAGATTTTAACAGATAACTAACGAGTGTAAGAGTAAGGAAAAAACTTGTTAAAATTTCACCTGAAAAGAAGAATATTTTCAATTAGGGGGCCATTTCAACAAATTTTAACCCAAAACCATTCTTCATATTCATTTCTTAGTAGTACAAATTGATTGTGACTAGTGGCAAAAAAAATTCCGAGATTGGTCCGGGCCACATTTCACAAAGGGGTACCACTATCAGAAATGTCAGATTTTCACTATTTCGATTAAAACGATCGTTAGTGCAAGAAAACTAATTTTTCTCTCAACGTGTCCAAGAGAAAAGTGTTGCACAACGGTCTTGGCTAGGCTCCCGTGAAATTTCATGATCTTTGGAGATGTGTAGGTTGAGATTTTAACAGATAACTAACGAGTGTAAGAGTAAGGAAAAAACTTGTTAAAATTTCCCCTGAAAAGAAGAATATTTTCAATTAGGGGGCCATTTCAACAAATTTTAACCCAAAACCATTCTTCATATTCATTTCTTAGTAGTACAAATTGATTGTGACTAGTGGCAAAATATATTCCGAGATTGGTCCGGGCCACATTTCACAAAGGGGTACCACTATCAGAAATGTGAGATTTTCACTATTTCGATTAAAACGATCGTTAGTGCAAGAAAACTAATTTTTCTCTCAACGTGTCCAAGAGAAAAGTGATGCACAACGGTCTTGGCTAGGCCCCCGTGAAATTTCATGATCTTTGGAGATGTGTAGGTTGAGATTTTAACAGATAACTAACGAGTGTAAGAGTAAGGAAAAAACTTGTTAAAATTTCCCCTGAAAAGAAGAATATTTTCAATTAGGGGGCCATTTAAACAAATTTGAACCCAAAACAATTCTTCATATTCATTTCTTAGTAGTACAAATTGATTGTGACTAGTGGCAAAAAATATTCCGAGATTGGTCCGGGCCACATTTCACAAAGGGGTACCACTATCAGAAATGTGAGATTTTCACTATTTCGATTAAAACGATCGTTAGTGCAAGAAAACTAATTTTTCTCTCAACGTGTCCAAGAGAAAAGTGATGCACAACGGTCTTGGCTAGGCCCCCGTGAAATTTCATGATCTTTGGAGATGTGTAGGTTGAGATTTTAACAGATAACTAACGAGTGTAAGAGTAAGGAAAAAACTTGTTAAAATTTCCCTTGAAAAGAAGAATATTTTCAATTAGGGGGCCATTTCAACAAATTTGAACCCAAAATAATTCTTCATATTCATTTCTTAGTAGTACAAATTGATTGTGACTAGTGGCAAAAAATATTCCGAGATTGGTCCGGGCCACATTTCACAAAGGGGTACCACTATCAGAAATGTGAGATTTTCACTATTTCCATTAAAACGATCGTTAGTGCAAGAAAACTAATTTTTCTCTCAACGTGTCCAAGAGAAACGTGATGCACAACGGTCTTGGCTAGGCCCCGGTGAAATTTCATGATCTTTGGAGATGTGTAGCTTGAGATTTTAACAGATAACTAACGAGTGTAAGAGTAAGGAAAAAACTTGTTAAAATTTCCCCTGAAAAGAAGAATATTTTCAATTAGGGGGCCATTTCAACAAATTTTAACCCAAAACCATTCTTCATATTCATTTCTTAGTAGTACAAATTGATTGTGACTAGTGGCAAAAAAAATTCCGAGATTGGTCCGGGCCACATTTCCCAAAGGGGTACCACTATCAGAAATGTCAGATTTTCACTATTTCGATTAAAACGATCGTTAGTGCAAGAAAACTAATTTTTCTCTCAACGTGTCCAAGAGAAAAGTGTTGCACAACGGTCTTGGCTAGGCTCCCGTGAAATTTCATGATCTTTGGAGATGTGTAGGTTGAGATTTTAACAGATAACTAACGAGTGTAAGAGTAAGGAAAAAACTTGTTAAAATTTCCCTTGAAAAGAAGAATATTTTCAATTAGGGGGCCATTTCAACAAATTTTAACCCAAAACCATTCTTCATATTCATTTCTTAGTAGTACAAATTGATTTTGACTAGTGGCAAAAAATATTCCGAGATTGGTCCGGGCCACATTTCACAAAGGGGTACCACTATCAGAAATGTGAGATTTTCACTATTTCGATTAAAACGATCGTTAGTGCAAGAAAACTAATTTTTCTCTCAACGTGTCCAAGAGAAAAGTGATGCACAACGGTCTTGGCTAGGCCCCCGTGAAATTTCATGATCTTTGGAGATGTGTAGGTTGAGATTTTAACAGATAACTAACGAGTGTAAGAGTAAGGAAAAAACTTGTTAAAATTTCCCCTGAAAAGAAGAATATTTTCAATTAGGGGGCCATTTCAACAAATTTTAACCCAAAACCATTCTTCATATTCATTTCTTAGTAGTACAAATTGATTGTGACTAGTGGCAAAATATATTCCGAGATTGGTCCGGGCCACATTTCACAAAGGGGTACCACTATCAGAAATGTGAGATTTTCACTATTTCGATTAAAACGATCGTTAGTGCAAGAAAACTAATTTTTCTCTCAACGTGTCCAAGAGAGAAAAGTGATGCACAACGGTCTTGGCTAGGCCCCCGTGAAATTTCATGATCTTTGGAGATGTGTAGGTTGAGATTTTAACAGATAACTAACGAGTGTAAGAGTAAGGAAAAAACTTGTTAAAATTTCCCCTGAAAAGAAGAATATTTTCAATTAGGGGGCCATTTAAACAAATTTGAACCCAAAACAATTCTTCATATTCATTTCTTAGTAGTACAAATTGATTGTGACTAGTGGCAAAAAATATTCCGAGATTGGTCCGGGCCACATTTCACAAAGGGGTACCACTATCAGAAATGTGAGATTTTCACTATTTCGATTAAAACGATCGTTAGTGCAAGAAAACTAATTTTTCTCTCAACGTGTCCAAGAGAAAAGTGATGCACAACGGTCTTGGCTAGGCCCCCGTGAAATTTCATGATCTTTGGAGATGTGTAGGTTGAGATTTTAACATATAACTAACGAGTGTAAGAGTAAGGAAAAAACTTGTTAAAATTTCCCTTGAAAAGAAGAATATTTTCAATTAGGGGGCCATTTCAACAAATTTGAACCCAAAATAATTCTTCATATTCATTTCTTAGTAGTACAAATTGATTGTGACTAGTGGCAAAAAATATTCCGAGATTGGTCCGGGCCACATTTCACAAAGGGGTACCACTATCAGAAATGTGAGATTTTCACTATTTCCATTAAAACGATCGTTAGTGCAAGAAAACTAATTTTTCTCTCAACGTGTCCAAGAGAAACGTGATGCACAACGGTCTTGGCTAGGCCCCCGTGAAATTTCATGATCTTTGGAGATGTGTAGCTTGAGATTTTAACAGATAACTAACGAGTGTAAGAGTAAGGAAAAAACTTGTTAAAATTTCCCCTGAAAAGAAGAATATTTTCAATTAGGGGGCCATTTCAACAAATTTTAACCCAAAACCATTCTTCATATTCATTTCTTAGTAGTACAAATTGATTGTGACTAGTGGCAAAAAAAATTCCGAGATTGGTCTGGGCCACATTTCCCAAAGGGGTACCACTATCAGAAATGTCAGATTTTCACTATTTCGATTAAAACGATCGTTAGTGCAAGAAAACTAATTTTTCTCTCAACGTGTCCAAGAGAAAAGTGTTGCACAACGGTCTTGGCTAGGCTCCCGTGAAATTTCATGATCTTTGGAGATGTGTAGGTTGAGATTTTAACAGATAACTAACGAGTGTAAGAGTAAGGAAAAAACTTGTTAAAATTTCCCTTGAAAAGAAGAATATTTTCAATTAGGGGGCCTTTTCAACAAATTTTAACCCAAAACCATTCTTCATATTCATTTCTTAGTAGTACAAATTGATTTTGACTAGTGGCAAAATATATTCCGAGATTGGTCCGGGCCACATTTCACAAAGGGGTACCACTATCAGAAATGTGAGATTTTCACTATTTCGATTAAAACGATCGTTAGTGCAAGAAAACTAATTTTTCTCTCAACGTGTCCAAGAGAAAAGTGATGCACAACGGTCTTGGCTAGGCCCCCGTGAAATTTCATGATCTTTGGAGATGTGTAGGTTGAGATTTTAACAGATAACTAACGAGTGTAAGAGTAAGGAAAAAACTTGTTAAAATTTCCCCTGAAAGAAGAATATTTTCAATTAGGGGGCCATTTCAACAAATTTGAACCCAAAACCATTCTTCATATTCATTTCTTAGTAGTACAAATTAATTGTGACTAGTGGCAAAAAATATTCCGAGATTGGTCCGGGCCACATTTCACAAAGGGGTACCACTATCAGAAATGTGAGATTTTCACTATTTCGATTAAAACGATCGTTAGTGCAAGAAAACTAATTTTTCTCTCAACGTGTCCAAGAGAAAAGTGATGCACAACGGTCTTGGCTAGGCCCCTGTGAAATTTCATGATCTTTGGAGATGTGTAGGTTGAGATTTTAACATATAACTAACGAGTGTAAGAGTAAGGAAAAAACTTGTTAAAATTTCCCCTGAAAAGAAGAATATTTTCAATTACGGGGCCATTTCAACAAATTTTAACCCAAAACCATTCTTCATATTCATTTCTTAGTAGTACAAATTGATTGTGACTAGTGGCAAAAAATATTCCGAGATTGGTCCGGGCCACATTTCACAAAGGGGTACCACTATCAGAAATGTCAGATTTTCACTATTTCGATTAAAACGATCGTTAGTGCAAGAAAACTAATTTTTCTCTCAACGTGTCCAAGAGAAAAGTGATTCACAACGGTCTTGGCTAGGCCCCCGTGAAATTTCATGATCTTTGGAGATGTGTAGGTTGAGATTTTAACAGATAACTAACGAGTGTAAGAGTAAGGAAAAAACTTGTTAAAATTTCCCTTGAAAAGAAGAATATTTTCAATTACGGGGCCATTTCAACAAATTTTAACCCAAAACCATTCTTCATATTCATTTCTTAGTAGTACAAATTGATTGTGACTAGTGGCAAAAAATATTCCGAGATTGGTCCGGGCCACATTTCACAAAGGGGTACCACTATCAGAAATGTGAGATTTTCACTATTTCCATTAAAACGATCGTTAGTGCTAGAAAACTAATTTTTCTCTCAACGTGTCCATGAGAAACGTGATGCACAACGGTCTTGGCTAGGCCCCGGTGAAATTTCATGATCTTTGGAGATGTGTAGGTTGAGATTTTAACAGATAACTAACGAGTGTAAGAGTAAGGAAAAACTTGTTAAAATTTCCCCTGAAAAGAAGAATATTTTCAATTAGGGGGCCATTTCAACAAATTTTAACCCAAAACCATTCTTCATATTCATTTCTTAGTAGTACAAATTGATTGTGACTAGTGACAAAAAAAATTCCGAGATTGGTCCGGGCCACATTTCACAAAGGGGTACCACTATCAGAAATGTGAGATTTTAACTATTTCGATTAAAACGATCGTTAGTGCAAGAAAACTAATTTTTCTCTCAACGTGTCCAAGAGAAAAGTGATTCACAACGGTCTTGGCTAGGCCCCCGTGAAATTTCATGATCTTTGGAGATGTGTAGGTTGAGATTTTAACAGATAACTAACGAGTGTAAGAGTAAGGAAAAAACTTGTAAAAATTTCCCCTGAAAAAGAAGAATATTTTCAATTAGGGGGCCATTTCAACAAATTTTAACCCAAAACCATTCTTCATATTCATTTCTTAGTAGTACGAATTGATTGTGACTAGTGGCAAAAAATATTCCGAGATTGGTCCGGGCCACATTTCACAAAGGGGTACCACTATCAGAAATGTGAGATTTTCACTATTTCGATTAAAACGATCGTTAGTGCAAGAAAACTAATTTTTCTCTCAACGTGTTCAAGAGAAAAGTGATGCACAACGGTCTTGGCTAGGCCCCCGTGAAATTTCATGATCTTTGGACATGTGTAGGTTGAGATTTTAACAGATAACTAACGAGTGTAAGAGTAAGGAAAAAACTTGTTAAAATTTCCCCTGAAAAGAAGAATATTTTCAATTAGGGGGCCATTTCAACAAATTTGAACCCAAAACCATTCTTCATATTCATTTCTTAGTAGTACGAATTGATTGTGACTAGTGGCAAAAAATATTCCGAGATTGGTCCGGGCCACATTTCACAAAGGGGTACCACTATCAGAAATGTGAGATTTTCACTATTTCGATTAAAACGATCGTTAGTGCAAGAAAACTAATTTTTCTCTCAACGTGTCCAAGAGAAAAGTGATGCACAACGGTCTTGGCTAGGCCCCCGTGAAATTTCATGATCTTTGGAGATGTGTAGGTTGAGATTTTAACAGATAACTAACGAGTGTAAGAGTAAGGAAAAAACTTGTTAAAATTTCCCCTGAAAAGAAGAATATTTTCAATTAGGGGGCCATTTCAACAAATTTGAACCCAAAACCATTCTTCATATTCATTTCTTAGTAGTACAAATTGATTGTGACTAGTGGCAAAAAATATTCCGAGATTGATCCGGGCCACATTTCACAAAGGGGTACCACTATCAGAAATGTGAGATTTTCACTATTTCCATTAAAACGATCGCTAGTGCAAGAAAACTGATTTTTCTCTCAACGTGTCCAAGAGAAACGTGATGCACAACGGTCTTGGCTAGGCCTCGTGAAATTTCATGATCTTTGGAGATGTGTAGGTTGAGATTGTAACAGATAACTAACGAGTGTAAGAGTAAGGAAAAAACTTGTAAAAATTTCCCCTGAAAAAGAAGAATATTTTCAATTAGGGGGCCATCTCAACAAATTTTAACCCAAAACCATTCTTCATATTCATTTCTTAGTAGTACGAATTGATTGTGACTAGTGGCAAAAAATATTCCGAGATTGGTCCGGGCCACATTTCACAAAGGGGTACCACTATCAGAAATGTGAGATTTTCACTATTTCCATTAAAACGATCGCTAGTGCAAGAAAACTAATTTTTCTCTCAACGTGTCCAAGAGAAAAGTGATGCACAACGGTCTTGGCTAGGCCCCCGTGAAATTTCATGATCTTTGGAGATGTGTAGGTTGAGATTGTAACAGATAACTAACGAGTGTAAGAGTAAGGAAAAAACTTGTAAAAATTTCCCTTGAAAAAGAAGAATATTTTCAATTAGGGGGCCATCTCAACAAATTTTAACCCAAAACCATTCTTCATATTCATTTCTTAGTAGTACGAATTGATTGTGACTAGTGGCAAAAAATATTCCGAGATTGGTCCGGGCCACATTTCACAAAGGGGTACCACTATCAGAAATGTGAGATTTTCACTATTTCGATTAAAACGATCGTTAGTGCAAGAAAACTAATTTTTCTCTCAACGTGTCCAAGAGAAAAGTGATGCACAACGGTCTTGGCTAGGCCCCCGTGAAATTTCATGATCTTTGGAGATGTGTAGGTTGAGATTTTAACAGATAACTAACGAGTGTAAGAGTAAGGAAAAAACTTGTTAAAATTTCCCTTGAAAAGAAGAATATTTTCAATTAGGGGGCCATTTCAACAAATTTTAACCCAAAACCATTCTTCATATTCATTTCTTAGTAGTACAAATTGATTGTGACTAGTGGCAAAAAATATTCCGAGATTGGTCCGTGCCACATTTCACAAAGGGGTACCACTATCAGAAATGTGAGATTTTCACTATTTCGATTAAAACGATCGTTAGTGCAAGAAAACTAATTTTTCTCTCAACGTGTCCAAGAGAAACGTGATGCACAACGGTCTTGGCTAGGCCTCGTGAAATTTCATGATCTTTGGAGATGTGTAGGTTGAGATTGTAACAGATAACTAACGAGTGTAAGAGTAAGGAAAAAACTTGTAAAAATTTCCCCTGAAAAAGAAGAATATTTTCAATTAGGGGGCCATCTCAACAAATTTTAACCCAAAACCATTCTTCATATTCATTTCTTAGTAGTACGAATTGATTGTGACTAGTGGCAAAAAATATTCCGAGATTGGTCCGGGCCACATTTCACAAAGGGGTACCACTATCAGAAATGTGAGATTTTCACTATTTCGATTAAAACGATCGTTAGTGCAAGAAAACTAATTTTTCTCTCAACGTGTCCAAGAGAAAAGTGATGCACAACGGTCTTGGCTAGGCCCCCGTGAAATTTCATGATCTTTGGAGATGTGTAGGTTGAGATTTTAACAGATAACTAACGAGTGTAAGAGTAAGGAAAAAACTTGTTAAAATTTCCCTTGAAAAGAAGAATATTTTCAATTAGGGGGCCATTTCAACAAATTTTAACCCAAAACCATTCTTCATATTCATTTCTTAGTAGTACAAATTGATTGTGACTAGTGGCAAAAAATATTCCGAGATTGGTCCGGGCCACATTTCACAAAGGGGTACCACTATCAGAAATGTGAGATTTTCACTATTTCGATTAAAACGATCGTTAGTGCAAGATAACTGATTTTTCTCTCAACGTGTCCAAAAGAAAAGTGAAGCACAACGGTCTTGGCTAGGCGCCCGTGAAATTTCATGATCTTTGGAGATGTGTAGGTTGAGATTTTAACAGATAACTAACGAGGGTAAGAGTAAGGAAAAAACTTGTTAAAATTTCCCCTGAAAAGAAGAATATTTTCAATTAAGGGGCCATTTCAACAAATTTTAACCCAAAACCATTCTTCATATTCATTTCTTAGTAGTACAAATTGATTGTGACTAGTGGCAAAAAATATTCCGAGATATGTCCGGGCCACATTTCACAAAGGGGTACCACTATCAGAAATGTCAGATTTTCACTATTTCGATTAAAACGATCGTTAGTGCAAGAAAACTAATTTTTCTCTCAACGTGTCCAAGAGAAAAGTGATGCACAACGGTCTTGGCTAGGCCCCCGTGAAATTTCATGATCTTTGGAGATGTGCAGGTTGAGATTTTAACAGATAACTAACGAGTGTAAGAGTAAGGAAAAAACTTGTTAAAATTTCCCTTGAAAAGAAGAATATTTTCAATTACGGGGCCATTTCAACAAATTTTAACCCAAAACCATTCTTCATATTCATTTCTTAGTAGTACAAATTGATTGTGACTAGTGGCAAAAAATATTCCGAGATTGGTCCGGGCCACATTTCACAAAGGGGTACCACTATCAGAAATGTGAGATTTTCACTATTTCCATTAAAACGATCGTTAGTGCTAGAAAACTAATTTTTCTCTCAACGTGTCCATGAGAAACGTGATGCACAACGGTCTTGGCTAGGCCCCGGTGAAATTTCATGATCTTTGGAGATGTGTAGGTTGAGATTTTAACAGATAACTAACGAGTGTAAGAGTAAGGAAAAAACTTGTTAAAATTTCCCCTGAAAGAAGAATATTTTCAATTAGGGGGCCATTTCAACAAATTTGAACCCAAAACCATTCTTCATATTCATTTCTTAGTAGTACAAATTGATTGTGACTAGTGACAAAAAAAATTCCGAGATTGGTCCGGGCCACATTTCACAAAGGGGTACCACTATCAGAAATGTGAGATTTTAACTATTTCGATTAAAACGATCGTTAGTGCAAGAAAACTAATTTTTCTCTCAACGTGTCTAAGAGAAAAGTGATGCACAACGGTCTTGGCTAGGCCCCCGTGAAATTTCATGATCTTTGGAGATGTGTAGGTTGAGATTTTAACAGATAACTAACGAGTGTAAGAGTAAGGAAAAAACTTGTTAAAATTTCTCCTGAAAAGAAGAATATTTTCAATTAGGGGGCCATTTAAACAAATTTGAACCCAAAACAATTCTTCATATTCATTTCTTAGTAGTACAAATTGATTGTGACTAGTGGCAAAAAATATTCCGAGATTGGTCCGGGCCACATTTCACAAAGGGGTACCACTATCAGAAATGTGAGATTTTCACTATTTCGATTAAAACGATCGTTAGTGCAAGATAACTAATTTTTCTCTCAACGTGTCCAAGAGAAAAGTGATGCACAACGGTCTTGGCTAGGCGCCCGTGAAATTTCATGATCTTTGGAGATGTGTAGGTTGAGATTTTAACAGATAACTAACGAGGGTAAGAGTAAGGAAAAAACTTGTTAAAATTTCCCCTGAAAAGAAGAATATTTTCAATTTGGGGGCCATTTCAACAAATTTTAACCCAAAACCATTCTTCATATTCATTTCTTAGTAGTAAAAATTTATTGTGACTAGTGGCAAAAAATATTCCGAGATTGGTCCGGGCCACATTTCACAAAGGGGTACCACTATCAGAAATGTCAGATTTTCACTATTTCGATTAAAACGATCGTTAGTGCAAGAAAACTAATTTTTCTCTCAACGTGTCCAAGAGAAAATTGATGCACAACGGTCTTGGCTAGGCCCACATGAAATTTCATGATTTTTGGAGAAGTGTAGGATGAGATTTTAACAGATAACTAACGAGTGTAAGAGTAAGGAAAAAACTTGTTAAAATTTCCCTTGAAAAGAAGAATATTTTCAATTAGGGGGTCATTTCAACAAATTTTAACCCAAAACCATTCTTCATATTCATTTCTTAGTAGTACAAATTGATTGTGACTAGTGGCAAAAAATATTCCGAGATTGGTCCGGGCCACATTTCACAAAGGGGTACCACTATCAGAAATGTGAGATTTTCACTATTTCGATTAAAACGATCGTTAGTGCAAGAAAACTAATTTTTCTCTCATCGTGTCCAAGAGAAAAGTGATGCACAACGGTCTTGGTTAGGCCCCCGTGAAATTTCATGATCTTTGGAGATGTGTAGGTTGAGATTTTAACAGATAACTAACGAGTGTAAGAGTAAGGAAAAAACTTATTAAAATTTCCCCTTAAAGAAGAATATTTTCAATTAGGGGGCCATTTCAACAAATTTTAACCCAAAACCATTCTTCATATTCATTTCTTAGTAGTACAAATTGATTGTGACTAGTGGCAAAATATATTCCGAGATTGGTCCGGGCCACATTTCACAAAGGGGTACCAATATCAGAAATGTGAGATTTTCACTATTTCGATTAAAACGATCTTTAGTGCAAGATAACTAATTTTTCTCTCAACGTGTCCAAGAGAAAAGTGATGCACAACGGTCTTGGCTAGGCGCCCGTGAAATTTCATGATCTTTGGATATGTGTAGGTTGAGATTTTAACAGATAACTAACGAGGGTAAGAGTAAGGAAAAAACTTGTTAAAATTTCCCATGAAAAGAAGAATATTTTCAATTAGGGGGCCATTTCAACAAATTTTAACCCAAAACCATTCTTCATATTCATTTCTTAGTAGTAAAAATTTATTGTGACTAGTGGCAAAAAATATTCCGAGATTGGGGTGGGCCACATTTCACAAAGGGGTACCACTATCAGAAATGTGAGATTTTCACTATTTCGATTAAAACGATCGTTAGTGCAAGAAAACTAATTTTTCTCTCAACGTGTCCAAGAGAAAAGTGATGCACAACGGTCTTGGCTAGGCCCCCGTGAAATTTCATGATCTTTAGAGATGTGTAGGTTGAGATTTTAACAGATAACTAACGAGTGTAACAGTAAGGAAAAAACTTGTTAAAATTTCCCCTGAAAAGAAGAATATTTTCAATTACGGGGCCATTTCAACAAATTTTAACCCAAAACCATTCTTCATATTCATTTCTTAGTAGTACAAATTGATTGTGACTAGTGGCAAAAAATATTCCGAGATTGGTCCGGGCCACATTTCACAAAGGGGTACCACTATCAGAAATGTGAGATTTTCACTATTTCGATTAAAACGATCTTTAGTGCAAGAAAACTAATTTTTCTCTCAACGTGTCCAAGAGAAAAGTGATGCACAACGGTCTTGGCTAGGCCCACATGAAATTTCATGATTTTTGGAGATGTGTAGGATGAGATTTTAACAGATAACTAACGAGTGTAAGAGTAAGGAAAAAACTTGTTAAAATTTCCCTTGAAAAGAAGAATATTTTCAATTAGGGGGTCATTTCAACAAATTTTAACCCAAAACCATTCTTCATATTCATTTCTTAGTAGTACAAATTGATTGTGACTAGTGGCAAAAAATATTCCGAGATTTGTCCGGGCCACATTTCACAAAGGGGTACCACTATCAGAAATGTGAGATTTTCACTATTTCGATTAAAACGATCTTTAGTGCAAGATAACTAATTTTTCTCTCAACGTGTCCAAGAGAAAAGTGATGCACAACGGTCTTGGCTAGGCGCCCGTGAAATTTCATGATCTTTGGAGATGTGTAGGTTGAGATTTTAACAGATAACTAACGAGGGTAAGAGTAAGGAAAAAACTTGTTAAAATTTCCCCTGAAAAGAAGAATATTTTCAATTAGGGGGCCATTTCAACAAATTTTAACCCAAAACCATTCTTCATATTCATTTCTTAGTAGTAAAAATTTATTGTGACTAGTGGCAAAAAATATTCCGAGATTGGTCCGGGCCACATTTCACAAAGGGGTACCACTATCAGAAATGTCAGATTTTCACTATTTCGATTAAAACGATCGTTAGTGCAAGAAAACTAATTTTTCTCTCATCGTGTCCAAGAGAAAAGTGATGCACAACGGTCTTGGTTAGGCCCCCGTGAAATTTCATGATCTTTGGAGATGTGTAGGTTGAGATTTTAACAGATAACTAACGAGTGTAAGAGTAAGGAAAAAACTTGTTAAAATTTCCCCTGAAAAGAAGAATATTTTCAATTTGGGGGCCATTTCAACAAATTTTAAACTAAAACCATTCTTCATATTCATTTCTTAGTAGTAAAAATTTATTGTGACTAGTGGCAAAAAATATTCCGAGATTGGTCCGGGCCACATTTCACAAAGGGGTACCACTATCAGAAATGTCAGATTTTCACTATTTCGATTAAAACGATCGTTAGTGCAAGAAAACTAATTTTTCTCTCAACGTGTCCAAGAGAAAAGTGATGCACAACGGTCTTGGCTAGGCCCACATGAAATTTCATGATTTTTGGAGAAGTGTAGGATGAGATTTTAACAGATAACTAACGAGTGTAAGAGTAAGGAAAAAACTTGTTAAAATTTCCCTTGAAAAGAAGAATATTTTCAATTAGGGGGTCATTTCAACAAATTTTAACCCAAAACCATTCTTCATATTCATTTCTTAGTAGTACAAATTGATTGTGACTAGTGGCAAAAAATATTCCGAGATTGGTCCGGGCCACATTTCACAAAGGGGTACCACTATCAGAAATGTGAGATTTTCACTATTTCGATTAAAACGATCGTTAGTGCAAGAAAACTAATTTTTCTCTCATCGTGTCCAAGAGAAAAGTGATGCACAACGGTCTTGGTTAGGCCCCCGTGAAATTTCATGATCTTTGGAGATGTGTAGGTTGAGATTTTAACAGATAACTAACGAGTGTAAGAGTAAGGAAAAAACTTGTTAAAATTTCCCCTGTAAAGAAGAATATTTTCAATTAGGGGGCCATTTCAACAAATTTTAACCCAAAACCATTCTTCATATTCATTTCTTAGTAGTACAAATTGATTGTGACTAGTGGCAAAATATATTCCGAGATTGGTCCGGGCCACATTTCACAAAGGGGTACCAATATCAGAAATGTGAGATTTTCACTATTTCGATTAAAACGATCTTTAGTGCAAGATAACTAATTTTTCTCTCAACGTGTCCAAGAGAAAAGTGATGCACAACGGTCTTGGCTAGGCGCCCGTGAAATTTCATGATCTTTGGATATGTGTAGGTTGAGATTTTAACAGATAACTAACGAGGGTAAGAGTAAGGAAAAAACTTGTTAAAATTTCCCCTGAAAAGAAGAATATTTTCAATTAGGGGGCCATTTCAACAAATTTTAACCCAAAACCATTCTTCATATTCATTTCTTAGTAGTAAAAATTTATTGTGACTAGTGGCAAAAAATATTCCGAGATTGGTCCGGGCCACATTTCACAAAGGGGTACCACTATCAGAAATGTGAGATTTTCACTATTTCGATTAAAACGATCGTTAGTGCAAGAAAACTAATTTTTCTCTCAACGTGTCCAAGAGAAAAGTGATGCACAACGGTCTTGGCTAGGCCCCCGTGAAATTTCATGATCTTTAGAGATGTGTAGGTTGAGATTTTAACAGATAACTAACGAGTGTAACAGTAAGGAAAAAACTTGTTAAAATTTCCCCTGAAAAGAAGAATATTTTCAATTACGGGGCCATTTCAACAAATTTTAACCCAAAACCATTCTTCATATTCATTTCTTAGTAGTACAAATTGATTGTGACTAGTGGCAAAAAATATTCCGAGATTGGTCCGGGCCACATTTCACAAAGGGGTACCACTATCAGAAATGTGAGATTTTCACTATTTCGATTAAAACGATCTTTAGTGCAAGAAAACTAATTTTTCTCTCAACGTGTCCAAGAGAAAAGTGATGCACAACGGTCTTGGCTAGGCCCACATGAAATTTCATGATTTTTGGAGATGTGTAGGATGAGATTTTAACAGATAACTAACGAGTGTAAGAGTAAGGAAAAAACTTGTTAAAATTTCCCTTGAAAAGAAGAATATTTTCAATTAGGGGGTCATTTCAACAAATTTTAACCCAAAACCATTCTTCATATTCATTTCTTAGTAGTACAAATTGATTGTGACTAGTGGCAAAAAATATTCCGAGATTTGTCCGGGCCACATTTCACAAAGGGGTACCACTATCAGAAATGTGAGATTTTCACTATTTCGATTAAAACGATCTTTAGTGCAAGATAACTAATTTTTCTCTCAACGTGTCCAAGAGAAAAGTGATGCACAACGGTCTTGGCTAGGCGCCCGTGAAATTTCATGATCTTTGGAGATGTGTAGGTTGAGATTTTAACAGATAACTAACGAGGGTAAGAGTAAGGAAAAAACTTGTTAAAATTTCCCCTGAAAAGAAGAATATTTTCAATTAGGGGGCCATTTCAACAAATTTTAACCCAAAACCATTCTTCATATTCATTTCTTAGTAGTAAAAATTTATTGTGACTAGTGGCAAAAAATATTCCGAGATTGGTCACGGCCACATTTCACAAAGGGGTACCACTATCAGAAATGTCAGATTTTCACTATTTCGATTAAAACGATCGTTAGTGCAAGAAAACTAATTTTTCTCTCATCGTGTCCAAGAGAAAAGTGATGCACAACGGTCTTGGTTAGGCCCCCGTGAAATTTCATGATCTTTGGAGATGTGTAGGTTGAGATTTTAACAGATAACTAACGAGTGTAAGAGTAAGGAAAAAACTTGTTAAAATTTCCCCTGAAAAGAAGAATATTTTCAATTAGGGGGCCATTTCAACAAATTTTAACCCAAAACCATTCTTCATATTCATTTCTTAGTAGTAAAAATTTATTGTGACTAGTGGCAAAAAATATTCCGAGATTGGTCCGGGCCACATTTCACAAAGGGGTACCACTATCAGAAATGTCAGATTTTCACTATTTCGATTAAAACGATCGTTAGTGCAAGAAAACTAATTTTTCTCTCAACGTGTCCAAGAGAAAAGTGATGCACAACGGTCTTGGCTAGGCCCCCGTGAAATTTCATGATCTTTGGAGATGTGTAGGTTGAGGTTTTAACAGATAACTAACGAGGGTAAGAGTAAGGAAAAAACTTGTTAAAATTTCCCCTGAAAAGAAGAATATTTTCAATTAGGGGGCCATTTCAACAAATTTTAACCCAAAACCATTCTTCATATTCATTTCTTAGTAGTAAAAATTTATTGTGACTAGTGGCAAAAAATATTCCGAGATTGGTCCGGGCCACATTTCAAAAAGGGGTACCACTATCAGAAATGTGGCATTTTCACTATTTCGATTAAAACGATCGTTAGTGCAAGAAAACTAATTTTTCTCTCAACGTGTCCAAGAGAAAAGTGATGCACAACGGTCTTGGCTAGGCCCCCGTGAAATTTCATGATCTTTGGAGATGTGTAGGTTGAGATTTTAACAGATAACTAACGAGTGTAACAGTAAGGAAAAAACTTGTTAAAATATCCCCTGAAAAGAAGAATATTTTCAATTACGGGGCCATTTCAACAAATTTTAACCCAAAACCATTCTTCATATTCATTTCTTAGTAGTACAAATTGATTGTGACTAGTGGCAAAAAATATTCCGAGATTGGTCCGGGCCACATTTCACAAAGGGGTACCACTATCAGAAATGTGAGATTTTCACTATTTCGATTAAAACGATCTTTAGTGCAAGAAAACTAATTTTTCTCTCAACGTGTCCAAGAGAAAAGTGATGCACAACGGTCTTGGCTAGGCCCACATGAAATTTCATGATTTTTGGAGATGTGTAGGATGAGATTTTAACAGATAACTAACGAGTGTAAGAGTAAGGAAAAAACTTGTTAAAATTTCCCTTGAAAAGAAGAATATTTTCAATTAGGGGGCCATTTCAACAAATTTTAACCCAAAACCATTCTTCATATTCATTTCTTAGTAGTACAAATTGATTGTGACTAGTGGCAAAAAATATTCCGAGATTTGTCCGGGCCACATTTCACAAAGGGGTACCACTATTAGAAATGTCAGATTTTCACTATTTCGATTAAAACGATCGTTAGTGCAAGAAAACTAATTTTTCTCTCATCGTGTCCAAGAGAAAAGTGATGCACAACGGTCTTGGTTAGGCCCCCGTGAAATTTCATGATCTTTGGAGATGTGTAGGTTGAGATTTTAACAGATAACTAACGAGTGTAAGAGTAAGGAAAAAACTTGTTAAAATTTCCCCTGAAAAGAAGAATATTTTCAATTAGGGGGCCATTTCAACAAATTTTAACCCAAAACCATTCTTCATATTCATTTCTTAGTAGTACAAATTGATTGTGACTAGTGGCAAAAAATATTCCGAGATTGGTCCGGCCACATTTCACAAAGGGGTACCACTATCAGAAATGTGAGATTTTCACTATTTCGATTAAAACGATCGTTAGTGCAAGAAAACTAATTTTTCTCTCAACGTGTCCAAGAGAAAAGTGATGCACAACGGTCTTGGCTAGGCCCCCGTGAAATTTCATGATCTTTGGAGATGTGTAGGTTGAGATTTTAACAGATAACTAACGAGTGTAACAGTGAGGAAAAAACTTGTTAAAATTTCCCCTGAAAAGAAGAATATTTTCAATTACGGGGCCATTTCAACAAATTTTAACCCAAAACCATTCTTCATATTCATTTCTTAGTAGTACAAATTGATTGTGACTAGTGGCAAAAAATATTCCGAGATTGGTCCGGGCCACATTTCACAAAGGGGTACCACTATCAGAAATGTGAGATTTTCACTATTTCGATTAAAACGATCTTTAGTGCAAGAAAACTAATTTTTCTCTCAACGTGTCCAAGAGAAAAGTGATGCACAACGGTCTTGGCTAGGCCCACATGAAATTTCATGATTTTTGGAGATGTGTAGGATGAGATTTTAACAGATAACTAACGAGTGTAAGAGTAAGGAAAAAACTTGTTAAAATTTCCCTTGAAAAGAAGAATATTTTCAATTAGGGGGTCATTTCAACAAATTTTAACCCAAAACCATTCTTCATATTCATTTCTTAGTAGTAAAAATTGATTGTGACTAGTGGCAAAAAATATTCCGAGATTTGTCCGGGCCACATTTCACAAAGGGGTACCACTATCAGAAATGTGAGATTTTCACTATTTCGATTAAAACGATCGTTAGTGCAAGAAAACTAATTTTTCTCTCATCGCGTCCAAGAGAAAAGTGATGCACAACGGTCTTGGTTAGGCCCCCGTGAAATTTCATGATCTTTGGAGATGTGTAGGTTGAGATTTTAACAGATAACTAACGAGTGTAAGAGTAAGGAAAAAACTTGTTAAAATTTCCCCTGAAAAGAAGAATATTTTCAATTAGGGGGCCATTTAAACAAATTTGAACCCAAAACAATTCTTCATATTCATTTCTTAGTAGTACAAATTGATTGTGACTAGTGGCAAAAAATATTCCGAGATTGGTCCGGGCCACATTTCACAAAGGGGTACCACTATCAGAAATGTGAGATTTTAACTATTTCGATTAAAACGATCGTTAGTGCAAGAAAACTAATTTTTCTCTCAACGTGTCTAAGAGAAAAGTGATGCACAACGGTCTTGGCTAGGCCCCCGTGAAATTTCATGATCTTTGGAGATGTGTAGGTTGAGATTTTAACAGATAACTAACGAGTGTAAGAGTAAGGAAAAAACTTGTTAAAATTTCCCCTGAAAAGAAGAATATTTTCAATTAGGGGGCCATTTCAACAAATTTGAACCCAAAACCATTCTTCATATTCATTTCTTAGTAGTACAAATTGATTGTGACTAGTGGCAAAAAATATTCCGAGATTGGTCCGGGCCACATTTCACAAAGGGGTACCACTATCAGAAATGTGAGATTTTCACTATTTCCATTAAAACGATCGTTAGTGCAAGAAAACTAATTTTTCTCTCAACGTGTCCAAGAGAAAAGTGATGCACAACGGTCTTGGCTAGGCCCCTGTGAAATTTCATGATCTTTGGAGATGTGTAGGTTGAGATTTTAACAGATAACTAACGAGTGTAAGAGTAAGGAAAAAACTTGTTAAAATTTCCCCTGAAAAGAAGAATATTTTCAATTAGGGGGCCATTTCAACAAATTTTAACCCAAAACCATTCTTCATATTCATTTCTTAGTAGTACAAATTGATTGTGACTAGTGGCAAAAAAAATTCCGAGATTGGTCTGGGCCACATTTCACAAAAGGGTACCACTATCAGTAATGTGAGATTTTAACTATTTCGATTAAAACGATCGTTAGTGCAAGAAAACAAATTTTTCTCTCAACGTGTCTAAGAGAAAAGTGATGCACAACGGTCTTGGCTAAGCCCCCGTGAAATTTCATGATCTTTGGAGATGTGTAGGTTGATATTTTAACAGATAACTAACGAGTGTAAGAGTAAGGAAAAAACTTGTTAAAATTTCCCCTGAAAAGAAGAATATTTTCAATTAGGGGGCCATTTAAACAAATTTGAACCCAAAACCATTCTTCATATTCATTTCTTAGTATTACAAATTGATTGTGACTAGTGGCAAAAAATATTCCGAGATTGGTCCGGGCCACATTTCACAAAGGGGTACCACTATCAGAAATGTGAGATTTTCACTATTTCGATTAAAACGATCGTTAGTGCAAGAAAACTAATTTTTCTCTCAACGTGTCCAAGAGAAAAGTGATGCACAACGGTCTTCGCTAGGTCCCCGTGAAATTTCATGATCTTTGGAGATGTGTAGGTTGAGATTTTAACAGATAACTAACGAGTGTAAGAGTAAGGAAAAAACTTGTAAAAATTTCCCCTGAAAAGAAGAATATTTTCAATTAGGGGGCCATTTCAACAAATTTTAACCCAAAACCATTCTTCATATTCATTTCTTAGTAGTACGAATTGATTGTGACTAGTGGCAAAAAATATTCCGAGATTGGTCCGGGCCACATTTCACAAAGGGGTACCACTATCAGAAATGTGAGATTTTCACTATTTCGATTAAAACGATCGTTAGTGCAAGAAAACTAATTTTTCTCTCAACGTGTCCAAGAGAAAAGTGATGCACAACGGTCTTGGCTAGGCCCCCGTGAAATTTCATGATCTTTGGAGATGTGTAGGTTGAGATTTTAACAGATAACTAACGAGTGTAAGAGTAAGGAAAAAACTTGTTAAAATTTCCCCTGAAAAGAAGAATATTTTCAATTAGGGGGCCATTTCAACAAATTTTAACCCAAAACCATTCTTCATATTCATTTCTTAGTAGTACAAATTGATTGTGACTAGTGGCAAAAAAAATTCCGAGATTGGTCCGGGCCACATTTCACAAAGGGGTACCACTATCAGAAATGTGAGATTTTAACTATTTCGATTAAAACGATCGTTAGTGCAAGAAAACTAATTTTTCTCTCAACGTGTCCAAGAGAAAAGTGATGCACAACGGTCTTGGCTAGGCCCCGTGAAATTTCATGATCTTTGGAGATGTGTAGGTTGAGATTTTAACAGATAACTAACGAGTGTAAGAGTAAGGAAAAAACTTGTTAAAATTTCCCCTGAAAAGAAGAATATTTTCAATTAGGGGGCCATTTAAACAAATTTGAACCCAAAACAATTCTTCATATTCATTTCTTAGTAGTACAAATTGATTGTGACTAGTGGCAAAAAATATTCCGAGATTGGTCCGGGCCACATTTCACAAAGGGGTACCACTATCAGAAATGTGAGATTTTCACTATTTCGATTAAAACGATCGTTAGTGCAAGAAAACTAATTTTTCTCTCAACGTGTCCAAGAGAAAAGTGATGCACAACGGTCTTGGCTAGGCGCCCGTGAAATTTCATGATCTTTGGAGATGTGTAGGTTAAGCTTTTAACAGATAACTAACGAGGGTAAGAGTAAGGAAAAAACTTGTTAAAATTTCCCCTGAAAAGTAGAATATTTTCAATTAGGGGGCCATTTCAACAAATTTGAACCCAAAACCATTCTTCATATTCATTTCTTAGTAGTACAAATTGATTGTGACTAGTGGCAAAAAATATTCCGAGATTGGTCCGGGCCACATTTCACAAAGGGGTACCACTATCAGAAATGTGAGATTTTCACTATTTCGATTAAAACGATCGTTAGTGCAAGAAAACTAATTTTTCTCTCAACGTGTCCAAGAGAAAAGTGATGCACAACGGTCTTGGCTAGGCCCCCATGAAATTTCATGATCTTTGGAGATGTGTAGGTTGAGATTTTAACAGATAACTAACGAGTGTAAGAGTATGGAAAAAACTTGTTAAAATTTCCCCTGAAAAGAAGAATATTTTCAATTAGGGGGCCATTTCAACAAATTTGAACCCAAAACCATTCTTCATATTCATTTCTTAGTAGTACGAATTGATTGTGACTAGTGGCAAAAAATATTCCGAGATTGGTCCGGGCCACATTTCACAAAGGGGTACCACTATCAGAAATGTGAGATTTTCACTATTTCCATTAAAACGATCGTTAGTGCAAGAAAACTAATTTTTCTCTCAACGTGTCCAAGAGAAAAGTGATGCACAACTGTCTTGGCTAGGCCCCCGTGAAATTTCATGATCTTTGGAGATGTGTAGGTTGAGATTTTAACAGATAACTAACGAGTGTAAGAGTAAGGAAAAAACTTGTTAAAATTTCCCCTGAAAAGAAGAATATTTTCAATTAGGGGGCCATTTCAACAAATTTTAACCCAAAACCATTCTTCATATTCATTTCTTAGTAGTACAAATTGATTGTGACTAGTGGCAAAAAATATTCCGAGATTGGTCCGGGCCACATTTCAGAAAGGGGTACCACTATCAGAAATGTGAGATTTTCACTATTTCCATTAAAACGATCGTTAGTGCAAGAAAACTAATTTTTCTCTCAACGTGTCCAAGAGAAAAGTGATGCACAACGGTCTTGGCTAGGCCCCCGTGAAATTTCATGATCTTTGGAGATGTGTAGGTTGAGATTTTAACAGATAACTAACGAGTGTAAGAGTAAGGAAAAAACTTGTTAAAATTTCCCCTGAAAAGAAGAATATTTTCAATTAGGGGGCCATTTAAACAAATTTGAACCCAAAACAATTCTTCATATTCATTTCTTAGTAGTACAAATTGATTGTGACTAGTGGCAAAAAATATTCCGAGATTGGGGTGGGCCACATTTCACAAAGGGGTACCACTATCAGAAATGTGAGATTTTAACTATTTCGATTAAAACGATCGTTAGTGCAAGAAAACTAATTTTTCTCTCAACGTGTCTAAGAGAAAAGTGATGCACAACGGTCTTGGCTAGGCCCCCGTGAAATTTCATGATCTTTGGAGATGTGTAGGTTGAGATTTTAACAGATAACTAACGAGTGTAAGAGTAAGGAAAAACTTGTTAAAATTTCCCCTGAAAGAAGAATATTTTCAATTAGGGGGCCATTTCAACAAATTTGAACCCAAAACCATTCTTCATATTCATTTCTTAGTAGTACAAATTGATTGTGACTAGTGGCAAAAAATATTCCGAGATTGGTCCGGGCCACATTTCACAAAGGGGTACCACTATCAGAAATGTGAGATTTTCACTATTTCCATTAAAACGATCGTTAGTGCAAGAAAACTAATTTTTCTCTCAACGTGTCCAAGAGAAAAGTGATGCACAACGGTCTTGGCTAGGCCCCTGTGAAATTTCATGATCTTTGGAGATGTGTAGGTTGAGATTTTAACAGATAACTAACGAGTGTAAGAGTAAGGAAAAAACTTGTTAAAATTTCCCCTGAAAAGAAGAATATTTTCAATTAGGGGGCCATTTCAACAAATTTTAACCCAAAACCATTCTTCATATTCATTTCTTAGTAGTACAAATTGATTGTGACTAGTGGCAAAAAAAATTCCGAGATTGGTCCGGGCCACATTTCACAAAAGGGTACCACTATCAGAAATGTGAGATTTTAACTATTTCGATTAAAACGATCGTTAGTGCAAGAAAACTAATTTTTCTCTCAACGTGTCTAAGAGAAAAGTGATGCACAACGGTCTTGGCTAAGCCCCCGTGAAATTTCATGATCTTTGGAGATGTGTAGGTTGATATTTTAACAGATAACTAACGAGTGTAAGAGTAAGGAAAAAACTTGTTAAAATTTCCCCTGAAAAGAAGAATATTTTCAATTAGGGGGCCATTTAAACAAATTTGAACCCAAAACCATTCTTCATATTCATTTCTTAGTAGTACAAATTGATTGTGACTAGTGGCAAAAAATATTCCGAGATTGGTCCGGGCCACATTTCACAAAGGGGTACCACTATCAGAAATGTGAGATTTTCACTATTTCGATTAAAACGATCGTTAGTGCAAGAAAACTAATTTTTCTCTCAACGTGTCCAAGAGAAAAGTGATGCACAACGGTCTTCGCTAGGTCCCCGTGAAATTTCATGATCTTTGGAGATGTGTAGGTTGAGATTTTAACAGATAACTAACGAGTGTAAGAGTAAGGAAAAAACTTGTAAAAATTTCCCCTGAAAAGAAGAATATTTTCAATTAGGGGGCCATTTCAACAAATTTTAACCCAAAACCATTCTTCATATTCATTTCTTAGTAGTACGAATTGATTGTGACTAGTGGCAAAAAATATTCCGAGATTGGTCCGGGCCACATTTCACAAAGGGGTACCACTATCAGAAATGTGAGATTTTCACTATTTCGATTAAAACGATCGTTAGTGCAAGAAAACTAATTTTTCTCTCAACGTGTCCAAGAGAAAAGTGATGCACAACGGTCTTGGCTAGGCCCCCGTGAAATTTCATGATCTTTGGACATGTGTAGGTTGAGATTTTAACAGATAACTAACGAGTGTAAGAGTAAGGAAAAAACTTGTTAAAATTTCCCCTGAAAAGAAGAATATTTTCAATTAGGGGGCCATTTCAACAAATTTTAACCCAAAACCATTCTTCATATTCATTTCTTAGTAGTACAAATTGATTGTGACTAGTGGCAAAAAAAATTCCGAGATTGGTCCGGGCCACATTTCACAAAGGGGTACCACTATCAGAAATGTGAGATTTTCACTATTTCGATTAAAACGATCGTTAGTGCAAGAAAACTAATTTTTCTCTCAACGTGTCCAAGAGAAAAGTGATGCAGAACGGTCTTGGCTAGGCCCCCTTGAAATTTCATGATCTTTGGACATGTTTAGGTTGAGATTTTAACAGATAACTAACGAGTGCAAGAGTAAGGAAAAAACTTGTTAAAATTTCCCCTGAAAAGAAGAATATTTTCAATTAGGGGGGCATTTCAAAAAATTTTAACCCAAAACCATTCTTCATATTCATTTCCTAGTAGTACAAATTGATTGTGACTAGTGGCAAAAAATATTCCGAGATTGGTCCGGGCCACATTTCACAAAGGGGTACCACTATCAGAAATGTCAGATTTTCACTATTTCGATTAAAACGATCGTTAGTGTAAGAAAACTAATTTTTCTCTCAACGTGTCCAAGAGAAAAGTGATGCACAACGGTCTTGGCTAGGCCACCGTGAAACTTCATGATCTTTGGATATGTGTAGGTTGAGATTTTAACAGATAACTAACGAGTTTAAGAGTAAGGAAAAAACTTGTAAAAATTTCCCCTGAAAAGAAGAATATTTTAAATTAGGGGGCCATTTCAACAAATTTTAACCCAAAACCATTCTTCATATTCATTTCTTAGTAGTACAAATTGATTGTGACTAGTGGCAAAAAAAATTCCGAGATTGGTCCGGGCCACATTTCACAAAGGGGTACCACTATCAGAAATGTGAGATTTTCACTATTTCGATTAAAACGATCGTTAGTGCAAGAAAACTAATTTTTCTCTCAACGTGTCCAAGAGAAAAGTGATGCACAACGGTCTTGGCTAGGCCCCCGTGAAATTGTATGATCTTTGGAGATGTGTAGGTTGAGATTTTAACAGACAACTAACGAGTGTAAGAGTAAGGAAAAAACTTGTTAAAATTTCCCCTGAAAAGAAGAATATTTTCAATTAGGGGGCCATTTCAACAAATTTTAACCCAAAACCATTCTTCATATTCATTTCTTAGTAGTACAAATTGATTGTGACTAGTGGCAAAAAATATTCCGAGATTGGTCCGGGCCACAATTCACAAAGGGGTACCACTATCAGAAATGTCAGATTTTCACTATTTCAATTAAAACGATCGTTAGTGCAAGAAAACTAATTTTTCTCTCAACGTGTCCAAGAGAAAAGTGATGCACAACGGTCTTGGCTAGGCCCCCGTGAAATTTCATGATTTTTGGAGATGTGTAGGTTGAGATTTTAACAGATAACTAACGAGTGTAAGAGTAAGGAAAAAACTTGTTAAAATTTCCCCTGAAAAGAAGAATATTTTCAATTAGGGGGGCATTTCAACAAATTTTAACCCAAAACCATTCTTCATATTCATTTCCTAGTAGTACAAATTGATTGTGACTAGTGGCAAAAAATATTCCGAGATTGGTCCGGGCCACATTTCACAAAGGGGTACCACTATCAGAAATGTCAGATTTTCACTATTTCGATTAAAATGATCGTTAGTGCAACAAAACTAATTTTTCTCTCAACGTGTCCAAGAGAAAATAGATGCGCAACGGTCTTGGCTTGGCCCTCGTGAAATTTCATGATTTTTTGAGATGTGTAGGTTGAGATTTTAACAGATAATGACCGAGTGTAAAAGTAAGTAAAAAACTTGTTAAAATTTTCCCTTAAAACAAGAATATTTTAAATTGGGGGGCCATTTTTACAAATTTTAACCCAAAACCAATCTTCATATTCATGTCTTAGTAGTATAAATTCGTTGTGAATAGTGGCAAAAAATATTCCGAGATTGGTCCGGGCCACATTTCACAAAGGGGTACCAGTATCAGAAATGTGATATTTTCAATATTTAGATTAAAATGAGCTTTAGCGCAAGAAAACTAATTTTTCTCTCAACCTTTCCCAGAGAAAAGTGAGGCACAACGGTCTTGGCTTGGCCCCCGTGAAATTTCATGATTTTTGTAGATGTGTAGGTTGAGATTTTAACAGATAACTAACGAATGTAAGAGTAAGGAAAGAACTTTTTAAAATTTCCCCTAAAAAGAAGAATATTTTCAAATAGGGGGCCATTTCAACAAATTTTAACCCAAAACCAATCTTCATATTCATGTCTTAGTAGTACAAATTCGTTGTGACTAGTGGAAAAAAAATTCCGAGATTGGTCCGAGCCACATTTAACAAAGGGGTACCACTATCAGAAATGTGACATTTTCACTATTTCGATTAAAATTATCGTTAGTGCAAGAAAACTAATTTTTCTCTAAACGTGTCCAAGAGAAAAGTGATGCACAACGGTCTTGGCTTGGCCCCTGTGAAATTTCATGATTTTTAGAGATGTGTATGTTGATATTTTAACTGATAACTAACGAGTGTAAGAGTAAGAAAAAAAGTTGTTAAAATTTCCCCTGAAAAGAAGAATATTTTCAATTAGGGGACCATTTCAACAAATTTTAACCCAAATCTAATCTTCATATTCATGTCTTAGTAGTACAAATTCGTTGTGACTAGTGGCGAAAAAAATTTCGAGATTGGTCCGGGCCACATTTCACAAAGGGGTACCACTATCAGAAATGTGAGATTTTCACTATTTCGATTAAAATGATCTTTAGTGCAAGAAAACAAATTTTTCTCTCAACGTGTCAAAGATAAAAGTGATGCACAACGGTCTTGGCTTGGCCCCCGTTAAATTTCATGATTTTTGGAGATGTGTATGTTGAGATTTTAACAGATAACTAACGAGTGTAGGAGTAAGGAAAAAACTTGTTGAAATTTCCCCTGAAAATAAGAATATTTTCAATTAGGGGGCAATTTCAACAAATTTTAACCCAAAACTAATCTTCATATTCATGTCTTAGTAGTACAAATTGGTTGTGAATAGTGGCAAAAAAAATTCCGAGATTGGTCCGGGCCACATTTCACAAAGGGGTACCACTATCAGAAATGTGAGATTTTCACTATTTCGATTAAAATGATCGTTAGTGCAAGAAAACTAATTTTTCTCTCAACGTGTCCAAGAGAAAATAGATGCGCAACGGTCTTGGCTTGGCCCTCGTGAAATTTCATGATTTTTTGAGATGTGTAGGTTGAGATTTTAACAGATAATCACCGAGTGTAAAAGTAAGGAAAAAACTTGTTAAAATTTTCCCTTAAAACAAGAATATTTTAAATTAGGGGGCCATTTTTACAAATTTTAACCCAAAACCAATCTTCATATTCATGTCTTAGTAGTATAAATTCGTTGTGAATAGTCGCAAAAAATATTCCGAGATTGGTCAGGGCCACATTTCACAAAGGGGTACCAGTATCAGAAATGTGATATTTTCAATATTTAGATTAAAATGAGCGTTAGTGCAAGAAAACTAATTTTTCTCTCAACGTTTCCCAGAGAAAAGTGAGGCACAACGGTCTTGGCTTTGCCCCCGTGACATTTCATGATTTTAGGAGATGTGTAGGTTGAGATTTTAACAGATAACTAACGAATGTAAGAGTAAGGAAAGAACTTTTTAAAATTTCCCCTAAAAAGAAGAATATTTTCAAATAGGGGGCCATTTCAAACAATTTTAACCCAAAACCAATCTTCAAATTCATGTCTTAGTAGTACAAATTCGTTGTGAATAGTGGCGAAAAAAATTCCGAGATTGGTCCGGGCCACATTTCACAAAGGGGTACCACTATCAGAAATGTGAGATTTTCACTATTTCGATTAAAATGATCGTTAGTACAAGAAAACTAATTTTTCTCTCAATGTGTCCAAGAGAAAAGTGATGCACAACGGTCTTGGCTTGGCCCTTGTGAAATTTCATGATTTTTAGAGATGTGTAGGTTGAGATTTTAACAGATAATCACCAAGTGTAAGAGTAAGGAAAAAACTTGTTAAAATTTCCCCTGAAAAGAAGAATATTTTCAATTAGGGGGCCATTTCAACAAATTTTAACCCAAACCCAATCTTCATATTCATGTCTTAGTAGTACAAATTTGTTGTGACTAGTGGCGAAAAAAATTCCGAGATTGGTCCGGGTCACTTTTCACAAAGGCGTACCACTATCAGAAATGTGAGATTTTTACTATTTCGATTAAAATGATTGTTAGTGCAAGTAAACTAATTTTTCTCTCAACGTGTCCAAGCGAAAAGTGATGCACAACGGTATTGGCTTGGCCCCCGTGAAATTTCATGATTTTTGGAGATGTGTAGGTTGAGATTTTAACAGATAACTAACGAGTGTAACAGTAAGGAAAAAACTTGTTAAAATTTCCCCTGAAAAGAAGAATATTTTCAATTAGGGGGCCATTTCAACAAATTTTAACCCAAAACCATTCTTCATATTCATTTCTTAGTAGTACAAATTGATTGTGACTAGTGGCAAAAAATATTCCGAGATTGGTCCGGGCCACATTTCACAAAGGGGTACCACTATCAGAAATGTGAGATTTTCACTATTTCGATTAAAACGATCGTTAGTGCAAGAAAACTAATTTTTCTCTCAACGTGTCCAAGAGAAAAGTGATGCACAACGGTCTTGGCTAGGCCCCCGTGAAATTGTATGATCTTTGGAGATGTGTAGGTTAGGATTTTAACTGATAACTAACGAGTGTAAGAGTAAGGAAAAAACTTGTTAAAATTTCCCCTGAAAAGAAGAATATTTTCAATTAGGGGGCCATTTCAACAAATTTTAACCCAAAACCATTCTTCATATTCATTTCTTAGTAGTACAAATTGATTGTGACTAGTGGCAAAAAATATTCCGAGATTGGTCCGGGCCACATTTCACAAAGGGGTACCACTATCAGAAATGTGAGATTTTCACTATTTCGATTAAAACGTTCGTTAGTGCAAGAAAACTAATTTTTCTCTCAACGTGTCCAAGAGAAAAGTGATGCACAACGGTCTTGGCTAGGCCCCCGTGAAATTTCATGATTTTTGGAGATGTGTAGGTTGAGATTTTAACAGATAACTAACGAGTGTAAGAGTAAGGAAAAAACTTGCTAAAATTTCCCCTGAAAAGAAGAATATTTTCAATTAGGGGGCCATTTCAACAAACTTTAACCCAAAACAATTCTTCATATTCATTTCTTAGTAGTACAAATTGATTGTGACTAGTGGCAAAAAATATTCCGAGATTGGTCCGGGCCACATTTCACAAAGGGGTACCACTATCAGAAATGTGAGATTTTCACTATTTCGATTAAAATGATCGTTACTGCAACAAAACTAATTTTTCTCTCAACGTGTCCAAGAGAAAATAGATGCACAACGGTCTTGGCTTGGCCCTCGTGAAATTTCATGATTTTTTGAGATGTGTAGGTTGAGATTTTAACAGATAATGACCGAGTGTAAAAGTAAGGAAAAAACTTGTTAAAATTTTCCCTTAAAACAAGAATATTTTAAATTGGGGGGCCATTTTTACAAATTTTAACCCAAAACCAATCTTCATATTCATGTCTTAGTAGTATAAATTCGTTGTGAATAGTGGCAAAAAATATTCCGAGATTTGTCCGGGCCACATTTCACAAAGGGGTACCAGTATCAGAAATGTGATATTTTCAATATTTAGATTAAAATGAGCGTTAGTGCAAGAAAACTAATTTTTCTCTCAACGGTTCCCAGAGAAAAGTGAGGCACAACGGTCTTGGCTTGGCCCCGTGAAATTTCATGATTTTTGGAGATGTGTAGGTTGAGATTTTAAAAGATAACTAACGAATGTAAGAGTAAGGAAAGAACTTTTTAAAATTTCCCCTAAAAAGAAGAATATTTTCAAATAGGGGGCCATTTTAACAAATTTTAACCCAAAACCAATCTTCATATTCATGTCTTAGTAGTACAAATTCGTTGTGACTAGTGGCAAAAAAAATTCCGAGATTTGTCCGAGCCACATTTAACAAAGGGGTACCACTATCAGAAATGTGAGATTTTCACTATTTCGATTAAAATGATCGTTAGTGCAAGAAAACTAATTTTTCTCTAAACGTGTCCAAGAGAAAAGTGATGCACAACGGTCTTGGCTTGGCCCCCGTTAAATTTCATGATTATTGGAGATGTGTATGTTGAGATTTTAACAGATAACTAACGAGTGTAAGAGTAAGGAAAAAACTTGTTAAAATTTCCCCTGAAAATAAGAATATTTTCAATTAGGGGGCAATTTCAACAAATTTTAACCCAAAACTAATCTTCATATTCATGTCTTAGTAGTACAAATTCGTTGTGAATAGTGGCAAAAAAAATTCCGAGATTGGTCCGGGCCACATTTCACAAAGGGGTACCACTATCAGAAATGTGAGATTTTCACTATTTCGATTAAAATGATCGTTAGTGCAAGAAAACTAATTTTTCTCTCAACGTGTCCAAGAGAAAAGTGATGCACAACGGTCTTGGCTTGGCCCCTGTGAAATTTCATGATTTTTAGAGATGTGTATGTTGAGATTTTAACAGATAACTAACGAGTGTAAGAGTAAGGAAAAAACTTGTTAAAATTTCCCCTGAAAATAAGAATATTTTCAATTAGGGGCCAATTTCAACAAATTTTAACCCAAAACCAATCTTCATATTCATGTCTTAGTAGTACAAATTCGTTGTGAATAGTGGCAAAAAAAATTCCGAGATTGGTCCGGGCCACATTTCACAAAGGGGTACCACTATCAGAAATGTTAGATTTTCACTATTTCGATTAAAATGATCGTTAGTGCAAGAAAACTAATTTTTCTCTCAACGTGTCCAAGAGAAAATAGATGCGCAACGGTCTTGGCTTGGCCCTCGTGAAATTTCATGATTTTTTGAGATGTGTAGGTTGATATTTTAACAGATAATCACCGAGTGTAAAAGTAAGGAAAAAACTTGTTAAAATTTTCCCTTAAAACAGGAATATTTTAAATTAGGGGGCCATTTTTACAAATTTTAACCCAAAACCAATCTTCATATTCATGTCTTAGTAGTACAAATTCGTTGTGACTAGTGGCAAAAAAAATTCCGAGATTGGTCCGAGCCACATTTCACAAAGGGATACCACTATCAGAAATGTGAGATTTTCACTATTTCGATTAAAATTATCGTTAGTGCAAGAAAACTAATTTTTCTCTCAACGTGTCCAAGAGAAAAGTGATGCACAACGGTCTTGGCTTGGCCCCTGTGAAATTTCATGATTTTTGGAGATGTGTATGTTGAGATTTTAACAGATAACTAACGAGTGTAAGAGTAAGGAAAAAACTTGTTAAAATTTCCCCTGAAAATAAGAATATTTTCAATTAGGGGGCAATTTCAACAAATTTTAACCCAAAACTAATCTTCATATTCATGTCTTAGTAGTACAAATTCGTTGTGAATAGTGGCAAAAAAAATTCCGAGATTGGTCCGGGCCACATTTCACAAAGGGGTACCACTATCAGAAATGTGAGATTTTCACTATTTCGATTAAAATGATCGTTAGTGCAAGAAAACTAATTTTTCTCTCAACGTGTCCAAGAGAAAATAGATGCGCAACGGTCTTGGCTTGGCCCTCGTGAAATTTCATGATTTTTTGAGATGTGTAGGTTGAGATTTTAACATATAATCACCGAGTGTAAAAGTAATGAAAAACTTGTTAAAATTTTCCCTTAAAACAAGAATATTTTAAATTAGGGGGCCATTTTTACAAATTTTAACCCAAAACCAATCTTCATATTCATGTCTTAGTAGTATAAATTCGTTGTGAATAGTCGCAAAAAATATTCCGAGATTGGTCAGGGCCACATTTCACAAAGGGGTACCAGTATCAGAAATGTGATATTTTCAATATTTAGATTAAAATGAGCGTTAGTGCAAGAAAACTAATTTTTCTCTCAACGTTTCCCAGAGAAAAGTGAGGCACAACGGTCTTGGCTTGGCCCCCGTGAAATTTCATGATTTTTGGAGATGTGTAGGTTGAGATTTTAACAGATAACTAACGAATGTAAGAGTAAGGAAAGAACTTTTTAAAATTTCCCCTAAAAAGAAAAATATTTTCAAATAGGGGGCCATTTCAAACAATTTTAACCCAAAACCAATCTTCATATTCATGTCTTAGTAGTACAAATTCGTTGTGACTAGTGGCAAAAAAAATTCCGAGATTGGTCCGAGCCACATTTCACAAAGGGGTACCACTATCAGAAATGTGAGATTTTCACTATTTCGATTAAAATTATCGTTAGTGCAAGAAAACTAATTTTTCTCTCAACGTGTCCAAGAGAAAAGTGATGCACAACGGTCTTGGCTTGGCCCCTGTGAAATTTCATGATTTTTAGAGATGTGTATGTTGAGATTTTAACAGATAACTAACGAGTGTAAGAGTAAGGAAAAAACTTGTTAAAATTTCCCCTGAAAATAAGAATATTTTCAATTAGGGGGCAATTTCAACAAATTTTAACCCAAAACTAATCTTCATATTCATGTCTTAGTAGTACAAATTCGTTGTGAATAGTGGCAAAAAAAATTCCGAGATTGGTCCGGGCCACATTTCACAAAGGGGTACCACTATCAGAAATGTGAGATTTTCACTATTTCGATTAAAATGATCGTTAGTGCAAGAAAACTAATTTTTCTCTCAACGTGTCCAAGAGAAAATAGATGCGCAACAGTCTTGGCTTGGCCCTCGTGAAATTTCATGATTTTTTGAGATGTGTAGGTTGAGATTTTAACAGATAACTAACGAGTGTAAGAGTAAAGAAAAAACTTGTTAAAATTTCCCCTGAAAAGAAGAATATTTTCAATTAGGGGGCCATTTCAACAAATTTGAACCCAAAACCATTCTTCATATTCATTTCTTAGTAGTACAAATTGATTGTGACTAGTGGCAAAAAATATTCCGAGATTGGTCCGGGCCACATTTCACAAAGGGGTACCACTATCAGAAATGTGAGATTTTCACTATTTCCATTAAAACGATCGTTAGTGCAAGAAAACTAATTTTTCTCTCAACGTGTCCAAGAGAAAAGTGATGCACAACGGTCTTGGCTAGGCCCCTGTGAAATTTCATGATCTTTGGAGATGTGTAGGTTGAGATTTTAACAGATAACTAACGAGTGTAAGAGTAAGGAAAAAACTTGTTAAAATTTCCCCTGAAAAGAAGAATATTTTCAAATAGGGGGCCATTTCAAACAATTTTAACCCAAAACCAATCTTCATATTCATGTCTTAGTAGTACAAATTCGTTGTGACTAGTGGCAAAAAAAATTCCGAGATTGGTCCGAGCCACATTTCACAAAGGGGTACCACTATCAGAAATGTGAGATTTTAACTATTTCGATTAAAATTATCGTTAGTGCAAGAAAACTAATTTTTCTCTCAACGTGTCCAAGAGAAAAGTGATGCACAACGGTCTTGGCTTGGCCCCTGTGAAATTTCATGATTTTTAGAGATGTGTATGTTGAGATTTTAACAGATAACTAACGAGTGTAAGAGTAAGGAAAAAACTTGTTAAAATTTCCCCTGAAAATAAGAATATTTTCAATTAGGGGGCAATTTAAACAAATTTTAACCCAAAACTAATCTTCATATTCATGTCTTAGTAGTACAAATTCGTTGTGAATAGTGGCAAAAAAAATTCCGAGATTGGTCCGAGCCACATTTCACAAAGGGGTACCACTATCAGAAATGTGAGATTTTCACTATTTCGATTAAAATGATCGTTAGTGCAAGAAAACTAATTTTTCTCTCAACGTTTCCCAGAGAAAAGTGAGGCACAACGGTCCTTGCTTGGCCCCCGTGAAATTTCATGATTTTTGGAGATGTGTAGGTTGAGATTTTAACAGATAACTAACGAGTGTAAGAGTAAGGAAAAAACTTGTTAAAATTTCCCCTGAAAATAAGAATATTTTCAATTAGGGGGCAATTTCAACAAATTTTAACCCAAAACTAATCTTCATATTCATGTCTTAGTAGTACAAATTCGTTGTGAATAGTGGCAAAAAAAATTCCGAGATTGGTCCGAGCCACATTTCACAAAGGGGTACCACTATCAGAAATGTGAGATTTTCACTATTTCGATTAAAATGATCGTTAGTGCAAGAAAACTAATTTTTCTCTCAACGTTTCCCAGAGAAAAGTGAGGCACAACGGTCCTTGCTTGGCCCCCGTGAAATTTCATGATTTTTGGAGATGTGTAGGTTGAGATTTTAACAGATAACTAACGAGTGTAAGAGTAAGGAAAAAACTTGTTAAAATTTCCCCTGAAAATAAGAATATTTTCAATTAGGGGGCAATTTCAACAAATTTTAACCCAAAACTAATCTTCATATTCATGTCTTCCACTAAAAAGAAGAATATTTTCAAATAGGGGGCCATTTCAAACAATTTTAACCCAAAACCAATCTTCATATTCATGTCTTAGTAGTACAAATTCGTTGTGACTAGTGGTAAAAAAACTTCCGAGATTGCTCCGAGCCATATTTCACAAAGGGGTACCACTATCAGAAATGTGAGATTTTCACTATTTCGATTAAAAGGATCGTTAGTGCAAGAAAACTAATTTTTCTCTCAACGTGTCCAAGAGAAAAGTGATGCACAACGGTCTTGGCTTGGCCCCTGTGAAATTTCATGATTTTTAGAGATGTGTATGTTGATATTTTAACTGATAACTAACAAGTGTAAGAGTAAGAAAAAAAGTTGTTAAAATTTCCACTGAAAAGAAGAATATTTTCAATTAGGGGACCATTTCAAAAAAATTTTAACCCAAAACCAATCTTCATATTTATGTCTTAGTAGTACAAAATCGTTGTGACTAGTGGCGAAAAAAATTTCGAGATTGGTCCGGGCCACATTTCACAAAGGGGTACCACTATCAGAAATGTGAGATTTTCACTATTTCGATTAAAATGATCTTTAGTGCAAGAAAACAAATTTTTCTCTCAACGTGTCCAAGAGAAAAGTGATGCACAACGGTCTTGGCTTGGCCCACGTTAAATTTCATGATTTTTGGAGATGTGTATAATGAGATTTTAACAGATAACTAACGAGTGTAAGAGTAAGGAAAAAACTTGTTAAAATTTCCCCTGAAAATAAGAATATTTTCAATTAGGGGGCCATTTCAACAAATTTTAACCCAAAACTAATCTTCATATTCATGTCTTAGTAGTACAAATTCGTTGTGAATAGTGGCAAAAAAAATTCCGAGATTGGTCCAGGCCACATTTCACAAAGGGGTACCACTATCAGAAATGTGAGATTTTCAGTATTTCGATTAAAATGATCGTTAGTGCAAGAAAACTAATTTTTCTCTCAACGTGTCCAAGAGAAAATAGATGCGCAACGGTCTTGGCTTAGCCCTCGTGAAATTTCATGATTTTTTGAGATGTGTAGGTTGAGATTTTAACAGATAATCACCGAGTGTAAAAGTAAGGAAAAAACTTGTTAAAATTTTCCCTTAAAACATGAATATTTTAAATTAGGGGGCCATTTTTACAAATTTTAACCCAAAACCAATCTTCATATTCATGTCTTAGTAGTATAAATTCGTTGTGAATAGGGGCAAAAAATATTCCGAGATTGGTCTGGGCCACATTTCACAAAGGGGTACCAGTATCAGAAATGTGATATTTTCAATATTTATATTAAAATGAGCGTTAGTGCAAGAAAACTAATTTTTCTCTCAACGTTTCCCAGAGAAAAGTGAGGCACAACGGTCTTGGCTTGGCCCCCGTGAAATTTCATGATTTTTGGAGATGTGTAGGTTGAGATTTTAACAGATTACTAACGAATGTAAGAGTAAGGAAAGAACTTTTTAAAATTTCCACTGAAAAGAAGAATATTTTCAAATAGGGGGCCATTTCAACAAATTTTAACCCAAAACCAATCTTCATATTCATGTCTTAGTAGTACAAATTCGTTGTGACTAGTGGCAAAAAAACTTCCGAGATTGGTCCGAGCCATATTTCACAAAGGGGTACCACTATCAGAAATGTGAGATTTTCACTATTTCGATTAAAATGATCGTTAGTACAAGAAAACTAATTTTTCTCTCAATGTGTCCAAGAGAAAAGTGATGCACAACGGTCTTGGCTTGGCCCTCGTGAAATTTAATGATTTTTAGAGATGTGTAGGTTGAGATTTTAACAGATAATCACCAAGTGTAAGAGTAAGGAAAAAACTTGTTAAAATTTCCCCTGAAAAGAAGAATATTTTAAATTAGGGGGCCATTTCAACAAATTTTTACCCAAAACCAATCTTCATATTCATGTCTTAGTAGTACAAATTCGTTGTGACTAGTGGCAAAAAAACTTCCGAGATTGGTCCGAGCCATATTTCACAAAGGGGTACCACTATTAGAAATGTGAGATTTTCACTATTTCGATTAAAATGATCGTTAGTGCAAGAAAACTAATTTTTCTCTCAATGTGTCCAAGAGAAAAGTGATGCACAACGGTCTTGGCTTGGCCCTCGTGAAATTTAATGATTTTTAGAGATGTGTAGGTTGAGATTTTAACAGATAATCACCAAGTGTAAGAGTAAGGAAAAAACTTGTTAAAATTTCCCCTGAAAAGAAGAATATTTTAAATTAGGGGGCCATTTCAACAAATTTTAACCCAAAACCAATCTTCATATTCATGTCTTAGTAGTACAAATTCGTTGTGACTAGTGGCAAAAAAACTTCCGAGATTGGTCCGAGCCATATTTCACAAAGGGGTACCACTATTAGAAATGTGAGATTTTCACTATTTCGATTAAAATGATCGTTAGTGCAAGAAAACTAATTTTTCTCTCAATGTGTCCAAGAGAAAAGTGATGCACAACGGTCTTGGCTTGGCCCTCGAGAAATTTAATGATTTTTAGAGATGTGTAGGTTGAGATTTTAACAGATAATCACCAAGTGTAAGAGTAAGGAAAAAACTTGTTAAAATTTCCCCTGAAAAGAAGAATATTTTAAATTAGGGGGCCATTTCAACAAATTTTAACCCAAAACCAATCTTCATATTCATGTCTTAGTAGTACAAATTCGTTGTGAATAGTGGCGAAAAAAATTCCGAGATTGGTCCTTGCGACTTTTCACAAAGGCGTACCACTATCAGAAATGTGAGATTTTTACTATTTCAATTAAAATGATCGTTAGTGCAAGAAAACTAATTTTTCTCTCAACGTGTCCAAGAGAAAAGTGATGCACAGCGGTCTTGGCTTGGCCCTCGTGAAATTTCATGATTTTTGGAGATGTGTAGGTTGAGATTTTAACAGATAATCACCAAGTGTAAGAGTAAGGAAAAAACTTGTTAAAATTTCCCCTGAAAAGAAGAATATTTTCAAATAGGGGGCCATTTCAACAAATTTTAACCCAAAACCAATCTTCATATTCATGTCTTAGTAGTACAAATTCGTTGTGACTACTGGCAAAAAAACTTCCGAGATTGGTCCGAGCCACATTTCACAAAGGGGTACCACTATCAGAAATGTGAGATTTTTACTATTTCGATTAAAATGATCGTTAGTACAAGAAAACTAATTTTTCTCTCAATGTGTCCAAGAGAAAAGTGATGCACAACGGTCTTGGCTTGGCCCTCGTGAAATTTAATCATTTTTAGAGATGTGTAGGTTGAGATTTTAACAGATAATCACCAAGTGTAAGAGTAAGGAAAAAACTTGTTAAAATTTCCCCTGAAAAGAAGAATATTTTAAATTAGGGGGCCATTTCAACAAATTTTAACCCAAAACCAATCTTCATATTCATGTCTTAGTAGTACAAATTCGTTGTGACTAGTGGCAAAAAAACTTCCGAGATAGGTCCGAGCCATATTTCACAAAGGGGTACCACTATTAGAAATGTGAGATTTTCACTATTTCGATTAAAATGATCGTTAGTACAAGAAAACTAATTTTTCTCTCAATGTGTCCAAGAGAAAAGTGATGCACAGCGGTCTTGGCTTGGCCCTCGTGAAATTTCATGATTTTTGGAGATGTGTAGGTTGAGATTTTAACAGATAATCACCAAGTGTAAGAGTAAGGAAAAAACTTGTTAAAATTTCCCCTGAAAAGAAGAATATTTTCAAATAGGGGGCCATTTCAACAAATTTTAACCCAAAACCAATCTTCATATTCATGTCTTAGTAGTACAAATTCGTTGTGACTACTGGCAAAAAAACTTCCGAGATTGGTCCGAGCCACATTTCACAAAGGGGTACCACTATCAGAAATGTGAGATTTTCACTATTTCGATTAAAATGATCGTTAGTACAAGAAAACTAATTTTTCTCTCAATGTGTCCAAGAGAAAAGTGATGCACAACGGTCTTGGCTTGGCCCTCGTGAAATTTCATGATTTTTAGAGATGTGTAGGTTGAGATTTTAACAGATAATCACCAAGTGTAAGAGTAAGGAAAAAACTTGTTAAAATTTCCCCTGAAAAGAAGAATATTTTCAATTAGGGGGCCATTTCAACAAATTTTAACCCAAAACCAATCTTCATATTCATGTCTTAGTAGTACAAATTCGTTGTGAATAGTGGCGAAAAAAATTCCGAGATTGGTCCGGGCCACTTTTCACAAAGGCGTACCACTATCAGAAATGTCAGATTTTCACTATTTCGATTAAAATGATAGTTAGTGCAAGAAAACTAATTTTTCTCTCAACGTGTCCAAGAGAAAAGTGATGCACAACGGTCTTGGCTTGGCCCCTGTGAAATTTCATGATTTTTAGAGATGTGTATGTTGATATTTTAACTGATAACTAACAAGTGTAAGAGTAAGAAAAAAAGTTGTTAAAATTTCCCCTGAAAAGAAGAATAGTTTCAATTAGGGGACCATTTCAACAAAATTTTAACCCAAAACCAATCTTCATATTTATGTCTTAGTAATACAAATTCGTTGTGACTAGTGGCGAAAAAAATTTCGAGATTGGTCCGGGCCACATTTCACAAAGGGGTACCACTATCAGATATGTGAGATTTTCACTATTTCGATTAAAATGATCTTTAGTGCAAGAAAACAAATTTTTCTCCCAACGTGTCCAAGAGAAAAGTGATGCACAACGGTCTTGGCTTGGCCCACGTTAAATTTCATGATTTTTGGAGATGTGTATAATGAGATTTTAACAGATAACTAACGAGGGTAAGAGTAAGGAAAAAACTTGTTAAAATTTCCGCTGAAAATAAGAATATTTTCAATTAGGGGGCCATTTCAACAAATTTTAACCCAAAACTAATCTTCATATTCATGTCTTAGTAGTACAAATTCGTTGTGAATAGTGGCAAAAAAAATTCCGAGATTGGTCCAGGCCACATTTCACAAAGGGGTACCACTATCAGAAATGTGAGATTTTCAGTATTTCGATTAAAATGATCGTTAGTGCAAGAAAACTAATTTTTCTCTCAACGTGTCCAAGAGAAAATAGATGCGCAACGGTCTTGGCTTGGCCCTCGTGAAATTTCATGATTTGTTGAGATGTGTAGGTTGAGATTTTAACAGATAATCACCGAGTGTAAAAGTAAGGAAAAAACTTGTTAAAATTTTCCCTTAAAACATGAATATTTTAAATTAGGGGGCCATTTTTACAAATTTTAACCCAAAACCAATCTTCATATTCATGTCTTAGTAGTATAAATTCGTTGTGAATAGTGGCAAAAAATATTCCGAGATTGGTCCGGGCCACATTTCACAAAGGGGTACCAGTATCAGAAATGTGATATTTTCAATATTTATATTAAAATGAGCGTTAGTGCAAGAAAACTAATTTTTCTCTCAACGTTTCCCAGAGAAAAGTGAGGCACAACGGTCTAGGCTTGGCCCCCGTGAAATTTCATGATTTTTGGAGATGTGTAGGTTGAGATTTTAACAGATTACTAACGAATGTAAGAGTAAGGAAAGAACTTTTTAAAATTTCCCCTGAAAAGAAGAATATTTTCAAATAGGGGGCCATTTCAACAAATTTTAACCCAAAACCAATCTTCATATTCATGTCTTAGTAGTACAAATTCGTTGTGACTAGTGGCAAAAAAACTTCCGAGATTGGTCCGAGCCACATTTCACAAAGGGGTACCACTATCAGAAATGTGAGATTTTCACTATTTCGATTAAAATGATCGTTAGTGCGAGAAAACTAATTTTTCTCTCAATGTGTCCAAGAGAAAAGTGATGCACAACGGTCTTTGCTTGGCCCTCGTGAAATTTCATGATTTTTAGAGATGTGTAGGTTGAGATTTTAACAGATACTCACCAAGTGTAAGAGTAAGGAAAAAACTTGTTAAAATTTCCCCTGAAAAGAAGAATATTTTCAATTAGGCGGCCATTTCAACAAATTTTAACCCAAACCCAATCTTCATATTCATGTCTTAGTAGTACAAATTTGTTGTGACTAGTGGCTAAAAAAATTTCGAGATTGGTCCGGGCCACTTTTCACAAAGGCGTACCACTATCAGAAATGTCAGATTTTTACTATTTCGATTAAAATGATCGTTAGTGCAAGAAAACTAATTTTTCTCTCAACGTGTCCAAGAGAAAAGTGATGCACAACGGTCTTGGCTTGGCCCCTGTGAAATTTCATGATTTTTAGAGATGTGTATGTTGAGATTTTAACAGATAACTAACGAGTGTAAGAGTAAGGAAAAAACTTGTTAAAATTTCCCCTGAAAATAAGAATATTTTCAATTAGGGGCCAATTTCAACAAATTTTAACCCAAAACCAATCTTCATATTCATGTCTTAGTAGTACAAATTCGTTGTGAATAGTGGCAAAAAAAATTCCGAGATTGGTCCGGGCCACATTTCACAAAGGGGTACCACTATCAGAAATGTTAGATTTTCACTATTTCGATTAAAATGATCGTTAGTGCAAGAAAACTAATTTTTCTCTCAACGTGTCCAAGAGAAAATAGATGCGCAACGGTCTTGGCTTGGCCCTCGTGAAATTTCATGATTTTTTGAGATGTGTAGGTTGAGATTTTAACAGATAATCACCGAGTGTAAAAGTAAGGAAAAAACTTGTTAAAATTTTCCCTTAAAACAAGAATATTTTAAATTAGGGGGCCATTTTTACAAATTTTAACCCAAAACCAATCTTCATATTCATGTCTTAGTAGTACAAATTCGTTGTGACTAGTGGCAAAAAAAATTCCGAGATTGGTCCGAGGAACATTTCACAAAGGGATACCACTATCAGAAATGTGAGATTTTCACTATTTCGATTAAAATTATCGTTAGTGCAAGAAAACTAATTTTTCTCTCAACGTGTCCAAGAGAAAAGTGATGCACAACGGTCTTGGCTTGGCCCCTGTGAAATTTCATGATTTTTGGAGATGTGTATGTTGAGATTTTAACAGATAACTAACGAGTGTAAGAGTAAGGAAAAAACTTGTTAAAATTTCCCCTGAAAATAAGAATATTTTCAATTAGGGGGCAATTTCAACAAATTTTAACCCAAAACTAATCTTCATATTCATGTCTTAGTAGTACAAATTCGTTGTGAATAGTGGCAAAAAAAATTCCGAGATTGGTCCGGGCCACATTTCACAAAGGGGTACCACTATCAGAAATGTGAGATTTTCACTATTTCGATTAAAATGATCGTTAGTGCAAGAAAACTAATTTTTCTCTCAACGTGTCCAAGAGAAAATAGATGCGCAACGGTCTTGGCTTGGCCCTCGTGAAATTTCATGATTTTTTGAGATGTGTAGGTTGAGATTTTAACAGATAATCACCGAGTGTAAAAGTAATGAAAAAACTTGTTAAAATTTTCCCTTAAAACAAGAATATTTTAAATTAGGGGGCCATTTTTACAAATTTTAACCCAAAACCAATCTTCATATTCATGTCTTAGTAGTATAAATTCGTTGTGAATAGTCGCAAAAAATATTCCGAGATTGGTCAGGGCCACATTTCACAAAGGGGTACCAGTATCAGAAATGTGATATTTTCAATATTTAGATTAAAATGAGCGTTAGTGCAAGAAAACTAATTTTTCTCTCAACGTTTCCCAGAGAAAAGTGAGGCACAACGGTCTTGGCTTGGCCCCCGTGAAATTTCATGATTTTTGGAGATGTGTAGGTTGAGATTTTAACAGATAACTAACGAATGTAAGAGTAAGGAAAGAACTTTTTAAAATTTCCCCTAAAAAGAAGAATATTTTCAAATAGGGGGCCATTTCAAACAATTTTAACCCAAAACAAATCTTCATATTCATGTCTTAGTAGTACAAATTCATTGTGACTAGTGGCAAAAAAAATTCCGAGATTGGTCCGAGCCACATTTCACAAAGGGGTACCACTATCAGAAATGTGAGATTTTCACTATTTCGATTAAAATTATCGTTAGTGCAAGAAAACTAATTTTTCTCTCAACGTGTCCAAGAGAAAAGTGATGCACAACGGTCTTGGCTTGGCCCTCGTGAAATTTAATCATTTTTAGAGATGTGTAGGTTGAGATTTTAACAGATAATCACCAAGTGTAAGAGTAAGGAAAAAACTTGTTAAAATTTCCCCTGAAAAGAAGAATATTTTAAATTAGGGGGCCATTTCAACAAATTTTAACCCAAAACCAATCTTCATATTCATGTCTTAGTAGTACAAATTCGTTGTGACTAGTGGCAAAAAAACTTCCGAGATAGGTCCGAGCCATATTTCACAAAGGGGTACCACTATTAGAAATGTGAGATTTTCACTATTTCGATTAAAATGATCGTTAGTACAAGAAAACTAATTTTTCTCTCAATGTGTCCAAGAGAAAAGTGATGCACAGCGGTCTTGGCTTGGCCCTCGTGAAATTTCATGATTTTTGGAGATGTGTAGGTTGAGATTTTAACAGATAATCACCAAGTGTAAGAGTAAGGAAAAAACTTGTTAAAATTTCCCCTGAAAAGAAGAATATTTTCAAATAGGGGGCCATTTCAACAAATTTTAACCCAAAACCAATCTTCATATTCATGTCTTAGTAGTACAAATTCGTTGTGACTACTGGCAAAAAAACTTCCGAGATTGGTCCGAGCCACATTTCACAAAGGGGTACCACTATCAGAAATGTGAGATTTTCACTATTTCGATTAAAATGATCGTTAGTACAAGAAAACTAATTTTTCTCTCAATGTGTCCAAGAGAAAAGTGATGCACAACGGTCTTGGCTTGGCCCTCGTGAAATTTCATGATTTTTAGAGATGTGTAGGTTGAGATTTTAACAGATAATCACCAAGTGTAAGAGTAAGGAAAAAACTTGTTAAAATTTCCCCTGAAAAGAAGAATATTTTCAATTAGGGGGCCATTTCAACAAATTTTAACCCAAAACCAATCTTCATATTCATGTCTTAGTAGTACAAATTCGTTGTGAATAGTGGCGAAAAAAATTCCGAGATTGGTCCGGGCCACTTTTCACAAAGGCGTACCACTATCAGAAATGTCAGATTTTCACTATTTCGATTAAAATGATAGTTAGTGCAAGAAAACTAATTTTTCTCTCAACGTGTCCAAGAGAAAAGTGATGCACAACGGTCTTGGCTTGGCCCCTGTGAAATTTCATGATTTTTAGAGATGTGTATGTTGATATTTTAACTGATAACTAACAAGTGTAAGAGTAAGAAAAAAAGTTGTTAAAATTTCCCCTGAAAAGAAGAATAGTTTCAATTAGGGGACCATTTCAACAAATTTTAACCCAAAACCAATCTTCATATTTATGTCTTAGTAATACAAATTCGTTGTGACTAGTGGCGAAAAAAATTTCGAGATTGGTCCGGGCCACATTTCACAAAGGGGTACCACTATCAGATATGTGAGATTTTCACTATTTCGATTAAAATGATCTTTAGTGCAAGAAAACAAATTTTTCTCTCAACGTGTCCAAGAGAAAAGTGATGCACAACGGTCTTGGCTTGGCCCACGTTAAATTTCATGATTTTTGGAGATGTGTATAATGAGATTTTAACAGATAACTAACGAGGGTAAGAGTAAGGAAAAAACTTGTTAAAATTTCCGCTGAAAATAAGAATATTTTCAATTAGGGGGCCATTTCAACAAATTTTAACCCAAAACTAATCTTCATATTCATGTCTTAGTAGTACAAATTCGTTGTGAATAGTGGCAAAAAAAATTCCGAGATTGGTCCAGGCCACATTTCACAAAGGGGTACCACTATCAGAAATGTGAGATTTTCAGTATTTCGATTAAAATGATCGTTAGTGCAAGAAAACTAATTTTTCTCTCAACGTGTCCAAGAGAAAATAGATGCGCAACGGTCTTGGCTTGGCCCTCGTGAAATTTCATGATTTGTTGAGATGTGTAGGTTGAGATTTTAATGTATAATCACCGAGTGTAAAAGTAAGGAAAAAACTTGTTAAAATTTTCCCTTAAAACATGAATATTTTAAATTAGGGGGCCATTTTTACAAATTTTAACCCAAAACCAATCTTCATATTCATGTCTTAGTAGTATAAATTCGTTGTGAATAGTGGCAAAAAATATTCCGAGATTGGTCCGGGCCACATTTCACAAAGGGGTACCAGTATCAGAAATGTGATATTTTCAATATTTATATTAAAATGAGCGTTAGTGCAAGAAAACTAATTTTTCTCTCAACGTTTCCCAGAGAAAAGTGAGGCACAACGGTCTAGGCTTGGCCCCCGTGAAATTTCATGATTTTTGGAGATGTGTAGGTTGAGATTTTAACAGATTACTAACGAATGTAAGAGTAAGGAAAGAACTTTTTAAAATTTCCCCTGAAAAGAAGAATATTTTCAAATAGGGGGCCATTTCAACAAATTTTAACCCAAAACCAATCTTCATATTCATGTCTTAGTAGTACAAATTCGTTGTGACTAGTGGCAAAAAAACTTCCGAGATTGGTCCGAGCCACATTTCACAAAGGGGTACCACTATCAGAAATGTGAGATTTTCACTATTTCGATTAAAATGATCGTTAGTGCGAGAAAACTAATTTTTCTCTCAATGTGTCCAAGAGAAAAGTGATGCACAACGGTCTTTGCTTGGCCCTCGTGAAATTTCATGATTTTTAGAGATGTGTAGGTTGAGATTTTAACAGATACTCACCAAGTGTAAGAGTAAGGAAAAAACTTGTTAAAATTTCCCCTGAAAAGAAGAATATTTTCAATTAGGCGGCCATTTCAACAAATTTTAACCCAAACCCAATCTTCATATTCATGTCTTAGTAGTACAAATTTGTTGTGACTAGTGGCTAAGAAAATTTCGAGATTGGTCCGGGCCACTTTTCACAAAGGCGTACCACTATCAGAAATGTCAGATTTTTACTATTTCGATTAAAATGATCGTTAGTGCAAGAAAACTAATTTTTCTCTCAACGTGTCCAAGAGAAAAGTGATGCACAACGGTCTTGGCTTGGCCCCTGTGAAATTTCATGATTTTTAGAGATGTGTATGTTGAGATTTTAACAGATAACTAACGAGTGTAAGAGTAAGGAAAAACTTGTTAAAATTTCCCCTGAAAATAAGAATATTTTCAATTAGGGGCCAATTTCAACAAATTTTAACCCAAAACCAATCTTCATATTCATGTCTTAGTAGTACAAATTCGTTGTGAATAGTGGCAAAAAAAATTCCGAGATTGGTCCGGGCCACATTTCACAAAGGGGTACCACTATCAGAAATGTTAGATTTTCACTATTTCGATTAAAATGATCGTTAGTGCAAGAAAACTAATTTTTCTCTCAACGTGTCCAAGAGAAAATAGATGCGCAACGGTCTTGGCTTGGCCCTCGTGAAATTTCATGATTTTTTGAGATGTGTAGGTTGAGATTTTAACAGATAATCACCGAGTGTAAAAGTAAGGAAAAAACTTGTTAAAATTTTCCTTTAAAACAAGAATATTTTAAATTAGGGGGCCATTTTTACAAATTTTAACCCAAAACCAATCTTCATATTCATGTCTTAGTAGTACAAATTCGTTGTGACTAGTGGCAAAAAAAATTCCGAGATTGGTCCGAGGAACATTTCACAAAGGGATACCACTATCAGAAATGTGAGATTTTCACTATTTCGATTAAAATTATCGTTAGTGCAAGAAAACTAATTTTTCTCTCAACGTGTCCAAGAGAAAAGTGATGCACAACGGTCTTGGCTTGGCCCCTGTGAAATTTCATGATTTTTGGAGATGTGTATGTTGAGATTTTAACAGATAACTAACGAGTGTAAGAGTAAGGAAAAAACTTGTTAAAATTTCCCCTGAAAATAAGAATATGTTCAATTAGGGGGCAATTTCAACAAATTTTAACCCAAAACTAATCTTCATATTCATGTCTTAGTAGTACAAATTCGTTGTGAATAGTGGCAAAAAAAATTCCGAGATTGGTCCGGGCCACATTTCACAAAGGGGTACCACTATCAGAAATGTGAGATTTTCACTATTTCGATTAAAATGATCGTTAGTGCAAGAAAACTAATTTTTCTCTCAACGTGTCCAAGAGAAAATAGATGCGCAACGGTCTTGGCTTGGCCCTCGTGAAATTTCATGATTTTTTGAGATGTGTAGGTTGAGATTTTAACAGATAATCACCGAGTGTAAAAGTAATGAAAAAACTTGTTAAAATTTTCCCTTAAAACAAGAATATTTTAAATTAGGGGGCCATTTTTACAAATTTTAACCCAAAACCAATCTTCATATTCATGTCTTAGTAGTATAAATTCGTTGTGAATAGTCGCAAAAAATATTCCGAGATTGGTCAGGGCCACATTTCACAAAGGGGTACCAGTATCAGAAATGTGATATTTTCAATATTTAGATTAAAATGAGCGTTAGTGCAAGAAAACTAATTTTTCTCTCAACGTTTCCCAGAGAAAAGTGAGGCACAACGGTCTTGGCTTGGCCCCCGTGAAATTTCATGATTTTTGGAGATGTGTAGGTTGAGATTTTAACAGATAACTAACGAATGTAAGAGTAAGGAAAGAACTTTTTAAAATTTCCACTAAAAAGAAGAATATTTTCAAATAGGGGGCCATTTCAAACAATTTTAACCCAAAACCAATCTTCATATTCATGTCTTAGTAGTACAAATTCGTTGTGACTAGTGGCAAAAAAAATTCCGAGATTGGTCCGAGCCACATTTCACAAAGGGGTACCACTATCAGAAATGTGAGATTTTAACTATTTCGATTAAAATTATCGTTAGTGCAAGAAAACTAATTTTTCTCTCAACGTGTCAAAGAGAAAAGTGATGCACAACGGTCTTGGCTTGGCCCCTGTGAAATTTCATGATTTTTAGAGATGTGTATGTTGAGATTTTAACAGATAACTAACGAGTGTAAGAGTAAGGAAAAAACTTGTTAAAATTTCCCCTGAAAATAAGAATATTTTCAATTAGGGGGCAATTTAAACAAATTTTAACCCAAAACTAATCTTCATATTCATGTCTTAGTAGTACAAATTCGTTGTGAATAGTGGCAAAAAAAATTCCGAGATTGGTCCGGGCCACATTTCACAAAGGGGTACCACTATCAGAAATGTGAGATTTTCACTATTTCGATTAAAATGATCGTTAGTGCAAGAAAACTAATTTTTCTCTCAACGTTTCCCAGAGAAAAGTGAGGCACAACGGTCCTTGCTTGGCCCCCGTGAAATTTCATGATTTTTGGAGATGTGTAGGTTGAGATTTTAACAGATTACTAACGAATGTAAGAGTAAGGAAAGAACTTTTTAAAATTTCCCCTGAAAAGAAGAATATTTTCAAATAGGGGGCCATTTCAACAAATTTTAACCCAAAACCAATCTTCATATTCATGTCTTAGTAGTACAAATTCGTTGTGACTAGTGGCAAAAAAACTTCCGAGATTGCTCCGAGCCATATTTCACAAAGGGGTACCACTATCAGAAATGTGAGATTTTCACTATTTCGATTAAAAGGATCGTTAGTACAAGAAAACTAATTTTTCTCTCAATGTGTCCAAGAGAAAAGTGATGCACAACGGTCTTGGCTTGGCCCTCGTGAAATTTAATGATTTTTAGAGATGTGTAGGTTGAGATTTTAACAGATAATCACCAAGTGTAAGATTAAGGAAAAAACTTGTTAAAATTTCCCCTGAAAAGAAGAATATTTTAAATTAGGGGGCCATTTCAACAAATTTTAACCCAAAACCAATCTTCATATTCATGTCTTAGTAGTACAAATTCGTTGTGACTAGTGGCAAAAAAACTTCCGAGATTGGTCCGAGCCATATTTCACAAAGGGGTACCACTATCAGAAATGTGCGATTTTCAGTATTTCGATTTAAATGATCGTTAGTGCAAGAAAACTAATTTTTCTCTCAACGTGTCCAAGAGAAAATAGATGTGCAACGGTCTTGGCTTGGCCCTCGTGAAATTTCATGATTTTTTGAGATGTGTAGGTTGAGATTTTAACAGATAATCACCGAGTGTAAAAGTAAGGAAAAAACTTGTTAAAATTTTCCCTTAAAACATGAATATTTTAAATTAGGGGGCCATTTTTACAAATTTTAACCCAAAACCAATCTTCATATTCATGTCTTAGTAGTATAAATTCGTTGTGAATAGTGGCAAAAAATATTCCGAGATTGGTCCGGGCCACATTTCACAAAGGGGTACCAGTATCAGAAATGTGATATTTTAAATATTTATATTAAAATGAGCGTTAGTGCAAGAAAACTAATTTTTCTCTCAACGTTTCCCAGAGAAAAGTGAGGCACAACGGTCTTGGCTTGGCCCCCGTGAAATTTCATGATTTTTGGAGATGTGTAGGTTGAGATTTTAACAGATTACTAACGAATGTAAGAGTAAGGAAAGAACTTTTTAAAATTTCCCCTGAAAAGAAGAATATTTTCAAATAAGGGGCCATTTCAACAAATTTTAACCCAAAACCAATCTTCATATTCATGTCTTAGTAGTACAAATTCGTTGTGACTAGTGGCAAAAAAACTTCCGAGATTGGTCCGAGCCACATTTCACAAAGGGGTACCACTATCAGAAATGTGAGATTTTCACTATTTCGATTAAAATGATCGTTAGTACAAGAAAACTAATTTTTCTCTCATTGTGTCCAAGAGAAAAGTGATGCACAACGGTCTTGGCTTGGCCCTCGTGAAATTTCATGATTTTTAGAGATGTGTAGGTTGATATTTTAACAGATAATCACCAAGTGTAAGAGTAAGGAAAAAACTTGTTAAAATTTCCCCTGAAAAGAAGAATATTTTAAATTAGGGGGCCATTTCAACAAATTTTAACCCAAAACCAATCTTCATATTCATGTCTTAGTAGTACAAATTTGTTGTGAATAGTGGCGAAAAAAATTCCGAGATTGGTCCTTGCGACTTTTCACAAAGGCGTACCACTATCAGAAATGTGAGATTTTTACTATTTCGATTAAAATGATCGTTAGTGCAAGAAAACTAATTTTTCTCTCGACGTGTCCAAGAGAAAAGTGATGCACAGCGGTCTTGGCTTGGCCCTCGTGAAATTTCATGATTTTTGGAGATGTGTAGGTTGAGATTTTAACAGATAATCACCAAGTGTAAGAGTAAGGAAAAAACTTGTTAAAATTTCCCCTGAAAAGAAGAATATTTTCAATTAGGGGGCCATTTCAACAAATTTTAACCCAAAACCAATCTTCATATTCATGTCTTAGTAGTACAAATTCGTTGTGACTAGTGGCAAAAAAACTTTCGAGATTGGTCCGAGCCACATTTCACAAAGGGGTACCACTATCAGAAATGTGAGATTTTCACTATTTCGATTAAAATGATTGTTAGTACAAGAAAACTAATTTTTCTCTCAATGTGTCCAAGAGAAAAGTGATGCACAACGGTCTGGGCTTGGCCCTCGTGAAATTTCATGATTTTTAGAGATGTGTAGGTTGAGATTTTAACAGATAATCACCAAGTGTAAGAGTAAGGAAAAAACTTGTTAAAATTTCCCCTGAAAAGAAGAATATTTTAAATTAGGGGGCCATTTCAACAAATTTTAACCCAAAACCAATCTTCATATTCATGTCTTAGTAGTACAAATTCGTTGTGAATAGTGGCGAAAACAATTCCGAGATTGGTCCTTGCGACTTTTCACAAAGGCGTACCACTATCAGAAATGTGAGATTTTTACTATTTCGATTAAAATGATCGTTAGTGCAAGAAAACTAATTTTTCTCTCAACGTGTCCAAGAGAAAAGTGATGCACAGCGGTCATGGCTTGGCCCTCGTGAAATTTCAAGATTTTTGGAAATGTGTAGGTTGAGATTTTAACAGATAATCACCAAGTGTAAGAGTAAGGAAAAAACTTGTTAAAATTTCCCCTGAAAAGAAGAATATTTTCAATTAGGGGGCCATTTCAACAAATTTTAACCCAAAACTAATCTTCATATTCATGTCTTAGTAGTACAAATTCGTTGTGAATAGTGGCGAAAAAAATTCCGAGATTGGTCCGGGCCACTTTTCACAAAGGCGTACCACTATCAGAAATGTCAGATTTTCACTATTTCGATTAAAATAATAGTTAGTGCAAGAAAACTAATTTTTCTCTCAACGTGTCCAAGAGAAAAGTGATGCACAACGGTCTTGGCTTGGCCCCTGTGAAATTTCATGATTTTTAGAGATGTGTATGTTGATATTTTAACTGATAACTAACAAGTGTAAGAGTAAGAAAAAAAGTTGTTAAAATTTCCCCTGAAAAGAAGAATATTTTCAATTAGGGGACCATTTCAAAAAAATTTTAACCCAAAACCAATCTTCATATTTATGTCTTAGTAGTACAAATTCGTTGTGACTAGTGGCGAAAAAAATTTCGAGATTGGTCCGGGCCACATTTCACAAAGGGGTACCACTATCAGAAATGTGAGATTTTCACTATTTCGATTAAAATGATTGTTAGTACAAGAAAACTAATTTTTCTCTCAATGTGTCCAAGAGAAAAGTGATGCACAACGGTCTGGGCTTGGCCCTCGTGAAATTTCATGATTTTTTTAGATGTGTAGGTTGAGATTTTAACAGATAATCACCGAGTGTAAAAGTAAGGAAAAAACTTGTTAAAATTTTCCCTTAAAACATGAATATTTTAAATTAGGGGGCCATTTTTACAAATTTTAACCCAAAACCAATCTTCATATTCATGTCTTAGTAGTATAAATTCGTTGTGAATAGTGGCAAAAAATATTCCGAGATTGGTCTGGGCCACATTTCACAAAGGGGTACCAGTATCAGAAATGTGATATTTTCAATATTTATATTAAAATGAGCGTTAGTGCAAGAAAACTAATTTTTCTCTCAACGTTTCCCAGAGAAAAGTGAGGCACAACGGTCTTGGCTTGGCCCCCGTGAAATTTCATGATTTTTGGAGATGTGTAGGTTGAGATTTTAACAGATTACTAACGAATGTAAGAGTAAGGAAAGAACTTTTTAAAATTTCCACTGAAAAGAAGAATATTTTCAAATAGGGGGCCATTTCAACAAATTTTAACCCAAAACCAATCTTCATATTCATGTCTTAGTAGTACAAATTCGTTGTGACTAGTGGCAAAAAAACTTCCGAGATTGGTCCGAGCCATATTTCACAAAGGGGTACCACTATCAGAAATGTGAGATTTTCACTATTTCGATTAAAATGATCGTTAGTACAAGAAAACTAATTTTTCTCTCAATGTGTCCAAGAGAAAAGTGATGCACAACGGTCTTGGCTTGGCCCTCGTGAAATTTAATGATTTTTAGAGATGTGTAGGTTGAGATTTTAACAGATAATCACCAAGTGTAAGAGTAAGGAAAAAACTTGTTAAAATTTCCCCTGAAAAGAAGAATATTTTAAATTAGGGGGCCATTTCAACAAATTTTAACCCAAAACCAATCTTCATATTCATGTCTTAGTAGTACAAATTCGTTGTGACTAGTGGCAAAAAAACTTCCGAGATTGGTCCGAGCCATATTTCACAAAGGGGTACCACTATCAGAAATGTGAGATTTTCACTATTTCGATTAAAATGATCGTTAGTACAAGAAAACTAATTTTTCTCTCAATGTGTCCAAGAGAAAAGTGATGCACAACGGTCTTGGCTTGGCCCTCGTGAAATTTAATGATTTTTAGAGATGTGTAGGTTGAGATTTTAACAGATAATCACCAAGTGTAATAGTAAGGAAAAAACTTGTTAAAATTTCCCCTTAAAGAAGAATATTTTAAATTAGGGGGCCATTTCAACAAATTTTAACCCAAAACCAATCTTCATATTCATGTCTTAGTAGTACAAATTCGTTGTGAATAGTGGCGAAAAAAATTCCGAGATTGGTCCTTGCGACTTTTCACAAAGGCGTACCACTATCAGAAATGTGAGATTTTTACTATTTCAATTAAAATGATCGTTAGTGCAAGAAAACTAATTTTTCTCTCAACGTGTCCAAGAGAAAAGTGATGCACAGCGGTCTTGGCTTGGCCCTCGTGAAATTTCATGATTTTTGGAGATGTGTAGGTTGAGATTTTAACAGATAATCACCAAGTGTAAGAGTAAGGAAAAAACTTGTTAAAATTTCCCCTGAAAAGAAGAATATTTTCAAATAGGGGGCCATTTCAACAAATTTTAACCCAAAACCAATCTTCATATTCATGTCTTAGTAGTACAAATTCGTTGTGACTACTGGCAAAAAAACTTCCGAGATTGGTCCGAGCCACATTTCACAAAGGGGTACCACTATCAGAAATGTGAGATTTTTACTATTTCGATTAAAATGACCGTTAGTACAAGAAAACTAATTTTTCTCTCAATGTGTCCAAGAGAAAAGTGATGCACAACGGTCTTGGCTTGGCCCTCTTGAAATTTAATCATTTTTAGAGATGTGTAGGTTGCGATTTTAACAGATAATCACCAAGTGTAAGAGTAAGGAAAAAACTTGTTAAAATTTCCCCTGAAAAGAAGAATATTTTAAATTAGGGGGCCATTTCAACAAATTTTAACCCAAAACCAATCTTCATATTCATGTCTTAGTAGTACAAATTCGGTGTGACTAGTGGCAAAAAAACTTCCGAGATAGGTCCGAGCCATATTTCACAAAGGGGTACCACTATCAGAAATGTGAGATTTTCACTATTTCGATTAAAATGATCGTTAGTACAAGAAAACTAATTTTTCTCTCAATGTGTCCAAGAGAAAAGTGATGCACAGCGGTCTTGGCTTGGCCCTCGTGAAATTTAATGATTTTTGGAGATGTGTAGGTTGAGATTTTAACAGATAATCACCAAGTGTAAGAGTAAGGAAAAAACTTGTTAAATTTTCCCCTGAAAAGAAGAATATTTTAAATTAGGGGGCCATTTCAACAAATTTTAACCCAAAACCAATCTTCATATTCATGTCTTAGTAGTACAAATTCGTTGTGAATAGTGGCGAAAAAAATTCCGTGATTGGTCCGAGCCACATTTCACAAAGGGGTACCACTATCAGAAATGTGAGATTTTCACTATTTCGATTAAAATGATCGTTAGTGCAAGAAAACTAATTTTTCTCTCAACGTGTCCAAGAGAAAAGTGATGCACAGCGGTCTTGGCTTGGCCCTCGTGAAATTTCATGATTTTTAGAGATGTGTAGGTTGAGATTTTAACAGATAATCACCAAGTGTAAGAGTAAGGAAAAAACTTGTTAAAATTTCCCCTGAAAAGAAGAATATTTTCAATTAGGGGGCCATTTCAACAAATTTTAACCCAAAACTAATCTTCATTTTCATGTCTTAGTAGTACAAATTCGTTGTGAATAGTGGCGAAAAAAATTCCGAGATTGGTCCGGGCCACTTTTCACAAAGGCGTACCACTATCAGAAATGTCAGATTTTCACTATTTCGATTAAAATGATAGTTAGTGCAAGAAAACTAATTTTTCTCTCAACGTGTCCAAGAGAAAAGTGATGCACAACGGTCTTGGCTTGGCCCCTGTGAAATTTCATGATTTTTAGAGATGTGTATGTTGATATTTTAACTGATAACTAACAAGTGTAAGAGTAAGAAAAAAAGTTGTTAAAATTTCCCATGAAAAGAAGAATATTTTCAATTAGGGGACCATTTCAAAAAAATTTTAACCCAAAACCAATCTTCATATTTATGTCTTAGTAGTACAAATTCGTTGTGACTAGTGGCGAAAAAAATTTCGAGATTGGTCCGGGCCACATTTCACAAAGGGGTACCACTATCAGAAATGTGAGATTTTCACTATTTCGATTAAAATGATCTTTAGTGCAAGAAAACAAATTTTTCTCTCAACGTGTCCAAGAGAAAAGTGATGCACAACGGTCTTGGCTTGGCCCACGTTAAATATCACGATTTTTGGAGATGTGTATAATGAGATTTTAACAGATAACTAACGAGTGTAAGAGTAAGGAAAAAACTTGTTAAAATTTCCGCTGAAAATAAGAATATTTTCAATTAGGGGGCCATTTCAACAAATTTTAACCCAAAACTAATCTTCATATTCATGTCTTAGTAGTACAAATTCGTTGTGAATAGTGGCAAAAAAAATTCCGAGATTGGTCCAGGCCACATTTCACAAAGGGGTACCACTATCAGAAATGTGAGATTTTCAGTATTTCGATTAAAATGATCGTTAGTGCAAGAAAACTAATTTTTCTCTCAACGTGTCCAAGAGAAAATAGATGCGCAACGGTCTTGGCTTAGCCCTCGTGAAATTTCATGATTTTTTGAGATGTGTAGGTTGAGATTTTAACAGATAATCACCGAGTGTAAAAGTAAGGAAAAAACTTGTTAAAATTTTCCCTTAAAACATGAATATTTTAAATTAGGGGGCCATTTTTACAAATTTTAACCCAAAACCAATCTTCATATTCATGTCTTAGTAGTATAAATTCGTTGTGAATAGTGGCAAAAAATATTCCGAGATTGGTCTGGGCCACATTTCACAAAGGGGTACCAGTATCAGAAATGTGATATTTTCAATATTTATATTAAAATGAGCGTTAGTGCAAGAAAACTAATTTTTCTCTCAACGTTTCCCAGAGAAAAGTGAGGCACAACGGTCTTGGCTTGGCCCCCGTGAAATTTCATGATTTTTGGAGATGTGTAGGTTGAGATTTTAACAGATTACTAACGAATGTAAGAGTAAGGAAAGAACTTTTTAAAATTTCCACTGAAAAGAAGAATATTTTCAAATAGGGGGCCATTTCAACAAATTTTAACCCAAAACCAATCTTCATATTCATGTCTTAGTAGTACAAATTCGTTGTGACTAGTGGCAAAAAAAACTTCCGAGATTGGTCCGAGCCATATTTCACAAAGGGGTACCACTATCAGAAATGTGAGATTTTCACTATTTCGATTAAAATGATCGTTAGTACAAGAAAACTAATTTTTCTCTCAATGTGTCCAAGAGAAAAGTGATGCACAACGGTCTTGGCTTGGCCCTCGTGAAATTTAATGATTTTTAGAGATGTGTAGGTTGAGATTTTAACAGATAATCACCAAGTGTAAGAGTAAGGAAAAAACTTGTTAAAATTTCCCCTGAAAAGAAGAATATTTTAAATTAGGGGGCCATTTCAACAAATTTTAACCCAAAACCAATCTTCTTATTCATGTCTTAGTAGTACAAATTCGTTGTGACTAGTGGCAAAAAAACTTCCGAGATTGGTCCGAGCCATATTTCACAAAGGGGTACCACTATTAGAAATGTGAGATTTTCACTATTTCGATTAAAATGATCGTTAGTACAATAAAACTAATTTTTCTCTCAATGTGTCCAAGAGAAAAGTGATGCACAACGGTCTTGGCTTGGCCCTCGTGAAATTTAATTATTTTTAGAGATGTGTAGGTTGAGATTTTAACAGATAATCACCAAGTGTAAGAGTAAGGAAAAAACTTGTTAAAATTTCCCCTGAAAAGAAGAATATTTTAAATTAGGGGGCCATTTCAACAAATTTTAACCCAAAACCAATCTTCATATTCATGTCTTAGTAGTACAAATTCGTTGTGAATAGTGGCGAAAAAAATTCCGAGATTGGTCCTTGCGACTTTTCACAAAGGCGTACCACTATCAGAAATGTGAGATTTTTACTATTTCAATTAAAATGATCGTTAGTGCAAGAAAACTAATTTTTCTCTCAACGTGTCCAAGAGAAAAGTGATGCACAGCGGTCTTGGCTTGGCCCTCGTGAAATATCATGATTTTTGGAGATGTTTAGGTTGAGATTTTAACAGATAATCACCAAGTGTAAGAGTAAGGAAAAAACTTGTTAAAATTTCCCCTGAAAAGAAGAATATTTTCAAATAGGGGGCCATTTCAACAAATTTTAACCCAAAACCAATCTTCATATTCATGTCTTAGTAGTACAAATTCGTTGTGACTACTGGCAAAAAAACTTCCGAGATTGGTCCGAGCCACATTTCACAAAGGGGTACCACTATCAGAAATGTGAGATTTTTACTATTTCGATTAAAATGATCGTTAGTACAAGAAAACTAATTTTTCTCTCAATGTGTCCAAGAGAAAAGTGATGCACAACAGTCTTGGCTTGGCCCTCGTGAAATTTAATCATTTTTAGAGATGTGTAGGTTGCGATTTTAACAGATAATCACCAAGTGTAAGAGTAAGGAAAAAACTTGTTAAAATTTCCCCTGAAAAGAAGAATATTTTAAATTAGGGGGCCATTTCAACAAATTTTAACCCAAAACCAATCTTCATATTCATGTCTTAGTAGTACAAATTCGTTGTGACTAGTGGCAAAAAAACTTCCGAGATAGGTCCGAGCCATATTTCACAAAGGGGTACCACTATTAGAAATGTGAGATTTTCACTATTTCGATTAAAATGATCGTTAGTACAAGAAAACTAATTTTTCTCTCAATGTGTCCAAGAGAAAAGTGATGCACAGCGGTCTTGGCTTGGCCCTCGTGAAATTTCATGATTTTTGGAGATGTGTAGGTTGAGATTTTAACAGATAATCACCAAGTGTAAGAGTAAGGAAAAAACTTGTTAAAATTTCCCCTGAAAAGAAGAATATTTTCAAATAGGGGGCCATTTCAACAAATTTTAACCCAAAACCAATCTTCATATTCATGTCTTAGTAGTACAAATTCGTTGTGACTACTGGCAAAAAAACTTCCGAGATTGGTCCGAGCCACATTTCACAAAGGGGTACCACTATCAGAAATGTGAGATTTTCACTATTTCGATTAAAATGATCGTTAGTACAAGAAAACTAATTTTTCTCTCAATGTGTCCAAGAGAAAAGTGATGCACAACGGTCTTGGCTTGGCCCTCGTGAAATTTCATGATTTTTAGAGATGTGTAGGTTGAGATTTTAACAGATAATCACCAAGTGTAAGAGTAAGGAAAAAACTTGTTAAAATTTCCCCTGAAAAGAAGAATATTTTCAATTAGGGGGCCATTTCAACAAATTTTAACCCAAAATCAATCTTCATATTCATGTCTTAGTAGTACAAATTCGTTGTGAATAGTGGCGAAAAAAATTCCGAGATTGGTCCGGGCCACTTTTCACAAAGGCGTACCACTATCAGAAATGTGAGATTTTCACTATTTCGATTAAAATGATAGTTAGTGCAAGAAAACTAATTTTTCTCTCAACGTGTCCAAGAGAAAAGTGATGCACAACGGTCTTGGCTTGGCCCCTGTGAAATTTCATGATTTTTAGAGATGTGTATGTTGATATTTTAACTGATAACTAACAAGTGTAAGAGTAAGAAAAAAAGTTGTTAAAATTTCCCCTGAAAAGAAGAATATTTTCAATTAGGGGACCATTTCAACAAATTTTAACCCAAAACAAATCTTCATATTTATGTCTTAGTAGTACAAATTCGTTGTGACTAGTGGCGAAAAAAATTTCGAGATTGGTCCGGGCCACATTTCACAAAGGGGTACCACTATCAGATATGTGAGATTTTCACTATTTCGATTAAAATGATCTTTAGTGCAAGAAAACAAATTTTTCTCTCAACGTGTCCAAGAGAAAAGTGATGCACAACGGTCTTGGCTTGGCCCACGTTAAATTTCATGATTTTTGGAGATGTGTATAATGAGATTTTAACAGATAACTAACGAGGGTAAGAGTAAGGAAAAAACTTGTTAAAATTTCCGCTGAAAATAAGAATATTTTCAATTAGGGGGCCATTTCAACAAATTTTAACCCAAAACTAATCTTCATATTCATGTCTTAGTAGTACAAATTCGTTGTGAATAGTGGCAAAAAAAATTCCGAGATTGGTCCAGGCCACATTTCACAAAGGGGTACCACTATCAGAAATGTGAGATTTTCAGTATTTCGATTAAAATGATCGTTAGTGCAAGAAAACTAATTTTTCTCTCAACGTGTCCAAGAGAAAATAGATGCGCAACGGTCTTGGCTTGGCCCTCGTGAAATTTCATGATTTGTTGAGATGTGTAGGTTGAGATTTTAACAGATAATCACCGAGTGTAAAAGAAAGGAAAAAACTTGTTAAAATTTTCCCTTAAAACATGAATATTTTAAATTAGGGGGCCATTTTTACAAATTTTAACCCAAAACCAATCTTCATATTCATGTCTTAGTAGTATAAATTCGTTGTGAATAGTGGCAAAAAATATTCCGAGATTGGTCCGGGCCACATTTCACAAAGGGGTACCAGTATCAGAAATGTGATATTTTCAATATTTATATTAAAATGAGCGTTAGTGCAAGAAAACTAATTTTTCTCTCAACGTATCCAAGAGAAAAGTGATGCACAGCGGTCTTGGCTTGGCCCCCGTGAAATTTCATGGTTTTTGGAGATGTGTAGGTTGAGATTTTAACTGATATCTAACAAGTGTAAGAGTAAGAAAAAAAGTTGTTAAAATTTCCCCTGAAAAGAAGAATATTTTAAATTAGGGGACCATTTCAACAAATTTTAACCCAAAACCAATCTTCATGTTCATGTATTAGTAGTACCAATTCGTTGTGACTAGTGGCGAAAAAAATTCCGAGATTGGTCCGGGCCACATTTCACAAAGGGGTACCACTATCAGAAATGTGCGATTTTCACTATTTCGATTAAAATGATCGTTAGTGCAAGAAAACTAATTTTTCTCTCAACGTGTCCAAGAAAAAAGTGATGTAAAACGCTCTTGGCTTGGCCCCCGTGAAATTTCATGATTTTTTGAAATGTGTAGGTTGAGATTTTAACAGATAACTAACGAGTGTAAGAGTAAGGAAAAAACTTGTTAAAATTTCCCCTGAAAAGAAGAATACTTTAAATTAGGGGGCCATTTCAAAAAATTTTAACCCAAACTTAATCTTCCTATTCATGTCTTAGTAGTACAAATTCGTTGTGACTAGTGGCGAAAAAAATTCTTAGATTGGTCCGGGCCACTTTTCACAAAGGGGTACCACTATCAGAAATGTGAGATTTTCACTATTTCGATTAAAAATGATCATTAGTGCAAGAAAACTAATTTTTCTCTCAACGTATCCAAGAGAAAAGTGATGCACAACGGTCTTGGCTTGGCCCTCGTGAAATTTCATGATTTTTGGAGATGTGTAGGTTGAGATTTTAACAAATAATCACCGAGTGTAAGAGTAAGGAAAAAACTTGTTAAAATTTTCCCTGAAAACAAGAATATTTTCAATTAGGGGGCCATTTCAACAAATTTTAACCCAAAACAAATCTTCATATTCATGTCTTAGTAGTATAAATTCGTTATGAATAGTGGCAAAAAAATATTCCGAGATTGGTCCGGGCCACATTTCACAAAGGGGTACCAGTATCAGAAATGTGAGATTTTCAATATTTCGATTAAAATAAGCGTTAGTGCAAGAAAACTAATTTTTCTCTCAACGTGTCCAAGAGAAAAGTGATGCACAACGGTCTTGGCTTGGCCCCCGTGAAATTTCATGGTTTTTGGAGATGTGTAGGTTGAGATTTTATTGATAACTAACGAGTGTAAGAGTAAGAAAAAAAGTTGTTAAAAGTTCCCCTGAAAAGAAGAATATTTTCAATTAGGGGACCATTTCAACAAATTTTAACCCAAAACCAATCTTCATATTCATGTCCTAGTAGTACAAATTTTTTGTGACTAGTGGCGAAAAAAATTCCGAGATTGGTCCGGGCCACATTTCACAAAGGGGTACCACTATCAGAAATGTGAGATTTTCACTATTTCGATTAAAATGATCGTTAGTGCAAGAAAACTAATTTTTCTCTCAACGTGTCAAAGAGAAAATAGATGCACAACGGTCTTGGCTTGGCCCTCGTGAAGTTTCATGATTTTTTGAGATGTGTAGGTTGAGATTTTAACAGATAATCACCGAGTGTAAAAGTAAGGAAAAAACTTGTTAAAATTTCCCCTGAAAAGAAGAATATTTTAAATTAGGGGGCCATTTCAACAAATTTTAACCCAAAACCAATCTTCATGTTCATGTATTAGTAGTACAAATTCGTTGTGACTAGTGGCGAAAAAAATTCCGAGATTGGTCTGGGCCACATTTCACAAAGGGGTACCACTATCAGAAATGTGCGATTTTCACTATTTCGATTAAAATGATCGTTAGTGCAAGAAAACTAATTTTTCTCTCAACGTGTCCAAGAAAAAAGTGATGTAAAACGGTCTTGGCTTGGCCCCCGTGAAATTTCATGATTTTTTGAAATGTGTAGGTTGAGATTTTAACAGATAACTAACGAGTGTAAGAGTAAGGAAAAAACTTGTTAAAATAGCCCCTGAAAAGAAGAATATTTTAAATTGGGGGGCCATTTCAAAAAATTTTAACCCAAACTTAATCTTCCTATTCATGTCTTAGTAGTACAAATTCGTTGTGACTAGTGGCGAAAAAAATTCCGAGATTGGTCCGGGCCACATTTCACAAAGGGGTACCACTATCAGAAATGTGAGATTTTCAATATTTCGATTAAAATAAGCGTTAGTGCAAGAAAACTAATTTTTCTCTCAACGTGTCCAAGAGAAAAGTGATGCACAACGGTCTTGGCTTGGCCCCCGTGAAATTTCATGATCTTTTGAGATGTGTAGGTTGAGATTTTAACAGATAACTAACGAGTGTAAGAGTAAGGAAAAAACTTGTTAAAATTTCCCCTGAAAAGAAGAATATTTTCAATTAGGGGGCCATTTCAACAAATTTTAACCCAAAACCATTCTTCATATTCATTTCTTAGTAGTACAAATTGATTGTGACTAGTGGCAAAAAAAATTCCGAGATTGGTCCGGGCCACATTTCACAAAGGGGTACCACTATCAGAAATGTCAGATTTTCACTATTTCGATTAAAATGATCGTTAGTGCAAGAAAACTAATTTTTCTCTCAACGTGTCCAAGAAAAAAGTGATGTAAAACGGTCTTGGCTTGGCCCCCGTGAAATTTCATGATTTTTTGAAATGTGTAGGTTGAGATTTTAACAGATAAGTAACGAGTGTAAGAGTAAGGAAAAAACTTGTTAAAATTTCCCCTGAAAAGAAGAATATTTTAAATTGGGGGGCCATTTCAAAAAATTTTAACCCAAACTTAATCTTCCTATTCATGTCTTAGTAGTACAAATTCGTTGTGACTAGTGGCGAAAAAAATTCCGAGATTGGTCCGGGCCACATTTCACAAAGGGGTACCACTATCAGAAATGTGAGATTTTCAATATTTCGATTAAAATAAGCGTTAGTGCAAGAAAACTAATTTTTCTCTCAACGTGTCCAAGAGAAAAGTGATGCACAACGTACTTGGCTTGGCCCCCGTGAAATTTCATGGTTTTTAGAGATGTGTAGGTTGAGATTTTAACTGATAACTAACGAGTGTAAGAGTAAGAAAAAAAAGTTGTTAAAATTTCCCCTGAAAAGAAGAATATTTTCAATTAGGGGACCATTTCAACAAATTTTAACCCAAAACAAATCTTCATATTCATGTCTTAGTAGTACAAATTCGTTGTGACTAGCGGCGAAAAAAATTCCGAGATTGGTCCGGGCCACATTTCACAAAGGGATACCACTATCAGAAATGTGAGATTTTCACTATTTCGATTAAAATGATCGTTAGTGCAAGAAAACTAATTTTTCTATCAACGTGTCCAAGAGAAAATAGATGCACAACGGTCTTGGCTTGGCCCTCGTGAAGTTTCATGATTTTTTGAGATGTGTAGGTTGAGATTTTAACAGATAATCACCGAGTGAAAAAGTAATAAAAAAACTTGTTAAAATTTTCCCTTAAAAAAAGAATATTATCAATTAGGCGGCCATTTTTACAAATTTTAACCCAAAACCAATCTTCATATTCATGTCTTAGTAGTATAAATTCGTTGTGAATAGTGGCAAAAAATATTCCGAGATTGGTCCGGGCCACATTTCACAAAGGGGTACCAGTATCAGAAATGTGAGATTTTCAATATTTCGATTAAAATGAGCGTTAGTGCAAGAAAACTAATTTTTCTCTCAACGTGTCCAAGAGAAAAGTGATGCACAACGGTCTTGGCTTGGCCCCCGTGAAATTTCATGGTTTTTGGAGATGTGTAGGTTGAGATTTTAACTGATATCTAACAACTGTAAGAGTAAGAAAAAAAGTTGTTAAAATTTCCCCTGAAAAGAAGAATATTTTAAATTAGGGGACCATTTCAACAAATTTTAACCCAAAACCAATCTTCATGTTCATGTATTAGTAGTACCAATTCGTTGTGACTAGTGGCGAAAAAAATTCCGAGATTGGTCCGGGCCACATTTCACAAAGGGGTACCACTATCAGAAATGTGCGATTTTCACTATTTCGATTAAAATGATCGTTAGTGCAAGAAAACTAATTTTTATCTCAACGTGTCCAAGAAAAAAGTGATGTAAAACGATCTTGGCTTGGCCCCCGTGAAATTTCATGATTTTTTGAGATGTGTAGGTTGAGATTTTAACAGATAACTAACGAGTGTAAGAGTAAGGAAAAAACTTGTTAAAATTTCCCCTGAAAAGAAGAATATTTTAAATTGGGGGGCCATTTCAAAAAATTTTAACCCAAACTTAATCTTCCTATTCATGTCTTAGTAGTACAAATTCGTTGTGACTAGTGGCGAAAAAAATTCCGAGATTGGTCCGGGCCACTTTTCACAAAGGGGTACCACTATCAGAAATGTAAGATTTTCACTATTTTGATTAAAAATGATCATTAGTGCAAGAAAACTAATTTTTCTCTCAACGTATCCAAGAGAAAAGTGATGCACAACGGTCTTGGCTTGGCCCTCGTGAAATTTCATGATTTTTGGAGATGTCTAGGTTGAGATTTTAACAAATAATCACCGAGTGTAAGAGTAAGGAAAAAACTTGTTAAAATTTTCCCTGAAAACAAGAATATTTTAAATTAGGGGGCCATTTCAAAAAATTTTAACCCAAAACAAATCTTCATATTCATGTCTTAGTAGTATAAATTCGTTGTGAATAGTGGCAAAAAATATTCCGAGATTGGTCCGTGCCACATTTCACAAAGGGGTACCAGTATCAGAAATGTGAGATTTTCAATATTTCGATTAAAATAAGCGTTAGTGCAAGAAAACTAATTTTTCTCTCAACGTGTCCAAGAGAAAAGTGATGCACAACGGTCTTGGCTTGGCCCCCGTGAAATTTAATGGTTTTTGGAGATGTGTAGGTTGAGATTTGAACTGATAACTAACGAGTGTAAGAGTAAGAAAAAATGTTGTTAAAATTTCCCCTGAAAAGAAGAATATTTTCAATTAGGGGGCCATTTCAACAAATTTTAACCCAAAACCAATCTGCATATTCATGTCTTAGTAGTACAAATTCGTTGTGACTAGTGGCGAAAAAAATTTCGAGATTGGTCCGGGCCACATTTCACAAAGGGGTACCACCATCAGAAATTTGAGATTTTCAATATTTCGATTAAAATGAGCGTTAGTGCAAGAAAACTAATTTTTCTCTCAACGTTTCCAAGAGAAAAGTGATGCACAACGGTCTTGGCTTGGCCCCGGTGAAATTTCATGATTTTTGGAGATGTGTAGGTTGAGATTTTAACAGATAACTAACGAGTGTAAGAGTAAGAAAAAATGTTGTTAAAATTTCCCCTCAAAAGAAGAATATTTTCAATTAGGGGGCCATTTCAACAAATTTTAACCCAAAACCAATCTTCATATTCATGTCTTAGTAGTACAAATTCGTTGTGACTAGTGGCGAAAAAAATTCCGAGATTGGTCCGGGCCACATTTCACAAAGGGGTACCACTATCAGAAATGTGAGATTTTAACTATTTCTATTTAAATGATCGTTAGTGCAAGAAAACTAATTTTTCTCTCAACATGTCCATGAGAAAAGTGATGCACAACAGTCTTGGCTTGGCCCTCCTGAAATTTCATGATTTTTGGAGATGTGTTGGTTGAGATTTTAACAGATAACTAACGAGTGTAAGAGTAAGGAAAAAACTTGTTACAATTTCCCATGAAAAGAAGAATATTTTCAATTAGGGGGCCATTTCAACAAATTTTAACCCAAACTTAATCTTCATATTCATGTCTTAGTAGTACAAATTCGTTGTAACTAGTGGCGAAAAAAATTCCGAGATTGGTCCGGGCCACTTTTCACAGAGGGGTACCACTATCAGAAATGTGAGATTTTCTCTATTTCGATTAAAAATGATCGTTAGTGCAAGAAAACTAATTTTTCTCTCAATGTGTCCAAGAGAAAAGTGATGAACAACGGTCTTGGCCTGGCCCCCGTGAAATTTCATGATTTTTGGAGATGTGTAGGTTGATATTTTAATTGATAACTAACGAGTGTAAGAGTAAGACAAAAAGTTGTTAAAATTTCCCCTGAAAAGAAAAATATTTTCAATTAGGGGGCCATTTCAACAAATTTTAACCCAATACCAATCTTCATATTCATGTCTTAGTAGTACAAATTCGTTGTGACTAGTGGCGAAAAAAATTCCGAGATTGGTCTTGGCCAGTTTTCACGAAGGGGTACCAGTATCAGAAATGTGAGATTTTCACTATTTCGATTAAAATGATCGTTAGTGCAAGAAAACTAATTTTTATCTCAACGGGTCCAAGAGAAAAGTGATGTACAACGGTCTTGGCTTGGCCCCCGTGAAATTTCATGAATTTTGGAGATTTGTAGGTTGAGATTTTAACATATAACTAACGAGTGTAAGAGTAAGGAAAAAAGTTGTTAAAATTTCCCCTGAAAAGAAGAATATTTTCAGTTAGGGGGCCATTTCAACAAATTTTAACCCAAAACAAATATTCATATTCATGTCTTAGTAGTACAAATTCGTTGTGACTAGTGTCGAAAAAAATTTCGAGATTGGTCCGGGCCACATTTCACAAAGGGGTACCACTATCAAAAATGTGAGATTTTCACTATTTCGATTAAAACGATCAATAGTGCAAGAAAACTAATTTTTCTCTCAACGTGTCCAAGAGAAAAGTGATGCACAACGGTCTTGGCCTGGTCCCCGTGAAATTTCACGATTTTTGGAGATGTGTAGGGTGAGATTTTAACAGAAAACTAACGTGTCTAAGAGTAAGGAAAAAACTTGTTAAAATTTCCCTTCAAAGGAAGAATATTTTCTATTAGGGGGCATTTCAACAAATATTAACCCGAAACAAATCTTCATATTCATGTCTTACTAGTACGAATTCGTTGTGACTAGTGGCGAAAAATATTCCGAGATTAGTCCGGGCCACATTTCACAAAGGGGTACGTACCACTATCAGAAATGTGGGATTTTCACTATTTCGATTAAAATGATCGTTAGTGGAAGAAAACTAATTTTTCTCTCAACATGTCCAAGAGAAAAGTGATGCACAACGGTCTTAGCTTGGTCCCCGTGAAATTTCACGATTTTTGGAGATGTGTAGGGTGAGATTTTAACAGAAAACTTACGTGTCTAAGAGTAAGGAAAAAACTTGTTAAAATTTCCCCTGAAAAGAAGAATATTTTCAATTAGGGGGCCATTTCAACAAATTTTATCCCCAAACCAATCTTCATATTCATGTCTTAGTAGTACAAATTCATTGTGACTAGTGGCGAAAAAAATTCCGAGATTGCTCCGGGCCACATTTCACAAAGGGGTACCACTATCAGAAATGTGAGATTTTCACTATTTCGATTAAAATGATCGTTAGTGCAAGAAAACTAATTTTTTTTCTCAACGTGTCCAAGAGAAAAGTGATGCACAACGGTCTTGGCTTGGTCCCCGTGCAATTTCACAATTTTTGGAGATGTGTAGGGTGATATTTTACCAGAAAACTAACGTGTCTAAGACTAAGGAAAAAACTTGTTAAAATTTCCACTGAAAAGAAGAATACTTTCAATTAAGGGGCCATTTCAACAAATTTTAACCCAAAACCAATCTTCATATTCACGTCTTAGCAGAACGTATTCGTTGTGACTAGTGGCAAAAAATATTCCGAGATTAGTCCGGGCCACATTTCACGAAGGGGTACATACCACTATCAGAAATGTGGGATTTTCACTATTTCGATTAAAATGATCGTTAGTGCAAGAAAACTAATTTTTCTCTCAACGTGTCCAAGACAAAAGTGATGCACCACGGTCTTGGCTTGGTCCCCGTGAAATTTCACGATTTTTGGAGATGTGTAGGGTGAGATTTTAACAGAAAACTAACGTGTCTATGAGTAAGGAAGAAACTTGTTAAAATTTCTCCTGAAAAGAGGAATATTTTCAATTAGGGGTCCATTTCAACAAATTTTAACCCAAAACCAATCTTAATATTCACGACTTAGTAGTACGAATTCGTTGTGACTAGTGGAAAAAAATATTCTGAGATGTGTCCGGGCAACATTTCACAAAGGGGTACCACTATCAGAAATGTGAGATTTTAACTATTTTGATTAAAATGATCGTTAGTGCAGGAAAACTAATTTTCTCTCAACGTGTCCAAGAGAAAAGTGATGCACAACGGTCTTGGCATGGTCCCCGTGAAATTTCACAATTTTTGGAGATGTGTAGGGTGAGATTTTAAGAGAAAACTAACGTGTCTAAGAGTAAGGAAAAAACTTGTTAAAATTACCCCTGAAAGGAAGAGTATTTTCCATTAGGGGGCCATTTCAACAAATTTTAACCCAAAACCATTCTTCATATTCATGTCTTAGTAGTATGAATTCGTTGTGACTAGTGGCAAAAAATATTCCGATATTAGTCCGGGCCACATTTCACAAAGGGGTACGTACCACTATCAGAAATGTGGGATTTTCAGTATTTCGATTAAAATGATCGTTAGTGCAAGAAAACTAATTTTTCTCTCAACGTGTCCAAGAGAAAAGTGATGCACAACGGTCTTGGCTTGGTCCTCGTGAAATTTCAAGATTTTTGGAGATGTTTAGGGTGAGATTATAACAAAAAACTAACGTGTCTAAGAGTAAGGAAAAAAACTTGTTAAAATTTCCCCTTGAAAAGAAGAATATTTTCAATTAGGGGGCCATTTCAACAAATTTTAACGCAAAACCAATCTTCATATTCACGTCTTAGTAGTACGAATTCGTTGTGACTAGTGGCAAAAAATATTCTGAGATTTGTCCGGCCCACATTTCACAAAGGGGTACCACTATCAGAAATGTGAGATTTTCACTATTTCGATTAAAATGATCGTTAGTGCAAGAAAACTAATTTTTCTCTCAACGTGTCCAAGAGAAAGGTGATGCACGACGGTCTTCGCTTGGTCCCCGTGATATTTCACGATTTTTGGAGATGTGTAGGGTGAGATTTTAACAGAAAACTAACGTGTTTAGAGTAAGGAAAAAACTTGTTAAAATTTCCCCTGAAAAGAAGAATATTTTCAATTAGGGGGTCATTTCAACAAATTTTAACCCAAACGAATCTTCATATTCATGTCTTAGTAGTACGAGTTCGTTGTGACTAGTGGTAAAATATATTCCGAGATTGGTCCGGGCCACATTTCACAAAGGGGTACCACTATCAGAAATGTGAGATTTTAACTATTTCGATTAAAAAGATTGTTAGTGCAAGAAAACTAATTTTTCTCTCAACGTGTCCAAGAGAAAAGTGATGCAGAACGGTCTTGGGTTGGTCCTCGTGAAATTTCACGATTTTTGGATATGTGTACGGTGAGATTTGAACTAGAAAACTAACGTGTGTAAGAGTAAGGAAAAAACTTGTTAAAATTTCCCCTCAAATGAAGAATATTTTCAATTAGGGGGCCATTTCAACAAATTTTAACCCAAAACGAATCTTCATATTCATGTCTCAGTAGTACGAATTCGTTGTGACTAGTGCAAAAATATATTCCGAGATTGGTCCGGGCCACATTTCACAAAGGGGTACCACTATCAGAAATGTTAGATTTTCACTATTTCGATTAAAATGATCGTTAGTGCAAGAAAACTAATTTTTCTCTCAACGTTTCCAAGAGAAAAGTGATGCACAACGGTCTTGGCTTGGTCCCCGTGAAATTTCATGATTTTTGGAGATGTGTAGGGTGAGATTTTAACAGAAAACTAACGTGTCTAAGAGTAAGGAAAGAACTTGTTAAAATTTCCCCTGAAATGAAGAATATTTTCCATTAGGGGGCCATTTCAACAAATTTTAACCCAAAACCAATCTTCATATTCACGTCTTTGTAGTACGAATTCGTTGTGACTAGTGGCAAAAAATATTCCGAGATTAGTCCGGGCCACTTTTCACAAAGGGGAAGGTACCACTATCAGAAATTTGGGATTTTCTCTATTTCGATTAAAATGATCGTTAGTGCAAGAAAACTAATTTTTCTCTCAACGTGTCCATGAGAAAAGTGATGCACAACAGTCTTGGCTTGGTCCCAGTAAAATTTCATGATTTTTGGAGATGTGTAGGGTGAGATTTTAACAGAAAACTAACGTGTCTAAGAGTAAGGAAAAAACTTGTTAAACTTTCCCCTGAAAAGAAGAATATTTTCAATTAGGGGGCCATGTCAACAAATTTTAACCCAAAACGAATCTTCATATTCACGTCTTAGTAGTACGAATTTATTGTGACTAGTGGAAAAAATATTCCGAGATTGGTCCGGGCCACATTTTACAAAGGGGTACCACTATCAGAAATGTGAGATTTTCACTATTTCGATTAAAATGATCGTTAGGGCAAGAAAACTAATTTTTCTCTCAACGTGTCCAAGAGAAAAGTGATGCACAACGGTCTTGGCTTGGTCCCCGTGAAATTTTACGATTTTTGGAGATGTGTAGGGTGAGATTTTAACAAAAAAACTAATGTGTCTAAGAGTAAGGAAAAAACTTGTTAAAATTTCTCCTGAAAAGAAGAATATTTTGTATTAAAAAAAAGTTGTCTAAAATTAAGCTCAAGGTCCTATTTTTACCATTTTAAAAAATATAGGGTCCATTTTGTCATTTAACAAAACACAGGGTCCAATCTATAACTTTTGCAAAACACAGTGTCTAAAATGGTATTTACCCTTAAAATTCCTAATGCACATGATAAAAATATGACCTATAAAACTGAATATAAATTAAAGAGTAGTATAAATTAAAATAGAAAATAAAAAATAAGTAGTGCAATTTCCTCAATCTTCACCCCTTTCTCTCAGCAAGGCTCAACTATAGGCCTGCAGGTGGGTTCAAACTAGGATCTCACCAGTCACAAATATGGACTTGTAAAACTTGAAAAGTATGACATTTGAATATGGACCTAGTTAGACGTGGCAATAATTTTCCAGCAGCACAAAAATGTCGATCGCGTCGAACTAACCTCCGTTTCCTACTTTAACCCGAATTAGTTATACAGTAGGATCTCTATCCAAGAATACACTTGGGACTAAGAAAATTATATTCTAATTGAGAGGTTATAATTATATAGAGGTACACTCGGAAAAAAAATTAAAACACCAATAAATATCAATGTAACAATAATAACATTAAACAATCTTTAATACTATATAATAATAGAATTATTTTTGAGTAAATATAATATTTATACATGTATTACAATTTAGAATAAAATTATTAATTCTACGTGAATAATTTTAAAAAATATATGTATATTTTTTATTAACATGTAATTATTCTTATATAGAGGTATACTTTGTTAATACGAGACTTAAAAAATCAAGTCCAAATTGGGACTTGATTTTTTAATAACAAATTAGAAGTTATTCTTGAATAGAGTATTCTTAGATAGAGGTTCTACTGTAATTTCAAACAACGGATTACTAATTTTTGTAGCTGCAATTATTTTTCTCAATATTAATAAAATAATATATATATAGTAAATTCTATGATAATTATCATATTTCTTATGAATTTTTACTACCTAATTAGTTACGGATGGCTGAAATTGTCTTTATAATAGGAAACAAAATAATAACCCCACATAAGGAAGTGCGTAATCACCAATCGAATCAATATCAATATATTATATATTCCCAAAAAAAAGTACATTTTCTGCTCTGCGTATTAATTTCGAAATGTGTATGCTTCTTTCGATGGGAATAGCAAAATCCAATAGTTCAAAAAGCTACATTAACAACATGCATATATGTTCGTTAAAAAAAACAAAAAAAACATGCATGTATATATGCTAAAGAGAGACAACTATGTCTACCATCCATTGATTTGCTTCCATTTGTTTCGATGATGATCAAATAAGATTTGAATCTTCAACATTCCCACTCATGATGCTCAAATTTGAACAATATATTAACTGAAGACAAAATAAAGGTTAATTGCAAGGCATAATCAATGCCATTTTGAGAAATTCTTACGTGAAATAGATCGTCCCAATTATGTTCAATATTCTCTCAATGTACCCCTATTTTGATCTATCAAGCTGTATATTTACTTACTTCTACATGAAGTGAACCACAAACCCCAAATTACTAGCCCGAACCATACTTAATTGGTAGCATTAAGCATGGCTGAACAAACCAGAACATAATCGGTTATCATACATCGGAAGATAAATGCAATACTTCCCTCTCTTTCCTTTAGCTAGGTTAGAAGTTAAATCGACAATCAAAGAAACCGTTTGCATGATATATTTAAAAACTAAAAGATAAAAAGAAAAACAAATAAACAAGTCCATAAGAAAGAGACTGGCATTTAACAAAACTTTTCAATAAGCCTATAATTGACTTTGCAAAGGAACAGAAAATTTCAAATATCAGCAAGGCATTTGCAACTGTTAGTTCTAATGGACTTGCTTCCTCGCACAAACTAAATATATAACCCTACCCCATTCATCCTTCCATTTATCCTTTCTCCCACATGTGTTCCAATAGTACTATCAGTCAAAATGCCAAGAAATAACTGAGTGATAAAAAAGATTGGTAGAAAAAATATATATTGGGTGAACGAATGCCCGTACCAGCATTAACAAAGCTCTGCTTTCAGAATTCATGTATGGTTGAACCAGGGTCCAACTGCACCATGCCCGTTGCTATGGATCCCAACACCATTCGGAATGAGGTTAGGTGGCAATCCAACAGCAACTTGGGGAGGTGTTGCAGGGTATAGATTGTGTGGGAGAGAGTGGGGATTCACATGAGCACTTCCGCCAGGACTGCCATTGCGCTGTTGAAGGGTGCGGATCTGCCTTAGCCCCTCTTCATGAATGCGTGATAGAGTCTCCAACTCCTTCATCGATAGAGCCTCTAGTCCAGCACCATACAGCGGAGCATGGCGAGACATTTCCTCTTGCAGAGAAGCCTCAAGTGTGTGAATGTATTGCTGCAGAAAAAATGAAGGCATCAATAAAGTACCATTTAAAGAGCAAGGAGAATAAGAAACATCACAAGTGCAAGTTAGAAGATGATCGTGAAACAAGTATGGCAGCGGTCTAAAGCAACAATTTATGAAAGTTCAACATGAGGACCTAATAAATCAGGTAGAGAACAAATAATTAGACCAATTAAAAGAAGAGCAGGGACCTGGCAAGCCTGCAATTTTGATTCCATCCCATCAATATATGCTTCACAACGAGCAACCTGCTCTTCCTTCTCCCGCTTTTCTCCTTCAGTCTGTCCAACTGTCTGTGTCAATCGTCGAACTTCATCCTCAAGAGATTTTCGTATTTCCTCTCGGGTTACATTCTCTGTTGCATATCGTTTCAGCTCTTCATCAAATCTTTTTCGTGCAGCTTCCGCACCCTTCAACCTTTCAGCAAGAGCATTTTTCTCCTTTACCACTTTCTGTGACATTTAACATGTCTGGTTAGAAAAACGCATGCAATGTTACAAAATCAAGACATAAAACATTAACTTTTAGTAGGGGTCTAACACATTAATGAAATGTCATGTTTTTGTTGTATGCATACAAGGAGGAAGATCATATAAATTAACAGATTAGAACATTGCAAGAGAACATATACATCAAGAAATTCAATACTAGAATGGTGACAATACACAGATACCACTGAGATTATTTTGACTTTATGTTGAAATACACTACCTTTGGTAACAAACATCCTTAAAGCTAAGTGATCTCTCTTAACCAAAAGATATCTAAATCAATAAGAGCATCATTACTCAATAATCCATTACAACGTTTTGGTGCATATTTTGTGTGCATGTTATTATTCAATAAATAATTGCACATATGACATAGGTAAGTTGTTCAGTGACAATTAATATTAGTGTGAGACACTTTCTGACTCTAACAAATTGTTGCAAAATCAAGGAGTTTCTCTAGAGAAGTTTCCATATCAAATAGATAAATGGAAAACCAAGAATCTGAAGAACCCAACGCATTAGAATCATATCCCACCAAATTAATGGCACATTACACTCCTTAGAAACATGCAAATGCACTACATTATCATTATCTATCCACAGAAAGATGGCCAACCAGCAAAAACCTCCAAAACCGAATCCTTTTTGGGGGAGTGATCAGACTATTATGCAAATTTCAGTGTACTGATATGACTACTTAGCCATGATACCTTTTTAATGGCAAAACAAATGACTATTTAGCAACAACTACTGTAGATACAGCTATAAATTAAAAAATAAAAGCATCAAGCTGGGTGCCGAGGATAAAAAGTAATCAAGACCTTTAATTCATCCCGTTTCCGAGACTTCAACTGGGAGAGTTGTAAGTCTGCATCATGAAGGTGATCTTGGAGCACTTTCTTTTCGGCAGTCAGCTTTATAAGTTCATCATCTCGCTCTGAACGAAACCATTCAAGCTGACTCTCTACTTCTTGTATTTGTTCAGAAAACTCCTTCCTTTCCCGGGCAAAGCGGTCCACTTCAGCCTTCATTTCACACTGCAATAAAATTTATAGGTGTGAATTCTCCAAGAAGAATTAACAATACATGATAGTTCTAGCCCTACCAACATTAAGTACCTTGAGACGATTGTTACTGGCCTCAGATTCACTCAGCTTTTGGGATACAATAGATTTCTCTTTTACTAGATTAGCAATTTCAGCTTTTTTTTCTTCCTGTATGCGAACGATTTCATCTTCACTGGCACATAATTGGTGCCAAAGAGCAGCTCGATCAACATTTGCAAGTTCAGCAACCTCCCGCATCATGATCAAAACTGGTCTGATAATATCTTGCTCCTCACAAGCCAAAGTATTTAAAATATCCAAATCTAAATCTACTTCACGGGTATTGTCTGCAGCACTGGTGGCACGATCGACCAGTCTCTTTAGTATCCTCCCTCGGTAAGACTCATCAGCATACCACTTAAACAGCATTGTGTATAGCATCTTTACAAATCCTTTCACAGAAGCATCACTAGAGAGAGCCAAAGTCTCAGCAAGCCCGAGGACTGAAGTAAAATCATCTTGTTGGACTGTTAGCTGCTCATCAGCTTCTCCCTCCCCAACATCTTCTGCATGCTGAAGATTTTCAGAAAGAAATCTGGCATTAAGATTCAACCTCTCAGAAAGGCGTCTTTCCAAAACCATGGCTACAGTATGAGCCACAATTGCACCTCGAGATACAGCTCTTTCAAAAGTTTGAGACGCTTCAACAGCCAAACAAGGGATGGATAACATCTCAATCAAAATATAGATATCAGAAAAATAACTACTAGCACAAAAAGCTTGCTCATCCACCAGATGCAACCTCTCAGAAGTGGGCACATCATGCTCACCAAATAAGGAAAGCCCACATTGCCTTGTTAAAGAACTGTCCCCAAAATCATCATCAGCATCAATGTCTCTGAGTATGGTTTCAGCAACATCGCCCCAACTATTTACAGTTTTACTCAAAAACTCAAGGACACAAGGAGAAACATCTACACCCAAACTTTTTAGCTTAACACGAATTGATCTCACCTACAACCAAGATCAAAGAATGTCAACTAAAATGAATGATACTATAAAATATAATTCATAACATGAGAAGCAAATACAATAAAATTTCAAGATGTTCTATACATACTGCTTCAGGAAGATGTTGGCACTGTGATGCAGCTTTGAATATGAAATCTATGGTTGCAGCAAGAGGTTCACCATTTGAATCAGCCAGCAGTTCAAAAGACTTAAGTAAAACTTGCTCCCAAACTTCACTATCGCATTCCAGTTGACTTAGAGCACCAAAAACCTGGCGAGCAAGATTGACATAGTTTAAGGAATAATATAGTCTAAATTCAAAGTCACACATACAGCACAAACAAAGAGACACAGATCAAAGCAGTTTCTCCGCAATGTATTCAAAAGCACATCCAAACAAAGAGAATTAGCATGTAAATACAAATATGTAATCAACTACTACATGACTATTAGAGAGCTTACAGGCATCCGTAAGGAAGGCTCTGCATCCGGCTTCTGAAGCCGTTCCAGAAGAGCAAAAGCAGCAAGTGGATGTTCCGAATGCTCAACCAACTTAGGAACAAGAGCAACTAAATCAGTCTGCAAATGCTTAGGAGCTCTATCTAACACAAGAGAAATTTTTGAAGCAGACTGAGGCCTTCGTCGTGGTTCAGGACATCCTTGTGGAACAGCTCCATCCAAAGCTCTTAGTGAATTAACAATCAACCCTAAGAGCTCCTCAGATTGCTCTGGCCACTTGGTCTGGAAAATCAATTGGTTCAAGCATCAGTATACAGCATACACCAATTAAACAGGTTTCATTAAATAAAACAAATACACTTTACCTTTGCCCGAAGAGACACATTTTCAGAAACTGCAGCAGATGTTTCGGGTGGAGAAATAGGCTGTCCGGGAAGAGCTTTCCCAAGTACATGAATCTCATTCACATCAGAACTTTGTACAGCAGAAGCACTGCTTGTTTCATCAACACCAGACTCTAATCTCTCATGGATAGGATATTGGGCAGATTCTGTGCCACCATTTTCTCTGTCGGATTCAAGAGGACTAGAAGCCCCACTTCCATCTGGAGAATTTTTCAAGTTTGCATCAGAAGAATCAGCGCTAGAACTTCCTTCTGTAGGTTGACAACACTCTACCATTATATCCAAAAGTAAATCAATAATTGCCTGCTGCAGCACTTTGACTCCCATTAGTAAATTCATCAAACTCGGCGAAGATTCATCAGTCTTCGTAAGCTTCTTTCCATCATTACTAGTAGAGAGCTTAGTTGGAAGAAGCAACCGTTTCACTTTGGCAGGGTCATCAAGATACACGCGAAGTCCAGTCAGAAAACCAGCAATTGCACCAGCATCCATTAATAGCTTTTCTCGTAAAGTGACCTGTGGCTGGGAAGAATTCTCTCCATATGTAAGATGGAAACCAGCTCTAGAGAGCAAGTTTCTAAAAATATCTTCTTCATCACCACTTATTCCTTCACTGTCTTCGGAGTCGACAAGTTCATCGGGATCAGTTGTCAAAGCATCTTGATCATCCTCTGAAGCCAACACCTGATAAGAGACAGCACAAGAACATGAGCAAATACTACATAGGATCCAAATTTTGGACCGAAAGATAAAAACTTTAGACAATTCCCTTTAAAATTAATCTTAGTACATGTCACTAATATTATGTCCTTTGTTAAGAATCTCATAGCTTTAGAATAGAAAATAGACGAAAACAACAACACATGCCAGAGAAAGGAAGTGAATGCATGGCTTAACATAATTAAAACAATAATAAATACAAATAGACAAAGGTGTTAGGTGTTACAATTAATTATCAACATCATACTTTATAGGGTTAATACTCAAAATGATTCAGCCTTCAGTATAGGAAACAGGCTAAAATTTACCATGATCAGAACATAAATAAAAAATAAAATTGCATAAAATCCATCTAAGCTATAGTCACAAAAACATTATGAAAATTTACCAATAAAGAAAAATATAAATCAATAACACAGTACATTCAAGAACAAGGCTCAGGTACTGACCTCTAGGTCAGAAAACTCAAACCAAGGGCAACAGTCCAAGATTTCACAAACAAAAACCACTGTGTCACGCACAAGAAACCCTGCATCCGCTTCCAACATATCTGAGACCTTCATGAACTGCAACACAGAATTATTCCATGTCTTCGTACATATAGAAGACTCTTTCCACACAGTTTTGGTCGGGTTCTTCTGGTTTACAACTGCCATCCTGTATCTGACCCAGAAGTTTTTATCCGGATCACTACCAACTGACTGATCACTTTCCAAATAGATACATATGGTGTCAAAGGACTCATATACACCTGTACAAATGAAGGAAAGAAGCAAGTCAGCGTAAACAATGTGAAAACAACAACCACCTTCCAAAAGAAGAAAAAAGAAAAGAATGTTAGCCTACCAATTCGAAGCTCACAGCCACCAGCTTGAAAAAATTTACTAAAGATTTTTCGAGTCTCCATTATTTCCTTGAAAGCCAGGAAGTTTTCCACCTTCCATGTAAATGAGCTCTTCTTCCCAGGTCCATCAACTTGGGAACTTCCATTTACTGAATCACAATCATGATCAGTAAAATCCTGCATTACTGAAGTCTCTTTTAATATAAGGACCTCAGCAGAGAAAACAACAGTGTCTTGGACAAGGAACCCAGAATCTTGATCGAAGAGACTTGTAAGTGTCACAAACTCACGCCAACCCCAATCCTTCGCAGCTTTGGAATAGCGATTCTGAGACTCTTTAGTGACAGATTTATCTTCCATCCTCTGGTTCACAACTGCTAAACGATGGCTCACAAAACAACTCCAATCACTGGAAGTATTCCGTGAATCTGTAACCTCAAGAAACACTGAAAGGTGGCATGGTGGTTGAGACTGCCCTGATACCAGCAAACATACAAAAACTTTCATCAAAACACTATCTGAAGACCACTTAAGCAATTGGAGTATACCTATTTATGATTAAATGAGGAAAAGTCACCTTGGGCAAACAAAGAATTTCAACATAAACACACTATGTTCTGTTCAAATTGAGCAAGTTTCAATCAAGCATACCAATTATTAATGATGACAAATAATAACCCGGTTTACAATACCTTGATATCATCAATCATATACGAGATCTTTTAAATCAGACCATGACGGGCAGGCCACTAGAATTTAGCTAAAAAAAGTTCAAGTGAAACGATAACAGAAGAAGCTGAGTTAACACCGCAATTCCATAACAACAACATAGACAGTACAAGTCCTCAATTATCTGTATAAGAATGACAATCGCAGAGCTTCAAAAGCATGTGAAGGATACAACTAAGAAAGCTAGCGTGGTCAATAGCTAAACATATAAGACGAGACAAACATTATAGGAAATTTCCAGAGCAATAATCAAGCATACCTCGAGGATAAACAATAAGACGACAATCTCGATTTCCTATCTGAAACCTCCTGCTTTTGATGCAAAGACCTGTTATCTTCCTCTTTTTCAAAAGATCCTTCAGCCTTGTGAAATTTTCAATCCGCCAAGTGAATTTTCCCATGTGACCATCTGATTTCCTTGCCCCATTACCACTCCTCCCTCCAGTCAAGGCTCCACTCTTGGAAAAGTTACTGAACTCTTTGATTACGTGAAAGGATGTGCTAAACACAGCAGTATCGTCAACCAGAAACCCCGAATCCAGCCCAACAAAATCTGACATCTTCATATAATCATTCCAACCCAAACTGGTATTATCCCCACTCTTATTATCAGCAGCGAACCGCCCGTAAGAGTCCCTGTGCATGTGGTTCGAGCCGGGTTTCTGATTTAGAACCGACATGCGAAACAAACACCAACAACTCCTATCAGACAATAGGACCGTCTTCTCTGTGTCCTTGCTCTCCAAACACATGGACAAGTACTCCACTCCATTCACTGAGCTCTGATAGACACTAATCCTCAAATTACACTCCCCAGCAGGGAAAACAGGGCTCATTATCTTTTGGGTCTTAATCATTTCCTTAAATAAACTAAAGTTGTGGACTTTCCAAGTGAACTTTCCGTTGACAACATCAGAAACCGGCCCAGCAACAACCGGCGACGACATCATTTTCATTGACGAAGCCGAAGATGATAGCGTTTCATTATTGTCCCGTGAGAAGTTAACGGATTCATTCAATATCAAAATATCAGCGGTTATCAAAACGGAATCGCTATTAAACAAATAACCCAACTTGGAATCGAAGACAGTAGAAGATGGCGTAAAATCGCACCAACCATGGGATTTCTTCTTACTTGAGAATCGGTGCCAGGAATCCCGATGAATGGTCTTTGAATCGTCAACAAGGTTGACGATGGCCAAGCGGTAGCTCGCGAAGCAGTCCCATTTGGAGGACGATGTACCCCGAGGGTCCATGATTTGAAGATAAATAGAGATGTACCCAGGTAAAGCCTGAGAGTCTCCCTTAGGGTATACCAACAGTCGACAATCATACCCTCCAACCTCGAAGTACTTGCTGTGCAATGGCTTAGCCTTGATTTTTGGGAAATTATGGACCGTCCATCGACAAACTGCCGAGTATTCCCCGCGAAGATCGACACTCACTGTCTCCTGAGCTCCTCCTCCGTCTCTCGCAGCCACAGCCAAGTCCTCCGCAGCCGCTGAGATCGACGGGGTTTTCTCCGATGAAGACGATGACGTGGCAGGTTGTGAGTGGTCCGACGGAATGGGCTCCGATGAAGAAGACGATGAGACCGCCTCCGCAGAAGTTGAGCTTTGCTTCATTACTACGGTGTTTTTTCGTTTTGGGGGTTTCTCTCTCCGGTACGAGTTTTTGATCAATCTCTGTAGTTTTCTAGAGAGAGAAAGAAGAAGAAGAATAGAGAGTGGTGTGTGTGTGGTGTGTGAGGGTAAGAAAGAACTAAGAAGAAGTGAAACATTTCCTCAATAAGAGCCAGGAGGTGCATGATAACTATCCTGCGCCTCCTTCTCTATAAAAAAAATAAATAGAAAAATATCTCGTCTTCTTCTTCTTTTTTTTTCTAAGAGACATTTTCCTTTTTTGTTGCGTCTTTATGTCTGAAGATGAATTGGTTCGAGTGTTTTTTAGGTCTTGTAATCCCCTACATCCCGAACATAATACTACTTAAATTTGGGCGTATCTTCACCGTTCATTTGAAAAAAAAAAAACCTAAGGTACACGTGGATACTTACACGTGCAAATGGAGAGCTCTGGATGGTTAATAATTTTCATAATGACTGCACGTGATCTTGTGTGCTAATAGGGCCACGTCATCAATTCAATAAAAAAATATTGAAAGGGGATTTTCTTTTTTTTTTTTTTTGGGTAAGGGAAAGGGGATTTCTAGCATGCTTAAGTTTAATCACTGCAGTAATATGATAATTTAAATTATTAACTATTTTTTAAAAATATTTAGATGAAAAAAATAAAAATAAAAACATATGATATTATGTTGTAAGTTGAAAAATATGATATTAAACCATGCCTTTTTTTTGGGTCATATTTACATATCTTATTTTTAACTGCTTGGTAAGTGTGACATAAATAAATACATGAAAGATTCATGAATATATTTATTTAAAAAATGTTATATTTATATATAATTACTAAAAAAGCATACAAGATTGAAAAATTATTAAGAAAAACATATTTAAAATATCAACACCTTAAAAGAACTAATTAGTGAATTTTAAAGAAACTAAGTAAACTAAATTCACTTTATGGAATAGAATATTACTAAGGAACACAAATGATATTTAACACCACATGTAATTATATTAGTGTAATTTAGTATTTATATTTTAATTTAAGATATAATATGTAAAATTTGCTACTAAATTATACCAATAAATATAAGATGGGTTTGGATATGTGAACGTGATCAACAAAAATAAAATCGAGAAAAAGACAAAGAATATAGGAATAGGAAAATTTAATTTAAAAAAAGAAAGAGGACAAGAAAAAAAGGAAAAATATCTTTTAAATAAACATTTTATAATTTTAATTTATTATTTTATTTTTTTTCATCTTTGAAGGTGATTTTTTTTATATATTTTTAAATTAATTTTTAAGTTGAATTGTACACATGTCATATCTCAGTAACAAATAATTTGGGGATTCAGATCAAATATATATATATGGGGGAATTTTAAACCAAAAAAAATCAAAAAATATCAAATATGATATAAAAATGGTAACATTTATGGGAGAAATTCTATTTTCTTTAGGAAAACCTGATATTATATGTTTTCCAATATGCCATATTTTATTCCCAAAATCAACTTTAATAATTATCACAAAAAGATGCCTTCCAACTAATTTTATTACCATTTTTGCCCCTCACACAATTTCTCCTCTTTATTTTCTTCGTTATCTTAATTTTTTATAGATAACTAATAAAAGGTTAAAACGACAAAGGTAAAAAGTAAAAGATTTTCTTTATCTAAAAAAATTAATTGTCTTTTATAAGTGCATGCAGAGATACTTTAAAAAAAAAAATTGGACAATAAAATTTTAATATCATATAAAAAAAAATCCTTCTAACTAGTGTCTTTCCATCCAACTGAACATCTCTAAAATAAAATAAAAAGCTAATTAGTATCAATTATTAAATATATATATAAAAAAATTTTAATAAATATCATCATACATAATTCTATGATGTATACGCTAAAATTTATCAATACTTATCTTTATTGTTAAAAATGTCTTCAATACATCTAATATTTTCTTTACATCATACTAACCTTACAAAATTGAAAGTAACCATATTGTTCTTACAAAACTAAAATTGAAGATAAAATTGGCCAACCTAGCCAAAATATAAATACATATAATAACCTAAAATAAATATTTCCATACAAAATAAGCTTGATACCATAAATGTCTCATCACCATTGTAGAACCATATCCATCACCATTGAAGCACTCTCACACAAAGTTTCTTTTTATTCTAATGTTGTAAAGGTTCCAAATGAATCATTTCTGAAATTTAAACCCACAACAATATTCAAATAACACACTCATTCATAGATTTCAAACACTTATGTAATATTAAAATTTTGTTTGCACTATTTGTTTTAGATCTATACTTAGAAAATTACAAGTTTTTTATTAAAATCAATGCAATTGCAATGTGTAAGAACACTTTTGTGATGATGCGAAAAACATTTTTTTGTCAAAAACTGATGTTTGACGATGCAAATATAATGGTGCATAAAAACCGTTTATTTATTTAAAAATGATGCTTTAATGATGTATTTGCAATTGTACCATAAAAACTTATTTTATGCAAAAATATTATTAACTGTGTATTTGTGATGCATTAACGATGCATTTACAATAGTTTACGATGATCTGCGATAAAATTTAGTAAAAAAAATAGTTATGCATAAATTTTCACTCGATGTTAGTTTGCGGTATCATTTTTAGTATTCCGAATTTGAATGCGTAGAAATCCAATTTTGAACTGTATTTTTAATTATTTTAGTCTCAAACATCATTATATGTGGTTTTATTTATTTTAAATAGTTAAACTTGTGTATTCTTACACTCCAAAATTTGACTTCTACATATTCTAAACCTAATTACTGGAAAGGAAAAAACCAAAAACAAAAAACAAACAAACTGACATTCAAGTGAAATCTTATGCATCACCATAATTTTTATCAAATTTATAATATATGATCGCAAACTATCTTAAATATCATTTTTGCGTCAAAACTCGAGATTTTATGGTACCATTACAAATGCATCATTAAGTATCACTATTGTATCAAAATTAGATTTCCATTGCACGGTATTTTTTTCAAAAAATACAATAATAAGTAAAATTTTAATCACTGAACAGTAATTTAGTTATAATCCAAAAATGTATAAACTAATGGGTATTTTTGTTTCAGTGAGAAAAAAACAAACTTGAGAGAGAGAAGAGAAAATTATATATAAATGGAATAAATGGCAAAACTTTGTTGAAAGGTACATGTTAGAAATCACAGTACTATTTTGGCTGCAAAATAAAAATTATAGTATCAAATTTTCCTATGTTTATCTTATTGTTATTGACATACATTTTTGAAAAAAGAAATTAATAATAATAATTTCATATGTGTAAAAAATGGATAGGCTGAGCGTTGAGGGAAAAAAAATCGTACAATTTGAACTTTTGAGACACTGGTGAGTGGGTAGGTATTATTGGTATTCGGAATCGTTGAGCACTGATTTCATTTTACCCGTTTTCGAATTCAGCATTTTTAGGCAAAGGAAAATTAAAAAGAATCTATTCAACAAAAAAAAAATAATAAAAAATTTGATCATGGTTCACTTGACATCTATTCGGCTATTTAGCATTTCTGAAAAAATATATATATTTTTTTCTATGAATCATATGTATTCTTTTTTAAAAAAAGTAAAAAAAATATGTATTTCAGTTCTTAAAATTTTACATTTGTAACTCATAAGATCTATATATTATTTAGTGAGAAAAACATGTTAATTTCTCGACCACTACAGATTCCATTTATTTTTGCAATAATAATTTGGTCTACATCGATATTAATCGCAGTGTATATGTTCCACATTTATTTATTAACTTTTGGGAGTTATATAAGTATTCAGTTTTAAACTTACAGTGGCAAAAACGTTTATTATTGCATTCACCCGATCTATTTAATTATTTATTATAAAAACGTCCAACGCTAAAGTTGCTCAATGTTAAAAAAGTAACTTCATAAATTTTTATCTATTACTTTCCGTGAAATAGTAAATAAAACAATAAAACACATATTATAATTAATGTGTTGTCCTATTTATGCCCCTTAATTTTAACCTAAAAATAATTTAAAAATAAGAAACTAAAAGAAAAAAGTATCAAACCTGTTGAAAATAGTATCAAAATAAATGTTAACGCGGCTATCTTTGAAGAACAACACCATTTCGGTTTGGCATGTGTGATTAGAGACCACAATGGTTTTCTTTTGAATGCTCTTACGAAGCTGTTTCGTGGTACTATTCATCCTATGGTAGCAGAAGCTTTAAGCTTTAAGCTTTAAGTATTTCCTTTCTTCTTCATCATACTTTCATTTTCCTACACTTCCACACAAACCAAAAAAACAAATTTTTCTCCTTTTCAAAAATTAAAAACCTACTCAAATAAAAATCATACATTACAATACATCCATATTTCAATTTAATTCAAATTCAAAATCTACCATACTGATCACATCCAAATTCAAAACCACTAACAAAATAAAAAATTTATCCAAAATATCTGAAAATGGCAAGCTCCATGAACTACCTTCAACCTCCCAACCCAACCCAACCTCGTTTACCCGCACAAGCCCCCAAACCTGTCGACAATGTTGCTGGAGTCTATTAGAATTTGGGATAAGATGAATGAGATTTTATCTCAAAATCAATTGACAATGAGAGGAGTAGCTCATTCATCTTATATATGGTAATTTATTTTCACACATTAAAAATGTGAGACTAATTCTAATACTCTCCTCACGTTTGGGCCTAGAAAATATAGGTATAACGAACGACCTTTAAAAGACCACATGACCAAACGTGACATTTAAAAGAATCCCAGAAGGCCAAATATCAAGAAATTTGTGGATGTACACGTTGGGAAATTTGTGGATTTTGAAACAGGTCAGAGACCCCAACACTGGAAACTGGCACACATTGGCTGAAAGGTCCCAAATAGAGATTAAAGGGGAGACAACAGAAGTATCTTTTTGGACCGACAACACTTTGGCTCACAACATATCACAAACGGCTTTTTTTTAAGCGGTGGCATTTGGGCTCACAACGGATCACAAGTGGCGATGGGATAAGATGAATGAGATTCTATCTCAAAACAATTGGCGATGGGAGGAGTAGCTCATTCATCTTATATATGATAATTTATTTCTACACATTAGCAATGTAGGACTAATTCTAATAGAGTCTCATTTCCCGTTAGTACTTCTTTCATTGATATCTCAAACCTTCCTTTTTTCTTTTACAAATTGATTTGAAGAAGGGAAGTTGAAGAAAGGAAGAAGGGAAGTTGAAAAAGAAAAATAAGGATTAAGAGTTTCTTTTTTAGATAAACTATAAATTCGGTTTTTATTTAAAAATAAAAATAAAAAAATTATAATAATTTTTATTTTTAATTCATAAGAAAAAAAAACTAATGTATATTTTTTTCTAATATTATTTTTAAGGTTTCTAAATTAAATTAAATTAAATGGGCAAGATTAAATTTATCAATCACCCACATAAAAAATAAATAATACTAACTTTAGAACAAACCAAAGCAAAAGAATAATGATCTATATAATGTAAAAGTATACCACCCACAATGATATTTTAACCATGTTGGACTTTTTTAACATGACTCTTTTATTACCAAAAGCATAAAAAATATTAAAAAATATGAATTAAAAATTAAAATACTGAAAAATCACCACTCGTCAAAGGCAAAATAAAAATTAAAATAAATAATTATAAAAATAACTTTTATATGAAAAAAAAAAATAAATTATTTTATTAATAATTATTTTAAAATTGACAAATATTAAAAAATACAGTTTTGTATTTACTTTGAAAAAATTACATTTATTTGGGCAAAATTAAGTTTATCAATCACCCACAAGAAAAATAAATAATACTAACTCTGAAACATTCCTCCTAAAAAAACACTTAGGGAATAGAATGGAAATGCTTTTGGGAATAAACAAGCCTCTCAATATTTTCTAGCTTAGTGTTTAGATGATAGAAAATTGTTGTTGTCTACAAGTGAACCAAAGACCTCTATTTATAGTGTTTTGAGGATCATATTTGAAAATCAAATTCTTTCATCACATGGCTGTTACCAGCACATTAATTTGTGTTTAATGGAATAAAAACGTTGGACAAGAGAGCTAGAAACATGCTCAATTAATTTGTATACATTTATGAACGTTTTCAAAAATCTGGTTCCAGATGTTCGAAAACAACCATAAAACAATATACGAACAACTATTAAACAACTGTTTCCTGAGAACTCAAAATGTAACTCCTCTCCGAGTTAAATCTTTTCCCAACGTCCCAATACCCATTTAAATGATATAATTGAGTATTGTAACAGTTTCTAACAACAATAAACTTATCTCATTAATTCTATAACTCCCATATGTAATAACTCACATAATTACATATTTATCAATTTTGATCATTAGGTTACAATCTATTTTTAGATTTGTAACTCCTCATATGTTACAATTTTATGTGTATTATTATACTATATATGATATAATATAACCTCCAACACATAATATATATTAATCTCATATTAATATATAATATTTCACATTTTAATCTTTATTATATATTTGTTAAATAACAAATATATAACGTACACTGACACACTTATTATTTTATTATTTTCGTAACTGATTTTTTTTTATTATTGTTGTTCATAATTGAGTTTTAAGTTTCATTTTTTTATTTGGTAATTCCAAGAAACTGGTTTTATGAGTTAATTTTTATTTTGGTTGCTTTATTAATAACTGGTTTCTCCCATTCACCATTTTTTTTGGTATTCTTTTATGGTTTTTTTTACTTTTTTATCTCTTTAATATAAAATTTATATGTTCAAAACTAGTTTTTAAATTTAGTATCGTTTTAAAAAGTTTAGTTATTAGGCATTGTGTATTTTTTATTACATTGTTGATGAAACTGGTTTTTTTTACTTCTTTTAATGAAATAATTAGTTTCTTTTAATATTGATGAAATGGTTTTTAATTTTTTTCATTATCTTATTAATGAAACTATTTTTTTCTGCTTCTTTTAATGAAATTATTAGTTTTTTTTAATGTTGATGAAACTGGTTTTTAAAGTTTGTATCATTTTTAGATTATAATTTTTTGTACTGTGTTTTTTTATTATGGTGTTGATGAAATTGATTTTTTTCTGCTACTTTTATTGAAATAATTAGTTCATTTTAATATATAGAATTAATTAGTTTACTACTCTATTACCTTGATAAAATTATTTTGGTATTGCATCAATTTCTATAAAAAAAACAAAAGCAAAAACAAAAACAAAAAATAGTATTTTAAAAAAATAGCTTCAGTTTCAGTTAAAAAAATAGCTTCTACTGAGAATTTTTTTAGTGTTTCATTTTTTAAAAGATAAAAAAGAAAAAGAAAAAGAAAAAGAAACTTAATTTTAAATTTTTTTATGGTATTCTTTTTTAAATAAAATGATTTTTTTCCATATTTTAGTTTTTTCTAAAAAAATATCATATTTAGTATAATTAAATTTTTATGCCATATATATCAAAACTTATCTTTCATTTCCCATATTTTTGCAAATAACCCAAAAATTATTTTGACAGTATAAATGTTGAAATTAGTTCAAAAGTAATATTTTGTGTAAAAAAAAAAAAAAAAAAAAAAACTACTTAATAACATTTGTTAATATTCTTTTTTTGGATAACTATTAGCTTCCGAAGAAAATGGTAAGAGTGTATAAGTAAATGTTCTTCAGCCTACTACAATGGTGGGCTCAAATCCAATGCTGACCGTTAAGCCCGGTAGTGATCGCTTGGATTTTGGTTAGGATATGAATGTTTGGGCTTAAATAATGTTTGGCATTTAAAAAGGGATAATTACACCAAGTATTGAAATTTTTAATTGTTTTACTTTTATATTGTGGGGTAAATTTTTTTTTCAAAAATACTGTATTTTTTATTTTTTTCAAAAATACTGTATAAGTTTATACTGTGTACTGTGTTAAGTTTTCACTGTTGTTCTACTGTTATTTTTAGTCGTTCTGTATTGTGTTCTACTGATGTTTTATAAAAACATAGTATTTTTGAAAAGATTTCCGTGTGACAGTATTTTTGTGAAAAATTACTCCAAATTCTAATATTTTTATAAGGGTGCGTTTGGAAGTAACTGTGTAATTACTAGGTAGGGTAATTACTAGGGTAGTAATTATACAGTGTAGTAATTACACTATATTTTAAAATGTAAAGTGTGTTTGGATATGAGGTGGTAATTACATATGAATTCCTAATATCTTGTTTGGCAAAATAGTTAGTAATTACATGGCAAGATAATATTTTTTAGTAGCTAATATTTAATATGGAAAGTTTTTAGTAATTACACAGTGTAATTACATTCAATTCTCATGGGGGGCATGAGAATTGGAGAGTGTAATTGGAACCCCTCAATTACTTCCAATTACACAGTTACAGTGTAATTACATGGTCAGACAAACATGCCAAATTGTGTAATTACCTCCAATTACACATAAATCCAATTACAATGTGGTTTTCCAAACGCACCCGTTTGACGTGTTTGTGTGGCCATGTAATTACATAGTAACTGTGTAATTAGAGGTAATTGGGAGGCCTCAATTACTCTCTCCAATTCTCATACCCCCCATGAGAATTGGGTGTAATTACACAGTGTAATTACATACCAAAAATAAATTTAAATTATTTTAATTAATTGATATGATGTTTTAATTATTTTTAATGTATTGACTTTCCCTTTTTCTATCAATCATCAAAAAAACAAGGTTGGAGTGTATTAGCATGTTGTGTACTTCACAACTTTATTTGCAAGTGGAATTGGGATGATGAATTTTTCGAATAGGACATGGAAAATGAAATAGGAAATTGTGAAAGTTTGAACAATATTGCTTTTGATTCAGATTCACATGAAGAACTTGGTGACGGGCCAGCAGATGATGACAAGCAATATATGTTTAATTTTAGAGATATAATAGCTCAAAATATATGGAACGCAAGAGCAATTAGATAGTCTTAAAAAAATTATTTTAAATATTTGCTACTAAATTGTTATAGTTTTGACTTTATTTTATGAAGAGATTATTATTTATTTATATATTATTAATTGATGAAATTTATTTTTAAATATTATAATATTAATTTACTGTGTAATTACTAACTATCATGCCAAACATGATATTAGGAATTCACATGTAATTACCACTTGACATCCAAACACACTTTGTATTTTAAAATACAATGTAATTAGTATACAGTGTAATTACTACCCTAGTAATTACACTGCATAGTAATTACACAGTTGTTTCCAAACAGACCCTTATAAATTTTTAATATTTTATTTGATAAAATAGTTAGTAATTACATAAGAAAATAATAATTTTTAGTACTTAATATTTAAAATGTAAAATTTTTAGTAATTACACATTGTAATTACACTCAATTTTCATGGAGAGTATGAAAATCGGAGAGTGTAATTGATACCTCTCAATTACCTCCAATTATGCAGTTTTAGTGTAATTATGTGGGATCAAACAAACACACAAAGTTGTATAATTACCATCATTTACATCCAATTTCAATTCCTTTATGGCTTTCTAAACACGCCCTTAGTTATTTCAATTATGTAGTTATAGTGTAATTATGTTGCCACACAAATACACAAATCTGTGTAATTACTTTCAATTACATCCAATTTTAATTTTCTCTTGGCTTTCTAAACACGCTTTTAGTAATTTTAAGTAATTGATTTTTGTGTATTAATTTTAATTTGATTGTTTTATGTAACTTACTTTTTTTGTATCAAATTTTTTAATTAGCTGATAAAGTTAGTTCGACGTCCAACTCCAATGACGACATGAACGTTTAACTCCGATGACAAAAAAAACTTCAACAACTTTTTCGGTGGTGATATTTGCGGCGGCGATGAGAACCCTTACGACTTTCCCACAACTTATTTCTAGTAACATTTTCGGCAGCAATGACAAAAATTCAGCGATTATTCGGTGGTAATAGCTGCTATGGCGATTTGACAGGCAATAATTGTTCTTGAAAATCATCATGTTTTGTGACATTACTTTTTTCTCTCATATTTTTATAAACTATGTTAATTTTTTCTACCTTTCTTAAGTTCTCCAATACTTAAGCTCCATAACAGGAAAGTTATTATCAGTCCTTTGCGTTGTTGCTGCAATCACCCAGTTAAGTCCTCTTCTCATGCATTATTTTTATTTCGTTCTAAAACTACAATATGGCACTACCTTCCCACTGCGATAGGACATCATTTTAATGTTACCACCGCCATTAGTATCGTTCTGGCCATTCACACAACCATCTTTAGCACTACACATCAAAGTATTAATGGTTTATTTATTTATGTTTTATTAATTAATCAAAATTAAACCCAAGAAGACTCTAATGTAATTTTTCTTATTGATTTATTGGTTTTAATTACTGGTTTACTTTTTATTTTTTTCAAATCTAAAACTCCTAATTAACATCTACAAAAGGTTTCTATAGGGATGCTGCTAACTTTGATGACTTTTAAGATAAGGGGAGGCAGCTAGCAGTGATAATACTTCCATAAAAACTAAATAATTAATGGTCCCAAATTCTTATCGTTTTTTACCTAAAACAAATATAAAAAATGGAAGCATCTCCAGTCCAGAGCATCACACTACACATATATATACAGTAACTTTTTTTTTTTTTTTGATAGTGAAAATTGTTATGAGGTGGAATATTGTTCCATATCGCTGTCTTTGTTCCTAATTAATGCTCAATTTCAACAAAAGGATAAAATATGTTCATTTTTCATTTTTACATTTCTAAACATTTTTCTTTTTTTTTTGCATTTTTACGAAATTCTATATAGAAATCTATATTGCAACTAGCGCTGCAACCTAACTTGCAACAAAAAAATCCTACAGAAACCCCTATTGCAATTAGCCCTACAACCACTTTAGAAACTCAAACCGTAAATTTGAAAAAAAAAAAAAAGTTAAAAAAATAGTATTTGGTGTAATTCCCCTAAAATATTAATTAAAAAAAATAAGGGGAATTTTCATAAATATGGGAATTGAGGGTATAGTTTATTTTTTTATGGCATAAATAAATAATACTATAGGGTCATGAGTTTTTTTATTATTATTATTTTTTACATTCATATGTTTTTTTTTATGCCATATTTTTGTAAAAAAAATAGAAATCCCATATTTGTAAAACAACAATAAATTTTGCCGGAAAAGTCGTCGGCACTGGAAAAGTCACCGGCATCAGAAAAGTCACCGAAAAAGTCATCGTCACCAGAAAAGTCAACGAAAAAGTCAACATCGTCGGAAAAGTCACTGGAAAAGTCACCAGAAGTAAATGTTTAAGATATAAATAAAAGTATAACTGGTTATGTGAATAAACACTAATAACTTAAACCAGTTATAATTGAAATATAATCGGTTCTGTAACATAATAAATAAATATAAATAACATAAAATAACTCAGACCAGTTATAATTAAAATAGAACCGGTTCTATAACAGTGTTATAATGAAAAAAAAAATAAATAACACGAAAGAACTCAAACTGGTTATAACTAAAATAGAACTGATTATATAACATAGTGAATACAAACAAGTAACACGCAATAACTCAAGCCGATTACAATTAAAAACAAAAAAGAAATCAGTTCCTAAAACACTGAAATATAAATTAAAAACAAAATTAGTTTCACAATAAAATACTTCTTAACACATAATATCTCATAAAACCGGTTATAATTTTTTTTAAAAAAAAGTGGGGATCAAATGTCTCGGATATAATAAAAATAAAACCGGTTCTATAACATTATGAATAAAAATAAATAACACGAAATAACTCAAATCGGTTATAATTAAAATATAACCAGTTCTGTAGCATAATGAATAAAAATAAATAACACAAAATAATTTAAACCAGTTATAATTAAAATAGAACCGGTTCTACAATAGTGTTATAATGAATAAAAATTAATGACACGAAATAACTCAAAACCGATTATCACTAAAATAGAATGGGTTATATAACATAAATGCAAACAAGTAACACACAATAATTTAAACCAATTACAATTAAAAAATAAAGGGGAAATCAGTTCCTAAAATACTGAAACATAAATTAAAAACAAAACTAGTTCTACACTAAAAAAAACTCTTTTCACATAATACCTCATAAAACCGATTATAATTTTCAATTTAAAAAAATATTGAGGCATAAATATGAAAAGAACCAGCTCCATAACAAAATAAATAACACAAATAATAACACACAATAACTAAAAATATAATATAAAAAAACTGATTATATTTATAAACTAGTTAAAAATTTGAGAAAAAAAAAACTAGTTTCGTAAAACAGCTAAGATAAAAACTCACACAAAAACCAGTTAAATAAAACAAATCAATAAAAAACTAGTTCCTTAAATTAACTAAATAAAAAACCAGTTCTCAAAATAACTAAATTAAAAACTAGTTTCTAAAATAAATAATTCAAGAATTAATTTTTGAATTGATTAAATAAAAAACCAGATGACATAAATTAAAATAGACTCGGTTCCACAACAAAATGACTAAAAACAAATAACACACAGTAACTCAGAAACCGGTTATAATTTAAAAATACATTTAGTTCTATAACATAATGAATAAAAATAAATAACACAAAATAATGCAAACAAGTTATAATTAAAATATAACTGGTTCTGTAACATAGTGAATAAAAATAAATAACACAAAATAACTTAAACCAGTTATAATTAAAATAGAACCGATTCTATAACAGTGTTATAATGAACCAGTTTTATAACAATGTTATAATTAATAAAAATAAATAACACAAAATAACTCAAACCGGTTATAACTAAAATAGAACCGGTTATATAGACATAATGAATACGTATTTTTGAGGTAGATATGGTATGAGTGTAATTATTTGGTGGGTTGAAGCATGTTGAATGGATGTTTTTGTTTAAGCTATTTTATATAACTAGTTTTTGTGTGAGAGTTTTTATCTTAGTTGCTTTTCGAAACCAGTTTTTTGGTCTTAAATTTTTAACTGGTTGATAAATATAAACGACTTCTTTATATTATATTTGAGTTATTGTGTGTTATTATTTGTGTTTATTTATTTTGTTATGGAACTGCTTCTTTTCATATTTATGCATCAATATTTTTTGAAATTGATCTCTATTTTTTTTAAAAAAAAATTATAATCGGTTTTATGATATATTATGTATTATGAGGTTTTTTTTTATTATAGAACTAGTTTTGTTTTTAATTTATGTTTTAGTGTTTTAGAAACTAATTTTCCCTTTATTTTTTAATTGTAATCGGTTTAAATTATTGTGTGTTACTTGTTTGTATTCATTATGTTATATAACTTGTTCTATTTTAGTTATAACTGGTTATAATTTAATTATAATTAGTTTGAGTTATTTTGTTTTATTTGTTTTAATTCTTTGTGTTACAGAACCGGTTATATTTCAATTATAACCGGTTCTATTTTTGTTTATATTTGAGACATCTACTTCTGGTGACTTTTTCAGTAACTTTTTCTGGCAACAGTGACTTTTCCGATGACGATGACTTTTTCGGCGACTTTTCCGACACTGATAGTTTTTCCCGCGACTTCTCCGGCGCCGGTGACTTTTCCAACGACTTTTTCGGCAAAACTTATTATTGTTTACAAATATGAGATTTCCATATTTTCATATTTTTGTACATAAAAAAATTCATATAAATGTAAAAAACAAAAAAACCCATAACCCCTTAGCTTTATTTATTTGTTAGCTTTTCTTTCACATAATTTTGTGTTAATTTAAATATATATTTTTTAAAATTTTAGTTGCATATATATATACTAGTGTAGGGCACGTGCGTTGCACGTACTCCTACAATCTTAGTGGAAAATGAATGAAAAATTAATTAGAAACTAAGAACATCTCTAATGGAAAACTATAAATGTAGTGTATTGTTATTTTTTGAATATTTTATTAAAACTTAATTTTAATAGTGATTTAAAATATGTGTAAAATTTGACCAAAACTAAAAATTGTACTAAATTTGGCACAAAAGATAGCATGAGCTAAATTTTAGTCCACAATAAATATCACATTTTTTAATTACCTCTTTGACATTCATTAATACTATTCATTAATAAAAAAATTATATTTATAAGATATTAAAATAATATAATATAATTAATTGTTTTGTATATTTTCAATGAACATTAATGATAGTATTAATTTTATAGCTAATTTGCACATTGGAGCACAAATACAAAAATTGAGCTAAATATAGTTTTATAATATATATATTTTAGTCAAATTTAACCCAAAATATATACCATCTATTAAAAATGGTGTAAGCTAATACTTAAAACGAATCAATGTTTCCTATTTTTTTCTTATAAAAAGGCAATCCAAAAACAACAAATCTGACTGATAGAACATCCTGCTACAAGTTTTTTCACGAACAAACATCTTATATAGTGAATATATATTACATTTACATTACACAATATTATCTATATGAATGAGCTTGACTATAATCATACAAAGAGGTCAAAGAAGGTGACATGTAACACAGTAAATGAAAAAATAGTGTGTTAATATTATCCTCCAAAGTAGTTGTATGTAATAGTACTGGAGACTGGAGATAACCACAAGTTAAAGACTTTGATCTTTGATCTTATGATATGAAAAGTCCATCTACGCATCTAAAAGATAGTAGGTTTTGGAGAACTAATTAATGCTAAACAATGACACGATATATGTTTCTCTTATAACACAGTATAACTTAAATTCAATAAATCAATGGAACAAAGCTTAAATAAAATAAAAGAAAATCAACACAAATAAGTTGTTCCTTATTTTCCGTAGAAACATATACAACATATATAGTATACCTTTAATCAAATAATTATACTATGTCTAGGTTATCATATTAAAACATACACAAATAAACTCAACAAATTCAAAACACATCAAACCACTAAATTAATTGGGAGAATTTTCAATAACAAAAACAAAATATAATGTATTTTTAGCTAGGGCCAAATTTGGCACACATTACATCACCGTTAGAGTTAAGTTTTAGTAAAATATAACTCGTCCAACTAATCCGAACAACCCGATTAAGAGGGTTTTTTTTTTATATATATATTTATATGTTTTATTATATATATATCATATAATTTATATGACTATTTTAAAATATAAATTTTAAACTAATATATTTTTTTATGGTGGTTGATTTGAACATTAAATTTAATCTATATATATTTGTCTCGTTATTACAATTAACTAAAATATAATAATTGTATGTAAACAAAAAATATTAGTGGTCGGTTTGGACTGGTTAACCCGACCAAACCGACAAATTTTATTGGGTGGGTTACTATTTTTTTTTAATTGGACGGGTTGCACTTAGATTTTTGTAACCCGATATTTATATTGAGTTGAATAAAATATAGCATAAACCGACCGACGAAAAATGAGTATGAAGTTGGCCAAGATAAATTTTAAAAAAAAAATGAAATACATAAAAACTATTTTGATAAATAAAAGAAAATACTATTGTAAAAAAAAATATTAGTGGTCGGTTTGGACTGATTAACCCGATCAAACTGACAAATTTATTGGGTGGGTTACTATTTTTTTTTCTTAATTAGACGGGTTGGACTTAGATTTTTGTAACACGATATTTATATTGAGTTGAATAAAATATAGCATAAACCGACCGACGGAAAATGAGTATGAAGTTGGCCAAGATAAATTTTTTAAAAAAATGAAATACATAAAAACTATTTTGATAAATAAAAGAAAATACTATTGTAAAAAAAAAATATTAGTGGTCGGTTTGGACTGATTAACCCGACCAAATTGACAAATTTTATTGGGTGGGTTACTATTTTTTTTCTTAATTGGACGGGTTGGACTTAGATTTTTGTAACCCGATATTTATATTGAGTTGAATAAAATATAGCATAAACCGACCGACGGAAAATGGGTATGAAGTTGGCCAACATAAATTTATAAAAAAAAAATGAAATACATAAAAACTATTTTGATAAATAAAAGAAAATACTATTGATAAAATAAATGTACTATAATGCCCTCTTAAAAAATTAAAATAAAAGGGTAATATTGTATAATAAGCAGGAGGTGAAGAAGCCTCTTATTATATATAAGAAATATATATATTTTTATTTTTTATTTTATTTTTTTTTTGTCTTATTTTAATATTTATTTTTAATATATTTTTTTTTAGAATTTGAGAAAAGAAGATTCATTATTTTCTAAAAAAATAAGTATAATTTAAACATATAAAATTTATACAAAATAAAAATAAAATCGGATGCTTTTATAATTTTTTTGAGGTTTAAATTCTCCTTCTTGTAAATAATAATAATAAAAATAATTCTGCCCAAGTGTGCCCCTTCTTTAAATCTCCACACAAAACCTACCCAAAGCACAGTGTTCTTTGGGTCCTCAAGTTATAGTGGAACAAATAAAGTAAATAAAGAAAGCAGCAAAAACTGAAAATGAAACCCATAGTTTTGGCAAATTGTTCAGTGTTCTTTAATTAAATTAGAAATTTAGAGCTAGCCTATATTTTTATGATTAAAATTATTTCCAGAACTGAGTGAGACAATTGTTATGGGATAGCATCATAGCATGTGATTCGAAATTATGGTGACCATAACTAAGGAGCAAAATGCATCACAAATACATTACCAAAAAAGAGAAAAGGTAAAAAAGAAAGAAAGAAAGGGAGAAAAATCAAAGGTGGTTTTGGTTGATGTGTCACAACTCACAGCCTACACCCCTGCTGGAACCCATATGCATTATATATATATATATATATGATGTCCCTACTACACCTATCTCTTTATTTATTTTACTTTGTTTCTTTGTTTGTATTCCTCTCTATCATTCTTTCTACTCCCAAAAAGTAGAATTGCTAAGTCTATAACTCTGAAAGCAAAACCTGAAAAATAAAATATAAAACAAGTGTCCAGTCTAGTCTCAAATGTAAAAGAGTATAGTCACTATACACCCAAGCAAAATTCAACTCTACATGCGTATATGGACCCTAGCTATATCATGCCAATACATATATTTTCCTTTTGAGTAATATATTTGCACAGTAAGAGTTACCACTTCCAATAACCCTTTTATAATAGAAATTTGAAGAAGTGGCTCCTTCTACACATGATGTAAACTCTTTTTTTATTATTATTTTAAAATATCTGTATTGTCTTTAAATGAAATTCTACATGTAGAGAAATATTATTTCTTATTTAAATATCTTTTAATAATATTTAAATTTTATTTTATTCTTTTTTATTAATATGCATTTATGGTAAAATATATTATTTAAATGATTTGGAGAAGTTATTGGAAAAAGAAAATAAAGAAGTTGTGGATGACATTCTGTAAAAATTTGATGTAAAATAGAGAATTGAGATTTCGGTGATGTGGAATTTCTATAAAATTGGCATTTAAAGACGGTTATTTCAACTGAATAGTAAAAATAGAGTAGCTAAAATGTATTTTATTAGTTTTGAGTTCCCGCTCGCTGAAAATTGACATTTAAAAGCGATTATTTTATAAAAACTGTAACTATAGAGTCCCCCAATATTTGAGCTAACAGTTTTTTATTTTTCGATGTGAGCTTTAGATGGAATGCGACCCAATAACAAAAACAGGCAATTAATAAACATAACAAAAGAACATATTCCTTTTAATTTTTTTAGAAAATTCGGAAGCATAACAGCTGTATTTTGGATAAACCCAAAAATCATAACTTGCATAAATATTTGTACAAAAATATATTTGGAACTCAGTGCCCCAGAACAATCCAGAAAAATATGCAGATTAAGTTTTCAATTTTTCAAACAATTTGCAAATCATAAAAATTAAGAATATGTCTAATGTTATACAACACTTATAAAAGTCAAGTCCAATAATCAAGTTGAGTCCCTACCTCTCCCAAGTCGTTAAACTTTGTCCAAAAGATGATCTTAAGCTCTCAAGTCCCGAGCTCCAATTATTTAGTCAAATCTTAGATATTACTCTCACCTATACCATGAAATGGTTAAATAATTATCATCATCATATTCTACATCCAAAACTGAGTCCAACGACATATAACATGACTATATTTAATATTTGGAGTTTCGAAGCCTCACCTAAGCAGTGTACATTAACAATCAGTGTTTGTAAAAATCGTTGTACCGAAAATGTCACCAAAAATAGGGGTAGTGTATATCAAAATGACCACCTCGATGAGTAGATCACACCCACGCCAACCGTTTGTCAAAACAATGCACGATGCCATCGAAAAGGGGTAGAGCTACAAAAATATCACTACATTCTAAATCTAAACCAATACAAATTTATTATCAAACCATCAATTAATCCTTAATTAAGTACTACTAATGAAGTAATAATTAAATGACTATTTATGTAACTAGTTATTTAATTAATTAATGAATTGAAATGTTATAATTTTTTAAACAGAGCATACGATTATATAGGGACATCAATTAATGCGTATCTTAGGTCGTGGCCAGGAATTTTACTAGCAACTTGTCCAAGACAACCTAAAAATAAAGAATGTGGTTTTTATGTTTTGAAATACATAACTAACATCGTCGCACATGCAAACTCCAACCGTTATATACAAATAAAAAAGCAGTAAGTTTTAATTATTGATTAGTATTTATTATAATAACAAATAATAATATATATATATAAACTAATTTAAATTTTTACTTTTTTTTTTCAGTTTGGAAACAAGCAGGAATACAATCCAAAAATTGATTTATTACCAGTACAACGACAGTAGATAGAATAGCTAATGGCGGTGATTCACAAAGACTTGGACGATTTATGCTAAAAGGCCTAAGAACTTTTCTTTCCTAGATTATTTTTTAGGTTAACTTGTAGTTAGATTTATTAACTTGTTAATACTTGGACTAATTTTACAATATTTGTGTAATATTTAATTGTAATTTATTTAATTATTTCTATGAAATGAAATTAGGTATATTGGTCAATCATAAAATTAATTTAAATAATATTTAATTTACCTTTTAAAAAATAAATATCTAATTTAAATTTAATTTAAATAATATAATATGTAAATTAATAAATATATAATTAAATTAAATTAAATTAAATAAACTGAAAAAAAGAGGTAATCATTAGATATTTGTCGTCGGTTGTTATGGGTGTATATGACGTCAGTTATTTGCTAGGAACTAATGCTATATATGTACACTCATGGCGTCGGTTCCTAGCAAATAACCGATGCCATATGTAATCCTATGGCGTAGGTTATTTTAGACCTTACAGTGTTACCTAGATCAGCATCGCTAGTAAATTTTGTCAAAACCGACACTGAAAGGTCTTAAAAATCGCCTCTAAAAGGTGTTTTTATAGTAATAAATGTTTTAGGGTATAGCTTAAGTGCACATACTCAAATAATTAATTAATTATGTATATATAGTCGTCAATACTAGCTAACTTTGTTAAGAAACTTGTACAATATTAGAATTTGTAAATAATAGGAAGGAGAGAGTAAGATGGATGAAGAGCTTAAAGAGGATGGGGAGTAAGAGGGATGGAGAGAATAATTTATCTCATTTGTGATATTTGTTATGAGGTATGGTGTTGATTGGGAGAAAAAATTAATTGGTAAAATTACGAAATTGTCCCTTAAAATATAAGTATTAATTTATTGTTTTTTAATCATCTTATTTAGCAAATTTGATTTTGTTTTAAAAAATGAAAATTAATTTTGTCTAATTTCTAAAATCCTCCCAAATTGGAAGAGTGTTTTGTAAAAATAATCTTTATGAAAATTTTTATTAGTAAAATAACTTTGTATGGTTGTAAAAGCGACCATAAATTACATTGTGAGACCATAAAAAATTATTATGGTCGCAAAACGATCATAAATTTACACCATCCGACCATTATATGGTCACGTAAAGTAAATTAAGTTAGGTTATTATATAAATTTTAATATTTCACACTCTTAATTTGACAAATTTTCACAAATTGGAAGAATTATATTTTTAAAGTTTAGAGGGAGTCCCCCCCCTCCCCTTGACAAAGAGAAGTTTCTCTCCTTATTCCCTCCCTCTCCATCCACCCATCTCTCCCTCCATACCTACCAAACATAGTCTAAGATAAACACATACCTACATACAATTCTCTATCTTCATCAATAGTCACATATTGAATTTTGTGCTCTCTCGTGACCTAGTACGGATCACTAGTGACAAATATCCAACAAAGGTAAAAAACCTCAATCACATATATATCTCTGTCTATGATTCAAATTTCACACAAAACACAAGCATACAAAAACAAAATACACAACTTGGCTGCAATAATATATGATCATATCCTTTTCTACGTATACTCTAGCTATCTCTTCCACTCAATCAAATCCATCAACAAGAACCTCACAATTCCTCTTTAAAAACAACCCCACCCTCCTCCCAATAGGGCACAATGCATCTATACATCACAAAATAATACAATTAATTATATATATAGTATAGCTAGAGAATATATCTTTCATATATTTTTCTCTATATATCTCTCTTTCTCCTTATAGCCAAAACAATAATAATAAAATAATATAGCTAGTCAATATGGCTTCTTCTGGTAACAAGGTTTTTGCAGCCATTGTAATAATGTCCATCCTTAATTTGCACACTTGCTACGCTTGTCACAATACCAATAAGTGCAAGCCACCAACACCGGCGTCAGCTCCGCCCGCGGAATATTGCCCAAAAGACACGTTGAAGCTAGGAGTGTGTGTGGACGTGCTGGGATTGGTGAATATAGTGGTTGGTAGCCCTCCAACTACCAAATGCTGTGCTCTCCTCCAAGGCTTGGCAGATTTAGAGGCAGCCTTGTGTCTCTGCACAGCTCTTAAGGCCAATGTACTTGGTATCAACATCAACATACCAGTTGCTCTTAGTGTCCTCCTAAGTGCTTGCCAAAAAACACTTCCACCAGGCTTCACATGCCAATAAATTAAGATGACCACCCTACCCTTTACGTACGTATACGTACTAATTAAAAAGAAAAAAATCGTCCTGGTGGTGGTACGTGTCTTGCATGTTTTTGTTTTTAATTGTGATTTTCTTCTCCAATATTAATTTGTTGGAGAGGGAGATCGAGTACGTACTTAATTAGTTAATGTGTTTTATTATATTTTAATTCGTTTTCGATAATAAAGTAGGCACATCTCTTTGCCTATGTGTATTGTGTAAGATCTGGTTTTAATGGAATGAATAATACGTACGTAATATTTGTTATTGCCTTCGAAATCTGCATGACAATGCACAATAAATATGTAATATTACATAAATATATATATATATATATATAAAATTCGAAAATCGAGAAATATAACTTTAACAGTAGAATTAATAACTTGCACTTTTGGTTTCCGTCAAAGAAATGTCACTTGTGTTAATGTGCTGGCAAAAGTTAGTATTGCGCTGGTAAAATAGAATTTATTTGTGTTGTGTTGGCAGAAGGACGGTATTAGAACTTTTGCCAGCATAAAATGAAAAGCGCTGACAAAGATGACTTTTCCCAGCACGTAAATATGCTGGTAAAAGTTAGATTTTAGCCACTGTAAATGTACGTTGGTAAAACTTTGACCTCTTTACCAGTGCAGTTTACAAAATGCGCTGATAAAAGTTACATTTACCACTGCAGTAACGAACTGTGCTAGTAAAAGTGACAAGTTTCTCAATCCTAAATGTGAAATACTGTGGTGTCAATCACAATATACAATGTTGTATACTGGTATACAATTAAATATAAATTAAATTTCATATACTTAATTTATAATGTTTATTGATATAATTAAATATTAAATTTTAAATATTTAATATAAAAATTATTATAAACTATCATTAACTATATATTCACAACAAATCACCCACAAATTTGTTTAATCACAATCTCATTCCAAAAAAAATCTGCTTATTTATAATTTTTTTTGTTGGTTTAACAGAATATTTGAAAATTTTAAGAATATTTTGTTAAATTTAATGGTGTTAGTAGACTTAGTTTTATAAATATATATAAATATTAATATTATTTATTTTAAATTAATTTAAATATATATAAATATTAGGGTAACTATTCAATGATTACATTTTTCTTTGACCTGTAATAGTAGGTTACTAATAGATAAACATTCATTTTTTAGAATTAGTTAATTATAATTAACTATTTTCTTAAAATAATTAATTAAATATTTAACAAGAACTCTTTTAGCAATTAATATTTATAAACAATTTTTTTTATTTATATTTAAATCCTTACTCTAATCATTTTAACAATTAAGTCATTTAATTATAATATTTACAATAAAATTTATTTTTTTTACAAAAATTAAATTTCTTTTTATACAAATTAAAATTCTCTTTTTATAATAAATTTTAAAATAATTAATTATTTTTAAATGATAGTTAATTATTTTGTTACAATTAGATGAACTAAGTATGAGACCTCAAGCTAGTCAATTGATAACAAGTGTAGCCATTTTTTTTCTAAAAAATTCTTCAACTTATTTTACTTTTTACTTTTTAAATATTTAAATAAAAAAATTAAATAATTAAGAGTAATAATTTAAAATTAAGATTACACGTATAATAAAATTTAAATTATGAAATTATATGTGTATAATTTTAAATTATACAAAGTTTTGCTATAAAATTTTAAATAATTTAAGTGTAAAAAAATAAATTGCTAAAAGATCCTTATATAGTAATAAATTGTAAAAAATTAATTAATAATTATAATTAATTTAATTTTAAAATATAATTAATCTTAATTAAAGTTTTATAAGGAAATAAATTATTAGGTTACTTCCAGGTTACAAGTTATTTATTATTTATTTTTATTTAATTTCTAAATTAATCACAACAATTTAATAGTAATCTAATGACTTAAAAAAATGTAACCATAATGGTTACAATAAAAATGTAACCATTGAAACCTCTTCCATAAATATTAATATACTCTATTTGTAACATTATTAATTTTTTAATTGTTATTTTTATATTCAGAGTATGTTTAATATACATTATAATAAATATTGTTCAATATATATTATTAATATATTTATTTTAATAAATTAATAAGTAATTTTTTTTAATTTATAAAATTTTAAAAATACATATAACAAAAATAAAAATTAAAAATATAATTAATTATATATGCAATAGGCATAATAATGATAACTTAGTGTATATATATATAAAAAAAATAATTGATTTGTATATTTTGCAGAGCTACAATAAAATATTATTGCATTTTTTATTTGTACAGTTTAACAATTACAATAAAATATTATTTGTAATTTTTTTAAAGATTTTTTTCAGGTGACAAATGCTAAAATGCACGCTAGTCCTCGTTAATCTATTGAACAATTATGTAGTTTATATATTTAAATTAATTTTAAATTTAAATATACTTAATTATTAATATTTTTTGCGTATTTTCATAAATGATTTGGTGATTATTTTTTTAAAAAAATTATTAAAAGATATTAATAGTAATATTATAATATTATTAGTATAATTTAATATTAAATTTTATAAATATTAACTAATATAAATAATCGTTAACCGCTAACCACTTATAATCTCATAATGATTTGAGTAATATTGATACTTATATTTGACCAGATAGTCAATCTGGTATATAAGGAGACTATTGAGATTATGGGAAAGGATTACCTTATTAAGCAATAATGGAAAGGCATACTCACCCAGATTGGGGGAAAGACTTATAAATTGAGATGCAATTTAATGGATATGTATTCGAGTGATTGGTGAATGTTGGGTCACAAAGTAGGTTATTTATTAAACAATGGACTACATATTTAAGGATAAAATGAGTTTTAGAATGATTAGCCAAGTATGAAGACAGTGATGATTGCTAGGAAGCAATAGTAGCGTACGAATCATGGAGTAAAACCTTTGTGGTAATAACAGGAAAAGAATATAAGAGTCTTAGATATTAATGAATCAACACCATCGACGAGAGACTCACTACAAGTTGGAGTGGTAGTTCATACCAAGGGATTATCAATGAAGCAAAGAATATACTTGAGGTATTTCTAGGTGTGTTAAAAGGAGAATTTTAGGATTTCTACCTAACACAGATACGAAGCTTTGAGATCAAGGGATGATCTTTGATTAATTATTATTAGCTAAGAATTTAGGAAATTAGATTTAAATATCGAAAGGATGAAAACAAGAAATATAAGTAGGAACGATGAAGAAGCAAGCATCTACTTTTTGTTAACTTGCCATGAGCTTACCTTGGAGTTAAGTATACTTAACTCGGGCTAATCTTTTTAGGGACTTTTTTGTATGATTTTTCGTCCCCTTTCTGATCTTACTTGCCACTATTTATAATCACATAGTAGGCAGTTAATTACAAAGTTGTCTGTAATCTTTTTACAACGATTATCCCCTAGAATCATGGGATCTGATTACATATTACATTAAGTAAATGTAGTTTTTATTTAAATTTCACAGAGCTGTGAATATCCCACTTTTACTAGGTTACAGTGAATGTGTATTAAATATATTATAAGCCTTATCGTATTGGAATGCCTCGCTGGGAATAGAGTCGAGTTATTCTTAAGGGCGAGCTGGAGCTCGTCATATGTCTTTCCAAGGTTGATAATGCTTTTACTTTAATTCTGACAACTGCAGTTTCTGGTGACGAGATGATCTTTTTCGCGTGCATGCCTTCCTTCGAAGAGATGGACGCCTCGCTATCTCTCCCTTTGGTTCACCCATCTGTTATACTTAGTTTGTATACAGTATATTATACGCTAAGTGACTCCATTGTCATTATATCTCCTCCACGTAACGAGGTTAGTGCATCGCCTTGTACACCTGAAGTTACATAGTTTCTCATCGAAGCACAAGGCAACAATTTATATATTTTTATCTCGCATAAGAATGTTCAGTCAGTAGAGTTGTAAACATACTCTGTTAATTATGCTTTTAACGAGTTATTCCATTTCAAGTGTAATTATGATTACCTGTCTGAGTTCTTATTTTACCTAGCTTGACATGTGTCATCCTCTGATATGCTAGCCAAATTTCGGGTATAACAATACATATAAATTAATAGCTAGTAGATACAAGTATGTACTGTTATTACTGTTTGGTTTTGTAAGTACAAGTCGGACTTTTTGACACGATATGAAATTGGTACGAGCTTAGAAGATACGAATACGACTAGGCACAAAAAAATATGAGCCTAGACACAATACGACACGATAGTATAAATTGACACGACACAACACAAAAAATATATTCTTAAGCATGATACGATATGAGAAGTACGAAATGCACGATACGTAAGCATGAATAGACTAACCTAAAAAATACGACACACGACAAGCCTATAAAGCACAACACGCCATATTAAAAATCTTATAATATATTAAATAAAAATAATAAGATATGAGTTTATTAATTATAAATAAATTAAAATAATAATACTTTAAATATAATACTGAATATTATAATTCTATAATTAAAACTATTAAAATATAAAAAATTAAGATTATATATTAATTAATTTATAATGTGTTATAAAAATTTGAGTATTTATAAGTAAGTATTCAAATTCATGTTAAATTTTTTTTAAGATTTTTTCATTTATACTTTTATAATTGATTTTTTATTCATTTATAAAAATAGATCCAACATAACCTTGAAATGGAATAGCATAACCTCAAAATAGAATTTTTTTTTTATAAAATTGACATAGTATAACCTAAATAGACAGCATAACCTCAAAATACAAATAGTTTTATAAAAATAAAAAAAAAATATAAAAGTGAAGAAAAAAATAAAAAATGCAGTATACATGGCAATTTTTCTAATTTTTTATATGATAATCGGTAAAATATTATTCAAAAGGTATATAAAGATAATTAAAGCTTTAAAATATACATATAATTTATTAATTGTAAAAAAATTGAAAAAGCAAAGTACGAATTTAACTCTGAATATAAAAATTGACTGATCTATTTAGATAACTAGGCAATATAGCCGCGCTTTTAGTATAAGTATTTCTGCTTTTGATGTACTCAATGATATTTATTTATAGATTTTTTAATTTATATTAGATATAAAAATATTTTAAAATAAAATATAGATATGTACATTGATGTACATATATAGTGTAATTGGATAGACATTTTTTTTTAAAAAAAATTAACATAATAAAAAAATAAAAGAAATAATAAAACAATTAAAAAAATGAGTAAAAAATATAAATATATAGATTATTTAAATAAAAAAAGAGAATTAAGGAGAGAACAAATAAAGATAATTAGATAGATTTTAGACCGTCACGTCAGTGCTTCATACTTCAATAGATAGATAAAAATGGTAGATATTATTTATAATTCAAAATTAAAAAAAATAAATAAAAATAGAAAAGAAGATATGTGATGCATAAAAAATGAATAAAAAATAGAAAAGAAGTAAAAACAATAAATTGTATGGTTTAATTTATATTTTGAAAATACATTCAATTATGAATCATATAAAACACTAATAATAAAAAAAATCTGATTTCAAAATTATTTTATAAATTCTTTTATAAAAATGAAAATGTTTTTTAGGAAAAAAAATATAGATGTGAGATTATATGAATGTCCTTACATGAAAACTATACAATTAAAGTATATACATATATTCAATTTTTTTTTAAAAAAAACATGATTATTGATAGTTTTATTAGTTTTTATTTTATAAATGATACATAAATATTTAGTCATTTGCTAAAGAAATAAGTTAAAAAATTAATTAAAAGAAAATCAAATTTCAAACTTTACATTAATAGTATTTTTTTGTCATCATTCTCGATAAAAAATCTTTCGTAATTTATTTATTTTTATTATTATTCTACCAAAAATCTATTAAGGTCAACTTAATTATTTATATTATCAATAGGAAATAAAAAATATTGGAAAGAATAATCTATTTTGACTATTTCATTTATACTAATAATATTAATAAAAATTAAAAGAGAAATTGTTTCATAATTTTTTTAGAACAAAAAAAAGATAATTGGAGAAAACAAAAAAAAAAGTTGAGATTGATAAAGAAAGTAAATAATAATGATATCACCTATATTTGTTTTGAAAAAATTATATCACGTTTTATAAATTATATAATATTTCACGAAGCGGAACCAAAACATAAATTATATAAAAAGATAAAAGACAAATTATATAAAAAAAAACATGATAAAAGAGACAATAACAAAGAATTAAAGAAATGATGAAATAGAAGCAAAAACACTCTTTCACAGTCTTAATTGGACTACTCAACAACAATTAAATAGCACATGTAGAAACCGATGTCCAAAGAGTTTCTTCTGCTTTAAATTCTCTTCATAGAGTTACTGTTACCCATGCTCGTAGGCAAGTTAATCAAGCTGCCCATAGCTTAGCAAAATACGCTAGCTCTAGAGTTAGATGAAGATGTATCTTGGATAGGAGAAATACCTTATCCTATGTTCTTTATTATTGTAAATGGCTTTTAATTTATAATAATATGGAAAATTTCTCAAAAAAAAAAATAAAACAAAGAAACAAAGAAAAATGGAAAGATTCTATCGTTTCATAATTTGTTTTAGAACGAAAAAGGATAATTAGAGAAAAAATAATAAAATTTGAGGTTGATAGTTTAATTAGATAAGTATTTTCATTAATTTCGAAGATAAATTTAAGACGAATAATTTTTTTTTAATTACTATTACAAAATATAATAGTAATTTTTGTTTTTATTTAAATCACTATTATGCTCTCAAATTTTAATGATTATCACTACATTAAATATTATTAATTTTAAAATTATGATATTAAAAAAAAAAACTAAAAACTAAAATAAAATTAACATACGTGACTTGACACGTAACATCTATCTAGTATATATATAGATATATAAATTTTATGTTATAAATATATATAGAGTTTTTTATTAAAAAAAATCGGGTTTAACTTTTAAAAATTATTAATTAATATAAAATGATAAAAAATAAATATATATAGATTTTTTGATAAAAAAAAGTCACGGTTTTTTTATAAAAAAAAAAAACTTTAAATTACTAATTAATATAATTATTAATAATAAACTAATAAAAATATAAGAAAATAAATAAATATTTATAAATATAATAAAAAATTAAAAAAAATAGAGAATTAAGGAGAGAAGAGATAAAACTATTTAGAGTGATATTAGAATGTCATATCACCGCCGCCTCATACTTTTCTTTTATATATATAGATAGATAGATAGATTCGGGCTGACACGAAGAAAGCACGGCACAAAAATACACAGACATACAGGCTGTGTTGGGGCCTACCTTTTAAAATATTAGCACGACACTGACACGACCCAACCCATCTTTTTTTGTGAGACACAACTTGTTCATTTAAACACTAATAAATATTTGGGCCAACACGCAGGAACTTAGAGCACTACTACTGTTATAGATATATTGAACAGTTTGGCTTCGAATTTTAATTTCAATGCAATGCAAGAGATAGGCATTAGGCAGTTTTACTTTTGTTTGTACGTTATGGTCAGTTATGAGAGTTGAGAGTAGAGAAAATAATAAGACTAGATGTAACAACAACAACTTTGTAATAAGTTGGAAATCGTACCGTAAATATTTATTATTCCTCTTCCAAATATCGACAAATATGCCAAGTACTGTGGACCCAAAATTTATAATTGGTTTTCATTTCCTATAACTTTTGTTTGTTTTCTTTATTACCTCACCTCAACTCAAAAATATCAGCACGGCCCACTCATAAAAAAAAAAAAACAAATTTTACTTGTAAATTAAAAAATTAACTCTACCTTTATTATTTTTATTTTTTATTTTTGAAAAATTAAAAATCTGACTACTCTCACTTGTGTATATATAGACACACGTGATGAAGACAATTGATGTATACTTTGATGGTTGAGAATTATTATTCATATATATGTTGAGAGATATTTAGTAAAGATTTCTCTTTGTGATCTTCCACAGCTTTCTTGAACTGTAAAAATTAAAGGGCCTCGCCTAGCCGGAATTTCTTACACAGTTCAAGAAAACTGTGAAAAATTACTGAGAGACATCGTCGTCGTCATCATCATCATCAATTTCTAGATTTCTTTCATCAACCAAACAAGAAGATCAAGATTGCATGAGCTGAGTTTATATATAAATTGATTACTTAAATCCCACTTTTTAGCTACTTCTATATCATCACCAGGTTTAATTATTCCTCAATCTTTATTATATTATATAATTCTAATTAAATATTAAAAAAACACCATATATAAATATTCATATATACACACATGTACAATTCATCTCTTCCAACTGAATAATTCGCTAATTAACTGCATTAATTTATATTGATATATATATATATATATATATATAATTACTCTTCTTTTCGTTCAGATCTTTGTAGCTCGTAATTATAATTAACTCAATTTCCTCTTAATTGGCCTCAATTTTACATTTGATAATCATATTTTTATATAATCTCTAAACTTCCCTCCGATTGCATATATCTATAACTAATTAATTAACCTTAATTAATTTTGTTATGGATATAAAATCAAGATCTAGGTCTTGGTAGCTCCAAGAAAAGATCACAAAAACCAGACTGTATACGTACATATTGCAGTATATATGTATAGCATTTTGTGAGGGAATTATTGTTATGTATATCGTCTTTAATTAGCAATTAATTAATAGTACTATTAATGTCCACTTATATATATATATATTATTATTTATAAATTAAAACATAATTAAATTAATAGTTGATTGAGTATATATCTGTTAATTAGCTATAGGGCCTAAGTACTTGGAAGAAGCTTAATTTGCTTCCAAGATTACAGAACTGACAGATCTGATGTGTGGTGATGAATATATATTTCGAATTCTATATTAGTACTTGTTGTAGGTTTGAAAGTGATGCTTCGTTTCATACATATGCTATTATATATTATTGTTTAATAAGTGATTTAGTCAACTTAATATAAGTTTCCATCGATGATGATGATGATGATGATTAATTAATTAATTAATTATTATATTATATATGATCTTTCTTTCGAATTCCATTTTAACAACTCGTAGATAGTTCGTTGAAAATAATTCCTCCTTTCAGCATTAATTTACTAAATTTTTTCATCCGTTTGTTTCTTTTTTTTTTCAAAAAAAAAAAATTAATATTATTATTATTTTTTTGATGCTTAGAACAATTGAAGGGCTGTATTTATTATATTATATTATATTGGGATATTAGGGACAATTTAGTTACACTTGTTAACACATGTTTAGAATAGCTAATCTAGGATTACTGTGTTTACTGCTCTTACTCTTACTCTGCCCTTGCATCTATTTTCCCCACGTTTCTGGTGTACTATTTTGTCTTATTCATTCTGTTATTTCATGTACCAGCTGTCCTCTCTTTTTACCATCTGCTGTAATCATCATGGTTTCATTCCCTCATTATAAATACAATGATTAGTACTCAGCCTCCACTTGAGCTGAGATTTCAGTGCATTCTATTTCTCTGCATTCTTCACTTGGTATCAGAGCCAAGCATGCTTTAGATTTGGTGCATACAGATCTCTGGGGTCCAGCCCCAGTCATGTCCAATACAACCTTAAGGTATTATATCCATTTTATCGATGATTTTAGTCGATACACATGGATATATCCCCTAAAATCCAAGTCTGATGCTCTTACAGCATTTATCCAATTTAAAAACATGGCTGAAACCCAATTTGAGAGGAAAATCAAGAAATTACAAACGGATTGGGGGGTGAATACACCTGGCTTTGGCTTTCAACTCAACCCTGAGTATGAGCATTGGATTGTTTGTGACCAACTGCTCATGGGTTGGTTTTATGGGTCAATGACTGAGATGGGTCATGGGTTGCACCTCTGCTAGAACTTTGTGGGTGGCTCTTGAGAATCTCTATGGAGCGCACTCGCGAGCTAAAATGGATGATACGAGAACAAAGATCCAAACTACCAGGAAGGGCAATACCACAATGGCTGATTACCTTCGACAGAAAAGATCCTGGGCTGATAGTCTTGCACTGGCTGGAGATCAGTATCCTGAGGCACATTTGGTGTCTAATGTTCTTAGTCGTTTGGATGCTGAATATTTGACCATTGTGTGTCAGCTTGAAGCTCAGGCCAAAATCGGTCTCACTTGGCAGGAAATGCAAGAAACTCTCCTGAGTTTCGACAGTAAGTTGGAACGACTAAACTTACTCACTAATACTGCTAAAAACTCCAATTCCACAGGTGCTGGACCATCTGCAGCGTTTGCAAACAAACAACAGAATTACCCCACTGGCAGAGGCAGTTCTAACTACAACAACAATGCAAATGGAAGAGGTGGCAGAGGTCACAACAATCGTGGTGGAAACTCAGGCCGTGGCCGTGGTAGAGGGGGTAGAAACTCAAAGCCCACATGTCAAGTTTGCGGACGATATGGACATTCTGCAGCATTCTGCTACAACAGATATGATGAATCCTTCATGGGTTTCACTCCTGGCAGCAACAATCCACAACAAGAGAAGAAAGATCCTAGTGCTTATATAGCCACACCTGAAGTTGTTGACAATGAGAACTGGTATGCTGATTCAGGGGCAAGCAATCACCTCACTTCTGATCAAGACAACATGAGCAACAAGGCTGCTTACAATGGTAAGGATCGGCTAACAGTTGGTGATGGTAACCAACTTGCCATCTCTCATATTGGGTCTGGTACTTTAAAGTCTAATCATGGTAATGTGCTGTACTTAAATGACATGTTACATGTGCCCAAAATAGCAAAGAATTTGATTAGCATTTCAAAACTCACTGCTGATAATAAAGTGTTTGTTGAATTTTTCTCTGATGTGTGTTTTGTGAAGGACTTGGAAACAAAGATGGTGGTTCTTCAAGGGAGTCTTAGAGATGGTTTATATCAGCTTGAAGCTTCCACAACCAGATCCAACCTGTCCTCTTCCAGTTTGTCATCAACAAATAACCAACACTTGAGTCCTGAGTTGTTTTTAGCTACTGCTGTTAAACCTTTTTCTGGTGTAGTTGGAAATAGTAGTGAGTCTGTTAGCTCAGTAGGTAGTAATTTCAATTCCAAGAAAAACTTATGGCATAGAAGGTTGCGACATCCCTCACCTCGTGTCCTGCGTCAAGTGTTAAGAGCTACTAATGTAAAAATTTCAATCAATGATCAATTAACTTTTCGTGAAGCCTGTCAATTTGGAAAGTCACATGCATTACCTTTTACTCGATCCATAAACAGAGCCAAGCATGCTTTAGATTTGGTGCATACAGATCTCTGGGGTCCAGCCCCAGTCATGTCCAATACCAACTTAAGGTATTATATCCATTTTATCGATGATTTTAGTCGATACACATGGATATATCCCCTAAAATCCAAGTCTGATGCTCTTACAGCATTTCTCCAATTTAAAAACATGGCTGAAACCCAATTTGAGAGGAAAATCAAGAAATTACAAACGGATTGGGGGGGAGAATACTAATCCTTTAGTAATTTAGTGACTGAAAGTGACATTATTTTCTCTCATTCCTGTCTTCACACATCTAGCCAGAATGGTCGTGCAGAGCGCAAGCACAGGCACATTGTTGAAATGGGTCTCACCCTCCTTGCTCAGACACACATGCCTTTGAAATTTTGGTGTGATGCTTTTCAAAGCTCAGTCTTTCTAATTAACCGATTACCAACACCAGTGCTTGGTAATAAATCCCCACTTGAAGTGTTGTTTGATAAAAAACCAGATTACACCTTCCTAAAGGTGTTTGGCTCTGCATGTTACCCTTGTCTTAAGCCTTACCAATCTCACAAATTCCAGTACCATTCCACTAGATGTGTCAACCTCGGCTATAGTGACTTCCATAAAGGGTACAAATGTTTAAGCTCTAATGGTAGATTGTATATCTCTAGGCATGTCACTTTTAATGAAAAGGAGTTTCCTTTCAAGGCAGGATTTCTCAACAATTACCAAAAGGAATCTGAGGTTACTGTTCCGTCTCCAAATGACTGGTTCCAACTTCCCTTTGCCTCTCCTGAAACTGAAACTCATCTTGAAAACACACTCAATGCCACACCAGAACCTGAAATTCAGCCACACAACTCTGCATCTTAAGCTGATATAAATCGTTCCGAGCAGTCCCATGATACACAACTGTCATCGATGCCAAGTCCTACACACACGGATCAGGTAGATATTTCTAACAACCTCTTTGTTGACTTAGATTTCTCTAAGTTTGCTGCTACTGACAGTGTACCACCAGAGATTGAAACTCTTTCCAATCCTGAAACTCAACATTAGAAAAAGAGTATTGTTCCTGCTCCAACACACTAAATGATCACTAGATCAAAGGCCGGGGTCTTCAAACCCAAAGCTTACTCAACTCAAAGCAAAGTGCAGCAAAGAACTGTTGAACCACTTACAGTTCAAGAGGCACTCCTGCATCAGGGGTGGAACAAGGCTATGACAGAGGAATTTTTTGCCTTGATCAGAAATAATACTTGGATCTTAGTTCCAAGAAGAGATGGCATGAACATAGTGGGTAACAAGTGGGTGTTCAAGGAAAACCTCAATGTTGATGGGAGTTTCCAAAGGCTAAAAGCTCGTCTTGTGGCAAAAGGGTTTCACCAAATACCTAGTCTTGACTTTGGAGAAACTTTCAGTCATGTGATTAAGGCCTCCACTATCAGAATCGTGCTCACTATTGCTGTTGCAAACAACTGGGATGTCAGGCAACTCGACATCAATAATGCGTTTCTAAATGGAGAACTTGAAGAGGAGGTTTACATGGAACAACCTCAAGGGTTTTAAGACAAGGATAAACCCAATCATGTGTGTAAGTTGGTCAAGTCTCTCTATGGTCTGAAGCAGACACCTCGGGCATGGTATGAACAACTGAAACAAACTTTACTCAAGTGGAATTCTGTCAATTCCCGTACAGATACTTCTCTGTTTTTGCTCAAGACACAAAAATTTGTCATTATGGTACTGATTTATGTTGATGACATTGTTATCACAGGAAATGACACACAAGAGATGGACAATTTCATTGAGAAACTTAACAGAGCCTTCTCCTTGAAGGATCTAGGAACACTGAATTTTTTCCTTGGCATTGAGGTGTTTCGTGATGCAACAGGTATGTACCTGTCAAAAGGCAAATCCGTTGTTGAGCTGCTTAAAAAACTTGACATGGCCAATCTCAAACCATGCAATACACCTATGACAGGAGGCAAACCTCTGTCTCTACAAGATGGAGAAGAACTGCAAGACTTTACTCAATACAGAAGCGTCATAGGTGCACTACAGTACCTCACCCATACTCGGCCTGATATTGCTTTTGCCGTAAATAAGCTAAGTCAGTTTCTCAAATGTCCTACTACTTCACATTGGTGTGCTGTCAAACGAGTTCTTCGCTATCTTAAAGGTACAACGCACCATGGGATTCACATCAAGTATAGTGATAAGCTGACCATTTCAGGTTATTGTGATGCGGATTGGGCTTGCTGTCCTGATGACAGGAAGTCAATTGGGGGATACTGTGTGTACTTTGGAGATACTTTAGTTGCTTGGTCATCCAAAAAGAAGTTTGTGGTAGCTTGATCAAGTACCGAGTTTGAATATAGAGCATTAGCTCAATTAGCTGCTGAAATATCTTGGCTGGAATCACTTTTACAGGAGCTGCATTTTACCCTGCCATCAATACCAGTTATCTGGTGTGACAATATGAGCGCTAATGCTCTTGCTTCTAATCCCTTTTACCATGAACGCACGAAGCACATCGAACTTGACATTCACTTTGTCAGAGATAAAATCCTGCAGAAGAAACTTGAAGTTCGCTATATCCCAACACAGGAGCAGATTGCAGATTGCTTCACAAAAGGTCTGACTTATACAAAGTTTCAACCACTGGTGGAAAAACTTGGAGTGAGGAGTTCACCCCTGCGTTTGAGGGGTGGTGTTAAGACATGTTTAGAATAGCTAATCTAGGATTATTGTGTTTACTGCTCTTAATCTTACTCTGCCCTTGCATCTATTTTTCCCACGTTTCTGGTGTACTATTTTGTCTTATTCATTCTGTTATTTCCTGTACCAGCTGTCCTCTCTTTTTACCATCTGTTGTAATCATCAGGGTTTCATTCCCTCATTATAAATACAATGATTAGTACTCAGCCTCCACTTGAGCTGAGATTTCAGTGCATTCCATTTCTCTGCATTCTTCACTACACTTAATCTTATGAATTTAATTTTACTTCACTCTTATTTTTACTCATTACACATTAGTATTTTTATAGTCAACGTTATATTAATTATTAAAAAATAATTTTAAATATTAAAAAAATTAAAAATAAAAATAAAAAATAATTATTTTTTTTACTTTTACTTTTTTTATCTTTTTCTTTCGTCTTCTTTCTTTCTTCTTCTTTTGAAAACCCTAATCTCTCTCTGAGCTCTCTCTCTCTCTCCTTCTCTATTAGCCGCATGCGACTCCAACCCCAATCTCTCAAGCTCACCCTCTCTCTCTCATCGTTCTCTCTTCTACATCAAATAACCATGGCAAGGCTCCCAGAAAACCCAAAACCTAAGCCTCTCTTCTCTCCCTGATCTCTCCTGCTCCATCCCATATTTCTCTCTCTCTCTCTCTCTCTCTCTCTCTCTCTCTCTCTCTCTCTCTCTATCTATCTCCCTCTCTCTCTCTCTCTCGACTTAGACCGGACAAGAGTTAGGACGAAGGCCCAAGGTCCCGACGTTGACGAAGATCTCTCTTGCTCCTCCACCACGTCGACAAAGGCCAAGGTCCCAACATGGTGACATGCCCCATCCTTCTCTTTGATCTTTGTCAAGCCTCGTTGGACCTCTCTTGTTTTTGAGGTTGTCGGGCTCAATTTTGGCATCTTAGACCACCTTGAGTCATGGCCGAGCAAGGACAGTTATTTTCTTAGGACGTTTGGGGTTGTTCTAAGATAGGGTTTTGGTGAGTGTGGTTTTTAAAGGTGAAAAGGTTTCAAGGGAGAAAAAGATAAAAAGAAGGAAAATAAAAAAAGAATTAAATAAAATAAAATATTTTTTATAATTTATTTATTTTTAAAAATTTTAAACATTTAAAATTATTTTTAATAATTAATATTATGTAGACCATTACAGATTTGCTACGTGTGCACATGGGCAATTATGAGCAAAACAGAAGTGAGATTCAGAGATTTTCCCACCAAAAATTAAGTTTGTGAGAGATTAAGTGTAATTAAATGTGTAATTTGAGTAGTATTTCCCTCAATATTCCTATTATATTATATACTTAAGTGATATGCTTATAGAGCCCGTTCTGTCTAGTACCATGTTGACAATAGTGATTTTAATTTGTTTGATGCAGCGTAGGTCTCCTTTACGGTGCAGTTTTTGCTAAAAGCCCAGTGGGGGCGGAGGCTTCGGTGCTTTGTCACTGTTGGAAAAGTTCTCATTACAAGAGAGAATATGAAAATTACAATCAAAATACTCAAAATAAAAACAGAAGTATTTCGTCAAGATTACAAGAAAGCTAGAGAAGAAGAAGAAGAATAATAACACACACAATGCTTGACTAAGGCTCAACGGTCTTTGTCCTAAAAGTCATTTCCTCCCTCATATGGACACTTAGAGAAACTCTAGAAATGCTCTTAAGGATTTATCAAGCCTCATATGCTCAGCCTAGTGTCTAAGGATGAGCATATCCTCACAAGGTTCTAACCATAACAAATGGTTTCAACTACTTCTCTTATAAGTGAACAATATGGCCTCTATTTATAGAGTTTTTACTCTCATATGAACATGAATGACCACCATAAAGCCCTTGGATGTTACCAATCATAAATTGGACGTTAATGGTATTAATTGGGTGATTTGGAGGAGTTTTGGACTGTTAGAAAGACTCTCAAACTTTAAAAAACGTATGCAACTGTATGTTGAAAAAAACAGTAACTAGTTACTGTTACCATTTTTTCAGCTTTGGTCAATTCTTCTCCAGAGTGTTCCAAATCACTTCTATTTGATTTTGAATCATTTATACACCTTATAAATAAATAAATCAAGTCTCCAACAGCTATATATTCAATAACTATCATTCATTCACATTCATAAACAATTAGTAACATCTTTTACTAATTTAAGAGTGAAAAAGGTATGAGAGTTACATATTCAAGTGATCATCAATTTAAAGAATTTGCAACTCCTATTTTGTATCATTCTACACATTTTGTAACTCCATAATGTATGTTACAATTTGACAAAATTAATACTTTGTCACACTTAATTATTTATAACTTAATTATTTAATCTAAATATTATATTATATAAAATAATATAATATTCCCCCACTAGATTAAATAATATCTCATTTGTAGCAAATAATTTTGTAACACAATATTTTATTTAATCAATCAAACATTATATTATGGAGTAACATAATACTCCCCCACTTAATTAAATAACTCCACTCTAATAGAAACCATTGCATTTTTGCATAGTGTAAAATGTCTTTCGACTTGAATTTTACCTTAGTGTAATTACCAGAAAGTTTATCGAAATTTTGGTTTCCGTAGCATTGAACCACTATTCCTTGATAACAAACCGGTGATAACACACACATTTGCTATGTTCACTCAAGAACCTTATGGATTGCTTTTGCACCGTTAATGGCCATGTGCACAAATCCAATTCATAGACTTTCTAGAGAATACCTCCTAATTCTCATACGAGGCGGCACCACCCCTAGTCCATATATGTGGAGTTTTAGTGTCTCATAACACTTTAGACACTTTCTTAAGCTTAAGTGAGTTTTCTTAAGCTTAAGCTCCATTAAAAAACCTTTCAGTTTTCTTGGTCTAAAAAAAAAACCTTTCAGTTTTAACCCTCAATTTTCATTGCATGTACTCATCCATAGATGGGACAATTGAGTACCGCATTCACTCTATTGACTTGTTATTACCTATTGAACTTAAGACTAGATTTTTACTAGTGTTAAGATAGGTTACCATCAATGAGCAAAACGCTAAGGGAGTTTAGGCCCCATCCCTCGAAATTCATGCTTTAATCTTGTATGGAGATTAAGTGATTTGTTAAGGTTAGAAAAAAATCCATCTGGCAACTTAACTCCCTTCAAAAATTTACAAAACTCTTGTCTTGCTTCAGTGGTCAGCACATAAGGAGCGTGTGGCTTCATAAACCTTTTATTAGCATCTTCGTAGATCCATAACGACTTTCGAACACCTAGATTTTCCAAATCACGTCTTGCATTAATGGTGTCTTTTGATTTGTCATTATCCAAAAGTGTGCCAAGAATATTGTCACACACATTCTTCTCAACATGCATGACATCTATGTTGTGTTTCAAGTCATTTGAACTTCAATACTCAAGTTCATAAAATATGCTTTTTTTCCTCCAATTACTTGTGTCTCCACTTCTTTTTCGTTTCACACCACCAAAAGACATGTGTTTTCCAGGAACGCTACTCGGTAGGGCATTTACTTGTTCTAATATCTCCTCACAAGAAAATCTTCTAGGAGGACGTCGCTTCTCAATTGTTCCATCAAATGTGTGATCATATCTCATTCGATGATTAGACGACAAAAATCTTCTATGCCCAACGTAGGAGGTCTTATTGAGCACTCTCATGGAAGAAATGTCTTCGTTACATGTAGGGCAAGTCTTGTAACCTTGACCACTCCACCCAGATAAACTGTTGCGAGCAGGAAAATCATTCACAGTGTACAACAAAGCCGCACACATCTTAAACATTGAATTGGTAGTACCATCCCTTGTATCGACCCCATTCACCCACAATTCCTTCAATTCGTCCACCAAAGGCCTGAGAAATACATCCATGTCCTTTCCCGGTGATCTCGCACCAGGAATAAGGGTAGTCAACATGAAATTGGTGTCCTTCATACACAACCACGGTGGGAGATTGTAGATTGCCAACACTACGGGACACATGCTGTACGCTTGACTCATATTTCTAAATGGATTAAATCCATCAGTAGCTAACCCTAAGCGAACATTTCTAGGATCTCTGGCAAAATCAGGATGCAAGTTGTCAAAGTTTTGCCACGCTTTCGCATCTACAGGATGACGCATGACACCATCTTCTCTAACTCTCCCAGTATGATGCCATACCATCTCCTTTGTAGTATGTCTTGAACTATACATTCTTCTCAAACGTGGAGTCAACAAAAAGTAACGCATCACCTTTTGCGGTATTTTCTTTCCCTTTGTTGCTTCGTTAATCCATCTACTAGTCCCACACACCGGACAGAATTCTTTGGATGCATTATTCTCATTATAAAATAAGCAACAATCATGAACACACATGAATTGATTGATACCCCTACAATGCCATATAAATGAATCCATATATATATATAAGATGACCGAATTAATGCCTAGTTACAAACTCTCCTGTATTGTCTGTCTAAGTGTTTGGCCAAATCAATTTACCCAAAAGAAATGCTTAAAGAAGTAATGTTAGGGAAAAGATACAGTGTTTATTTTACTTCTGTACGACCTGTTATGTCTGATGAGTAAATTTATTGATATATATATACATACATACAACATGATCAGAAATTTAAGAGGGCAAATGGATTGGTTGATTTGGTTGGTGATCAACAATTAAATAAGAACACAGGCACGTTGTACGTACTATGTTATACTGTTCTAAGCGAGAAAGAGAAAGTATGTAAATATGAGCATTGTTATTGGGTATCAATAGTGTCTAGCACATTTTACATAAGTGGTATTTTAAGATTAGTTAGTGGTATTATTTTAAAATTATTTTCTTAAGTTATATGAGACTCAATACTTAATTACACCAATAGCGGTATGATGCCGAGTAGGGTATTAGGCACTAGTAATACCTTTTAGCATTTCTCTATAAATATCGGGCAAGACTATTTGGTAGGACTTAGCATAAATTTATTATCGGTAGGGAAGCTTTTTTGACCATTAATTTTAGATCATGTGATTTTTATGATATAAGGTGTATACTTTTATGATAGGACTGCTTGTATATAATTAAAATTTTATACATATTATAATAGTATATAATTATATATTTTATTTAAAAAATTAAATAATGTTAATAATTAAAAGAAATATTAATTTTTAATTTGAATTATTATTATTTTTTTTAAAAAAAAAGTTAATTTAAATTGTTTTTATATAAATATTTATTTTCCAAAAATTATTTTAATTTGCTATCAATTTTTCTATACTAATAGCTAGCTATAACAAAATTAATTACTTCAATATTTTCACCACCAATTTATTTACATGTACAGTTCTACCATAATTATTTTTAAATTAATTTACTTTATTATTCTTTTTTATCAAGAAAGATATTGTCTATTAATCAAACTGGATCAATTACATTCACAAGAGGATTCTCCCTCAAAATAGAAACTTACAACACTTTTACATTATTAAGAGCAATTTTATCTTACACAACTTCTTTTCATATACAAAATTAAGTGTACTTTTAAGGCCCTCTTTAATGATAATATTGATACAACTCTTATTTATGCACTTTTTCTTATTTATGCACAAATTTTAATTTAGCTAAATGCCATAAATTCCACCCGCTAAAATATTCTTATGAACATAATATTGTTTTTATGACACATTCTAACATATTTTTGCTCTACCATAATTATTTTTAAATTAATTTGCTTATTCTTTTTTATCAAGAAAGATATTGTCTATTAATCAAACCGAGTCAATTACATCCACAATGGGATTCTCTTTCAAAATAGAAACTTACAACCACTTTTACATTTTTAAGAACAATTTTATCTTACACAACTTCTTTTTCTATACAAACTTAAGTCTACTTTTAAGGCCCTCTTTAATAATAATATCGATGCAACTCGTATTTATGCACAAATTTTAGTTTAGCCAAATGTCATAAATTGTACTCGCTAAAATATTCTTATGAACATAATATTGTTTTTATGACCTATTCTAACATATTTTTTTTTTATTTTTAAAATTATATATGTGTTTTTTTTAAACATATTTATTTATTTATTTCAATTAATAATAATAAAAAAATAACATTAAAATAACCAAGTGCATTAACTTAAAGCCAAAAAAAAAATTAGCCTATCAATGTATACATACACACAGCATACATAAAACTCTCTATTCTATTTTTTTTTAATTTTTTCTATGAAGCAGCCACTTTTTATTTTCTTAACCAGAAAAAATAATCATGTGGATGTACACACTACCATACTATGTAATTTTTATTTGGCTTTAATTTTATTGTCCAAAAAAACTACCTCATGTCATGAGGTACGAACTAAGGGTCCTGCAGTATTATTACTCTATAAGTATATATAGGTGAAATTAGAAATATAATTGAAATGGACGACATTAATTTTATAATAGGTGGAGACATCAAAATTTTAATAAAATTGTAAAATTAGATATAATAAAATGTAAAAAGTAAAATAATAATGCATAATTATATTAAAGTAATTTTTATTTTATATTTTCACCTTACAGTTGGTAGGTGCTTCAAATCTCAATAATGATATTTTTTTTTTCAAAAAAATAAATAAAAGGTGCGGAGTGTTCAATGATAGAGATGGAAATTGGTCGGTTAATGTACGGGGAATGCAATCCCCGCCCCTATTCCCGCTACCTATTTATACCCCCATCCCCGCCCCATCCCCGTCTAATAACCAACGGATTCGGGGTAGGGGAATACCCATCGGTTATGGGGAACCCATCGGGTATCCATTAAGGTAAAATGAAAAAACAAATAAATTTAAAATAATTGAAAAAAATAAGTTAAACCAATATTCTCACAAATATTTATTATGCATTCATAATTCATAGAAGATAAAAAATAAACCTACTTAAAAAAAGCATAACCTAATAGAAAATAAAAACTAAATATGTGTCAAAGTTTGAAAAAAAAACAAAAAAAATTATATATATCTATATCGGGGTCGGATATGGTGCGGATAGTATTATCTCCGCCCCCGCCCCATCCCCGCTTCGGGTATTGAAATTGTCCCCCACCACCGCCCCATTAACCACTAAGATGGGGAATCCCCACCCTATTAGGAGCGGGTCCCCGCGGTTACCCATCCCCGCGGTATAAATTTCCATCTCTATTCAATGATGAATGATTATTTTATGCATTTGTCATTTACTCTTATTTATTGGGTTGTTTTTTTTTGAATTTGATGTGTTTTTTTCTAAATGTGTAAGTTTATGCTTAAAAGATGATCTTGATATACTGAGATCTTTTAGCTAATTTTTAACTATGTTCCCATCATTTTCTTAAGAGCTTGTGAAAATCCAAAATAAAAGAATTCTTTCTTAGCTTTTCAAAACATGTTAAATCATCTAATTTGAAGTCTAGACGCGAGAGTTATGTATTTTTACTGAGCAAGTTCGAAGTACTAAAGAAAAATGATGGAAAATAGCTTGTGGCACTATAGCACCGAGACTGGAAAAAATTTATTTTTGCGTGAGTTTGAAACCTTGGAGAATCTCGCTTGGCTCCATAGTGTTGTGTATGAAGTGCACTATAGCGTCGTTCGTACAAATTCGCTATCTTTTTTTTTAGAAAACATCATCTTTTCTATCTTTTCTAGCCAATAAAAAGAACATTGTAAAATTCTTTATTGACATATTTGATAAACTAGATAAAAATAATATTGTGGCGTTATACCCGAAATTCGGTAAGCACATCAAAGGAAGACACGTGTCGAGCTGGGAAGAACGAAGAACTCAAACACACAAACGAAAGTACACTTAGCATGGAACAACTCGTTGGAAACATAATTCGCAGAGTATGTTTATAACTCAGCTGGCTGAATAGCCCTCTGCAAGACAGAAACATACGAACTGCTAATTTATGTATTGATGAGAAACCATGTGGGTGCACGTGTGCATGACGAGGCCTCAACCTCGCTGCGTGGAAGAGAAACGATAACACTAAAAACACTTAGCCTATATTACACGATATACAAACTAAGTGTAGATAGTTTGACGAGTCAAGATAATAGACAGTAAGACGTTTATCTCGCTAGAAGATGGCGTGCATGCGAGAAAGACTATCTCGACACCAAAAAATATAGTTATCAAAGTTAACTTGGCTCTATTCTCAGCAAAGACATCCCTATGGGATAAGGTTTCCCGTATATCTTTAATTACGCGGTCATCTCGGCCCAATAAAAGCGGGATACTCGCAGCTGTGTGAATTATAAAAGCCTCATTTACTTAGCTTGATTTATAATCAAATCTCATGATTTGAGGGAATAATTGTTGTAACAATAATTGTCAACTTTTGTAAATTAGTGCCCACTATGTAATAATAAATAGTGGCAGACAAGATCAAGAAAGGGGGACGAAAAAACTCATATGAAAGAGGCCTTGAAAAATACTCAGAAATTTGAATAAGATTGACTCGTGGACTATGCAGAAATTTAACTGCAAAACCACGTAAAAACTCTGTGTTCATATTCTTTATTTTGATAGCTTTAATTTTTTCTGTGTCAGATCAATATTGTCAGACTCAAATTTGGTTAACGAAAATCTGTGTTAATGCTTTCATTGAGAGTCTCTGTGAAAAAGTTCAGAAAAAGCCTCCTGACATAAAAGTGATGGATGACACCAAAGATAATAATCCTCAAGAAAGAATCAATCATCGTCCCGGAAAAGAACCATTGAGCCTTCAGGGATGCATTGAGTCATCGCATGAAAGTTATAACCTTGTCTCTAAAATATTTTCTTGTGCAATTTTTTTAATTTAGTTAGATATTATTATTTTAATTTTCTGATTGAATGATAGGTTTAGATTAAGTGTGGCATTTTGTTACACATTCTATAGAACTGGAGTTGATCAATTTTGTCCATCAACTAATTCTTGAATTTGGAAGAATGGAAGAAACTCATTGGCTATGTCAAAAGAAGTAAGACTAAATATTCATTTTGTGCCAGCTATGAAAATAGTGGTTTGTTATTTTTCATTGCAAAGTATGAACATTTGTCTTTTCAAGTTAGAGATGGTATCTATTGTCTGATGCAATATTTGCACTTTACCACAGATCTCATGTAGACCATGGTTTTGGCAAATTTTTCCATGTAACACCAATAATAATATCTTCTAATGCTACTCTCATCTTTATTGTTCTGAGATGAGTATTAATAGTGGAAAAAAGTTGGCAAAATTCTACTTTATTAGCCTTTATTTAAAAAAAAAAATAACATGTCATTCTTTGAACATATTATTATAGCGATACTGAGAGGAAGAGAGGATGAAAGTTTTTTTGTAATATAATTTATTTTATGCAAGCTTAATTTATGATTTTGCATAATGAAGAATGGTTATTGAATTTTTCTTCCATTTATGTTATGGTTATAGGCCGAATCAGTACTTGTCAAAGCTAAACAAGAGATGAGATAAACATTAAGAGAATTGGGATTGGTTTTTATTAAGCTGACTATATTTGAGACCGGGGTGCTCAAAATGTTGACATGAAAAATCTCATAACTGTTGTTGTCGTTAAAGCAAGCAGATTCTATCGTGAGTTGAATGCTCAGACTCACAAATCCTATCTTTTCTACTCTTATATAATATGTGTATCAAATTAAATATAAGTAAATATATAAACTTCAACTTGTATAAGCAAAATTGTGTTTTTTATTAAATAAAATAATAAATAAATCATTTTCTATGGATTGAAATAATTTTTTATTTTTAAAAAAGAGGTATTTTAAATAACATAATATAAGTTATTTTGTAGGAAGAAAAATTATTATAGAAAATTATAAAAAAAAAATTAAAGGATTAATTACAAAATATTAATTGGAGAGAAATATTAAGATTAACTTATATAATAGTGTATGTGGTTGTAATTTAATATCAAGTGAAGGTTAATTATGTAAAATACTTAGTGAAAGTCTAAAAATATTCTTACTTTTATAGTGGTTATAGATTATAGATTATTATTATTATTGTTATTGGAGGTTTTTTTAAGAAAAAAATAAAGTAATAAGAAAATAAAAAAATGAGCGAATTAATAAGAAGAGAATAGATAAAGATATTTGAAGCTATTTCAGTTGAATTTTTCTATATTCAAAAATCTAAAAAATTATGTAAATAAAATACAAAAATATCTATTATCTTTGTTGTAACAATATGCCTAATGAGATATTACATAACTATATTAAAATCCTCAAAGAAATCATAATAAATAAATAATCTATATTTATATATGTATATATAAATATTGATGTTTTGTTTATGATTATTAACAAAAAATAAAATAAAATAAATGAAAAAAAAAAGTAAATATTGTAAAATAATACAATATTGTTAAAAATATTTTAAAACAATATAGTTTTCAAAATGATACATTTAAATTACACTTAACATATATATATATATATATATTGTTCAAGGAAAATAAAACATATATTATTCATCTTCGCTTATCTCCATCACATCATCTTGTCTATTTTAATGTACTCTTTTCTCAGTTATATATTTACATGCATTAGATATTTTATATATAGTAGTCATCTATATTTTTATTATTCATCTTTTGATACTATTATATTACAATTAAATTTAAAATATTAATAACTCTTCATATATATATAAATGTTATTTTAAAATAGAGAAGAAATAGTAAAAAATTAATAAAAAAATTCAAGTGGAAAAAAAATGAAACTCTAAATTGATGATGCCACATAAAAAAGTATAATTATCAGTCACAAAGTAAAAAAATAAATTTCAAAATTTAAAAAAAAAGTTTATGAAGAGTTTAATTAATTTGATAAAAAAAAAACTCTTATCAAGAACATGTTCGATGTTGTAATAGTCTTCAAGGAACCTGAAATTACCAAAAAAAGTATTGGATAAAATGTATTTACCTCATGATCTAAATCCTATACAATAACAATCTAAAATAAAAAAAATGTGTGTTATGTGTATTTTCTTTTTAGAAAAAAAAAAGTATTAAAAATAAGGGGAATTACTCTATATATTATTTTTTTTAACTTTTTTTCTTTTTAAATTTACGGTTTGGATTTCTAAGGTGGTTGCAACGCTAGTTACAATAAAGTTGCAATAGGAGTTTCTATGTAAAATTCGGTAAAAATGCAAAACAAAATTATTTTTATATGTAAAAATGAATAAGCCCCTAAAAATAATTATATAGAGTGATTAAAAAATAATGGAGATTAGAGAATATATTATCAGAATGAGAAAAAAATTAAGTTAATATTATCAGAATGAGAAAAAAATTAAGTTAATATTAAAATTTGAGTTAAGTTAATATGAGAATGAAACTTAAAAAATTCTTACTACCACGTAGTCTATTCGTATTGATATATATTTTTTAGTTTTTACTATGATATATATGTATGTAATACTTTTTAATGGGTATTATTATGGGAAAAAAACAAAAAAATACAAAAAAGGAAAAAAAATTACAAAAATACTTTGGGCCGTCCGATTAAACATTTATACAGTCCACATACAAATATTTACAAAAATACCACATGCACTAAGCCTTCAGCTGTACAGAGCGAACCATGAAGATGAAAATACGTGCTCGTTTCAAAACCGCAAAACAACCAAAATAAAACCAAAACGAGAAAAATACAACTATTAATTCTGGCAAAATCAACTGGAAAAGAATACCTGCAATGATCTAAACTGAAAATGACGACAAAAAAATCGAAAAACCGTGCGTAAAACCGAAATTACACATTTGTTTTCTATTTTATTCGATCAAAATAACTCCCCCTAATATCGAAATCTATATTCATGAAATGTAGATCTGTAACAAACAGATCTGGAGCTCCCACTAAATCCAAAACAATGTATGATGTGAAAAATTAAAAAAAAAAAAAATCTCATGAATAATACATCTACGTTATATACAGTTGCATTTTGATTTATTTTTTGTTTTGGTTGCCTTATAGTTGCATTATCGTTTTATGATAGTTTATATATTATGCAAGAATTTAATTTGATGGGGACTAAGAAATAGTAGTTATACATAGTAAGTTTTGTGCAAATAGTTGCATATTAATTTTATAGTGAAATAACATATGCAAGTAGCAAAACTATAACAAAACTACAAAACAACTGTATGCAAGTGCAAATAGTTGCCTTATAGTTGCATTATCGTTTTATGATAGTTTATATATTATGCAAGAATTTAATTTGATGGGGACTAAGAAATAGTAGTTATACATAGTAAGTTTTGTGCAAATAGTTGCATATTAATTTTATAGTGAAATAACATATGCAAGTAGCAAAACTATAATAAAACTACAAAACAACTGTATGCAAGTGTAAATAGTTGCCTTATAGTTGCATTATCGTTTTATGATAGTTTATATATTATGCAAGAATTTAATTTGATGGGGACTAAGAAATAGTAGTTATACATAGTAAGTTTTGTGCAAATAGTTGCATATTAATTTTATAGTGAAATGACATATGCAAGTACAAAACTATAATAAAACTACAAAACAACTGTATAGAAACTAAAATACAGGAAAAACTCTTTGAACATCAACATCCATGATAAATCTCATTGTTACCCATTGATGATATAAAAATGGGACTGACCAGGTTAATCTAATCTATTAGCTTTGCCACCTTTACTCATAAATCTTAATCATGTTTGTCCTAATACTTTTCTAATATTAATTTTATAACTCTACTCACGTCAATACTACTATAAGCATGAATTATATCGTTTTCTTTTCAAGTATAGAATATCATCGGTAATTGTTTCTTATTATTTTATTTTGTTATCTAATTATTTCGACGTGGCTTTGAGCTAGTCCAGCGAGAATGAAAATGACATTAAAATTGTACGAATTTATTTGTACATGCTTATATCAGTTGAATGGCCTAGTCAAAGTCTTCTCTTTTGTCATGAAAGTATTTCAGAAGTTGTAAAGTTAAACTAATAAGTTAAAAAGATTTAATTAAAAACTGAAATAAAATTTAATATAAAAAGAAAAGAAGAAAAAAAGAGAGTGAAATGATGGATTGATTGATAGAAGTCAATCCTAGACTTAAGCAACAATATATAAGAAACTAGCTTTACAATTAAAAATTAAAAATAAAAAGAAAAGAAGAATTGTTATGGAAAAAAAATAAAAAATTAAAAACTAAAAATAAAATTAAAAATAAAAAATTAAAAACTGAAATAAAATTAAAAATAAAAAATTAAAAACTGAAATAAAATTAAAAATAAAAAGAAAAGAAGAAAAAAAGAGAGTGAAATGATGGATTGATTGATAGAAAATGAAAAAAGAGAAGGAAGAGAGTAGGATTTGATTGATGATGGATGGAATGATAACTAAGTGATATTTGTGTAATAAAACCAACTTTGTAAGTAAAAATGTAGACATAGGCGTGTAGAGGTATTTAGGTAATAAATTGTGCAAAATGGATTTTTCATGTAAAAATTTCTATTATTTATTAATAGGTAATAAACAAATTTAACAATAAATATTAATTTTAAAAATATTAAACCATCAGATTTTGGTCCTAGCGGATAATAAAAGAAAATTTTGAATTTGTATGCTTAATTTAGCTAATTAAATAAAGAAAATATCAAAAAATACTCTTTTTTTTACTATATCAATAATATGTTTATATACAAAAATATTTAAGTCAAATTCAACTTTTTTATCACTTTTTTTGCCGAAAAACCTTTTTTTTATTATTTTTTTTTCAGCTGATGGACCAATCTCAGCCCATATAATGTAAAAATGAGAAATTTTTATAATTAAATAGAAAAATTATTCATAAAAAATCAAAATTTTATAATATTACCTATTCATGGGTAATATCCATTAAGAGTGCACCCGTATATGTATATATGTATATATAGAGGAAGGGATAGATACTTTTTTGGTTCTAATACTTTTCTTTAATTTTGAATGAAAATAAGAAAATAATAATAAAACGTGTACGTATTATATGTATTGTATTTTTTTTTATAAAAAATTAATTGAGTTATATTAGATATTTTATGGAAAATTTATTAAAATAATAGTAAAATATTAATTAGTGAATTTATACCCTGATAAAATATTAAAAATAGGAAAATTAAAGAACGAAGAGAAAAATAAATTTGAAAAGATTTTAGAGTGTGATATATTAACGTTTTATTTTTTTTCTTTATATATTGATATATTGATTATTTAAACGTTATTTTTAACGTAATAAGTTATTTAAAATTTCTTAAAAATTTAGAGTTAGTAGCATAGTAAATATCAACCTATATAAAGAAAAAAGATTAACATAGTAATTTTCCTTCTTACAATAAAACTTGAATCCCCTTATATATTTATTTACATAGTTTTGAACAATTGTTTTTTGTTTCTTTGTTGGGATTGAAAATGGTCCCTACTTTACATTGGTGAGAGTGGAAGCCTAGCTAATAAGATATATAGAGAAGAGATGGAACCCCAAACGAAGCAGATGACACGCAATGCCTGCCTATAATAAATAAAAGTAATTAATACGCAGTCGTTTCAACACATAGTTTTTCTGATCCGATCACCAAAACCCTAGATTTCATCACCCCCAATTTTCTTCCGATTCAGACTACACACATACAGATTTCACTGATCGAATAGTTAATTTGAAACTTGGAGAGAAGAGGCGAGGCAATCGAAATTTGATTATTACTCTTGAATTTTAGAGATAGAAAGTCTGAATTTTTAGGGATAAAGGTCACAAAATGCAGGGACGGAGTCCCCCGAAGCACAGGCACGATGGGACTTCGCCACTGCCACTTGGGATGGATTGGAGTCCTCCCCCTAGAAAATGGGTACATTTTTCTCTAGGAAAATTATTCCTTTTTTTTTTTTTACTTTCTAATCACTGCTAATTGATCACCTTTGTTCTCAATTACTGTTCAGTGTGTGTAATAAAATTGTTCCTTTCCTGTATGATCGATCATCTACTTTGTGATCTATTTTTTTACTCTCAAATTTTCGAAGTGTGATGCTGATCACTCGTTGACTTATATTGCTTCATACTGTTGTTCACCAAATATGACTTCTTGGGATGCTAGTTTCACTCATTATGTTGATTGCTCATTTTTTAGAACAAATAGTTCACATCCTTATTTACTTGCAGCAAAGATAATAGTTTGGCAGCAGATACAGGGGAGGTAGTAGCACATATCTTCATTACTATATTCTCCAAAACAATGTATAATGTATAACTCTATGAATAGAGAATATTGATTACTACTTAGCATTTTACTTATTTACTAGATTTCCATTCCAAGCGACAGTCATGTTCATTTGTCTTTACCGTACGTGCACAAGTTTGTTTAACCAATTTAAAAGTGACACGTTGATCAACACGTCATTTGATCATTAAATTTCGGTAATGGTTTGATTGGTACGAAGGAGTTTTAATTGGTTTTTCACTTTCCATTTGTATTTCTTTTTCCTATTTTATTGTGATTCTTATGGCATCATTTAATGCCAATTTTGATTTAATGTTTTTGGGATTGTAGGCAAGGCTTCTCATCAGTTCATACACTGCTTGAGTTATTGGAATACTTAGTGTGTATATGTGTTTCGTGCTTCTTGCTTTTTGCTTTTTAATATTATCTTGTATCTTAAACTTCACTTCTCTCTGCAGAATGGCCGAGACACGGTTTGGCCTCATGATTCTCGCACTGGCTGGAGTTACTGTGTTACTATACCTTCTTGGGTTGTCCTTCCAAAATCAAGAGATTCAGATCCTGTAGTGGTACTCAAATTTGAATGACCCTCCAGTGTTTTTCTATATCAGGGTTAGATGTTGTTTATGTCATCGTTTGGGATTCAAATATGATCCTTTCCAAGATAGTGGAGATAGGCTGCATAACACTGATACTAGAGTCAGTCTAACAAGTATAGTATAGTCATTAGAGCTGTCCGTAAACACTACACCATATATGATTATTGGTTGTCATTGTTCGCATTGCTTTTCGGTACTTACATAATTATCTTGTGGAGTTTGTGTTAATATTATTTCATGTTCATATTTTGTGATTAACTTCTACTTGCTAGTTTTACCAGATTATGCTGTGTGTGTTATTGTCAAACTATGGTTACATAATGTGTAACCCGTTCTGTATAGAGTTTTGGATTTTTATAAATTTGCTAATTTTTATCAAACGTAAGTGGATTTGATAGAAAAAGCACACTGTGATTTACGTCAAACCAACCTGTTAATATTCAAGTTCCAATCTAACATTTCCAAGGGACAGTTCTACAGAGTTCATGTTGGTGTGCAATCACCAGAAGGAAGTACTACAACTCGTGGAGTTCTGCGAAGATTCAATGATTTCTTGAAGTTATTCAGTGATGTAAGTCTGCCTTTTGGTTTAGTTATTTATGTATACTGGTTCGCAAATTTGTTGGTTGTGATGAATTACTTCTTTCTTTCTTGAGTTATATGAAGAAAAAAACATTCCTATTTCTTGGTTCCTTCTTGAAGTTGCTCTTTTAATGAGGGAATTACTTTTTTATTTTTGGCCAGCTTAAAAAAGTGTTTCCAAAGAAAAATTTCCCATTGACCCCACCCAAGGGGCTACTGCGAATGAGAAGTCGGGCTCAGTTGGAAGAGGTAGGTAATGCCTTTTTAACTTATTCAAGCAGGAGTAATTTGGAGTCTGTTTCATTGTATTTTCTAAACTTATTATGTAGAGTATGATGATATTGGTCTTTATACATAAACATAATTATGGACAATCTTGTACCCAAGAGGGGTAACTCAAATGGTCAGCCATGTGGTTTGCTCCCACTGTTCCACATGGCCTGAGTTTCGAGTCCTTCCTGGGATACTTACATAGGAATTACTATAGTTTCCTCTTAGGTGGGTATCCTAGTTTAAAAAATAAATAAAAAATTATGGACAATTTTGTTGTTCTAACTAGTGATATTAGAAGAGAGACTACCATTTCTCCTAGCTTCATTGGCCTTTCTTTGAAATATAACTGAAGTGCGTATCGTCAAGCAAACTTTGATCAGCAATCTTTACCAATGCTGATGCAGATAAATGCATGTACGTGACAAATATATGTATGTATATATATTTTAATCATATTTTGTTTTGTTACAGAGAAGATGCTCCTTAGAGGAATGGATGACGAAGCTTCTGTCTGATATTGATGTGTCAAGAAGCGTTATTGTGGCATCTTTTCTTGAACTTGAAGCTGCTGCTAGGTCGTGTATGTGATTTTCTATTGCATGAAGTGCACTTCTAAGCCTTTTTCTTTTATACCCACATTGTTTACTTTCAGTGAAATAGTATATATCTAGGTCTTAGAGAAATAAAAGCCTTATAAATGTCTTGATCTATGTTCTTCTATTACACGTTTCTCAGCATTCCAAGATGTACATCCGCAGACTTCAGAAGGCAATTCTCATGATTTGCCTACCCAGTCAAGCTTGCCTGCCATTGTTGGTAGTTCATCAATAACATCAGATTATGGAAGTGATACTGCTTATGAGGTATCCGAGATGGGAACTCCTAGGCTAGGAAGGGATGACAGTTATGACATGGGTATGGAGGATCTGGCATTGGATGAGGTTTTGACAAGCCCGATAGAAAATCTTGTAAAGTATGGCATGTCTAATATCGACGAGGGTTTGTTTATGGGGCAGACTATTTTAGACCAATTGGAAGGCCTTCCTCGGAGTAAAGTGCAAGCCAGACATTTCAACAATGTTGTAGGGAAGAATGTATATAATGGAAACGCTTCTAAAACTTCATTCTTATCTAGTAACGGAACAGATCTTTTCTCTGAGCAAGAGATTAATAAAGTAATTGCTCATGCTCGCAAGCTATCAAATGACAGTGTGGGAAGTGATGCAAGTTCTCTTAGAGGTAGTGAAATGTCTATATCCGGGATTCCAAATTCATCTGGAGAAGGTTCTCTTGACCTTCTTGGAGGTGCTGAAGTTTCAAGCAGCATGGAGACTCTTGGCAACTCAGAAATGCATGCTTCAGGAGGTGGTGCTCGGTTAGTTCTTCCATTAGATCAGCGCCATAAATTGAATAGGATCCTTCTGACAATGCAGCGAAGGCTAGTCACAGCAAAAACTGATATGGAGGATCTTATAGCAAGACTATATCAAGAAATGGCTGGCAAAGACTACCTTACAACAAAGGTACTTCTAAATTTGTGATTTCAAGCAGTTGGACCAATTTTGTTTAGGTTGTTAAGTACATACCTACTGCTTGTTGATAAAATGGTGCTAGATTCTAATGGTGTTGAAATGTTGTATGATTTTTTTCCTTGGAGATCGTATAATTTGTCTTTGAAGTCTTGATATTGATAAATTTTATAATGAATCTGGCTGCACTTAGCTTCTTATCAGGAATTTGTCACTTTCTAGTTTCTACAAGACATCAAGTTACTTTTCTCTTGAGTGTGTGTGAAATATTTGGATCCATGATGTTGCCATTTAATGATGTATTGAGAGATATTGAAGTTGTGCTTGATGCTACCAGATTGTTTAATCTTACATAATGCTGGTGGTTGTGTTTTCGTAACACAACCGGACATGTGCAGGTTAAGGATTTGGAAGTGGAACTTGAAACTGCTCGACAAAAGGGTAAAGAAAACCTGGAGCAAGCTATATTGATTGAGAGAGAAAGGTTCACCAAAATGCAGTGGGATATGGAGGAACTTCGGCAGAAGTCCTTTGAAATGGAGTTAAAATTGAGTTCGAAGTCTGAAAAGGTTTCCGTACCTATCTTGTTTCATTTTTATGATCTTTTTCATCTATGTGTGGAATCATTATAATGGTTTGAAATAATCTTGATGAATCAAAATATAATATCAGGATGAGAAATCATGTGTGAAGTCAGCAAGAAGTTCAATCGATCTAGATAAAGACATTTTGCTGCAGGAATTGGATTCTTCCAAGGAGCAGCTTGAGATTTTGTCGAAGCGATATGAAGACTTGGAAGCAAAATCCAAAGCTGACCGCAAAGTCCTTGTTAAAGAAGTCAAATCTCTTCGAAATTCACAATCACAATTGGAGGATGAGCTCAGTAACTCCCTCAAGGAGAAGGCAGAAGCTGAGGTAATTTATGTTCTATTAAAAGTAAAATTTCCCATTCAAGTTTCTTGATATTTGGTATTGCAGCATATTTCTTCTTTCTTTCTTGTGTGGTAATTTGAAGGCTTTGTTGTGTCAATAACTAGTATCCTTAGTGAAAGAAAGAAATATAAGGTAGAAAGTAAGGCCTGCAACTCACTTCGGGGTGGTTTCTTTTGTTCAGAAACTTCTTAAACAGGAAAGACAACGGAGTGAGCAGCGTGAAAATGCTAGGCAAAAGTTACTGCATAAGTGCAGGATTCTTCAGAGTAAACTTAAGGAGTGCAATCTGAATTTAGCTGGGGCTTTTGATGATGTTAGTCCCTGTCCATCAGTAATGGTGGCTTCAGGTTTCTTGGCATCAGATGACCAAATTAACTCTCTTCTTACAGAGGTACTCTTCGTAGGAACTATTTTATTGCTTATCACATCTATTTTTATCTCTTATTTTTTTATATATAAATCTGTTTCTTGAACTTGTTATCAATCAATGAGTAACAAGGAATTATTTGAGAGAAAGATGGTCTGTCAAATTCTTACTGAGATGTGAAAAAGTTGTAAAACTACCTATGAAAATAATAGCACAAATGGTACCTTTCTTTTATTTTTTTTACGATGACTCAACAATCTATTCTCAACAATTTACAGGCTGAACTTCTAGGGGAAGAAAATGGAGATTTTGCTTCTGAGTTGGAGGATAGTCACGAAATGGTCAATGATCCAACGACAACAGACGATGAGTTGCGCAAGACATTAGCCAACATCTTTATCGATAACGTTAAGCTAAGAAAACTGCTGAGCTCTGTTTCAAGTCGCGCTCCCAAAATGGATTGCGATAAAGATGAGGAAGAGCCCCAAGAGAATTTGTCTTATGAATGAGTGAAACAGAGATGAACATGATTTTCGAGTATGATCCAGTACATGGGTTTTGCATAATCATTCTTCCATTTCTGCTTAAGAAGGGAAGAAAGAGAAAGAGAAAAAGAAAAAGAAAAAAGATAACATGGAACTAAGAAAAATAAAATAAAGAAACTATTTGTTTCTTCTTATAGTAGTTTATGAAAAACAAGAGAAATTACACTGCATATACGAAATCTTCAAGGAATCATCTTTGTAATGTGTACTGTTTTATTAACTTAGAATGAATATTAATGAAAAAGGGAGACAATTAGAGGGGAAAATGTTGTAAAATTAAATTGCAGTTTGCTCATTGACATAACTGCATCCATTTATGTAGACGATGACTGTCATTCTATTATGTGTGGTTGTTATATGCACAACTTTTTAACTCTTTTTTGCTAAGAACACAACTTTTTAACTATTGGTTGATGAGAACATACCATTACACGTATGTAAATGCTATTCTTAATAATGCAAAAATCCATCTCATAATCTCCGATTATCTAACAGAAATTGCTTGTTTAATGCTTTTATTTTTTCATTAAAATTAGCTATTAAAACTAAGGCCATTAAATTAATTAATTAATTATTTTTTCGAAAAAATAATTAGTTTTAAATATCTAAATTTAATTTATTTATTAAAATATGACTTAAATAATTATTTTAAAATATCAATCAAATTAAGTAATTATTTTTATAACAAATTATTTTAATATAAATTTGAATAAGACGTTAATTCAATTAATTAATCATATTTTATAACAAACTAGAAAATAGGCTGCCCTTCGCGGGCCCCGACTAAATAATTATATAAATATTAATTAAACAATAAAATAGTATCAAATAGTTTTAAATTTATTTTTATGTATATTTTTTAAAAATATATCTATATAGAAAATTCTAAAGAATTAAAAAAAAAATATTATCATACAACTTCTTATATAAATAAAAAATTAGGTATTTTTTTTTTAAATATATATTATAGTGAAGAAAATTAAAAAATAAATATTTTTTACACAAAATAGAGATCTAAAACAAAAAGAAGATGATAAATCTATAGAAAATTCATCATATAATTTTAAAACTAACTATCATTATCGTATCTCAGTTGTAGTCACCGATGTATTTAAAGTTGATGTCATCACCGTATCTCACTTGTAATCATCATTAATATTCTTTTCTAATAAGTTGTTTTGTTCATAAAATAAATTAAACAATTATCAGTAAGTACTTACTTTTATTATGTGAGAGAAGAGAGGGTGATAAACGTATAAGTTTAGAATTTTGACAATTTTGGCGTATTAGTTAATAATTTTTGGGATAATTACATAATGCACCATTTTTTGTAAAAAAAAATTACATTTTTACGTTTACAGAATTTTTTTATATATATATTTTTACGATTTTCCATGGAAACAACACGAAAACAATAAGAAAACAACATAAAAGTAACAAGAAAATAACATCTAAATAACATCAAAACAACAACAAAAAATAACATACAGATAACAAAAAATCAACAATAAATTAACAAGTGTACAACATAAAAAGACCATATTTTCTATAAATAAAATAAAAATTAATCGTAAAAATGTTTAAAATTCCGTGAAATCGTATTTTTGTAATTTTTTTTTTGTTGTTTTTGTGTATTTGTGAAATAAACCAATAATTTTTTTTGATAAATTATAGTAGTTAATATTAACTATATCTCTCTCTGAAAAAATTATATGTATTTATTTTTTTAATACATATATATTTATTTATTAGTTATTATATACAAATATATAGTTATTTTTTTAATTTTTAATTGATTGATGATCTCTAATTAAATAAAGAAGAATAAAAAAATTTTAAAAAAATGAGAGAATTTAAAGTAGAACAAAATTAGAAAAATGAGAGAATTAAGAAGAAAATAGATATTTAGAAATTATAATTATAATTAGGCTAATTAGTAATTTTTTCCTCCGAACTTTGACATGTACTAAATCGTGCCCCCTGGACTTTTTTGGCCGATAAAAATTCCCCCCGAACTATTGAAATGGTTAAATTTAAGGACTTTTGTTAAATTTAAAAATTCCCTGGACTTTTTTTGCCGTTATATTTTTAAAATATCTACACTTATTTACTCATCATTTTATTGTTTAATAAAATTAGTTATATATTTTCTTATAAATAAATTTAAAATTAGATTAAATTTTATATATTTAAAAAATATGGACTTTTTCATTTTTACACTTCAAAACAGTTTTTTTTTTTGTATTTTTACGGAATTCTATATAGAAACTCCTGTAGCAACTAACAGAGTAATCTAAATTGCAACTAAAATCCATATAGCAACCCACATAGAAATCGCCAGAGAAACCACTAGAGCAACTCAAACCGTAAATTGAAAAAAAAAATTAAAAAATAATATATGGGTAATTTTCCTAGAAAATATAACTGAATTTTAGATTTAATTATTATTATTATTATTATTTAAATTAATAATTAGGTAATAATGCATGTTACTAATACCTAGTTATAAAATAAATCGAAACCTCTAAACTGAAAGATTAAATTTTGTTGTTTAAAAAAAAAAAAGAAAAGATTAAATATGAAAATTGTTTGGTTAATATAATTTCACCTAACCAATTTTGATTAAAAAAATTGTTCACATTATTATAACTAATAATTTTTTTTACTTCAATTTAGGACAACTTGTAAATAAATGATAACAAATAATTATTGTAGGCACCCAATTAAATTACTCTGTTAAGTTTATTCTAAACATATTTTCTCAATTTTATTTTATTCTTTTTTGCTGATTTAAATCTTTTTTTAAAAAAAAAATACTTTCATAAGTAAGCATAAATTAGAAAATATATATTTTATGACAAAATAAATAAAGTGTTATAATAAAATTGAGAAAATATATGAGGAATCATCTTATATATTACTTTTTTAATTTTATTTTGTATTTTTACGGTTTGAGTTATTCTAATAAGTAGGTTGCTATATATATATATAGATTGAGAAAAATACATTCTATACCCACTTTTCATTTCTTATTTTAATGTTTACCTTTCTTTTATTACTATTTTATTTATATCTGTTATATTCTTATTATGTGTGTTAGGGACTTTAATTTTGATAAGTTATCTGTGGTCATATTTGGTATTTTCATTATAAAGATGATATTTATCAAATTAAAATTATTTTGCTGTTATATTTGGTTAATGTGTAATAAAAAAGAGAAATTTACATGGTATACTAACTTTTGCTATTTTTTTTACAAAAATACTGTCAGGCGATATTTTTTACTTTTTTACTGTATTTTTTTATAAGTTTCATACTGCAGTATATTGTGTTAAGTTTTCATTGGTATTCTACTGGTGTTTTTTAGTTGTTCTACTGTTGTTTTGAGTTGTTCTGTTTTGTGTTTTACTGTGTGTTTTATAAAAACACAGTATTTTTGAAAAAATTTCTGTGTGACAGTGTTTTTGTAACAGTTACCCTAAATTCTAATATTTTAGTAAGTTTTCCATAAAAAAAAAATAGTAGCTTTCAACTTATCTCATATAGATTTGGATTGCGATTTAAGTTGGGATAAGTTGAATAATACTTCTTCTTTTTTTATTCATTAATCAAAAATACTTTCTTATGATATTTTATTAAAATTTACGCACGCTTATGAGTGGGTTGTCTAGTATATATTCACTCTTTACTTAAATCTAGCATATAATTTATATTAACCTAAATGGTCTTATTGGGACATTATCTATAAAATTATGTATATCTTAAAGAATATGAAAATAGAGGTAAAAATTAAAATAAATAAAGTAAAGTGAGTATAACAATGTAATTTTCTCATTTTTTTTTAAGTTGCTCCATTAATTGTTATGTGAATTTTCATAAAAATATATATATAAAAAATAGTTTGAAGTATAAAAATAATAAAAAATACAAAACCATAAAATTACGAGTAACTTGTTATATACAATACTCGTATGAGGTATACAAATTTACTTTTGGAAATAGAAGATAACTCCAAAATTTTACCCAAAAAAAGGAAACCAAAAAATATTTGAAGGGAAAGCGCAATTATATATATATATATATATATATTTTTTCTAGTGTAAGGGAATCTATTTGATACCTTACCAAGACTATTACAGATAACATCTAGAAATGAAATAATAAGATTATAAGACCATACATGTATTAACAATATATAATCTACAAAAAGTAGGCAGGAGAATCATTGAGACATGTACTAAATTAATAACCAACTAAACACATTGATATATGTATCTAAAAAACAACAAATGAGTAGTTGCTCAAAACATTTTCTTGTTCTTTTTCCAAATCAATAATATTAATAATAATCCCAGTCCCAGCAGCAACAGCCAACTATTTCACTTCAATTATTATCCATCTGACGTGGCTCAATTAAAATGTAAAGAGGCTTTCCATTAAGCCTACTTTCACCCTGTCAAAATAAATTACAATATGAATTTGAAATTCACCACATTTTTTTAAAAAAAAAAAAGAAAAGAAAACACCTACATTGGTGTCCCGCAATCCTATGACACAACCGCATTCAACGACGTCGGCCCCCTGGCGTTCTACAAAATAACAAAATTGATAGTATACTGAGTGAGTGGGGAAGTAATTTATTATAATAATAATAAATATTTAGTTATTTTGAGTGTCACCTAAAAGTCGAATTGCAGCGGAAAGTGTCCCACCAGTTGCTACTAAATCATCAATTACTAAAGCACGATCACCAGGGTTTACAGCCCCCACATGCATCTCTAGTTTGTCACTTCCGTACTCTAGAACATAATGTTCTGCAATTACAGCACCTACCCAATAATAATTCAAAAATTAATAATTAATCAATTTAATAAAAAGTCACCTAATAAAACAGTAAAAAAATTATATTATCATTCAAATTACCTGGTAACTTTCTTGGCTTTCGTAGAGGAACAAATTTGGCACCAATAGCTAAAGCAATTGATGGACCGAAAATGAAGCCTCTCGCCTCTATTCCTACAAAAATATATTTTATTTTAATAATTTTTCATTCAATATTAACAATTATATATAAATTTGATAAAATAAAAACATTTTTATTTGTACGGACCACCATATATTTATATATATATATATATAGAGAGAGAGAGAGAGAGAGAGTAGTGTTTGTGTGTATAGAGTGGTACCGGCAACAACAGAGATACCCATGTCTCTATAGCGATCAACAAAAATATCGACGGTGTCTTTGAATGCCTTGTGATCTAACAACAACGTCGTTATATCTTGAAACATTATTCCTGTACATATATATATATATATTATATGATACTCCACGTGTTTGAAGAAAGTTCTAAAAGAGATTCCGAAAAAAGAAAAAAAAGAATATAGAATAATATGGTGTAAAGAAACAAAAGGCTGTGTAGTGATCTGAGCTGAGCTGAAAGGTTGAATGAGCTCGTTCAGCTCATATGAGCAAAACAGTTAAGTAATAAGATAACTAAAATAACTGTATAACTATTATTTATTAAAAAATAGAAAAGGAATTTGACAGAACCTTGTTTGGGAAAGTCTGGGATGACCCTAATAGAGTCTGATATGGCTTGAAGCCTTGGATCTCCTTTGAGTCCATTTTCTGCTGCAAACATCTTCAATTTCACTTTCTTCAGCTGCCTCTGTTTTTTTATAAGTAAATGCTACTCAAAATCACTCTTTTGGAGGAGGGTTTTTTTTCCTTACCCTTGTTCATTTCATAGATGCCAAGGCCTTGAAATTGCTCCCTCAATTTATTGACGAATTCATACCTTAAAATGGAAAAAGAAAATTAGCTTTATTTGGTATTTCTCATTTTTCTTTCCTTTCCAATTTTCAAGAAGAGAAGAGAAGAGAGTTTGTTGAGTTATTTACTATCTTTTACCCTCAACGAGAAAAAAGAGAAAAAAAATGGTATAAAATTACTCTGATTCTCATTTCTCATTTCTCAATATGAGAAAGAGAAAAAGAAAGAGGAGAGAGTAATTACTATGGGTTTTTGTTTGGTCATTAAATATGGTGGCCATACCCAATATACCACTTTCGAAGATACGTTCGAGATTAGTTCATCATTACGCGACCCTTTTGCACGTGTACTACACGCCGCCTTAATCACTCTCTTCAGATTATCAAAGATTCGGTTCGGATATTACTCATATTAATTTACAACAACAGTAATCACAATTACTATTATAGAATATGAGAAATATTAAAAAGTATGGTGTGTCAATATTGCTATAATATTCTCATTATAGAATAATTTTTGCAAAAATAAAATCTATGGATTTAAATTTTCTTAAAATTAAAATGTAAAAATAAAAAATATAGTACAATTTCTTGATTACTCTACATTAATTAATCAATTGTTTTTTGTTTGGCTACAACAAGAGTTCAATTAATTAATCAATTGTTTAAAGAACTTTTTTTTCTTCCTACTTTTTGAAACCAGTCACTTTTGTTCGTCATTATTTCTGTCTAAAAACCATGGTCTCTCCAATGGTATATATATTGTAAAATTTGAGTTTATCTTTTTTTCTCCTTTTTTTATTTGAATGATGCCTCACTAATTTTTAAAGTTTTCTAATTGAAATTATGTATCTAATTTTGATTGGTTTAAAGAAAGAGAAAAAAAATACATTGAAAAAGAATATTTGATATCAATATCGATAATCATATACAACAGTTTTATATTTCGATAATCTATTATAGAATTACACAAAATATTAATAAGTGTGTTGACTTTTTAAGTTATTTTGTCCCTTTCTATTGGAAAATAATTTTTAAAATTATGTCAAAATATAGTATTGACTCTTTTCTACACTAAATTTCACTACAAATTATGCACTTTACATTATTGATGGTTTTATATTAAAAAAATGTGAATATTGTTATATTATATTGTTATAATATAAGATAGATTAAAATATTAAAATGAGACATATTATATATTAATATGAGATTAATGTATATAATATGATTGAGAGTTACATACATATAATAATATTCACATAAATTGTAACATTAGAGGTGGAGTTACTCATATTTTGTAACTTCCACATGATCACTAATTAAGTGTGTAAAGAGTGGTTACACAACTTAATTGTTTTGAAATTCAAAACCATAATTCAAATATAGTTGTTGGAGATTAAATTTTGTCATTTATAAAGTGTATAAGTGATATAAAATAAAGTGGCAATGGTTTGGAATGGTTTGAAGAGTTGTTTGCAAAAGCTGAAAAATTTGGTAACTAGTAACTAGTTACTGTTTTTTTCAGCTTTAATTGTTGAACGTTTTTTGCCTATAAGGATGGTTTTTAACAACTCTCATAACCTCCAAATTACCCATTTAATCTCATTTACACCCCATTAAGAAATGGTAACAACCCTTGGGTGTAGGTTATTTGAATTTCAAAATATGTGATCTTCAAACACTATAAATAGAGGTTTTTCTTTCACTTGAAAGGGACAATATTTTTTGTGAGTTTCTATCAAAGAGAGCACCTTGCTAGAAACTATAAGCTTGATAATTCCAGAAAGCTATTTCCATTTTCTTTCTTCCCTAAGTGCTTGTGGTAGGGGGAAATAAGCTTTTGGACAAAGGTGTAAAACCTTGTTCAAGTTTTGTGATTCCCCTACTTGACACTTGGTGTTAGTGTTGTTGAGATTGTTCTCACATCTATATATATACTACTATTTATATTGTATTTTATAATCTTCTCTTCATCTTATTTTTCTATAGTACTTATGTATGTTTTTTGTCTAGAGTTGTAACATTATTTTATCAATATTATTGTTCTTGTACTTTTCAATTTGAGTTGTATTTTGACTTTGGTCTTTCTATTGAAGCACCTATAAATTTCCAACAATCAAAAGCTTACCCATCCTACCTAGCTTCAATGGAAGGTGAGACCATCAAAATGATGAATCAAGACCTAGTGAGGTTGGATAGGTTTGATGGATCCAACTTTACTAGGTGGCAAGATAAAGTGAGGTTTCTCTTGACCACACTCAAGATAGCATATATTCTTGAGTCTACTTTGGAGCCTCTACCCGCTCAATCCGAGAAAGACACTCCCGAGATGGTGGAGAAGAGAAGGAAGAGAGAGGAGGACAATCTCCTATGTAGAGGTCATATTCTAAATGCCTTGTCTGATAGGCTATATGATCTCTACACTAATACTAATTCCGCGAAGGAGATTTGGAATGCTTTGGAAGCAAAATACAAGGCGGAAGAAGAAGGTACAAGAAAATTTTTAATTTCACAATATTTTGAATTTTCTTTTAGTGATGCTAAAGATCTTCTTCCTCAAATCCATGAGTTACAAATCATTGTGAACAAGTTAAAGGTTCTCAAGATTGAGCTTCCCGAGGCATTCCAAGTTGGTGCAATTGTGGCAAAGTTGCCACCAACTTGGAAGGGCTATAGGAAAAGAATCCTCCATAAAAATGAGGATTATTCATTGGAAGAGATCCAAAAACATATCCGAATCGAAGAGGAATCGAGATTGAGAGATAAGGGAAATGTGAAAGAACCTAAAGATGAGGTTTCTAAGGCCAATGCGGTCTCAAACAAGCATCACAAAGGCAACAACAATAATAAAAGTGGTGGAAAATATTTGGGTCCAAGAAAAGACAATAGCCAATTCAAAGAAGTGAGAGGCCATTGTTTTGTGTGTGGAAAATTTGGGCACTACGCAAGAGATTGTAGGCATCGTAAGGATCTAATGAAAAATGAGATTAATACCATAGATGATGAGGAAGTGATTATGGCATAGTCATGCTTATATTATTTTGTGAGATGATTGTCTATGTATTGACATATTTAAATAATGCTTGTGAAGCTATAAATAAATAAAGTTCATTTCACTTTACTCTATGTGTTTGGTATATCATTTTGAGAATGAGAATTTTGTGTACAACAAATTTACAAATAATTCTATTAGTTTGAGTATATTGCATGTTAATATATATGTGAGATATATAATATATAGCATGTATATATTATATATGTTGAGCATGTAATACATGATATATATTTGTGATGAGAATATTTATTTATGAGATGCATATATAATATATATAGCATAAGATGCATACAATATATATATATATATATCATGTGAAGATGATATAGATTATGATAAATTGATATGTATATTAAAGTGTATATGTTACATGTATGTGAGATATGTAACATATATAGTTGTGATAAACATTAATATTATGTATGTTATATATGAGATGATAGTATAACATACATTATTAGCATAAAGTTGTGGGAGTTACAATTTTTTGAATGAAAGTTATAGACATTATTATTGTATAATAATAATATATGTGTAACATATCATATTTAATGTATATGATAGTAATAGTGAAAATGTGGGGGTAAGACTCAAATAGTTAATCAAAATTTGTTCGATTGATTATGAGTACAAAGGTTATAAATTTTGACATGGTTGGTGTCAATGATAGTGTAAAGAAAATTGTTTGAAGAAAGAAATAAAATAGAGTCATATCTATTAAATGTGTGGAAGTGTGGGGATGACATCCAATATTTATCAAGTCAATTTAGTAAAAGAATGGATGCCATGTGAAATTTAGGCATGCTTGGTGCCTAAAATTTGAGTAAGACTTAGACATGTTTAGTGTCTAAAGTTAGTGCATAATTTTAATATGCTTGGTATTAAAATTTATAAGAAATAGAGTAAGTGTGAAAATTAATCTTATGTGATTTAATTTTCAAAGCTTAAGTATACTTAAGGAGAAAAGTGGTCATGTAAAAATGGTCACTAATTTTGGCTAGCAAGATTCGTTTGGAATCGAAAAGTGTGTGGTTATAACAAATCGCTTAATCTCCGTACAAGATTAAAGCATGAAATTTTGAGGGATGGGACCTAAACTCCCTTAGAGTTTTACTCATTGATGGTAACCTATCTTAACACTAGTAAAAATCTAGTCTTAAGTTCAATAGGTAATAACAAGTCAATAGAGTGAAAAAGTAGTACTCAACTTGTCCCATCTATGAAAGAGTACTAATGGTAAAATTTAGAGGGTTAAAACCGAAAGGTTTTTTAATAGAATGATGTGTCTAAAGAGAATTTGTGAGACACTAATTTCTACCTATATGGACTAGAGGTGGTGCCGCCTCTTATGAGAATTGGGAGTTATTCTCTAGAGAGTCTATGAAATGGATGTTGCACATGGCCATTAACGGTGCACAAGCGATCTAAAATGAAGTCTCAAGTGAACTCTAGCAAAGATGTGTGTGTTATCACCGGTTTGTATTAAAGGGATAGTGGTTCAATGTTACGGCAACCAAAATTTCAACAAACTTTGTGGTAACTACACTAAGGTAAAATTCAAGTCGAAAGACATTTTACTTTATGCATCTAAGCAAGATCTCTATAAAAGTGTTTGATTTATTCAATCAAAGTGGGGGATATATAATATTTGATTGATTAAATAATGTTACAATGGTGTGTCACAAGTTTTAATCTAGTGGGGGAATGTTATATTATATTGTTATAATATAAGATAGATTAAAATATTAAAATGAGACATATTATATATTAATATGAGATTAATGTATATAATATGATTGAGAGTTACATACATATAATAATATTCACATAAATTGTAACATTAGAGGTGGAGTTACTCATATTTTGTAACTTCCACATGATCACTAATTAAGTGTGTAAAGAGTGGTTACACAACTTAATTGTTTTGAAATTCAAAACCATAATTCAAATATAGTTGTTGGAGATTAAATTTTGTCATTTATAAAGTGTATAAGTGATATAAAATAAAGTGGCAATGGTTTGGAATGGTTTGAAGAGTTGTTTGCAAAAGCTGAAAAATTTGGTAACTAGTAACTAGTTACTGTTTTTTTCAGCTTTAATTGTTGAACGTTTTTTGCCTATAAGGATGGTTTTTAACAACTCTCATAACCTCCAAATTACCCATTTAATCTCATTTACACCCCATTAAGAAATGGTAACAACCCTTGGGTGTAGGTTATTTGAATTTCAAAATATGTGATCTTCAAACACTATAAATAGAGGTTTTTCTTTCACTTGAAAGGGACAATATTTTTTGTGAGTTTCTATCAAAGAGAGCACCTTGCTAGAAACTATAAGCTTGATAATTCCAGAAAGCTATTTCCATTTTCTTTCTTCCCTAAGTGCTTGTGGTAGGGGGAAATAAGCTTTTGGACAAAGGTGTAAAACCTTGTTCAAGTTTTGTGATTCCCCTACTTGACACTTGGTGTTAGTGTTGTTGAGATTGTTCTCACATCTATATATATACTACTATTTATATTGTATTTTATAATCTTCTCTTCATCTTATTTTTCTATAGTACTTATGTATGTTTTTTGTCTAGAGTTGTAACATTATTTTATCAATATTATTGTTCTTGTACTTTTCAATTTGAGTTGTATTTTGACTTTGGTCTTTCTATTGAAGCACCTATAAATTTCCAACAAATATTTATCAAGTGATTATTTAATAGTTATATTTTTATTATAACTATTATAGTTATATTTTTATTATAACTATTATAGTTATATTTTTTTTCTTTATAATCATGGTTATATTTTTTTTTCCTTATAATAATAGGTTACGTACTAATAGGTAAAACTTTCTTTTTTAAAATAATTAATTGAATATTTAACAAGACCTCTTTTAGTAATTAATAATTATAAATAATTTTTTTATAAATCCCTACTATAATTATTTTAGCAGTTAAGCCATTTAATTATAATATTTACAATGAAATTTTATTTTTATTTTACAAAAATTAGACTTATTTTTACACAAATTATAATTCTCTTCGTGTATAATAACTTTTTAAATAATTAATTATTTTTAAATAATATTAAATTATTTTTTTATAAATTATTTTTAAAATTTTTCACTTTTAATTTATACTAAACAACATATTAATTCTAAAGGTAAATACTATTTTGGAACCTATGTTTTGTAAAAGTTACTAATTGGACCCTCTGTTTTGTTAAATGACAAAATAGACCCTGTATTTTCTAAAATTGTACAAATAGGACCGTAAACTGATTTTTTGTCAAAATAAAATTTAATAATAATATGATCTAGAGATGTTATGACAAAACTGGTTACATTTTCTGTATATGTTCATGTTAGAAATTGTCTTAATGTTGGTTGTATTAAAAAATAAAATTGTTAAAAATTGAGCTCAGGGTCCTATTTTTACCATTTTGAAAAATATAGGGTCTATTTTGTTATTTAACAAAACAAAGGGTTCAATTGGTAACTTTTACAAAACACAGAGTCTAAAATAGTATTTACCTTAATTCTAAATATGTATTAAATAAAAAATAGAAAAATTGAATAAATATAATTTATTGACTAAATTAACACAAACTAGGAAAATAATCAATATTTCAAATTAATAAAATTTTTATAAAAAATTCAAAAAAAAATTCTATTTTTTTTTAAAAAGCACTGCCATAAACAACAAGTTGTTTTTCAACCGAAGGGCTGCTCAAGACAAGGAAAAACAACACGTCATTTGGGAGCTTCTTCAACCTTTAGTCGGGTAGAAAATAACCTGATTTCAGTCACGTGGGTTCGACGAACCCGACCCAAACTTGATCGAAATTTTCAATTTCGACGACCAAAATAGCCCAAATTAATTCTAAATGAATCTAAATGCAAAAATTAAGACATTCATATATATTTCATGCATCGAAAATACGTAAAACAAAGACTTTAAAATTAAAAAAAAAAAAATCGAGTCCGAACGATATTTCCAGAAAATTCTTGAGATTTTTTTGTTTTTTAAATTGGTTTTTCATGCTTAAAATGATCTATAATACTATATGAATGTATTGATGTATATAGAAATTCAAGTAAACATCGAAAAATGAAAACTCAAATTGGAGCAAACGGACCGAAAACTAAACTTTTATGTATATATATACTCGTACACAATGTATATACCATATAAGATCATCATAAATGTATGGAAAGAGAGTATTACATACAATTTTATATTTAATGTAAAATATATATATAAATATATAACGAAAAAGATACATATACAACCATATATGAATGTGTATATTATATGTGTATATATATTCTAAATATAATTATATATATGATAATATGAATGGACATAAATATGAAAGTATATATACATGAAAAAAATATATTGGTACAATCGAATATATATATATATGTATATATGAAAATCCTAGATATAATCAAGGCAGAGATAAAAACGGTTCTGATACTAACTGTTAGACTATAATATAATATAAAAAATAAAACATATACGAACGATATGTAATGCGGAATAACTACAAACATATTAAAAATATATATGCGATGAAAGGACCAAAATACCTCCAGCTATTGATGTTTGAGCTTCAATCCCTAGAATAGCTTCAGTATGAGAATTCAGGTTTCCTCGCTCTCTCAACTCTATTTAGATAGAATTTTGATGTTTGCACAGAATGAGTGAAGAGATCTGAGACCGAGACCCTATATTTATAGGTGAGATACTCTATCAATATGTGCGTCACATTAATTATCAGGATAATTTGACAATTAATTCAGAAAATCAAATGAAGTAATGAATATCGAAATCTAACTATACATAGAATATCACCCAATTAATATTGTCCAAATTTAATGAATATAAAATATTCATTTATCTCAATATTAATTCCTTTATTTTATTTCATAAATAAAAATATTATAATATTAATTACAACTCATTCATCAAATAGCAAAAAATCAAAAGTAAATGTAACTATTATGGTTAATTAAAATCTCTTCTATATATAAATGAGTATTGTTATTAAGCATTAATAGTGTCTAACACCTTTTATAATTAATGTCTTACAATTGGTTAACGATATTCTCTAAAAATAATTTTCTTAAATTACATAATACTCAATACTTAAATATATCAATAACTCAATAACAGTATAACATCGAGAATGTACCACTTTTAGCATTTCTTTATAAAAATCTACTCATTTCTCAAATGAGTAAATGTAAAATGACCAAGATTTTAACTTTTTAAGATGGTAGCATAAGTATACAAGTATAGTATGTGAATCTAACACTACAAAAAAGATCAATAGCTCTGCCCTCCCACCTTCTCAACATAGATATATGATGTAATAGATAAAAGAAATATTACCATTTTTGTTTTTTTAGAAAGGTAACAAATGTTACTTATTTAAGATGATACAAATTTACCACAGTTGGTGAAATTTCTTTTATTGGTATACATTAATTACTAGGGTTTAACAGGTAAAATAGATTGAAAAACACAATGAGCTGTATCATTGCACATGATTCTGCTTGTTAAAAAAAGGAATTGAGAAAAGTAAATCATAAAAAGATGAAGGAAGACGATTCTCAAAGTATACAGCACAGTATATATATATATATAGGAGATCCAACACCAACTTTTAATGGTCGTCTATTATATTATTACTATCTCTATACAAAGGTGATATTGAAAAATAAAGGTGAATTAAAATTTTTGTTCTATTTAAAGATTTTGTTCAATTTTAATACAAATTATATCTCTCTAACTTTTGATATATACCAAATTTTATTTATACTAAATTTTTTTTTTTACTATAATTAATTATAGATAAAAGTCTTTAATTTTAATAACTTTAATAATTCAAAAAAAAAATTTAACAATCTTAAAAATACAAAAATCATAGTTTAATACACAAAAATTATAATTAGCTAAAAATGAATAATAAAAAGAATTTTGTTTGGTTTGGGGTAGAGGGGTCAGGGGTCTATCAATCTAATATCTATAGCTCTTAAAGGGGTCATGTTATGATGTTTTCTTTATGGTACACCTATACTCGCGTGCCTATGAACAGTATTAATGTCCGTTTTCGATTTTTATTTTGTTGGGTCACCTAAAAAATAAATAAATGGCATAACTTGAGCCACTTGCCCTAATTTAATCGTTTATTCCACTCGCTAAACTTTTGTCCATTTTAATTTAATACTATGTTTACTAAAATAGAGTAGTTCATGCCACGTGGGAAGTTGATTTTATTAAATATATAAATATTTTATAAATTACATTCATGAGGGCTAAAAGTATAAATAAAATAAAGGCATATTTATTATAGTGTAAATTTAGAACATATTATATTTTGTACAGAATCTAATACAATTTTTAATAAATATTAAATTTAATTCATATTATATTTAATAAGTCATCTCTATTTTTCATCTGGCTAAACAAATCAGAAAATGCTCAAAGGTGCTTAACACTAAACAAATTAGAAAGGCTATTTAGGATTTTTGTCCCTCGAACTATAATCTATGTATTATTATGTTCCCTGAACCTTTCAGTCCGTTAAAAATAGTCCATGAACTATTGTTTACAGCAAGAGTAGTCCTGATGACGTGGACATAAAAGTTTGACATGTGATAAGAAAGATAACATCTCCGAGTTGAGTAGTCCCGAATCATAGCAAGTCAACCTGGGAGGGGTCCCTAGCCCTATGCCCAGGTATACTACGGAAACTCTAGAATAGAAGTTCAAACTTCAATAACTCATTTCCAACTCATTATATTTCAGTATTCTGCACCATGAAGACATGGAACAATCAAGTTCAGGCCCCAAGAGCTAAAATTACATGAACTTGCACCCTGGGAGTCAACTTGGGCACCTAGGGGAACTAGGTGCCCAGGTTGACATCTTTAACTAGGTTTTCAGTTTCTGGGACCATTTTAGGGCAAATGAGTCAAACTTTGTATTGAGACATGAACTAGACATACCACAGACATATTTGAGGCATCAAAATCATATTCGAAGCAAGTTCATTTTTAAGCACTCGGTGCCCGAGCATCCAGCGCCCAAGTTAAAAATTTGTCAATTTGGGTGCCTTTCAAATATAAGATTGACAATCGGACTTTTGCATCATCTTCATCAAAAACATGGCAATATGTACTTTTGGGGAAGAAACGACACTTCCTGGGTACTAGAAGCAAGGCCTAGCACCCAGGTTGACACTTGGGACTGGCCCAACACCCAGGTTGACATTACTATGGTGTTTTTCAAAAAAGATTAAGATTCAACTATTTATGGGGATCAAACAGAACTTTTGAAGGACCAGAACTGGGACCTAGCACCCAGGTTGACACCTGGTTCTGGGCCCAGCGCCTAGGTTGACACTTGGCACTGGGCCCAGCCCCTAGGTTGACACCTAGCAGTAGACCCATCGCTTAGGTTGACATATTGCCAACGTGGGCATTTTCCAATCAAGTTCTTAAAAAAGTATTCCAGGCATTTTTTCCGTCATTAGAAATCATGAAGATTTAAGCAAATTCGGGGAGAAAATCACAAACGTGAAGGCTTGGAAGCAGAGCCAAACGCCCAGGTTGACTTAGTGCTAGGGCCAGCGCCTAGGTTGACAATCAACCTGGTGTGAAGGTTTTGATCATTCAAATGCCAAATTAGATTCGACCATTGAATCTGGAATGGTCAAATATAAGGTAGGAGACCTCGTCTCAAGTTTAAGAACATTGAAAGTATCAAAACGACAACCCGAGAGCTCAGAAATTGGGTACCCAGCCCCCAGGTTGACAAATGGCATGGTGTGTTGGGTTCTACTTGTCCAATTTTGATTCCATTTCGATCATCCGTCTAGTTTTTTACAATAACTAAGATCCATGAAATCAGAGAAGTCAAGTTCACAACTTTGCATTTCTCATTTCTAGTATGGGAAGCTCAATTGGAAATGAATAGTTTCGAGTCTCTTATTTTTGCAGAACAACAACATCTCCAAGAACTGGTGGTCAATTTCGCCAGAACATAGAAACAGACTAAGTGAGGTCAAAATATAACTTAGGCATTATAAAGTACATCTCCTGGACAATTTTCCACTTATTCAGTGTCCAGGTTAACGTCATATGTCAACCTGGGCACTGGCTGTCAACTTGAGCCCTGGGTCATGTACTGCCTTCAGTAAGTTATCGATGTCAATCACAATTCTAATGTTATCATTCTCAAATTTCACCCTCAAGGGAGTTATAAAAATAAGCTTTGGGTTACCCGGAGCGAGTCTCGCCAAGCTCCAAAACATGACTATCACCTTCAGAAGTTGTTTTTCACCATTAGATCATTATCTACGGTTAGAAATATTCAATTTATATTTTTTTTATTATTTTCTTCTTATTTTTGTGGGCCTCCTTCACCTATAAAAGAAGAGCTCCCTTAAATCATTTTTCACATTCAGAAAACTACCCACAAGGTCAGAGCATCTCTCTGTAGTTTCTTTTTTTTTTTAGAAACCAGAGCTTAAACACTTACCCTTTTTATAGTAATTACCATCTCGTGAGAAATAAATATCTAAAGTAGACGTAACTCCATTACCATCGTTACATGGGAAATGAACTACTATAGATTGTCTCTCTAAATTTTTTACTTAGATTTATTATTCATCTTGCCAATCTAACGAACTGGTGTTGGTCACTTTTTAGCTTCAACAACTGTTCACAGTGTTGTAAATTAGTCCTTCTGTCAAGTTTTATCACACATGACAAACAAAATAATGATATGGCTGCTTAGCCAGTTTCTACGTCAGTGTCATGTCAATACCATGTGTGTATTTAGTTTGAAAAAAAAATAATTTTTTGTAATTTAGTTTTACGGACTTTTCTTAATCATTAGTTAAATTTTAGTTTAATGGTGTTTTAAAAATACCTAATTTTTTAATGTTAAATTTATACATGTAGTGCTCATGTAGTAATTGACTAAGCAGTAATATCATCATTTTATTTGCCATGTGTAATAAAACTTGACAGAATGAATGACTAATTTATAATATTGTAAATAGTTCAGGAACTATTTATATCAGGTTGAAAAGTTAAGAGGCACAATAATACATATATCATAGTTCAATAAGTAAAAAATCCTAAATAACTAATCATTCATAGGATGAATGTGAGCACTACAATACCTAACGACAATGATGAGACAATAAATAGAGAAATGTTAAAATGTATTTTTGGTACTTAGTACTTTTGAGATCATAATTATAGTATTTTTAAAGAGTGTTATATATTAGAGTATTTTTAGAAATAAAAGTACCAAAAATGATTGGAAGAGAGATAAAATAAAATATTATATTTTTAAATATGTATAAATTTTTAGCATCCTTAAAAGATACTATTATTGGAGATGTTTAAAGTGTTGGGTACTATTAATGGCCAATAGCAATGCTCCAATAAATTTAGTGTAAATTTAGGAGATAGAGGATGTGAGTAACGCGCGCGTGTGGATTAGACAGGGTGTTTTCACCTTGAGGAGAAGACGAGGACGTAAGAATTAGCGTTAGATTTGGGTATGGGGCCCGCTCCTGGAGAGTAAAAATACATTACTCGAAAAAAACAAAGCTTAAACTGTTAAAAGGTGCAGTATTATCAGGTCCATTAAATGCTTCACTAATACGGTAACGCCACGTGTTAGCGCATGATATTTATTATAATGTTTCAAATCCTGAATTGGATGGAGTGTCGGAGAACAAGGACCACAACAACAACATTCAATTTCAAATGAAGGGACGGGACCACCTACTACAAAATCTTTTAAGAAATCTGATGTTTCTTTGATTCTCTGCCCAATCAGAAACCATCAATTTCACTGCAATGACTAAAATACCCTCTAATAGGGAAAGTCAAAATGTACGGTCCTACCCCGAGAGTCTGATCTTGTCCGTTAGTGCTTGATCTTATCGAGAATGGGCGGTCGATATTAGTTTGCTAGAAACTGATTACATTTACGGGTGTAACGAATCAAAACCCTCTTCCCCATGGAGTGAGTATGTGAATCGGGCCTAGATTCACTCAACAGTCAAAGAATCCACAACTCAGACACACTTTTAATTCCAACTAATTTCTCTTAAACTCAACTGCGGCGCGTAACATAACATACTTTACCAATTTAATTAACATTTGGATTTATAAATTAATTGGGAATTACTAAAAGGACTTATTAGGGCACTTTAATGGGGAAACCTAAATTTAGTGTTAAATCAACACTAAAAGAATACTACTTTAGCATTAATTTTTTTTTTTCTAATTCTAATTACAATACTAAAAGTTATACTAAAAATATATTTTTTATTATATTATTTTATTTGGGTGGAGTCTGAACTGGTCTATAAAGTATATTTGCCGAGCTAGTTAACATCTATATGCCTCTAAGATTAATGAAAGTATGCAATCCATAAGATAAAAAATCACAAATAAGTTTACAGTGTTGTATTGAAAAATAAAAGTAATTTTAAATACCTATTGTTCAACACAATCCCACATTCATATTTAGAGGTGAGAGTCTTGACTCTAAAAGTCTTTCCATCTTCTTTAATGGATGCATATACTTTCCATGTACATCCTTCTGCTCTGCACTTTACCCTAAACCTTTCTCCTTGTCAATATAGATGAATTGTTCCATCATCATATTTCATAGAATGTCCACACTACCAAATTCTATGTCAATGTCAAACTTGAAGTCAACTATTTTTGTATGTGAATTGTATTCCATTTTTGGATCTATTTTAGCAGCTTCATCTTCACTGTGGTTGCTGGCCAGGTCATCTGCATATTCAGTCCCATCAGCTTCATCTACCTCAACATCCCCAACTAAGCTAGAAACTTGATCCCACCAAGCTTGTGGTTCTGCTGGACCATAATCATACATCTCCCCAAATAGTGCTTCATTGAACTTTTCTTTAACAAAATCAAAATCACCATGTCTTAGGGGTTGGGCCTTAGGTTGATTTTTAGGTTGGCCTCAAGTTGGTGCATTTCAGGTTGGGCCTCGGGTTGTGCTTCAGGTTAGGCCTCAGGTTGGGCCTCAGGTTGTGGTTCAAGTTGTGTTTCAGCAAGTGGTTCAGGTGTGTTTCAACAAGTGGGGCCTCTTGTTGGCTTTCAGGTTGTGTATAAGGTTGTTGATCAGGTAAAAAATCTGCCAAAGGAGGGGTTCCTGGTGCATGATCAACATTCACTGTATTTTGTTGTTGAGCCTTTATCAACCTCCTCAATTTTAATCTCTTTAACCTAGGTGTTTCCTCAGTGAATCCAGTTATTTCAACTTCCATTACTTAAGGGGAATTAGGTTCATCATCCATATCTTCATGAGAATTATGTCCACCATCCATGACTTTAGGGGAATCATGTTCAACATCCACTACTCCATCTCGAGGTTCATCATCAAATGCTTAAGCAGAGATGATCTCATCATCAAATTCCTAATAAAAAGGCAACCATAAGTTAACATTCAAGGTAGCAATACCCTAACAAAAACTGAAAAAATAGATACACACAATTACAACACTTAAATTTTCACCAATATCTTCAAGTTGTTCAGCAAATTTAACGTAATCTTCATCTCTAGGACCATTGAAGTATTCTAAATTTTCTACAAATTCCTCCTTTTCATGGTCCCAATCATAGCTCTAATCATTGCCTTCATTTTGATTTGGTATAGGCTGTGGTGCAGGTTGTGGCTCAAACATCAAAGATGCATCTGTCTCTGACTCAGAAGATGATGTTGAATTAATCACAATTGGTTCTTGAATTTCATCTAACAAAACCTCATCACTGCACCTTAAAAGTAGTCATATTTGTTCTTCTGGTCTGGGGGGTTCACAACTACATCAGCTAGCCTCCTACTCCCTTTTGAAATCTCCTCAATTGTGCACTTTTTCAATGTTTAAGGAGGCTTTAGAACATGTTTGATAACATCCACATCTTCTCTCCACTCCAGTGGAAGTAGTTGATTTGGTAAGACCAAGTAAATAGAAGCTTCTACATAATTTTTACTTCTCAAATCCACCAACATTAAGTCAATATCTTTCTGTTGTACCACCCTAAAATCAAAATTCAAGTGCTTCCCATAAGGCTTGAACAGAAATCCAAATGAAAATTTGTATTCTAATTCTCTAGCCATATCCTCCAAGTCCTCCCTTGAGGAAGATTCAGCCTTGCAATTGTCAAACAAATCATACACCCCACCTTCATACCTTCTGTTTTCATAAGGGGTAAACATATACCCCCGTGAAATAGCTTCAGTGTGAACTGATCAACCTTACCCCCTTCAATGGAAAAAATGAAAGAACAATAAGGGCCCTGATCTAATCTAGGCAAAACCACATATTATTGGAGCAGTTGGGCAAAACTCCCAAATATTTAGACCCCATGAAAAAGATTACATAAAAAACAAAAGTAGCATGTGCATATGTACCCCATTAACGAAGACAAACAAATAGAAAGATTCTTTTATACTTTAATCAATATTCAAAGCACAATTAAGACCACATCTACCATTCCAACTAAATCGTTCCTCGAACCTCTAACAAAAATCCAACTATAAAGCCAACTTTTTTTTTACTTAAAAATCCTACCAACCCTCTACAAATAAGAAACCCATCCAGAAACCCTAAAAATGACTATGAACCAAAGAAACTTACCATAATTAGGTGGGAGATTACCAATAGATCACTTGAGATATCGTTTTGCCACCATCAATGATCGATCTCCTTTCTGACCAAAATCACTTTCTACTTTTTACTTTCTCAGAATGGGTTTCCTTTTTCCCTTCACTCGTCCGAATGGTTTCTTTCCTTTTAATTTCTTTCATTTTAATTACTTTGCTTTTAATTTGTTTTTAATTTTACTCACAGAATAATTTAGTTCTGGATTAATTATAACTGGCGTGGATTTTTTGTTTTATTTTTCATTTGTCATTTTTAATAATTGGTTTTAATCTTATACTCAAATTTGATGTGGAGGGTTTTATATGACATGGAAAAGTTAACTTGGCACTACGTAGGAGCCATCTGGCACATAACAAAGCTAGACCAACGGAAGAAGTTTTGACCAAAATGATTGTGAAGGTTAGAAATTTTAGCTATAATTTTTTCAGTTTGAGAGTTAAACCGCACCAAACTTGAAAGTTCAGGGAGTTTGACCGTAAATTACTCTAAAATTAATTGACAATGGAAGGAGTAGTTTATTCATTTTGTATATGATATTTTATCTCCACACATTAGTAATGTGAGATTAATTTTAATAATTATTGGTAAATAATTGGGATTTGTCTTCATGTATAGGTCTTCCACAACAACTCACGATGTTGTTACATTCCTTTTGTTTCTCGTGTTGCATATTAAGACAAAACAGTAAACAATTATTAATTCCATCCATGTATCACTCACACACAATCGTACTCTTAGTGCTGTGGTGATCTTTAGTACTCTTTGAAATACTTATAAGATTCTCAACAAAAAATCGTGTTAAGCAATATATGAAAAACTTTAATTAGTCAAAGCATATTTTGAAATTTAAAAAGAATACTTTTTACTTTTTTTTTTTTTTTTCATTTCCTTTAATTCTTTTTCAAAATTTTCTCCCTCCTTATTATGCTCGACAAAAGTAGGAAAACTTGTACAAAATCTCAAGTAAATTAATAAATATGGTCAATTACAAATAGCAATCAAATTGTATGGTTACAAATATGAATATGAATCAAGTACATGATATGATACGAAGGTCGATTCATGTAATTATCTCAACTTTATAGCTTTTTCTTGAGATTAATAAATATAATAAGCTCTCTCTTCTCTTTTTTAGTGACGAATCAACTACTAGTACTACTAATATAAAAAAAAAACCAAAATGAACATGTAAAGATTACAAGCGTGCAATCATAAGATTGCTTATGAAAATCATGCATAGTGGAGAGATCTGTACCCTTTTGTTTATGAGCATTGTTATTGGTGAGCACCTTAAGGTGTCTTATACTAATGTGGCGCATTAGTAGTGGTTAATGGTTCTCTATATTATTATTTAAATGAAATTGTAAAAATTTAATATTAAATTGTACCAATAGCGATATGTCACTTTTTGTGATGTAGGTGCCTTTTAACATTTTTTTTAATTTATACGATAAAAGCTAAAGAATGTCAATAGTGTTTTGTCTTGTTATTGGTATTATTAGATATTAACACAAATCTCATGTATTTTAATAGTAATATGTTACATCATGGTACTGGGGACATTGAAACTAGTGATATATATAACTTAAAAGAGTAATATATGCACATATAAATCACACACAAACATGACACACATGTAACAAGATACTTTTGATATGTGAGACCCCTTTAAATAAAAATAATTGGTTGAAATTATATTTCACACAAATATATGTCAAGTTTGTGTGCAAATGTATGTGCATCGTTACTCCGTTTGTGAATGTTTGCCAGAATAATCCCAGGATATACTCTAAATTTTTAATATAGAACAAACTAAGAGTAAGGGACCCCACCCATTACAATCCCACGAATTCTGTTTAGTTGAATACAAATTTGGAGAATCACTTCATATATTATATATATATATATATTTTAATTTGTACCATTTAACTTGCTCCAATAATTGCTATGTAGATTTAGAATGTGATTTAAATTGCTCTGTTGGTTACCATGTGAATTGCTACATAAAACCTTGTACAAATACAAAAAAAACTGTTTTAAAATATAAAAATAAAAAAACTCCTAAACACCTATCTATCTATATATCTATTCACTTATTTTGCATTGTCATGTCTCACTTTCTTTTCTACCTAACTACTTCAACTAAAACTTCATCTAACACTTTTAAGCTTTTTATTATTATCATCATATAACACTAAAGATATTATAAATTAATTATAGCCTGTTATTTTCACCACTACTAAATTATATTATCAAAATAAAATAACATTTTTGCTCCATGCACATGATCATATCCAAATTTGGGGCCCTATTATTAATAACTGAATCTTGATTGATTTTGTGATCATGACTTAGTGCCTATTAACTGGTTTTATTACTTTATATATCTTCTATATTGTCCATCCTATATCCAATGAGAGAAATTTGAATAGTTACATTTATGTAACCATCTGACGAGTTCTTAATTGTTGGATTATTATTAAACTATTATAATTAATTAAAAATAATTAATAAATTACTTATAATCTAATTGTATCTATATTATTTTATTTTTTTATAAATTTTTTTGATAAAAAAGAAAAATATTTATAAATATTAAAATCGCCTTATAAAATATTTTTAGTTTAAAAATATTTTATTAAATATATATAATTATAATTAGTTTAAATTTTAAAATAGAATTTTTACTTTTTTTTTTTTTTCATTTTGTAAGGATAATTTTTACCTATTAGTTACTTGTTATGGTATATCATAAAAAAATATAACCATCATAGTTACATTTTTAATGTAATTATTGAATAATCATTCATATATATATATATTTCAGTATAAAAAATATTATTTTAGACTAAAAGTAAAAAAATTGTAACTAATTATAAATCACCATATTCCTATATTATGCCTAAAAGGTTGTCACTAAAGGTAGAGTTTATATATATGTATATATATATTATATATATGTTACTTAATTTTTTTCTTAAATTTTGTGTTATAGTACGAATTTTTTACCTAGAAATACAAGTTACAACCTCGTAAGAAGTTGACATGTGGATCCAGTTCCCAATAGAAAATGATAATGTGTCAATGATATAGCTCTTGTAGAGCCAACCTCACATAATTTAAACTTATGGGAGGATGCGACCAAGATAAGGTCTAGTCGCATACTATGTCCAATATCAAGGGCGGACCCGTATAGAAGCGAGGCGGGACAGTCGCCCCCTAAAAAAATTAGGGAAAAAATGTATGTATTTTAGTTAGTTACGATATATACTTATAATAAAAGATAATATTTATAAGTATAATATTAGCTTTGGTTTAATGGTTAAGGTAGATAGCATATATGTTAGAGGACAAGGGTTTAAATCCCACTAAGAATATTTTTTTTCTCCTTTTCAAGTTTACTTTTACCCTTGCCTTACCAAAAAAAATTACGCTCCCCTCACTTTAAATCTTAAGTCCGCCATTGCTGACATAGTCAAAAGATAAGCAGGATCAAGAGAAGTTAATACTGGTCACGCATATATCTTATATTCGATTAGCATGTATATCTCTCATGCGACAAGTAAAGATCGCTTCTTTACATAGGTTTGGTTCGAATGACTAGTATTCGACGACTCATAATGAACTCACATTTTTTAAGTTATCAACGTAGGATGTCCAAATATGCAATCAAGGCTGATTGTTGACATTCCTTAAACCAAGTAGGCCTAAAGGCCCATTATGCGAGTCCAACACCATCGAGCCTTCAAGCTTGCTTGTTTGGAATATGGATAGACGATGTGCGACTTCGCAAGTTACAGACATTGCTGTAATCAAGACAAGAACATATGAATATCTTCTTATAATTATGCCTTTAAATGTTTATCTTAATTAATTTGTGCAATTATTGTAATAACAGTTCAATTTGATCAATTATGTAATATTAATAAACACATGCTTTCTATATAAAAGGGTGATCAAAATCAAATAATAAATCAAATAAACAAGGCATGTATATCTCACAAAGTGGACTAAGCAAACCAAGCTCTGACTGAACCACTATAATTCTCTTGTCTACTTTATATTTCTATTCTTGTTACTGCCCATTTCGTAGCCTGAATTTTGTCTACTCGCATAATTGTTGGTGAGTGCTCTTGCTTTGCTTGAATACTTGCACTTTTTGGTGTTGTTTAAATTCTCCTGACAATATTTGGCGTCGTTTGTGGGAATCACTTTTATAACATTTCTCAGATTTTGGAGGAGAATTGAAATGGCTACAAAACAGATAAACACGAACAACAATAACAATGAAACTATCAACATTGGCACTATCAGTGTTCCGATTACTAGGAAAAGAACCACTCTAGTTGACCCTTCTGTTGGAGGAGTAGGGAGTACTACCACGACCCCCCTCAATCTATTTCTTATATTTTTAGGCCACACTATAGAAACCTCAATGCCGATGGCTGTGGGCCATTTTCCACCAATAACACCTACCCACGCCGTCGAGGGTATCATTAAACTGGTAACTGCATAATACACTATAATGTAGAAACAGATGCATGCATTATAGGTAGAAATCACATGAAGGATCCAGATTCGGATCTGACATCCACCACAAGTCCCAACTTAACGTTGCACAGATGATCAGGTAACTAACAGCACTAGGCGTCATAATGACTGTACTAATATTCTTTGTAATCATAGGGAACCCTCAGCTGAAAACAACCCAAATGGGCTCAACTTGAATTTGCCTATTCATGACCTTGAACGTGGCAAAGGGCCTACTGTTCCTAATTCGAACCAGCGATATAGCCAAAGGGAGGAAAGGTCGTAGGAAGTGGTGGATGGCCTTGCTTCAAAAAGCAGTACTATGGGAAGATATCCAATATCCAATCTTGAGAAAATGTTACCTACAAGTAGTTTTTCAGTGTAAGGGTCTCCTATAAGGGCAAGAGCATCAACCCATTGAATCTTCTGTCAAATGTAATCTAGGATTGTGAAAGCTCCTTTCCTAACCGTCTGAATCCTAGTTCTATATTCATCCATTTTGGATTTTGAATGTGCTCCATACAAGGCTTCGAGTACAGACCACAAAGAGGTTGTTGAATCACATCCCATAACTTTAGATGTGATTCCTTCAGTCATGGAGCCATACAACCATTAGAAAAGCAACTGGTTGTTTACAATCCATTGCTGAAAGGCAGGATTAATTTCACTTGTGGACACTTCACTACCATCAACATTAGCATAGAGAAAATCTTGCGGTCTAGGAAGAGTACCTTTAATATAGCCATCAAGTCTGTGTCCATACGTTATTTCAAAAGCTATGGTTTCGATAGTGTGAATTTGTGATCCAACTTTAAGCAAACGGTTGATTTAGTGTTCTCCCAAAATGAGGCACGACAGCATTGAAAAACTAAGTCTGTGGTTGGCTGCTTCCAGCTACAACATTCGAAGCCATTGCAGATGTTGTTACTTTCTGAGCACCATTGTGACCTTCAATAGAGGCCTTTGGTGTCTTCTCTCCTGGAGCCGCCATAGATGACAACGCATCAGTGAAGGCACTGATACTAACTTAAAAACAGAGAGAAAATGTGTGTAGAATGAATATTTTGCTTAGCTCCAAAAGAATAAGCTGTATCGCTTTCATTATATAGGCAAATTCCAATTACAAGAATATTATAGATGGCCACGTATACAAAGGGTAACAATACAATACAGGGGGTAGAATGAATATTTTCCTAACAAAATTTGTTATACAATTATTACACAAATAATGAGTTGTCTTAATAATTGGGACCACTAGACAATGTACAGAAATCCCCATTGCTTTGTTTATGCCATTCCTCACCATTCACCTATCACTAACACCATCCCCCTCACCATTAAAGCATCCATTATTTCTTTTAATTTCTTAATTATTCAACATCAATATAGAACACACACCTGAGAAAATATTTACTTAAACCCTTATTACATAAACATTTCATAATAGCAAAAAAATTGCTTTATGCTATTTTTTCTTCAACATTTAAGGATAATTTCAATTTTCACAGTTAAATAATAACATTCATAATTGACCATATCGTTGATGTAAAACATATCCATAAACTAATTTAAATATCATGAGCACATCTTGCATCATTTATTAGTTCTGGTATTCGTAATTTTTAATGTGAAATTCAGTACAATTTTAGAATCAATACTAAAATGATACTTTTTGACGGTATAATAAAAAATAATACTAAAACAATAGTTTGCACTAATCCGACAAATATTTGCTTTTAGAGGCGAAAAACAGTGCTAAAATGACGACATGCGATGATTCCTTGAAAACTTAATTTAAGGTATTAAAATAATACTAAAACGAAAGTCCAACAAAACTTGATTTTAGAGGCAAAAAATAACGATAAAATGATAGTTTGCGATGCTCCAATGACAACCCCATATAAACTTGATTTTAGAGGCCTAAAACCATAGTCTGTGATAGTCTCATTGAAACTTGATTTTAGAGGTAAAAAGTGATGCCAACTTGATGTTCATGGAATGATCTCGATAGTAAACCATATTTTGGAAGTGAAAATCAATGCAAAAATATTACAACATCGATGTTCTATCGAAAAGTGATCTTGAAAGCTAGAATTAACGTAAAAACGATGTTGTACTGATATAAAACTCAAAACACTTAATTTTAGGTACCAAAATGAGTTTGTTTGTTTTTTTTTTTTTCCTTTTTTGATAAAGTAGCATGTTCAATAATTTAAGCATTGTTATAAGACACCATAAGGTACCCAACATCCTACGACTTGACATATCGTTATTGTTATAATGTAAGAACATGTTCTACATAATTTAATTTAAATATATGATACGTGATATTTATTTTACACCAAAAGCGATATACTTGTAATGCATTTTAGCATTTCTCTAACATTTTGGATTGTTTAGATTTAAAAGGAAAACCCAAATTCAAAATAGAAAATTTCTTAAGCAGAGACAATAGAGTGAAAAGTAATATCTATTAAAGTTTTATCAATATTATGCATATTTTAACCACATGCAAACAACTATTTGCATTATTTGTTCACCTCTAAGATTAAGTTTTCATGAGATCTTTGCAGGCCCTTTAAAATTTAATTTTTATGGGACCATATTAAACTATTGTTTTAGCATTTTGTTTTTTTTGCTTTTAGAATAACTTTTTCATGTGACAATTGTAAATCATCATTTTTGCTTAAAATTCTGTTGATTTCTAAGTGTTCCTGTAAATTCCCACTCCCGTTGGACCATTTGTATTTATATCACATTTGGAAAAATAGAATTGCGATCAAAACCAAGAAATTTTACATGTTGGAAATATTTAAATTAGTGTTTCAAGTGAACTAAGGGTAATTGACAACATATATACTGATTTTATTTTTTCTTTTCATTTTTGTGAACTCGTATTAGTTCATTATTCGAAGATTGATTATTATCAATTGCTGCTAACTAAAAAAGAATCGGTATATAATTACATCAAAGTTGAAACATGCACTGTGGTGTTGTATGCTCATGCCCACCAATTTACCAATTTCTTATCACAGAAAAATTGATTGGTGCTTGAATTCAGTCAACTTTTCATTTGATCATCTATGTAGGTTTAGATTACAAACTTAATTTTCTTTTCTTTTTTTTTTTCATGGTGGCGTGTCAAGTTGTCAACTCAAAACTAAGCTTTGAGAATTTAAATATATATATCAAATGTATCTCCTGAGATTTGATTACACCATATTATCATTACATGCATCACATAATATTATCGTACAAATATAAATGTTGGCCTTTCAAAAAGGAATAAAATTAAAATTAAAATTAAAATCAAAGAGGAAGAACCTTCTTGACAATATCCTGACTGAGATTAGCAATTTGGGAATCAAGAGATTTGATAGACTCAATCTTCTGTTCCTCCAACTTGGCCAAAGCTTCCTGCAATTCTGCATCCAATTTCTTCTTCTCCTCCGCCAATTTCTGCTCCACTTCCAACTGTGTCTCCTTCTTCATCTTGTTCAGAGCCGCCGATATCTCAGCTCTAGCCGCCTTCATCACCGCGGCCGCCTGTTCCTCAAGCTTCTTAACCTCCTCGGACGTGTCCTTAACTCCACCCAGTTTCTCTTTAATAGCCGAGTCCCTCTCGTCCATGAAGTTGCCTAAAGGTGTGAAGTAGATCTTGTCCAACGCCACCATCAACAACAGAAACTCCCCCATTATTATGGGCAATGTCAAATTGAAGTCGAAAAGAGCTGCCTTTTCGATTTCCACGGCTAGTGATGGGGGAGCCAGAGCCAGAGAGGTGGCTGCAGCCAGGGAGAGGGTTTTAAGAGCCGAGGAGGAGAGGGATTGCAATTGGGTCTTGGAGATTTTGGGAACTGAGACTTGGAGGAGTGAGATTTTGGGCCTGGAAGTTGGGGCAACGGAGGAGATGGAGATAGAGGGTGGGGAAATGAGTTTGGAGGAGGCCATGATGACGTTGGCCATGGAGGGTTCAGGAATCCTTCGAGTCTGGTTGTTGTTGTGTTCGATTGATTAATTGATTGTGAATAGGGATTTCGGATTGGGAATGAAGGTGATTCTGAACTGAGTATGGGATTTTCACACAAATGTTATCTCTTTCTTCGCCACACAACAAATTGAGATGAGGAATCTGTGGTGGTCTGGTCACTGACTGGACTCCACTGGGACCAACCAAGTTTCACACCTGTGACTGTGAGTGACTCGGGTTCATTTACGGGTCGGTCTTCTTCTTAATGGACCATCCATATTGGATAAAACATTATTCACCAAATTTCACTTGACTTTAAATTGTAATTATTTTTTTTTTCAATTTTTTGGTTTATCTATTTATAAATACACTAGAACCTTTATTTAAGAATAATTTCGAATTTATTATAAAAAAAAATAAGTTTAAATTTGAGTCAATTATAAATAAGAATAACTTTAAAATTGTAATTAGTTATATATTTTTTAAGTCTCATATTAACAAAATATACTTCTATATAAAATAATTACATCTTAATAAAATATATACATATATTTTATAAATTTATTTATGCAAAATTAATAATTTTATTCTAAATTGTAATACATATATAAATATTATATTTACTCAAAAATAATTCTATTATAGTGTAGTATTAAGGATTGTTTATTGTTATTGTTGTTACATTGATATTTTTTGGTTTTTGAATTTTTTTCTAGTATAACTCTATTTAGTTATAACCTCTCAATTAGAATATAATTTACTTGGTCTAAGTGTATTCTTAGATAGAGGTTTTAATGTATAAGTTTGTCAAACATCATGAAGCTCTTAGGCCCAGCCTATATTTTAAAAAATCTGCAACAATATGATGAGTTTTTACATTACATACTGAAATTTAAAAAAAAAAAAAAAATTATTGTGGGGTGGAATTTTTTTCAAAAATATTATGTAAGTTTCATACTGTATACTTTGTTAAATTTTTACTATTATTTTACGGTTGTTTTTAGTTGTTTTATTGTTGTTTTTAATTGTCTTGTTTTGTTATTTTACGGTTGTCTTATAAAAAGACAGTATTTTTGTAAAAAATTTCGTGTGACAGGAAAATTGTAAACTTTGATCAGTATTTTTGTAAATATTACTGATATGAGTTGTAAAATTGTAAACTTTCTCTCGTGTTATTACTTATATGGCAAATATGTGATAGTGAGTGATACTCTCGCGTATTTGTGTTGGCCAGCTGATTCTTCCATAGTCAATAATATATAGTTAACGATCATATCTCTAAACTCTAGTCGCTTAACATAGTGCATCAAGGTCGTTTGCACTGCACTATAACTTGTTTTATATATAGTAGAGCTGAGCTCGAGACACTTTGTACACAAATTTTAAACACAATTATGTATATTCAATTGTAGCATTAATTAGACATGATTTTACATACTTTAAGTATCTCACAATCATTTTTTCGCTTTTTACTTTTGAACAAATTAGCTAATTTATCATATTTTGGATTTGTACCAAGAAAATAACACACTAGTAGGCATGGCATGAGATAAAAATTAATAGTTCATAAATACGAATAATAAGCAAGCATTCAGTATCATTATTCTCTTTTTTCTTCTTAAGCAACAAGACTTAGTTGGAGTAGGGTGGGTGTGCCATGAAAACTACTATAACATCATCAAGATTGAAGAACAGAACAGAAACAGAAACAGACGAATTTAAGTAAACACAGACAAAATGGTGTCTCTCAATCTCAACCAAGTTAATTATTATTTGACTAAATATCTCTTTGAGTTTGAGGAAAGAGTCCTCCTCCTCCTCAGGGGATAGCATTTTTCACCGCAACGTTGTATAACTTTCTTGAAACTTGCCATAAAACCAGATGTGAGTCTTGAAGCAGGGGAGACCAAGCCCTCCATAATATTGAGCCTCCTTTTTTTCCCAACTGAGGATGTTGTTGTTGATGTGTTGCTGCACTTGCAATGCGAGAACCACTCTCCAAACAAGCGACTCAGCCTGGTTTCATGATGTCCCATGAAACAACCTTCATCACTACACTGCTGCACCTTGTGCTCGTACATGTACTGCTGTTCTTGCTCACTTTGTTCTTCCTCGCCACAGCTACTCGATGGCGACTGCGTTCTGCAAACATTACTCAATTACAGTCTTACAAAAAGAAAAAGAAAAAGAAATATGTGCTAGAAAGAACTCATCTTGATCCTTACTTATTTGTCTGCTTTGAAGTAACATATCCTTTCTTATTAGGTCTCTTCTTCACGAGATTATAGCTGATTGAGACATGCCGCACAAAATGAAGCTGCATGCAATAAGGAGCATATCAGAGAGCAATTTTATACATTGTAGAGAAAAAAATGTTTGTGTTGGAAATCAAGGGTGTGTTTGGTTACATTTTAAAGTATTCTAAGGAAATGAAATTTCCACCGTTAATTCGAATCAAAAATGAAAAAAAAAAAAAAAACCATATCAAATTTAATTCTATTTCATTCATATTCTCTTTCCTATTCATTCCAACCAAACCTACCCAAAAGGGGAATATTTGTTGGTTGTTGAAATTATAGTCCTTGCAGAACTAGATTCTTCTTACTATAATCTAAGCAATTTACTGTGATTAATAATACTTTATATCAAAACTATATAATAAACTCAGTTACAAAGATTCAAGGAGGAGTTCAGTTCAATTTAGGAGATATTTTTAGCTAAAATGAGAAACTTGTCACGTACAGACCTGATCACCATCTTTGATGCCATGATTTTTGACTTGATCTGTATCTAAGATTAGCTTTCGACCATTGTAGCACAAGCAAAAATGTCCCCATATGTGCGGCCTAAAAAAAAAGAACCAAATTTGAAGAAGTAAAAACCAAATAAAATGAGGCATAATTAATCAGATTTGTTAATTGTTACCTCCCCCCCCTTTTTTTAAAACCATGTAATGTAAGCAATATTCGAGTTAAACTAGGCATTACAATCAAGGTACACATTTTACAAAAAGAAAAAAAAATCACCATGTCATTTTGTTTGACCCCAAAAACTTATTGGGGTAGTGTAAAATGTTAGAGGTGTGTGAATGTAGTACCATGAGATCTTTTCTGGTCCTTTCTGAGGCAGGTGACTGAAGACTGCCTCTACCGCCTTTTTAAGTTCAGCAACAGTGGATGATCTTGTAACTTGAACATCTGTAACGTTATAATATAAACCTCAATTCAATCATAACCCACTTGGTTGGTTGCTGGTGGGAATCACAACAAGTAGTATATGCTCTACCACTTTCACCTATAACTTATTGTTAAAAAGTTTAGATAATAGAACTCAAGTTTGAAAAAACTTATAAAATACATTATGATGGAATTTTCTTTTTACTTTTATGTTTTGAATTTTTTTATTTATAAAAATATATTTTTAGTAAAAATAATAAATTGTTTATTTGGCTCTTATAATAATTTATTTATAGTTATTATGAAATTGCTTTTCTAATTACTTTTTGTCGTGTTATAATTTATTTATAGTTGTCACAAGGTAAATTTTCATTATTTTTTATTAAACTTATATTTTTATAAATAAAAATTTTAGAACGTAAAATTATAAATAATACATAAAAAAAACGGTATTTTTAAATACCCTCAGAAAATTACCATACCTTACTAAAAATTAGAAAAAGATATAAGTAACCAATATTTACTAAAAAAGTATTTTTTTCAAGCAAAAAAACAATATAAATAATAAAGAAGTACTACAACTACTAAAAAAAAAGGTTAAAAAGTATTAAAAAGAACAAATAATTGTTTTTAAAATTTATATGTTATTAAATTTTATAGGCCATATTAATATAGTAATATGTATAAAAATTATCATGCATATTTCTTATAAATATAAAATTTCTTAACAAATCTACTAAATCCTATAAAATATCTTCTTCAAAAAAAAAAAATCTTATATTTTTTTTCTATTAATTAGGTATATACAAATAAAAATTATAAAATAATTATAAATGTATCTAATCCAGGGTAATATAGGCTAGGAGAGTGGGTTAGAGTGTGAAAGACTAAAATAATATACAATGAAAAAAAAAAGAAGAGATTATTTTATAATTATACAAAAATAAAAAAATAAAAAAATTACAAAAATACGGTTATATGAAATTTTAAATATTTTTACGATTTTTATGATTTTATTCATAAAAATACGATTTTTTGATTTACTTTTACGTTGTAGTCTTGTTAATTTGTTGTTGAGTTTTTATTATCGTTTTGATGTTTTGATGTTATTTTTCTATTATTCTTATGTAATTTTTTTTTTATTATTTTGGTGTTATTGTTATAAAACACGAAAAAAAAAATTTAAACATAAAAATATATAAAAAAAAAATAAAAAAAATAATACATTATTTAATTATCTAAAAAAAATCCTAACAATTTGTGTTCATGGAAATTGGAAACTGGTAATAACAGAAAAGAAAGAAGGAAAGTAAAAAGTAGAAATATTACCAAAGGAAGAGCCATCAAGTTTGAGAACAGAGAGCTTGAGAGGCTCCTCTGGAAGCTTATCATAAGAAACACTACTCTTTCGAGAAAGGCTATCCATAAGCATCAATGGTGACAATGGCAACCCAAGAGAGCGCCTAGGCTTTTCTTGAGAAAGCCGAGGTGCAAAGTCTTCATGTTTGTGATGATGAGCCATGGCTGATATATGCCCTGAAACTCATTGCTATCTTATAGAAAGGAACACAGAGATAGATTCCTAGGAGAGAAGAACACGTATACCATTTGGGGTTTTGATGATGTGAAGAAGGAGCTTCCAACCTCTTTTTTCAGCTTGTGTCGGAGGCAATTCCCTTTTCCTTAACAACACAAAACACTATTTATTATACATACACAACATTTTTATTACTTGTTTAATAAATTAAGCCCTACACTTAACTAATACCACATTCAAAACAAAAAGTGAGAAAAAGAAAATATTCTTTTCTCCTTAGATTTTCTATAGTTGTAATCATGATTTTTGGCTGAAATATAACAAACCTAAAGGCATCAAAAAGACTTTACCACTGTATCAACCTATGTATATATATATATATATATATATATATATATATATTACTTCATTTCCAAGATTTCTTTCCACAAGCTTTTTGTTTATCGTATTTGTGGAGTTGTTCTAACTTGAATTTTGGACGTTTGGAACTATAGCTACAAGCGTTTAGTTCAAGACAAATAAGACTTTAGATCTTGAGTTAAATAGGAAATTTTTTTAGCCAAATTAAAACAAGTTCTCAACTCACCACCAATTTAGTGTGATCCCTTTTAATTGAAAATAAATAAACAAAGAGGTTAAACTAGTTAACACAAAACAACCCATATGAGAGATAAATTAAAGTTGGATTTCTACACCGCTACTTCACTTTGACTCTCACATTGATATGGCCTAGACCCTCACATTTTTATTTTTGGGCACATTCCCAAAAGACCTCCTTAGCATAAAGTAAGTAGAACACTTATACACAAGATAATTCTTGCATATTCTTAATAATGTGAGGCTTGGGTTAAAAGTTGTCATTTTAAATTAGTGAACTGTATAATTAATAAGGTTTACTTTTACAGCAAACTAGAGTGAAATTACAGTATTCCTACAACAAATTAGATCAGGAACCAGTTTCCATTCCTCGTCATCGAGAGGCAAGGTCGGGAACTTAAGGTGTCAAATGAACTAGGCAGCAAATTAGATCCCGACGAGCTTATAGTATGCATACAATCCAATCCAAAAACGCCGAGGAATTGATCAATAACGTTAAGCTACAAAAGGATATGCATAAGTTTCCATGACAAGAGTAAATAGTAATGAAGAGCAGCAGGCACTATACTCGCAATATCAAATGGAAGCCCACCAAAAATCATCCAACCAAAAGTACCAATGGTAAGGATGAGTTTCATTTTGGTACAAATTATAAAATAACCTTTAGCAAATGACAGCAAAATTGGTCCACATACAATTCCTATTTATTTATATATGGAAAAGGAAAACATCACCTTCTGTTCGTACATGTTTTATCACTGTCTTGAAAACAAATCAAGAAGATTCCAGAGACGCGAATGAAGATTTGGTTGTACAAATTCGGAACTTAGGTTGGAGCCCCAATGAGTATTTAGTTTTGTGCATATTGGTGAGTACTCACACACTGGACCACCATACACGCGTCGGCACCGCCGATCGAGGTGGCAGGCGAGTGTGGTGTGACTTTATTTTTTGGAAAAAATGTATTTATTAAATGATTATTATTTAATACATCAGAACCAATAGAAGAAATAGAGTGACATAATCCGCGATTCAACTTAGATTTGACGAGACTGATAGTTTGCTTGTACAATTTTAGATAGTGTCGCGAACGTCTTAAATAGAGCGATATAATCTGCGACTTAACACAAATTTTAAAATTCATTGTGTTCTTTATGTTTTATTGCACATGTTTTCTGATTTAAACATTACTGCATAGCTCTGCATTTGTTATAGTTGGTTTTCATTGATCTTATTTGTTCTACATTTGTTCTTGCTGAGGTGTTGTTTTCACAACAAGATATTATTGTCAAAAATTAAACTTAAATATTTTATTTACAACTAAAAATTAAACATAAGTATTTATTCTGTAAATTATGTTTCTTTGAAATTAAAAAATGAGATTGATTCATTGATTGAAGATTCGTATTGGCCACATCTTGGAATGAAGAGAGGACAAAAGGATCCCTATACATATTAAGACCATTCAATTAAAAATAAAGGTAGTAGTAATAATAATAATAATAATAATAATAATAATAATAATAATAATAATAATAATAATAATAAAAAGGTAATTAACTTCAGCAGCATTAATTTTTTTTTTCTTCTTTAAAGTATTTTCTGTCACTTAGCTTATTCCCTCAGTGAGGATACAGTCAAAAGGTGGAAAATCCATAACCATTAAACCATATAATATAGACTAATTAATTAATGCGATAAGGTCTTGATAAAATAAATGGTCCACTATGAGTAGCTATAGATATACTTTTGTAATGGTCAAAGGAGCCAAAGAAGCAACACCTACTTTCTATATTGGATTTTGCCCTTGTACTTAATTACCATAAATCTTTAAATATGTAATTTAAACTCATTTTTCCAAATTCCAAATGGCCGTGTAACTAGTTTATAATCTTTTAGAACTACCTTGCATGAGCTCTTATTATTACTGCTCAAAAAATGGAGTTTTGGAGCTTCTCTTTCCTTCTACTTTGTATGTTTCGGTTAGTGTTTTCACAATCAACAACTGACCCCAATGAAGGTTATTAATTATCTCTTAATCTCCAATATTACCAATTCAATTTAAATTTGTTGTCTTATTAGTTAGTTTCACTTTCAGTTGAAAGAATCTAATTATTTTCATGATCTTAAAAATCTCAGTGGCTGCACTTAAAAAGATGATAGATTACTGGAAATTAGGAAGGTATTTGAATCTTTCAACTGACCCTTGCAACCCAAATTCGAAATGGGCACCTGAGACTGCAAACCCTCGTGTAGCTTGTGATTGCTTGAGTAGCACCTGTCATATAACCCACCTGTCAGTTTATCAATTAATTAATATAACATTTTTCTTCTATTAAATGGAAATTCTAATGGTTTTGAGCTTAACCCTTTTGGTTTGTACAGGAAGATATATGCTTTAGATATTTATGGTGAAATACCAAAAGAGCTTTTTCAGCTTAAGAAACTAATGGACTTGTAAGAATCAAATTCTTGGATTTGCTTACCTTGTTTTCATTGATATACTTGTAAATATTTATGTAAAAATGTTTAATTCATGTTCCAGGAATCTTGCTCAGAATGTTCTGAGTGGCTTTATCCCTGCTGAAATTGGACAATTATCAGAAATGCAGTACCTGTAATTTCTTAGCAATTATACACTTTTTCTTTGTTTAATACTAAAATCAGGAGCATTGTTATTAGGCACCTAAAGCCTTTAGGTGTACAACACCAACACCATACTCTTATAAATGGTTAGCGATTTTTATATTGTTTATTTAATCAAAATGTATAGGATCTGATAGTGAATTGCACAAACAGCGGTATGCCACCTCTTGTGGTGTTCAGCACCTTAAGGTCTCCCTTGGTATTTCTCTAAAACCAGACATTCTTATTCTTAAATTTGTGATTGAACAGGAGCCTTGGCATAAACAATCTGACAGGGCCGGTGCCCCCGGAGCTAGGCAATTTAACCAAGATGGTTTCTCTGTAAGCCCATGCTTGCAATGTTTTCAGATGCAGTTTCTATGCCTCTAATTTTTCACTTCTTTTTCAAAGTTTGGAACTTTGTTGATGTTCTTTTTATGCAACAGAAGTTTTAGTTCAAATGGTTTTGTGGGAGAATTACCTACACAACTTGGAAAATTGACCTCCCTAGAGCAGTTGTAAGTTGTAATTATTGAAATAGTGTGGTCTCTCTCTGTTTCTGAATTTGCCTTTATTTATTTATTTATTTATTTTTTTCATAATTCAGGTACATTGATAGCAGTGGAGTTACAGGACCAATTCCACAAGAATTTGCAAACTTAAAATCCCTTAGAATTCTGTACTCATCTGACTGACTTTTTCTTATACACATCTCTATGTGTGTCATACTCATAGGTGAATTCTTTTCCTGTTTCAGTTGGGCATCTGATAATCTATTCACCGGAAAACTCCCACAATTCTTGGGGACTCTCACTGAATTCATAGACCTGTAATTTTTATCACTATTTCCCTTTAACTTTTATGAATTATTTTAAGATTATACTTTTCTTAACTAGTACTGCTCATCTTCTATCAGACGAATCGAAGGAACATCTCTCGAAGGCCCGATTCCTAGCAGTTTTAGCGCTCTAACTAAACTTGAGACCCTGTAAAATCTTCTATTTATGATTCATTATCTTTGTTGCATTTTTTCATGTTTATGTTGTAAGTTTGAAATTTCTTACTCTCTTATTACATGTGCTACTTTGTGTAGGAGAATTGGTGATCTAAGCCTTGAAGATTCTTCTCTTAATTTCTTGGAAAATCAAACTAGTTTGTCCATTCTGTATGCTGCTTCCTATCTAACCTCAAAAAGAACAATGACTTGACTTGACTCTATAGTGAGATTTCAATTTAGTTGATATTCTTATTATTGATCAGCTTTTGACAATTGCAGGACTTTGAGAAATTGTCGATTGTCTGGCGAAATTCCACAACGAATTGGTAGGCTGGTAGAGTTGCAGCAACTGTAAGTGGGCTTGTTATCTTAAATTTTATGTCATCTAAAAAGGATATTTTCTGTAATTGAGTGTTCCATTTCATTAATTTGTTCTGTTCATTCTCATAGGGACTTAAGCTTTAACAAGTTGACTGGCTCAATACCAAACTCATTCCAAGACTTAACAATGTTAACTTATCTGTGAGTAGATTTTCTCATTCTCATATGGTTACTTTTATCATGATTGATCATGGTTATCTGAAGACATGAATTCATTCATTTTATTCATTATAGATATCTTGGAAACAACAACATGAGGGGAGAGTTACCTGAAAATATCATTACTCCAAAGCTTTTAGCATTGTAAGAAACACCTTCAGTTACATCTTTTAATCATTCTGCAGAATTCCTTAGCTTTAATATGAATATTTCTCATGACAACAACAGAGATGTTTCTTTCAACAATATAACTGGAAATGTTCCTCCAAACTATGCTAAAACAGGATTTTCGATGTAAGTTCTAAAAACTTTTGCTACTACATGAGACGGTTATAGTAACCTTAGCAGCGGTTTCCTTGAACTAGCCATTTTTTTTTTCTTTCTTAATTCAGGAATGTCCTCGGAACCTCAATCAATGCAAACACTTTACTTGACAGGTGAAAATAAAAACCTTACAATATCTATCATTTTACAGCTCTACAAGATAGAACTTACTTTAATCCCTAGTTTTCCTTTCTCTAGTTTTAATGCCCTTTATGATTCTTCAATCTAAAAAGAAAGAAAATAACAAGGCTTATATATAGTATTTGGAATTTACGTATCTGATTCTAATCATTTCAATGGTCATGGAGATAGGAAATCACTTGACCTTCTGCTCTGCCTCCAACAAGAGAGTAAATGTGCTAATCAAGCACCAACATGTAAGTAAAAAGTTTTTAAGGCTTATTGTTTATCAGTTTTATGAGAGTGATTGTTGTTGCTTTTGTGCATACAAAAATATATATATATAAGTATGCATCAAGTTTTCATGGGGACACCGTTGCATCATTGTTAATACTATAGCATAGTTTTTTGCCTCAAAAATTAAGTTTTCATAAGAGCATCGGTTTTTGCACCATGAGACCATTGCAAGAGTATTGCTATGCTCTAAAAAAATTAAATTTTTTCTGACACTGTTGTAGAAGCATCACGTTTGGCCTCAAAAATCAAGTTTTCATGGGGAACCATTACAGTTTTGTTTGAAATTCTGCAAAATTTCAGCTCTAAAAAGAAACGCGAACAAAATCAATAAAATGTTGTACCCAAGTGTTGAAATCCATAAACTAATAAAACATTAATATGATAGGTGTAAGTTTTGGATTGGATTGGATTTTCTTAGGTGTAAAATGTCTAAAGTTTAATTCCATAAGATTTGTGACTTAAAAAACAACTTTATTTGTGATTATCACCAGAACAAAATTTCTCTTTGTAGCATCATTCTCTGTTAAAAGTGGTGGGACAGAAGTAGTATCTGCATCAGGCACCAAGTATGCAGCTGATTCTGAACAACTAGGAGCAGCATCATTGTACACAAATTCTAAGCTCAACTGGGCAGTAAGCAATACCGGGAACTTCTTGTTCAGTCCAAAAGGGCCTCAATATATAGCAAGTACAAATTCCCAAATCACAAAAACTTTGGACTCTGAACTGTACAAAACAGCTAGAATTTCACCAAACTCGCTAAGATACTTCGGCTTTGGTTTGGTGAACGGGGAGTATGTAGTTGAGCTTCACTTTGCCGAGATAGCGATGGGGGACAGTCGAACTTGGAAAGCCCTTGGAAGGCGCATATTTGATGTTTACATTCAGGTAAATGGATAAACTTAACCTCATAATTCATATCATCAACTTTTATTGACCTGCCTTTGTCCAGACTCTGCCCTAAAACAACTCAATTAATTACAAAGTTCGTTGTTTTGATTGATCATTAATTAGGGTGACAAAGTAGTAAAAGACTTGAATATTAAGAAAGAAGCCGGGGGATCGAAAAGTGCATTGGTGAAAACATTCAAAGTCAATGTGACAAACTCAGTCATGGATATCCACTTCTTTTGGGCTGGGAAAGGAACTTGTTGCATTCCTTTTCAAGGCACATATGGACCTTTGGTGTCGGCCATTAATGTCTACCAAGGTTATTTTTCTAACTTTGATCTTCTTATATCTTCTGCATAGGCATGCATAGCATGGCATAGTAAATCTCACGTTCACATCCCATACATATTTGTGTGTTTATTGTAACTTCAGGTGGAATTGGTTCAGCTTCGAAAAGGAACAAGAAGAATGTTGGAAAAGTAGTAGGGATAGCACTAGGATGTGTGGCGGGCATGGCTATTATCTTGTCATTGTTCTATCTTTGGTGGACAAAGCGTGCATTACAACATACACTAGTTGAAACGGACTCACCCAAAAAATGATTGAATTGAACTCATCAAAGAAAATTAAGAATGGTGTCCTATTTTATCGTATGTATATGTATATCATGCTATAAGCTTTGTTCAATGTTAATATTAATAATGATTAATAAAGTGAAGGGGATAATCTTTCAAGCCATTGTCTTTAAAATGTAATGTCATTTACATATATGGTTTCAATTTGGATTGAATGTCCATGTCTTGAATAGACGTTATTTTGTTTGGCACTCACTTTTGTCACCAAACCCCCAACCTATTTGTTGCTTATTTTTCTCTGTAGAGTTATTTTTTTATATATATAATAAAAAAAATGCAGTTTAAGAGGATAAGAAATTAGATGAGTTTTTCAATACCATAATTTAATAAGATGACCTTTAAAACAAAAGAGGAGAAGAATATATTAGCGAGAGTGCGATCACGGTGGGACTCGAACCCACAATCTCCCGCTCCGGAGGCGAGCGCCTTATCCATTAGGCCACGCGATCGAATACTAATATGATTAATATTCAGATATAATTTCTTCTAAGGCTAGTTTTCCAGACTAGTTGAATATTTGTTTTTTAACATTGATAAGGATATGTACTGAAACTTTTTTGGGGGTACGAGAGAGCTATTGGAAGTCAGCCCAATGTTAACTACAACTAGGAATGTCAATTGGGTCGGGTCGGGTCGGGCCGAGTTTTAACTTGTGACACTATCGCTTGTGAACCCACATAAGTTTACCGTCCAGGATTTTAATTTTGCATCCTCTAATCCCATCTTCTTTAAAGTTTCCTTGTAAAGAATATTGACGGAACTCATGTTATCTACGAGAATCTTTTTTACCCTCTTATTAGCGAGTTGTATTGTTATCACTAGAAGATTTGTATGAGGGTATCGTACGTGTGATGTGTCTTCATCAGTAAAGACAATAGGCGGTTCATTAGATTTTGCTCTCTTTAAAAGTTTTGGAGAAAATGTTGATGTCTCATTTTTCACTTCATTAATGTACCTCTTTTGTGCGCTATTGTTGTTTCCTGTGAGGTGTGGCCCTCCAAAAATAACGAGGATATTCTCGCCCTCTATAAGAGGAGGTTGTAACCGATTTTATCTTTCAATTGATGGAATTCTTCGGTTGTATGCCCAAAATCTCTATGGAAACGGCAATATTTGTTAGTATCTCGCTTGTTTCTCGCATGTCTCATTGGATCTAGTCTGCGAAATGCAACCTGATTTTGTTGGCGAGGTAGATATTTTCGTGAGTCTCATTCAACTCAGTGTATACTGAGTAAATAGGAAAATACTTTTCATGTTTCTTTTGTTTCTTTTTGTCCTTGGAGGAGTCTCTCGACTCATCCTTCCTTTTGGTATTTGGGCCAATAGGATTTGGATTTTCTACCTTAGTGGTCACGGTGCTCGTTGTTGCGGTACTTGTGCTGGGTTTATCTCCCAAGCCAAATTTTAATAGCTTAATTTTATTTCTCGCCTCTTCTTTTTGCACAAAAAATTGTGCTCTTTCATTGATCTCGTTGATGTTTCTAACAAGATGACCTTGCAAATCATCCCATAATTCTACCCTACAGTTGACAAGTCAATTGTGATTCTCGCTTGAAGGGCTGTTAGTTGAATGCTATCATTCAAATTCCTAACTTTGCAGCTATACTGAAACGACTTAAGTATGCCTTAAGGGATTCTCCTGGTTGTTTCTTGACATTGGTTAACGAAGATGCTTCTGGTCACTGATCTCTTGTAGCTTGGAATTGCTTTTTGAAATCCTTTGACAATTGTTCCTAGGAAGTTATGGAATGATTGGTGAATTTGTCAAACTAACTACTTGCAGCTCTTGTTAATGAAGTTAGAAATAATATGCATCACAAGTTGTTTGAAACATTACTTGCTCGCATTATGGTATTGAAGTTGTTCAGGTGGGCAACAGGATCAGTTGTACCATTATATTGTGCGACATGAGAGTTTTCAATCCTTGAGAAAACTATGAATTCAAAATATCAGGATGGAATAGTTATGTCTCTTCGTTTGAGTCATATCCCGGTAGTTTCCCATATTCTCCATCCTAGTACTTCTTGAACTTATCTTCTAATTGTATTACCCGCAATTGTACTGGATCCACAAGTTGTTGGTCACCATTTTGATTTAGTTGATTACGTAAATCTGGTGCATTACAGTTTAAATGCTCACATAGGTCAGACTGCCTTTAGTTTAACCGCTCGTGGAGATTAGGATCGCGACATCTTTGGTCATAATTACTCATGGATCTAGTCCTTAAGTAACTTTCAGATTGATAACAATGGGAGTTTCTCATACTTTCTTGATCACTATAATAACGTCATGATCCACCTTCGTCTCGTGTTTGCCTATGAGCTCTGGTTGACCTACTGTGCCTGCGGATCCTTGATCTTGATCCACCTGGACATGTGATTGAACCAGTGTCATGTGACTCTTCTTGCATTAGCCTTCTTCTGATGAGATTTGACACACGACCCCTACTCAAGTACGTGTGTGTACTTTCTATGTCGTTGTGAGTAGGCCTTTGTGGATGCCTTGGAGGTCGACCTGTCCCAAGTTGATATCGAGCATTTCTTCCATCATGTTGTGGAATTTTCTGGTTTCCTGGTTTCCTGATTGCGTCTTCCTAGCATTTTCATTCATCCGAGATGATTCCGATATATCAGGTTGTTCATTCCCTTGCTATGTGAATCCATGGGAAGTTCCTGGAATATCATGTCGATGCTCTTGATTTCGTGTATTTCCAGTATTTGGTGGATTTTCTCTATTCATTGGGATATCCCTTGAATTCCCAGGTTGTTCGTCCTAAGTATTTATGGGGTTCCCTGAATCTTTTCTTGTCTCCTGATCCTAGAACCTCGGGGCCTTCCCCATGGTCGCCTTGCAGATAGATCAGGTTGAGTTTGAGGAGTCGCTCCCTATGTAGCCCTAGTTGTCGCTGCTTCCCATTCTAGCTCGACATACCTCCGATTTGATTGAGCTAGGCATTGTCGAAGTTGCCTATTTTCTAGTTCCACAAGTGGGACATATCTGGTTAGATCATAAGCGTCTTTGCTTTGCTCTTCTGGTGGAATCTGTTCACCAGTTGAGTTGAAATCTCCATCGTTCCTTCTAGAATGGGGAGTTTCAGTTGCATTGGTTCTTTGTGATCCCTGAGGTTTCTTTCCAGGGTGACGGGTTGTCTCCTCTGGCTAATTTTCTTCATTATGCTGAGTATCATCTGCCATAAATACAGATTTTGAGTTGTGTCTCTAAGGAGGATATTTTTGAGTTTTATAAAGGTTCTCAATGAAAACACCAAACTGTTAACGCAAATTTTTGTTAACAAAAAATATTAGCCTTTTTTATAATAAATGAACTACATAATTAATTATAGCAATAAATAAGCAACAGAAAGTTTTTAATATGGTTTTGAAGTTAATTCTTCATAGTCCACGAGTCCATCTTATTAGAAAAAGTATTTGGAATACAGAATACAACAATATCAGGGATAATTATATCTTGCTCTTCTCTCTCTAGATTTTTTCATCCCAATTACCCTGGGTTCTATCCCTAATTATAGTTGTGTAGGGTAATTATTCCCTTGGGATCTATTCATTCATAACTGCTCATGAAACGTGGATATTCCCCACATTTCATTATTGTGCATATGGGATAATCTTAAATAATTGTTCAACTGCCATTTTGTCTTTATCCATAGACAGTTATGCTGACTATATCGGGTGACTCTCGCTAAGTATACATCATCCTTCTTTATCATTTTTGTAGGAAAAATGCTAAGAATAAAGATACAACACTTCTCGCAGTTCTCTTTTTGCTATTTCGAAAGGTATTAGCGAGGTAATTATTTCAACATATAAAGATCGAGATGGACGAATATTGTTGTTATTCTTTGAATATACTCACGAGTATGTGAGTCAATTAGGTGCAAGCTCTTTACTCACAAGCATGTGGGTCAATTAGCTGTAAGCACTTTACTCACGAGTATGTGAGTTAATGAACTGCAAGCTCTTATTCACGAGTATGTGGGTCAATGAGTTGCAAGCTCTTTGTTTACTCATCTTGAACAACATTAATTATGTATTATGTTCTTCCCGAGATGGACTTGTTGTCTCACCAATCTTACTCGTTAATAGTTATTATTCTTATCTCGCTTCTACCTATGTGGTAGAGAGTTTAAATATTTCTTTCAATCGTAATTCCTGAGGTGAGTTATTTAATGTACATTTAATAATGCAATTCTCAAGCTGATTCATATTCCTTCTCTGGTACACGTGTCAACTTCTGGTTATTAGCCGAAATTAGGTTATAATAATGATGTACACCCAAATGTTCTTATATGTATTAGGTTGGGGTTTATGTTGTAGCACATTTCATAAGGTGTTTTTAAGCCTATAACTCTATTTAGACTTCTATTTATAGGGTAGGTTACAATTTAGAGGTTATTCTTATTTATAACTGACCCAAATTAGAACTTGATTTTTTAGGAAAATTTGCAGTAAAAGTCCCTAAAAAGTTTACTATGATGCAGGATTAGTCTCCAACCTCAAAAAATAACAGCAATAGTCCTCAAGATTACATTTTTTGTAAGTCCGTTCGTCCTAAATTTGACGGATCCGTTAAGTTATTCAAAATTGTCACGTATTGAGCTATTATTGGTCCAAATAATAATTTTAATAAAAAATAATTAAAATTAAAAACACATTTTAAAATATAATTTTTTTTCTTTTTTTTTCTCCTTCCTCCTCTACCTCCAGCCATACCCGATCCCTCTTCTTCACTTCCTTTTTTCCTCAAGCTGAATCCTCTCATAGCTATGGAAGAAGTGTGGGAAAACAAATCTTTAAGCCCCGACCCCAACTCTAAAGCCCCAAATCTCTCTCTATCTCGGGACTCGATGTTTTTTCACTGCCGAAGAAGTCTCGCCGTAAAAAATGGAGGCCACCACGGGCCTCGACGTCGTTCTCTGGAATCAAGGACAACATGGCCTTTGACGAGTTTCAAACCACGAGCTCCGAGGTTCCCGTAGCTCCCTTCGTCGTTCAGTCGTCGTTAAAAGCTCACTAGAGTAAAAATTTTGGGTCTGATCTAGTCGTATCTGAGATCCATTGAGTAAAATGACTTTCAAAAACGTATTTTATTCATAAAGATCTTTTATATCTCGTTGATAGTTTTTGCAAGCCTAGTCGTCGACGATAGACAGCCACCGTGCGCAGTGGAAATCCATTTAGCTTGGGAACCAGAGTGTGGCTGGAGATGGGGAGTCTAATTTCATTCAATTTTACTGTTTCAGTGATTGTTTATGTACTAAACCATGCTCTCCAGACTTTGATATCTACTAAATCATGCCCCTCAAACTTTGATATGTACTAAATCATGCCCCTTGAACTTTCATCCATGTTAGTGTTAGAATTTTTTTACTAAAATTAGACAAAAGTCCTTAAATTTAACAATCTCAATAGTTCGGGGGGAATTTTTAACGGCCAAAAAAGTTCAGGGGGCATGATTTAGTACATGTCAAAGTTCAGGGGAAAAATTACTAATTAGCCTACCTTTTAATAAAACTAATCACAAATAATATAGTAGCTTATTATTTAGCTAAATCTAGGGTTGGCAATATGGGTCACGACACGACGACATAATTAGAAAACAATACAAAATAAGTGAGTTTGGATGACACGTTTAATAATCGTGTCATGTTTGTGTTTGAGTTACTGACACGTTTAATAATCGTGTCGTGTTCGTGTTTAAGTTTTTGACACATTTAATAATCGTATCATGTTCGTGTTTACCTTAATCATGTCATGTCATAGTCATGTCGATACATTTAGTAATCGTGTCGTGTCATAATTGTGTTGACACGATAACACAAATTAATTTTCATATATTTAATTTATAACGATAATCGTGTTATCTTGATGACACGATAGCACGAATTGTGAACCCTAAGAAAATTTACTTTATCTGCGACTTATTAGTACTTGTTAGTCGCCTAGTTATCTTTGAAGAGCATTATTCTAACATATCACTTATCAATGATATCTCTAATTTTTGAACTATGTTTATTAAAATAAATAAATAAATAAATAATACTATTTACCCTTTAGCTAAAAGTCTTTTTGTAAGAAAATTGCCCAAAACACGAAACAAAGGTGTTAGAAATTTGCAAGGGAAATTTGATTTTTTATGCTTACATTTGGTTAAATTTTTTTTTTTTTCTAAACAAATAATAACTAATATTTGTTGGATATGACAACTTTTATGATATCCCAAAAATACCCCCCATTTACACCATTGGACTACCCATCGGACCACCTATCAGGCCACCCATCGAACCACCCATCGGACCTATCAGACCACTCATCGGACCATATCTGCTACCAATTTTTTTTTAATGTTTTCATACATAAAAAAAAATAGCATCAGGTGATTATCGGACCACCATCGGACCGGACCAGATTTGCTACCAATTTTTTTTTTTTATATTTTTGTACATACAAAAGTAGCGTCAATTGACCATAGCGACTACCATCGGACCACCATCGGACTACTATTTTTTTTTTTTTTTAATGTTTTTGCACTAAAAAAAAGTATGGGAAATTTGAGAGAGATATTTTTGGGTTTTAGATAAATTGGTCATATATTTTTAATGGTGATATGTATTAGTTTAAGGATAAAATATTAAGTATATGTAAGTATAAAAAATCAAATTTCCCAATTTGGGATCGCTGTCAAACATGTGGTACACTAGCAGAGTCAAAACAAACATATAAACATATACAATTTTTGACGAAAGTTGAAAAAATATATATTTATTATTAGCAAGTAGCAACTCACTCCAAATTCCAAAGTATATATTGCCATCCCCTAAATTCCCTTAACAAAAAGTAACTTGATGTCACTATTTAATTCACAATATAGTCATGTATCATTAAAATAAATCGACGTACTAATATTACATGCATTTCTTTATATCCAATAATATTCAGGTTTTATTTTCAAACTCTCCCAGGGTATTTTTGCATACATTTAAACTAGACAATAAATTTTTATAAATGAAAGAAAATTTCCTGACTTTTTGCATAATGTTGTTACTTTTGTTATTTTAATCTTCATTGGTTTTCTCTTAAAAAAATTAAATTTGTTCGATATTGATGGTAAGTAAAGGAAGATATATGTATTAATTTTTACTTAATTAATGAAGACAATACTAAATCTTTATTATTATTTTTTTTTGACAAAAGTTATTAAATTTTTTCTAAAAGAGAGAATAAGTGAAAAAAAGCAAAGAAAAGAATGTTAGTGTGACTAGATTTCCATAGTAAAATTATTATTATCATATCAACTTCGACTGTGAATGAAGTGTCCAAAGCTCACTACAATATCTATCTCTTTCAATCGACGAGTGTAGCTTGCCAATATTATTCTTGTTGTAAAACTCCAACCCAAGATTCATCAAATGGTGGGCTTTGCTTGTGGCTAGCGCAATCAATGGGTGCCATTTGGTGGTTTTGTGAAGAAAAAAATAGGTGGTCTCTTTCTCTAGTTTGACCCGTTAGTCCTTCTCCTTCATCCTTCACTTCCTTATCCTTCCAAAAATACCCACTTTCTCAATTCTCTCTCACATAAGTCCATATAATATAATAATCCAAAATAATGTCAATAATTCAAGGTTTTACACAAACTAATGTGTTGGAATACTGAATACCGTAAATGTGCATCTAGTAAGGTACCAGGAGTAGATTACACTGGTTAAGGTTGGTAGGTTGATCACGGTGGGTTGATCAATTAGTTAAACATATAAAAGTAGATTATTGATAATAGCATCCATGTAAATTATTAAGAAACAAAGGCTATACTTTAGCTAAAATTAAACAGTAAATGGTAAATGAAAGACTGAGACGAAGTCTATAGCTAGCATCCCTCTAATTTATAGGAAACCCCTTTTTCTTTTGTCTATTAGTAGAAGCTAGAAATTCATAGACTAAACGAAGTAGATTTGCAGTGTAATAAGCTTATAAACCCACCAGAACAAGAATGTATATTCCCATAAAGAAGTTTAAAACAAAGTAAGGAGCATCCTTCCTTTACAACTATCATGTCAAACAATTACTCACTATTTTTGTTCCCAATAGCGTTAAGTCAACTCAATTTGAACAAATTTGATATATACTAATAATGAACAATGTTAGAAAGCCTGAAATCTGACTCGACTAACCTTGTTCCAAGACCAAAACAAGGAGGGATCATTTCAATGTTCGAGTTCCAAAAGGGTTTCCTCCTTGATTTTCGCTTAAAGAAGAAATAACACCCCTGATCGCCGCCACAGCAGAATCCCCCTTCTTGAAAACTTCCTCAAGCTCCCCAACCTTCTCCGATAGAGATATAACGTTTGAGTTAGTGGACTGGACCAACTTGTTTGCAGTCTCCAGACCAGTGCACAACTGGGAAACCAAAAACAGGAGACACCATTTTGAGAATGTCAAAGAAGACAATAATGAATATAAATTTAGGTCCTAATAAAAAGCATTCACGGCCTCTAAACATTTTTAATCGAATAGCATACTGAGGTTTGCAAATTCAATCATCAAATGATAAACAAAAGAAAATTTAACATTTTGAATCGGAAATGAACTGAACCAATCTACATGATAGTTGTAGAACCAAAATTTCTTTTATGATTAAAAAATCACCTTTAAAGTTAGGCCGGTCCATGAATGATCTGACCCAGCAAGTGCGTCAATCAGATCCTTGTAATTTTCCTGAAACAAGATATTGTTATATTCCACTAACAGTATTCTTGATTAAAACAAACACACCACACATAAAGATTTTACTAATGCAAATACGCAAATTTAGTCGAACACAGAAGCTGAGATTAAAATTGGCAATTGCAACAACCGAAAATATGTAACTTAAATCAATTGAATTGAAGCAATATAGAGAGATATGTAGATAGAAAAGCAATAATGGAGTACGAGACAAAATTGAAACAATTTATGAAACATGAAAGAATCGATCGATAGAGAAAAAACCTCGAAGAGTGTGGTGAGATCAACGGGATGCGGTGAGATGGAAGAAGAATGGTAAGGATGGAGATCGGGTTTGGAAGTGTCAGGATTTGATTCTCCGACGTCGTTTAGGAGATCGCCTATGCAAAGAAGTGGTCCTCCGACACCTCTCATCTCATCGCTCTCTCTTCTTTCTCCCCTACAGTGTCTACACTCTACACTACACATCTATAAGTGTTTTCCATAATATTTTTGTTTTTAAATATTTTAATCACAAAATTAAAAAGTAAAATTTTTATTTTTAATTTTTTTTCTTTTTTTTAGAAAACCAAAGTATATTTTATTGGCTCAAAAATTTAGACTAAAGACTTTTAAACTATAAGCGCTTGCTATATTTTGACAAGAATAAAATAGTTGTTAATTAATTATAAAATAGAAATATTAAATTTATAGTAGTTCACTTCTTGTATCGCGACAGTTAGTCACTAATTCTCGGTGATGTTGCTTATTAACGCAGATTTTCGTTAACAAAAAAATTAAGCCTTTTTCGTAATAAATTAAACACAGTATATGTATAGGAAAATTAATAAGTATAAAAATTATAATAACGCCAAGTATTTTACGTGTTTTTGCAGTTAAATCTGCATACTCCACGAGTCTATCTTATTCAAGATATTTCTGAGTATTTGATACAATATTACAATTAGCGATTTTTTTCTCTCAAAGATTTTCAGTCATTTTCTCTGTAGAATCTGCCCCTATTTATAGGAATATAGGTTGGCAGTTATTTACATTTAAATTTGAATTACATAACTATTTCATGAAACGTGAGCTTTGATCACGTTTCATATAAACACGTGTAGATAACAATTGATAACCGCACAACCGCTTATCATTCTTATCTTCAAGGCGGTTGATGCTAACGTGGGTAGTGGCATCTCATCTTGGCCATAGATGATTAATGATGACTTGGCTATCACATGCCTTCCAGTAATAGTATGAGCACCAGTGTACTGAGCAAATTTAAGAACTACTCTTTGACCATAAGGCCCCGCAGACTGGACAATCATGTCCCACATATTTCCAAATGAATACACTTTAGTTATTATAATGTGGAAAATATGCTAAGTGTTTAACAACCGATTCGCCTTACCAATATTCTCTAATGTATAGCGAGATAGATGTCTCGCTATACATTGTCCGAGTTTGATTCGAATAACTTTACTTATAAACGAATCTTATTCTCGGGATTGCGTATTCCGAAGTAGGTTGGTATCTCATCAATACAAACATTAATAGTCTTATATCATTGTCTCGCCTAAGACTATACAGTCGGTAAGTTATGAATATACTCTATTAATTCTATATTTAATGAGTTATTCCTTTTTGCATTAAATGATATAGTTGTTATTATATCAGGTAGTTCGTCCACTTAATTGACACGTGTCATACTCTGAAGTGTAGCCAAATTTTGGGTATTACAATTGCCCCTTAAAAAGTTCTTTTTTAATAGAAGTACTTTTTAAATGATTACAAATGGTACATTTCTCTTAACCCAATTTGAAAAATTGCATGCTTTCGAATTTTGGCGGTTCATAATTTCGAGGCACATCATTAGCCTTAATGAGCCATCTTTTCCAATTCTCTCTTTTTCCTATCCGTTGGATCTCTGTTCTTTTAATTTGACGGTGGTCAATCTCGAGTTATAAAACTGAAAAGGAACCATTATTCCACCATTTTTGTTTTTTCAAAAAATTTCAAGCTTTTACGAAAAAACCATTCTGATTTTGCAAAGTTTCGTATGCCCTCCTTGTCATTGATGTATTTTCTGCGCATCCATTTGGATATACTCTTCAACCTCAGGAATTCACAGAAGTTGTCACGTTACTCATTCCAACCTCAGTTTCAGAGCTTTTCGTCGCGCGAAAACCCATTTTCGAACAGTATGTGATTCATCCCCTTTTCTCTGGTCTTTTCCATTTTCCTGGGTTATGATCCTTATTCTGTTAAATAATTTCATCTCTGCTTGATCCATTTGGTTTTAGTAATTTTAATTTAATTTTTTGGGTAATTTTTAGGGTTTAGACAGAGTAAAAATTTAGTTTTACCGTATTTATAAGTTTCTGGTTTAATAAATTTCTTCCAGGAATTGGGATTGCTCTTTTTGTAGAAATGTCCCAATCTGGTTTTAAAGTTTATTCTCCAGAATCCTTAGAAATAGAGTGTCCTAAGGAATCGACCCTCCAATTTAAACCCAAAACCCAGAAACCTCAATCCTTACTTGAAGTAAATGATGCAAAGATTAGGGACCATTTAATAAAAACCAATCAGGATGCAGTTGCTAGTTGTTATAGGCAATTTCTGCAAGAGATATCTGAGGGTAAACGCCGTTTCTTGTGAGACGCAGCTTGGCCTGAACCTCTATTTTATTTTCTATTCCACTCACGAGGCCAATGTTTTTTACCCAAAGTCACTATTGTTTTTTCACCAAGTGACCTTGAATTTGACATTATGTCTACTAAGCCTCGTAAGTCAATGATCCCATAGGATCCCAATATCACTTTCGATGCTGAACTTATCGAATCCAAGGTCAGATGCATCAGAGCATTTGTTGGTGGTATATTAAAATCATGTGGTATTGAACAAAGGTGTGGATGTCGCATTAGGTCTGTTGCTCTTGGGGAATTCAGCTATTTCCCTCCTGAGAGGTTAATTCGCGAGGAGTGTAGTGGAGCTAGCACTAGTAACTCGTCGGGAATAAGTGCTTGGAGCCTCGAACATATCAATGCTGGAGCAGTTCTTCCCTTGAGAGATTATTTCAAAGAATTTTGTAATTACCTTGGAGTTGCTCCCTTTCAACTAAATCTAATTTCTTACAGAATTCTTGCAAGTCTAAAGGTTCTGTATCATATTTTAGGATGGGAGTGCCCCAATCCTCTTGAAATTGTATTTTTATGCTGTTAAAGCAGTCTCCGCGAGAAAGCGATGTGCAGGGAGCTTTTACTATCTCGGTATCCACACAAATGATCGTAGGATCATCGTGAGGTTACCAAACATACCGAGTTTAAGGAGGATTTCTTCTGGACCACTGGCTTTCTCTAATAAATACAATCGCATTTTGCATCATACGTAAGTAATTCTTCTCCCAAAAACTTAGCTTTGAGTTGTATTGATTTATATCTTTGAGGTCGCTTACTTATTTCATTTATTGTGTTGACATCAGTTTCCAAGAGACCAGATCCAACTCCTAAAATGGCCGAGCATCATAAAATCCTGCTAAACCTTCCATTCGGATTGCGATCGACTAACTTCTTATGTAATGAGAAGAATTTGGGGAAGGTTGGCCTCCTTGGCTCGGACGAGTTTACTTGTGACTATAAAGTTCCCAAGTATTCTTCGTGGGAAAAAGTCTCTGTTCCAGCCGATGAAGAGAGCGAAGATTATGTGGCTTGTATACATTATCTCCAAAAAGTAACTCCTCGTGAAGCTGAAGAGGGAGCATCCCGAGGTAATCAATATAGATGGTCACCTACTGTGCTTAATTTAATTTACAATTAATAGTAATCTTTCTATTAAATTTTTCATTTTATATTGAGGTATGAAAATTTGTTAAACAAATAATTGATCTTACACTGAAAAAAAATTATGGAAAATTGTGAATTAGAAAATAATCTTCTTGAAGTTACACTAATTTGTGAAATTAATCATTTAAAAAAAATTAGTAAAATTGATAAAAGAATTTCATGCACAAAAAAAAGTTCATGGAATATTCAAACATCTCGTTGTCATGTTTAATAAGTATGGATTATTTCGAGCAACACAAGAGTCACTTCGACATAATGCATTTCAAACCACAGATCCACAAAAAAAGTACCGTCTAATTTACCATTTTGTCCTTGATACTTTTTTTTTTTGCCTTTTAATTTCTTTCCCTTGTATGTGGGTAGGCTAGCCATAAATGCAATGGGGTCGTGTGAGTAGTAAATAAATGTTTTTTAATGATGTAATATTTTCCCCTTTCTATTCAATTATTATTCTTGAAATTAAAATAAAATGTGGAGAAAGAAAACAACGAAATCATGACTAGCAAAAAAGAAAGGAAAAGAGGGTGAGAAAGAGAAATAAAATAAAATATAGCTCCTTTTCTCTTCGTATACATGTATATAAGAAGTACAAGAACATTAAGAGAAGTTCTATACCTCATAACCCTCTTTCTCTCTCTCTGTGTGTGTCAGATCATAGTTGATCACAAGTAAATCTGATCTCTCTTAACCTAAAATGGAACCTTCATCAACGCCCATGAACTATACTACTAGCAAAGATGATGATGATGATGGTGATCATGATGAATGTGACTCATGCACTACTCTCTCTCATCGTCCTTTGAAATATCCATCTTATTATTATAGTAATAATTCTTCTTCTCGCCGAACTCCATCTTTCTCATCAAATTCTTCCTCCTCTCTTGGCTCATCTTCTTCATTCTACAATTATGACTCTCCTCTGAGTCCAGCCACGCCGCTTCGCATTTCCCGTGGAGTCCCATTTTCTTGGGAGCATTTTCCAGGAATCCCCAAAAAACAACATTCCAAGAAAATCAAGCCTTCTTCTTCTACACACCAAGAAGATGATCATCACTCTTCTCTTCTTCTTCTTCCTCTGCCCCCTACGACCACTACCAGTACCACCACCACCAAGAAAGTGTTCAAGAAGAGTACTACTACTACTACTATTAGTGTTAATAATAACAAGCAGCCCTTGAAATGGGATCCCTTCATTGCTGCTCTAGTTGAATGTTCCAAGGATGAAAATGATGATCACCATGACAACCACGGCCATGATCATCAACCCAAGTTTTGGAATATTGCTACAGCAAAGGTATCGAAAAGCCTAAGTGACAGGTTCGGTTTAATTAATATTTACAATAATTCATCTTGTAAGTCTACTTGTGCTGTGGCTGAATCCATCAGACATCTTCCAAGGTCCACCAGAGGCAGTTCGTACGGTCATCATCTAATTAACAGTCGTCCCCGTAACTAACTAATTAAATAAAATCTATTTATACCTGCGATTTCAACAGCCTTCATCTTAATTATAGGGTATGGTTTATGTACTAATTAAATTGTTCATTGTAAAAGGTTCATTTTATATATATTACGTCTTTTTTTCTTCTTCTTGATCTACATTAAATATGATGAGCAGCGTAAGTTGGGTACAAAGATATTGCCCAAAACATATCTTTATTAAGTAAATGTTTTTATGAATTAATTAGAGAAATGATCTCTACATACGGTACTTTAGTCTTTATATAATTATTTGGTTGTATAAATAAATTCATATATATAAAATATATATATATCCGTATATATACGACCTTTTAATTTATATAACACAAAATACTCTTTGCTGTAATCATGTGGCGTTCAAGAGTAAAATTTAGACAACGGCCATGTGTGGGGAGCAACTAAGAAACAATAGGATAGGACCACACATTAATAAATAAAATTGAAGTAATAATTAAGGATGTGATGAATTATTATATATAGATTCTGAATTTGGCAAATATATTTTATATACATGCCAAATTCAGAAGATATATAGTATACTTCCTCTTTTATGTTCCCAATATCCACATCCCCTTTTGCTAGGCAATTCAATTATGTTCTTTCAAATTCAGTAGATATACATATATAAATGAGAATTGCTAGAAGGGATGTCACTAGACTAGCACCAATGTAATTAAGTATATATAAAAAATTTATTTTTATGAATAATCTTTTGTAAAATTTTTTTTGCTTATTTATTATTATTATTATTTGATACCTTAAAATGGCCAATACAATAATACTATACCAATATGACACTTAATAATTAGCTAGCAATTTATTATATTATTTACTAAATTAAAATTTGTAAGACTCGATATTGAAATGAACTTATAAGTTATTATAAGTTATAACAATCACCATTTATACTATTTAGCACGTCCCTTATATACATATCTATTAAAATTAACTTTTTGTTCAATTATACATATATAACTTTGTAATTTTTTTTTTCACTTTGCGCACTGCGTAATAAGAATTTCCTATGATTCTTACTTTTTTTTTTTTTATATTTTCACAAGCTCAATAAGATTGTATTAGTAATTTTTATGTTTTTTTTTTTGTCATATTTGGACCAATTATTAATACTTTTTTTTAGGTAAATACTATTTTGGATATCCTATGTTTTGTAAAAAGTTAATTAGTATTTTTTCCCCTGAACTTTTTTAGTCGTTAAAAATTCCCCCTGAACTATTGAGATTGTTAAATTTAAGGATTTTTGTCTAATTTCATTCAATTTTACTGTTTCAGTTATTGTTTATGTACTAAATCATGCTCCTCGGACTTTGATATCTACCAAATCATGCCCCTTAAACTTTGATATGTACTAAATCATGCCCCATGAATGGATATGCCCCTAAGGACTTGTTTTTGTCCTTTATGATAAATTTTATTTTATTTTTTTATCTTTCATATAACTTTTTATTTATTTATTTACGTTTATGTATATGTAATATTTTTATTGTCCTTCATATGATTTTTTATATTAATCTCATTATTTTTTTTTTAATTTTTTTATAAAATAATTTGTAGCACAAATACTTAAAAATTCAAATCTCAGTTGAAAAATAAATACTTAAATTTAATTTTTGACCGTTAAGTATCAAGTAAATTTCCACGTAACAATCTTTAATTAGTCTAAGTCATTAAATTTTTATTTAAAAATTAATTTAAATATACACTAATAAGAAAATAATACATGAAATGTATTATGTATTATTACATTTCAAAAAAAAAAAAAGAAAATAATACATGGATAATATTGACTTAACACTTTATAACGATCGAATACCTAAGGAGGTTCCAGAAATATAACTTAAGTATTATTACGGTCAAAAATTAAACTTAAATATTTATCAACAACTAAAAAAGAGTCAAAATTAAGTATTTACACTGTAAATTACTCTTTATTATAATATAAATTCTCATCATGAAATAAATATACATACAAGTCTGAATTATATACATGAATTTTCATTCACATTCCAAACACTACAAGAAATCCCCCCATTAGCGGCGGGGATATTAGCGGCGGAGCTCCTCCGCCGCTAATAATGGGGGTATTAGCGGCGGAGGCCCTCCCCCGCCGCTATTGGTGGGCTGAGTTTTTTTTTTTTTAAATATTAATAGCGGCGGGCTGTCCGCCGCTATTACTATTAGCGGCGGGGTCCGCCGCTAATACCCCGCCGCTAATAGGTGGGCGGGAAAAATCCCGCCCATATTGATTCAAACTATTAGCGGCGGGGTATTAGCGGCGGACCCCGCCGCTAATAGTATTTTATTTTAAAAAATAAAAATAAAAAAATTAATTAAATGTTATTAGCGGCGGGGTCCGCCGCTATTGCCCCGCCGCTAATAACACTATATATACCCCATCAGACCCCTCATCCCCATTTTTCATTTTCCTCTCAAAAAATCCCAAACCGCCTCCTCCTTTCCCCTTCTCCTTTTCTGAAACTTCCACCGCCTCCATCTCCGACGCACCACCACCCCGACGCACCACCACCCCGACGCACCACCACCCCGACGTACCACCACCCCGACGCACCACCGGTTATTTTAGGTAAGTATTGTATTTTTTTTATTATTTTAGATTTGTTATTATATTGTTTTAGGTTTTAGATTGGTTTATATAATGTATATTTAAGTTTTAAATAATCTGTGTAGGTTTTTATATAGAAAAATCTGTGTATATAGAAAAATGTAGGTTTTTATAATCTGTGTAGGTTTTTATAAATGTAGATTTTTATATAGAAAAATCTGTGTATATATATATTTTTGTATATAAAATTGGTTATATTTATATATAAATATATGTTTATCTGTGTTTGTGTATATATAATTGGGTATATATATAAGTTTTGATTTTTTTTATGTGTATATATACTTTATAAAAACTGTACATATATTGTAGTGTAGTATATATATTATATATTTTGTAAAGTATATTATATATATAATCTGGGTATATTATATATATATTTGTATATAACAGTTTATATATATATGTATATCGTAGTGTAGTATATATATTGTATTGTATTATTATGTAAAGTATAAAAACTATATTATATATTTGTGTATATATAATATAGTTTTTGTATATATTATATACATTATTTTTGTATATATTATTTTTGTATACATTATATATATATATTATATATAAATTATATATTTTGTATATATTATTTTTGTAATATAATAGTGTATATATTTGTGTATATACACTATTATATTATTTTTATTATTGTATATTGTATATTTTGTATATTGTAATATAATAGTGTATATATTTGTGTATTGTATATTTTGTATATATTATTTTTTTTATTTATATATTTGTGTATATAAAATATATAGTATTGGGTTTTTTTTTGAAGAAAATATATATTATATGTTAATGTATATATAATTTATATATTGTAACAATATTGTATATTGTATTGTTGTTATTTGTAGGTTTTTTAATTAATTTTAGTAATTTGTAATTTGTATTTGTTTGTATTTGTTTATTTTATGTTAGATTTTATTGATATTAAATTAATTTGTTGTTAAGTTTGCTAAAATTTGAGAAGTAAATTTAGCAAATTTAGAATATTGAAAAAAATTTAAAAAATTAGAAAAAAAAAATATTAGTTTGTAGCTTAATATATACATAAAAAGATTTTTTTAAATAATAATAATTAGTTTTTTAGTAACTTAATAAATAATATAAATATTAAAAGTTAAAAAGATTAATTAGAAGATTTGATTTATTTTTTTAATTTTTATTAAAATTTAAATTAAATGGATTAACTTTTATTTGAATTTTAAAAAATAATTTTTTTTTTGTATTTTTAAGGTGGTAAAAATTAATTATTTTATATTTATTTTAATTTAGAAAATAAATTTTTTTTTATATAAATGATAAATAATTCAAAAATTTAAAAATTAAAAATTAAAAATTTAGTAATTTAATGAATTTTTATAGTGTAATATGTAAAATGAATTTTTTTATAATATAATTAGTTTAACTTTTGATAACTAGTTTTAAGTTTCAAAAAATAATAATTCATTTAAAATTTAATTATTTGATATTTATTTAAATTTTGAAAATAAATTTATTTTTTTATAAATAATAAAATAACACAAAAAATTAAAAATTAATAATAAAGAACAATAATAATTCATATTTATAAATATATTAAAAATATATCATAACTTTTGTACTCATAAAATTTCATAAGACTTTACAAAAATTTAAAAATTAATAATAAAGAACAATAATAATTCATATTTATAATTATATTTAAAAATATATCATAAAATTTATATTCATAAAATTTCATAATACTTTACAAAATTCATATTTATAATTATATTTAAAAATATATATCATAACTTTTGTACTCATAAAATTTCATAAGACTTTACAAAAAATTAAAAATTAATAATAAAGTACAATAATAATTCATATTTATAATTATATTTAAAAATATATCATAACTTTTGTACTTATAAAATTTCATAAAACTTTACAAAAATTTAAAAAATTAATAATAAAGAACACTAATAATTATATTTAAAAATATATCATAAAATTCGTACTCATAAAATTTCATAAGACTTTACAAAAATTTAAATATTTAATACTTCATTTGCAGCAGCAACCCCAATCTTTTCCTCAGCAATTTCCTCAGCAGCAACAACAGTCTGCTCCGCCAATGGAAAATCAGTTCTTATACCGAACACCGTCAGAGTCTCCTCCGCTCGGCTCAAACTTTGCTGATTTTGGATTATTTGGGAGTTCATCGCAGGAGAACCAATTTTTTTCAACTCCCATTTTCAACCAAGCTGAGCTCGGTAATTTGACGCTGGGTTTATCATCAGACCAAGCGTATGTGCCTTCTCCGCCACGGGCTTCGGGGACTCGTACCGAAAATAATCCAGATCAAGACTTCATAATTAGAGACTTGAATGAAGATGTTAATGAATAATTTATTTATGTTTTGTAATAATTTAGTTTAATTTTGAGACAATATTTTATTAGGATTAATATGTTAAAGTTAATTACTTTGGAGACAATTTTAAATTATTAATAAATTTTATTAAATTGTTTTAATTATATTAATTAGATTTATTTATTAAATATTTAATTAAATTGTTTTAATTATATTAATTAGATTTATTTATTAAATATTTAATTATTTATTTATATATAATATAAATAAATTTTTAAAAATAATTAATATTTTTTTTTATTATTGGGTGTTGTAGCGGCGGAGCAATAGCGGCGGGACCCCGCCGCTATTGCCCCGTGTCGATCCTCGAAACACGAACCGACACGAGTAATAGCGGCGGGGTCCCGCCGCTGTGCTCCGCCGCTAACTGATATTAGCGGCGGAACCAGTTTTTGGCCGCTAATACTATTAGTAGCGGCCAAGCAATAGCGGCGGACCAATAGCGGCCGAGGTCCGCCGCTATTGCCCTTTAGCGGCCACATTGTGGAGCAATAGCGGCCGAGGGGCCCGCCGCTATTGCTCCTGAATGTTGTAGTGAAATTATTTGAAAAAAAAATTGACAAATCATTTGCTGTATAACTATTAACTATTAAATTATTTTTAAAAAATTACATATACTAAGATCATTAAAGATGAAAGATACAAAAATTGTGTTATATTAAAAAATAATTTTATAATATATTTGCATTAAACTTAACATTGTGTTCTAATATAAAATTACAAATCTTGATACAAAATTTATTATTTAATTAAATTTTTTATTAAAATATAAAAAATAATAACTTTATCATTAATTTTATTATTATTTTATTATGTAAATGAGTAACAAATATTATAAATAAGTTCATAGTTTAAAAGTATAATTAAATACTTTTTAAAAAATAGACTATAATTAAATATATTAATAAAATAATATAACATAAAAGTAAATAAAAAATAATGCATTTTAGGCCATGTAAATTTGACATCATATTAAATTTTGTGTTAAATTTACATCACTTTTTAACACATGCACTATCAAAACACAATTATTATAAAATGAGCTATATTTTCATTTTCTATCATTTATTTACATCTCTGATCTAATAATTGCTTAATAATTAAATAACATAATTAATTTAACTACTATATTTTACACCCAAAATTATATTAATAATTTACAATTATTAATAATTAAAATTATTTTGTAGAATAAAAAAAATAAAATATACTAAGATGGGAGGTGCTATGCATTGGGATTCTTTAATATAAATATATATATATATATATATATATAAGATTAGTATTGTTATTGGACATAAGTGCTATTTAGCATCTTCTACAAATGACGCTTGATAATTTGTTAGTGATATTATTTAAAAGTAACTTACGATTCAATACTTAATTACACCAATTGTAATATAACACGATACAAAAAGTTCACTAATAGTATTTTTTAGCATTTCCAATATATAAATATAACTAAGTTTGATGGGTAAGGTTGTTCAACAACCGTGCTTTCTTGTCACTTGTTCTAATTTACTCGCTGCACTGCACAGATCCCAAGTTTCGATCTGGCCATGCTGTTCTCTTAGTTTTTATATATAAATTTGACTAACGCTGAAATACTCAATATTAATAATAAGGATATCATATTATAATAAATCATATTATCAGTGAGTTATTAATTTTTACATAATAGCATTACATTTTCATAGAGATTATTTAAAAAAAAAAATACAAAAATTACAAAAATAGAGTTATATAGAATATTAAATATTTTGCGGTTTTTAAAATTTTATTTACATAAAATACAGTCTTTTAATGTATTTTTATGTTGTTCTCTTATGATTTTGTTGTTAATTTTTTGTTATTTGTATTATTTTTTATATTATTTTAATATTATTTAGATGTTACTTTCTTATTATCTTTATATATTTTTTTGTTATTTTTATGAATAATATAAAAATATAAAAAAAATTAAACGTAAAATATAAAAAATTTACCTAAAGTAAATTTTCCTCTTTTAATGACATTATATACTTTGTCGGTGTAAATATTTAGTGTAGTGTTAGGAAAAAAATTAAATTGGGTATAAAAAATCTAAAATGACCTCTGTCTACATGCGAATTTATTTTGCATTTAAAGCATCCGTGAAAAAGAAAATGAAAATTCACACGAAATATGATTTTTGCCCGCACTATACAATAAAGAATAATAATAATAATTTTTTTTTTTGAGAGAAATAATAATAATAATTTTGATGAAAAGAAAGTGATAAGTGTGACTATTAAATTTGCCACAATAATAATAGTTATTATTATTTGTCCATTGTATACAACTGCACATTTATATTACTACATTATTACGCAACATGTTGTTTCTCACTATGTGAATCATTTTAAAAGTTTTATGGATAGTCAATGTTTGGCCATTTTTATCGGGAAATTTTATTTAATATACTTAAAAAGAATTAATTAAAAAAAATATTCTCTTAAATATTTTCTACAATTTTATCCTATTAACTTCCCACTTTATCCAAAATATCCTTATTATTTTTTTTTAAAAAACCTAAAAATTCTACGAGTCCCGCATACCTTCTAGCCCCCTTCGCCCACTCGAGCAAAGAACGACCATGTCCGACCCTACTCTGCTCACCTGAGCAAAGAACGACCACCGTCCGACCCCACTCCGGCCACTCGGGCGAAGAACTAAGGACCCATCCGCACGAAGGTCCTGTCCGTCCAAGATTTTTCGTCGTATATGACAATATACGCAGGAGAATCTTGGACGATGATGAAGCTTTGTCAATATAAACAGCACAAATATGTATATGTCAAATGAGGAAGATGATGAAGCTTTAAGAATTATTCTGTTGTTAGAATTAATATAATTACGAACTTCAATAAAATTGTAAAAAAAAATATTGTAAACATTAATGAAAGTACGGAATTAACTATCCATTTGATGACCTTCAAATCAACTTTGACTAAACAATAATTAAAATTTAAGTAGCATTACCTACCCATTTAAAAGATTAATTAATTCAATATGAAACAAAAAGATACTAATTAATTAAAAAAAAAGTTTAATGGATAAATCATTAAACATAAAATGTAATAGAAGAATAAGATAGAAAGAGAAACACAAGTGTTAACCTCGCTTTTAAACAATGACAATGAGTCAATTAAAGTGATTAGAAATAATAAGTAATGATAATAATAATTAAACAAATAAAATACATAAATTGTGAGAAAAGAACCAAGAAGTTGTTAATCTCTCTCGAAAGCTTTTACAATAATTTTTGCAACTTCAGTGCTCTGAAAAAACTGATTTTGGATCCCAGAATAGTAAAATGACTTCACTATTTATAGGTAATAATTACATCAATTAGGTTTTCTAAAACTAATAAGAATTAAAATAGGAAACTTAAGTACTTTCCTTACACAAATAAAGCAATAAAAAAGGAAACTGTTGCCCCGGTTTATTACCAATATACGTGGCAGCTATTGTGTGTGACATGTGGTCAACATAGGCACGTCACCGGAAATGAGTTAGAAGTTGGACTAAAGAAGCAACAAGCATGGCTCATGACGCTAGCTCCCGGACATGAACAAAATACCTATCTTCCCTTCAGGAAGTCAAGACATGGGTAGGCGTCTCCGGGCCAGAAAGGCTTGAGTTGAACAGTTACTTTGCATTTAATGTAACATGGAAAAAATGTCTGAGAACGCCTGTAAGATGATGTGTTAGACATCATAAACCTTATTTAGGGCGATTACACAATAATCAAAGGAGCTACTGACGGCTCCATCATGAAGAATCACATCAATTAAGAAAGAACGAAGGCTAATCTCACCTAACATCTACGCTGCCTACTACGTAGGTAATGCATGCCCTATTTTGTATCTTTTGGGAACTTATGCTTGCCCATAGTTAGCTCTTAAAGACAAGTTACTCATTTTCTTATTCCCACCCATCTCTATAAATACCCTTAATAAAAATTAAGAAGGGGATCGGAAAAAAGACCACAAAAAAAATTCTCTATAAGAGATACTATAATACCCTGGATTTATGAAATAGATTAGCAAAACCCTAATTAGATAATTATGAATAATTGAGGAATTATATCATTATATAATTTAATATATGTGAGTTAATATGAATTATAACTTGGTAAGACCCCGTTGGTGAGCCAGGGGCATTTTAGTAATTATGACCCGAGAAAGGTAAAATGATGAGATTAATTTAATTACGTACTTTTGGAACTATATTATTATATAGTATGCCTGTGTTGTCTTTTTCAGGTGTGTTCTGATAGGTTTGCGCGGTATAGTCACAACCGAGTGTTTCGAGCCGAACTGGGTTCGGACCTGGAATGCAATTTGGATTGAAATTATTGGCATTATATTATGTGTGGATAATCTGAAATTAATTGGGTTTAAATTATGCATGAAATGACTAAATTAACCTTTGTGAGTGTTTATGCATGCTTTATGGCCCTTGGGGGAAATGGGTCTTTTGGCCATTTAATGGAACTCTAATTAAATTGAATTTTGGTAAAATAGAAGAGATTTTTCTGGTTCTTTTGACCTCCTACCTGAACCCTCTCTCTCACTCTCTTAAACTCTAAATTTTTTAGCCTTGATTTTGGTTGAAAAGTTTGATCTTGCTACCTTTGGAGGTTGGAAACTCAAGGAGAGTCTTGCAATACTTGAGGTAGTTTCTTTTACTTTTTTAGTTGAAGTTGTTGTTGGGTTTTATTTGAAAGAAAAGCATGAGATTGATGTGTGTTCTGTTGAGATGCATGTGTTTGGATTTAAGTGTTTTTATGGTACTATATTCTTGACTATGCTTGAAGGTTGTTATGGGTGATTTTGGGTTGTGAAATTGTAGGAGATTTTGAGTTAGAATGATTCTTTAGTTAATCTTTGAAGCTGTGAAATTGGTGTAGAGTTTATTCTTGAATTCTAACTCTTGTATGAGTGTTCATGGGGGAATTTCGGTCAAAGTGTTGAGCTTGTGTTTTATGTTGCTTGATCTGAGTTTTGGTGTGTTTAATTGGTGAATTTAAAGCATGAGTTGTGAATTTTAACTCCCTATTGTTTTCTAGCAACTCTATTTAGTGATTTGAGAGTTTGATTGTGTTTTGGATTGAATTGGTATGGTTTTGGGGGCTGAAAATCGTGATGAATGTGGCTGGTTTCTGGATTTGGAACCCAGGTGTCGCGGCATGGTTTGAGCATGCCACGGCCCGCTCCTGTTGGTGGAACCTGGGATTTTGTCCTAGGTGCCGCGACATGGCTTGGGCATGCCGCAGCCCGCCCTCGAGTTTTTGGGCAGATTTGAGTTCCAACTTTGAAATTTCATAACTTTTTATTCGAACTCTGATTTGCGAGTTCTTTATATCGTTGGAAAGCTTGTTCCGAGCTCTATGTGATTATTTGAATTTTAAATGCCATGAGAATATTTTATGAATGTGAAATCAGAGGTTAACCCTATTGGTGAAAAATCCTGAATTGTGTGACTAGGATTACCGGCACCTGATCAGGAGCACCCAGGGATTTGGAATCTCTTCTACTGTGGGACAACAGGTAAGACAATAGTTAGCACGTAGAGTATGCGTAGTGGTGCTTATGTTGAATAAGATACATGTGAGTAATTATAACCGAGATTAGGGTTATTACCCTAGTGATATAAGTTGAGTAAATGATATGCCATGTTAAGTGTATGATTATATTAAGATTTAAGGGTTATGCGTTCAAGGTATAATCAGGTTGGACTCGGTAATCATAACCGAGATGAACCATTCTGAGGCCTTATTGTATTTAGACGTGTGAGAGCAACATGTAGGTCTACGCCACGTAGACATAAATAGACATGTGAGAGTAACATGTAGGTCTACGCCACGTAGACATGAATAGGCATGTGAGCGCAACATGCAGGTCTGTGTCACACAGGTAGATTTGAATGGCATTGTTGTTTATATTATTTGATGAGCATATTATTGATATGTATTATACTGTCTTGCTGGGCTTGGCTCACGGGTGCTCTACTGTGCAGGAAAGGGTAAGACTATTGCTGATCAGCCATGAGTGTAGGAGCTGGACGAAGAATGTACATGTCTGGGTCATATCAGACCAAGCGGGTTGGGGTCTACCAGTGTTGTGTTTTTGAGACTCTGTTTTGCCGCCTAGGCCGGCTGAAAGAAAAGAACTTGTAATAATATTTGTAAATGTTTTTTTTTTGGATCCCAACTTTTGTAATTTTTAGTTTATAAAGTTTAAAATATTACAAGTTTATTCTCATTCCTATTGTTATTAAAGTTTAAATTCTGTGCTAATTTTATTAGTAATCCCGTTTAGGGGATTAGGGTTTCATAAGTATCTTGGGTAGCGTGCCTAATTATTTAGGGCGTTACAAGTACTCTCATTAATAACAAAGACTCGTGGACTATGACTCAATAGAAGCAAGACTATTGGTTCCATGAACCAATAATCTCTTAGATGACTTTTTTGTGATACCAATTACTGGTGGGAGCTGCTTCTTCTTCTTAGGCCGATCATCGAAGAAAGCCATAATCACCTACCAACAAGCTAATGTAGAAAAAAAAAATAAACTCCTTTTAAATATTAAACTTAGAATATTAATCATGTCGTAGACTAGACGAACTCCGTCGTCGATCCTTGACCGGAGGTCTAGTCTTCCACGAATCTCGACGTAGATTAGTGGAAGATTTTGTACAACACGAAGGTGGTTGAGATGGAACTTTGGGCCTCAGGCGAGGTGAGGCGAGGGAGAACAAGAACGAGAGACATAGAGGAAACATTGGTTCAAAATTGAAAAACTATAAAATATGGTAGTTGAAAACTTAATTACAAAATTATGGCATAAAAAATCCCATAAAAATGTAAAAGGAACAAAAAGTCCATAACTCCACTACATTTAAAAAAATATATCATAAAAAAGTAAAGTCTTTAATTTTTTCTATATTTAGTGTAATTTCTGCTAATTCAAATTATGCAATCTAAATAGTGAATACTAAGCTTCTCAAGTAAAGGATCTAGTACTCAAGCACTCACATGCATCACATATAATATTTTTATTTTTTACCTAATTATGAGATTCTATCATTAAATATTGTCTAATATTATTTTATATGTAAAAATATTGAATCATTTATATAATATATAAAAGAACATAATTTATTTTATTTATCAGTAATTTGTTCTGACATGCAATTTCATAATTTTTGTTGTGGTATTAGAGTTGTATTCTTAGCATACGTTGGATCTACATCTATTTAGATAATGCAAGACACTTAAAAGGAATATTAAACAATATTATGATATATAGATTAAATATAAAAATATTAATTTTGAGATAGAATTTTATATTCTAATTTCTTTGAGAGAATTTTATAATATTGGATGCTAATGAAGAAGTGTGAAATGTGCTCTTAGCGTGGCTAACAAACAACCGTACTGTTCATTGTTGATTGTTAAGTCTTTTGTTTCAGTGTTCAATTATTGAAGCGACTTGTTTGCAGGAGACAGTTTAACAAGATTGTATAATATTAAATTGTGAGTTCAAAAAAAAATATAATATTAAATTAATAAATGGTTTTGTTTGTTCCTTCAAAAAACAAAATAGTTTTGTGTGGCTAGTAATTTCTTCAAATTACCTATACAAATAATTCATACATTTTTATAGGTCCCGTAATGTACTTTTACGGAATGTATTTTGTGATGTACGTCAGCTGTTAAATGGGAGAGGGCTTAGGTTGATATATGAGTAATTAAGGTTAAAAAATGGTAACGTACCCTGAGACCAGGAAAATTTTCATAAATATGGGAATTGAGGGTATAGTTTACTTTTTAATGGCATAAATAAATAACACTATAGGGTTATGAGTTTTTTTATTTTTTTACATTTATATGAGTTTTTTATGTCATATTTTTGTAAAAAAAAATAAAAATCTCATATTGTAAAACAACAATAAGTTTTGCCGAAAAAGTCGCCGGCACCGGGAAAGTCGCCGAAAAAATCACGGTCGCAGGAAAAGTCACCGGAAAGTCAACGGAAAAGTCAACGTTGCTGGAAAAGTCACCAAAGTAAATGTCTCATATATAACTAAAAATATAAACGGTTATATGAATAAAAACTAATTACTCAAACCAGTTATAATTGAAATATAACCGGTTTTGTAACATAATAAATAAATATAAATAATTTATTTATTAAAAACTAAAAGGACAATTTTATTAATTATTATTTAGAATTATTTATTAAGAAGTTTAAAATTTATTATATGTAGTATTTTAAATTATTTTGTTAAAAGAAATTATTTTTATAAAAATAAATAAATAAGTTGGTATAGAAAAAAATTACGGCGTTTGTCATAATGCATTATTTTCATATCTCGATCATTCAAAACTATTGTTATTATTGTATCTCACTTGTTGTCTCATTGTATCTCACTTATTTTTATCACCGCATCTCACCCGTTGTCATCACTGAATCGCATCCCTTGTCATTACCGTAGTTCACTTGTAGTTGTCACTATTGTATTTCCCTAATCTATATCTTAATCTTAGATTTCATCTCGAATTTTAAATATTTTTTAACATTAGAGAAAATTCTTTAGTTTGTTCTTTTATTATTAAGCAATATGTTTTGAAAAAGTGATTATTATTTTTTTAAATATCTTAATTAAAAAAAGAAAAATATAAAAAATGTGATATTTTAGTTATGAGAAAAGAAAAATAGTTTTAAAGAAATTTTAGAGTATCATGTCATCGCTTTATGTCTCTACTATATATATAGATATTGATTTATCTATATTGATTGATATTTTATGTATGTATATAAATGAAATTTACGATTAATTATTTTTTATTTAAGTTTTAATATTTTTTTTGAATTTTTTTTTATTTTCTAACTTTTTTAAAAATCTTTTATATTTTTTTTATATAAAATTAAAATAATAGTAAAATATAAATTTGTAGATTTATGCTTTTTATAGAAAAATTATTTAAATAATAGTGAAATATCAATTTGTAATTTATTTTTTATTTTCTATTTTTTTTAAATATTTTATATTTTTATAGAAAATTAAAATAATAGTAAATATCAATTTGTAGATTTATGCTTTAATAAAATATTAAAATTGAGAGAATTAAGGAGATAAGAGAAAAATAGTTTTAGAGTGATTTTAGAATGTCATGTCACTGCCTCATACTTCTCCTTTATATATATATATATTCTATATAAAGTGTGCCTATATAACAGAATTTTTGGTTTAATTATGAGAAATTCATGGGTGACTTTTTATTTATATTAAAAATAAAATGGTTTATGAGAAATTTATAGGTCACTTTTTATTTATATATAATAAAATAAATAAAATAAATCTCATTAAATCCAAAAAAATACGATTAGATTTTTGTTGTTGTACATCTACGATTGGGTTTTCTAAATATACTTATGTTATTTAGTTGGATTTTATTCTAAATAAGAATTTACTACTATTTATATATTATATATATATATTGCTAAAAAAAATTTCTATTTGTTTTTTTGGCTCGATCAGGTTATAATTGTTTGGCTCCACATTTATTCTATATAAAATGTGGCTATAACAGAATTTTTGGTTCATTAGAAATTATTAGGTGACTTTTTTTTTTTTAAATAACAAATTATTAGATGTTGCCACGTAAAGGGTCAGCATCATGTAGTTAGTTAAACCTAAATATAATTAATCTACCTAAAGTGTTGCAATCAATAATAAATTTATTTTAATTACTATTACAAAGTATAATAGTAATTTTTTTAATTACTATTACAAAATATAATAGTAATTTTTGTTTTTATTTAACTTAATATTATGCTTTCAAATTTCAATGATTATCACTACATTGAATATTATTAATTTTAAAATTATGATATTAAAAAAACTAAAAACTAAAATAAAATTAACATACGTGACTTGGCACGTAACATCTATCTAGTACATATATAGATTTTAACTTAAAAAATCATACTTTTAAGTAAAAATATTTATAAATAAAGAAATATCTACCCAACATTATACTCTAAAAACTAACCTCATATAAATATATATCTTATTTAAGGGAAATTAATCCATATACTATTTTTTTAACTTTTTATTTCAAATTTACGGTTTGAGTTTTTAAAGTGGTTGCAGCGCTAGTTGTAATAGAAGTTTCTATACAATTTTTTGTTACAATTTAGGTTGCAGCGCTAGTTGCAATAGTATTTTTTATGTAGAATTTCTTAAAAATACAAAAAAAAAAAAAAAAAACTGTTTTAAAGTGTAAAAATGAAAAAGGGCCTTATTTTAATCCTAAGCTACATTATTATTTACTCTTTCTAATTTTCCGTTGCATTAATTATAACTGTCGGTATTCAATTTTTTGTGTAATTTTTTGGTTTTCCTAATCTAATTTCTCAACCATTTTTAGGTCGTCATGTTGAAATTCCTTTGCATCATGCAGTTAGAAGAGGAGGACTATATATATCCTATTAATTAAGTTGTTTTGAGATAAATAATATGCTTTTTGATGTGGTATATGACACATACTTTTTTGAGTGTTCAACCAATGTTTAGTCATGAAGGATGATATTATTGCAAAGGTAATTATTAATTATTAATATGTATAAAAAACAATGATGTAGCACTTTAAAATTACTCTAAATTGCTTTATAAATTTATTTTTAAGTGTAATTTGGCGTTTTAATTTTCCAGCCGCGTAACAAGAGAACTCCAGAGTGTATTTATATATATATTTGAATTCTTCAAGATTTAATAAAAATAATTCAATTGTTGATACTATCTTCAAAAATATGCTTACTATTAAAAGGGCATATAATTGAATGGAAATATAGTACGATCAACAATCTCAAGAAATATTTACACATTATTATTACTTTTCCTTAATAATTTCTATTTTTTCAAACAACACAAATTTTATTTTCTTACAATGAATTTAATTAATGTATATGTACTTATTTTATTTATTTGTTTATTTTATGTTTTATTATAGGAAAGTGACTAATTAAGGCTTTAAAGAGAAACTTGTACACGTTTTAGAACTGATTCAAATTTTCACCACTTCATTTGGTACATATTATTGTAAAGCTTAAAGAATAAATGCACATGAGGTAATTCTCCAAAAATTTCACATTATACAATAGTATTTAGAATATATGATAAAATGAATAAAATTCTTAAAAATTATCTTTATTACTGCACTAAAATAAATATTTAACAATAATTATGTGGCCAAATTCATGATAATACCAATTAAAAGTACAATTATATATATAAATATTTGACATATATAGTGAATGAGTAAGTGGACCAGGAGGAGAAATATATAAATAAACTCAAGATTGTTACGTACGTACTGACCATGATCAGTTACTCCAGTCCTGTTATAATTTATCATATCATATCAGAATCAGAGTTTGATTTGCATTTGCATTATTAATTATCGCTTTGAAACCAATAAATAAGATGTCAAACAATTAATACTTGTCTGGTTCGGTATGTACGTACGTATAATACTATATATATAATGAATAACAGGTTGAATTCGATTCACATATAATTTTGTTTATATATTACATATCGTGTACTGCTTTCTATATATAATACATGTATTATTTATTATGCATATCGTATTTGAGATCTTATATTATATGATGACATGATATTCAATCATATATATCATATACATCATATCATATTTAAGTCTATCAAAATAATTATTTCCACTTGTTTCAACACAACACGTACGCTGTGTATATATAACATTTTAACTAAAATCGTTTTAATTTTTTTTTTATAATATTTTCTGACAAAATAAATTTATAAATTAATATTTTACTATTATTTTAATATATTTTTTATAAAAGTATTTAACATAAATTAATCATTATTATATAAATATAAATATCATAAACCCTAAATAATCTCAATTTGATTTTTTATTTTAATTTTTCTTCTTCGAACCTCTAAATACACTAAAGACAAATGTACATATATATATAATTCATATTCAATATAATTCATAATATATATAATTTTATTTATAACTCTTCTGATCCATTGTTTATTTATTTGGATGTTTTTAAGTTTTTAGACTTCTCTTTCTTAATTTATATTTTCCCACTGCCTTATTTTTTCTTGTGTTTGGCTTGAAATACACTTCTTATGTTATTGAGCAACACATGTTTTTCTTATATTTTTATACTATATATATATTTAACAATAAATATAACTAATTGATTCTTTGAACTCTTATTAGATTGTAAATCTCTTATAAAACTAATATATATCGATTTATACCCTTAGGTATATTTATAATGTCATCTACTTTCATTGATTCTAGTGTTTTTGCTTATATTTTTTTCAGTGTATATTCTTATTACAACGATTCGTTTTCTACATTACTTTTAACTTATCATCACTAATTGTATAAATTAAAAAAGTTCCACAATTTCTTTCCAATTCTTTCAAGCAAGTCATACTCATCAAATAGTTCACGCATATTAAATTATATATAAGAGAATATATATTTATTTTTTTCATATATTATGTGATATTTTAATTTTTCTCAGTGAGATATATAGAATGTATATTATGACATTTAATTAATTAATGTACAATACAAGTGAGTGCTTCTTCTTTCATTATTAATTTATTATTTTTTTACTAATATCTCATTATTATTTATTATATTGTTTGTGAAATATTTTATTTATTCTAATATCTATATATAAAACTTTAGCTATGTATATTTATATATATATATAATCCTCACATATTCTCTCTCATATCCTCAAATAGTTCAAGGTTGGATGCAATATAGAGAAAAGAAGTGAATATATGGTGCTATTTTACAAGGAGGAATAAAAAGCTTCAAACAAATTAGCTATGTCACCAGACACCAATTGTGAACATATCTCAACTACAATTAAAAAATTCAGATTATATATGCATATAGAAATACATTGTGAGAACAGTAGGAAACGACTACAAGTGAGATACGGTGATGACAACATGCAAGATACAATGATGACAACAACTTTAAATAATTGAGATATAAATATTACAGAAGAAAAAGTATTACTTAAATAATAATAACACTATTTTTTTTTTCTATGCCACCTACTTTTTTATTTTTATATTGAACCAATTTAAAATTTAATATGTACATTGATCTTATAAAACGAACTTTTCAATTTTCCTAATAATAATAATTAATATTATGGTTAATAGACTTTAAAGAAAAATCAAAATTTAATAAATAGAATTATTATTATCAATAAGTAATTTTAATGTTATTATATATATTAAAATAATATTTTATTTTGTTAATTATTATATTCATAAATAATTACTTTTTTGTTATCATACTTGAAAAGTATTATAAGAGACGTTCGAAGAGCAACTATATTACCTAGTTACATATAGAGAAAATCTACATGCGCCACACTCTCTTTTCACAGTAAAGCGACACAGAACGAATCAATGATAGCACACCACACGTTTGTGAAAAATACAAACATAAATTGGACTTTCAACCACCAGATCAATATTTCTCTGTTAAATTATTTATCTTTACAAATAGGATAAATTAAAATTGTCGCTTCAATATGTCAATTTGATTAGAATATGTGAGATAGGTCAGATTAAATGATGTCATGCAGTCTTTCCACCCTTTTTTTTTATCGTCTCTTCTTTACTTTTCCTCTGTTGTTCCTCTTTTTTCTATTGTTTCTTCTTCATTGATTTCAGAAGCAATATTTTTTGCTTATTTATATTGTCTGCTATTGATTAGAATTTCAGTTTAAATCTAAAACTATAAAATCAAAATTTGATTATTTTTGAAATTGACTAGCCTTTTCGATTTGGTATAAATGCTTGGATTTCTATAAATATTGAATAAATTTAAATTTAATTGTTTGTCAATTTATCTAGCCTCTTCAATTTGGTATAAATATCTGAATATCTATGAATATTGAATAAAATTAAAATTTAAATGTTTATAAAATTCTTAATTCAAGTTCATAAATTCATCATGGAGAATTTATCATGGGAGCAGTTTACCAAGCAATTTCTATCGTCATCAAAAGATTTTATTCACTGTTTACGTCATGAACTAACTGCTCTGTTCACCTTTATTCCTCTCTCACTCATATTTGGAAAATCTTTAACATTTCTCCACACAACCCTAACAACCCATGCAACTTTTCCCCATCATAACCAGTACTACAATTTGGTCTTTTAATTACACTACACTATTTAGTGATCACACAAAAAGTGCGGGTCACTAACAATTTAGGAGTAATTTTAATAACCAACACAATTAGACTCTAAACATTCAGTGTTAGTCTCTTATAAGGTGTGTAACTGAGGGTCACTAAAAAGTGAAATCCAAATATTTTTTTTTTTTATCAATTTAAAAAATATTGGCATATAGTGACACGCTAAGCACGATTGGGTAAATGTATCCCGACCCACCTAGCATGTCACTAATGATAGTTTTTATGATCCATATCAGAGTTATAAAAGTAGAAGAAAAATTTGATAAAAATAGTTTTTATCCAATATGAACCATAATAAGTCCAATGATCTCAACATAATTCATATAGATTAAATCTAAACTACTAAAAGAAAGATTATACCGCTTAAAGCCTCAGAGTATCCTTGTTTCTTTTCATATAATTATCGATCATCCAATCTAAGAACTTTATTGAAGAATCCACACCTTGTTCTTTCAAGTCAGACTCAACACTCAAGAAATGGAATGGGATATTAGATCTTAATTAAGATGACAAATTAGGAGTTACAGTATGTACTCAACTCATGAGACAGTGTAATTGAGTTAGGGTTTCGATCTCACACACCTAAATAGGTGTGGGCGTGTGAGACAAGAGAGAGAGTAGGAGTGAGAAAATCAATTTCTATTTTCTCTCTATTTCCAGTTGCTTACTTTCAAGCTTCTAATTAATTGTCTGTAAATTTTATGTTACTATATATCCTATATATAATGTTATAAATAAATTCCTTTAATTTTTTATTTAAAATAAAAAAATATCTAATTTGATTTGAATTAGAATTCAAGTTCAAATATAAATATCTAATAACTGAATAACAAATATCATTTAGATTTTTATTTTAATTATTATCTTTTTAATTAAATAATTATTCAATAATTTATTTAATTAATAATTAAAAGAAAATTAGATTAACTTAATTTAAATTATGTTAATCATATGACTTTAGGATCATATTTTAAAGTCTAAAATTGATTTTTTAATTTTACAATAAAAAAAGATTTATTATTTATTCCAATCACACACTTTTATTAAAAGCAATAAAAGTGATAAGGTCCTCATATATGACAATAAAAATGAATCAGACTTTTGTGTGTGTCTTAGCAATAGCATTACTGGAGAAATAATCCTATATTTTCAGGTAATAGAAAAGTAGTTAATTACCTTCATTTTTTGATCACCCTTTCATTCACATGACACATATACATATTTTCGTTTTATCTTCTAATGAAACCAATTAGAAAAAGGAGAGTTAAATTTGTCAATGACGTCACAGAGAATGGTTAAGCGTTTACATAATTTGTAACTCAAACCCAAGACCTCAATACATAATAGCGTCACAGAGAATGGTTAGATTCAAAAAAAAAAAAAAAAAAAAAAAAAAGAAAAAAGAGACTAAAGAGGCGGCATTAATGATAATGTTGTCCAATTCTTACTTTCCATATTATTTTATATATGAGACAACTGCCTATTATATATATAAATATATATATATATATATATACTGCCAAATCGAGTTTCAACGTACTAGATGAAAAAACAAAGAAAGCAAAAACACATTAATTTATGTAAACGTCAGTCAAAGTGTTCTTTCTTTAAAAAATTATTTATCTATAGTACTGCCTTGAGTTTCAAACAACAACTGTCAGAAATTTTCTATACATTATAATGTTTTCCTACTTTTCTATTTTATTTGTTCAACTCCCTAAATGTTAATTTAATGTTAAATCAACATAAAAATAATAAAATTTTGACATTAATTTTTTTTTTATTTCAAACACAATACTAAAAATTACATTAAAATTATATTCTTTATTATTATATTATTTTACTAAATTATAAATATACACAAATAATAAAAGAATTATTACATAAAAAACACAAAAAATTTAAGTATAAATATAATATTTAAATATTAAAACTAATATAAAAAAAAATTAGTGTATTCTATTGTATCACACTAATAATAGTGGAACACTATAAACAATATTATAAATTAAATAATTTTAAAGTATGGTTAGAATAAATTTAGTGTAAAATTTCATTAAATTTGACATTTTAATGTTTCATTAAAATTGGCCTAAAATGCTAATTTATATAAATATAGAGTTGTTAAAGGTATTATTGGTAAAATATAATTTAAGAAAATAGTTTTTATAGAATATTACTAACCAATCATAAAGCACAATTTATAAAAAATACTAAACACTAATAGTACCCAATAACAATATATGCTCATAAATATATATTGTAAGATTGAGAGTTTGAAACCAAAAAAGATTAATTATTTAGGGTATCCTATAAATTATGAGTTCTCCAATGTCGAAAAACAGAGAAAGAGGAAGATGGTCTGACTTTAAGTTTACAGCTACAAGGCATCTTATATTTATATATATATATATATATTATATGTTTTTTCTTTGTGGTAATACTAATTGACTCAAGTCATTCATAATCATAACCACCCCCCATGCGTCTCCTTTCAATATCATTATACAAATAAACGCATATGGACCTCACCACTCAATGCTGCTCCTCTCTCTGGACCCTCTTCTCCATTACTACCAATCTTATCATTATATATTCTTGTCTTTATTATTATTATTATTATAAAATTTTAGACATGAGTTCTCTACTAAAGACATTAATATAAAATCACATCGTATATGTATACATATACCTCAAAGGCATTAATTCTCATTTTCTCTATAGTGAAAAACAAAATGGTAATCAAACTTGATGATTAGATGAATAATAGTAGATGCACATGCATGGCTATATTGGCACCACGTTTGCAACCTACACACCTCTATTATTTAATAATTATCAAGAAAAGAAAACCTCCATCTACACAATTACTAATTAATTATCTTTTATCCTATGTTTATTATAGCACTTTAATCTAATGTATACACTAGACCGAAATGATTAATATTAGTAAGGAGTAATAATAGATATACTTTTATTTAATTTACACCATATTTTTACACACATACACATCTCATGTCATCATTTTTAGAAAATTTCTACTAATACTAATTTTACTTTTTATTTATTTGTATTTATATAAAATATCCTACTTTCTTAACTCTTTCCTATTTTTCTTTTCTTTTCTTTTTTTCTTAAACGTAGTAAAGAAAAAAAAATTGAGTAACATATGATTTATAAATAATACTATATATAAATATATATATATATATATAAAAGACATACACCTATTTCCACTTCTTATATTTCGCAATTAATTCATTATTTATAAAATATAAATAAATTAAATAAAAACAAAAATTAATTTGTTTGGATTACACAAGAGCTAATTTAAATGTCATTTTAAATTTTATTTCTTTGAATATTGGTCACTCTGTATCTTTTTCTTTGATTATTATATCGTTGATAAAAAAAAAATGGAACTTCATGTTTTTTCTTATAAAATCATATAAGAAGCACACCAAAAATAGCCATGTATCTAAAAAATTGATCAACTTAAAGACATTAATATAAAAAGTGAAACATGAAAATATAATGCACACACAAAAATAAAAAATTACTCAAATTAATAAGAATAACAGTGTCTGTTAACAAAAATTCTTGCACACCTATTCTAGAAAAAAAAATAATAAAAATTAAATAAAAAATTCATAGTCAAATAATAACCAACGCTTCTACTCATAAAATTCTTTTATTCTTTAACAATGATAATCATCATTATAGTCTATATATATAGAATTCTTCATAGGTCACATAGACAAATTAAGATCTCCAGATCACTCTCTTGTTCATTAACTTGTATAGTAGTTGTTCCTTATCAATTCTTTGAATTTGTCCATCAACATATATATGTATCTTGAGAAATTTGAACACCCTGTACTTATAATAAATATATGTGTACATATTAAATATAAATCAAATCAAAAAAACAAAAAGTAACCTCTACAAATTTTATTGATAATTTCTTGTGTTGTAATCTGACTAGTATTGCAATTTCATTGCTTACTATTTTCTTGGAGGTCGTCAAAGAAAAAAAATAACAACAAAAATATCATACTAATTTATAAACATAATATTAGTATATAAAAAAAATCTGACTTTTTAAATGAAAAAAAAATGTACTAACCTTCTTTGTATTTTTTCCTTCGAGCTAATTTGAGTATTCTTTTGTTTTTTATTTCTATTAATTTACTCAATTTTAGATTATTTTCTCTTGAATGACGGATATCCTTTGCTCCTAACTGTAGAGATCAAGAATCTTACAACCATTTGAAGTGAAAAGTGAATGCCAAATTCAACATTTGATTTAGCTCCTTTCTCACAAATATCATCAACTTGTAGTAACTTTATCTTAAGATCATTGACCATTTTCAACAAAATATGCATTTGATCTCATCTCTAGTTGCCAAATCTGCAACTTTATAAAATGATTTACACATTGTTATCATGATTTTTGCCCACTTGACGTGGCATTACTTACGTAGAAAAAATCAGCGCCATGTGGCAGTACAACTCACCAATGAAAAGGCCAAGTCAGTACCTCAGCCTACAGGGACCCCGGCTCTCAAACGGGACACCAAGTGATAGACCAGCTTCCTCGGAGGGGGTGGCCGACCCTATGGCCGACTAGCCTCTGGACAACACATGGCCAGCCAGCTTGCTCCCTGCAGGTGCTTGGCCGGCTAGGAAAGGACCTGGCAGGATTTTCTGTACAGCTTTACACGTGGACTTAACAACCCAATAAAGTAGTTGAAAAATATCTAGGTTTAAGGGCATTTAAATCTTTTGTTATTTATCAATTTAATATACAAATATTTAAGGATTTTGTTTGAAAATTAGGATTAAGCTTTCCTATATAAAGGCCTTAACTCTAACCTAGAAAAACTTAAGTCTAATTCTAGCCTCCAAGCTCTAAGCCTAAATCTCTAAGTCTGATATCTTTCTCTCTTCTTCACTATCTCACACGCACCATATAGCATTCTCAACACTTGAGATTTGCCATCTTGATTCCTATTTTGTAGTCTGAAGGGAGCTATATCGAACCCCAACTATAGTTCTGAATAGTATTTTCCCTCAGTATCAATATAACAAAAAAGGGAGTAGGTCATTATCTGCTAAGAAAGGGGATCAAAACCTCTATAAAATTTTGTGTGTTCTTTACTTTTTAATTATAATTGTGTAATACGTGGAAAACATCAGATTCATACGACTCCACTGTCGATTTATCACTTTTTGAGGTCAACCGTTTGGTGATTTTATTGAGAGAGTGGATATTTATCTGATCAAATGTCATGGTTAACACGAGAAGAACTCCAATTGCACCGTCTGCATCTTTGGATTTTCCTCAAGACACATAGGCTACAGATCTTGATGTTCATGTTCCAGCCACAACTAGAATTCTTATGAACACCGCAGATGTGGTAAATTTTGTTACCACAACAGGCACCACAAGTCTGGCCATTACAGCTGGTCAAACCAACACAAACATCCCGGTGGGTCTAAATATAAGGTTGTTGCCTCCAAGGGAGGACCTTCCACTGGCGCCTCCCACTAAAAGGAGGACTCATGGGCGACAACCCCCAGGAACAACAATCGGATCTTGTCTCCAGTACTATGCTGGAGAGACAGGACGAGGAGTTGGCGAGCCTACAATTGGTGAGCCCCATTTGGACTTGGGAGAAGATCTCGAGTTAGCCAGACTTAGAGAAGCTATCGGCCAAGCTGGCCTAACTGAAGAACCATGCGTTGCTGATTGCAATGTATTCCCTCAGCAGAGACACGAATTCTTGAGGTGGATGGATGACTGGGAGTACATCATTTGACCTCACCAAGCAAAGTTAGATTACTGCAACAAAGAGGACAGTAATCTGATAAGGCAGTTCAACCAGAGAACCGATGAAAGAGGCCAGGATCTCATCAGAGATCCACTCCAAGGAAGACTAGTTGATAGATCAGGGAGGGTCTATCGACAAGCTAATCAACCCGGTTCCTCAGGGACTAGGACAGATCTTCCTTTGTCAGAGGGAGGACAAACCTTGCCTCAAAGTTCTAACGACAAGAATAGACAGATCCCATCAACCAACATCATGGAGGCCAGCCAGGGATCTCAGGCTTTGCAACAACCCCCGTCATCCAGCCTTTAGCCGACCAGCCACCTGCAAAAGTCCCTATGGCCGGCCAGAGAGGAGCACTCCTTCCCCTAGGGGAACGAGACACCCAAAGATTAATTTTCAATCGACAAGGATCGAGAGCGAGTGTAAACACCCAAAATGACGATTTTAGAAGTGAAATTGATCACTTCAGACATCTAGATCCACCAAACTCCAATAACTGTTGCGATCTACCTCTTGACAACACACCGCAAACATCAATCAACCAAGGAGTCATGGGTGGCTAGACCCTACCATATGCAGGTCTGGCCGACCATGGAGGAGTCATGGGCAGCCAGACCTTGCCCGATGTAGGTCTAGTCGGCCATAGACAACTGTCTAGTGCAAGCCTGGCCGACCAGAGCCAACACCCCTACCTAGGAGTGGCCGGTCAGGGCCTGCAGTACAACATCGGTCTGATCAACACCATACACCCTCTCAAAGTATGGCCAGCCAGACCCTGTCACACCAGAATCTGAAACCCCTCTAAGGAGGGCTTGTCAGTCAAGCCCCTACAGCAACAGATCCTTCTACGCAAGCATAATTAGACCAACTAAGGGACATGATTCAAGGCATAGCTGGTCCGAAACCTTCAGATCCTGAACCAGACCGGTCAAGGGGATCACCATTTCCGACATATATAAATGCCTTGCCCTTGCCCAAATTTAGGATGCCGGTATGGAAGATGTATACCGGACGAGAAGACCCGTTAGCGCACATCAAATATTTCAAGATGTAGCTTAATCTCCAAAAGATAATTGGTGATGTGCAATGTCGCATATTCCCAACCACTTTGCTAGAAACAGCTCAATAATGGTACTTCAAATTGGCCCTAGGAAGGTTTAATTCTTGGGCTAAGTTCTCTCGAGAATTCTACACACAATTCTCATCCTCGAGGCTTGTACCATCACAACTAGAAGACCTTGTTGAAGTCAAACAACAAGAAGGAGAACCTTTGACGGATTACATCCAGAGGTTCATGGTTGAGGCCACGAATATCAAAGGCCTTACGGAAGAGGGCCAATATACGGCCATACTGGGGTCATACTCCAATTAAGTGACTTCTAAAAAGACATTTAGAGGATCTCAACCAATAACATGAAGGAGTTCCTTTATAGAACTGATGGCTTTATCAAACTCAAAGAGCTATCTGGCAGGCCCAGATGGGGCATGTCAACAGCAGGCAGTCACGAGACATCCTATAATCTCATGACCTACCAAGCGCGGAGGAAGAGACCAACAACTCTGCCAAAACCTCCAATGTCAAGAACACTAGAAACAAGTACAACACCAATAGCTCTGAGAGAAACAATGGCAAAAAGGGAAAGTGTAACACTTCTCTCACGCCACAAAAGAATAAGGAGGAGAAGTATACCTGCTTAACCTTCCTGACAGAGAAACCTGAGGCCATCTTCATGGCCACTCAGGGAACAGTCCCCTACAAAAAACCCTTTCCCAATAAAAGGGAGTTGAGTAAGAGGGACATGTCAAAGTTCTATTAGTTTCATAACTTTGACCACGGCACCAATGAGTGACAGAATTTAAAGAGGGAGATTGACTACCTCATAAGGGAGAACAATCCCCACCTGTATCGTTTATGTGCAAAACGACCAAACTTAGGCACAAGGTGCCCAAAATCGCGATCCAATGCCACCACCAGTGGTAGGACACTTAGCGGTCGTCATTGGCGAACCCCACATTACAAGTGAGACCAACAAAGCTAGGGTGCACTATGCTTAGACACTCCGTCACGAGCCTAAGAGCAACATCCTGACAGTCAAAGATAGGGGCTTTAAGCAACCAAAGCTACTAGAGCCCATAATTTATTTCACAAAAGAAGATGCTACTCAAGTCAGTTTCCCGCAAAACGACCCCCTGGTCATTACTGCACAAAATGAGAACATGATTGTAGAAAGATGCATGGTGGACGATGGAGCCTCCTCTAACATTCTTTTCAAGTCAACATATGAAAAGATAGGGCTCCAACTCACCGACCTGGCACCCTACAATCAAGTGATGTATGGCTTCTTTGGCCAAGCCATTGCACTTATCAGGTGTATCAGATTACCCTTCACCATTAGGGAAAATCCAACCACCAGAACTTCTTTGATGGCATAGTTTGTTGTAATCGACATTCCTTCAACCTTCAATGTATCAGATTACCCTTCACCATTAGAGGGAAACTTGTGATTTAAAACCAAAAAACTAATCAAATTTTTTTTGAAAAAAAATCTAACTAAAACCACCCCACTAACACAATAACTGTATGAAAAATAAAAAATAAAAAAATGAAGAAGATGATGAACATAAATATGGAAAATCGGAGAGTGGAATTAAACATAAACTGATGAAGTGTATATCTTGCCCTTAAAAGATAACACAACCGTAACTTATCAATATTATTTAAAAAGAAAAAAAGAAAAAAAATTATCACTAAAGTGACAACCCACGTCACATCAGACCTTTATAACAACAAAAAATTGTACAAAAGATTTGCATAAACCCTACGATGACACGTGTAACCAAAAAATAACAAAAAAATAGTTTTAAAAAAAGACAGTATACTGCGGTATAAAACTAAAAAAAAATACTTATAACAATATAAAAGAAATAAAAATGAAAAATATTGGGTGTAATTTTTGCTCTTAGAATGAGACTTTGTTGATTGGCTCTTGGATTATTGGGCCTGAAAAAAGATTGCAAGTGTGTGAGTTACAAAAATACATTATTTTATGAACGCATAGAATAGAGTAATAGAAAATTGAAAAATACGACTTTCAGAGGAGTTGCTTCATTTTGAATGTTTGTACTATTATGGACATAAAAGGGTATTTGAGGTTTGAATGAGATTCCAGAGATGGGAGATGAGTTAGAGAGGAAGAAGAAGAACCATTCCTCTCCGACTGCCTGACGATCTATATTTCAGATCTGTTATCTTTCTCTATCTCCAAATGCTTTTAAAATCTCTCAACTCCTTCACCATCATATCCATGTTTGGCTTCGCATTCTTTATCCTCTTCTTCTCGGGCTTCCTCGAATTCCCATCTCTATCCACCACCATCGAACCCATCAGATATCCAACTCTTTCACTAACCAAATCCACGCCACACCCATTTACTGATTTGGTCACTGCCTTCAAGGAATGGGATTCTCACGTGGGTTGCCCTCACTTCCGGGAGAACCACAAAGTTTCTATTCAAATAGCGAATAGCTCTTCTTCTCTGCAAGTTTCTGATGCTGAATCTGAGTGTGGGGAGCTGAAGATGGACCATGTCAGTGTTTTGGTCAAAGGGTGGACATGGATTCCTGATAATTTAGATAATTTGTATCCGTGTGCTTGTGGTTTGAGCTGTTTGTGGACTAAATCTTCTGTTCTTGCTGATAAGCCTGACGCCTTGCTGTTTGAGACAACTACGCCTCCTCTTCAGGTATCTTTTCTTCATTTTTTTTTTTATTTTCAAAAATAAATGATTACCTAATTGCTATAATTAATTTGAGTTTGGGATGAAGACTATTTCTCAAATGAAACTTATAAGAGAAACAATAAGAAGAGCATAATTGAGATCTAAGTAATTTTCATTAAAACTCCATTGATCTAGGATTCGGAAAGTGTAGCAGAACACATTTAATTCTTAATGTGCTAAAGTTTAGTAGCATTTCCTTAAGATGAAGTCTACAAAACGAGTCAAATGACCAAAAGATAGAAGGTATAAACCAATTGAGATAAGAAAGTGGGAAACACTTGTTTCATACCCTAGTGTGGATTAGTTGCACCAAGTAGATAGACAATGTGTGCTTTGTTTTCTCCATATGGGGATAATACCAACATTGGCACCATGGTGGCACCTTATAATTAGTTAGCGGTTCTTTATAATCTTTATTAAAATAAAATAAGTAGGACTCAATATTGAATTACACTAATAGCGATATTACATCTTACAAGGTTGCTAGGCACCGTGAGTGCCCTTTAGCATCTCTCATTTGAAATTTGTAGTCTATTGGTTCATTGAGTTTAGTCTAAGAAATTTCGGAGTTCTTGCTGTCAACAATTTCAAGAGTATGATATTCAGATCTACACCTAAATGGTTTTATCTTTTAAATGATATCAGCCGTTAATTATATTTATATATTGTTTGATCCCTTAAATTAAATCAATATTTCATAATTGGTTTCTCAATCCTCAACCTCTAAACCATGACTTTTAGGTCTGGCTTGAAATTGAATCTTTGTGGAGAATTGGAATCTACATGCTGTGCAAAGTCCACAGTTAAAAATATTTTATTCATGGATTTCAGAATAAAAATGAATTCCCCCCTCCAAAGAAGGAAAAAAAAAACATAACAGTTATCCAATGAAAATCCCATGGAGAACTTAACACGTCATAAATTTCTTCAAGCTATGGACTTTTGTGCATTTATGGAGTCTTTGGAGTTGTATTTGGATTACGAGTTCTTTTCATGATGGTTGGTAAATGTAACCGTGTACACAATAGCTGAATGGGACAAGTATTTTCTTTCTTTTCAACAAAAAACTAATAAACTACTAGCACGTGCACAACGCACAATTACTTAAACACTTACTGGATCCTTTAGTAATTTATTGTTTGTGTTGCTTTGAAACTTTAAATCTAAATGTTTTTCAGCATTAGTTGAAATATGCTAGCTTGACTTCTATGTTGCTAGTTTTAGTTTGCAGATTGTCTTCTACCCGGGATAGGCCCTGCTATTGCCATCATAGTTTATATGAACCTTTTAGGTATCTGATGTTAAGCAAGTGTTGGAAATTGTTTGTTTTCTTTTGTATTACTTATTTGTTCAACTCGGTTCATTAAGAACTTGATAAACTTACCTGTAAAATCAGGATTTCCACATCAAGAAATACAAAGGAATTTCAAACCATTCAACTTGGATTTCTCAGCAAGTATTGTTTTTTTTTTTGAACAATGAACATCTGTCAAAAATAATCACAGTTTAATACATCAAGTATTGTTCTCAGCAAGTATTGTTGTAGGTACTATTCATAGCCCCAAAAGAGTGTGGGTTGCATAGTAGCATGAGTTATGTTTCACTTAAAACCAAGCCTAGTTGTAGGGTGTGATCATATCAGCACTACCAAATTCTATCAAAACTCCACAGTTAAGCATGTTTGGGTGAGAGTAATACTAGGATGGGTGATCCTTGTGTTGCACCCCTAAATTTTTTGTTTGAGATAATAACTTTTCTACCCAATAGAGGTAGCTCAAATGGTCGGACATGTGATTTGCTCCCGCAAAGTCTGTGATTCAAGTCTTTTCTAGGCCACCAAATATTACAAGGTTAGGTGAAATACTAGTTTTTGAAAAACTAAGCTTACTTGTTACCATTCAGAAACCATAACTTTGACATATCAAACCGTTGAAGGTTGACCATTTCTGAATAATATTGACGATTCACTTACTGATATAAGCTAAAAATACATACCCCTTCTAATTTTTATTTATTTACATGAATGCAGACATACTACTATATATATTCAATTAGATTCCTAATACGTACTCTTATACACGAAGAGTATGTGTCTTGCTAATCTACTCTCTTATTTTATTTAAATCAGAGACGTACTGGTGATCCTCTTCGTGTATACATGGAACTTGAGGCTGGCAGGAAACGGTCCGGTGCTGAGGATTTATTTATTAGTTATCATGCCAAAGATGATGTGCAGTCGACTTATGCTGGTGGACTCTTTCACAATGGTCGAAATTATCATGTCTCTTCTCACAAGGATAATGTAAGCACTTGGCTCTTCTTCCTGCATGTTTGTTGTTTGTTGCATTGTCATATACTGTTTTCCCTTGATATTTGATTCTGCAAAGCTTGGCAAGAGATAATGTAGCACTTGTAACTCAAATCAATGATGTTATTACTGAAGGATACACTTGTTTACTGGTCGTCATCACGTTGTCTTCCTCAAAGAAACAAGCTGGCCAAGAAACTTCTCAGCTTACTGCCTCACCATTCATTTGGTAAGTGCTTGAACAATGTTGGTGGTCTAGACAAGGCCCTGTCATTTTACCCCGAGTGCACCAATGATGCTAATGTCACCCCGAAGTGGTGGGATCACTTACATTGCGCCATGTCCCATTACAAATTTGTTCTTGCAATCGAGAATACTGTGACAGAAAGTTATGTTACGGAGAAACTATTCTATGCTTTAGACTCAGGTTCAGTTCCCATCTATTTTGGGGCCTCAAATGTCTTGGACTTTGTCCCTCCAAATTCTATCATCGATGGGAGTACATTCAGCTCCTTGGAGGAATTGGCTTCTTATGTGAGAAACGTTGCCAATGATCCTATAGCCTATGCAGAATACCATGCCTGGAGAAGATGTGGGGTTTTGGGTAACTATGGAAAGACTCGTGCTGTGAGCCTTGACACCTTACCGTGCCGGTTATGCAATGCTGTAAGCAGAAAAGGTGGGAGAAATGCAGGAGCCATTTAGTATTTTTGTTTGTTTTTGTATGGGGTTATTGATTTGTGATGATATTTACAGTGGTCGTAGAGTATAGGTTAGGAAACGGTAATTACGATAGGAATACAAAATTATAGAGTCCACTTAACCCTGTTTCCCTTGGTCTATCTACTAACATTGTATATTACCAAGTGTTATGGGTTTAAGACACTTGTATTTTTCAACTGAATGTACTCCCTTCACAATGGGAGGAAGTGTTTTTTTCTTTTTGAGTAATGATTAGAATTACTCGTGAATTTATGATACAGAAATTTGCAATTATCGCAGGACTCTTCTCGAACTAAGATAACTTATCGTCTAACTGAAAAATATGTTTTGTCAAACCATGGACTGTTAAAATCTTAACGCAAACCACATGAGATAAAATTACTCCTGAAAATTTAAACAATAAAACTATGTCTCCAAACAACACTCCCAATTCCTAACACATTGAAAAACACCTTTTCATTATTAATAACTCTCGCTAAAGCTGGCGAAATTAAAACTAAAAACATCGCAACACCAAACCAAAAAACAAAGGTATATTAAAATGACAATCTTCAATATAAAAATTAATATACAAACTTAGAATTTAAAACACAATCCATTTTACTAGTTTTTTTTTTTTTTGAACAATTCATTTTACTAGTTAAACATTACTAAAAATTAAAAAAAATCTAAGTATAACTAGCTAAAAGTATTATCCTTTGGTTAGTAATAACTTACTAGCACCCCACTAATTTAAAACTACTGAAAATTAATATCTAACAAATTATGTATAAAAAATTAAATTTATTGGCAAATTTTCTATAATCATAATTGGGGGGAAGTAATTTTTGTCGAAGGGTAAATTGGTATCACGCTTTTCATCGAAGTACATAATGTGTAAATGTAATATGAGCTATATGTGGAATAAAAAAAAAATTTAAGTTCGGCGACCCTGAAGACTCGATGAGTGGATAAATAAACGTAATTTGTTAATTACGGAGATTTATTTGAAATATGTGGATATAATATGAGTAATTTATGAAATAAAAATATTTTTAGGTTCAGCGATTTTGGAGATCCGATTGGAGGCAAAGAATGTCACTATGGTCTTAGTTAGAAATATTGATTGGATTATTGGGATATGATAATTTTAGAAATACCGAGATATTTTAGAGTACTCAAAGTTGATCAAATACCCTAAAAATATAGATTCTTTAGTGTCTAAGAAATAATAAGATAACTATCAATAATAAAATTTTTATAATATTATTATTATATTATTATAATATCATATTATTATTATAAAACGATACATTTATATATAAGTTATATGTTTTAAAAACATAAACAGAAAGAACGAACGAAATCCACCTCTCTCAGTTCAACGAAACCCTCATTCTCTTTTATCTTTTTTATTATTTTCAACCCGAAACCTAGCGATCTAAGCTTTGGTAGTAGCGGGATAGTAAATCTTTAAAGAGGGAAAGCTTAAGGTATGGTTTAATTTTGTTTTAAGCTTGGAATGATTAGTTTTATATAGGGCTTTCGTGAATTAGAATAATTATGGAGATTCTGACTTTATAGAATTGTTCTTTGGTAGCTATGGTACTAGTTTCGATGTTTAGTTGTTGAATTTGAGGTGATTTTGAGTTAGAAATGCTCAAGAACCGACCCCTGGGACTGGACGGCCGGAGGGAGCTTGCTTATAGAAATAAGATAGGTCGGTCAAACAAAAACAACGCGCAACGGGCTCTCCGCTCCTAGAATTTGGAACTTTTTAAAGCTTAGTCCGAACGTTAATGGAGTTTTTTATTTAAGGGCTTGATTTTAATTTTTGTTACATAAGGATGGTAATATTTATGGTATATATGTGCCCTGTGAAGTTTGGAGTGATTTGGATAAGTTTTAGTAGTGTTTCAGTGAGTGCGAAATTTAGAATTTTCGAGTTTCACCGTTTTTAGAAATTCCTAAAAGATCAGAAATTGTATTTTTGTCATAACTTTTCATTTGGGTGTTCATTTTGGACTAACTATATATCGTTTCGAAGCTTGCGACGAGATCTACAATATAGTATATATTTTAGAGCCAAAATATAAGTTTTATTTTAGTGTATTTATACTGCGAGGTTTGGTAGAAAACCCTAGATTGTCTTATGTGAATATTAAGTACTGTTTTGGGATAAACACCTATTAATTTACCGTTGTTGTGACATAGGGCTAAGATCATCAGGGATAGTTCTCTACTTGAGTTGTCTGAAATGTATGAACCTGGATTAAAGGTAAGAAAAGTATATTGTATTGCATAGTACGTTGTTTTGTAATGCAATTAGTATTGTTGTGAATTGATTAATATTGAGATATGGTTATTATTGTTATATAATGAAAAGATTGATTGATTAAGAAATAATAATGTGATGATACCATGAATGCGATATGTTGGGCATCGTACCTTATTAGGTACGGGCGGTAGTGATATATGAGTACCGAGCATAGGTACAGGCTCACTTGATTAGGTGATGCGATATGCCGGGCATCGTACCTTATCAGGTATGAGCGACAGTGATATATGAGTACTGAGCGTAGGTACAGGTTCACTTGTTTAGGTGTTGTGATATGTCGGGCGTCGTACCTTATTAGGTACGGGCAACAGTGATATATGAGTAGCGGACGTAGGTACGGGCTCATCTGATTAGACGATGCGATATATTGGTACCAGGTTGTGGCACAGGCTCACCTAATTAGGTGATGTAATTATGTACCGGGTGTAGGTACGGGCTTGCCTAATTAGGCGATGCGATATATTGGTGTCAGGTTATGGCACGGGCTCACCTGATTAGGTGATGCAATTATGTGATATATGGGTGCAGGTTTTTGGCTCGGGCTCACCTGATTAGGTGATGCAATTATGCAATATATGGGTGACAGGCTATGGCACGGGCTTGTCTGATTAGGCAATGTAATATAGGATTATCAGATTAAAGCATCGACTTGTTTGATTAGGCAACGTGATGTAATGAAGATGATTACTTTATGAGGTAACATATATATAATTTATATGATTAAATGAATAAGAATTCTATTATTGGTATAATGGTTTTGTATTACCAAATATTTGTATACTGATGTTTATTCATGGCAGATGTCAGTAGTGATTTGGATTTCATCTTATGAATAATGCGTGATGGTTTGATTCTGATTGTGTATAAATGATAGTATTTGAATAATAAAATATATGATTATTATTATTACTTTTCTTGCTAAATCCTTGTGACCCACTGGTGCTATGTGGTGCAGGTAAAGACAAAAAAAAGCTAGATCAACCATGAGGTGACTATCTTCTCCAGCAATGTACATATTGACCTCGCCGGCCTGCGTGCCGGGTTGCCAGGAGTTATTTTGGGCTGTATTTATTGTGTATTTTGGTTTTATATTTGTGAGGCATTGTCATATATAGTTCTTTTGTAAAACATTTTATAATAGGGATCCTCAGAACACACTTTTTATGTCATTGTAATGTCCATTTTTAGTGTTTTATTTTAGTCAAATTTTTAATATTATCACGGTTTTTAATAATTAATTAATCTATTAGTATTAAACTAGTTTATAAAATCGTACACGTGGTGTCCTCGTAGATTAGGGCGTCACATAGCTACTTGTAAATGAGATTACAGTAAACTAATATATTTACTGAAATGAATACTCCACCATTTAAACTCGTTTAGCCAAGCTCTAAGGAAACCCTCATTTCACTTTTAAGAGTTTATTGAAACTATAGATTCCATATCTATGATTAGTGCTCCCATTCAATTATACTACTATGTTCCCAAGATGTAAGTATGAGCTAGTCTTATAGGTAAGAGGGTAACGAACAAGTCAAAAAACCTGAATAGTATTCGCCTAGAGTCTAACCATCTCAGGATTGAGATCATATTTATCTAAGATCAACTAAGTGATATTGACTAAGAAAAGATATTATGATAAGTTTATGATATCATTTACACTATCAATATCGCCTCAGTCTGATGTATAACAAATACATTCCATACAAGCTCAATTTGCTAATGCCTTAGAAAAGGCATTCTACTTGTATAAGTGTAAGTAAATCACATCGTTGATTATCACGTTAATATAAATCTAGTGCGTTGATAAATCACAGAACTAAAATAATTTATATCATATAGTCATAATTGCTTTTAATTGTGTAGACAACACTATCATTATAAATAACAATATGATGAGGATTTAATAAAATTTATATATCAAATATATGATCACTAAATAAATATTTGAACTAAGTAATGTACGAAATAAGTAATTAAATTTGTTGATGATGAAATTAAGATTACATTGAAATTAAATTTTATTTAGAGCATAAAATCCTAACAGAAAAAGCTTGAGTAAATTCTAATAACTTTGTCCAAAAACTATTTTTTTTAACTCAGTTCATATAAAAGAGCATACAATTGTTAGTGGTGATTAGTTAATTTAATTTAAATAAATTTTTATAGGGTAAATATTATTTTAAATCCTATATTTTGTAAAAGTTACTGATTAGACTTTTTGTTTTGATAAATAACAAATTGCATTCTATATTTTCCAAAATATACTAATTAATACCTTAAATATTTTTTTGGTCAAAATAAAACTTAATAATAACCCGATGTAAATGTATTATGACAAAATTGGTTATGTTTTTTTGCATCTATCCGTATGAGAATTTATTTTCAAGTTGATTATATTAAAAAAAAAAATTGTCGAAAATTCAATTTAAGTCTATTTATACTATTTTGGATGATACAGTGTCTAATTTATCATTTAATAAAATAAAATGTCCAATTAATAATTTTTAAAAAATACAAGTCCAAATAAGTTACTAAAATGTTTTTCAAGCGTTATTACACATTTGTACTAACAGCTCACAATTTGGATTGTTACATCATACATTAGGTCCTTATTTGACACAATGAAAATTTCCATTCACTTTTATGTTGTAAAATAAAATATATCCTTATTATGGTCGAATAATAATAAAGAAATTGTAGAACCATGAAGCTTGATTCTCTTCAATTGTTTATCATATAAATTTTTTAGTGGTATATTTTCTTTTTCTTCAAGTGATAGCTCTTTTGATGTCAATCTTGGGACGATGATGTTTAAGTGATTCTTTTTTTACTGTGGGTTGTTATGACAACTGACGCTTAACAAGCAACGTTATAAATAATATTTAAACGCATATTATGCGAGATCCCTCTACATACATCAAATTTCTTTTTTGGAAACTGACGTAAATTATGCCTAATGCATTGGTTATCATGTGTGGCTTTTGTCACTTGGAAAAATGTCATTTACATGATTCCTGAAGAATGACGCTTTCTGACGATTGCTGAAGAACGACAGTCTTTCTAACGATTGCTGAAGAAAGACGGTCTTTCTAACGACGGTATTTCTAACGACGCTTTTTCTAAATTTATTATTGACGTTAAATCATTATTTTCTTGATAGTGTGGGGAAAAAATTATGCAATGGTGCTGCAAGGGCAAAGGCTGGGTGTCAAGATTGGTGCCGCGGCTGCTTGGCATTAGAGAGCTAGTCGGTGATGCGTGTTGGGGCCACTGCTTGGCGTTAGAAAGCTAGTTGGTGATGCGTGTTGGGGCCACTGCTTGGCGTTAGAGAGCTAGTCGGTATGCGGGTCAAGAATATGCTCATATGCTCATAACTAGTAACCAAAATTAGTCATTAAAAAAAAATCAACAAACAAACCAAAATTAGCTCGTCAAAAGCATTCAAGTTTCCAAAGATGAGAAAATTAGCGTTAATATGAAATCCTAGGTGACAGTATTTGACAATACTATCCTTGTCGAGCCCCTAACAAACTAAATCATCCCATGGAGTGGAGCTGCATCATATAACAGTGAAATCAGTTTGAAATTGCCATGCGAAAATCACGGATAATTGTCTCAAAATTGCTTCTGTTACAGATATACCTCTGTTTAACACGCAACTTTTAACATCAACAATTGTAACATAAATATTAACAAAACCAATGCATCAAGTTACATTCGATATTTTCTTCCCTATGTTTCTGATATACAATCGTCGAAAGAAACACAACTATTTCTTGTAAACCAGAATTAAATACCAATGTCACACTAAAAGTTCTAATGTACACGCGAGTCTCGGCAAGAAGAAACCTTTCCCTCGATTCACCATAAACCAGCCACTGAATTAGATGTAACCCAACCATATGAATATGAGGGGGAGTATGGAGCACAGGTGACTTGGTAACTGCCTTCTTTTCCTTTCTGTCGGTGTCTTTCCTGGACAAATTCACAAACGTTCACACTCACTTATTTTTACCGACTCAACCATGCCCAATAGTTTATCACAGGATAGTTTGATTCAACAATCAGGTAGGGAGTGTGCAGACGTGAAAGGAGAGAAACTTGCAGCAGAATCGCTGCAATGCAACGGATTCTGCTGATAAGTAGAAGAGCTCACAAAGGGAGGTGAGGCATTGCTAGGGCTTGGAATATGTGTAGACAAGTATCTTGAGTTAAGGGGTGATAAAGAAGGGTAACCCAAGGAATGGCCAGAGATCAAATAAGCATGAGATCTTTGGGAAGATGCATTCTGGAGATCCATGGAGCTTCTGCTTACACCCAAGGAGGGGGATTGGCGGTAGGACCTAAGAGACTGTTGAAAATAGGAAGTACTTGCAATTGAGCGAGAAAGAGAAGGGGAGCGTGACATTGATGGGCCAATTTGTATGGCAGACGAGGATGCCAAAGATGATCTCATTGATGATAGCATGGATGAGGAAGCTAAAGAAACTTGGCTGGAAGAAAGTAGTGGTGTAGATTCTGAGGCTGGTGGATTGCCTGTGCTAGTTCTTGCATCACGTTTGCAAACTGGGCAAAAAGTCCTCCAGGATGTAAGCCAGGAATCCACACAAAACGCATGAAATTCTGAAGAGTCAAAATAACAATATTTAGATTATTTAGACTTAATAGAAAAAAAACAATATTTAGACAAGCATATAGAATAATCTTTGGGAAACACGAGGATTTACTATCACAGTTCTACTTATACCCAAGCTCCTAAACATTAAAAACGCAATAGCAACTACAGATTAAGAGAAACTATTTGAGCACGAGTAGGTTCTATGAAGAAGCTAACATAGTACGTACGCAGTTTTAACGATGGTTAGTTCTCTATATCAAATTACATAGAGTATAAGGGCATGCACGTGTTTTACACCCATTATAAGAGGATAGCAAACCAGAATAACTACAATGCATCAAAACAAAGATGGAGCTGCAAACTATTATTCTACAGGTGATGACCACCTTTTAATAGTTTCACAACTCTACCTGTAATAAAAATATTCTGTTTTGAGTATTCTGCCACCTTTTAACAAACAAACAAAAATATTTTCTTTTTGGAAAAAAAAAACAAACATTGTACTCCCATCAGCCTCCCTATTCTATCCTTCAAAATACATATCCAAAATCCCATTTTTTCTGTTTTACTTCAAATTTGTACATTACACCATAAAACAGTTTATTCAAAATACATCACCAAAACTCTTATTTTTTTTTCAAATTTTAATATATTTTTTTTATTTCAAATATATAATATTAATATTTACACATATTTACCATATGAAAATAAAAATGTAAACTCAAAACAATTAATAAAATATGTTCAGAACAATAAATTGTATTCTATAGATGTAAAGCATGAATGGTGAATTTTAAAGAAGCTTTAAAATAGAGAAAAAATTTAGAGCATCTGATGTAGCTTGTTTTTAGTTTAGTTCTTTAAATAATTTAAAAAATCTCTATTTTAAAGCATCTGATGTGGGTGCTCTAAGGAACACGGTTAACCCGTTCTTAGCACAAAAAACAAAAACATTATGACATATAAAGCAAAGACATTCGGATTAAAATAATAATAATAAATAAATAAAACTTTTAAAAAAAAAAAAGCAAGCGATGACAGTTTTTCACACCCAACAGCAATGACAAGAAAACTTTAAAACCTATCATCTACAAGAAAACTTGTCACAACTCAAGTGTCAGAAAAGGTTAAATAATAGCAATGATGGGTAATAAAAATAACAGCAATGACAAATGTAATAAATTACTAGAAAATGACTATAAATTACTAGAAACCGACTAAGAAATACTACAAGAACTTCAATTGAGTAAGCAAGTATGTAATAAGTTGCAGATAAACTTACTGTGACGACATGGCAGAATCCTCAGCTTCTCTCCAACACTGTAGTCTTCGAGACAAATGGCACATGTTGCTGAAGTGCAATTATCTTCTGAAACAGCAGTAAATATCAAACTTGGCATTGCTTTCACCAACCGACTGCTCATCCCATGAAATTCTCGGACCCGAGAAGCTCGAGGTCGTTCTCGTCGTATTCGATGCCTGCGAACAAAGAAACAGGTAGCCAGCACAGCAGACATTGCTAGCAGGGAAATGAAGGATATTGCCATAATTGACCATGCTGAATTCTCAAAACTTGGGATTAGCCACAACTCCATATCAGTATGTCCAGCATATCTCTTTAGTTTCTCACCAGAAGCTTTGGATACAAAGACGGCATGAACCTTTATACCAGCTGAATTCCCGGCCACTGAAAAATTCACAAATACCCAGGAGAAGGATAAGATGACAAACCACCTTTGACATACAACTCCACAGTCCATAATGATACACAACATAGATATAAAAATTAGAAATGCTCTTAAGGGATCATTAGGTACATGGCATAAGGGTATTATCCTTATCACCTGTTTGTTACCAACTTATAACTAGGATAAAAATAATCCAAACCTCCAAAATAGTCTTAATGGGCAAGAGAATGAGGACAAAATTTGAAGTGAGGAAAACAAAAACAAGACCCTTATCAAGAGTGCGGACATGTCCCATGAAAAAAGAAAATGAAAAGTTTTTTGTTTGGTAGGACTTGTCGTAACTTCTGTACTTCATTCTCAAAAAGTTTGTTATCCTAGGGCTGTTGGCTAGAACTTTGATCATTACTCATTAGTGATTACTTTAATAAAAAAGAAGCTTTCATCTGAGTCCAAAAAAAATTAAAAATAGTTTGCCTAAGAAAATTACTGAACATAAAGAACAAAGCAAATTGACACACATCCCATTCTATACTACCTGGTTACTATTATACATGTTTTAGATGTGCAGATAACAGAGTTAGTGTCTAATCCCATCGGGAACTCTATTGATAACTCAGTACATTTAATAAACCAGTAAAAGGTTAATCAGCATTTACTCATGAGAAAATGCAGGCTCACACTCATTCACTATTAGTTATAAGACTAAGCAATTTCATAGAAGTAGCTAGCACAACAAGCCTATCCAAGTTGTTAAAAAAAAGTCATTACTTGCAACTAAGATGCCGCCATCTTCATTGTCATAGATGATTGCAGCTTTGAATCCCGCTTTTTGAGCTGATCGAACTTTATCCTCAAAACTGCAACCTCCTCTCACGATCAGCACAAATGGAGAGCTAGTATTAATGGATTGAACTTTATTACTCAATGGTGAGCAGGCATTCAGAGGCTGTGCCAAATACAGAATTCCACATTCCCCAGACCCTCTTATTGCAGGAGCTGAAATGAATGCAACAATAGTCATCTGTCAGAAAGGCATTACAAATGCAGTACCAACACAAACACGCAGGCTTACAAACACTAATATAGCTTTGTTTTCTCTTATCCTTTCGCTGAACCCTGCAATCTTAGCAAGCAAAGGAAAGAAACTCTAACAAAATTGCAATCTTTGTGAGCAAAGAGGATTAAAATCTAACAAAATTTCTAGGTAGGTCCCATAAGGAATCGAACCCCATACCTAATGGGAGGTAACCAGTTGCCTTGCTAATCCACAACTAATATAGTTTTTCAATATCCCTAACTCTATATTCTTATTAAACAACAACCAGTGGGAATATTCACAAAAGTATTCTAATGTTATCAACATAATAGCTTTAGATGTACACACATAAAGAAATTAAGTAAAAGACACAAAATAAAGGATGAAACCCACATGAAGTCACTAAACTTGAAGCTTTGCTCAAATATTTGCATTACGCGAGCTCAATTCAACCAAAGAAAAAAAAAATCACTACAAAAACCCAGCAACCAAACAAAACCCCAAACCAAAAAATTTTAATTTCAAAAATAAAAAGTAAAAAACTCACCGAAATTGGCTTCAATGTCCCCGAAAGAAAGAGTGACATTCTTCCCAAGAAGGACTACATTGGCAAGAGTCAGGGAGAAGGAGAAGCCAGTGAAGAGTAAGAGCCAGAAGAACAGGACCAAATTCATAGTCGCTAACAGAAAGATTTCAACGCAAATTACAACAACTCAGAGATTGGATGAAAGGGACAGAAAAGAAAAGTAGAAGAAGAGAAGAAGATGAATTGGTTTGTGATGTGAGAGTGTGAAGTTAGGGTTCGGAATTGGATAGAGAAATGGAGACATCGGCTTCCATATCAGAATATCTGAATCTTAACCTTAATATTCTATCATTCTATTTGGTTTCCTGATTTTGGCCAAGTTGTGTGAATTTCAAAAAAAATATCAACTAGAGTGTCTTCTCTCCTCTTCTCATCTATTCTTAAATAAAAAAAATAAATAAACCAAAATATCTCAATTATTATCATTATTTTTATTTAATAAATCTCAATTATTTTTATCATTATTATGCATGGTTAATTTTTTTTTTTAAAGAAGAAGAAAAATAACAAAGAAAATTGAGGATTCGCTGAGACTTGTTTTATTTCGTAAAAACAATTAATAAAAAAATGATTTAAAGATAATGTATTAATTGGAGTCCTTGTGTGACATGTTTTTGTCTTTTTGTGATTTGGTTTGGTTTGGTTTTATCCACATCACTACCACCACCACCGCCTCTATAGCGGGCCCCAACTTTGTTATTGATTTTTTTTTTTGAAATCTATTTAGACAACAATTATGAGCTGTTCTTTACTTACAATTCTGGTTGTATTTGACTTGTGCATTTGCTCACCTATTCTCTCCTGCTCATTTCTCTATCTCGGAAATTTCTAGGGCAATCGTTATTTAAAAACTTTAATACTATTTTAATAAATCTCATCTCTACAAATTATTAGCTACACCTTATATTTTTTAAAAGAGTATTATAAATTAATTTGTTGTTCAAATAAAAATTATTAATAATAATTTAATTTAAAGGTGGTATAATAAAATTAATTATATTTTTTTACATTTATTCTTATTAAAAATTATTTTTAAATTAGTTATAATATAAAAAATTATTAAAAATTAAACTCGTGATTATATTTGTATAAGTTTAGAAAATATATAGTCCTATTTGTACTAATTCAAAACATACATATTTATTTTATTACTAGTAAAAAACTACGTGCGAGGCACGTATACTAAATTTTATGCTAGTTATTTTTTTACTTTATTTAAAAAGTGATACAATTAAAAATTAAAAAAAATAATATTATTAGTTATTAAGTGAGATTATTATTATGTATATCTAAATAATATAATTTATAATTTTGACAATTAAAAGTAAATTCTGGATGCAATATAATGTCAAAGCAATTAGGTAATCTCAATCCAAATATATCAAAAAAAAATTATTGGCCATCAGAAGAAAGTCATGAAGTACAAAATAATAGCATCTTAAATAAACATCACTAACTTTCTGGCCAACATTTGTCTGGGTAACAGCACTGTACTTTTTCCAACCACTTATACATGAAGATGTGTAACTCAAGAGCATAAGAAAATAAGAATTCACACATTTTGCATTCACCTTTAAAATGCTCCTTATTGCATTCAATAAAAATTAACATAAAACTAACCTTCTATGTCCATTTTTGATGAAACTGATTCAAAAACACTAAACTTCATTCAATGTTCAACATTAAGATGCTAAGAATTTAAGAAAAAGTAAATATGTAAAGAAATATCTCAAATATGTAGTATGTGAATTTATACACCACTGATACCTAGTCATATTTCATTTAAAAAAATGCAATAAGTCAAAAAGCTCAAACTCACATTGCTATGACTTGACCTTGTGGACCCATCTACAACAAACAACTTCTGCAATGGAAATTTGAGAGATGCAGCAAGTTTTTCAATTTTTTCCCTGAGACCACCTTCTGGAAGCTATCATCAAATAATATAACCAACAGAATAAAAATCAAAACCAAACTAAAAGTGAGCATGAATAAACTTAGTGGATAGCAACTTTTTTGAATACTCTAGTTTTGTTATAAAGTGGGGCTATGAGAATTGGGTAGAGTGTCATCATCACAATTGACAGAATGAACATAAAGGCCCAATAATATATGGCCAAGTATGGACCTCCTTTCTGTAATTACAACATAATTTTTTACCATTTCAAGAGAGGAGGTTACTCAAGCATAGTGTAAAATAGAAAACATTATTAGTTATTACACCATAATATATTTAAAGAATTTTTCCACACGAAGAAAAACAAAATAACGCATCCAATTTGTTTTGAATACAGAAACCAGAGCACTTATCTAGTCATCCCTTGTTTCTTTTTGGTTATATTAATAATTTCAGCATTGTTTCTTTAAAAATAAATAAATTAGATTACCCTTACCTGAACTATGAAAATAATTGCAAACACAATAGGAGGACCCAGAATGATGGCAAGAAAGATTCCTTTGATTAAGTCTCTAAATAATAACCATACCATTTGCTGAAAAAAAAAAACAAAACAAAAAAAAGTAATATATACGTGTGCGAGTGTGTTAGAAAATTCAAAAAAAAAAAAAACAAATATAACGAGACAAAATCAAAGCAGGAAACCAAACCTTATTAAAACCATGACGGGCCTCAATCACAAGAGTAGAATAAAGGGAGAATGGCAAATCAGTGATCTGCAGACATTCCAAAGAGCAAAATGTCGGTAATTCATAAACTCAGAAGTAGATCCTAATGTATTATAAGACTTCAACTTTATACAATAAAAGTACCCACACAATTATGAGTTTAGTTACTTTTGCACTACATACAACACTCTTATAAAGTACACTGATACTACTTCCTTGAATGCAATTCAATATTTGGAGAAATCATGTCCCACCTGTGACCAAAACAAAATGCCAGTGTGTAGTATCTCATTCATGCTCCATCGTAAAATAAAATAAGCTAAGGTACGAATATTGTGCTTAGCAACGGCATCTGAAGAAGAAGACTACGATTTCAATGGCGAGTTGAGGTTAATTAAAGCTTACGAAGTTGGAGACATGCTTCACAGTCTTACGATTATCGCCGGAAAGTTAATAGAATAAGGTTTGCTATTAATATATTAATATATTATTCAGAATTAGCATAAAATATCAATTCAAATATTAATGGAATTTGTTTTATTTTTATTTTATTATTTTATTATATATAAATAATATTTTATTATTTTATTAAATAAAAATAAAAAGTCACCCATGAATTTCTCATAAACTAAGAATTCAGTTATATAGGCACACTTTATATAGAATAAATTTAACACAAGAGAATTGGAATAAATAATTTTTGCAAGATACAAAATTTAAAATAGTATTAACTCTTGTTAAAAAAAAAAAAAAAGTTAAAAGGCACTTGTGTGAGTAGAAGACTAGTTCACGGATGATAGGCGGAAAGATAAAATATAGAGAATATGAGTTCCAACAAAAAATTCTTAAAATATTAATAAATTGTGATATCATTACCCTATAATCAAATAAATATAAATATGAGTGAGTCTTTTCCTTAATTTTATTCGTATCTATAATTTCGATACTATATTCTTTTAAAGAGAAAAATAAAAAATTGATATTGTATTGCTTATGTGTACGGGTATTTAATATATATGTTATTTTCGTATCAAGTCATTGTCGTTTTAAATTGTATCTAAATTTTATTGGAATTTTATGCCTTAAATAAAATTCATTTCAATCTAATCTGATTTGTTATCAATAGAAGATTAGAAGTCATTTATGTATACATGTAGTTTTCATGTTTATGGTTTAATGTGTACAAAATTGATTAAGTCCAGAACATATAGTTATTCACAATTACTGTATTGTCAACACAGTAGAAGGTAATTGTGATTATATGCTTCAAAAGATAATGTCTCTTGATTCAAGTGAAGAGTTTGTGCCCAAAGAACAATCCTCCGATGATGATTCTGGGTCTGAAAGTGAAGTGCCTGAAGTTGAACCTGTTAGTGCAGAACCAGTTGATGTCCCTACTGCAGTTCCAAAGAAGGACAAAGGAAAACGACCCATTATCTTGGTTTTTCTTCTCAATTCCTTCACCACTTGTCCTCAATTCTTGTACATACTTTCTTTAAACACCCGAGGACCTGAAACAAAAGAATCAAGCGTAAAATAACCCTAAAACTAGAAACAAAGAGTGAAAACTAACTGAAAATATGACCCAAAACTTAGACTAATTTTAGCCTAACAATCAACAATTACAAAGACAATTGACTTAAACAAGTTTAGACTCCCTCTAAATTATTTTCGCAAACCTTTGTAATCCACTTTATGAATTTGACTTCCGAAACACCTTCACACAGCGAACTCCCTTCATCTTTGAAGTGTGAGTGCTTACTTCCTCCCGAAGTAAGGCTTGAACAAGTCTTCTCCCGAAGACCACTCTCTTGTTCAGTCAAGTCGTTTTAACAAACTCTAAGACATAGTAAGAACTAATATTAAAAATACTAGAACCTAGATGAACAACTAGGTTCTCACAAAAAGAAAACTCTCTTCTCACAAATAAGAAAAATAAAAAAAAAAATGAAAACTAGAAGAGCTGATTCGAATGACTGCTCTCTAGGTTCTACTTATAGAACATAGAAACCCTAGAGACAGCCACAAGGTCGAATCTACAGCTGTACAAAACTTTCTTAAGGTAAACATGATTTGCAGCTTCAGAAACATATTCTGACGCAGCAAATCAGACCAAAAAAGGAAACTTGCCATAAACGAGTACGGTCTTAATACCTGCCATAAACAGTGTGTATAATCTGATTGTATCAAGACACAATCGAATTTCATAAGGAAAATAGCAATAGTCAAAGTTTCCTTTAAAAACCAACTTTCCATAAGAGAATTGCTTCTCTTACAAGAAATTTTCATATAAGAAAAGTCCAGCTGAAAATCAATCTTTCCTAAGTTAGAAAAGAACAATAAAACCGAATAATAAATGTGAGAAAATCGGATTGGAAACACAAAGCAATCTCACCATAAATAAAAAAAAAATATTTTGGCATCTAAATTGCCAAAAAAAGGACTTTACAATATCAAAATTTAATTTTAATATTATATTATTTAATAAATAATATAACAAAAACATATAAACTAAAGTTGTTGTATGATCTAATAATTAAAGGACCGATCAGATGATTAATGTGATGATTTTTTTTTTTCCTCTTTTCTCTCTTCAATAAGATAAAATACGAGAAATATTTAATTGATCTAAAGACGATCTTATAAATATTATTATTTAAGGTTTAGGTAGTCATCATCGTGATCTTTGTGAAACTTCCAAACTGAAGCCATAATTCCATTGTTTGAAGCCTTAGTAGACTTGCCAATCCTCTGTATCTGCACCAATATTATATTACATTTAATTTAATTATAATGACTTTATTATAACAAAGTAATATATTGTTACCAACAAAACATTCAATTAGTGAAAAATTAATAACGGGAAATGCATTTAATAATGGGTACGTACTTTTGGCCTGGGAGTATTATTGTTCTTCTGGATCTTTACTGTCTTTAATTCCACAGGTCTGTTTTCTATGTATTCCTTCAATTTCTCTTCATTCATGCTATCTATCATATTGGTCTGTCAAGAATATATAATTTATTGGACATTATTATTATTATTATTATTATTATTATTATTATTATTATTTATATATGTATATAGTGTTCCTAATCCTTATAAAATATTATTCACATACTATTTTACTTTAAAAATATGAATTAAAATATATTTTGTAAGCCAAAAGTCTACATTAATTTAATTTATTAATAATAAACATACAAATATTAACTTTTAAGTATACAACATTTTGGTTTGAGAGCTCTGCTGAAAAGGGATAGTCTTTGTAACAGAGTGAGATGATTGATGTACTGGCATTCCTGGGGCTGTTGAGATATTGTGAATATGGCAATTAATAGTAAATTGGGAGTGGAAGTAGAGGAAGAATGGGAGGAAAATGATGAAGCTGCTACCAACAAAACAAAGTATTTTTGTGAAGTTTGAGAGGCTAGTGATCATGATGTTATGCTATATATATATGGACAAAAGGATTGCCAAAGTGGAGTGGTTTTACAAGGAGCTGTTGATGGTCAAAAAGTTGGTACATATTAAAGATGGCATATATATATATAGTAGCAGCTAGCAGGATGAAATAGAGAACCAAGAGAATGTGATATTGGGAGCGGATCAGGTTAGAGAGGTGGAAGAATTTTCTAGTGATCAAAGGAAACGGTTGGGACATTAATTGGTGATGGATACAGGAGTAATTGCCAAGATGGTATTAATACCCATGGAACTAAGAACATGCATGGGAGGAGTGGACATAACGTATCAAATGGAGAAGGGAATTTTGATTTTATATGCTTAAATAATTAAAAAAATTTATTATTATACCAAAAATTTAAACCATAAAAAAACTATACTTTTTTTTTCAAAACTCCAAAAATACCCCCCTCACAATTCTCTCTCTCTCTGCATCATCTCTCTCTCTCTCTATCTCTCTCAGCCAACTCTCTCTCTCTCAACTCACAGTCGACCCCAACGCCACCCACGAACCCAAACCCCATCGGACCCAAACGCCACCCACTCTCGGACCCAAACGCCACCCACTCTCGGACCGAAACCCACTCTCTCTTCCTCTCTCTCTCAAATCGCAGAAAAAAAAAAGTTTCACAGCCGATGGTCGGACCTTGGGGTCCGATGGGGTCCGACCAATCGGACCCATCGGACCCCAAGGTCCGACCATCTGACCTCTCTCTTCCTCTCTCTGAAATCTGAAGAAAAAAAAAAAAAAAAAAGTCCCACATCCGATGGTCGGACCCCATCGGACCTCTCTCTTCCTCTCTCTGAAATCTGAAGAAAAAAAAAAAAAGTCCCACAGTCGATGTTACTGGTTACTCTCTCTTCCTCTCTCTCTTCATCTCTATCGCACTTTTAAGTCCACCATCTTTCTCCAACTTACTCTTTTATGTTACTGGTTCATTTTGTTATTATTTTATTTTTATTTTAAGGTTATTTTACTGTAATTTTATTTTATTTATTTATCACATTTTTTAAATATTATTATACTACTCTATTTTTAATAGTAATAGAAAAATAATAAAATTTATATGTTAGTTATTTTCTTCAATATCCTATGCTCCAATATATATTCAACTTTTCATCTGTTGTTCCACTGTTATTTTTTAGTTGTTCTACTTCTTTTCTTTTTTGATGTCTTCTCCTGTGTGTTCTCTTGTTGTGCCACAGCTCCTTCTATTTTGCTGCATTTGTTATGTTGTCTCTTTTCCCACCAACTTCCATCCTCTCTCTCTCTTTTTTTTTTATCTTTCAGTGGGAGGTAAGACTAATACTGTTTATAATTCTTTCATAATGGTTACCTCAACCAAATATTAAGTGGTTGGTTTAACCAATGTAATTTAAAATAAATATTTGTTAAACATACGAAACAACAGTGGAACAACCCAAAAACAACATTAAAAAAACTATGACAACTCCAGTATTAATGAATTTAATATTTCTACTTCATCTCGCTAGAATTAATAGTTGTTTTTCAACTGTTCAGGTGTTGCTGTGGTGGTTCTGTCTGTGGTTGTGGAAGATGGAGGCCTTATTTTTTTCGGTATTTACAGTATAGAAGAAAAAAAAATGGGGGAGGACAGTATAAATATAATTTCTACTGTGTGGCAGTAAAATTAAAAATTTTTGCTCAAAATTTATTATTTTTATAAAAATCCCCTTAAATCATGAAGGTATCATTGAGAGAGACTCGATGCCCACCTCTTTTGAGTGAAAATGATCTATTATTAAAGTTTGGGTTTTTAATAGTGCGAATGACATAGCTAAAGCTGGAATTGATCCGAAAAAAGTAAAAATGAGGGAACAGACAAAAATGTAGACTATGAGATGGAGAGGAAATATCTTCACAAGGGGAAACAAATTCAAGCTAATGGTAATACCGAGCTCATGACAGTGGTAAATTTTGTTCAAGGGACCTCTCATGATGAATATCAGAAGCTTTCGAACACTATGGGGCCAAGAAATAAAATTTCTATGAAGACTCGTGCAAGGTTGGAACATGTGGAAGTAGAGGTTGTAATGATGTTTGAACTGGTCATGGGAATGCAAGAGGAGAGGGTGGCAGACCAGTTTGTTTTGGAGAAGGAGGAAATATGGGTCACACACAACCAACTATTGAGAATGCTACTACTGAGGTGAGTCTTTTTGATTCTTTGGATTTACCATCTCAATTCTCTTTTAGTGAAACAGCGAGCCTTACTGATCAAGACCACCGAACACAATAAAAATTTTAAGTTGAAATATCTAAGGCACTGGGAATCCTGGGACATTACGTGCTCTACAATTCTATCTCCGAGAATTTAGCCTGACTATTATTTTTTCGCTGATGTAAACTAACCAGGTATCAAGTTGAACGTCTTAGCAGTACTCTTCAGTTAATTTTTAGATGGTGGATTGTGTGGGTCTTATAATAGGGGACTGTTTGTAAAGACCGCTTAGCTTTAATTTAGAAATTAGCAGATAATTAGAGTTTAATTATGAAAATTATTTATTAGTATTGAATTACATGTTTATGATGATTTATTTGAATTCAGAATGCATTTTATATGTAATATATAGAAAATTTTATAATTTTGCATATTTTGTGTCCGGTAATATTGGAACGCGGTGTTTGACTATTAGAATCACATCCTAGTATTTTTAGTATAGCGGGACAATATAATTAGACATTGGGAATGTCGAGATTAGTCGGGATTTTAGAATTTCTCAAAATATCCCTTAGTGCCATTTTATGACTTTTAGTGTAAAAAGGGCAAAATAGTCATTTTGCCTAAATGACTTTTGTCCTTTACTGAATTTATTATTGGTTTAAATCTGATTTTTAAGGTTAATGTTAAGCTGATATTTAGTAGATAAAACCAAATTCTTTTTACTCATTTTTCAAAAATAAGAAAAAATCAAGAAAAGGGTTCTCTCTCTCCTTGCCTCTCTCTTTCGAAACCCCATGGAAGCAGCTAGGGTTGCTGAATTTTTTTTCCTTCATTTTAAGCTTGTTGTAGCAAGGATTGAGTGTCCTTGATCTCTAGGTAAGTCTCTTGCAACTTCCTCCCTAGTTCTTGAGTTTCAAGTTTAGAGTTTGTGCATGAATGGATGATTTTCCTACTGTTGTTGATGTAGTTGTTTGATATTATTTTTAGAGGTTTAGTTATGATGTATTGTGTTGATTTGAGCATGAATTAAGGGATATTGGTAGTTTTATTCAAGTTTTGAGTTTTAGAACTTAAACTTGGAGCTTTAATGGTGTTTTTCAATTTTGAGCTTGAGTAGTTGTTTTATTGTTTGGAAAATGTTTATTGGGGTACAATATGCAGGTCTGAAAGGTTTAGTTAAGTTTGGAATCGATTTGGTTAGGGTTTGGATGTTTTTGGGTTTACAATGCTTGTAAAACCGGTTACCCGAATTTTGCAGTAGGGTGTCCCGAAAAATCTAGCTCGTCGATTCGTTCTAGTTTCAGGTTTCTAGTTGGTTGATTCCCTGCTAGTTTAGGGTATTGCCATATTAAGTTGCAGTAGATAGGTTTTTGGTTTATAACCTAAGTCCCAGTTGTGATTTAGCGAGTCACTTATCTGTGTTGTTATCGATGTGATTTAGGAGCCTATAATTCACCGAGTAGTTGTTCCACTCAGGTTGACCGGCACACCTGAATTTCGGAATTGAGGTAAGATTAGTATAATGTCATGCATATGTTATTACATGTTTATCGTACATGTTGTTTATGCCTGTTAGATTACATTGATAGCAGTAATAGTATACATAGAGTTGTACTGATTACTGATAAATGTATGTTGGCTGAAATAATTTTTTAGTCAAATTTTTTTTATGATCATGTACGTTTTAGCTATTTAAGACATCCTGCAAAATTTTAAGAAATTTGAAAAAAAAATTTATACGCGGAAAAAAGGGCCCAAAAAGTGTGTTTGGTTTAACTGAGATGCATCAGATTATTTTAACATCCTTTTTTTAATGTTACTTTTGAATTTGTTTTTGATATTTTACAATTAGTTTTGAAAAATATGCTACATTTCACAGAAGAAAGAATTAGGAAAGAGAAAATGAGTGTTCTTAATTTCTTGTTGGGGTTTTTATGAAGATTCATGAATGGTTAAATTAAAATGAATAGATTAATGTATTGAATGATTCTATATGAGTCAAAAACTTGCTTTGGCTATGGAGACTTTTTTTTTTTCTTCTTAAATCTGAATCTTTAGTGTCGTATTAAAACTCTTTTTCTCTCTCGTCTTAGTAACTCTCCAAATATTTGAGTTCTGCAGTTTGGTACTTTGCATCCTCATTCGATGAGAGTTGTGGCTTCCTAATATCAATATACATATTATTTGATTGATAATACTAATCAGTTGTAATTAAATTTGATTATCTCCTTCTGTCATGTAATTTTAGTTCAGATTTGGAAGTTTACAACAAAATTATTTTTCCTCACACATTTTGATCCACCCGTATCTATTCATTTGAAAATTATTGTTTGTGGGAAAGAAATGTCTAAAAATTATGTTTTGATTTCGTTAATGGTTTTTGATGCAAAGAAGAGCAGATAAATGAAATTGTTTGTGGGAGGAGATGTCTAATGAACATGTTTTGGTTTATTTTATGATACAAAGAACGAGAGAGACCATGCAAGAGGTGCATCGATCTCTTGCTGGAGATGTTGGAAGAATTTTGAGACAAGAAAGAGCACCAGAGATGGGGAGAGTTCTCAGGCAAGAGAGACCATCGGAGGTGCATCTCTTGCCGAAGATGCACCACTAGAGACGAAACAACATCATAAATATAAAACTTACGAGGTTATGTGCTTTTTCTAAAAAAAAATGTTATGTTTTAGAATGGGGAAGAACGGGTTATGTTCCAGTGTTTCTCACCCCTCCAAACTCACTTTCACTCAAAAGACGTCTCACGCCCTGATATTGGCTCCGAGACACTCCCACCGATGGGGTCTTTTTTTGGAGCCCCGGTAGAAGAAGCTCCTTATATATATATATATATATTACACAAAAATAAAATAATAAAATGAGATATATTTTTTTGAGGGTGGAATGCTAATTACAATCTCTTATTACAATTTTTTAGTCAATTTTTACTTCGAAATCACATGTCAGAATTTTTCTTTTTAATTTTTAATTTTTATTTTTTTCAGTATCATCCCTTCTGATATTCTAGTTTACCATACGCGTCCAAAAAACTTCAGATGTATTTTTAGCACGGTAAACTATTCGAAATTAAAATTTTTAAAAATTTACAGGAATAATATTATAAGTATAACGAACACTGCTATAAAAAATTAAAAAAAAAAATATTCTAACATATGTTTCTAGTATAAATATTGACTAAGAAATTCTAGTAAGAGATAGAAGACTACCACTCTTATTATTGAGATGCAAATAAAATCCCACAAATAAAGTCTGCCCCCTCTGCTCTCCATCATTGCCTACGCTAAAACCCACCTAATTATATCATGATAATTAAAGCTAGCCTAGCAACAATATTATAATAGTTCTTCTTGGTGTTTGATAAAATTAATAAAAATAAAATAGTATATACAGAATTAATTAAAAGTGTAAGGAGATATATAAGATATACCCATGATTTGAGATCTTGTATATCTTGTTTAAGGGATCCCTCTTCTGTATCTGCAAGGTACTTCATCTCTTGCCAAGAAACACCCTTACTATTACAGTACTCTGTTGTATTTATCTTCTTTTTCTGCTTTCCATCCTTCATTGTATATATTTATTAATTTGTAGCTATAGCCAATGTTAATGTTTTCTGTGTGTACTAAGGGAAGGTAATAAATCACTACATATAATAAAAATAGTTGGCGTTACAGACAGAGTATGTATTGAAACGTTAAAGATATGTACTAAAAAAAAAACAAAAGAAACGTTAAAGATAAGTGTGAAGAGTATAAATGCATATGACGAAAGCCCAGGAAACATGTAACATGAGCATATTTTATAAAGTATAAAAGTTTTTAAAATATCCAAGTCCAACTCATGTAAAGAATTCATGAGATATATAGATATACATTTAATGGGGGTATTTATTTATTTTTACTTAGTGTTCATCTTATTAAATTTGGACTATGTTGCTTATAGTGTATTCGATTTATGTTAAATACAAATTTTATATTTTAAATTTAATTGGACTAATTACTTTTTAATATTAAATTATTTATATTTATTAAAAAATATTTTTTTTTCACATAATTGACAATAAAATAAAATAAATTATTGTTGTTTTATATCTCCTCCAACAACTTAATATAAATAAGGGATATTGGCGGCTAAACCACCTGAATTTTACGGTTTATAACACTTAACCACAAAAACTAAATTTTTGGCGGCTAAACTACCTAAACCCTAGTTCCGTTTGCTCTACACACCTCCGTCCAAAAATCACAGTTGAGTGCCACGGTGGACTGTCCACGTGTACACACTTGTACACGTGGCAAATTTTTAGTGGTCCACATAATATTAATTTTAAAAAATAATTAGAAATATTTTTAAAAAAAAATAAAAAATCTTTTTCTATTGTTTTTTTCTTTTTCTTTTTTTCTTTTTTCTTAATTCTTTTTCTTTTTTCTTTTGTTCTGCTTTTTTTTCTTCTCTCAACAAAACCAGTGCCCTTCTTCTTCTTCCTTCTTCTTCTCTAAACCCACAACTTCTTCTTCCCTAAACCCACACCATAACCAACATTAGACCATATCACTACCACGGCTAATGATTAGTTTTTTTTTTTTGTAAGATGCTACTGCTTAGTGTTGGTTATAAGCACAAATCAAAGAAAAAAATTAGGGCAAGAACACAACAAATTGAAACACAAATCATAAATAATATCACAAAGTCCAAATAAAATCTTAACTCTAAAATCCCAATTAGATCTATAATCTTCTCTCTTGAAACCATAACCACCACACCACCACTACCATCACACCACACCTTTAACAGATCCGAGCCCAAACGACTCCATCCAAGCACCATCTGCGGCGATGACGAGAGAAAGCGAGAGAGAGTGAAAACGGGAATCCTAGTCGAAGAACCATCTACATCTTCCTCCGTCCAAGCACCATATGCGTCGACCTCGCTTCTTGCCTTGCGAGTTCAGATCTAATGTAACGCCCTAAATAATTAGGCACGCTACCCAAGTTACTTACGAAACCCTAATCCCCTAAACGGGATTACTAAACAAAAGGCGTAGAATTTAAACTTTTATAATAAACAGAATGAAAATAAAACTTGTAATAATTTAAACTTTACAACAATTGCGATCCCAAAAATATTTACAAATTTTATTACAAGTTTCTTTCTTTCAGCCGACCTAAGCGGCAAGATAGAGTTTAAAAAAAAATACATCGCTGGTAGACCCTTAACCAGCTTGGTCTGATGTGGCTCAGACATGTACATTCTTCGTCCAGCTCCTGCACTCATGGCTGATCAGCTAAAGACTTACCCTTTCCTGGAAAGTAGAGCACCCGTGAGCCAAGCCCAGCAAGACAGTATAAAAAACAACAATAATAAGCTCATCATGTTATTTAATTAGAAATGTCATTCAAATATGTTTGTGTGACACAGACCTGCATATTGCACTCAGATGCCCATTTATGTCTACGTGGCGTAGACCTATGTATTGCGCTCACACATCTATTTATATCTACGTGACGTAGACCTACGTGTTGCTCTCACACGTCTAGATACAATAAGGCCTTAGAATGGTTCATCTCGGTTATGGTTACCGAGTCCAACCTAATTATGCCTTAAGCGTATAATCCTTGAATCTCATTACATTTAACATGGCATGGCATTTACACACATATATCACTAGGGTAAAAATCCTAGGCTATTAAACCGTTCCTATTACGGTAATAACCCTAATCCCGGTTACTTAAACAATCATACATATTACTTTCAAAATAAGCACCACTCCGCATACTCTACGTGCTAACCACTGTCTTACCTGTTGTCCCTCTGAATCCCCAGGTGCTCCTGATCAGGTGTCGGTAATCCTAGTCACACAACCCGAGATTTCACAAATAGGGTCAACCCCTGATTCCATACTCATAAAATTTAATCATTGCATTTGAAATTTAGATAATCATACAGAGCTCGGAACGAGCTTTCCAACGATATAAACAACTCCCAAATCGGAGTTTGAAAACAGAAGTTATGAATTTTCAAAATTTGCACCCAAACTGCCCTAGAAAATGAGGGCGTTCCGCGGCATGCCCAAGCCATGTCGCGGCACCTGGGACAAAACCCAGGTTCCACCAACAAGGGGAGGGTCACGGCATGCTTGACACCTGGGTTGAAAACCTAGAAATCAGCCACCTGCAACACGATTTTCAGCCCCCAAAACCATACCAAATCAATCCAAAACTCAACCAAACTCTCAAAACATGATCACAACTTATCAAGCTCAAAGATAGAATATTAAAATACATACAACATGCATTAACATTCACAATTTTCCCTGAAAATTAGATTGCACAATTAACTCAAAAATCATGCTCAAACTCATAAAATCCAAGCTCAAGAACTTGAACTTAATTCAACATACCCAACTATTTTTCCAGCAACAACATCATCATTTAACTTGAATTTAAGATATTAAAGAAACCCTAGAATACCATCTAAAGCTCAAACAACCACCACACCAGGAATTCAAGCAAAACACACATATATTCCCAAAGGAACATCACTTCATGCAACACATAAATATCATCTTCATCAACAACCTAATCACTTTAAGGCTACCTAGTAGGAATTAGAGTTATAAAAACTACCTCAAGAATCACTTTAAGGCTAGCACAACAATTCGCCAACACTTTACTTCAATTTCAAGCTAAACCCAAGCAATTCACCAATTGAAATCTTGAAAATCCAAAGAGAGTTAGAGAGAGAGAGGGATCGGGTGAGAGAGAGGGATAAACACCAGAATTTTTATTTCTTTTTCCAAAATCAACTTCTTTTGATAAATATGAAAATATAGGTCAAAAGACCATTTTGCCCCTAGGGCTAAAAATCAACTCACATACACATAAGGGTAAACATGTCATTTCATATATATCTCAAACTCAATTAAATTTCAGATATCACCATTAAATAAAAATGCCAAATATTTCAATTCAAATTGCATTTCGGGCTCGAACCCGATTCGGCCCGAAATACCCGGTTGTGACTATACCGCGCCAACCTGTTAGAACACACCTGAAAAGACAACACAGGCATACTATATAATAATGTAGTTCCATTAAGCACGTAATTAAACTAATTTCATCATTTTACCCTTCCCGAGTCATAATTACTAAAATGGCCCTAGCTCACCAAGGGGGTCTTACCATGTTATAAATCATATTAATTCACATATATTGAACTATATAATAATATAATTCCTCAATTATTCATAATTATTTAATTTGAGTTTTGCTAATCTATTTCTTAATTCTAGGGTATTACAATTACCCCCTCCTTATAGAAATTTCGTCCCGAAATTTACCTGAACGGATATTTCTGCTGCATACCCGTCTCGAGTTCCCAGGTTACCTCTTCCACTTTACTGTTTCTCCACAGTACTTTTACCAGTGCCATTGTCTTGCTTCTCAAGACTTTCTCTCTTCTATCGAGTATCTGCACCGGTTGTTCTTCGTATGACAAGTCTGGCTGGAGTTCCAATGCTTCATAGCTCAGAATATGGGATGAGTCTGAGACATACTTTCGAAACATTGAAACATGAAACACATCATGTACAGCTGCTAGCGCTGGGGGCATAGCCAACCTGTACGCTACTTGCCCTATCCTCTCAAGGATTTCAAAAGGTCCAACGAACCTTAGGCTAAGCTTTCCCTTCTTACCAAAGCTTTTAATACCCTTCATCGGAGATATTCGGAGAAATACCTTGTCCCCGACCTAGAAATCAATATCCCGACACTTTGGATCAGCATAACTCTTCTGTCTACTCTGAGCTGCGAGCATTCGCGCTCTAATCTTATCCACTGCCTCACTTGTTCTCTGAACAGCCTCGGGACCCAAGAACTTTCTTTCACCTACTTCATCCTAGTAAATAAGTGATCTGCACTATCTTCCATAAAAAGCTCATAAGGGGCCATCCCGATTGTTGTTATATAATCAAAAATTAAATAATACATCCTATATAATGATTCACAACAAAACTAAAACTAAAAATAAAAATAAAAAAATAATTAAATTATAAAATTAAATAAAATAATACATCCTATATAATCAAATATATATCATAAATATATAATAAAATAGTTTAACATATTTTTTTATTTAATAAATAATTAAAATAATAAAATAAAAATACATGAGTAATATATAATTGTTTATGTTAAATACTAATTTAATATAAATATTAATTTTTTAAAATATTTTTATAAATTTTCTAATCATTTAAAAATAATATATAATTTTATTGTCATATTGTTTCTCTTAGAATCAATTTAAGTAACTATTGTTTAATTAATAATATTTTAAATTTTGAAAACTTATGTATAATAATTTAAAATTATACATTTTCACTAATTTTAATGAATAAGTTTTTAATAAAAGAAATTTATAAATAAATGTGTGATAATTCTTTAATTTAAATTCTTATAAAATTTTAAATATATTAATAAAATCAAAATTAAGAAAATGATAAAAAAAAATCTCATCTGCGTGGGATTATTTATCCCACCCTGCTGGATGGGATAAATAATTCCAGACATATGAGATTAGCTGGATTAGTTATCGAGACTTCTGCCATGACCAAACACTAGATTGGATAAATTAGCCTGTCTAATCCAATCCAATCCTGCGTACTAAACGGGTCCTAAGAGAAAACTTTCGGGATGACCTATGCCCTCAAAATGGACGTAATAATTCATCAAGGATAAATCCTATTTATTTTAATCATAATTTATTATTATTAATGATAATAATAATACAATTAATTGTTGTGAGTACTTGCCCACGTAGAATAATAAAAACCTATATAATCATCTGTAGTATTAATAATAGCAATAATTAATGTACGTACTTAACTATATATTGTGGTAGTACCTACCTAGCTAGCTATAAGGCTTTATTGATTCGCCTCAAAGCAAGATAAGCCAATAACCTATAGCCCACAAACATAAACAACATAACAGATATACTAATCAAAGGACTAATCTGCCCTTCAATATCCTCTTCAATGAATCTACAGCTTGCATTATGGATATCACCACTGTCTCTTCTTCCATGTCTAGAGCATCCCAACAAAGCCGAAATCGCCTCCCCTTGGCCGTACTGGACATTGATGAGAAGCCTGTAAGTGTAAAAAGTTGTGGAAATGTATTTTATCCAAGCCAAACAATAAGGCACTTTGTGGACATAAAATCCTCCAGTCAAAACGAAAGCCAGCATAGTGACGGTTACTAAGGTGGAGGCCTGTTTAGCATCCATAATAGCGGCCCCTAGAGCAAGGCCAAGGCCTTGAGAGACTAGAACATAGGCTAGGAGAACCAAGAGTGTCATAACAAAAGCACTGAACTCAGGCTTCAATCCAGCCATCCAATAAGCGATGGCAAGGAAGATAGTGGGGAGGATGAGCTCCATGGGCAAGTCTCCCACGATTCGGGCCATGAAATAAGACGAAAGAGTGTACATACCGGAGGCCTGTTCCTTCATCAAGATGGCACGTTCTTGAGGGAATGCAAAGACTGAATTGAAAGAGGGCAGAACACCCCAAAATATGGTTATGAAGAAGAGAAGGCCGAGTCGGTCTTGGACGTTGAGATAATCCGAGTGCCACCACATTAGGCCGGCTAACAATGCAGCTGTGATTACTTGGAAAACTCTTAGAGCGTTGAAAGATTCGTGCTTTCTCTCTTTGAGGCTTCTCTGCAGCAAAATGCTGAAATGGCTTAGCCATGTGGGAAACCCTATAATTATATCACAGCATGATATTGATGATCTTCTTGATCTGGATAATGAGTCTTTATTGGTGGAATGATTATTATGGCTAAGAATTATCTCACTGCTGAAGCCTGGTAATTCTTTGGTCGAAGCATTATTATTTGGGGTTTCCAGGCAAGCAGATTTGACCTTTGGAGCTAACAAAGCGTTGTAAGAAGACACTAGGTGTTGCTTCACACTCGCCGATTTATCTCTTTCGTTATTAGAACCTTGGAGTTGGAAAGCACCTGCAATTTTATCATAAAAAAAAAAACCGTGAGTGATATAAAATTAAGGACCCAATTAATTAGGAGAGCGGTTAAATTAATTGAAGCTTTTAATTAAAACCATTAGTATCATGATCATGTCATTCTATGTAACTGCTTTATTATTTTATTATTTCATTTAAGAACCCTTAATTAAGAGGCACGTACATAAAATAGAACTTAAAAGTGAAACTCGCTACTACTGTCGAGAGTAGAACTTAAATATATAACTGCATATATTCTAATAGGATAATATTGGATTAGTTAATTTGTTAATTAATCGATCATAACGTACAAACTACCATCTATGTAACAATTGGGACTATATGTACTGTAGATGAGTTGTTGAGCAATTAATTAATTAAACGCTATAGCAAAAGATTGGGAACGAAATATATATATATATATATATATATCTCTGTACGTACTTCACACTTTCTGCACTTTCATTTTCTGTACTCTAGAAGTATTATTTGTTTTCTAGTGGAAGAAAATAGTGTCCCATGCATGTTATGCATTATCTTAAAAGCAACTATAAACATAATAATATATAAGATGTGTTTGCCTATGAAAAATGGCGAGTAGGCAGACAAAACTTATTTTGACAAAAACAAAACACCATTTAGTGCGGTGGAATGACATTATTGGTCCACTAATTAAATAATATGACACTTGAATTTTCTTTGACAAAGTAATAATTTACTAGGTAGAGACGTAAGAAATGCACTAACACGACTAAATAGAATACATTATATTTGTTTTTATAATAATAAGAACAGACTATATAGCTGATTTTAACAAGCTTTCGCAAAAGCTGACCAGTGTTGGTGCTATTAAGGTGGGAGTCCACTGAATTTGGTGCTGCCTGCCATATTAAATCACTAATAAAGGATGGGCCGCCACATTGGGTTTTTTTCTACTAATAATAATAAACCTGTACTCTCACTTTTTCTCTTTTAATATTTTTATTTTTTTTAATATATATCAGTTTTGTAAAGAAAAAAAGAAAGAAAAGTATTTTGTAAGATAAAATGCTCGTTGGACGTAATTGAAACCCAACACGTGTTACTGTTATGTTTTTTCTTTTCGCTAAAAAAGCACACAAAATTTCATCTAAAGTAATTAGGCACTTTCAAGGCTGTAGCCATATGATACAACCTCAAAAATAGATTATATGGATATACATGAAAACGGTGGAAATCTGTTATATATTAATCATCTAATGCTTTACTGCCCCATCAAAAAATTCAAATGGATCGAGCATGCTATCATGTTCTCAATACTTTTTGATACTAATTTGAAATATAATCAAAGTTTAATTTATGATTTTGCCAAAGGGATAATGATCGACAAGTAAACCATGTAAAAGCAATTGCAACCGTTAATAAAAAGAAAAAAAAAACATTTTAATAGCACTTACGTGGTTGCCCATTAACAACACCCACTAATAATTTTAGGAAAGAGTACTATCTCTATAATAATATCTATATTATATAATGTATTTCATGATTAAAATAACAGTAATTCTATGTCCCATAGAAATTATAAGTAAACTAGCTACATCTACCGTCATAAATCGCAAATTAATTATTGGTATTATTTTAGTTAATATTTACAGGATATTTCTTTCCTAGATTTGCAAATATTTGCTGGGTGCAACATGTGCACAAAAAAGTTAATTTTTCTGTATTTTTTTTTTGAAACATTTATATAGAAAATATATATATTGAGTGTAGCTAGTGTGATAGCTAACTACTAAATAATTTAATTATATAAAAAAATATAATAAAGGACACCTTTGAAACGCTCATAATAAGAAAACTTAAGAATTATATGTTTTAATTTCTCAAGCACCTAATGTAGTCAAATCATCCTCGATATGAGGTGGAGAAAGTAGATCGTGGATGATTTAGTAAAGTTACTTAATTAGACAAAAACTCTTAAAGTTGCGTCTATTATAAAATGTTCTTTTTTTTTAAATGGTATTATAAAATGTTCTATTGTCACATTTGTTCTGCCCAAACAAGCTCTAAAGGGAAAATTAAAGAACAAATTAATGAACAATATTTCTAGTTTGTCTAAGATTTTATTGATTGGTACATTATTTCTTTTATTTTTATTATTTATGACACTCATTTCTCATACTATAAGTACCTCATAATAATAGTGTAGTGGGAAAATAATATCAGTAAAATTTTATTTTAGTATTTATTAACCACACCTTAGAGCTTATATATCCTACGTATACCTAACACACACATATAAGTAAATATAATATATATTTTTTTAATTTTTTTTTTATGTAGTTAACTAAAAATATATATATATAATGCCTAATTGGTAACAATAGGACACATAGTAGCTAGTTTACCCAGATATAAGGATATCTTGTTTCTAAAAAGCAACAATACTATACCTCAATGATAAAGTGGGTCAACTGATCATCAGTCTCTATATTTATGCATGTATATTGAATGATCACAATGAGGACATCATCCCTCAAAAAAATCAGGATAGGATATTGGTCCATAAAGTTCATCATCTATGTACATCCAAGATATCGCTGATTAATCCCCTTAAGAAAAAGGGACATATATATATATATCATCATGTGGGTACCATATAATATATATATATATATAAATAATATATATGGACTCCATACTCAATGCCATGACGTTTTGATTTTCTAAATCTTCGTACACAGAGGAAAAGAGATTTTGTTTGTTTGACCTGAGTAATTATACGTTATGCATTGGAAAATGTTTCTTCATGGCACTAAATATCAATCCATCGCCATGTGGATTTCCAACAACAAAAAGATAACAACAACAACAACAACAACTAATAGCTTGCTAGTTTTGCTTTCCAATAAAGTGGATCTTTTCTCGCTACTCTCTGTGTTTTTCTTGCGCACTATTTATATAGCTAGGTGTGAGTGTCTTTATGTCAATATAAGGACATCTGTGTGTTATTTGGAAATACATATTCAAGTTTGGATCCCTAGTTTCCAGAAACGAAGGAAACGTGTCATGTGCTCTGATTTGTGATTTATAGAAAAAATGACAAAAGAAAAAGTAAAAACAAAAAGAGGAAAGGAAAGATAGGGCTTTTGATAAAGTTTTTCCTGACAGGGCTGAGGCCGAAGAGATATATATTAATGTTATCTAATCTTGTTTTTGCTTGAGATGGAAATTAGTATGAAATCAAGGAAAAATGAAATTAGTATGAAATCAAGGAAAAATAACAATAATTGAGAGTAGAAGACAAGTGGAAGTCACTAGACTAGAGTATGTAGGCTTCTATTTTTTCTTTTCAGTGAATGAGATAGTACCAATTTTTATACGGAGAAGGCAAGAACATAATGACCAAAACTTCAGACAATTAAGAAAACAATAATATATATATATAATATTATAAGAGTCAATTGCTACACAGGCCGAGCGAGAGTATAGTAAAAATTTTGACACATTTTGTCACTGAAAAATGGCTTATTGGGCAATGGTATATGTCAGTCATCGGTCATCATCAAAGCTCGCGCACCATCCTTAATTATTCACAGTCAAAATTAATACAGCTACGTACACACTTCACCATTATAGCCTATATAGGAATAATATTATTTTTAATTTTCTCAAGTCAAATGAGCGTTACAAGATATTCTGGATTATTACTGCGCTATTTAATTTTAAGAACTTATGTCTTTAAAATCTTTTTAATATATACTTTAAATCGTTACTGAAGTGAAGACATTGTTAAATAATAATACATATATATTGGTTCCATGTTGCATCGATTCAGAATCAATTAAAAGAGACAATAAACACACACAGCCCATAAAAGCTAGTAGGCAAAAACATGAGAATAAGTACTATATATAATAACTATGAGCAATACACACAATTGTTAATGGCAGACACCAAATATGGAGAAGTAATACTAATTGTTAGTGGGAATGAATTATAATCATGTCCTAACGCAGTATATATATATATATATAATAATAGAATAATAATAATAATAGTGATAATGATAATGGACAATCAAATATGCTGCATTCTGATCTGGACCACCTGGCTACATATCTAATCTCTATCTATATCTCTCTATACTAAATTTAATTTATATATTCTTCGTATTATTTTTGAGAAAACAACAAATATTATAACCATCCATGTATGAAAATTAATTTACTAAATATATAATTAAAGAAACACACAAATAATATAACTTGATTATTGACGTGGCATCATGCGATCGATCGAATTCATTTTATGATGATCAATAACCCCAAAAAAAAAATAATAATAATCGACTATAGTAGTAGAGTGTATATATTAGGGATAGAGGAAAAGGTTAACATACCGTTAGCGAGATCAAGCAGGAAATCCGCAGGGTTCATGGGGAAGGACGGCGAAAAGCCTAGGGAGTCGAAGTAGTTCATGGCCTCATTCCCTTTCCCATAGTACAAGCACCTTCCTTCAGACAACACCAACACCGAGTCAAACATCTGGTAAACCCGGCTCGAGGGCTGGTGTATCGACGTCACCACAGTCTTCCCCTTCTGAGCCAGTGCACCCAACGTGCTCAACAGCCTGTGCGCCGCGGTCGAGTCCAGACCCGAAGTCGGCTCGTCTAGTACCAACAAGCTCGGGTTTATGAGTAGCTCGTGTGCTATGCTCACCCTCTTCCTCTCACCACCCGAAACTCCACGAACAAAGCTGTTCCCTATGATCGTGTTCTGACATTTCTCTAAGCCTAACTCAGATATAACCGACTCGGCTACCGAGACTTTGTCCTTTCGCGAAAGTGTTCTCGGTAGACGAAAGAGGGAACAGAAGATTAATGTTTCCCGGACCGTTAGGTGTGGATACAGAACATCGTCTTGTGATACGAAACCGGTTCTTTTTAGTACGGGTTTACTGAATTTTCTACCGTTGGCCAGAACTGTTCCGCTGCAGCCGTGTCCTTGGAGCCTCCCTGCAATTGCATTTAGAAGCGTTGATTTTCCGCTCCCGGAAGGACCAAGTATGGCCATGATTTCTCCCGAGAATGCCATTCCTGTGACTCCATGCAGGATCGTTCGTTCGTTCGTTGCCGACGTTGTTGATCTTTCATGATCGGACGGTCGTGGTTCGTTGCCGAACATTCGTCGACCGATACTGCTGGTTTGTTTGTTGTCGATTTTCACACGGTAAGTCACGTCTATGAACTATAATAATGATGAAATACAGAAACATTTGATTATTCATCAGCAAATACTACTGACTTATTATTAACTTCGTATAAAGCAATAAAAGCACCTGATGATGATAATGATGAAAAGGAAGGAACGAAATAATAATAATAATAATAATAGAAAGCATTTAATTAAAAAAGGAGATTAATTATATGGTACTGTGTGTCACGTACCTTGAGAGTAATGGGAGAGCAAGAAGACATTAAAGATGGGAAGCCACGAAAATCTCGAGGGATATCTTTGGAACGATCTACACCGTCCGATGAGTCTCCATTGACAGTTTCACCGCCACCAAACGGTGCAGGCATTATTATTATTGTTATTTATAAAAGATCTTGCTCTTTCTGTCTGCCGTTAAAAAAAGAAAAAAGACAGGGAAACTTTAAGAAAGAAAGAAAGAAAGAAAGAGAGAAAGAGCAAGAAAAAAGTGTAATAGTATTAGTTGAAGTAGTGATGTTTTGTTAAGGATAGCAATGAAATGAATTTGAGAGAGCAAAGGTTGAGAGGAGAATGGGGTATTTATTTAGGTGTAAGGATTGAGTGCATGCCACGTCAAAGGTGAAACGCCCCACAGCAAAGGGGCTACGTGGAAGCCTTATGTGCCAGTTGGCAGCTTATGGGTTCATGTGAAGTTCATTCTATATATTTCTCCCTCTTCTGCCTTCATCAAATATCTTTTTAATTTTTAAATTTTAAATACAGTATTCCTTTTTAATATATTATATATTTATGTATGAGTAACACCAATAAAGACTCTTATCAAGAAAAAAAAAAAAAAAAAAAAAAAACACCAATACAGACGGTGATGGAAATAAAACAACTTCTCAGAGCTAGTGCTACTACTTATTTATGATTTTTCTTTAAAGAAGATGGAAAGGGAGAGAAAACAAAGGGAGGGAGGGTCAAATCTTGTTTGCTCAAAAAGGAAATATGGAATCAAGGAAAAGACAGTCAATTGAAATGACGAGCATAGGACACGTGGACTGCACTTCTCTGGCTTTTTTTTTTAATAATTATTTTTCTTTCCACTAAAAATTAAAACACTAGATGATTCAAGGCTAATTAGCCATTTTTCGCTCCAACTTTGACATATCTCAAATCATCATACCCCTAAACTTTTTTAGCCGTTAAAAATTTCCCCTGAACTATTGAAATTGTTAAATTGTTTCAGTAATTGTTTATGTACTAAAACATGCTCCCCAGACTTTGATATCTACCAAATTATGCCCCTCAAACTTTGATATGTACTAAATCATGCCCCCATGAACTTTCATCCATGTTAGAATTTTTTTACTAAAATTAGACAAAAGTCTTTAAATTTAACAATCTTAATAGTTCAGGGAGAATTTTTAACGGCCAAAAAAGTTCAGGGGGCATGATTTAGTACATGTCAAAGTTCGGGGGAAAAATTGCTAATTAGCCGTGATTCAAATACTAAAGCAGTCGGGTCATAGCAGTTTTTTAGGAGGAAACCCTAACTCTACATGCAGGTTGACTTCGAGAGTTTTGGGATAGAAGTTCAGACAGCAATAACTTGAATCGAACTAACTACTTTTCAGTATTCTATATTATGAAGACATGAAATAATCAAATCTAAGCCCCAAGAGCTGAAATTATATCAGCTTGCACCCTGGAAGCCAACCTGGGGACTTTTAGGGTTTCACCTAAAACCTAGGTTGATATTCCCAACTACGGTTTTAGTTTTCGGGACCGTCTTAGTGCAAATGGGTTAAGCTTTTCATTGGAACATTAACTAGATATACCATAGACATATTTGAGGCATCAGAATCAAATTCGAAGTAAGTTCATTTTTGAACACCCAGAGCACCCGGTGCCCGGGCACCTAGCGCCCAGGTTGATAATTTGTCAATCTAGGGGCCTTCCAAGTATCAGATCAACAATCTGACTTTTTCATCTTCTTCATCTTCATTGAAAATAGGAGAATAGGTACTTTCAGGGAAGAAATAATATTTCTTGGGTGCTAGAACCAAGGCACAGCGCCCAAGTTGACACCGAGGGCTGACCTAGCACCCATGTTGACATTTTGTCAACCTAGGCCAATTCTGATGATGTTTCCCAAGAACTCTTCTGAGCATCTTCTCCGTTTTCAGCAAATATTAAGATTCAACTATTTTTACAGACCAAATAGAACTTCCGAAGGGCCAAAACTGGGACATAGTGCCTAGGTTGACACTTGGCACTAGGCTCAGCGCCCAAGTTGATATATTGTCAACCTGGACTGTTTCCAACCAAGTTCTCAAAAAAGTGTTCCGAGCATTTTTTCCATCATAAAAATAATGAAGATTCAAGCAAACTCGAGGAGAAAGCCACATTCTTGAGACCCTAGAAATAGTGATGTGTACTTCCAAGATGAAAGGGGTAAGGACCAATGAACCACTTCACACTCGAAAGTACTTCCAAGATGAAAGGGGTGAGTTGTGTCGTTACTTTGCCCCGTGGCCCCTATGGTCGACAGTATGAGTACTTTCCTCGAGTACATGGACAGGAGTTGAACTTGAGCAACCAATTCAATTCTCTTTAAACTTGTGATTCGAATGAAGATTACTTTGAGGGAAGTAGCCACTATAACACTCTAGATCATCACACCCATAGAAGATCATCCCAAGATGATGCAGAGTTTGTCTCGGAGACATCACCAGAATTTCCTTCACATCCCCGTGGTGAGGAGACAACAGCAAGACCCAAGCTAACTGGAGCAGATGGTTGACTTGGAAGACCAAGAGACCTACGTGCCCTCTTGACCAAGAGACGGTCGGTGGAAGCGGGAACTTCTAAAGGAGACCCTACTTAGGTAATAGAAGCTCCAACTAGGACACAGACCACCACCCATGGGGTCAACCGAGCAAAATTCAAAACCTTCACAACCTTAGTGAAGCCCTTCCTATCCCTCTGAAGTTTAAGAGCCCTTCTTGGCATCAGTACACCAAAAGAGAATGTCAATTGTCTCACATTCACTACTTCGAAGTGTAGACTAGTCTGAAAGGTTTGAGAGATGATGTCAAGTGCAGAATCTTCCCTGCCATACTAACATGCCTATCTCAACGGTGGTACCTTAAGCTCTCTCCTGGATCGATCGACTCATGGAAAGATCTAGTGGATGCTTTTGGCAACCAATTCACTCCTTCTCAACAATGCCAAATCGAACCCAATGATTTGGTAGATATCAAGCAGCAGGAAGATGAGCCCCTTAATGACTACATCCAATAGTTCATAGAGGTTGCTGCTAAGACCAAAAGTCTTAGTGAGGACACAAGGATAATGGCACTTGCAACCAGACTTAGTTAGATGAGTCCTTTGTGGTCCAGCATTCGTCCCAGAGCGGTATACACCACGAATGACTTCTTAGATATAGCAGATGGATTTATCAAACTAGAAGAAGCTGTCACCCGGGCCAAGGTCTCATAGGTTGGCAAGAAGAAGTCACCAAACTCCCCATCCCCTGACACTGAGGCATAGGACAATTGAAAGAAAGGAGGAACCAACAGAGGTAAGAGAGCCAACAATGGTGGTAAGCCAGGCACCTCCCTTGGTTGAAAGAAGCTCAAGACTAGGGTCAGGATCTTAAAAAAGTATGAGCCTTGTTTTACCACCTACTCCATTCTCTTAGCCCCAAGAGAGGAGATCTATATGACCACACAGTCAACAAATGTCATATCACAAACCTTTTCCCTTCAAAGATTTAGGGAAGAGGGACATGAATAGATTTTATCATAACCACAACAATTACGATCATGACACTAATGAGTGTAATCAGTTGCCAGACGAGATAAAGTTTCTCATCAGCAAAAAAAACATGCTGCTCTTCAACTGTTTGTACGACCTAAAGCTCCAGCTGGAGGCAGTGCAACTCTCTAGCCTGAGCTAGTTACATGCAGGCTAGAGATTGTGCAAAAAGGTCCTGGATAATTTGGAGAAGCGTATTTAAGAGTCCTTACTGACTCAGCCTCTCCAAACGGGTCTACGAAAAATTATGCGCGTAAAAAAAAATTATCACTAGGTGATAATACAAACACAATTGTTATATTTTATCTTTAGTTTATATCCAAAGAGATCAAATAAAGATAAGAATTTTATTTTATGCTATCTTACAATGTCTTATGCTATTTTATTTTACCACCTATAAATTTTTATTGTCAATTTCAAAATTATGAATAGTATTAATATAACCTTATTACTAAGTAAAAATATTTTCAATTTTTTTAAAAATTAAATAAAATTATTATTCAATATTTTTAACTTATTGTTTAAATTAAAAATTATTTTCTCAATTTAAAATTTGTAATTTCTTAAAATTAGTAATCCTTATTTTAATTTTTCATGTTTCTAATTTCTTAAAATTAACAATCCTTATAGATCATTTTAAAGTTTCTAATTAGTTTAAATTAACAATATTATTTATCATTTCAAGTTTCCAATTTGTTGAAATTAAGTATCATTCCAAAGTTTCCAATTAGTTAACATTAATAATTTAATTTTTAATATTAGTTACCAACTTATTCAAATTACTTTTTTTTATCATTTTAAAGTTACCAATTTGTTATAGTTTCACCATTAATTTTATTTCAAATTTAATTTCTTTTTAATTAAAGTCTACACCATGTTACCAATTTACCAATTTCTTTTTAATTTTTTTTAATTAAAGTCTAAACTAAAATGTAACCAAGTTACCAATTTTTTTTCAAATTTTTTAGTTAAAGTATAAACTAAAATGTTATGCTACCGAAAGTTCGGCAACGTATCAACTTAAAATTGATCATTCCTAAATTTTCAATATCTACAAAAAAACTACACAAATACAATAATATTTTCTACCGCAGTATATGTTTTACAAAACCTACTTTACTATTAATGAATGTATAAGATATTCAAACTCTATTAATAAGTATTTTTTTAAGTAAATCTATTGCTTTGTATACTTGAAAATAAATTGTAGAACAACTTTGTTCTATCGTGTATGAGCAAGTATACTAAAGCTTTGGATTTAGTGAATATAGTATTAAAATATTTTTTTTATTAACATATTATAAAAGTATACTAACCTTCAAATATAACAAGGAATAAATTTTTTTAAACAATAAATAAAGCGACATCGAAAATTTATTTACCAAAAAAGTAAAAAAAATAAAAATAATAACTATAATTCTATACTTATGTATGCATATACATGTATACACATATGTATACACAAAAATATATATACATATACAAATATACACACATACATATATATGCATACACTTATATATACATACACACGTATATATACATACATATACATATACATATATACATACACACATATTTATATACATACACTTATACGTATATACGTACACATATATATACATACATAAGCATATATATTTAGATACATATATATGTATATACAAAATACACACATGTTCTAATATACACACATACATATACATAAATATTCTAACTATATACACTCAATATACACAAAATTAAACCCAAATTTATACACAAATAAAAATTAGAGGTTACATTGACTGAAAACGAGAATTCTAGTAGTGGACTCGGAGGCTCAAACAGCGGTGGCCAGAGGTACGGTCGGTAGTACGTCGTCGGAGTTACGCTTCAATTCTTTATTTTTCAGAAAAAAAAAAATTGAGGGAGATAGAGAGATTGAGGAAAATGGGTGAGAGAGAGAGAGAAGGAGATGATGGTGGTGGGAGCCGAAAATAGTGGTGAAAATTGAGAAGAAGAAGAGAAAGAGAAAGAAATGGGGAAAGGGGGTTCGGTATTGGATTTTATTGAGCTTCAACTTTTGCTAGTGCATTTAGGCGCGCCAGCAAAAGTTAAAGTTGAAAAATACTTTTGCCGGTGCACTTCAGCTTGCCAGCAAAAGTTTACCCTAAATGAAAAAATAAAACGCAATGTTTCATTAATTGTAAAAACTTTTTCCAACGCACTTAAACTCGCCGGCAAAAATTTTCACCTAATTTTCTGTGCACATCTTTACTGTGCGAAAAAGAAACTACCAAAATTTTCACTACTTTGGTCGGTGCATTTATTTACCGGTAAAAGTAAAATTAAATTGCCAATAATTAATTCACTTTTATCAGCGCACTTATAGTTTTGTTTGTAAAAGTGGAATTAAACTGCTAAAAATTTCTACCTTTGGCGGTTGGTTTACTATCTTTTGTTAGCCAAACTAAGGTACTTTGTTGGCAAAAGTAGGTTAGTTGTCGGCATAAGTGTTATTTGATGGAATATTAATCTGACCACCTTTCACCGACAAAGTTAATATACTGCGGTTTTTCTTGTAGTATGTTTATTAGTGAAGATACTTAAATTTATATGACATTTTTAGATACCTTTGTAATAAAGAAGAAGTGGAATAACTCCCAAAAAGATAAAGTAGATACATCATGCATGGTAACGGAAGACAGCTAGTATAATTAAACATATAAAAGAAAAGAGGTACACTGGGGTGAATCCTCACCTTGGGGTGGCTACCAAGCCCAAAATAAATACACCATTACTAATCATTCTTTTTTCTGCTAAGGAATATCCGTAGTTCACACATAATAAATAATGTTTAAAATTACTAACTACTCGTAATCTATAATGTTATTTTATTATGTATTATTGGGTATATATATAGAGGTACCAAATCGCAATTTCCTTTTTACATTAGTTTAATCAAATATAATGTTAGTATATGCCACTGAAATGGTTTATCAAGTCACACAGCATGTGTCAGTCACTCGGTCATCAAAGCTCGTGCACCACCTTTAATTTTAGCCTCTCGACCCAACAACACAACACTTGTCTTCAGAGTTTTATTAAGATGGACAATTACTTTCTTTAATTTAATATAATTTAGAAAAGTCAAACATGCATATAATTTAATAATGTAATGGTTACTTCAAGCTTAGGATTAAGAAATATAAATGTCAAGGAGTACGATAATTACTATTATATATATGTATATAAAAGTTCAACGATGTTTGACAAGAACATGTGTCATCCATGACCTTATTATATAACCCAATTCTTGTTGTTATCTCAATTTTTACATTTTTACTCGATATGTTCACATAAATAAAATTGATGTCACGTGGAGTACAACCAGTCAATCTGTCAATAGGAGGACCAAGTCATCATGCACAACTTACCAATTAACGAAGAGTTCAAATGGTCAAGCAGGACAAAGACACAACAAAATGGCCAACCAGGAGGGCGGGCTAGACCACCCCTGGCCGGCCATAAAGTGGCATGTCGACCAGCCTCCAGCAAATGGCAGGCCAATCAGCTTCTATTCTGGCAAACACAAGTGGTGTTTCTGCAGCTTTCACCCTGGACAGACAGTGGTTCACTCTTAGCTACGAATTCACTCTAACAACCTACAAAACTAGGGGTTCAACTTCAATTATTTACCTATTCTCTAGGAATAATTTATTGGTTATTTTCTGTATATTTAATATATGAAAAAGGAGGTGATATCTCCTCATTTTAAGGGATATTAACCTATTTCGGGTTAGATCTTCTATAAGCTCTCATCTATATAAAAAGTACTAGGCTAAACCAAAAACCTAAATTCTAATCCTTAAGCTCTTGAGTTCTAGCTCACAAAACTCTAGCTCTCTCTCTTTTACACGCCATCTGCTTTGTAATAGAGACTAAGTCTTTCTTATCTCACTCAATTGAGATCTGCCTAGCATTGTTCTCTAAATTATAATTTATAGAGAGCCACTCTAGAAATCACAAAGTAAAAGCTTGTGATCTGAGTGGTATTATCTCTCGAGTTAATACAACTAAAAGGGGAGTAGGTCATTACCTGTTATCAAAGGGGAACGAACCTCTATAAAATTATTGTGTCTATTTTATTTACTTGCACTAATTATTTACACGTGGTGATTCTGATCGTAAATAAGGCTCCGCTGTTGAGGTCAACATTTTGGTACTTTTATTGAGAGTGTTATTTATCAATTCGGTCAATCACCATGGTTATAACAAGGAGAACTCCAACTACAATTTCTGCTTCATCAGGTCTTCCATAAGACCCCATGATTGTTGATCCTAATGTTCATGTTCTAGCCACCACTAGAGTTTTCACAACACCAACGGATGTAGCCAATCCTACCAACTTGGCAGGCCCAACAAACTCGACCAACACAACTAGTTAGGTCGACTCAGCTAACCTGGTTGATCCCAATGAACAGTCTTTGCTACCCAGGGTATAGATCTGTCATTGTATAACGCCCTAACAATTAGGCACACTACGATTTCTGATAATCATAATCTAATCCCGCTAAACTGGGATTACAAGAAATAAGAACAGAATTTAAACTTTAAATCATTTAGGGAATAAAAATTTAACTTGTAACTATTTAAACTTTACAAACCATTCTAAAATATTCTACATGTTTCGGGATTCCATAAAAATTGTCATAAAATATTACAAGTCATTTTATTCAGTTGATGGTAACCTGAGCGAAGGTCGATCTTTGAAAAGACTGTCTTACCCTTTAGTTGATCAAATAAGTCGTCAATTGGGGTAGAGGATATTTATTCTTCATAGTGAGTTTATTCAGTTCTTGATAGTCAATGCCCATTCGAAGCAACCCGTCTTTCTTTTTCACAAATAGCAGTAAAGCACCGCAGAGAGAATAACTCGGTCTTATAAATCCCAAGTTAAGTAACTCCTAAAGTTGGATCTTTAACTCTTTTTATTCCGTTGGAGCCATTCGATACGGTGCCTTTGATACTGGTTCTGCTCCCGGAACTAACTCTATTACAAACTCAATTCTAGAGAAGGTGGTAATCTAGGTAAGTCCTCTAGAAATACATCTAAAAACTCGCACACCAGTCTCGTATTTTCAGGTCCAGATGACACAGGTTGGCTAGTATCCACTGTTGTAATAAGGAATCCTATGCAACCTCTATGCATCAGATTTTTAGCTTTTAGGAGTGTTATTCTATGTATGCGCGATCCTTGTACCTTACCCACAAACAGTGCTCGATTGGCACTGTCAGGTTCAAACACCACCATCTTCCGCTTGCATTCAATTGTTGCTCCATACTTAAATAAGAAATCCATTCACAGGATTATATTAAAACCAGAAAATTGTAACTCAATCAGGTTGGCGGTTAATTCATAACCGTCAATCAAAAAAGACAAAGACCTAATCCACTGAGTAGATACAATTAGCTCTCCCAAGGGTAACAGGGAAAAATCCCCGAAGCATACACATCACATGGTTTATGAAAACTTTCAATTACTCTACTTGATACATAAGAATGAGTAGCTCCGAAATCAAATAATACAGAATAAGAACAACCGTTTATGGACAATTAACCTGTCACCACTGACGAACTAGCGACAGTGTCAGCCTAAGTCATAGTGAACAAATGCCTCAGATTCTGGTTGTTGTTCTGCATTGGCTCGTCTTTCTTAGCCTGTAGACATTCTTTGATAAAGTGACCCACCATATTGCACTACAAAAAAGTCTTAGCCCGGCACTCACCTTGATGGTGCTTTTTGCATTCGGGACACTTTGGATATGATCTAAATGTAAACCGCGACCTTGACAGCCACCTCTGTTTCCCTGAAACTTTCTATTACTTCTCAGTGTTTTGAAAGCTTGAGCCTTCCATTTGTGATTCGAGTTGCCACTGTCGATCCCCTTACTTACATTACCACCCATAGTAGGATCTGATGTCGTGATGACATCCTTAATTGCTTGTTCTTTAATTACATGTTGCTCTGCCTCTTCAGCGATCAAGGCTAACTCAACCACTTTCTTATATAGTGTATCGTGATTAGTGGTAATCTTCAAGTCTCGGCTAATTGTGACACTCAGTCCCTTTACATACTTTTGTTTCTGGGTGAAGTCTATTTGTACTAGATCACCAGCAAACTTGGGCAACCGATCAAATTCAAGGGTATACTCGACCACGGTCATATTTCCTTGAGTCAACTTCACAAAATCTTCTATGTGTGAAGTTCTTACAGCAATGTTATAAAATTTTTCATCAAATAGGGCTTTAAACTCTTTTCAAGACATAGTACTAACATTTTTGGTATGTCCCACAATATTCCACCAGACGCGGGCATGATCTTGTAACATGAATGCAGCATAGTTAAGTCGTTCGGTCCCCGTCACCACCATGTTATCTAGGATGCAGGTAATAGTGCTCATCCGCTGTTCAGCCTTGATAATATCAGTACCTCTTAGAAATGTTGGAGGTTGCAGCTTCACAAAACGTTCAAATAATAAATCCTAACGTGGAAGAATAAACCCCGGGTTACCACCACTAGAATAGGAGCTGGTGGTAACACTTATTTTGCTAGAGCTGTCGGTGCCGGTTGTTTAAACTAATGCAATTCATCTTCTTGACGAAGTATGATACTTCGGATTTCAAGAAACATTTGTTGCTAGTCGATAGGTGGATTAGCATTATTCACCCTTGCATTATCCCCCGAATTCTGCGGAGGCACAAGCAGTGCCGGTAGACTTCCCCTGCCCGAAGACGGACAAATACTGCCAAACAGATCTTGTGGCGGGAAAGTAAGCTCTGGCTCCTGGTGGCATGGGGGGCCAACCAGGTACCTCTGGCTCATTAAAACTAGACAAAGGTCCTTAAATCCAACAATCTCAATAGTTCAAGGGGAATTTTTAACGGCCAAAAAAGTTCAGGGGGCATGATTTGATACATGTCAAAGTTTGGGGGGTAAAAAAAATCCTAATTAGCCTTATTTTAAATACATAGTGAATATTGATAAAAAAAATTAAAAAACTAAAGTAATAAAAGAAAGTACAATATACCATAATTAAAAAAAGATTTGTTTAAATAAAATGTGGAAATTTATAATTTATAATTTTTGATTATTATTTTTTTTAAGAAATTACTTAGCACATACGTTTTAGTTTTGTATGTTAATTAAGATGGTATTTGGTAACACTTTTCGAATCAGTTTTTTTGTTTTTAAAATTAGAAAAGTAAAAATATTTTTCAAAAACATGTTCCATAAAATTATTTTCACTTTTTAATTTTTTAATTGAGAATTAAAATTTTAAAATAAAAAAAAAGTCACTTTCAATATTTTTTTAAACAGTTTTTTTTTTCTTAATCAATATTTTAGATTCTGACCAGACCCGGATCCAAATTCCCCTCCCACGACCATGGCGCTATACACGACCTCTGACCCGAACCCGAATCTGACCCTAGACATAAACCCGACTTAAATAAAATCAAAAAATGAAAATAAAAATAAACTTTACAGAACACACTTTTGTTTTCTGTTTTTAAAATTGAAAAATAAAAGTGATTACAGAACGCATTTTTGTTTTTCAAAACAAAAATTTCACTTTCATTTTGTGATTAAAAAATTAAAAAATAAAAGTATTACGAAATGTCACCCTAATATTTTGGTATTTATTGGGGAAAATGCTTTTGTGGTAGGGTTGAAAATTGAAAATTTGTAGAAGATAAGCATAAGGGTATATATGTAATTTAGTTGGGTTAGTTTGGATAGGAAATAGGATAAGTTTAGAGGTAAGGGGAAAGGAAGAGGTTTAGATTTTGACAGAGAGAGCTCAGAGCTGCTCGCTTGCTCCTCCTCCGAGTCTGAAAGAACTAAACTCACATTTTTCCAATTCTTCAATTTCATTAATGGCTTCTGCAACTACTCTCTCACTGTGTTCTTCTCTCACTGCTCAATGCAAAATCTCACAGAAATGGCGTACCCACCCTCCCCTCTCCAATCCTAATCTCACATTTCTCTCTCTTTCTTATCCAAACCTCTCTTCCTCCACTCTCTCTCACCGTATCCATTCCCCACTTCCCCCTAAAGCCTCTTTGTCTGAGTCTTCGATTTTAGAGACCGCCGAGCTCGACGCACCTAACACTGATGACGCCAAAATCGTCGAGGTCTCCTCAGAGGAGCTACAAGTCGATACTTCGGAAGAACTAGCTCCCAAGCGTGAGGAAATCTTCGCGGTGGTTATGGTATGTGTTTCTATGAGTGGCTATTTTGAGGTTATCCAGATGAAATTTTGTTTTGTTTTTAATGGGTTTTTGGACTAAATTTTTATTTTTATATGAGTTTTGGTTTTGGACTTGGTGTAGATAGGATCGCGCCAGTACATTGTTTTTCCTGGACGGTGGATCAATACTCAAAGACTTAAAGGTGCCAATGTTGATGATAAGGTATGGCATTTCTCTTGTTTTTTGAGATTTGTAACTATTTTGTCAAATCATTTTACTTACACACCTCAACGAAGCCAATGTGCTATGAATGTATTCCAAGAATTTAATAGTGTCCTAACTCCTAAGATGATTCATAACTTGCTTAAGGATTGTCTTAAAGTAGTTATGAAGTTTATTTTGAAACTAAAAAAAGTGTTTTTTTTTTTAATGTCACTATGGGATTTATCATCCTTCTAGATATCTCTGTAGGTGAGGAATTGCAGACACTAGAAAAATAGTATGTAGTGATAATAAAAAACAGATCCTCCAATGTTGACAACTTTCATGCTCAAGATTTTGCTAACTAAGCACATAAGCACACCAATCTTCAGCTTACTATCGAATATTTTGTGGAGTAGTGTCATGTGAGATTTTTTTTTCTTTTCCTACTGCTAGAATTATATTGTTATTAACTTTGACCTTCTACTAAATACCGAGTTTGTTGATTATATCTTCAATTTACCTGTAAGTAGTGCAATTCTCTACTTTATACAATAAGCGACTATAGTTGAGTCATAGTTATGGGTCTTGTAGCTTAGTACTTTGACTAGAATATAGTGCAAGTCAACTATATTCTCCCAGTGATATTGTAGTTGAGTTGCTTTGTGGGCATTCTAAAAGACTCTGCAAGGCAGCAGTTGGATTCACTTTTACCAGTTTGTTGGTTTGAATACTTTGTAATAAGTTATATGATGAAGAACTTTTGAAGTAATGCTTTGTAATTTCCATTACGATTATTTTATGAGCACAAAAGGTTACTTCTTTTGACTCTTGTTTGACACCAGTTAAATGATAAATTTATTGTGTACTTTAAGTTTGGAAGGAAGGAAGTTTTACGTTGAAGACTCCTAATAATATTTTACATGAGAAGCCATGTTTTTTTTAATGAGATTTGAACACATATCCTGCCTCAAATGTATGCTCCACAAAAGCTTTTTGTTTCTCCTCTCTGACTGTTGGTAAATTGAAGAGTGCACAGGCCTAGAAATTGGTGTTCAATGTACATGTAGACTCTGAATAATTTGTTGTTGCACTATAGTGTATCTTGGGCTTCTGAGCTTTCTGTTCTTATTGCTGGCACTCTGTATCTCTCAATCTGTTAATAGTTTTGAAGTCATTGTGCATGGTATGTGGAGAGTGAGAAAGTAAGCTGTTTGAAGAACTGCTATGTTTTGATTTTGAGAAAACCATTGTCGGTTTGTGTATATATTGTTACGCTGAATACCTTCTCCCTAGTATATAGTGATTGGTAGTTGGTCCCTATTTATGTTTCTTTCACGTCTACTAATTCTTTCTATTTGAATTTATTTCTACTTCTGTGCCTAAAACATTGGTAATTCTTTTATACCTTATATGACAGTTTATTAGGTTGATTCAGATTGACTCTTCTGGAGTTTCTGAAATTCCCGATTAAAAAAAAATCATTATTAGCTTTTAATGCCATTAATGTTTCTGATTGTCTCAATAGTCAATTCTTTGTAGTTCTTAATCTATAAAAGTTTGGATCTTTTGCAGATTGTTCTGAAGAAGGTTCTGCTTGTGGGAACAAAAACAAGTACCTACATTGGCAAGCCAGTGGTGACAAATGCTGCTGTGCATGCGGTAGTTGAAGAACAGGTAATTTCCTTCCTTATTATAACTGTTTCCATTCCAGTCCCGTAACGGAACAAATGACCATGTTTAACTGTAGTTATTCTCTTTATTCTCTGACCTCTAAGTCTATGCTGTTTCATGTAGGCATTAGATCGCAAAGTAATTGTCTTTAAGTACAAGAAGAAGAAGAACTACAGGAGAAATATTGGCCACCGGCAGGTATTACACAACAACTTACTCACTGCATCTTCTTCGTTTATAATTCACTAAAATCTGCTGGCTGGTAAACCTGTTAAAGGTCCAACTGTTTTCCTATAACTGATAACAGTAATCCCGTTATTGCTTAAGAGTTAAATAACAAGCTTTATTTTCTGATAACTCTGCTTTTTCACTTAAGTTGCTCAAGAGTTAAATAACAATCTTCAAAGTATTCTGCATCCTTGTTCTCTTTTCAGACTCATGTAACTCATAGAAGAAAACTAAAAGCTTCTTAACAACCTTATAAAAAAAAAACAAACATTAATGGTGTTACTTCTTCTCCCCTTGCTTATTGTCTAGGTCTTGTTTGATTTTGATTTGATTCCATAATGCAGCCAATTACACGGATAAGGATAACCGGCATCACAGGATATCAAGATTATCCTGCTGTCACACTCGACTCGTAGGAGCTATGGAGGATGGTGTATGATGAGAAAATATGAAAATTTTATGAAGGAAATTTTTGTAATCCCTTTTGTTTGTAAGATATCTTTGATTGAATTTCAATTTTAACAGTGACTTTTAGTTCAGTCGTTATTTTACCCTACTCTTAATAGTTATTTTTATAGCAAAGACTTTGCCAAAACATATAAAAATCAGTTCATCGCTACTGAGTGTAGCCTAACATAAATAATTATTGCATTTCCTACTTTTGGGGATGAACACATCCTTGGTAAGTGACCATCTGATCTTTTCAACTTTCAGTTTACAACTCTATTTCCAGCAAGCTACACAATGTATAATGACTTCTATATCAAAGAAAAAGAAATTAGATTGAAGTAACTAAAATAATCAGAATTTAACAATACAGAGAAACAATAAATACAACTAAAACGTGAGAAATTCTACCTCAAAAAATTAATAAATAAAGGGGAAATTTTAGCGTACAATGAGAGAGCACCACATAAGCATATTACTATTGGTGTAATTTAATATTAAGTTCTATATTAATTTACTAAATAGTATAAAAATTATTAACCACTTACAACGCGCCATATCGGTATAGTATTAGACACCTTAAGGCGCCTAATAGCAATTGTTTTAATTTTTAAGGCAAAAAATGGTCTTTGCGATGGTCAAATCATGTGATAGTTTTAAGAAAGATGATTTTAGAGAAAAAGAAAAAAGATGCCACAACGATGTCCTGCGACGGGGTAGGGAATGTTGTGAAAAATAATTTTATGATGCTATATTGATGGTTCCTTGAAAACGATGCTATTTCATTAGGCTTTGTATAAAATTTGATAAAACTTTTAGTGAGAACTTTTTGTTTGGATGTCATTGTTTGTTTTTTTATTACTTTTGGTATTTTATGAGACGTATACGTTTAAATTTCAAATTTTGTTTGTTTAAGGAGATTGTGACAAATAAGATTCTACGCACACTAAATTTAAGATTCCACACTAGTCGAATGTGTAGATCTCGAGAAAATATATCAAATGTTGCGAAAAATAATTTTATGATGCTATATTGATGGTTCCTTAAAAACGATGCTATTTCCTTAGGCTTTGCATAAAATTTGATAAAACTTTTAGTGAGAACTTTTTGTTTGGATGTCATTGTTTGTTTTTTTTATATTACTTTTAGTATTTTATGAGATGTATACGTTTAAATTTCGAATTTTGTTTGTTTAAGGAGATTGTGACAAATAATTAAAATTTGAGATTCTATGCACACTAAATTTAAGATTCCACACTAGTTGAATGTGTAGATCTCGAGAAAATGTATCAAAAAAAAAAAAAGGAAAAACAAAAAACAAATCACCTCTAACTGATAAATGAATATGATTGAAAAGTTATGCCTTAGCATTTTTTAAACCTAAGTTATGCCAAAATCATCCAAAGAAAATTGATTTGTGTCAATTTTTACTCTGAATGTCAAGTTTTTTTTTTATCATTGCGTCATTTTGGACATCTAAAATTATATTTTGATATGACCATTGAATGACATTGTTCCCACATTAATTTTGAGCTCTAAAATTATGTTTTGGTGGGATCATCACAAAGCATCGTTCAAATTACTTTTTGTTTCTAAAATCATATTTTGATGGGATTATCGTTGTTCAAAGTGTGTGTTTTTTTGTTTATTATGAGGCTAATTAGTAATTTTTCCCCCTGAACTTTGACATGTAGTAAATTGTGCGCCCTGAACTTTTTTGGCCGTTAAAAATTCCCCTCGAACTATTGAGATTGTTAAATTTAAGGACTTTTGTCTAATTTTATTCAATTTTACTGTTTCAATAATTGTTTATGTACTAAAGCATGCTCTCCAGACTTTGATATCTACCAAATCATGCCCCTCAAACTTTGATATGTACTAAATCACGCTCCTTGAACTTTCATCCATGTTAGAATTTTTTACTAAAATTAGACAAAAGTCCTTAAATTTAACAATCTCAATAGTTCGAGGGGAATTTTTAACGACCAAAAAAGTTCAGGGGGCACGATTTAGTACATGTCAAAGTTCAGGGGAAAAAATTACTAATTAGCCTTATTATGATTATTCAAAATTCTACAGTTTTTAACTTTCTAGATTTGAAAAAAAGTATAAAACCAATATGATTAAAATTTTATGGTGTCTTATATAAATTTTATGATGTGTTTAATTTTCAGATGATTAAAACATAAATTGCCTATTAGTAAATAATTTATATAAATGGTTATCCGTGTTTCAAGAAGGGGGACACGTGTCATTTCCAATTTAAGATTAATCATCTAAGGCCTGGTCAAAAGCCTTACCAAGATAACGGGTCCATTCTGTACGGAAGGATGGGCCTCATACCCATCCGAGGCCCTAGATAATTACATCCGAGATCGAATCTCTTTAAATCTGAAAGGGTGTCCCGCCCGAATATGGAGCAGCTGAGACCCTTCAGATGAGCATCTGGGATACATCTGAAAGGACGTTCCAAGAGGCATCCCGTAAACCTAAGGATGACGTGGTAGCCCTCTACCACCAAATTCCACCAAATTAGGGGATTGTCCCCTGTGTCAGACCCTAAGAGTGCGCACACCACCAAAAGAAAACCTCCCTTTTGTCCGAAGCCACTATTCCAACACTACAGTGCACACTACTACAAAAAGGCTTATTCCCGTCAGTCCTCAAATCGGTTTTTTTGGAGGATCGTCACTAATAAAGTTATGTGTCTATTTAAAATTGTCAAGAATACTCTACTATTCTCGATGATTTTAAATAGTCGTTTAGATCTTCGACTGTGCAAAATAGTCACGATGTTAAAAATCAAAAACGAGTTAAAACAGTATTCTTGACGATTTTAAACTGTCAGGGATACTGTTTAATATATAAAAACCCAAAAAAATATCATTTCATTCAAACATTTAGATCTATCTCTCTCTCTCTCTCTCTCTCTCTCTCTCTCTCTCTCTCTCTCTCTCATCTTCAAACCCACAACAATTCCCACCACCACTAGCACTGAACCCACAAATCTTGTATGATATCAGTACCAAGCCTGAGGGTCTTAACAATTCTTCTTCTCCTTCCGCTGCTACTCCCACCGCAGTAGATTCCATATACGATGATGATGATGAAGATGACCTCGAGTTGGTTAGGAACAAAAAGAACCAGTTCTCTACCTTCTTCGATGTATCCAAACCTCTCTCGCTCAAGCCTCTTTGTGTTTTTCCACAAGCTACATCTGATGATGACAGGGTGAAGACTTTGAAACTCTTCGTACTATACAGAATGTTTTGTGATGTACTATTGTGGTAATTTAAATTCATGTATTCATTTATATTTTGATGTGATAGTGGTGCGGTTTTCGAGTAATGCGAGTATGCGATAGAGTTGTGATATGTGAGATGTGGAGTTGAGATTATTTAAACTATTTATGTGAGTAATTTCATTTCAATGTCTTGTTTAATATCCGAATGAACTTTCTTTAACTTTAATTTTAAATGGTTTGAGTTGAGTTGAGCTGTTTGTGTGTATATGCTAAAGTGATTTGCATTTCGGTATTTTTGTGTGAACTAGTAAAACATTTAAGAATTTGAAAATATTATTGTGTATATATACATATTCGTTTGCATATAAATTTTAAATTTTTGCATTTGTATTATATATTATTCTTATTGGTCATATTGTAAAGATCTGAAGTTCTCTTTTCCAATGTAATGATATAGCCGACCAAAATGTGACTTTCAGACCAAGGGAGCTTCTGTTCGACCAAGGAAACCTAACATCTACAAGGAAATGGTGTAAAAAGCTAACCTCCACTTGCCAAAGGCTGGCCTCCACATCCAAAGCTTATCCTCTTCTTGGTAAAGTTGACAGTAGTATGACCTGCAAGATCCTGGCAGGCACATGACCTGCTAGGTCCTAGCAGGAGCATGGCCAGTCAAACCTCAACCTGTAGAACTTGTATGGCCGACTAGACCATATCCTGCAGTGTATGGCCGGTCAGGATTGACCTGATAGGATTCTTTGTATAGCCTGATATGTTGACTGCAAGCTACCTGCGAATTGGGCCCTTAACATCACAACAATCTGGATAGAAAATATCTACTTTTGACGGGCAATTTAGTCTTTTATATTTAATCAATTTAATATGTAAATATCTAAAGGTTTCAGTTGTAAATCCGGGTTTAGGCTTTCCTATATAAAGGCCTTAACTCTAACCTAGAAAAGGTAAGTCTAATTCTAGCCTCCAGATCATTCTAAGTCTAAAACCCTAATCTCTATTTTCTCTCCCTCTTGTACACACTCAAGGGGCTCTCTCCTCCTATCTCTCACACGCCTCTAAGGCTATACCTCTCTCTCATTAGAGACCTGCCTTCTTGATCCATGCTTTGCAACCTTATAAAGAGCTATATTAGATCCCACCTATAGTGATATGAATAGTATTATCTCTAGGTATCAATACAACTAAAAGGAGAGTAGGTCATTACCCGCTAACTAAGGGGGCCGAACCTCTATAAAAATTCTTGTCTTATTTACTTTATTGTTCTTGTTGTGTAACACGTGGCAAACATCAGATTCATACGACTTTGCTGTCGGTTAGCCACTTTTTGAGGTCAACAGTTATCCTAATTTTTGCCCACATGATGTGGCATGTCCACGTAGGCAAGATTGATGCTACGTGGAGTACAACTTGTCAGCAAGAAAGTCAAATCATCATACACAACATATCAGTTGACAAGGTATCCAAATACTTAAGTGGGATAATAAGATAACGAATTGGCCAACTTAAGGGGTATGGCTAGACCACACTGACCGTCCATATTGCCAGCATAGGCCGGCCAGCCTCCAGCAAAGGAAGGGTCGGCCAGCTTTTCCCCTAGTAGGTACTTTTTGTGCTTCTACAGCTTTCAGCTTGGACAACACTTCCAGTTACGTCTTGAACAACACAATAATTAGTTGATTCTTGATAATAAAGCAAAATAAAGTGGCAGTTGGCTATAGAGAAGTGCATATGCAGTCGGCTAAAGTAGATTGGAGTAAGTTTGTTTGGAGTCGCTTTAATATTCTAGATCTTGCTCTCCATATACTTTATTTTCTCCATGCCTCGCAGTTGGGCAACAAAGGAGATGGAAGATGTCTGGAAACCAACAAACAAAAATACATGAGAATTTTGAAGGATAAAAAAAGTGAGCAAAGCATAAGGAAGTTTACTGAGAGGCTGTGAGATACACTCCTTGTAAGCATCTCCCCCAGATCCCCATTATTGATTAAATCCCATTCATGGGAGAGGAGAGCCTTAAAATGACGTCAGCATGCTGCACCAAATTTTGTAGTGTATTCTGGGCCAGCTTTCCCAGCCTTGACGGGCAGAGTTTCGAGGGCTTGGCTCGAGGAGGCAGAAGCTTAAGTCGTCTTGGGAGTTGGCTCGTCAATACGTGCAGGGGCCGGAGGAGGATTTGGATCCTGAGTCTTAGTTTTAGGGACCTCGAGACTAGCGATCTGGGAGGCTCACTTCTTATTAGAAGTAGTCTTTTTGGGCCTTTATGGGGGCTCCACATCGATGTTTGCTGGAGCTTCTGAGATAATCAACCTCTTCTTTCCTTTTTTGTGGACGAGGCCCTCGAAATTCATTTTTGCGAGACAAGATAAAGTGTTAGCATTTATTGAAAAACAAGTAAAAGGGGAGATTGGGGCATAATTTCCTGCCTAAGGAATTTACCATAATCACTAGAAGACGAGGTAGAAGGACTATAATATCCACTAAAATCCCTACAACCTGTGATCCTGAATATATCATAGGGATTAATTGGTCCTAAATCCCAGCTCGCGTCTAAGTAACTTGCCCTATCCATCAAGGTCCCGTACTACTCGACTATCCCGTAGTACGACTCAGTACAGTTAATTTGGACGTGGAACCTCGGATACCAACTATCAAACCTATGTGTAATATGATCTATGAAGAGGGGATTCCAGGTGTAAAAGTTATAACGACTATCTCGAAATGAAACTAGAGTGTTACGCTCAGCCCTAAGCACTGTGGGTGACCAACCACATTAATTACCTCAGGATGCTCCTTCTTCGGCTTCCCGAGGGGCAGTGTATTGGAGGTATTGTGCCCGAGCCACGCGATCTTAAGCTTTCTCCTTGTCTGGGACAGGTACCTGCTGCCAAGAAGAATACTTGGGATATTTATAATCACAAGTAAACTCCTTGTCAGTTAGGAGACCCACAGACCTCAGGTTGACCTCGTTCAAAAGAAAGTCACATGACCGGAGACCGTATGGAAGACCTAACATGAGCCTGCGTCACTGGGCCATCTTAGGAGTAGGGGCAGGTCTTTTCGAGACAACTATCAAAAACAAAGCAAAATTATAATCAGCTAAACCAGAATAAAAGACATGGACTAATTTAACCAAGTCTTGTGCAAATAATTACTTACGTATTATGCGGAAAGTGGTTGTGCCGATGGGGGAGAGACCGGTCGTCCAGAAGAATTCATCTTTGAAGAGAGTTTTATTTGGAAAATCCATAATGATCTTACGATCACCTGTGTGAGTCCCAAGATAGTAAAAATACCCTGCTACATTCTTCCTTGCTGGAACAGCCTTGACAGAGTAGAGATACTCTATTTCCAGGGGAGTGGGGCACTCTCAATTCAAGATTTTGTACAAATTCCTCAAACTTGCGAGGATTCTGTATGAAATGGGATTCATTTGAAATAGGGCAAGCCCGAGGTGGTTTAGGAAGTCCTTGAAATAGTCTCACAAGGGGATTATTGCTCCAGCCCTGATGTGTTCAAGGCTCCAAGCTCCTATCCCGGTCGAGCCACTTGTACTAGTCTCGCCACTGGCCCCCTCAGATGTTTCGCGAGTAAGTTGCATTGGTGGATAACAACTGAACTCACTAGCAACTACCGATTTAACCCAGTAGTCTTGCCTATATTCAACACCACAAGTCCTCAGAGTATTACCCACGTAGTCTCCGATGGCTCGCACCTTTGACTCTATTAGCTCATCATCGAAGGTGACGTTAGAGTCCTAGGGAGTCTTTGGTTTACGTGGCTTGGAAGACATAATTTCAAAGTCCAAGTCACCTGGTTCAAAAGCAATCGTGACCTTGGGTAGAAACAAAGGCTTAGCCAAAGGAATAGAAGACAAGCTGGGAGGTTCAGGCCAAGCAGCGTCTCGTAAGAAACGGCACTTGCCTTCTGTAATTTCTTGCAAGAAGTGTCTGTGGCGACTAACAATATCTTCTTAGTGGATTTTCACTAGGTGTTCCCTAATTTTCGCATCATTTATCTCTAATTTGGATTTAGGTGCTGAAATTCTGGGTTTGTATGGGAGGGCAAGTTCAGTAGAACACTCTATTTCTAAATATTTTGGATGATAAACTTCTGAACCAGATTGGGACATTGCTGCAAGGAGAAAGCAATCCCAAATCCTGGAAGAAATTTATCAAACCAGAAGTTGGTAAATTGGAGAATCTCAAAAAGCTACGTTCTACCTAATCCCTAACATTTACCCAAATACAATTCAACCCTAAAATTGCTAAAACCAAGTGAGGTAACAAAGGTGGTAACTAAGAAATCAATAGTCAAACCTAGAAACACAACATTAAAAGCATATAAGAAAATAAGGAGAAAAATCACTTACTGTTTGGAGTTGGTTTTTGGGACGATGAGCGGTTCTGCAATCTACGAAACAACGAACGGTGAGAAGATCCCTCTAAATGCTTGAAGTCAAAAATTAGATCGGATGAAACTTGTAGGAAAAATGTTAATGACAAAGATGGCATGGAAGGTTTCAGGCAAATCTGGGTATGGTTTTTTCTGCATAAAAGCTTGAAATTTTTTTAGAGTTTCTGAAATGGCAGAGGTAGTGCAAAGGTGGTTCCTTTTTTCATTTTATACTCTTGGGTTAATCTCCGTTAGATCAGGGAGACAATTGATCCAACGGGTAGAATTTGAAGAAGAAGTGGAAAAGATGGTCATTAAATGTTGATGTGCATCGAAACCACAAAACTGCCAAAATCAGAGAACATGCATTTTTTCAAAAGGGATTATGACAAAAATACCCTTTGTAATCATTTAAAAGCACTTTTCATTAAAAAGAACTTCTTAAGGGTAATTGTTATACACAAAATTTAGCTGGTACTTCAGAGGAGGACACGTGTCAACCTGGGAGAATACAAATAAACGAATATAATGACAATTATATTAGAAGAGATTAAAATAGAATAACTCATTAAATGCGGAGCTGATAGAGTATATCTATAACTCATTGACTGTAAAGTCTTAAGCGAGACACAGATGTACAAACTAAATTCACATATTGATGAGAAACCATTTCGTATATGAAGATACAATCATAAGGATGACATTAGTAATACAAAGCGAGGCACTAACCTCGCTACGTATAAAGAGATGTAGACGAGACATGTTAGAACACTTAGCGTATAATGTACATTATACAAACTAAGCATAACGGTTGAATGAATCTGAACAACGAATAGCGAGGCATCATCTTGCTATAGGAAGACATACTCATGGTACCTTCACTAATCAGCTTCAGACATCTTTCAATGAGACCCACTACTCCTTCGAGTCAGCTCTCTCAGATAGAAGCTGACATTCAAATGATGTTGACTGCTAAAGTTTACCTTGTCACCAAGAACAACGATTGTCAGATGGAGCGTTATGTCTTCAATAGCAGAAACAACAGTATTTACATTATCGACCTTAGAAAGACATGGGAAAAGCTTCAGCTCGCTGTCAGGGTTACTGTTGCTATCCCAGAGAGGTGACCCAGCGAGATACACTTTGCAGCGTATCTAAACCCACGTCAGCATTGACCCGGTAAAAGCGGATAAATTACAGCTGTGTGATTTTCAAATAATAACCGCATTTATTATACGTGAGGCGTAATCAAATCCCATAATTTTAGGAGAATATTATTGTGGGGTATTAATTTGATTGTAATTAACTGTCTCCCTCTATAACTATAAATAGGGGCAGGATACATTGAAAAAGGGACGAAAAATCTTTTAGAGAAAGAATCCTAGTTTTGTATTAGAGAAATCTAATAAGATAGACTCGTGGACTATATATGCAGAATTTTAATTGCAAAACTACGTAAAAAAGCTTTGTGTTATTTCTTCTTCTTTTACTAGTATTATTTCTGTGCAAATCTATCACGAAATAAGCTTTATTATAGTTAACAAAAATCTGCGTTAACACATACCATATTAGTCATGGTCAATTTTTAAGTAAGCATGGTAGATTGACATAAGGCTAATTAAAGAGATTTAAAAAAAAAAGATATATTAAATCTATGATATATTGATCGATAGATATAAATTTTTCTAAATTTCATAACAAAATAAACTTTTGAACGGCTAATGTACTTTTTTTTTGAACTCATATGAGGAATCAATCCATATTTACTTAGGCTAATTAGTAATTTTCCCCCCGAATTTTGACATGTACTAAATCGTGACTCCTGAACTTTTTTGGCCGTTAAAAATTCCCCCCTAACTATTGAGATTGTTAAATTTAAGGACTTTTGTCTAATTTTAGTAAAAAAATTTCTAACGTGGATGAAAATTCAAGGGGCATGATTTGGTAGATATCAAAATCCGGAGAGCATGGTTTAATACATAAACAATCACTGAAACAGTAAAATTGAATGAAATTAGACAAAAGTCTTTAAATTTAACAATCTCAATAGTTCGGGGGAAATTTCTAACGGCTAAAAAAGTTCAAGAGGCATGATTAAGTACATGTTAAAATTTGGGAGAAAAAATTACTAATTAGCGTTTCGCTTTTGTTGAGAATGTCCTTTTTTGAGTTTCTTTTTAGTGAAAGAGGAATTAGTAAAAATGAATACTTTTAATTATCTCATTAAATTATTAAATTACAGAAAATGAATAAATAATGAGGAGGAAGAAAATGGGATGACTTTTCTTTAAATAATATTTTAATTGAGTCACCTACAGCAATCGAAAGCGGAAGAAAAGAAGAAGAAGAATATGAGAGAAATAAACAACATTAGGGACACACACACTCAATTCAATTTGAGCCGTTGATTTTCCAGATCGCCGGAGAATGGAGATGTGATAACCATTCACACCTACTCTCTTACTCTCTCTCTCCCTCTCATATTACTTGCTGAGCCCTTCCTCCTCTGGTTTCCTCGATCCATTTGTCTTTCTCTTCAATGGCGGCTCCCAGGATCCTTACCGGCGATGGCAGTGTTAGGTTATTGAGAGACGAAGAGAATGCAAAGGAAGAAGAAGACGATTCTCCATCCGGAAAGAAGCCCAAATTCGATAGGTTTCCCCTCTCTCGATGGGAGTTCGCCGCTGCCATCGGTGTCTTCTTGGTCTTCAGCGCTGGTCTTTTCTGCATCTACTTGACGATGCCTCCTGCCGAGTATGGAAAACTCAAGCTGCCAAGGACCATCTCGGATCTTCGCGTGCTTAAGTGGGTTTTCCTTTTTCCATTTTTTTTAATCCAATAATTATAGGTTTATATCAGTTATCTTCGAAAATGGTTGCGATTTTAAGTCCGTACTAGAGTTGAATCGAGTCATCAAACTTTTACTTTTCGTTAAGTGGTTTCACTTGCAGATCTCATCTATACCTTTCCATAGATATGGTGCGGAAGTTAATTTGTTTGAAATCATGAATTTTGATGGGAAGTAGCTAGCTTGGAATGAAGGGCATAGAAAATGAATGTTTCATAGATAGCTTCAGGGGAAGGGAAGCTATATCAGTTTTGTAATTTTGGATCACATACAGCAGAGATGCTGTTATAAGTAGATATATATTGTTATATTTATTCATGTATGCATACTTTTAGAAGGGCATTTACAGATTCTCGTTCTCCATATTTGATTTCAAAGAATTCTATATTTGATTGCTTTCCATGAATTTGTCTCTCTAAGATTACTTTTTCAAAATTCTCCAGAGATAATCTTGCAACGTATTCAAAGGAGTTTCCGGCGCAATTCATTCTGGGTTACTGCTCCACGTATATCTTCATGCAGACCTTTATGATTCCTGGGACAATTTTTATGTCCTTGCTAGCTGGAGCTCTTTTTGGTGTTATCAAAGGTCTTTTCTTGGTTGTCTTTAATGCCACTGCTGGAGCTTGCTCGTGCTTTTTCTTGTCTAAGTTAATAGGAAGGCCTTTAGTTAGCTGGTTGTGGCCAGAAAAGTTGAGATTTTTCCAGGCAGAGGTACTTCTATTATCTTTAGTTTTAGTTACACTTCCCATCGTTTTTTTGGCTTGATCTTTAAACTTAATTTTTGTGGTTCTAGATTGCAAAGCGCAAGGAAAAGCTTCTTAATTACATGCTTTTCTTGAGGGTAACTCCAACATTGCCAAACCTTTTTATCAACTTGGCATCCCCAATTGTTGACATACCGTTTCACATTTTCTTTTTGGCAACTTTGATTGGTCTTATTCCAGCAGCATATATCACAGTCAGGGTAAGTGTTTGTCCTATTTTTTTTTTCCTCCAATAATAATTATTATGTGCGAATCTACTTGCACAAATGCACATCTTCCGGGAAAAAGATAGTGTAGATAGTAGCATCTGCTTATGCTGGTTAATGAAGTTTTTACCTGGTCACTTTTTTTATCAGTAGTTTTTATTTTTAGTGATTACTTGGTTCTGCCTCATGATTTTACCTTTAAGTAAAAAGTGTAGTGTTGGTTTGATTTACATAGGCCATCTTATCTAGTCACTCCCCCCTTTAAGTTAGCAATGCAAGTTACCGCGGTATTTATATCGATAGTCTGATTATTCTTACATTTATATTCTCACGATCTCCCTCCTATTGGGTACTACTTCATTTGTACTATTGGGTGCACCCGCTTTTGGTGGATTAATTGCTGCTGCTACTAGGTGCTGTGTACTGTAAACTGCTGTACTCATATGTGGTTTGCAACACTTTTACCTTTTAGGAATAGTAGTAACTTTACAGGTTGTGAATGAAGAAACTATGTTGAATGGAAGGACCTACAAGTAGTTTAATTAGTAGAACCAGATTCGAGTAGTATCCTGTCCCTCAGATTGTAATGTGAAGAGATAATTATCTTAAAATGTTGAACGTATATTGCAGATTATGGAGACTAGGTGAGAGTTATCATAGTAGTCACCCTAGCATGCATGGTTTGACAGTTGTGTTTTGGTCTCATGATTCTTAATAAGGTTTGTTTTGGTGTTTGAGCTGTCTACGACTGCAAGAATCTTGATTGATAATGGAATATATGTGATTAAGTTTTATCCTTGAATGTGGGAATGCTCATGTACTCGTGTCTGCAAACTTAATTTGACAAATGATTGAAGCTATAGAATCATCCTCAAGCTGTAGAATGATAGAAGTTCTGAGTTCTGAACCATGTGTTAGTGTAATTTCTGTTGAAGAAATCTTAATCTTTACGAAATTCCTTGGCTTGTGTAGTGGACTAGTAATTTCTAGTTAATGTCTTCTCGTAGGTCATTTACTGAAAGAATCCAATTTTATTCAAATAATTAATTTTTGTTTACTATGTAAGACAATTTTATTATGTATCAGTTATTATTATTGAAAATGATCAATTACATTATCCTAAAAAGCACTTGTCCACTGTATTTAAAAGAAAAAACCATTGTTACTACTTGTACAAGTGAAAAAAAATAAAAATCATATTTGTTTGGATATGGTACGTTGGTACGTGAAAATTTAAATGACCGATTGAAGTAGAAAGATATCTTAAGAAATAAAAATTCAAACGAGAGTTGGAAATATACCTTAATTTTGATACCAATTTGGGTATGTTTCTCGATCACTAATTTTGATTGATGAATAGTTCTAATACCCATTTTACCAACTGTCCAAACATTTAGAGTGCATAATTCATACTGTTTCTAGTTATACATTTGGTGAGTTTACATATTCTGTCATTCGTTGGGGACTGGATAATTCATTTTATGTTCCTGTTGGCTGTTGGCGTTCTCGTCATAATCTCTTAGGTGCTTGCAGCCTTGTTGAATTTGTGATTTGCTTTTTGTACTTGGAAGTCAAGAATGTTTACACAGAAATCAAGCTTTTCTTTCTGCAATTTATATTAAACATTGCTCCTCTACATTTCTATGTTAGTTTTACTTCAAATGTGTTGACAATTTTCCGTGTGTTAGAAATACTAAATTTGTGCATGAATTTTTGTTCACCATCTATTAGCAGCTATGAACTGAATTTATGAATTTTGTTTGTGATGTATGAAAATGTTATGTTTGATGTAAAAGCCAATTTCTTTCCGCAGAGACTAATGGTTTTCTTCAGATTTTATAAAATTGCTTCATTAGCTGCTTAGTGAAGTTTATATGAATTTGCTATTGGTCATAACAGATGCTAAAGTTAGTCTCATAGTGCTTAGGTAGTTTTTGCCGATTATGCACAACTTAGAACATCATAAGCTGCACTGTGCTTGTCGCGCTTGTGCAGGTTGGTTTTCAGCGATGTTAACCTATTGTAAATTTATGACACATTTTATTGATATGTAGAGCAAAATGTTAATCTTTGATACAGATATAGTGATTTTCTCATGGTATTGATTTGGTTGTTAATCAGGCTGGCCTTGCTCTCGGGGATCTGAAGTCAGTTAAAGATCTATATGATTTTAAGACATTGTTCGTGCTTTTCCTCATCGGTTCCCTCATCATATTTCCTACCCTTTTGAAGAGGAAGCGAATTTATGAATAAGAACACACTGTCAAAGGGGGCTTATTATGTGCCCCTACACACTAAATTGTAAGCTCTAACAATTATATAGATTAGTTTTATCCAAAAGATTATATTGGAAATTGTGGTGTACTAATATAGTTAATTTCATTCTTTTAATAGAAAGATGGGTTCATATACAAAACTCAGTGAAGCATATTTAAGAATTTTGTAATGTTATGCACCATCATCATGTACACAACAACAATTCATGCTTCTTTGTTGTAATGGAAAAAATGTTATTACGGACAGGGTTAATTTGGATTGTATATTTATTTTTGTGCTTGTGCTACCTATAACTTGAAGCTAAGCGTATGTATTTTATAAAAATGTCGTGGAGCAAAATAATCAATTACTAACAAGGGAATATGATACTATGTTGCCAATTTTGGAATTTTAGTGAACTCCCATCCATAAATTTGATTACAATTAGGTCATTGGTGATTTATTATATTTGGGATTTAGCTAGAATTTAAGGGCTCGTTTGCTAGATCGTATAATGACCGTATTGTATTAAATAATAAATAACACTATTTTGGGATAAAATATTGTATTGTATTAATTATTACGATCTTATATTTTAAGACAATGTAAATCATAGTATTCAATACGTAACAAATGATTTGTATTAGCTTGTATTATAATATTTACAAAGGGCTAGGGATTGATCCCGAAATCCTAGACTTGGATTGAGACTCGGACCCTGACCTCGACCCATACCCGAGACCCGGAATTGCGACCCCGACTTGGACCCAAGACCAAGACCAAAGCCCTGGCCTAGGACCTAGACTCGAACTCGGACACAAACCCTCAAACACGGATTGCGAGCCGAACCTCGGACTCAGACCGGGACCTCAAATGCGGACCAAGACTCGAAGTTGGACCTGGACCCCAACTGGGAGCTGGGACCCGGACTCAAACTTGGACCTCAACCCCAACCCCGAACTCGGACGTAAACCTGGACCTTGCACCCCAGACCCTTAACCGAACCCTGGACTTGGACCTAGATTGGGAACCCCAAAACCCCACGCCATGTCCGGGTTAGGCTCAGGCCTGGGGTCCGATGTTTGGGGCTGGGTCTAGGTCTGGATCTTGGTTCGAGTTTGAGATCAGTGTTCAAGACCGAGTCTCGCGTCCCGGTTCGAGTCTGGATCCAGTTCCTAGTCTGGGTCCCAGGTCCCGAGTCTGAGGTTGGGGTCTAGGGATGGGTTTGGGTCTAGCTCAAAGTCCAGGTCGGGGTTAGGGTTGGGGTCGAGTTTATTGTAAACATATTATAATTTTACGCAACCTATTAATACAATTCAAAGAAGTGTTGAAACATATTTTCTCAGCATCGAAATATGAAATGCATTATGCACAACTGATAGTGTTGGTAGTAAGGCTAGCCGATACGCTACCTGTCCAACCTTCTCGAGTGTCTTGAATGGCCCTATGAACCTAGGGATTAACTTGACCCTCTTCCCAAAGCACTTTGCACCCTTCATTAGTGAGACTCGTAGGATAACATGTTCTCCCACCTAAAATCTATGTCTCTGCACTGAGAATCATCATACTTTTCTGTCAACTTTTCGAAGCAAGCATTCGGGTCTTAACCTTTTTCTATTTCCTCACTAGTCTGCTGAACTAACCCAGGACCCAAATAATTCCTTTCTCTGGTCTCATCCCAATGAACTAGGGAACGACATTTCCTACCATACAACATCTAATAGGGAGCCATCCCTATTGTACCCTGATAGATGTTATTGTAAGAAAATTCTATCGAAGGAAAATATTTAGTCCACGAACCCTCAAAGTCCACGACACAAGCTAATCCTTTTAAGGGGGGGATAATTGTAATGAACGTGTACTTAGAATATGGATTAGAGAGGCAATTAGCATTAAATAATTGCATTTTATGATTATATGTGATTATATATATTGCGTCCCTATTTTCAAGGAATAGGCATTAGGATTCTAATTTCTCAATTCCAAAGATTTTATTAAACTCTAAGTTTATTATATGTGCTAAATGTAAAATTTATCATTATGATTTTTGCTCGGTAATAATGGAAATGTGATGGATGGTCGTTGAGTCACATGAGTTTGGGTTAGAACCTTTGTTTTAGCGAGGTATATGTATATTGATATTTAGAATATCAAGATTAAGCAGAGTTATAGTTTTGGACCATTTTACTCCTAAGCCTAAGAATTTCATAAGCTTTAAGTAAGTGGTAATTTTGGAATTACCCAAGTGGTTTTAGGTTTATCTTTTAGTGAAGGCTGTAGATTTTAATTCTAATTTTTTTTTTTAACTAAGGGGATAAAGCTTAACTTTTGTTAAGTTAATCAAACTAAGAAAGGAAAGGCAAAACACACCTCTTGCCTTTCCCTCTCTCCCATTTCGACTCAAAAGAAACCAGAAGAACTAGAGGATTCTTCATCAATCTTTAAGGAATTTCAGTAGGAATGGAAGGGAGATTGCTAGCCAAGATCAAAGGTAAATCCATAGAACCTTTTTCTTTAAGTTTTAGAAGTTAGTTTTTAGTTCAAGCATGCAAATTTTAAGATTAGGTTATGTCTAAAACTAGGGTTATCTTGGGTTGGTTTATTGTATTATTTGAAGTTGTTTAAAGCTTATTTGAGGTTATTTTTTTGGTTGAGCAAGTTTGAGTTCATGAACTAAAAGTTGGGTTAACCATGGTGGTTTTGGTTATTCTGAGTTATACTTGTGTTTGATGCTTGTGTTATGTTTATTAGGCTCAAATTAGATGTTCTGGAGAGTATCTTGAGATTTGGAGTAAATTTGGGGTTATTTTGAGACTTATTATTTTTCTGCAGCAGAAAACGATAGATTGTTTGTCAGGAAACGATCTACCGTTTTTACTGGCAAATTATCCAAAACAATAGTCTACTATTTTTATAAAACGGCCTGCCGTTTTTCTTGGTAGTTTTTCTAACGTCTCATTTTTCTGTATTTCATTGATATTTAGGGCATTTCCATGTTATTTATCGATAGGAAAACTTCTAATTTTGAGGTTAGTTCCCCGAGAAGGTTTTAGCAAGTTGTTTACCCGATTTACGTGATTGAGACATAGGGCCTCTGTTCAGCGCGTGAATTTTCATTCAGATTGACCAGCACTGCTGAATCAGGAAACGAGGTAAGATTAATGTAAAATGTGTATACGTATATGTGTATGTGTATTATATGCATGTTGTCTTATGTGATTTGTATACTACCAACACTAGTACAGTAGCAGTACGGAGTGCATTGGTACAATATATGATGTTTAAGGGTACGACACGGTGTTGCCAACACTAGTACGGGACAAGTACATAGTGCATGTGGTACAATACTTAATGGTACTCGAGGTGCGGTTAAGCCCTACCAACACTAGTACGAGATGAGTACTTAGTGCATGTGGTACGTGGGTCATGCTTTGGTTAAGGGCTTGCACTATTGGATCAACTTGACCTGCCTATTGACCAACTTATGTCACCTGTGGAATGCATAGAACATCATCGAGCACATAGTTATCCATATTAATTGGTTGAGTATTAGGAGGAGGGTTAAAGTATTTGTCCCGACCTCCTCTTCTGTGATTTTGATCATCTCTTAAACTGTTTACAGGTCCTAACATGTTGAAGACTAATTCACTTGGAGGCCTTTTTGTTTGTCCGTTATCAAAAATTGGTTGGTTTGGTATATCCGTCTAAGGACAGAAATTATACTGGCCATCCCCTCCAAGATAATGGGTTGGCAAAACTTGCTCGTCTACTGTGTGGCCCACAGTCTGGTCCTGTGGCCTCAGATTGGACGACCCATTATCTTGGGTATATTGAGTATAGTTGGTCGGATGTTCCTCTGGCCTGTATTACTGTTCATTTGGGATACAGGCTTCTCTCCTGTCCATATCTCGTATGAGTGGCGTATCTTCCACTGGTTTTAGTCTAGTTAACTGTTAAGCACGCCTGATCATCTCAGTTGCTTGCTTGGTGCGATTATCAATAGCTGCTTGTTGGGCCCCATGATTTCCATCTATTGATCCATCCACTTATGGAATTTGAGTTTTTGTTGTTCAAATGCCAAATTCACAGCTTGGGTATCCTCGTGATCATGGTGAAGAGTGTTGGTATGATCTTGCATATGCCCTAAGGCATCTCAATAATTTTGCAACTCAGTATCATCAAAAATATTCACTCAGGGCTCTCTGATAGGGGGTCTTCGGTACCTGACCCAGTCTCTCCAGCGTAGTCAGAACTGGCAGTTCCAATTTCCTGTGCACCCAGAGTGAACCTTGTCAGAGGGGTCGTTATTCCTCGTCTTACTATTGGTGGAGCTCGTGGAGGCAGATGCGTGCTCGGATAAGGATTTGTCACTACTAGATCTCCTCAGTTGGTAGGAGTTTGCACATTAGAATCCGTAGCCCTTGGATCAGTTGGACCAGTGGATTGGGTCCTTGTATTAACAACCATTCTTCTGATAACTAGTGGAGAATCAAAATTACAGAATTGTGTTCTTTTGCTCTCAATGAAAGCATCAAAATGTTGACATTGCTTTTAGCCAATGATGTTGAGTCAATTAAAGCAATGAGATAATAAATAATGAATAATTTATTTAAGCAAATAAGAACACACAATTTATAGAGGTTCGATGTAACACCCTGAATTGCATGAACGCCACGTGTGTGTGTGTGTGCTTTTATAAATTAATCTATAATTAAAAGTGCGATTTATTTAAAACATTTGAAATTAAACTAAAACTTGTCTTATTATTCAAAATACTGCTAGATTTAGGGAACCCCTGATTAAAAGCTTTTACATCACATTACAAAAGTGCTTTTACAATAGAAGGTTACATTTTCAAAACACAGTCAAAAGGGTGGATCCAGTCCACTGGAAGCCGAGACACCGCAATTGATATGGACATCGCCGGGAGACCTTTGACTCATGGTTGGTCTATATTTATTTTCCCTTTTACCTACACCACGAAGCACCTGTGAGTCACAAAGACTCAGCAAGAAAAGCAAATGAAATATAAACAACGCATAACACGAGAAATTACAAAATTGCATAACCAACAAACTTATCATCCAATATAAACATTTATTCAATGTGTATTCAAACATTACATAAACAAATATTGTCTCATAAGACAAATCGACTTTGATGCTTCATAGAACATCCTTACCACTCGTTGCCCACGAGCTACATATATCACTATCATTGCCCGAGAAAATAAATAAGAAACCTATCTGCAGTTTTAAGCGAGTAATTACTCATTCACAATAATAGTAATGACCGTATCTTTACTCATTCTCAATAATGGTAATAACCGTATCTTTTCCTTGATCGTAATCGAGCCACACACGATGATAATTGTTTCTTACTTAACATGCTTAGCAGTGAAAATAGATTTTCTTACCGTATGTCTAAAGTCAGGTGTGTGGGTTGACCTGAGTGGAATGATGCTCGACGATCTAGGGTCCTATGTCACGATAACGGTAAATCAATAAGGGTCTATTCGAAAACACTGTCTAAAACCCACATAAAATAACCTAGGGTTTTCTACCGAATCTTATGGTGAAAACACCCTAAAATAAAATACATCTTTTGGCTCTAATCTATGTCTCATACGGTAAAGCTCTTCATAAGCTTCGAAACGATATATAGAATGTCTAAAACGGACACCCGAGTGAAAAGTTATGGCTAAAATACAAAAATCAACAATTCTTAAAAACTCACCAAACGGAATTTCAGTTGGTACAACCCTGTACCATCCGAAATTCCAGTTCACTACAACAGAAACTCAAAAACTTCAGATCTTCAAAGTCTCAAAACTTGCTCCAAACCTAACCAATTGTTCCCAAACTTCACAAAACAGTTCTATATCATGAATACAATGTATACATTCAATAAAATCTCAGAAATTCATCAAGATAATTAAAACACCATAATTGAGCAAAATTTGAGTTCTTAAACTCAATTTCTCCCAATTCAATTCTAAATAGCCAATTAATCAACCAAAACATACACATAAAAACTTAATTTAACTTAGAAATCATGCTCAGAACCTATCTAAGCCTACAACTCTGAAATCTCAAAGAAAACTAACAAAACCTAGCTTAAAACCTAGGAAATTCAGAGAGGAGAAGATGGAGGATTACCTCAAGGCTTGAGCAGCACCTAGGGCTAGCTAATTCAGCTTAGAGTGATAGATTGATGAAGAAAAACCTCTTACTTGCGGCTGGTTCTAGGGCTCTCAAAGAAGGGGAAGAGAAAGGGGGGTTTCTTTGAGATTTTAATTTAATCTTGAATAATTTGTTTAAAACTTAAATAAATATAAAATCCAATTTGTAAACCTTAACTTCAGCCTACAAGATTCCATAAAAGACAAATTAATAAATCTCTTAATAAAATGACTACTTTGCCCCTCCATTAAGTACTTGAGTTAAATAAAGCCTAAGGGTATTTTGGTCATTTCAAATTTTCCCAAATAAACTAACAACTCAACTTTCTAAACTAGTCAGGTATATTTCCAATATTTCTCATCGTAAATTGCCGTGACATTTTTCGACTAATCCGTCGTTTTTTCGGTCGCCAAACCTGAAAATATTTTATTTCAAAAATGATCTATACAATATTCACATAATTTGATAAAATCTCCGTAATTAATAAATTACGCTTCATTACTCATTTAATATTTTATTAATTAACTCAAATTAACTTAATTAAGATTATAATCCTATTCTACTGTCCATATAATCACATATATTTTTTTTTAATAAAATATGTCTAATTAAATATCATTATATTTTTCTGGGATATTACATTCGACCCCGTGATTATAGTAATAGCCTACTCCTCTTTTACTTGTATTACTTTATAGAATTATCAAGATCACAACGAGCTAGCCAAGTGAGTTTCTTAACAATTCTTAGTAAAAAATCTTACAATAATTTGACTGCGTAATAACTCTCAAGAACATATAATTTCAGATTCATGTACCGTGGAATGACTCCACTATTTATAAGAAAAAAAATACCATAATTAAGTTTCCCAAAACCGATAAAACTAAAAAGGAAAACTAGAACGATTTCCTATTATTTCTTGTTGGTGCGTGTCAATCCTATAGAAATAGAGATTTGATTTGAATAATTAAATAAGGATATATTTATGGAAAATATCTTTAAAAATGTTATTCATCCGCTTTATCATGCTCGGAGGATATAACTTCACTAGATAATGAAGTTCTGTGTGGACTATCACGTACATGTTTTGTTTGGATGATTCATGTTGAAGACAGAAACTTATCAGCTTTAAGTATAGAATTCTCTGGCCAGTCCATTGAGGGAAAATTACCCGTCCAGACTTCTCAACGTTCTCCACGTGTCACCATGCTGGATGCTACATCACCCTGTGTAAAATTTGGGATAACATATATTTTAATGTATTTTTCATATATAAAAAGATTAATTTATAGGATGCGTTTTGTAATAATTTTTTATTAAGTTTTATGTTTTTTTTAATAAGGAAAATGAAAGTGTTTTCCAAAAACATGTTCTATGAAATTGTTTGTACTTTTTTATTTTTTAATTGAATCAAAATTTTGAAAAAAAAAAGTCACTTTCAAATATATTTTTAAATATTTTTTTTAATTAGTATTTTGGACTCTGACCCCAACTTAAACCTTAAACTGAATCCGTAAACTCGGACCTAGACCATGAATATTTTTATATTTTTAAAGACCATGGTAATTCCATTTAATAAAAAAGTCATGGTAGTTTATATTTAAGAAGTTAATTTTATTTAATTTTTATATTGTAAAATCATTTTTTTAGCATACATATCATGTTTGGGTGGCATGGGACAAGAAAAGACGAGAGTTGTTCCCTATATATAAATTACAAAAAAGAGTATAGAGCACAAGTAATGATTAAGTCATTCAAGCCCCACAAACATATTATATTATTTGTTTGTTACAACTTACAATATTATATAAGTTAATGTTAAGAGACATGTCCTAATCAATTTCTCCCCTCCAATCCATTGTTTCACTGTACATAATACTATCTAGAAGGGTTTGTTGAATAGATAGATAGAGATATACATAATATATATATATATATATATATATATATATAGATTGTCATTGTGGATATAATGAGAGGCAGCTTGAAAAATTTGAACAACAAAAGAAGCCGCACAAATAGCCTCCCACAGCAGTCCCACAAACCGCCCCAAAATTTCAACTTGCTTATTTTGCACTATATATTATTATTATTATTATTATTATTATTATTATTATTATTATTATTATTATTATTATTTCTTGTTTGTATATATCAAGCAAGAACCCCACCACAATTGCCACCGGCCCCCCTCGTAATTTTCAGATCATGACACATTTTTGTACCATCAAAGGTGCACCATTAATTAATATATCCTCAATATATATTTTTTAATAAATCAAAGAATTTTATTAATAACAATTGATTAATATAATAGTCTGCAATTCAGTTAGAATTTTCTCGTTGTAGACATGATTAGAATTAGAATTAGAAAAATGAACTAAATAATTAATCGCCTAATTCTCAGATCGTTTAACAAAAAAATCAAAATAAAATCTGATAAAAAAGATTGCAACATCACAGTTAACCTTAAGAATACTTATATTCTGTTTCATCCACTGCTCAAAGACACAACAGTAAAAACTATTGCAGCAGGTTCAACCTCGTAATTTGAGCACTCAACTATTGGGTAAGGTACGTAATTGTACTACTAACAACTCCTTTAGTCTCAAAAAACTTGTTATTCCCAACCACTAACAATGATGTAATGGTGAGCCATTGAAGAGCAAAGAAGAACCAACAACAATACAAAATCACGTCACATAAACAAGACTAAAACACTCAAAATTATATTACACAGACAAGATTAAAACACTCAAAACTATGTCATAGAGACAAGACTAAAACACTCAAAAGCATGCCACAGAGACAAGACTAATCACATTAGCGAAAATCGAATGAAAGTAGTGAAATACAACCCCCACTAAACTGCACCTAAGCCCAAAAAAAGTCAGAGAGCCTAGCCGAAGAAAAATAACAACTTTTGATAACTATTTAAGAACGAAAAACTCTATTTTTCACTTAAATTAGAATTTTTTTATTATTAATTTTAACAACTATAAATGTAAAAGTAAATGTTTGAATTTGAGAAAGTTTAACTAGTTACGTTTTTTTTGCTAATAATATATAATTGCTAATTATCCATAATATTCGTCGGCCTTGCAATTAGAAGATAAGTTGACTTTAGTACTAGCTGTTAGCTAAGATGCTATGTTAGTCTCCACTAAAAGAATTTATGTCTAATTATCCATAATAGACGCCGACCTTGCAATTAGAAGAAAAGTTGACTCTAGTACTAACTGTTAGCTAAGATGCTATGTTAGTTATTGGTAGTTAGGATTTTGTTATACTTCCTTTCTCTTAACTGTATTCAGTTAGACTCTTTGAGTCTATTCTATTTATCCTTAGCTTGTATATAAGTGTATATAAAAATAGTGTTTATTCAATGAGAATAGTACTTTCATCATTCTTTTCTCTCTACTTTTCAATATCCAACATGGTATAGTAGCTTTTCTGCTTTCGCTATTTTTTCTTTCCATTTGATCGTTTTCTTTCTTCTTTGTTCTTCCTTCCTCTGCATCAATGGCGGCACCAACGACTTCAGTTTTCAATCCAGTTGTATTTGCACACAAAGTTTCAATTAAGGTTGACGACAATAATTTTCTTCTTTGGCGTCCTCATGTTCTCTCAGCTATTTGCGATCATCGACTTCAAAACTTCATCTCTTATTTGTTTCAGCCTTCGATCAAGTTTCTCACTCAAGAATATGAAGTTCTTGAACAAATTAATCCTCATTTTCAGGAGTGGGAAGTCTAGGATCAACTTCCCTATTCCTGGCAGCTCTCTTTCATGTCCGTTGGGATCTTAACTCAGATTGTTGGAGGTGAAATTTCGGCTCAGATTTGTAAAACTCTTCACATATATTTTGTTACTCAAATTTCTACAAAAATTGATCTTTATACTCAGCTCCAAAAGTGCAAGAAAGGATCTCTTTCTATCAATTATGAATACTTGTTTCTATTAAAAACTCTCGTTTAGGTTATGTTGGTCACAAAGTTGTTGTCAAAGAACATGTTACTGCCATTTTCAAAGGATTGCCTTCTCTTTATGATACATATGTGATTTCTATTAATTCAAGAAATGATCAATATTCGGTTGCTGAAATTAAGACTTTGCTCTTGTCTCAAAAACATCAAATGGAAACCCATAAAAAAGATCTTGACACTATTAATCTTGCTACCAATTTTGGTTATCGATCTAAACCACCAGGTTTTGCTCATTTTCCCAACTTTGTTGATACTAGATACGTACAAATCATGGTTCCAATACCAATACTCAAGGTTGTGGAACTTGGAATCCCTATGTTGTCTTTCCAAGATTTGTTCAATCAGGTCTCAATTTCACTTCTTTAAGTATTGGTCGTGGCTTCTCTCCTTCTTCATTTTCTTCTCCTAACTCCTCCATGCCTCCTGGATCCAAACATATCTATCAACTATGCTCTAGATCTGGTAACATTGTCTCAAGATGTTATTTTAGGTTCAACATTGATTTCCCTAGAGTTGGTGCAGCTAATGGTGCTAAATATTCAAGTCAAATTGCCACTATTGATTTTATTACTGATGAGGCTTGGTACCTCTATCGCGCCAAGTTAACAGATTTAACTAACCCTTACAACCGGGAAATTTTTCACCAAGGTTTTTTCTAAACCTCTCATAATAGTTTTCTTCGAAGGACTATCAACCTCACTGAATTGTTAAAGTGCCAATCTCACTTTTCTCGGGTTGTTTACAAAAATCGATATCAACCTCACCTACAACTGAGTTGTTTTTCTACTGGTGCCAACCTCATCTCTTAATACAATGAATATGTAATTTTGAAATACAAAGTAAACTCTCTCTAATAAGATGAAAAACAATGTGGAATCCTAGAGAGAATTGCAAGCACACTAGAGAAGATAAGAACAAGTTTGGCTCAAGTGTGTGTGGTTGGTGTGTTTATAAAAAGATGATAATTCTTTAGCTTAGAACACTTATAATGATGTTATATGATGAATAGAAGCTCAACCAACCTTAATTTTTGAGTTAAAAATAAGTTTATATAGAGTAAGAATGAAAACTAGCCGTTATAGCTGTTAGCACATTTTTTGAGGCCAATTCTGCCGTGATCCAGAATTTTGGATTGGTTACAACCAGAATTTCGGTTGGGAAAAAGAATTATGATGGCTAACAGGGGCAAAAGGTTCATTTTTTCAAACTAAAACATGCATAATTTTTTACTCGTTTATCCGATTTTAAAAGTTCTAGTTGCGTTCTCTTAGTTAAATGATATGTGATCTTAAATATCAATTTAAAAAACTTAGATATCATTTTTGTGAAATAACTTGTCGCACAAATTAGTGAGCCAAACTTTTAAACTTATAAACCTTAGTGTACTATGCAAATCACTTTAACAAGACTAAAGTAAACGTATAGCGCTTGATCGTGTGTAGTCTTGATGTAGATGAGCTTCCTAGCTTGATTTGCATATTTTGATCCAAAGTTGACTTTTCTCTTAGAGTTGACTTTGACTTTTGACTTTGAGCTTTTGAAGTCCTCTTTTGGATAGGGTCTTGAGTTCTTGATCTCTTGATGAAACTTTTGCTCTTATGAAGTATGAAATAGTTGATATACTTGTTGAATCTACTTCTTTGATTATGTTTGACTTTACCGAGCAAATATTGATACTTTGTGAACTTACTTGCAAAATAATCAAGAAAAGATTAGTAACAAGTAATAATCAATTATTTGTTTATCATCAAAATAAATGAGTGACTGATTTTTGGTCAACATTCTTCCCTTTTTGATGATATCAAAATATTTAATTATTTAAAGGAAAAGAAAAGGAAATTGGAACATGTAGAGTTTAGCTCCCCCTTAATATATGCATATATTGATTTACACAGTTTACCTTTGAATATTTATTGTTACCTTTTCTTGACATGACAAAGCTCCACCTTAATCATATATTCAATAAATTTGTTAATACTTGAAAGCATAATATGATTAATGCCAAAATAATCAATTTCAATATCCCCCCCCCCCCCCCCCCCTTTTGATTTTATCAAAAAGGATGGCATAGGAAGCAAGGTCAAACTAAATATATTTCTCCCCCTTAATCATACAAGATATGACTTATATCAATGAAGCACAATAGGTAAAGAGAAATTTGAAAATGCATATAAAGATGAAAGTTCATATATAGTCAAAACAAGTTAAATATTCAATCTACCAAAAAACATGTCAAAATCCTCAAAAGTAAGAGATACATATAAATAATGACATAGTTATGATTTCAAACCTATTCTTGTATATCAAGTATAAAAAATAAATGTGTTCATGAACTTAAATCAATTAGATGACAAGAATTGAGACATTTTGGTAAGTTTTTCAAAAAATTTAAGCAAGAATAACATATGTACCAAAAATTAGTTTTATGCATCCTTTTTAAAAAAATTCTTTTTGCATCAGTTAAAACATGATTAATATGAAGCGTACAAGCTGGAAAAATAAAAAAATCTTAAAAAATGAGAGATTTTGGCAAGTTTTACTCGTTTTGGCTATAGAAGATCATTTTAAACAATTTACTCACCAAAAATTGATTTTATGCAAAATTTTCATGCAAAATCTTTTCAAACAATTGATATATGATAAAACAAACATGCTCAAACAAGAAAATCAGAAAAATGTCAAAAATCTTAACTTTTCGGTATGCCTTTCAATTTGCTTGAAAACTATAAATCTATCGAAAATGAGTTGCAACCAAATTGAAAAATTCTTTTTCCAGTAGTTTAATAATGTCAAATGTGAGGTGACAAACTTACGTGATTGAAAAATATTGAAAATTGAGTAAATTTGGTGAAAAGCACTCTTTTAGGTCTTAAAAAGTTAAAATTATGCAAGATAGTACAAAAATTAAGATTTGAGCATTATTTTGTGAAAAAATCTTTTTGAGACAGTTTATATATGAGTATTTAAACATTAATAATATCCTAATCTAATTTTTTATTATTCTTTTTTTTTTCAAATTAATAATTTTTTCACAAAATAATATTAATAATTTAAAATAAACCAAATTATATAATATTTAATTTTTTTTTTAAATAAATCACTACAAAAAAACTATTACTTTTAGTGACAATAATTTTAGTCACAATATAATTTTTTTGTGATTAAATATGACTTTTAGTCACAATAAAAACTTACTTGTGACTAAAACATAATATTTAGATATAAGTTGTCACTAATTTAGTTTTAGTGATAACAAGTATTATGATTAAAAATACATTTAGTCACAATAAATTATAATTTTTGTGACTAATACCTTTAGTTACGGATCTTTTAGTCACAACATAAGAATAATAATTTATAATTAGTCATAACTTTTACTTTAAGTCACAAGTTTTGTTATCACTGAAATTAAATTTTTTGTACTGAATATAGATCTATGTGCAACGTTGATAAACATGAAGTACAAATAATATTAAATTATTGTACTTCATGTGGCATGAAAAAATTTCGATAGTTGGACATTTTTCACTTCCATCAATGACAGATATGATATATTTTTCATGTTTTTTTTTTACTAAATATGAAAAATACTTCTATCCAATACAAAATGGACAACAATGACTTGTCATGTCCAACTTTAATTGATATTAGAGTTTTTTTGTAGTAGTGTAATGTATTTAGCTTATTAATTTCAATTATCTTATATTAGATGATTCTTCTTAATTAAAGATTATTTCACGTATTAAAAATTATAATTACATCACATTATTATTGCTTCTCAATAATACTATATATAAGATATTACTTGTAATTTATGTGACTATAGAATAAGAACAAAAATACTAAAGTAACATGTGGTTGGTGGTAATAAAATAGAAAAGGAAATATTTTTTATCATATTCTTTTGTTTAGTTGCATTTTAAAGTATTAAAATTAATATCATTCTAATTGAATAATCTTTTACTATTTTAGTAGAATGACTATCTCATTTTGAATTGGAAGGAAAATTTATTTTAATGCAAGATGAAAAATAATTTAATAATTTTTTTTTTATCAATTTTTATATGTATTTTAAAATTTATTTCATTCTATTAAAAAGTAAAATGTAATGACTCAATTTTTTCAAGAGCAAAATCATGATATCATGAATGTATGTATAAATTAAATGTGTGAATATAACTTCCTACAATAATCAATTGAACTTGATTCCATTAATAATCATTATGTTTTGTCACAATTACTAGAACGTTAACCTAACATTCTCTTCATTCCAAGTTTTCTTTTTATTATTGTCTCATAATATCTATATCTATTATCTATATATCATCTATTAGATCACAAACTCATCAAGATCTATACCGGCCCCCCCATATCATCATCACAATTATATCTTTTTTTCTCTCTCTCTCTCACCATTAATTAATATATTTACATAATGTGTACTAGATTAAAAGGGTTTAAAATTTAAGTGTTTCATGATTTTCGATTTTAATTTTCACTGCCAATATCACGTTCTCCCAATTAATTCTTTTTTTTTTTATCTGAAATATAATTCGTCCAATTCATATCACCTTACTTGTGACGATTTTATTTTTGAAGTGATATTAATATTACGAACATGGTAAAAGTACGTAACTAGTTAACGCACTGTAAAGCGTCTGACTAGTAAGAACGTTCTAAAAATCGAATTAAAATTGATGTATGATTGGTAACCTTGATTTCATGTGAAACAAATATAAGAGCATTGGAGTGCTTTAAAGAATACTTGATCACATCATGAATATATTTTTTGACATATTTTAATAGATACTTATTATTATAGTGAAAAAAAAATGTCATTACGTCTTTTATATATATTTTCTCTTTTTTATTTTTTTATTACTATTTTGTTTAAGAAAATTTAATTTAATATATACCAAATAATAATATAATACTATTTTAATGATAATAATATATATATACTAGATAACAAAAATAAACTTCTAAACAACTTCTTTTATGTAAAAATAAAAATAAGATTATAAAGTAAAAGTATCAAAATAGATAGTTTTGAAACTTGCTTTATACCCATCTAAAATAATAAATTATAATCATAGAATTTATTTTTAGCCTCTTAAATTATTTTAAATTTCACAAACCAAATTCTAAATAGTAAAAAATTGAATTTTTATATATAGAGATATAATAATAAAGACAAATTCATGATAATTTCTAGGAATACTGTTTTTGTGTGCATGCATTTCATATTATTATTATTATCAATTATTTAATAAAAAAATACAGAGTCCCTTTCATACATACTTGAAGAGGAGAATCTAGCAGAAGATCCATTTTTAAGACTCTTCCTAACACGCCATCCATCATTTAAAGACTAGCTTTATCCGCTAACCTTTAAAAATAAGCTGGGAATTGTTTAAGTTACCTTTTATACATAAAAAATATATATTTAATTACGTTATATAGGGACACAATTTTGTCCCGTGATGTACTTTTACGTAATGTATTTCGTGGTACATTAGATGTGTCTCAGGGTACATTAAATGAGTGTCAGGTACGTTATTATTTTTTAAACCTAATTACCCTAGATCAATATCTCAGTCCTCAGATTAAATAATTTCCTCATCTAACGAATGACGTATATCACAGAATACATTCCGTGAAAGTACAATTACAGGACAAAATCATATCCCACTTTTATATAATATGTAATGTGTATTAGTAATGACCTATAATTTTGCTTCTTTTCCTATGGTCTTACATTGTTAGATATTTCGCAGATGATGAGTAACTAAATAACCCCACCTTAAACTATATCCAATTGTGGACTTAATTAACTTATAATTAATAAGGCAAATAAAATAAAATGAAAAGGTGAAGTCGGTAGATCGCATCAGATAGTGATGATTTTACTAGATTCTGTTCATGATAAGGATGGGACCCAATAATTCACAGAAATTAGAATTCAATAATTTTCTGTGGTGTTCACATTTTCATACGGAATATATCACTTTTTTCTTCCACGTTAAAACAAATTTATTAATTTACAAGAAATGTCAATTCAATAAATTGTGCTCAAATTACCTGTCTGTCACCGGTTTAATATAGATACTTTTTTATTTATATAAATATATAAATTTTAAGATGATTCTACCACAGAGACATTTGGTGTGGTATGGACATTTTTAGTTTTACATTTAGAGAGATTATAATTAAAATTATTTTCTTATATATTACTATGAACATTATAGTTATAGTAAATATACATATATTTTTGAAAAATTTATTATTTACAGTGTTAGATCAATATTATTTAAGAGGATAAGTGTACAAGAGACCAAAGTTTAATATTCTTAAATCTTAATTATTAGAATTGTATCATCAATAGACAGTACATATATGTTGGCATATTAATTTACTGCTAGGTCCTATTTGATAACAGCATTTCAATGATGTTTTCTTGAGTTAGTAAATTAATGTCTATGGTTGTAAAAATAATTATAAATTATTGTGTGTACGTTGACTTAAGTCCATTATAATTTATATGTGTAGTATGACAAACGAATTTCATTGGTTACTTATACACCGACAACCAAAAATAATCCTTCTAACAAGAAATGGTACAATCTGATAGCGATGCCCAATTTCAATGTCACCGTGCATCAAGCTTACACATACAAAATCGTGTTTTTGTTTTTCTGATATTTTTCTTTTCAAGTTTGTTATCCCTAACCTAAAGATATATTTGACGGTTACACTTCGTCTGACACCAAGTCAGACATTGTCTCCTGCGTCAGATTATAGTTGTGCGCATACTGTAGTGCTTATTGTCTAATGGCTTGTCTAGGATATTGCTTTTAAAGGAAAGAACTTTGAACGACACGTGTCCCTATCCGCACGTGATAACCTGCACCGATTAAGCACCACACGATGAAAGAGCCACCTACCAAATCAACGGTCAGATGGTCTTGTAGTATTGCACAACCTCATTTGCGTGCTGAGTAAGGAACCCTAGTGAGGAAAGAGGGTATGCCCTCGCCTACCTCGAGGCCTATAAATACCTCCCATTTTTATGTACTAAGAGAGAACAATTTTTACTTACAGAACTCTACTAAAATTCCTAAAGAGCTTTCTTCTTAGAGAGAAATCAAAGGAATACAGATATTGCTATTGTAAACACTTGTAATACTCAAACATTTGCCAAAGAAGACTAATACTATTGACTCGCGGACTAAGGATCATTAACACCTGAACCACGTAAAAAATTTGTTTATCTATTATTTAATAATTTGTATTTCCTTAAGCTCTTACTAGTTAGTTGTTGTCTCACTTCAGCTATGCTTAACATGCAAAAGAATACAAGTAAGAAAGTGACGCTGGACACAGTAATGGAGGAGGCTGACTCCCACACCTCTGACCTCCAAACTGGCGGTGTCAAAGAAGAAGGTATGGCCCGCGCCGAGACCCGAGCGGAGGATACTGAGAACGTACCCGATGGCCTTGGTGATGGCCAGTACCTCGAAGGGGATGATAAAGACGGTGAAGACAACGACTATATCAGAGATGGGTATCACTATGACCATGATCCTAGTTTGTTGAGAGTGACCAAAGATTTAGAGGCAACTCAGGCGGAGTTGGCTGAACATAAAAAACTCACTACAAAAATGAAAAAGATGATGGAGCGTCTACAGAGTAAGTTCGGAGAATTGGCAGAATCTGATGGTGAACCCTCAGTGGAAGTAGTGGCCAAGCAACGTACCCTAAAACAAACAGAGGCTAGAACCTTAAATCCTCCTAAGGATAAGGGTAAGGGCAAAGCGGGCAAGCCCTCACAAAAGCCCACACCTAGGCCTCCTCTAAAGGATAATACCACGGTTGGTCAACCCTTAAAGGCAGAGAAGGCCACCGGTGCTTTTGAGACCAGACGCCCTTCTGACCCTAGAGGCAAAGCTACGCCATGAGGACAAGGTGCGAAAGTACCTGCGCACAACGGGCGTAGAAACCACCCTAGTGACTCGGTTAACCAAGATGGTAGAATAACTGTGGGTCACTTCGAAGACAGCTGGTCCACAACAGACCTTCGACGGTGACTAGATGCCAAATATGATTTTGATACAAAAAAGAGAAAGCAAGGCCACGTGGAGCTGACCTTAAGAACCATTTGAGTGACAAGATGGGAAGGCGCAACCTCCCTGAGAGTGATACAAAAAGGTTGGAAGAACAGATAGTTGCTTCGACCTAGTTGGTCAAGAAACAGAGTGGGGTGTTATCGAATTTAGAAGATGAGGATCTAGAACCCTGTGTGAGAAGGATCACGGAAGCTCTGCTTCCAAATAATTTCAAGATGCCCCACATCGAGCTGTACAAGGGAAAAACTAATCCACGAGCACAATTAGCTAAATACAATAAGATGATAAAAGGATTAGTGGGAATAGTTAAAAATGGATCACTTGTCTTTCAGTGCCAGCCATCTATGAGCACAAGTTCCCAAGAGATACCAAATAGGGCATGCATAACCTATGCCGTAGGTATTGTAGGAATTAGGTGAGATTAATCTTTATCTTTCCTTGATTGACTTGATTCTTCATAATAGAGCCGTCACTAGCCCCTTTGATTATTGTGTAATCACCTTAAACAAAGCTTACCTTGCCTGACGACATGTCTTCTTATGGACGTTTCTAGATGATTTCCCCATGCTGCATTAAATGCGAGGCGACTGTTCGAATAAGCCCTTCTGGTCCCGGAGGTACCTTACTAAATTTGTAACTCCCGGAGAGGAGGGCATGCTTTTTGTACAACTCCGGGGGCTCACTCCCCGAACTACACTTATTCTTCTATATACGACTCTTAGCTAATTCCCGGGTGAGGTGTCTTTTTGGTCCACGTGTCGTACGTAGCCGTGGCCACGTATTTTGAGAAAAACCCGAGGCAACAAGTATGAAAAAATATTTAATTTTTTACTCTTAATTAAATGATTTTATATATTAATTAATTAAAAAGAAAATATTTAATATAATTTAATTTTTATAAGAAAAAAATTAAAATTGATTTATAATATATTTTTTTTAAAAATCAAGTATATCAACGATAATAATGTCGTCATTGATAATGTAATCAATGAAGACATTGATTTTTTTTTAAATCAAGTATATCAATGACGATAATGTTGTTATTGATAATGTAATCAATGAAGACATTGTCGTCATTAATATTCCAACATATTAAAAAAAATTATTATCAATGACAACATCGTCGTTATTGATATTTCTTTTCACAACGATTTAAAATATCATCATTTATAATACATTTTGCCAACGAGCTATTTCTAATGATTTTTTTACCAACAAAATATCGTCATTGATAATTATTACTAATGAAAACGCCTCTTTAATGACAATATTTGTTCTCATTGATATTGCCCATATTCTTGTGGTGAAATTTATGAACATGAAGTTGACTCAATATATAAGACACATGATGACATGATTAATTAGAAAATGACATAAAATTAACATGTTTAAGTTTGGCAAAATAATAAGTAAGGGTAAAAATAGGTAACTCGATTAAATTTCATATTGAAATCAAGTTGATAAATTGGTTGAACTCGAAATTAATTCTGAGTATTAACTAATGTGCATGTCATAAATAGTTCATGAAATTAAGCCAATTATTTATTTTTTATGACATGTTGATGGTACTACAGGTCCACAGGAGCCCTTGTTCTGCATGCATGCTTTGGGCTTTCAACTAGGATTTATATTGTGTTTTACTCGATTTTCTCTTACAATTATTTTAATCGTTTTAGCCCCCAATCAAATATTAACACAAACTTAAATTAAATACTTTTATCTTAATTAATCTTTTATTAAGATCACATAATTAAAAATAATAACTCTACCAACTACTATGCACTTTTCACACACTAATCTTAGTCATCAATATCTCGCTTCAAATTCAATCATGAGTTTATCTCAGGTAACTATTCAACTATCACGATCATGATTAATTATATTAGGTTTATTAATTTTAACAAAACAGAACAAGCTTTTTGTGTGCATCAAATGGAGTGAATATCGAACCAATTAATAATGAACAATTCTTCTGGATAAATTGAAACAAGTACTTATTTTGTTATTGCTGAGATCCTAAAGAATATATTTCATATATAGGGATGTTTTGGTGGCTGCCACTAATGTTTCCGTGTATAAATTAAATATGGGAAGCAAGGAATGTTTGTTATTGGGAACTAAGTGAAATTTGTAATAGGTTTTATCATTTTAAAAGAGAAAAAACAAGTATAGTGGATAGAGATTTGTTTGAGGCTTTGAATCCGCTCTTTTGTTAAGCTGGTTGACCGGTTGTAAATTGTTTGTTGAGCAATAAAATTCTACTCATTTTTAAAATAAAAAGAAAACAAAGAAACTTATTTGTTATTTATGAAAGGGTAAGTAGCGGTATATGTACTTAAATTTTTGAGTTATAAACTCAAATTTTTTAGCAGCACAAGTACACAATGTTAATAAAATAGTAATTTTTGCCCAATAATTGGTCAATAAGGACTACGTTATAGTATCTTAAACATGACACATTTAAAATCCAAATTTTAAATTTGAGCCTAGAAATCGAAAACATATAGTATGAGTTACTATCAGATCTTCTTAATTTTAATAAATTCAAAACAGAACCTTTATTAACGAAATTGAACGAAAATTACAAGTTTACTAACATTGAATAACTTACACTACAAAAAAATCTTACTTATAGTCACAATAAAACTTGTGACTAAAAGTAAAAAAAAAATTATGGCTAAATATAAATTATCATTCCTACATTCACTGTAAGAAATGTCACTTTTTCCAGCAAAAAGTCAAAGTTTTATCAGCGCACATTTGTAGTGGAAAAATTCTAACTTTTACCACTGCATTTACGTGCTGGGAAAAGTCATTTTTGCCAGCACTTTTCATTTTGCGCCAGAATAAGTTCTAATACCAACGTTGATTTGCCAACTCTTTTTGCCAACACATCAAAAGTAAATTTTATTTTGCCAGCACAATACAAAATTTTTGCCAGCACAAAAATGTGTTGATAAAAATGACATTTCTTGAAGTGTGTTTGTGACTAAAAGATCTGTGGCTAAATACATTAGTCACAAAAATCACAATTTGTTGTGACTAAATGTGTATTTAATTAGTAACAATACTTGTTGTGACTAAAACTAAATTAATGACAACTTGTATCTAATTACTATGCTATAATTAGTCACAAGTAATTGTGACTAAAAGTCACAAAAAAAATTATATTGTGACTAAAAGATTATCACTAAAGATGATTTTTTTTTATAGTGTTATATTGCTAAAAAAATATTAAATTTACGAAGCTTACAAACTCGAAACTTTAGATATACTTAAACAATAATTATGCTTTTATATCAAATGATAGATTAATTTAATCCCGTTTTACTTTAAAAAAAAAAAAAGAATACAAATTTGATGATGAGTTCCTAATCCCATTTCCAATTCAATATGCATATTGCATAAAAATTAAATATATATATATATATATATTCTCATTGTCCATTGATACAATATTCGGATGAGAGCTTAATAAAGAATTTGTTAGTATATTGTAAGAATGAATACCGTAAAATTTAGTATTGAAACAGTACATGCATTGGCTATGTACGTATGTGCGTATATATATTTACACTATATATAGTACGTACGTAGTAGTATTATTCGAAAAAATTGTTCCTACAAGCTCGATCATAATACTACTTTCTTATTTATGTATGTTTGGGTCCTATATTTTTGAAATAATTTAAAACTAAATGCACGCAAGGGTTACAAATAGTTAAATTAAAAAAAACTATAGAACGAATAATAATGACGAACATAGTATATATTATAATTAAGACGTAAGGTTGTATACATAAATTAAAATAGACATAACTTTCTAACCATTGAATAATATATATACTATACCAAAGCTAGAATTAATATGAATGAAAGCCTAGCCTTCCCCAACACGTCTTGATCTTTTTGAGTCTTTTCTTAATAATATCCTTATCATATTAGTCTATATATACACAAAAAGAGAATATTAAATAATAATAACCTTTTAAAAAAATATGTACTATACTTGTATATAAATCATGATGTTTTATTAATATATATATATATATATATATAGATATTTACATAACACTACTCTGATCAGAGACACTCTGCAAATTGCTGAACGCACTAAACATTGCGTAACCATAGAAAGAGATGGAAGCTACTTATAAACTAAACGACACTATAAATTAATTAAGAAGGTAATGAATTAAATAAAGAAATAAATAACAAGTAAATATTATCTGGTGGGATTCATCTGCATTTAATTTTTAAGGAAAACATATATAGGAGAGGTGCACCAATGATTAGCTATTAGACAAAGACAGCTTGAGTCTGTCTGATGTGGCATGCACGTGTCAGAAGCTTATAGGATCCAAATGGGAAAGGGCGGCGCACCAACCAGACAAGAGGAGCTGGATTGTGGGAAGAGCTATTGAGAGAAATTAAATTTATAATGTCATATTTTTATTATTAGCTAGTAAGACACACACAAATAAATATATATATATATAATAAGTTATATAAACACTTTATTATATATCTGATAATAAGTTTTTTATTTTTTGTTTTTTATGTTAAGAAAACGACTCATTTTATGTACATATATATATATATTTATAAAACAACAAGAATAATAATTAAAAAATAAATGTTATTATGTAATGCATTTTTGGTGAAATGGAAGTAGAAAAATCTTAATTTGGACACAAAATATGTAGATAGATATAATAGCAGTGGAGAGAGAGAGAGAGGGGTGGCGTGAAAACTTGTTGTCACGCCGTCCAAACAAACCTTTGAACCCAATCTGCCACCCCACGCGCAATCACTAAGTAAAGCTCTCTCTCTCTCTCACCTTGATTTGTATATATATATAAATACGAAACATTCTTCTATTAAGTCTTAGACAACAATACAACAACAAAACACGACAAACCAGCTCCTTTCCATAGCTATATACGTCCATCCATTTCCTTTTTATTAAAACCACTCTCTCTCTCTCTCTCTCTCTGACTTATAATAACCTAACTAGCTCTATATCTCTATCGAGATCGTTTGGTCAGTAATTACTTCGAGAAGCTGATCATCATCGGATCTGAAGCCTGAATTCTTGTAAGTATGTTCGATCGATCGAGACCCAATCATCGGGGATCAAGCAATATATATACATAATATCATCATATTATTGTTAATTTGCATGATTTTGTAAACTATATACAAAATCGTTTATCAATAAGGCTTGCTTGTTCCGAAATAATTTTCATTTTAAAAAATTGAATCTTGAAGATGTTTTTCTAAGATTATTTAAAATTTTCCCCATTTCGGTTATATCCAGTAATATTAATCTTCCAAATGCATGTTTGTTTTGACACAGTTATATAAGCAAATAGAGCACACATAGCCGTGTGTATGTATGTGTATGAAATTCATCATGTGTTTTCATGTCTGACTTCTGTCTTCAATATAATTTCTCGGATAATTAAAATATGATTATCTATAATAACATTAATTATAAATCCCTTATTATTTTCCGTTTAAAAAATAATTAAAAATAATAAAAAAAAACATAATATTTGTATATATATATATATAATTGTGTAGCGTGGTGGGCGTGAAAATGTTGTTGTCCACCAACACATGAGATGAACTGGAGAGTAGGACAGAGTGCACTGCACTCAAAGAAATGTAGTGATCGAACATGCTTTTGCCAGCAAAAGTCAAGCTTTTCGGCCAAAATAATTCTCTATTATATCTCTCTAGATATAATAAGTTGGTACATGCAACTAATAATAACAACCCAAATATACAACACTACTCTCTCTTCGCTTCATCACCTATTACTACTACAGTTAATTTGTTTGGTGGGTTCCATTACTAATGGTCTGCCATAATTTCTCTTTTCCTTTTTACCCTTTATCGTGGGTGAGATTATACCATCATTATGTGTCTCAAGCTGAAAATACTATAAACGTGATGCCACGGACCGTTGTTATAGATAGGAGGGCCCCAGTACTGAATATGATCAAACACCATTATATCTTCATCTATTGATAATCATGAGAACCCTATTAATTTATGTATATATACTTATGAAGCTTTTGAATTATATTAGCAAACTAGGTTCCGGAGTAATAAGTAGTCATATATATAGCTCTAATCGTTTGTAGGTCTAATCGTTTGTAGGTCAATATGCGTGTGGATATAACTTCCGCGTTTTCTATTATTGTTTTTAATTCTAATAGATATAAATATAAGAAAATTCTATAATGTACTTAAGGGATGCATTGATACATTTTTATATGTTTTAGTATCAGAAATAAATTTTTATTCAAATTTGTTTCTCATGCTTATGTAAATTATAATTATTTATTAAGATATTCTGTAAAATTTTAAGAAATTCGAAAAAGTTTAATACGCTGAAAACTGCGTTCAAATAATGTGTTGCACGCGTAACTATATTGTTTTATACGCGTGTAATATAGATAGTTTGAACATTGTTTTCCATATTGTAAGTTATTCCGAATTTCTCAAAATTTTATATAATATCTTAAATAGTTATAACGTACATGAATATGAAAGAGAATTAGATTAAAAATTCTTCTGAATACCGAAGAAAGTAGATGGTGCATCATACATCCCTAGGGATTCATTTGTAGAATCACCCATAAATATATTATAGGAGTATTGCTATTAGGCATTAGTAGTGCCCAGCACTTTTTATTTATGTAGTACTCGATACTTAATTACACCAATAGCAGGATAACACAAAAAAAAAAAAAAAAAAAAAGTAATAAGCTCCCATAGTATTTTTTTAGCAATTCTCATATTATAGTCACCATTCTCGTTTTTCAAAATTTATTGTTGTGTGAAATTATGTTGATGATTATATATATTATGTGTATGATAATATGATATAACATGGTCAAGAATCAATGATATTGGATTTCTAGCTAATATATCTCAATTTCTCTCTTTGACTTGTCATTATCGCAGAGGACTATAATCTTTAAAGCAATGGAAATGGAATCTTGTGTCCCACCAGGTTTTAGGTTTCATCCCACAGAAGAAGAACTTGTGGGTTACTATCTCAAAAGAAAGATTAACGCACTCAAAATTGATCTTGATGTCATTATTGACGTTGATCTCTATAAAATTGAGCCATGGGATATCCAAGGTAATACTAGCATATTCAAACAAAATCTATATAATATATTAATTGGACTTTTTGTGTATGTATAATCTGTGATTAGGAAAACTCAAATAGAAATAATGGCACAAATTATAAAGAGAATTGTTATTGAGCTTGTGCAGCTTACATGAAATTATAGGAGACACATGTATAAAATCTGATCATTATGTATAGCAACTATTTTATATATATTGAAATATATATACATATCATTATTAGACATTAATGGTGGCTATTACCTTTAAACATCAATTTTAAAAGTTATTATATTAATGTATATGGGATTAATACTTAATTATTGGACCAACATATACATATAGCAAGCTCTGGACATATAGATATAGGGATTTGACGTTTTTGGAGCTATAGGAATCTTGAAAGAAGAAAAAACAATAAAGGCACTTTTTAGTAGGAAGAAACTGAGAACGCACACATAAACATCACTCTTTTATTTAGTCGACATTTGTGTCACAAAAACTTCATTTTTTTCTAAAAAGGTATATAGTTCGAACATGCTATATTGTTTGTTAATTTATTCATCGACACTGTTTTATATAGAGCACTAGATGATAATATTATATAAATATATATATATATTAATTGAGTTTGTACGTCCGTACTGCAGCTCGATGCAACCTAGGGTACGATGAACAGAATGAATGGTACTTCTTTAGTCACAAAGACAAGAAGTACCCGACAGGAACTCGAACTAACAGAGCGACGGCAGCTGGGTTCTGGAAGGCAACAGGAAGAGACAAAGCTGTGCTTTCCAAGAACAGAATCATTGGGATGAGGAAGACCCTTGTCTTCTACAAGGGACGAGCTCCCAATGGCCGCAAATCTGATTGGATCATGCATGAGTATCGCCTCCAAACATCCGAGCATGCACCACCCCAGGCAAGTCTAATTCTTTTTTCATTCCATAGTTAAAAACCAAAATTAAAATGTATTGTTCATTATGATTAATTTGATATAATTATCATCATACCACTACTAGCAGATCATGACACATTGTTAATACTATACATTATAATTCAATAGTAGATACATCTCATATATATATAAATATTTTAATAATAATAATAATATTTTGCATGATACAAATTACACGCAACTATGACACAAGCATATAGCTTATTCATATCTTTATTATAAGTCTTCTTAAAAAATTTTAAATATGTCTCTATATGATGTTGAACAGTGTATCGGTTCATTGTTCCACTTCGAAATGTTTTGTGAGCAACTAATTATAATTTCGTTTGGAAATAAACTATATATTTTTCAATATTGACTAAACTTTTTTTAGTTTTGTTGAATTATATGCTTTCTAGTAGCTAGTGCGTGTGCTAGCTAGAGCATGCCCATGCATAGAAAATCTTCATTCATTATATAAGAAAAGGACATAATAAATAATAAATAAAAACATCAATATTTAATTTTAATTTATTATATTAAATTTGAGTGATACCCTTGGCTCTCTTGAAAAAGCTAAGTAAATTTTATTATTAGTAGTACATGTTTTTATTTTTTTGGTAAATCAGAAAAATTGTATTCGATCCTCAAGCAATCAAATACAAACACCATGCCAAAGCTATAGTAGTACATGTTTAATTACAAGGAAAACTTTGACTTGCTTTTTCTTCTCCAAGTAGAATATTAAACTTGACTAATATAATTATATGGATGTTCATCAAAAAGTTTTTGACTAATGGATGGGTGTCTCTGCATGCGTAATTTGCATTTCTAAAATTTTAATATTTCTGCTCCGATCACCACATATATAATAAAGATTTATATAATTAATTTAGAGTGAAAGTGGCCTTTGAGGGTAGTACTAATTAAGTATGAGTGAAGAAAAAATAAAAATTAATATTCATTGGTTTTTGTGGGGAAGCAGGAAGAAGGTTGGGTTGTATGTCGAGCATTCAGAAAGCCAAGCCCTAGTCATCATCAAAGACAAGGTTATGAAATGTGGAATCATGGTAATTACTACGAAAGAGAAAACAGTAGTAGTAGTAGCCACATGATGAGGCCTCTTTACTCTTCTTCTTCTCCTTCCGTGGAAGAAAAACATAACATGGCTGATATTATTAATCATAATCCAAATAATGTCGCCGCAACTAGTACTGCTTTCCACAACTGCTTCATTCCTTCTTCATCAGTACATGTACATGATCAAGATCAACTCGTATATCCTCTGCCTTCGGTAGACCATATCCATCTCACTACTCATCATCATCATGAGGTCCTCCCTCAGCTCGACAGCCCCTCCATCTCGGCGAACTTGGCCGCCAATAATAATGATCATCAAAGTTTTCAGCGTAATAACACCAGTTGTACTGCTACTAATACTATTCTCAACAACGATCATCATCATCATCATCATGACAACTATGAAAATAGTAGTAACGAAATAAGGAGTAGCAGTACCAGTACTACTAGTCAATGTATTGACTGGAAAAACATGGACAGTTTTCTTTCATCCCATCTCAGTACTGATCATCCAATAATATCCTTTGTGGGCTCTGATGATTTGCCTCCTTTGGTCCCTCAAAATTATAGGCAAGAAACTCAGAACCGCCATTTTCTTGGGTGTTTTCCTGATCAATTGTGACAAATTCAATATACATTGATCGATTAAATATATATATATGCATATTTGATGATGATCAAGTATATATATACGTATGTGTACGTACGTATTATGTCGACCATATATATATGGTTACATTTTGTTTGCTAGCTTCATCATTGGATTAGAAGAAGATGGACGAGATCGAAGCAAGAACGATATAGCTCATGCTGACAATTATATATCGAAATTATTTACATTAATAAATAACACAATCCATGCCCAATCACTAGTAGGAACAGTATATAAAGCTATATATATGCTTTTTAAATTTGTTTTTTCCTTTAATTGAACATTTATAATATATATATTGATATATTAGTATATGACTGCTTTGCATGCGCATTAATATTGTTAGACAAAAAGAATGATTGTATTTGGAAAAAGAAATGGCTCCTTAACAAGTATATGCGACTCACCCTTTTGCTGTGTCACGTTTGAGAGTGCAATTAATTACATAAAGTTTTAATTAATTCAGTCTTCTAAATATTTATATTTGCACTGCACGTTATATGTTTTGCCAAGTTAATCTCCAAGTTTTATTTTTTTTTTTTGATAAATTAGTCCCCAAACTATATATATTTTGGCAAGTTGATCCACAAACTTTATTTCTTGATAAATTGGTCTCCAAACTTTTATTTCTTTAGCAACATTAAATTCTCACTATCAGATATTAGCATTTTATTAATTTTATTTCTTTTACATACTTTAATTTAATTTTTGTGTTAAGTTCAAATAATTTTATTTTTTAAAAAATTTTAATAATTTTTTTGGGTGAATAAATATATTAATATTATTAATTATATTAATTTCATTTTAAATTTTAATTATTTGATAAAAATAATAATATTAATATTTTTTTATTTTAAATTTTTAGTACTCGTATAATATATACTGTATAATTATAATATTTAGTTTTTCAAGAAAATATTTAAAATATACTTTATTCATATATATTATTAATAAAAAAAAATAGAATAAATATTAGTGGACTCATATAATGGCTAGAGAGAATTCCAGCCCCCTCATATTATTATATTTTAGCATTTATAGTATATTTTATTGTTGATTTATAAATATATATCATTATAATTTTTTAATCGTATATATATTTATTGATTATTTAAATTTTGCATCAATAATGAATTAAAAATAAATTTTAAAATATAATTTATTTCGGTAATTTATAAAAAAAAAAAATAATGATAATAATATTTAAGCCTTTTCAATTATTTTTTTCTTCTTATTTTGACATATATGAAGAAAAAAAATACATATAAATCAAAAAATATATATTTATTTAATTTGATAATATATTAGTATAAAAATATTTTAAATTAATAAAAAAATAAATAAATAAATAAAATACTATCATTTAAGAGTGAAGACTTAATGTTTCAAAGAAAATAAAAATTTGGGAATTAATTTGCTAAAAAATAAAGTTTGAGAACCAATTTGCAAAAACTTATATAATTTGGGGACCAATTTATCAAAAAATAAAATTTAAGGACCAACTTACATGCATGTCTAATTTAGAAATCTAGGGTACAAAACAAATAAGTCAATATTTTATATGTTTTTTTCAATGTGAATGTAATATTGTGCTTGAGTACTACATGCATGAAGCATGCAGCTTGAATTTTGTATCCAATAATATATATAATAAGATTATTAATTCAAAAATTAATCATAAAAAGGAGAGATAAGTACACTGAATCCATCCACTTGATTATGAATTTTGCTTTTATTAATTGATGTACAAATTGATTAACTGTAGTTAAGAGTGTTGATTAACTGTAGTTAAGTACACTGTACTTATTTTATGAATTTTGCTATTTTATTTTGTATGTCTAACATTTTGAGGAGCATTTTGCTACAAGTTAGGTATAAGTGGTATTTAGCACTATTTAACGTGACACTTTATAAATAAGTACAATACTATAAGATCCAATACTATTAAGTACAATAACGATATGACACCTTACATTTTTAACATTTTTGTCCTAACATTACATAAAAACATTATACTACAAAAGACTTTTGCCCTCTTTTATTTTCTCTTGACAATTAGTAATTTAGTACCATGTGCCCGGCAAATGCCCAAATACTTCCCATTCCCAATGTGAATTTGTGTTGGCAGAAAGGGCTGCCAAAGCCTCATCAGTAAATGTGTTTTTCCCAGTGTCAAATAGACAAGTGCTAAATCATTTACCAGAAAAATATAAGAAACGCTAGGGAAAACAATATATACAATATTATAGAAATTACATTTGCTGACACGTGATTGTGCCAGCAAAGGTGACAGAGTTTTGCGCCAACAAAGTTTGACTTGTGATGGCGCATTAACACACCAACTATAATCATATTTTTGCTGGCACAATAATTACATTAATAATAAGTTCAATGTTTAACAAGACATAAAAGCATCAACAAAAACCTTCAGGCCAAAAAATGGACAACCTTCTCTGGGATTATTAGAAATTAGTATCTGGGACCTCGAGAAAAGGTTACTAAGAAATATATTTTATTAATTTAAATTTGATTTAATTTTAAATTATAATCAATAATTCAAACAAATAAAAATAGTGAATATAAAAATTTAATTTTAAATACTATATAAATTTAAATGATGTTAATTTTAAATTAAAAGTTATATTAAAATAAATATAAGTGTCACCCAACCTTGTCGCTACGCCATCGTCGTATTTACTTTCTTTTTTTTTAAGAGAGGGATGCCCTTAAAGAGAAAGAAAAGAGACTAAATTACAAGGGTCATCACCAATCCAAATCGCTACTTCATCTAGCCCCAAAGCCCAATTAGCTAAATGATGAGATAGAATGTTAGCAGAACGGCTAATGTGGGTGATATGGGGGTCGGGGAGAAGAGATAAAGCTGTCTTAATTTCACGAATGGTGTCACCAAAGAGTGAAAGATCTTCTTTGGGGCTTGTCAAAGCGTCAGTAACTGTCTTGCAATCCGTTTCTACCTGATGGATAGGAAAACACTCTTCAATGCACCAAAGAAGGGATGTGAGGAGAGCTTTTGCTTCGAGCGTTGCCACATCGCCTCCTCCTAAGTGAGAAGAAGCGACAGAAGCTACAACTTGACCTTCGCTATTACGGATGACTCCTCCAAAACCTGCTTTTGCACTATTCTTCGGGATTGCAGCATCAGTGTTCAGCTTGAGGTGGCCCTGAGGCGGGGGAACCCAGATGGATGTTGGGGGGCCTGGTCACTGGAGACTGAAGCTGACGAACTTGGGAGGAAGACTTCTATTCTTCCAGAAAACTATTGGCCAGATTGAAAATTGCATGACTTTGATCCTGCATTTGGTTCTTGATAGCTTTGTTCCTGTTATGCCAAATAAGCCAAGTAACACAGAGGAAAGAATCTACCTCCTCTTTCTGTTAAGTTAGTATATATCATATGTGCAATATCATGGAAAGAAGCAGTAAAATTAGGTAAAGAGTAAATATAGTGATAGAAGATTGTACCTTTCCAGACACTTCGAACGCTCTTGCAGAAGAACAGGGCATGAGAAACTGTTTCTTCATGATGACCACAACGTTCACAAAGGGGGTTAAGGAGGATTTTCCTAAAGGCAAGATTCTTTCTGGTTGGGAGTGTATATGTGGAGGCGGGATAGGCAAAATGTTTTACCTTAGGCGGAATGTGGAGATGCCACAAGATTTTCCATCAGGGGGAGGGAGAGGATGATGAGGGGATATCTGGGGGTGAGGTAGATGAAAAGCTTAGATGATATACTGATTTGACTGAGTAAGTTCCAAATTTTGTGAGTTTCCAAATTAGGTTATCATCCATGGGGTGAATAGGAAGGGGGATAGAAAGAATATCTTGTACAATGTGGGGTGGGTAACTGTTATGAAGACTAGCAAATCCCAAGTCATATTGGTAGAGATAAAAGAAGCTACTTTATCAGGGACCGGTCCTATAGGGGTGACCCTATTATGCCCAGGAACCCAATTGTCAAGAGTAGTAGAGGTGTTTTGCCCATTGCCTATTCTCGAAATAAGGCCCTTGTGTAGCAACTCTTTTCCCCAAAAAAATGCTACGCCAAACAAATGAGGGGGAATGTCCTAGGGAGCAGGTCATGAATGTGGAATTCAGGTGGTATCTGGCTGCTAAGACTTTGGCCACAGTTGAGTTTGGGTGCTTGAGGATGCGCCAGGCTTGTTTAGCAAGCAAAGCCTGATTGAAATGGACGAGGGAGCGGAAACCAAGCCCCCTGTGACTCTTGGATTTGCAGAGTTTATGCCAGCTTTGCCAATGAGTTTTGGGGCGATTGTTCTCATTAAAGCCCCACCAAAAGTTAGCCATGATAGATTCAAGGGAATGGCATGTGGTGACCGGAAGACGAAAGTAGGTCATGGTATAAGTGGGAATTGCCTGAATGACTGACTTGAGAAGGGTTTCTTTACCTCCTTTAGAAAAAACTTTATGTTTCTAGTTGTTGATTTTGATCTTTGATTTTGTTCACCGTATTGGGATCCCAGTTAGGGCTACTCTTAGCTTGTTCGAGATCTTTCTCAAGGCGAGAAATGCGCCTTTTAAACTGAAATTTTTTTTTGTGGTTCCAATCATTTAAGTGAGCAGCACAGTTAGTTTGAGTAGCAACCAAGCGGGGGATGACCTCAAGGTTACTAGAAGGGCACTTCCAAGTCGAATTCAGGGTGTTATCCCAATTGGGCTCCGAGAGCCAAACATTTTCAAAAAATAATCGCTTTTATCTTGATCAGGGGAAGGCCTGGTTGTGCCTTTGGTAACAAGCTCGAGAGCACGATGATCAGAACCGAAGAAACCCAAATGTGAGAGGAGAGCATCCGGGAAAAGGTTAGACCAAATCGGATTGACAATGCACCAATCAATACGTTGTTGAATGTTTTTTGGGGCGGCTACGTTATTGTTCCAGGTGAGAAGGGGGCCTTTTGGTTCGAGAGGGGCTAAATTAAAAGAGTCGAGGAAACATTTGAAATCATGGGAAGGACCTCTGTCAGGGTTTCCCCCTTGCTTGTCATCCAAATTAAGAAAAGCATTAAAATCCCTTATTATAAGCCAAGGATCAGTGGGATTATTGTCCCCAATTCGGTTTAAGATTCTCCATGTGTGGGGCCTTTGGGCCACAAAGTATTGTATTAGTATTATTTAATCTGGGTCCCGGTCCCTGGTCTGGATCCTGAGTCAGGGTCCGAGTCTGATATCGGGTCAGGGTCCGGGTTTGGGTTTGGGTTCGAATCGGATGTTAGGTCCTGGTCGGGGTCTGGGTCTGGGTCCGGGTACGGGTCGGGGTTCGAATCGAGGTCCGGGTCTAGTAGGGGTGTTCACTAAGTATCCGATCCAATCTAATTCGTACGATCCAATCTAATTCGTACGATCCAATCCAATCCAATCTGCAAAATGCGAATATCCGCACTTGCGCAAATTGGATTGGATTGAAAAATCTAAAATCCGCACTTGTGCGGATTGGATGTTGTTTGACCTCAAAAAGTAACTGATCCAATCCAATTCGCACTTAATTATATATTTTTAAAAAATTGTAATATATAATATATATTAATTTTCTAGTAATAAAAAAAAGGACACAAACTTCTAATTTCTTAATTTTTTTTAGTAATATATTGAGTTGGTGTATTTTATTTGTTTTATTATAAAAAATATAGAAAAATTATTCTTATTCACATAGACATATACACATAAATTTAAATATATATACTAACTTATTTATTTTAATAATGAATACATATATATTAGTATAAATTTAAAAATGAGTACATATATATTGACATATTTGTATATTGGTTTGATGTATATATAAATGGAGATGTAAATAGATTATTATTGGAGATTAAGAAACAATAGTCTTTTTTAAATTTTTTTTCTATAAAATATTAAATAATTTATCATTAAAAAAGCAACCGATCCAAAATAACCGATCCAATCCGCACTATTACGGATTGGATTGTATTGGATTTAAACTATTATGCGGACCGGATTGGATCCAAAATATGAAATCCGTATTTAGTGCGGATTGGATGTTGTTTGACCAAAAAAGTGCGGATTAGATCGGATGAACACCCCTAGGGTCTGGGGTTCGGGTCCGGGTCTTGGTCCCGGTCCCGGATCCGAGGTCTAGGTCCGGGGTTTGGGTCGGGGTCCGGGTCCCGGTCTGGGTCCTAGGTTCAGATTGGAGATTGGTGTTGATCCCGAATCCTTTGTAAATATTATAATACAAGCTAATACGGACTATTTGTTATGTATTAAATAATACAACATAGATTGTATTAAAAAATTTGGTCGTAATAATTAATACAATACATTGTTTTATCCAAACATAGTGTTATTTATTATTTAATACAATACGACTCTTATACGGCGTACCAAACGAGCCCTAAGAGGATGAGTTGAATGAGGAAACTTTGAATGCTTATTATGAGAATGAGGATCCAAGAGGTGCTAGGGAGTCGGTAGGGAAGTCTAGCATTCCTGACCTTAGTGAGCCTTCAACACGGAGGTCTCCAAATCACATTCCCTCTAGTAGCACGAATCCTCCTAAATGTATTATGTAATTGAAATAAGAATGTTTAACTTAGCTAAAAATATACGGTAATTTATCGAATATATAAAAATATTTATAGTATAAAAAAACCCACTAAAGTATGTATGTACGTATATACAAAGTAAAGTAAAATATAAGATCCCCTTATTCTCATAGCCAGCAAAACTTACCTCATTCCTTCACTCTACAGTATAATTTTTACGGAAGACAAGTCAAAGTAGTTTAACAATATAAAATTTCAGAGTTCTCTTTTTCTTTACATGTTTTTCCTCTCTTCAGTTTGAAGGTAATTTACGCAGATCCATATATAAAGATTCTCACCAGCTACATATAGTTCACAATCTGGAGCGACGTATGCATTTGATTGGGTTAAACTGATTATGCCTCCGTCGGCTAATGGAATCTGATGAACGGATATCCCAACCTTCAATGTTGTTGGGGACACAAACGTCAAACAAGATTTGGCCAAGGACGCCATGAACGTTAATGCTTGTTGGTGGATTAGGAAGGTGGATCAGACCTTCTTGTCTATGTTCATCTTGCATGGACCCGACATCTCTGCCTTCGTAGTACTCCACTGAGCTAGGCAAGTAGAGATTGTCACCTGCAGCCAGAGAAATCCCCTGGAAACTATTTGAGCTCGCTGCTGTTTTTGTTAAAGTAGGAATTGGCTCTACTGTCTCGTCATGCGTTACCTCTACATTGCCTAATTTTTCTCCTTCAAGCCGTTTTATTCTTTGAGAATAGATTCCTGCTGATTTACGGAGGAGCTCTGTCACTGCAGCCTCGTACTGAATTTTGTAATTCCTATAGTGGCCTGTGGCAACATCAGGTTGAGTTTGAAAAATATAAACATAATTTAGGAATAAGAATGCAGTTCGATCTTGCTAGATAATTTAGCAATATCCAGGGAGTACTTAAGTTAAGAAACATACCCACATGAGGTGAGTCATTCCACTTTACAAGATTTACATCGGCCCCAAGTTCTTGCAGTCGTTGAGCAAAATTGTGGATAATTTGGAATGGAGCAAGATCATCATTTTTTGAACATAATATAAGATATGGAACCTTCATGTTCTGCATAAGAATAGCAGTGGTTGATAGAAAAGAATAAGATCAAGAGTAGAATTATTGAATTGAAGAGAAATTAATGCACACTTTGTTACTTACAGCAGTAGAATACAGAGTCTGCCAGTAATCTGCACGCTGTTGTTCAAACCTACTGAGAAAAAGAGCATCAAGACTAGAAGCAATACCATGAGCTAACCAAGATACTACTCTTGGTGGTTTGGACATTTTCATCACAGTTGGGTGAAGAATGAATTTGGTTCCTAGATCACTGGTAAAATCCACTGGACTTGAATCATAGATGTAGCCGCAAATGCAGTCTTTAACTAGCCGGTAATCATCCTTAGCCAAAAATAAAAAAGTAAAGACAGAGAGAGAGAGAGAGAGGAAAAAAATCAGCAAAGTTGAGCCATCACTATGGCAGTCATGTTAACCTTATTTCATAGTTGAGCCAATGTACACATTCATGCTCAAATAAAGTGAAGCGTCTACAGTTATCATGACAGAATTACTAGTAGCAAGAAAAGAAAATGCATACCAGATCCAATTGTGTTTCACAAATTCCCTCAATTATCTGCCAAAGAAGAAATGGCATTCATTAACTGGAATCACAGTAAAAATACATAACTCAAAACAAAAAAAGTCCTTTAACATTGGAACATCCCGTGTTTGAAGTGGTTTACCTGAAGAACCTTGACCATACAGGCTTTAGGACCACCAGAGAAAGAAGCAAATACTACTGGGCGTGGCTTACTTTTTAGTTCCTGCAAGCAAATTATATATGCGATTACTTGTAAATCCCATGTGATCAATCATATTTCAGGGTGACTTTTACATTACATGTTTTGTATTACCCTAATCTGGTCAGGCACATTTACAACTTTTCTATATTACTTAGATATGGTGTTCTATTAAATCTGAATATAAATGCAAATTTCACAGCAACTATAAGTTTACTCACCACTACAAGCTCTTTTAAAATATCAATGGCAAGCGGTGTTGCTTTCTCGGGGAAGAACCTGCATAAATTAAAGAGATTTTTCGAACAAAAGAGAAGCAATTTAGAACTGCCTTTTTAGTCTTACCAACACAGAAAGGCAGAATCATTGCAGCACTAATGTATTTCCAAAGTCTAATTCTGTTAAATAGATGGCATTCCATTAATTTCTTTTTGAGTCTAAAACATTAAGGAGGCGTTTGGTTGGGGGGAATGAAAATATAGGAATAGGAATGAGAATAGGAATAGGAATAGGAATGGAATGGAATAAAATTTAAAATGCATAAAAAAAATTGATAAAAAAATAATTAAATTTTTTTTCTTGTTACATTGGAATGGCCATTCCTTTCTTTTTAAAATAGAATAGTCATTCCACCAAAATGGTGGAAAGAGCATTCCATTGGAATGCCATTCCAATACTTTAAAATGCAACCAAACAAAGGAATGGAATGAAAATTGTTTCCTTTCCATTCCATTCCATTTTATTACCTCCAACCAAACGCAACCTAAATATTTTGCTTCCCAAGTAGATCTTATCATAATAATTCATTCAGTGAGATGCAGTCATATTTTGCAACCGAACCAACAAGATGGAACTTGTTACAATTGCATTAAAAGTTGGTATAATGGTCATATTCTACGTCCAACAGAATATAATCATCATGTGTGCTTATGGTCCTTTAAGTTTCATACAAAATAAGTCTGTAATGATCAATAGTTTAAGAGGAAAGCTTTCCACAATTTTCCCAAGATATATGAATGAAATAATCTAGAGTCGGGTATCAATGAACAAGAAGAAACAGAATCAAAAACACTTTTGGAAAGAGTACTCTAGTGAAAGTGGCCATCCAAATAGACAAAGTTGTTACTGGAGTATACAGTGGACTATTCAGCCTTAATCATGATGGAAACAAAGATGGATCTTCTCGAAGGCAAGAAATTGAGATCGAATGGTCCAACCGAAACGCGGACGAAGGAACGTATATTGAGAGTAGACTAAGGTTAAGTGTCCAAATAGGAAGGACAAACTTGGTATGCTTATAGTTATTGATGTCTTCTATAGATCAATTTTTGTAGTCTGGAAGATGAAGAAGCTGCTTGAGTTGTAAGTGTGAATTATATTTTTCAAGTTGCAGAGGCATAAACAGTGGAGAAGGCATTCCCACAATATAGTGAACTTGAAAGAAAAGCTGATTAGGAGTTCGTACAGTTCAGTCTTTGTTGTAGGTGTAAGTTTCTCAAATTGCTAGGAAGAATAAACATTTCAAAATCCCATAATCAAGCTTTCTTTTTTGGCAATAAAGTATGCCCTTTTTAATCCCAAAATAGGTCTGTATATGTATTTTGTTCTTGGTACACTATACCCATTACAATTGTTTGTCTTCGTCAAAAAAAGTCAACGTAATCAATGACCCACCAACCCAGAACTAACCCAATTTAAGAGAGAAATCGAAACTGAACTATCTCAATGGAGACGTATCAACAGTAATAAAATTCCACTCTAACGACAATCTAGTTGTATCTGGAATACATTTAAGAAAACCACATTTTGCATAAACAAAAGAAGAAAACTCAGTGCAAAACCCATACATAGAGCTCCACAAGTGAGGTATAATCCAGCAAATCGAACAAGCAAAACTAAATTAGATGGTTTTCTGAAACCAAGTCAACCCGTAAAACCCACATAGCTAATTATAAAAGAAACACAAAACCCATAAAAGATAATTCAAAAACTGGCAAAAAAAAGAAAAAAGAATACCACTGAACTCACATATTGAGAAATTGAGAGTGGCAAACGAGAGAATTCCATCCCAAAGAGGTGTAGAGCTGAACATAACTCTTCAAGTGTCTTTCATGGCTGGACATCCATGCGAACACTACAACAATTCCTTCAACTTTCTCACATCGCTCTTTTCTCCCCCAGTAATACCTTCCTCCAAATCCCCACATCTTCTTCGTTCTCGTTCCAACCAAAAACAAACTTTTACTACGTCTACCAAAATTCTTCGAAAATTCTCCCAAATTAAGCAGATAAATTACTCAAAAAAGAAAAATTGATATTCCAGGAGAAGAGATGTTAAGCTGGTAAATGATTTTGTCGTATCCACAATTTTGCACAAATGTTGTATTTTTTGTTTCAAGGATATGCGTGATGATCTTCGAGTTTTGGATTAAGTGCAATCAAGTAGTTGCTGTTACCTCTGCAACTTCCAACAAAAGCGGCCCACGTAGTACCCACCATACGATTTTTCTCCTCATGAACTACCCATCATCTATTGATCGAGTGGAAGACCATCACAATGCTAGCAAGTTGGGCTAAACTTGGGGCGAATTTATCGAGTTTCGGGTTCAAAAAAATAAAACCGAACCTGGACCCGAATAGGGCACGGGTTGGCTGGTTGGCAGGTCACGGATTGACAGATTTCGGTTGGCCGAGTTGACCGAATTGGCAGGTTGACTCGGTCAACTCGATCAACTCCTTAAAAAATTTATTTTTTTTATTTAAAACTAATAAAAATAACAATAAATTAAAATAAATTTTATATACTATTAAAAAATTATTATATATTTGTGAACTAGGTAACAATGTCGCACTTCCAACCGCTCTTCAAATATTTTTAAACTATATTATTTTTTAAAATACGACAAACTAAAAACTAACTAAAGAGTCACCGTCAATTTAAATTAATAATATTAATATAAAACATCAAAACTATATAAATTCCCTTAATTTAGCAGCTTCTTATTGATTCGAGCTAATTATTTACGTACATTTTATTTTATCAAATTAATCTAACTTAAGTTTATAACAAAAATTCAAACGTCCAATATTTTGGTACATATATTTTCTAAATTATTAAACACAATAAAAAATAATAATCTTATCCTAACAATTTATATAAGCTTAAATAATATGCTATAAAGACAAAACAAAAATAATAATTATGTTTTGTTGAGATGTACTTTTATTTCATAATTGAGAATATTTATTTAAATATAAATGATACTCGATCATCTTTTAATTTCTTGGAAGACGTTTTTAAATCTCTCTTTATTTTATTGAGATGAGATCATACACATTTTTCATAATATATTATATATTACATCTAAATTATAAATATTTTTTTTTTTGCTGAAAAAAAAAATAATTAAAATTCAATTAAAAATATAATCCTCTTCACTTAATCTCTAAATAGAGAAATTTTCTTTCATCTGTAGATTTGTGTATCCAAAAAGCTTCTTTCTCTAAAGTTAGCTATAATTTGATGAAAAATATTTTATGTACAACAAATTATTATGTTAAAGTATCTAGAAAAATTATATTTATAAGAAAAATGACTTATAATAAGAAGTTGCTCATATCTCTTTATTATATTACATATATATATATTATTTATATACAACTTAATAATAAGATGGTATATTTTTTTTTTTTGAATAATAAGATGGTATATTAATATAGAGTTTTCATAATATTAATTAATATAATGCATATTAATATAAATGCATAGTTCTATATTTATACTTTGTATACATATAATGACTTAGTAACTAATAGAGTGGTGTTTAAATATGAACTTCTTATATTCTTAAGAATGCAACCAATTTTAATGTACATTCTTCTTTTTGTTATTGTTTCTTTTATAATTATTAAAAAATTAAAAAACCTAGAAATTAGAAACAATAGAAAGAAATAGTAGTTGTCATGTGAATCACACTTTTATATTTACCTTTATATGAATATATAGATATATAAGATATAAATATAAATAAATGAAATATATAAATTAATATTTATATGGGTAATAATGTGCATAGATTTTATATTTGAGTTTTATTACATATTATTTTGTTTTAATAATTGGAATATATATAATCAAATAACATATATAAAATATTCTATAAAAAAATATTCAAACAACTGTTATATATTTTAATAATTATTTAAGCATTATATATGTAATTAATATATAAATATTAAAACCAAAATTTATTTTATAATAAATTACTTAGTATACTCTATTATACCTATTATCAATATATTAATTAAAAATACTATATATTTTTTATTTTAATTTATATTGTATTATAATCTTATTTTTCTTTTGGTAAGCAAGAATGATCATATCAAATAATATTAATTAATAATAATAGATAATAAAACTAAAATAATTAGTACTATTATAAAATTCGGTTGTTTTTGCATCTTTTAATTGGGTAGGTTAACTTTATTTTTTTAATTATTTAATTTTTCTCTTTTAATTAATTAATTATTATTTAATAAATCTTAAAAATTAGAATAATATGAGATTAAAATTTAAAATAACCACAAAATAAATAAATTAGAAAGTAATAAGAAGATCATGCCACACAAGTATATCAAATAAACTTTCATTCTATGTGAGGAGCTTATAACATTTTCCAGTAAGAAATTTGTTCATCATTTACTTGATAAACATCATTAACATGTATGACAAATGTGCTATTTAATAAAGTAGAAAACTCATGAGGCTTTCAAAGATACTTTAAGATTGGTGCTAGTTCTCCTTAATTAGCATAGCAAAAACTTCTTTACATGAATGCTTGTTGATTGACATAACCTACACGTAAAATTGATACAAATGTAAGTACATATGCTATTATATAAACATGTATATATATAAATAAATATATTTATACACTTAAAATATTACATATAAGTTGCCTAACAAAGATTAGAGAAGAAACAATAACACAAATCAAAATATATATTGCATAAAAGAGGACATATATATCTACATATATAGTGATAAAATACAATAAATAAAAGAGTTATGAATAAGTTGAAAGGTTTTAAAATTATGAATAAGTTGAAAGGTTGTAGTTAAATATTTATTATCACTAATTACATTAAAATAAGTTGAAAGGTTGTAATTGAATATTTATTATCACTAATTATAATAAGTTTTTATGAATACAAAATTAATAAAAATATAAAATTTTGAGAAAATAGAAAAGGTTAATGAAATAAAATGTAGAGTGCCACCTAACCTCTCTAATGATTTCCTTTATATATAGATATAGATAGATAGATATAGATATAAATTATTTTATATAATATATATAAATTTTTAATAAAAAATTATATATAAAAATATATTTATAGATATATAAATTATATATCTAAATTACATACAATGTAGAGCTGATTGGTTGGTCTCGTGGATAACATTATGCCCGTGCACACTACTGTTGGATAATGGGGACCATTTTGTACCACTCGAACATGTGTCATGCAAAGGTTCAACCTTCTAAAGTGACAAACACATGTTACTCTACGCTTGCTTCTTTCTAAGCAGTATTCTATAATGTTCGTATCGTAAAAGGATGGTGGTGATGCGCGCACTTGGTAACCTGGCACATAGTAAAAGTTGTTATCCACAATCACCTATGAGGGTTGATATCTGTATCCGATCCTACTAGAGCTTATTTAGGAGCCTCTCAAAATGAGCTTCCTCGTTAATCCCTTCAGGATTCAGGTGCAACACTTTTATCCCACTCTATGAGAAGCAGAGGATGTCGTAAGTAAGCTTTTGGGTGTCTTTTTCCCTAGATGGCTCTAAGCTCGGGGAGACCCTTCAACTTCTGTGTTTCATTTAAAGACTCTAACTCACGGAGGACCAATTTAGCCTTTTCCATTAAAATTCCACGTGTCATGTCTTGCATAAAATACGGATAACAGCTTCATTACGTCTTCAACCTACCTTCTTGGAAGAGGAATCGCTTGAAGTCTATTATATGTCCAGTTTAATTTTCACCTTTATTCTTGGAAGTGAAGCCATCACTTGAGCCCTAGTACAACTTTAACCCTCTTTCTTGGAAGGAGGAATTTCTTGAAGACTACTAAAGGGTTCGAAATGGTCCTAACAAAAAGCACACCCAATATGGCTTCAGCATGATCCCTCAAAAGGAACATCGCTTGAATGCCATTGCAGTCGCTTCGACTTGTTGGCCATATTGACAAGTTTCCCATGAGAAGTAAGAAAAAAAGCACGCTTGGAAATTCTTTACAGTCCAGCAGCTCTACTATTACAACTCACAAAAAATCTGTCTGAATGTTGAATCAGCATTGCTACTTTTGATTAAGAAGTGACGTTTAAAATAGTAACACAATTCCAGCCTCGTCTTCTTGAAAAGAACCTGGCTAGGACTCTGTTGCTCTTTTGATCCCCCCTCTCTCACTAATTCAAATAACATAAGGGTGTTGTGATATCTTGCCTAAGGTAGTTAACTGGGGAAAATGTGGACGAAAGGCAAACTCTTCTACTCTTGTAACGATCTGAGAGCATAGTTTGCAATTCGTTTGGGTAAGGTTAATTCACCAAAAGCTTGAGGAATGCCATGACGAGAACTTTAACAAAAGTTGACACCTACAAGATGTATGAAGTAACATACTTCAAAAGGTTTAACAAGACAATGATTAAGTTAGAAAGATCATAAAGCATCATGTTTAGACTGTTAGAACCAAAACCTTTGCAAAGTCTTAAATATCGATCTATCAGTTGGAATATCAAGCAAACAAAGGCGAGAAAAAGAAGCATGTAATAAACCTTGAAATAAAGCAAGCATAGGTACAACAAATGTCTCTAAGATTGTTACAAACGGCCCCACAGTTAGGGCATCACTAAATTATTTTCGCAAAACCAAAGTTGAAACATAATGAAGAAAGGGAGGAATTATGAGATGAAGCTCATTTCCCAATTTGGGAAATGTGCTGCTCCTGGAATTAGCTTAGAAGGACTTCCTTGGTCGAAATACTAGGTAGCTCTTAGGTTGGACTAGGGGTTCCTTTTGAGTCAGAGTCGAAGTGTCTGTTGGGTTATCTTGGGGAAGACCCTAAAGATCTTGGGAGGTAGTTTCGAAAGAAGCCACTGCCTCCGCTGAGTGTCTTGCCTCTGTACGGCCAGTTGAGTCTTTGTCTGACTCGCCGTTGTTATCTTCATAAATGTACTTTTTTAGATATGTGTTGTTGTCGACAGTAAGAACCCTTTGCAGGCACTCTTCATGGTCTCCCTCAAAATGTATGAGGATGGAAGGATCCTTCTTCCACAAGCCAAGCTGTTGCCCCTGAATTCGCCCAAAATACGTGGACTAGTCGAATTAGGACACGTGGATCAGATAACATGTAAACATTTGATAAGTCTTTGTGCGCCACAAGGAAGCGCAGTTAGCGTGGGTTCCGGAGGAGGCACCCGGAGTACAAGGTACTCCGGGAAGCTCGCATGACGTGAAGCCTCTCCGGGATGTGTCAGATCTCTCTCGAGCAATCAAGTCGCATTTAATGCCGCATGGGAGGAAGCGTGTTGGGACTGTAACACGCAATAAAGTCTGACGGCACAACCCCCAAACAGCAGCGCTACAGTAATGATCATTTAAGTCTAGCGACGGCTACTCTGCGAAGAGTCACGTCAATCACAAGGCAAAAAGGACATTCTTCATAAAAACCCTACAGCACCTAGGGATTTGACCATGCATCACCCATGGTATATTCATTGGAAATGCCCAACTTTATGGATACTTACAGATACATGTGTAAGAACAATTCTAGGGATTACCCCACCAAAACACTATAAATACCCCCTCAAAGCTCATTTAATGGGGTCGAGAATCTTGGTTTGCAAAAGAGCAAGAAGAGAAAATACTCACCAAGAACATTCTCTGTATTTATGAGAAAGACATTCTCTCAAGTGTGGAATCTGTATTAAATACATCCATTAATAACAAAGACTCGTGGACTAAGGCTCATTAACGCCCCAACCACGTAAAAATCTTCATCTCACTTTCTTACAGCTCTTTATTATAATCATATTTTAATAGTTGCCGAAAATCTCGGTCAACACAAGCCATGTAGGAGCAATACGTAAGACAAGTTAATAGATCGAAGACGAATTGTTTTATCATGAGTCACTGAGTTGATAGCATCACGGATTCATTGTTTAGCAGTCTCTCTAGCCCTTTGCATGGCCCTTAAAACAATAAAAGCTTTACTCCCATTGGCCAGTTAGTGGGAAATTTTACTCTTCATCTCCTGAATAGTGTTCAAGGGAGCATTACTGGTGGCACAAACACCTTAGGTGATTATAACTTGTTGCTCATGTTTAACCTTCCAGGAGTCCTTTTCATTTGTCACGTGTTTGACATATTTATGCAAATCGTCAACTTGCCCTTGATCACTAGTCCCTTCTTGGGGACATTGTTTTGTAAAGGGCCCACCTGGTCTAATGAAGAAAGAAGAGTAGCATTTTTGTCTGCAAGCTACATTTCAAGCTTGTCCTTTACCAGGTTAGTCGTGTGGATATCACCCTAGAGAGCACTTGGATCTTAAGTTGGTCTAGCTCTGACTTATTCTTCTAATCTAACTTGGCTTTATACTTCTCAAATAGCACCCAGTATTTTTTGTTGGCCTTTTTGTCTGCAGCATCAATCTTCACCTACCACTCGATTGTAGCTTGCTCAATCCAACCTTTAGCATCTGCCTTGACTTTGTTTATAGTGTCGAGACCTTGATACTTGTTTGCGCGACTTCAGCAAGTAGTGCCTTATTCTCAAATTGTAGAGACTGATTCTTAGCATGTGCCTTGTCAAGCTCAACGACCATTTCTCCAACCTCTTTCAAGGTCATCTCGACTGTCAAAGACAGTTGGCAACACAAAAACATGAGCCTGCAGCACACAATTGTAATGGAATAAAAAGAAAGAGAGAGGGGAAAAATATAGGACTTACCCCTATAGCTTGTTGCTTTATTCCATGGGCAAAAGCAATAAGTCACTACTGTTGTAGGATGCCCACTTATCTGAAGTCAACTCCCTTGCACTGATAGCCGCTTGGTCTAATAGCTCGGCAGCAAAGACAACAACTTCTCTCTCTACTTTGGGCATCAGTCGATTACTCAAAGCCTTAGTGTCAATCATAGAATCCACGGGAGTAGCAGTGAAAATTCCCTCAGTAATCTCAGCTCTCTTCACGGCTGAGAGATTGTCAACCCTTTTTGGAAGGACGGACCTTTCTTTGCCATAGCGCCTTCTTAACAAACTCTCTACAGACTTGAGTTGCTTTAAAAGCTCCTACCAGGGTCCTTGGGCTTTAGAGGGAATTAAAAGTTAGGGAGGAACCCTGAGAAGAGTGGTGGAAAGTGGTTGACTCTGTTACTGCCTAGGGTCTGCCCTTGGCAGAAACAATGCCCACCAATTGTTCTTGTTGTTGGGATTGTTGGCGTTGTTATTGTTGCTAATGGTAACTTTGTTGAGGTTATTGTTGTTGGATATTTTGGTACTATTTTTGTGGTTGGATTGGTTATCGTTGTTGCTGTTGTTGGACTTGCGGCTACTGTTGTTGTAGTTGTGTTGGTGGTTGTCGTTGCTGCTGTTGGATTTGCTGCTACTGCTGTTGTGGTTAGATTTGTTGTAATTGTTTTTGTTGGTTTGGTGGATTTGGTATCAGTGGAGTAGAGGATCCTTGGAGATCACCAGTTCCCCCGGGAGAGAGCCACCTAATCGTATGGGACTTAGGCTTTTTAGTTACCCTATAAGACAGTGGCAGAGGAGTCTTACGCTTTAGGGTCTCAGAAACACCTTTCTTGGGAAACATAAGCCCATCCAAGCTATCTTTTGAGGCATTAGCGTTCTCTTTCTCTTCACGGGCTAATTCCTCCATGAATGGAGCATTCGCTAGGGCCTGCTGTCTTGGATGGCCTACTTGGTTCGCGCCACTCCCAGTGGCAACCAAATCTTTGGACGCCCCTCCTATCATACCAAGAGCTTTTTCAATCTCCGTGGAACCAGTAGGGGTGGGGCCTGTAGTGTTTTCCTTTTAAGGTGGAGATATCACCCCAACATCCAAAGAAGAAGAGGTAAGGGAGGCCTTGGCTTTTGAATCCAGGAAGCCCTGGACTTAACCTTTCCTAATCCCTTGGTTCCCCCCATCTTGGCAAAAGACTTAGCCAACTTATCGTTAAAATTTTTCAGCATTTTGCCTCAAGAGTCTCTACAAAAGCAACAAGCACATGTTAGCAAACCAATACCAGAACAGTAAAGTCAAAATTATGAACAACATTCAAACCAAATACTCTTAGAAGGGTGTGCATGTGGGTGCAACCATTCACTGAGTGGCTATAAGTTTCCCCGCGAACAAAGAGAGTGATGTCTGTCCAGCCAACAAAGCTGCCATATTCTCTAAAGGATGGAAAGGACATAGTTGAAAAGGGTCCACTACAATATTGTCTAAGGGAACTCTGGATTACTAGGACTCCTAACAATCTCGTCTATTCTATCTATGAATTTGCTCATTAGACACTTAACATGACTTAAATTCAAAAAGTAACTATCAAATCCTTCTTGATCCAACTAAAAAATATGATGGAGGTTGGGGGTATGCAAGACGCAAAAAGGCCTATTACCTCTCCCAAAAGTGTTGGCCCACAGAGTGCCTTCATCTTGATAGATTGCAGCATACCTTTCCTGGATCTCCTTAGCCTTAGTCAACGAATTTGAATGTCAGAGCTTCCAACTCTCTTCTAGAATATGATCCTCCTTGGCAGCTTCCATGACAAGTTTGGCCAAATCACGGGCCAATTTATCCCTAAAATCCTTAGGAGTTTGACTATGACCTTTGTAGCTAACATTATCAATGCTTTGGAAAGCCACAATGAGTCCATGCCTCCAAAGTAATGGGGTAGTGACAAACTCCTCCACTTTTAGCTGGTTTAATAAAGTCTTATACCGAGCCTTCTTTTTGATCATTTCCTCAATCTCGGCACTTCGAGGAACAAAATCTGTTAAAAGAAATAAAAAATAGAGCAGTTCACTCAGCATTTGAACCAAAATAGTAGACGAGAGAGAAAAATGAATTAAGACACTAGAGGAGAAAGAATGTTTACCTATGAGCTGGAAACTGAGGTGGAGAGTAGGCACCCTCTTCATTGGAAAGCCAGTAGAGAAAAACCAATATTCCTTGAGATTGTGGGTGCATTTGGTAAAGATGGTGGGACACTACGCGCCAGAGTATTTATGAAGCTTATAAAATCCCAATTTCTTACAATTAGTCCTCATTAGATGAGACTTCAGTGCATAAAAAACAAAATTTCCTCTGGGGAGGGCACTTCAAACTTTTTCATTTTGCAAAAAGTACACCATCCAACCAAGAGCTTGTAGGATGGAGGTATTAGCTGGAAGGAGCTATTCCAATGCGGTCGATGAAATACATGAAATAATGTCTAAGTGGGAGGTGAACTCGCTTTAAATATGAGACCAACTCCAGGCACTGAACCCATCCGTGCTCACGGAGGCACACTCCTCCGGAGTGGCCATCCTATGCCACATCAGCCGCAGAATGTAGAGTAGTCCAGCCCCAGTAGCATATGACTCAAGCATCTCGTACGAGCGTAAGTAATTTTCTTTTTGATCCATCTTCCAAATGGAATCATTAACCTTCTGGACACAAGGCGAAGCCCTAACTCTCCTTTTTCTATTAGACTTTTTGGGGGTGTCAGATGGGCTTTCTTCTAGGATAGTGGCCAATTGGTTTCCCTCTGCAAGAATCCCCTCTTGAGTTCCCTAAGTGGTTTCCTCCATCAAGAACATTGGCAGAGTTGCTTCAATCTCCACTACATCAAGGTGATACTCTTCGTTCAAATCCATCACTGACAAAAGAAAAAAGCACACCAAGCAATCAAATACCCACAATCTAAATGAGGAATTGGGTATCGGGGAAGGCTCCTCTAAAATTGTATGGAGAGGTCCCCACTGGATCCCACCGTTTCCAAGAACAAGTTTGTCACAAGAGACTCGAAATGACCAGTTGAGAACCCGTCAGAAACAACCGAAAATGACATCGACACAAATGACTCTAAAAAGCAGGGGCCATAGTGGATTCCTCACAACTCCCTGCATACCTAAAAGAATGAACTTTACAGAAGTACATTCGAGAATCTTAATTCTCCGTGCAGCCCTAACCTTAAATTCCTATCGGCATGTAAAACCTACGAGTTACTGGTGGACACATCCTAACTCGCTACACGACCAAAATGCTTATGGAAAAAGATTCTGCATACAAAAATCTTGTTTCTCCTAATATCGAGTGATCTATCAAGACCTTCGTACGTTTTGGACCTAGCCTGAGCTTAGCATTCATATCATAAACATGACATAGTGTAAATTCAACAAAGTGTTAGAGAACTTACATGGTGTTTGGATAGAGTTTGGAAATTCGTCATCCATATATGTCCAAGAATGTTGAACCCAGTCAATCAAACGGTTGTAGCCGACCTGACCGTCAAATTTTTTTCATGTTGGGGGTGAAGTACAGTTAGATTTAGGGGTTCAACATTTGGAAAACAAAATGAGGAAGATTATGGAAGTACTGAGTAAGGTTGTTTAATGCCTCTTACATTCGCCATTAATGGAGGCAACGTAATAAGAAGTGCTTGAAAAATAAAAGCTCTGGTTCAAAAAACTTAGAGGAGGGATTATGAAGAGTAAGGGTGATGGAAAGAGGAAAAATGAGTTCTTGGAAACTATTTATAATCCAACTACAATCTTGGGAAATCAAAACAAACAACCCAAATTTTTCCTCCCAAAAAAGCATCCTTTGATCCGACAGATGGGGAACCAAAATGACTGCATTTAATGTACGACCAGAATATTTAAACAAGTCTTTTATCTTGTACGCATTAATTGAGGGGTCACCTCAATTGTCATGTCATCATTACTAAAGGAATGTTATCCCAACGATCATGCAGCGTCAGCAGATAAATCAGAAGCGCTGCATGTGGACCACACAAATGACACATGTGGTTATCATGCCGATGCATGTTGGCAAATCATGGGATATATCTACGAATTTAGCCAGCGCCACGTGTCTGAGATTCCCCACTAGAAGCAAAAGAGTGTTGCAAGCTTTTAGACCACAAAGTGTCCTAAAAGCTTGAGGGTAAATATTATCTACATTTTTATAGAGCGAGACACATGGCATTAAAGGAAGAAACGCATGTCCATCTCCATGTAATTAGAATCCTAAGATACGGTTGGGAGGTCTTCCTGAACTAAGAGTCGTCCAGAGTAAGGGGATGGACGAGAGGTTACTTGCGTCAGCATGTGCTTCCCAAGAGCAGGATGAGAAATGTCCCTCCTGGACTCGGAAGGGTCTGGGAGAGAGACTCTTGTGGTTAACATCCGCATACACTAGGTCACCAAGTGTCAGTTATACTTTTCCTGACAGAATCAGATCTTGTCCCCTGCACTCGAGCATGGTAGTGCACGCATCACCACCCTCTTATTTACCAAGCGGACAAAATAGATTTCTACCCATAATGGAGCAAGTTTTGAGTGTCATGTGTCCTTCACTTTTAAAGGTTAAACTTTTGTGTGACATGTGTCCAAATAGTACAAAATTGTCCTCATTATCCAGCCGCAACACGCAAGGGCATAATGCTACCCACTAGATCGATCAATCAACTTTACATTGCATGTAATTTACCCCAATAGTGAGATTTAAGCAGAATTTTTAGATGGGTGGGGCGATCTATACCCATACCCAAAAGTATAAATTCCCCTTCATTTCTATGAAAAGAGGGCAAGCTAAAAATACATAGCAAAAACTCTGCTAAATTATCCTTGATCTTCTTCTTCTTTTATAAATTAAGAGGAAAGAGTTAGGGTTTTTTAACATAATACTGTAAATTCATCAATATTGTCCATCAAAACTAATAAACTGACTCGTAGACTTAAGTTTATTAATACCTGAACCACGTATAAAACATTTTTCTATCAATATTCTCCATTTATTTTTTTTTAACTCTTAAATATTTTAATTTTCAAAAATCTCGATAAATACTTAATTTTGCATATTTAAAGATCTCCATATTAATGTAACTTATATTCATCAATAGCTAAAGGGTACACAATATCAATCTTTGTAAATATATATTCATTATTTCCGCACTCAAAGTATTGTTGTTTAGTTTCATATTAATATAATATCTCCCACTCACAAAACGTGAGATAATGTTCATTATTTAATGAAAAATAGGCTTAATTAGCAAGTGGGATAAATTCATTAAATTAATATGTGATTGAATGAGCAATATAGGTCCTGCCGAATAATGAAGATAAACATCTCGATATAAAAATATGATAAATGTGTCAATCTCACCTAATCACTAATTCATACTTACGCTACCTAGTTGGACTTGGGTGCCCATATTTAGCAGACTATAGGAATGAAATCTAAACTTTTAAGTTACAACTACTCTATTCAATTATTTATTTATTTTGCAACATTTGAACTACTTTACACCATATATGTTTTATGTCTAAAATTATGATAAACAAGATATGATATCCCTTTACTTGGGTTGCACTTATCTATCGTTTGATCAAATGGTTATTTATTTTAGAGAAGTTGATGATGTAGGGTACCATATATTCATCTTTTTGTTGTAAAGGGAATATATTTTTTTCAATATGGTCTTTGGCATAATTGTCATTCTTTTGTTTGGTTTTTCACATAAATTAAAACTGTAGTGAAATTATTAGCATGGCTATCTAAAGTTTGTAAGAAAGATAGAGTAATCTTTGTTATTAAGAACTTCGATTGTCAAAATGAAGCGTTATGCCTTCAAGCGAAGAAGCAACGAGGCGTACATCATCAACCTCGGAAAGATAGGGGAAAAGCTCCAGCTCGCTATCAAGGTCATTGTTAATGAGTTCATGTCGAGACATCCTAGAATGTTATTGTTGTTGAAGGAATTTTTACAACACAAAAAATAGATAATAATAATAAATATATAATAAGTGCGAGTACTCGACTCAGAATAGCGAGTATTCAAATCAGGAACAAAAATACTTAGCAAAAGACTGGAAAAATAGTGAACACAAGAGGAATATAGTGGTTCAGTCAGATCTCGGTCTGCTTAATCCACTGTTGCCAAGATTCTGTTCTTTTTATTTCACGGCGGATCACTCATTTATATACAAAGCAAGTGTCCTATCATTTACACAAGGATTGCATTCATTATCAATCCGTTTATACATTGATTTACAATAATTAAGCTAAAAACGTAAACATAATAAATGAAGAACAGTTTCCAGTTTAATTCACTAAATACAGCAATGTATGCGACTTCTCTAGTGCGAGTTGGCTGTTCATATTCTTGCATAAGCTCGCTGGCTTAAGATGCATTCGAGAGTAGTTGAGTCCAGGATGTTTGCGATCTTGTAAAGTTGCTTTTACGAACATCATATAATGAGCTGATAGAACCAAGACATGCGAGTCTATATTAGTTTATCGAGGCTGTTGGGTCATCGGGACTAGCTCGCAACATAGAGAATTGATCTCTATGTTTTCGCAGGAGGATCGTGGGGATACGCGCATATATCTTGATATATGCAGGTTAAATTCATTCCTTGGTCCAACATAGTGCGAGTTATACGAATGCGATTAGACTTGGTCATATCCGCATCATCTCGCTGAGTCTAGTTCAGGCGAGGTTTGTACTCGAGGAGTCTCTCATTCACATCTTAGCTTTCCTTGGGGAAATTGAGTACACGTGTCCTTCAAATAGGAGTCTGGTCTCGAGTTTCTAGGTGAGAAAAATCTCACTATAACACATGCCCCTAGTTTCGCGACTGACAGATGCGGTCATGAGGGAAACTATAATCGAGAGGCAGGCGAAGAGATGTCACGAGGTAGTGACCTTTGGTTGTCCCATCAAGGGTTTAAAAAATGACGGCTGTAATTATTACATTTTATCCTACCTATGATCCCACGTCACGAAACTCTTCGGTTTCCGTGTAGGCGTGCCCATGGTTAACCGTTGGATGGAATGACCTTAAGCATTCTCATTGCCACGTGTCACGATCCCAATTAATGTGGGTCATTGGTATTTAAGCTCCCTGATACGAAACGATTCCCTTACTTTTCCCTCTCATTTTCATTTTCCTCATTTCATCTGAAACTCCAAAGACCCAAATTCTTCTCCCAGATTTTTGCCTTTCTTTTTGAATCTTCTAAGTTTCGAGGATATTTTTTTATCTGTTTGCTTTCCGCAGTACACGGGTACTCGCATATTCTACAGACTTAATCGTAATCTATTTTTTTTAATTACAACTTGGTGTAATAACTTTAAAAAAATGCTAAGGCAAAAAGTTTGAAACGTCGAGAAATCAATAACTCTTATTACAAGAAATCAATAGTACAAAGTAGGCTATATACCCCCTATACTTAGAACATTTATACAAATAAATTGACTAAGTATAAATACACGTCGAGTACTATTGATATATTGCGAGTACTACTGATAATAAAACTTCAGACTTTTGCCATTCCAAGCTCTTCGGATTGCAGTACCATCGAGTTCTGCAAGCCGATAGGTCGCATGGCCAATTTTTTCAGCGATAAGGTACGGTCCTTCCCAATTGTCACCGAAAACTCCATGTGCTGGGTTTTTTCGTGTTTGGCATGACTTTTTGCATAACCAAATCCCCTACTCGTAGAGTTCGTTCTTTGACCTTAGAATTAAAATAGCGAGCAGTTCACTGCTGATAGGGCACATTCTTCAGATGGGCCTGATCGCGCTTTTCCTCTAAAAGATCAAGTTGGAGCAATTGCTTATCCGTATTTTGACTGATGTTGAAAACATCTCTTCGTAGGGACCCTGCCCCGACTTCAACTGGTATCATGGCTTCGCACCCATAAGAAAGCGAGAAGGGAGTTTCGCCAATCGTGGATCGAGGGGTTGTATTATACGACCATAGAACTTGCGGAAGCTCTTCCGGCTATACCCCTTACGCTCTTCGAGTATTCCCTTAATGGTATGCTTAATTATTTTATTCACGGCCTCCGTTTTCCCATTTCTCTGTGGGTAGGCAACTGCTGAAAACACTTTTTTAATACCCAACTTATCGCACAGTTGGCGCATTTCCTTGCAATCGAATTATTTTCCGTTATCGGAGATAAGTTTGTAAGGGATGCCAAATCTGCTGATGATGGAATTATACACAAACTCTTGCAATTTGACAGCTATAATAGTCGCAAGGGCTTTTGCCTCGGCCCACTTGGTGAAATAATCGACTGCGACTACGGCGTATTTTACCCCGCCCTTCCCTTTGGGTAACTCTCCAATTAAGTCAATGCCCCAGACCGCGAAGGGCCAAGGACTTGTTATGGAGTTTAATTGGCTTGGAGGTTGGTTGGCTTACGTGGCTATCCGCTGACATTTGTCACATTTTCTAGCAAAGTTTGAGGCGTCTACTAGCAATGTCAGCCAATAATACCCTTGCCGCATTATTTTTAAAGCAAGGGAATTACCCCTGGCGTGGTTGCCGTAGATGCCACCATGTACTTCGCGGAGTATGTAATCGCACTCGGCTCCATCAATACATTTGAGCAACGGTTGGCTGAAGCTTCTGCGGTAAAGCCTGCCGTCATAAATGACATATCGAGCAGCTCTATACCGCAGTTTTTAGCCTCTATCTTATCTTCGAGTAGTATTTCTTTTTCCAAGTAATCTATTATTGGAGTCATCCATGTGACTTCTCTGGCAGTATTTATCTTCATTACTTCGGTTCGACTTACTGTTGGGTGAGTTAACACATCAACAGGAATTAAATCGAGTAACTCAGCTTCTCTTGTTGAGGCCAAACGGGCCAAGGCATCTGCATGAGAGTTATGAGCACGGGGTACTTGAGAAACAATCACTTTTTTGAATTTCTGCAGCAACTCACAAGTTAGGGCGAGGTATCTAGCCAAACGTCCGCCTCTAGCCAGATATTCTCCGTTCACTTGGCATACAGCGATTTGAGAGTCGCTGAAGGCTTGTAAATATTTGATCTTCATCTCAAGAGCGAGTTTCAATCCTGCAGTCAAAGCCTCATACTCGGCTTCATTGTTAGATGCAAAAAATTCAAATCTAAGTGCAGCATGTACCTTAAAGTTACTGGGGCTTATGAGTATTATACCACCTCTGGAGCCTTCGTTGTTGGAGGCTCCGTCAACATATAAAGTCCATCTTTCACTGTTTGGTACATCAGGATCAATTTTTTCTTCTATAAGTGCCACCTCAGTGCTCGGGAACTCAAGTATAAAGTCCGCCAGGGCTTGCCCCTTGATCGCAGATCTAGGCTTGTACGTGATGTTGAACTGACTCAACTCTACTGACCATTTTAACAATCTTCCTGAGGCCTCTGGTTTCGCCAAAACTTGCCTTAAAGGGTAGTTTGTTAAAACTTCAATGCTATGAGCTTGGAAATAAGGTCGCAATTTTCTTGACGCAATTACCAGGGGAAATGCCAGTTTCTCCATCTGCAGATAACGAGTTTCAGCGTCTAAGAGACGCTTACTGACATAATACACCGGGTACTGTTTTCCTTGGTCTTCGCGGATTAATACTGAGCTAATCGCGTATTCGGACACTGCGAGGTAGATGGATAAGATTTCTCCGGACATCGGTTTTGAAAGGATTGGGGGTCACCCTAAATGTGACTTGAGAGCTTGAAAAGCCTCTTCGCACATCTCAGCCCACTAAAACTTCTTATTGCCTTTTAAAATTTGAAAAAAATCTTTGCACTTATTGGAGGAACGTGATATAAAGCGATTTAAAGCAGAGACTTTACTTGTAAGGCTTTGGACCTCCTTTGGTTTGGTCGGAGATCGCATTTCCACCAAAGCTTTAATCTTCGCGGGGTTAGCTTCAATTACTCGCTGGTTCACCATAAACTTGGGGAATTTTCCTGATCGACACCAAAGACACACTTGAGAGGATTAAGTCGCATTTTATATCGTCACAGTATCTCGAACATTGCTTGCAAGTGAGTGACATGGTCCTCTGCATGTTGAGATTTTACGAGATAAATTGCCGAAATAAATATAAACTTTTTTTTTCTTTCTTTTTCTACTTAATCAACCAAAAATTAAAATCAACAAATTTAGAAACATCAATCGATTTTAAGAGGTTACTAAAAAATACTTTATTATTCAGATTTTTTTTAAAAAAAAATTATATAGTATTTTAAAAAAGTTATTTTAACAAACCATTTTGATAGATTCTTTTTTTTTTTAAATAACTTAAGAAGAAAGATGCTCAATGTAACTTTTTATTTTTTTTTTTCTATTTAATAGAAAAAAAAAAACTTTCAATTCAAATAAAATTAATTGGTAATTGGATAAGTGATATATTTGGTGTGATTTATCAAAAAAAACTCAAACAAACTTTAATATACCAATCAATTTTACAAGTTAGTAAAAATATCTATAAATTTATTATTGCAAGTAGAGGTAACATATTAGTATCTTAATCAGCAAGACAATATAATGTCACCTAAAATAAACAAAAAGTAACAAAAATGTATTTTAAACAATAAAATACATACTTTAATATTAAATTGAAATTATAATTTTAATAATACTAACGATTAAGTAACCAAAAGTTAGTGAATATATAAATTTTGTTTTAATTTAAAGTTTGGTTGTTTTATCTCTTAATAAAATATGAAAAGAGCTAAATATAATTTTTTTATATCACAGTAATCTTCCTCGGTGATGATTATGTTGCTTTTGAAGGTAATTTAAATGTTATTAAAAAAAAATAATTTAAAAGTATCTTAAACAACAATGTAACATAATATTATTTGAATTAAAAAATTTAATAATATAATTTATTTGTTTTATTAATTAGGTCATATTCTTATAATAACATGTAACTAATTAGTAAATATATTGAATTTGTTTAAATTTAAAGTTTGGCTACCTTATTGTTAACAAATTATATATAATAATAATAAAAAAAAAAAAAGAGGTTGCTTTTGAATATAGTTACACATTTTTTGTAACAACAAAAAAATATATACTTTTCACATATTCAAATGTTCACTTTAAAATGTAAGTCACAATAATACTATATTTAAACTGATTGTAAATTATTTTTAAAATAATAGAAAAGAGAGAGAAAAATAAGTAAAAAAACAAAATAAAAAGCATGGTACTGTTCAAGGAGACAAAAAAAAAACAAAGGAAATGTTTCCATCTCAAAACCAATTCTTGCCCGCAAGGATATGGCTCTGATACCATGTTGAGAATCATGGGGTTCCATCTCAAAACCAATTGGCAATGAGTGGAGTAGCCCATGTTCTTATATATGGCTCACATCTCTACCATTTATTCTATGTGGGACAATGTCCACAATAAGAAATGTATATATTTTTTGTAATTCGGTAGAGTAGGAGTAGAGGAGCGGTATCTTCATACTATAAAATAGTTGAGGGCGTTTGTGTAGTTACTTTATGATTTACGTATATTAACAAAAAATCCCCAATATAAAATTGTGACTAAAATTATATTTATGATAATTTTATTTTTTGGTAATAAAAATAGCATGATAAACCTTTCTCGAGAAAATCCTATATCATTTAGGTTGTATTTTGTTCGTGGTGATTCATGTACTAGTGTGTGCAGTGACGGACCCAGAATTTTTGTTTTGTGGGGGCTTATTTATTATTAAAAAATATTTATACTTATATTATAATCACTCTTACTATATTTATTTAATTTTATGGGGGCTTTTTTATTATTTTGGTTTATAATTATCAAATTAAAAAAAATACATTTAATTTTTTAAAAGGTAATATTTTTATTCGTGGGGACTATAACCCCACATTGATAAGAGTAGGTCCGTCTCTGAGTGTGTGTATATTGCTTTGGAATACTAAAAGGAATCTTTTTAATATGCTGAATGAAATATTATTGAAAAGTTCAAATATTAGAATTTCTTAAAACTAAATGAAATAAAATTGACTTCTTTTTAGTAGAAAAATTCACACATGATTCATGCTACAAAATACGGAATGGTATGTACAAGACATGTGTGTTTCAAAAGCAACATAAGTAACGACCAAATTCTATCTCATAAGTAAAATAATAAAAAAAAGGTTAGGTGATGTGCATTTCACACCGTCATACCTACTTAATTAATTGTTAATATTATATGTATTTTTAATTTTTTTTTATAGCAATGTATTTTTTAAAATTGAATATAGCGTCAAAATCGTTAAAGAAATTAAATATGAACGTAAGGATATGTTCATGTGACATATTTAATTTACAAATTGTTAAACTCGCTTCTAGTTAATGATGTTAATGGTGATGAGTTTTTAAACTAATTATTAGAAATTAGAACTGAAGAAATAGATAATTCAAAGAAATGAATAGAACAACACTTGGAGTTTTTTACGTTAAGGCGTTAAAGAATTTTAGTCCATGAGTCGATATTAATATGTATTTAGGCTAGAAAAGCTATTAGGAATACAATGAGTATAAGTTCTCTATTTTTGCCTGAGCATGTATTGCAAGAGAATTTAACCCTTATTCGAAGAATTTGTTAGGTATTTATATTATTTAGAGGCATTGTACTTGGTTTCCCTTTTCTCCTCTAATGGGTAGTTTATTTGAACAAAGTATGGTTGTTTCGTAAGGCCCAACCCATGAAAGGGTTGACAAGCTGACTAGGAATATATGACACGATCAAGCTGCCATTACCGTGTTCTATAATTGTGGGTAATTAATTATGAATTAATTACTTGATCTCCATTTTAGGTAATTTTTCTTTTTCGCTTGATACGATCTTTTATCGGAGATTTGAGGAGAGTTAATTCCTTTTTTTGTGTGCTCGGATAGAAAGGGAAACAGGACTAGTCTTCCAGGAACACGCTGTCTGGCCCTCCAGAATCACGGTATTAGAACTCCTTCTAGATACGGGCTGCCCTTGGCAGAAGCTATTGCCTAAGCATGGAGCTAAGATACCTTCCTGAAAGGTCTTATCTGAGTTGGGCTTGACCCAGGTTATCTTATTTGGGCCCACTGGTGGGCTTTAGATGCTAACCTGGAGTCCACATGTCCCTTGCTGGAAACACGGATAACATTTACCCCCAAGCTTCCAGAATACTGCGTATTGTGGTAGCTAGTCCTAATCCATATGAGTGAACATGTGGAGGTTTAAAAATAATATTCTTGTTACTTTCTAGGTGTTAATTGGTCACGAAAGGCAAAGTTCTGCCTTTAATTTTAGAAATAAACATGGTAGTCATCTAGTGGTGGAGGAGCACATAAACTGAAGAGTTTCTTTCCAAGAAAGCTTTTACTTCAACGGTTGTTCATTATTGGCATGAAAGTTAAGAAAAGCATTTTTATCATTGATTTGTGCCTCGATTCTAGAGTGCAATAATTACTTGACATGCTAGGCTTCTAAACCTCCGAGTCGTTGGATGTTTTTATAATTTTAGAGATACGATCTTGGATCATTCATTCTTCTTCACGTGGATAGCCACCTTAGGTATAAATACCCTTAGAAGATACCATTTACCACTTTTCTCCCAATTTTCTCCCAATTTCAGATTTTCGGTCGTTTGAATTCAAATTTTCTTGAGAGCCTGAAGAGTTTTAGCACTTAATGAACCCAGCCTTCGACAACCCTCTTTAAATTCCCTTTTGTCTGAGAAATTATCATCCAAATTATTCACCCCTTGTGATCAATCATTTCCAGAGGAGTGAGTTGGCAAACATCTATTTTCACTCTGAAATTGACTCACTGATTTCCCTAGCCAATCGTATTCGTGCCAGGTGTGCTCGCTTACCTCAACCAGAACCAGCGAAGATCAATTTGGTGACTTCGATTCAATTAACAGGTTTGTATTTGTCTACCTTCTCGCCTTTAATTGCGTTTTTAAATCCACTATGGAATGTAGGATTTGCATGTTCTCTTCCGAATGAAATTAGGATTTATTTGGCTTGTGATTAATACCATTAGTAGTCTTAGGTGTGATAGACTATATTGCCTTTTGGGAAATGATTATGTTGCTGCAGAAATGCTGGCAAAACTTCTCCATGCTCAGAACAAAAAAATTTTGCAACACAAAATTCTGAAAAATAATGCATATATTCAATAGAAATTGCATAAAGAAAGAAAAAGATAACTTGCTCACTGTTTGAAGCTTTCTGAATGTGCTTGGAGGGTTTCAGCGATGAAGATTCCAATAAAGTTTTCTTCGAACATTTGAGAATGAAGAAAGAAATTTTTGCTCTGGTTTTTTAAAAAATGAAATGGCTAAAAGAGTCCCACTGAAGCTTGAAACCCCTTTTATAGGCATGTGGGAGGGATAATTAATCCAAAATTTGAATTTTTTGGGTTTCTCCTAAAAATTGAACGTTAGAACTCATTGCAAATGGTATAGACGTCACACATGCAGTGTCGTGCAACCTCAATGCGTAATTTAAGGTACAACTTTCAAGATAGAATTAAATGTCCCAGACATCGAATAGATGCACGATCAAATCATGTCGGATCAAAGATGGAAACAAGACACACGTCACCCATTCGATCAGCTTTGTGGCCGAGGAAGTCCACATGCGACCATAAAGATTCCGCGTGGACTTGCAGGGAAAATGTTACCCAAATTTCTTGACAATGACATGGCATCTATCTAGGTGACACGCGGAGTACATTTCCTAACTTGGGCAGATAATTCTACTCTTAGTTAGTCGTACAGGAGGAATTGATTCTAAAGCTCACAGATAGAAGTTGTGATATCTGAGCAAAGTAAGAATGTATATCCGACCAGCTTCCATCACACAGGTTGTTTGCATGCATGGACCAGGAGATGCAAGTTAGTAATTTCAGAGATATATCTCAAATATCTCCAAGCTTGCAAGTCACAGCATAATTCCTAAATTCATGGGATAGATTTGTATCTTCAGAGAAGAAAGGCAATCAACCTAAGTTTCTTACTTCCTTATTGTAATTATGAAAGTTAAACTAGTTTTCCATTTTTTCTTATTGATTTAAGGAAACTAATTTCATGTAATTAATCCCTATAAATAGTGTTCTCATTTCACTATTCAGGGACACGATTTTATTCAAAGAAAAAACACTTAAGAGAAAAACTTTAATCAAAGAGTAAATTACTCAGAGATCATTGTAAGAGCTTTCAAGAGATATCAAGGCATTCTTGTTCATCTTCTCATAAGTCAATACAATCAAAGGGGAGTAGACTATTATCAACTATAAGGGGCCGAACATCTATAAATTCTAGTATTTTCTTTGCTTTATATTATTTATATTCTATTATTTAATTTATTCTCAATCACTTTAATTTGACTCATTATCGTTGGCTAAAAGCGAGGTCAACAAAGTTCAAGGGTTTAAATTCTAAACATTTAAAATATATTTTTTGAACATATACCAATAAAACTTATATCTAATGACTTAATCATTAAAGCCAACTTTTTCAGTATTATTTTTTCTTACTTTAGACTATATTTAATATCATAAAGTATAAGATTGTATCAATTTTAACATGTTATGCCACATAGAAAATAAAGTATGCCCTATCCCTTACAAAAAAAAGTACTTATAAAAAAATACGCACCCTCCTTTACAAAAAAAAGGCATGCCCCTCAATTTAAATTAAAATTTCTCTAAAATACTCATAAGAAAGTACTACTATATTAGAGACAAAAATAACAACCCTACTTGCTTAATTACTACCAACAAATATATATTCTTGGGTATTTTGGTACAAGATTTGGGCACGTTTGGAAAGCTAATATGAAATTGTAATTAGGTGCAATTGAAGGTTTACATAGTGTTACATTTATTTGACTACATAATTACACTGTAACTGTGTAATTAAAAGTAATTGAGAGACTTCAAACTCTCTAATTCTCATACACTCTCTAAAAACTTTTCATTTTAAATATTAAGTACTAAAATTAATATTATTATTTTCTTATGTAATTACTAACTATTTTGCAAAACAAGATATTAGAAATTCATAAGTAATTGACATCTCATATCTAAATACATCTTATATTTTAAAATATGATGTAATTATTATGCTGTGTGTTGACCTCAGATTTGACCAGCAGGCACCGGAGTCGTATTTATTACTGATGTTTACCTCGTGTTACACAATAAGAATAAAAAAGTAAAAGAGACACAAGATTTTATAGAGTATCGACCCCCTGAGTTAGCGGGTAATGATCTACTCTCCTTTGTATTAATACCAAAGATAGTACCACTCAGATCACAAGAGTTGTGGAATCTGAAGTGGCTATCAGAGAGAGAGAGAGAGAGAGAGAGAGAGAGAGAGAGAGAGAGAGAGAGAGAGAGAGAGAGAGAGAGAGAGAGAGAGAGAGAGAGAGAGAGAGAGAGAGAGAGAGAGAGAGAGAGAGAGAGAGAGAGAGAGAGAGAGAGAGTATGCCTATGGCGTATGAGAAAGAAGAGAAGAAAAAGTTGAGTTTTAGACTTAAAGTTTGAGAGCTTAGAGACTTAACACTTAGAGAATTAAGGTTAGGCTAATGCTCTTTATATAGTAGAGCTAACATGAAGATTAACCACTAATATCCCTTCAAAATAGGAAAATAAAGTCTTATTTACATAATTAAATAATAAACTTTAAATGAGTTAATTACCCCTCCAAAATAGAGAAGTAGCTGATATTTCCCCTATTTTTGAGTTGTTGAAGCTTAAATCGCAACTTAACTTGTTATCCATAGATGAAGGCTCTGACCGGCCATGCACTTGCCAGGTGTAGGCTGGCTGGCCCCACAAAGTTTGGAGGCTGGCCAGCCAACTCCCTTAGGATTACTGGTTCGTCATTTTTTATCCCTCTTAAGTATTCGGACCTTCCGTTAGTTGAAGTATTGAGTAGATGACTTGATCTTCTTATTGACGAGTTATACTCTTACGTGTCATTGATCTTGGCCACGTGAACATACCACGTCAAATGAATAAAAATTACGATAACAATGTGTAGTTACTAATCTAATAAGTATCCTTGCTAAATTTCACCATTCTTCGTTCCACTAAATTATTTGAATTGAAAATCTAATAAATGTTAGAGAGCCACTCACTAACTCTATACCTTTTTTTCTCTTTCCATATAAATATAAGAAAAAAGACATATAAGTAAAAAAAAATATATAAGTGAGATAAAAAATTAGAAAGAAAGAATAGAAAATGCATTTATTTATTGTGTGTGGTATATAAATAGAAAAAAATATATTTATTTATTGGTTTTAAATTACTAATATAGTATTTTTTTAATGTAAAAATAAGTTAGTAATATATATATTTTTATATATAAAATGTATCTATCTAACCATATTTTTATTGGTTTAAAGAATATAAAAATATTCTGTTAAATTTAATAGTGTTAGTAGGATTAGTTTTATAAATGTATATAAATATTAATATTATTTATTTTATATTAATTTAAATATTTTAGATTAATTATAATATATAAATATTAATATTAATATATTGTTTGTAGTATTATTATTTTTTATTGTTGTTTTTAATATTAGGAGTACGTTCAATTTTAATATTTTTAAACTTCATATTTATTTTTTCAAATTTTTCAAATTTTAAATGTTATTTTTTTTAAAAAAAATTAATAAATAATTTCTTTTTAATTTATAAATTTTAAAAATACAGTATTTTCCTTTGGGAAAAAAGATTGCAGACACCATTCAATAATTTTCTCTCCACGTTTTTTTTATACCAAATTTTAGTTTTACTTTTCTTACCTATAGTTTCTCTCCTTCTATTCTTTTTCTATACCGAACATTTTTATACAAATATATATTTAAAAAAAAATACAAAATGATTTTTAATTTTTTATATTATACATTTTTTTTTGAGTGTAAAAGTTATCAAATTCTTAATATATGTATTTAAAGAAAAGTCAGAAAAAAATATATTTGGTATTTTTCTCAGAAAATATATAAAGATATTATTATATTTCTTAATTACTTGGTACTCTATTAAAGAAAGAAATCATAAAGTAAGTTTTACACAATAAAATAGGAAAGCAAAGTCTCTACTAAAACTTCAAAATCTATGATATTAGTAATGTTTCCTTTCGGATTGTTGACATATAAATTAGATTCATTTCCCTAGCTGGTACGCAATTTATATCCCAATCTACAAATAAGTTACATAATATTTTTTTAAGGAGAGTTACATAATGTTTTAAAATTTTAAAAGAATATAAATTATAAAAGGTATGTATTACGAATTGATTAATGGTATAGGGTGGCACAGCTTTTGGAAAAGCTAAAAGCTGGTTTTTGAAAAAACTGTGATAAAAATATGTTTGACAAATTGTCAAAAAATAGCTTTTTGAAGAATTTTTGGAGAAGCTACAGCTAAAAGCTAAAGCTGTTCCGACCCAACTTTTAGAAAAAGTTGTTTTGATTAAAAGACTATAATAATTTTTTTTTGTACTAAAACCATATTTACTTCTTTATTACATATTAAAAAAATAAAAAAAATTAAAATAAACTAATTATAATAAAATAAATAATTATTAAATCTCTTATTTTTTAAAAAAATAATTTATATTTTATTTTAATATTAACAAACAACATCAACCTAGAATTTTTTTTATATACTTGAGTTTTTAATTTTTTTTTTACATTTGATAAAACATATTAAACAAATACTATAACTTATTTTTATCAAATGTATGTAAATTTATATTTGAAAAAAAAATATATAAAAAATAAAATATTATATAAAATAAGTTTTTACATATTTGTGATTATAATAAACTAGATTATAACATTATCATTATCATTATAATAGATCTTAACAACTCGCAGTACTTTAATCTACCAAACACTTTTGCTACAGCTGTTTTTTCTCACAGCACAACTACAGCTGTTTTTTCCCACAGTACAGCTGTGTCAAACTGGCCCATAATAGATAATGGGTTATCAATACAGGGAATATCCCTTTATAAAAAAAAATAAAAGAAAAAGGAATATGTCAAGTATAGAGGGCAATATTGAGAAAGAAATGGTTGGTTCATTTATGTAAAATAGGGTTAGCTTTAGGTAGGAGTAAGGGAGAAGGAGTTAAAAAGGAGGCTAATGGTAATGTTGCAATGCAACCCTAATTATGAAACTATTCATTATTCACCTCACCTACCCACATTAACAATTAACAATTAAATAACTCTGAAAATCACGTAAGTTCCCAACTTTCAACAATGAAACGCGTTTATCAATTATTATTATTATTATTAATTTTGTAAATAAAATAAAAGCATATGGATAATAAGAAATCCAAACAAATGAAAGCTGGCTATTGGTTTTGGCAGTGGCCAGTAAAAACTTCAAATCAAAATATAATATAAGGTCAAAGTAAGGTAACAACTGTGTCGTTTTGTCCACGTAGGCAATTTCCTCGTGCTGTCTGACCGGCTATTTCCGGTTTACTTACTTCTTTGCAGTTGGATATGCAATTGGGAAACTTGTATCTCTTCTTTCCCTATAAATAGAAACTGCTCTACTTATGTTCCTTTTTTTTCCTTTTTCTCCTCCTATTATATACTTATAAATACTTTTCTCAAAGCCGACTTTTCTCCAGCCAAGCCTGCCATTTTCCGATCACTCGCCGGATAATTTCTTCCTTCTTTCTCGCCATTCTCGCTCTCCTCTAAGGTCGAAGCTGTTCACTGTTTTTCTTCTTCTCTTTCTTCTCTGTAATCTAATCCTTTTGAAGTTTTCTTTGCGAAAAGCCACACAGATCTGCTTTCTGTTGATACAGATTTATTTTTTCTTTCTGATAAAAGTCTGATTTAGTCTGCTCCGGTTTCATTTTCATACTGGCTGATCTTGATCTACCATTATTGTATTATAATATCCTTTATAAAATTCTCAAGGTTAATTTCGTAATTCCGTCCAGAAAGTTTAGCCGTTCGATTATTTTTATTATTATTATTTTCAGATTCTGATTTTCCGGGTTTCTGAACTTTTCCTACAGATTTACTAAAACCATTCAGTAAATTATTTAATGATTTTAAACCCTTTTTCTTTTTAATTTTTTACTACACTGTTTTTGTTTTCATCTTAGTTGTTGTTGTTTTTTCTTTCCTATTTATTTATTTATTTTTTATTTTATCCATTTTAAGTTGAAAAGTTGACTTTTGAAATTACTCCAAAGTCTCCGGTGTTTAGAGAAGTTAATAGCTTTTTTTTTTTTTTTTTTTTTTATCTTCTTCTTTAATTTCTGTCAAAATAAAAATTACCCTAATTATTTTAATTTTGTACAAGAAGGAAAGTGGTAGTTGTTGTGTTTATTTAATTCTTTTATAATGAGAAGTTTGGTGCTTTTAAACGCTCAGATTTCGGTAGCGAGAGATTATTGGGAGAGACATGGATGGAGCCAACAGAGAAACGGGGCTAAGAAACGTGGGCTCTCATTGCTCCATCTCTGATATGGATGACTACGATCTCTCTCGGCTTCTCGACAAGCCCAGGATCAACATTGAAAGGAAGAGGTCTTTCGACGAGAGGTCACTCAGCGAGCTCTCTGTTGGTCTCGGCAAAATGGGATTGGACAACTTGGATAGCTCCTCACCTGGTTACCGCTCTGGTTTTGACACTCCGGCTTCCTCTGCTCGTAACTCCTTCGAGCCACATCCAATGGTGGCTGAGGCATGGGATGCCCTCCGCCGTTCTCTGGTCCACTTTCGTGACCAACCGGTTGGTACCATTGCTGCGTATGATCATGCTTCGGAGGAAGTTTTGAACTATGATCAGGTCTTCTCTCTGAACGATTTCTTTTACCTTACCTTTACAAATATTGTTTAGTTTGATGGTACTTTAAGATCCAATATAGCTATATAATTTCTGATGTGTATATAAAATTGGTTGAATTTGTTGTTTGAACATTAAAGACGCCCACTTTGACTGTACTAATCTGTAATAAAAAGAATTGTAAAGATACTAATGGATAATAGTTTGGGCAAGAATGTAAAGATATTGAATAAGGGAAAGTTGGTTTTTTTTTTTTAAAAAAAAAAAATTGCTATTCCTTTTACAGTCAATTAAGGATAGTAACATGGTCATACATTATGATATTTACATCTACAATATAATGAAAAAGGAAGTTAGCAAAAGCCTCCGTCCTTACAAGTTTTGTTGGTTATTATCAGGTTTTCGTACGTGATTTTGTACCAAGTGCTCTGGCTTTTCTAATGAATGGTGAACCAGAAATAGTGAAGAACTTTCTTTTGAAGACGCTGCAGCTTCAAGGGTGGGAGAAAAGAATTGACAGGTTCAAGCTTGGGAAAGGAGCTATGCCTGCTAGCTTTAAAGTTCTTCACGATCCTGTCCGGAAAACAGATACCATTGTTGCAGATTTTGGTGAGAGCGCAATTGGTAGAGTTGCTCCTGTTGACTCTGGTTTCTGGTGGATTATTCTGCTTCGTGCGTATACGAAGTCAACAGGGGATTTGACTCTGGCGGAAACACCTGAGTGTCAGAAGGGAATGAAGCTTATATTAACCCTTTGTCTGTCAGAGGGTTTTGATACTTTCCCAACTTTGCTTTGTGCTGATGGGTGCTCTATGATTGATAGAAGAATGGTAAGACTTCTCTTGCTTTTCCTTCTTTACCTGCTTTTCAATAAATCTGAATCATACTTGTTATGGTATTTGAGTTCAGGGCATAAATGATATTTTAGCAGCCACTTAACTTATATTATGCAGCTTAAAGTAGCATTTTTTTTTTCTTATTTTCGAAATGGAGCTTAAAGTAGCTTGAGTAGCTCCAAACTTTACCTTTTTTATTTTGTTCAGTGCCGACTATGGAATGACATTTATTTGAATTCATAATGGAATGCCATTTTTACCCATCGTCTTTGGAGGGATTGTTTTTATTTAAAATGTTGGTATGATGATTTCGCAGTTATAATAATGTATTTAAGTTGGAGTTTATTTGCATAGATTTAGCTGAATGAAATTTGAGTACAGAAGTTTCCATTTTGTACACTGATATTTGGATTAAGCATTAAGCATTAAGCCTGTCTTTGAAGGAGATCAATTAATAACTTTAATTAAGAAATTTCCTATTAGCTTCTCTATTCACTTTTGTTTTTCTACAATTTTAGGCTATAACTATATTTTTTTTGGATGTATCACCAATATATTTCTTTGTTCCGTAATCCCTTGCATTCTTGGTTATTTATAAATGAGATTTCTAGAAAAGCAGGTGATGTTTTTTTCGTGAAATTTTTAGAAGCCTTTTAATGGAGTGCAGGTCTCCTTTATTTAATTCTTTTTTTTTTAATATATATTTTCCGTTAAATTTATTTAACGCAAGGACAAATTTACGGTAAATGATTTTACAGATCTTGTATATAATGAATGAAATGGAAAGGTTCTTTCAACTTAAACTGATTGAAGTTAAGCAAAAGAGCTTAACCTGATTGATTAACTTAAGAGTTTCTCATTCTAATTTTCAATTCTGATGTATTTTAAGAGTGTTTATTTTGATGATGTGGGATTGTAAAGTAACATTTGCTTTTCCAAACACTAGTCTTTCCTTTTCGGCAATAACTCCATTTTAGTTTGCATTTTTCATATTGTCTTAAATCCAAACGCACAAGGGCTAAAGTTCTTTGTAATGGGTAGTCTTTATCTCTCTGGTCAAGGAAACACCTTTATTTATTATTGAGATCCTTATCTTTTAAGTTGTATGAAGAAACACATCTTATTCAAACTTGTGATAAATGAGTTGTTTTCTTTTGTATCAGGGCATTTATGGTTATCCTATTGAAATTCAAGCTCTCTTCTTTATGGCATTGAGATGTGCTTTGCAATTGCTTAAACATGACGCAGAAGGAAAAGAATGTATAGAGCGAATTGTTAAACGTTTGCATGCTCTTAGCTATCACATGAGAAGTTACTTCTGGCTTGATTTTCAACAACTAAATGACATATATCGTTACAAGACAGAGGAGTACTCACACACAGCAGTAAATAAGTTTAATGTGATCCCTGACTCAATCCCAGAATGGGTGTTTGACTTTATGCCGACTCGTGGAGGCTACTTCATTGGTAATGTCAGTCCAGCAAGGATGGATTTTCGTTGGTTCTGTTTAGGTAACTGTGTTGCCATTCTATCTTCTCTTGCTACTCCAGAGCAATCCATGGCTATCATGGATCTTATTGAAGCTCGTTGGGAAGAGTTGGTTGGTGAAATGCCTTTGAAAATAGCTTATCCTGCAATTGAAAGTCACGAGTGGCGAATTGTAACCGGTTGTGATCCAAAGAATACCAGATGGAGTTACCACAATGGTGGATCCTGGCCAGGTTTTACTTTTTACTTTCTTCAATTTTCCATTTCTTATAATTACAATTTTATTAGATAAAGCTTGTAGTTGTCACTGTGAAGACATGTCATTTAGTGTAGAAATCAGAACTGTGCATACCCTTAGTCTTGAAGATCTGTTTATAGTGAGAGATACATTTTAGGTTCAGTTATCTTGATAGTAATTGTGAATTCTTACTAATCAACTTCATAGACATACGATTTGGATATCACTTAAAACATAATAATATGGCTCAATTCTCTACTATTTATTCCATGTGGGATAATGTCCACAATACACGTACTACGTACTGTACTGCAAGCAATTATGCAAACGGAAATACCCTGTACCATTCATTTAAGAGAATAAATCTAACTTTTTGTTTTGTTTGTATTTTAAACTGTATGTCAAGGTTTTTACTTCATAATATTCTTTGTATACTCTATTAATTGCAACCCCTTTATCTTATGCTTTAACTGTGTATACTCTATTTTAAACATGATTCAAAGTTGAGCTTCATATATGTTTGTACTCGTAAAAACGTTTTTGCAATATCTTCTGTTTTTCATTTTGAGTGCAGTTCTGCTGTGGCTTCTGACGGCTGCTTGCATCAAAACCGGGCGTCCACAGATTGCAAGGAGAGCTATTGAGCTTGCTGAGAGCCGCTTACTAAAGGATGGCTGGCCAGAATATTATGACGGGAAGCTTGGTAGATATGTTGGTAAACAAGCGAGGAAACACCAAACATGGTCAATTGCTGGATATTTGGTGGCAAAGATGATGTTAGAGGATCCTTCTCACTTGGGGATGATCTCCTTAGAAGAGGACAAGCAGATGAAGCCTCTTATTAAGCGATCAAATTCTTGGAGTTTCTGAAAAACTCGAGGAAAGTTGAACAAATGGGGAAAAATGGAAGGTGAGCAATGTTTTTTTTCAATACAAAAAAGAGACTATTCTTTTGTGGCTTGTTCTTGTAGTAGATTTGGGATTTTGGTTTTGTGTACAACATCTGCTCAGACTACGTTTTTGCTCTAAAAATAAAAAGATACATTTGAGATACAACTTTCTTTACCCCCTGTTTAAAACTGTGGCTACAATCTGCAAGTGGGCATATTTTGCCTAATAAGTAATGGTTTTAGTCGAGCTTGTTTTGCTTGCTTTTGATACCAAAGACACTGATTTTATTTAATGATTTTTCGTACCAACTTTTCAATTACTCTACCTCAAATTCTTCTTTCAGCTTCTCATTTTTAACACTTTTTATATGACTCGATAATCATTTTTTGGTATGGTAATATTCAATTATTGATAAAAGGCTAATTAGTAATTTTTTTTCCCGAACTTTGACATGTACTTAATTATGTTCCCTGAACTTTTTTGGCCGTCAGAAAAACTAATCAGAAAAACTAATAATTAACAATTTTTAAAAAGCATTATTATTATGAGTTCTGTAATACATCCTTATGTGGGGTCGTTAACTTTTTTTTTCTCCTTTCAATAATAATTTTTATTGTAGTTATAGGGAATTCTTACAAATTCCCAATTTTAATAACAGATTATCGTGTCAAAAATAAAACTCAAAATTTATTTTTACGTGCATATAGAAATTAAGCCAAGAACAAGCTATTTAAACTCTATTTTCGATTTTATAAATTATTTAAAAGTTTTAAAAACCTTACCATCATCATTTCCTTTTTAAACGCCCCACGTTCAATCTATTTATCTATACATCAAAAAAAAATTATTATTATTAGGATGAATGGTGGGCAAGATAGGGGATTGGTTTTCAACTTATTAACTCATTATTTTTCCCTTAATTTTTAAGAATGGTATAATGCATATGTACATCATGTAAAAATGTTATACCTGTGTTGATGTCCTATTGATGTTCTACTGGTACCTCACGCCACTTTTATGCGCAGAAATATTATGGTGATCGTTTTTTGTAGCGCTTAATATAGTTATAGCAAACATTTTATACGATTTGGAAATGAATACTTTATAGCGTAAAAGATAGTCTTAAACAATTTGTTAGACGAAGTAGTTGTTTTAACACTAAATTATTTAGAATTTTTTAAAATATATATAGTTATATATGTTATAACTATAATAAATATCGTTATCAGAAAGAAAAAAACTATGTTATGTGATTTAAGCGCTCTTATAATCATTTTGTTGGTTTCTTTTAATTATTGAACATTTATATAGCCTACTTTTTATCCTTCTTTCTTTAACGTTTAAATTTTCAAAGCAAAAAATGTATTTATTTCTGTTTACTTTGTATGTGAATATATTTTCAATACTTTTGCAATCTCATTAATGTTAATTTTCGTAGAATACTATTTTTATTTCTGTTAACTTTGACGTATTTTGATGTATATTTAACAAGTTTTGACGTATTTTGACATATATTTAACAAGTTTTGACGTATTTTAGCCATTTGAGATGGGATACAGTGTCAACGACTGACTAAAATAGGGTAACTTTTGACGTAATTTTTGACTTAAAAACCGTCGAGATAGGGTAATTCATTATGTATGCTTAACTAATCTTGACATTTTAACTCCTGAGATAACTTATACTTAGTGGTTAATTACGACGACGCGCTTAAGCAAGAGAAATAATAATATATATATATTTTAATTTTACTTTAAATATGCTTGTATTTACGGTATTTACAAATACAAATTACAATGTAATATTATCTAATAAAATCCTATTAATTAAACAAAAGCTCATAATATATTATGTTAGAAAATAGTTGAAGTATGACAAACATTATATTTTCCAGCAAACAAAAAAACAAAAATATCCTAAGATTATATTGGCATATACTCAGTTAAGTAGTTGATTTATTATTCACGCACAATATTAACCTCATTTATTATATTTTCAATCTTACAATGACATTTACAATATCAAAATTAATATCAAATTTTATGTTAGTTTTTTGGTTATTCAAAATTGATCCAATTCGAATGCACAATAATAGGTTAAGTACTCACATATTTCAGAAGATATTTTTTGTAGTTTTCTGCCATAATTAAGTCTCTCATTAGCTCCCTTATGAAAAATCTCACAGGATGCTATCAAGTTGCCTAGCACCTTTCATATACATATATTAAATATCAATCTTTAATCTATAAAAGAAATGTTGAAATAAAATAATTTTCAATTTCAGCCTTATTACCTTAATTGGAAACAAAAGTTATGCTCTATACCTTTTCTCTCATACTATTCAAAGTATTATGTATGCCAAAATGCACTTAACAACAAAATGAGTTTTCAATTAAAAATTTTAATTCATGATTTATTAACTTTATAAGGTTTGTATATTAGATAAAGTTAAAATAAAATTAAGGCTAATTAGTAATTTTTTCCCCTGAACTTTGACATGTAGTAAATCGTGCCCCTTAAACTTTTTTGGCCGTTAAAAATTCTCCCGAACTATTGAGATGGTCTCCTCTCAGCCACCACCATTACAGGATCAGTTTCCGACCCACTACACCGCCCAGCACAAAGGCAGGGGAAGTAGTTGTTGGACAATAAATCCAACCCCCGCGTCAACACTAGCACCGGAGTCTCAAGCTAGATTGAGTCGATATACCTAACAACCTTTCCTGAGTTAGTCATCGTAACCACATCAGGTCGTAGCTTCTTTGCCAGGCCCAAACACCTCTTGCATCTCGTCATGTCTGTGTAGTTATGTCCAGTGGACGGCGAGGAGCACGATCTTAAGGATACCAATGGCCGGTCATCTTGCCAAGGAGTTGGCTAGCTAGATTTGGGTTTTAGGGGTGAGCGTTTCTAGGCTGCGTACGTTCATCTTTTGCACTTTCTTTGAGCGCCTAAGGATGTAGACCCTTGATCTGAACAATATCTCAGGCCAAGACCCTCTTGACTTTTGGCCAGACCCTATCAAGCAGTCAGGTGGCCTTCCTTCTTCTTTCTTCACATGGACTCTTCCTTTTACAGGGTTGCGCCGGCAGTCAGCATGCATGTTTTTTTTCCTTAGCTCTCAATGAAAGTACCAAAATGTTTTATCGAGTTTTTCGGCAACCAAATAATTTTAGAGCTTAAGAAAGTAGTTATAGAGTAAATAACAAAATAACAAATAAGAGATTTTTACGTGATTCATGCGTTAACTATCCTTAGTCCATGAGTCCATTTTATTAGGCTCATCGGCCGATAACTGTTTATACAAATAGAGATACAATGGACTAGAACTCATTTCCACTGTGTTCCTCTTGAAGAAGAGGAAGCTTAGTAGATATATTTTGGAGTTGATTGTAGGGTTACAAAATGTGTTTGCTTTTGATCATGAAGAATCGGTCTTCTCTCCCCAAAGAAGGTCCTCCTCTCTTGTGCTTTGTTTGGGGTATTTATAGGCCGGCTCTTTTGCATGGGATGCCTTGGACGGATCATCGTTGGGGAAAATTCCCACCGTCAGATTGGTAGGTGGCGTATTTCCCATATGGCATTTAAGGGTGTCAGACCGTACGAGTTGGGCCCTAGATGCGTGTCATCTTAGGGCTACTCCCTTTTAAATTTCCCTTATCCCTAGCCATTGGATCATTTGGGTCAGGTACATAAGGACACACATGCTCTGTATGATAGCGTGTCATGGGAGACAACCATTAACACCGTACCTACGAAAGCCTAGCTAGTCCAACGGGTCCATAGTTTGACACATATGGGTGAAACTTCCGCAGGTAAAGAGCATAACCCGGTTCACCGTGTTTCAGAATGCCTAGGGCCCTCTGAACAATCCATGCTCCTCGTGGGGGTTGATAACTTTAGCTCCTAGAATGGATGGAGACTTTATTTCACGGATGCTCTTCGCATGGCCAGCAGTCAGGGAACTTCCCTTCACGGAAACTCTTGCCGCGAAGTTGGTGTCTTTGTCTTCCCAAAACATCATTCGCGGAGATAGGGCAGTTGATGACTTCTTAACTTTTCTTGAATAAAATCCATGTCGCATGCTTACAAAAACGCATATAACACTGATGTTATCGAGTTCAAAATTGGCTCACAATGCAAACTTGTATATTATACTAGAGAATTGAGAAATGTAGTTAAGTGTGGGATGTTGGAGAACAATGCTACAACCCTTGTGGCATTATGTGCGAGTAATGGCATCCCAAAATACATGTTTTCAACACTTCTCATTAATATCATAAATTCTAAGCCGAGAGGTGACATCCGTTGTCACTCCATTTCAAATTGCTGCATCTTTAGCCGAAAATAACCATTTTCACAATGTTTGCGGGATTTTATCCTACAAACAAGGGGAATTATGTAGATATTTATATATTTGTAATTTTTTATTTATTATTCAAGATGATATACAGGATTTGTTAGTGAGACACCCCGACATGTGGGGGATCACTAACAAATCTTATTGCCTATATAATGAAAGTAAGAGGCTGAAGTAAAGAGGACCTTCTTTTTAACTTACTTGACAACTGCAAAGAACACCATATCCTTTCCTTCACCTTTTACTTGAGTCTTCCATAATTTGTCGACACCAAGTCTCCTTGACCCAAACACCATCGCTCTACACAGTTATCAAGAACCTATACCATTCTCTTAATTTTCTCACTATTATTGGTTTAATTTTCCTAGAACCTTACAACCACCAACTTTGGTCAAATTTATGAATATTGAGTCTCCCATGAGTCTTGTGTTCACGGGTCTCAATTGAGATTTTACCAAGAAATCTATTGTTGTATTATTGTCCACACACTCTTGAGAATATAACTCTAGTGTGTCGGATCAAATTAATAAAAATAAAAGTAGACATAGCCCCATTACCATCGTGACATCGAGGATGAACTACTATAAATCTCTAGTGTCCATTTTATTTATTGCGATTTTATTTAGTTAAATTAATTTATCACATTCCTCTTTATTTTTAAGATCTTCTTATATCAGTTGACGACAAACTGCGTCAACAATAGCTAAAATTACTTTGTACAAAACAACCTAAACATTATAGCTCAACATTATATGGTTGCGGTGGTGCAATGGTGGCAGTGCATGGTGGTGGTGCAGTAGTGGTGGTGCACTAGCTTGAATATGTATATTTTAGATTTAAATGGTTGTTTAAATTTGTGTATATGTGAATTGGACAATTTATTGTAGTGTGGTGGTGGTGGTGGTGGTGGTACAGTGGTTTAGATTTTTTTTTGCTTCGGTTACAAAAAACCTATTAGCGTCTGTTCAAAACTGAAGCAAAAAATATATCACTATTTGCGTCTGTGACTATGGCGTCGGTTATACCAATCGAAGCAAATTCTTTTTATCACTTGAAAATCAAAGCAAAAAGCTCTTTTTGTAGTAGTGATATAAAATGTCTAACAATAGGGCCATGGCAAATGCAGCATGTGAATTTGTATGGCTATTATCAGCTCTTAAAGAGCTCAACATTGAACACAAAGGTCCTACCTTGCTGTATTGTGATAACAAAGCTGCTCAACACATAGCAACAAATTATATCTTTCATGAAAGAACTAAACATATCAAGATAGATTGTCATTTGGTTCGAGAAAAAGTTCAGCAAGGTGTGATCAAAACCAGTCATGCCTCATCAATGGATCGGGTAGCTAATATTTTTACTAAGGTTCTCTTATTTCCTACTCAATTCAATAATTTTAAAGACAAGATAGATTTGATGAGTATTAGTTTTTCATCTTGAGAGGGAGTGTGGTGAATTAGTTAGTTGTTAGTTTAAACAGTTAGATGAGAGTTGAGTTAGTTACATTGGCAAGTGTTGATCTGTTGTAATTACTTTATAGCTTGTTTTCATCAATTGCTTGTATCCTGAGCTTGAGCTACATAAGACTCACTCCTTGTAACTCTAATTCATTCAATACAAATTCACTTTGATTGATTCATATTCTCTCCGTTTTGTAATAGTACTACACTAAACACTATTTTTAGTAAATATTTTCTAACTTTTGTTCGTACTTGATGATCAACCTCGTCAATGATTTTTGAGCGTGAACAAAAAATTATAGCACACTAAGGTTTGAGATTTTAAATTTACACCTCCACCAGCTTATCTCTTTTACACATATTTCACTCACTAGTTTTAATAATAGAAAAAAAAAATTAATCACGAGCATGCATAATTATTAAACAATTAATAAAAGGAAATTTAATCTTACGTATCCCACTCACATAAATATATTAATAACTTCATAACATAAACGTATATTACACATCGTTATCATTAATGTGAGCGACTCCTCTCATTATCAATTGATTTTGAGATGGAACCATTCAACTTATCCCAAATTCTAACCAAATGTAAGTTATTGTAGAGAGATCGATATAGCTGATAAATTAAACACAACAATATATATATATATATAGTTGTGCTTTAATAATTTATTATTTATATAAATATGATCATCAAGATCTGGCTTATAGAAGGTAGGTAGTGAGAGAAATTAAATAAGAATAATTTTAATAATTATTAGATATAATTAATTAAGGGCACTTGAGCTTGTTTCCATGGGTTCGGAGGCGAGCATAACATGGACAGAGGTTCTTATGGCCATAAGTGCCCGGAGGAACGCAGTGGCATCTCACGCAACAAGTTTTGCAAGCTCTCTTGCATCTCTTCCTCTTTGAAGCCTTCTTGCATCTATTCCCACATGCATCATTGCAATCTATTTATATAACATGTATTAATTAAACACTATTACACTCACAATTTTATAAAAAAAATTAAGCAAACCAAAGGAAATATATATATCATTAATTCTTTAAATACTCATATATAAATAACTACATATATATATATATATTTTATACTTATATGCACACCCAATTAATCAAGGACAACAACATACTGATTTTTGGAAGATGTTTTCTGTGATAAGCTACCACACTGCTTCCTTCATCAACCTGAAACCAACATAGTAAGAATATATCCATATTATATATAAATGGGACACTTTTCAATCGCAATGACTTAGTATATAGCAGGTTGTTAATAATAATAATATAAATATATATATATTTATATATTTTGTAAGTGGCTAATAATATTTTTTAAAAATTATATTATTTTTTTATACACTTGGGAACAATAATTTCAACTAATAATATTTGAAAAATTAGAAGTTATTTTTAAAAACCAACTTATTTTGGTGAAATTACTACTTTATCTTTACACATATTTATTAAATTATCAAGTCATTATCATCTTTTACTGTTAATTAGGATGGAATTAAAGAATTAATAGGTCCTAAAAAAATATGTAATTAGTTTATATATAGTTGAAGAGAAAGGCTTTAAATTTAGATTTTCACTCATGTTCATATTTTATATTACTTTAAAATTGGCATCATCAATTATATGCCATATACTTTAATGTCAGCTACATTTCTTTATTTTTATTTTTTTGAAGATTTCTTCTGTAATTTTAATAAACATTGATTAAGATTATATGAACTTTTCGAGTGAAATTGGATCTTTTTTATTTGGGATTTTTTTTTTTTGGTTTTTATCTTTTGCTCAATAATACGACAATGAAATTCTTTGAGCAAATTTCATAAAATTAGAATTGTACATTTTTTTTTTCTTCTTTTAATCTTTTAAAAGGTTTTTAAAAAACTGTTTTTTAGATACTATATGGTTTTTTTAATTTATAACACTTTCATACATAAAATAATTTTTTTCTCTAATAATTTTATTTATTTTAGGAATGAGAAAGGAATAGAAAGAATGAAAGAAAAAAGGAAAAAAAAAATTAATTGCTATGTCATCAAGTAATAGCTTAAAACAAACAAACATTAATTTTTAAATTTACTTAATAAGCACAAATATCATTTAGATTTAATCTAATGGTCAATAATAAAATCCCATGAACAGTGACGGACGCAGAATTTTTACTTTGTGGGGGCTTATTTATCATTAAAAAATATTTATACTTATATTATAATTACTCTTACTAGATTTATTTAATTTTGTGGGGGCTTTTTTATTATTTTGGTCTATAATTATCAAATTAAAAAAATTACATTTAATTTTTTAAATGACAATATTTTTATTAGTGGGGGCTATAACCCCACATTGATAAGAGTAGGTCTGTCCCTGCCCATGAATAATATCAATTAAGAGCGTGTTCATATATATAAAAATATTGTTATTATGTACTAGTGGTGCCCAACATTTTTTATAGGTGTCGTTCCACAATTGGTTAGTAATATTTTTTAAAAGTAATTCTTTTAAATTTATATTGAACTCGATATTTAATTACACTAATATATAGACACTAGTAATACTTTTATAGAATTTTCTATATAAAATATACTAGGAGATGTATGTGTGCCTATATATGGCACCCATCTTTATTGTTCTAAAGAAAATATTTCCTACTTATTCTTGTTTTTAATGTAAATTGTTAATTTCTTCCTTAATCTAATACACTTCTTTCTAATAATAATAATAATAAAAAAAAGAAAGTGTAATATTTACGAGAAATATTTGAGAATTGTATGCATGGTTTTTGGAAGCACTTAACACACTTTAAACTACAAACATATATACATTATGTATATATATATGTCCTTAGCTAGTTAATAATTCAACAATTTAAATAAATATCGATATCAGTAACTTACAGTACGACTAATAGAATTTCCAGCACTAATATTGATCGACGAAGCCTCTGCTAAAGCCTGTCAAAGAAAAGTTCATTTCAAAGTAGTGAGCATATATATATATATATATATTCATATATCAAATCTGGATAAAAATTTGCTTATGCAGTACCTGAGTCAAAAGAATGGTGGCTAAAATAAAAACCAAGAAGAGCTTCTTCATCTTAATTACTTTATTATACTCGTATACTCGGATATAAGGTTGAAGTATATATATATAGTTCTTGCTGTAATAATATATATATAATTATATATTGAAGCCAAATATGTAGTTTTTATATATTTTTACTTTGGGATCATGACATTGACACGTACGTACTCACATTTACATATTTAACCATATATAATAATTACTCTGTTTTTATCTTTCTTCACATGCATGCAATGCAAAAAGATAAGAGAGAGAGAAATAAGAGATCACATGCAAAGAGAGATCGATTAAGATTTGAGCACAGGCATCGAGTTGAGTGTTGTGGTCTGTTATAGGAAAAAGTTAGGAGCAAATTGGGAAGGAGGGACAAGTTCACTTTTGGAAGCTACGTATATATATATTTATATAATTATTTTCTTATTATCTTTACAGGTTTTGCTCGTGCATGGGAAACTAATTACAGCTATGCATTGTTTGGCTTGTTTGAAAAGTATTAAGAGAGTTATGGTCCTGTACTGTATCATATATATCCACATCCACTACTGATGACATTTTAATATGTATATAATAAAGATATATTGTCTTTTGGCCTAAGTATGAGGAAACAAATATATAGTTGACTCTATCTGAGTATTAATTAAGTTGTCCACAGCTCAGCTGGCTTGGTTGTTGGCATATATTCATTTATTGCATATATATATATATATATATATGTGCTATAGCTACGTACAATATTTCCCATTAATTCAATCTCCTAACCTCCATTTTATTGATGACTGACTGTTACGGCTAACCGATTCGAAACAAGTGATGAAATTATGATTGGATTAGAATGTTAATTATTTTAGAGGTATGTAATTGGTGGAAATAAACTTTTCTAGAGTTTTTAAACATGGTTTTGGTATAAAATGGATATGGAAAAAATTAATCCAAAACAACAATATCAAAAAACTAAATAAAAAAGCTGACAAAGCAACTTTTAATATTTTTCTTTAACAATATATTCTTAAAACCGTCTCTATTTGATGGCCTAAAATTTGACCTAAATTTTACTCAAAATAAGTAATAATATATTTAGCTTAACTTTTATACTTTGCTCTAATACTATATGTTGCAAATTAACTATAAACTCAACAAAAATATTTTATTTCACGCTATATATACGTATTTTTAACTTTCTTTTTTATTTTTATAATATCTCTTTTCTTGTTTTTATTTACTTATATATTTTTTTTTAATAATTCTTTACTTATATTTAAATCTAAGTTATTATTCATTTTTACAGGTTCTCTCTCTCCCTTTCAAAAAGTTTCTTCTCCTAATCTATTGATCACGCTTTCGGCCAACGATACTAAATCTTAAAAATGATATAAAATCAATTCGTATTAAGTTAAAATATATTTAATATCATGCATAAACTAAAAACACAAGATTTTATAAAAATTTAGCTCCATTTTTTAGTAATAGCTTACTCCCCTTCTAGTTGTATTTAACTTGGTAGTAGAACAGTAAGAAGAACTTGTTCTCTCTCGAAAGTTTTTACAAGAATTTGAGCAGCATAATAGCCTTCATGAAAATATGATTTAGATCCCTTCATAATTGAATTGCTCCACTATTTATAGGGGATAATTACAATAAAAATTAGTTTTTCAAAAGCTGTAGAACCATAAAAATAAGAAATAAATGACTTTCTTAAACTGTGAGAAATATATAAGAAAATCCTCTAAAATTGGGATTCGATTACATGTATAAAAGGAAATTATCTTTAATGAATCTACCTCATGTGTTTTTCCTTGGTCTTGTCGCATGATGTGCTGACTACATCTCTCCGAGCAAGTCAACTTCGTCCATCTTGTACGACGAGCTTTACCTTATTTATTATTGCATCTGAAAAGTTGAATGTCTTGGGCAGACACTCGAAAGAACGTTTCCCCCTCCCAGGTCTCAGTGACATGACACATGTCACCCAAAGAAACATGCCACGTCACTTGGACAAGATTCGGGATAATATTTGCCCCCAAGTCCGCGTGAGAACTTTGGTTGGTGTGTGGACTTTCCTGGCCCACGTACTACGTGAATGTGGTGACACGTGTTGTATGGGTAATCATGGCAAACAAGGTTGTCGCTTTAAATTTTTTAAAGCATCTTTTCAAATATTTGATGCATTTGATGCTCTGATATGGATTATCGTGTCTTAGGGGCATGCACAGACGATTGTACTTATGTAGAGTACTCATTACAAATTGTTTTGGGGGAAACAATCATTTTGTTTGGGCGCCCAAATTACGGTTATATCCCCTGAAACTTTTATATAAAAAAAGGCTCATTTGGCACTTTTACATCTTTTAAATCTCTTAAGAACTAGAGAGCATTCCCATTCCCTTAGATTTTCAAGAGTACATTTGGACATTTCAACCAGCATCTCTAACAGTGAGTATGTTAATTTATGTACATTTTTACTTTATTTTCTTGCATTTGATATTATACATTTTTCTGCAAAAAATCTGGATTTATGCCATTGTTGTTCTTCACTACTGTTTGAATTTATTTTGATTATTGTTGCTGAATATGCTTGTGTGGGGCTTAATTGTTGAATTATTGAACATATACATGTTTTTCTTAAGAAAATTCATTGAAATGAGGCTCATCCAGTACTTTGGCAATTTTTGGATGTTTACCCAATCTTTGAATCAAGTTCTTCGTCATTTGGATGGAGTTCTTCCATCGATCTAGGCATTTGTCTGGTCAGAATAAACAAGTTGTTTCCATTTGAACTCTTCATTTCTGTTCAGTACTTACCTTCCCTTCTTCTTTTGTAGATTAATTCAGGCGAATATTGGGGAGGTAATAATTGTATTGATAAAGACCATTTACAATTACTTTTTGAGGACTAACCAAAAGCATATGCAAAGTCTATTATTTCAAACGATAATTCTTCCTCTTGCTTCAAAAAGTGGGAAGTATTAAGTGACGATTCTATGCCTACGATACCTCTCGTCCAACATCATTTTTATCCAGACCAGATTGGAGGCAGTGTGTACGGGAGGTATGTTTGAGAGTACAATAGAGGCTTAAGGAGGTTTTTACCCTCTATAACTAGACGTACGTTGTTCACGTAAGCCTCCCAAATACTTTGCTAGAGGCGGATACTAAACCTTCACTCTGATCCAGGGTCAAGGCAGAAACTGCCAGTACTGTCGTAGAGCATCCTTCATCGAGCTATCCATTCTGCTCAAGAAAAGTGACTCGTACCAAGAAAATTGTCCAAAAAATTAGCACAAGAGACTTGGAGTACATCCAGCTAATGGCCAGGCAACATAAACTGGGTGTTGAAAACTCTGAAAGAGAAGACGCCTTGCTCGTAGGGGACCCAGAGGTTCAAGAAGTTGAAGAGTAGGTTGAAAATGATAGGTTTGCCTTCATGCCTTTTGAAGGTGCCGGTTGGGGGTTGGAGGATGAGTGACCTTTTGACTTTTGAGGTTGTCTGTTTACCATAGACAATGACTATACAAATGAAGAGTTTGACGAGGCCGAACCATCCAAACATCAGGAGGCTGAAGCCCCAATGTGGGTTTCCTCGCCATCTGAATTGACTAAGAGGCACCTTCAAAACTTGGACAAGAAGGGCCTTCTTGGTGACGTACATGTCTTCCTTCCCTTTGAGGGACAACTCCTCAATGATCCGGGCAAAGGGATGTGCACATGGTCCTACACGCATGCCAAGCATGGTGTCCTCCTGCCACTTCACTCATACTTTGTGAAGTTTGTTGACTACTAAAAAATCTCCCAACGCAGTTCATGCTGAAGAGAATAAATATTTAGCTATAATGTTTGTCCTCTATGCGCAACGAGAATGGGGAGAACCTTTTGTGCACGACATAAATTGGTTCTTTGAAATTAAGCCCTCCCCACATCATGAGCGCTTAGGATCTTCTACTTTTCACAGCTGGAGTGTTCATGGCTGATCGGCATAAATGAGAAATGTGTCAATAAAATTAGTGGTTTCATTTGAAACTACTATATAATCACCAAGATGATGATCAAATTTTTAGCTTTTTTAGCAGACAAAAACATACATCCGATTCGCTTTCACACTTGGCCTTTGGGACAGGGCCCAAGCCATTTTAAATTTATCTAATTCTACTTGGCATATTGTATTATTGACATCCCCCAAGAATTTATCCAAGAATGGACTCTATCCGAGCCCAGACAATTTGTTCTTCGAGAAGCCATCTGTGTTGGTCAAGCCATCCTCTCCCAAGAAGAAAAAGACCAAAGCCAACAGGGTTAAGGCTTTGCCTGTGGAATAACCCATTCGCCTCAGGGATCTTGAGGAAGAACCTATTCGCAGGGTTGTGCAAAATGTTGAAGGGAAAGGAAAGGCCATCCTCGAAGAAATTGAAGAAGAATCCTCACATGATGATGCTCCTTCAATTCTTGTCCGGGAGAGTACTCCTGCAGAAGTTCAGGGTATATATTATTAACAAGTTGTGCCATTTTATTATCCTGACCATCATTCTGATAGTTTTTTCTATTTTTATGTAGAATATCGAGAAAACTAAAGTCCTCGTTCAAAAGGAAGTTGGGCGGTACCTCAAGCAAGGAAAACCCACGAAAAGTGCAGAAAATTGATCCTAAGGTCTCTTCTAGAGATGGGGTGGTCGTCATCAACATTGATCAGGAGATGGCCAAAACCAAATCCTTAGCAACCAAGAACTTAAAGGGCTCGCCCTTAGCTCTTGCCCCACTGACTCAAAAACCAAAGGACAAAGCTATAGCCACTGTGTCTGCAGAGCTAAAGCATGTCGAGGACATCTACAATAACTACCAGGAAATGTTCCGTGTGATGGCCGAGGAGCTACTAAGAGGAACAGACATTCTTCCGACTGACTTCCCAATGGGGAATCTACTTAAGGATTGCACGAAGGTATTGCCTTCTACTGTTCATATTTTATGTCTGCCCAATCCATTTCATGTATTTTAACTTGGCTTTGTTTACTTCTAGCTAAACTTACAGGCGGGCTATATCTATTCTCGGACAAAAGCCATGGCCAAGGAGTCCGTGACTATAAAGTAGAAATTGGGAAGGTTCAAAAGGAATTGGCTAAGAAGGAGAAGGCCCTGAAGCAAGCCAACCAAGATTTGACTGAGCAAAAGAAGAAGGTCAAGGAGCTGACCCAACAGATAGCCAACACTCTGTCAACTGCCTAGTTGGAGAAAGACCTCGAGGAGCTTAATCGGGACAACAATGGGTTGAAGACTGAAAAGGAAGGGTTCTAGACTCTGCTCAAAAAGAATAAAGAGTGAATCTCTGAGCTAGAGACTGCTCAAGCTAAAGCTGACAAAGAAATCAAGACCCTTATGAACATCAGCACAGAGATCTTCTATGAGTTTTGGATAGTTAATCATGCGGCCAGCTTTGACTATTTAAAGGATGACAAGGCCTTCATGTTTGCTTGAGCAGAGGAGATAAAGGCCAAACACATCAAAGAGGCAGCCAAGTTGAAACTTCTACCATGCCAGCGATTTCATATCCTAACTTATCGGTGGCCGACCAAGATGATACCCATAACTCTCTCAACCCGGCAACTCCAATGGATTTTTAAACTATTTTACTTTTGAATAGTTGTACAGCCTTCAAGCCTTTATTTTTAGAAAAATTTCGGCCAAATTACATTTATCCTTGGTTTCTCTTTTTAAGACAAATGGATAACCAGACAGCTTTCAAACTCAAACTTAATTCGTGCTTTTTTTCCTTGGTTTTTAATTTGAACTTATTAATTTTTCTTCAAATTTTTATTGTTTGTTATTTACTTATTTCAATTTTGTATGGATATAGGTGCCCTCAAAGTGATCAAGCAAACTTTTGACTCTCGGTCACTTACAATTCATTCTTCCTTTTTTTTATTTATCTGATCCCTTTACTTTGGGCGGACCTTCCTGTGCATATTAAGTAATTTTTTATTTGTTGAAATTCATCAAAATACATGTGTTAAGTAAAACAGACACAATTTGAACGATAAAAATTGTTTTATTTGATTTACTGGTCGATATGTGTGGTTACTTAAAAGTAACTTACATTTATTAAAGTTGTTACATGATTTGAACGGATCTTTAGCTTTAATTAAAAATGAACATAAAAATAAAAGGTACTTTGAAATTAGTCAACAGACCTTAGTACAGAAATTTCAATCAACCTTTGCACGGTAACTGCACACAAGGCCATCACTTAGAAGTGATGTTTCATTGGTAGTATTTTCTTAAATATTCACCGTTCCAGTACCTTGGTACCAAAATTATTGTATCGACCAATCTTATGGGTCTTGACTCTGTGACTTCGGTTACCTGATATGGACCTTTCCAATTGGGCCCAAGCACGCCAGCCGCATTGTCTTTGGAGTTTAAGAATACTCGCCTGAGCAGCATATATCCTACAAAGAATTTCCTCTCTCTCACTTGTTTGTTGAAGTACCAAACTACATTTTTTTGATTGACTTTTAACTTCAAGTTTGTCAGGTCTCTTCATTCTTCAATTTTATCAAGTGCTTCTGTTAAAAGAGCATGGTTCATTTCTTGGTCGTATGTCAACCTTCTGTGGGACGAAGGATCCAACTCCACGAGCAACAATGCCTCATAGTCTTAGGCCATGGAAAATGGGGTTTTCCCGGTAGCAGTTTTTTCTATGGTTCTATACAACAAAAGTACTTCAGGTAATTCTTCAAACTAATTACCCTTAGCTTCTTTAGCCTTTTCTTTAAGGTGTCCTTCCGAGTTTTATTATCTACTTCGAACTGACCATTAGCTTGAGGGTGTGTGACTGGCAAGAAGCTTTAGATGATTCCCTACTTGAGGTAGAAGTCTGTGAACATTTGGATATCTAACTGCTTTCCATCGTCTGAAACAATTTTTTAAAGAAGTCTGAACCGCCATATTATATTTTTCACTGCAAAATCTAACACTTTTCTGGAAGTGAATTGTTTTCAATGGTTCGTCCTTCGCCCACTTTTTAAAGTAATCAACAACCACTACTGCATACTACACTCCACCTTTTCCTTTAGGTAGTTGCCTGATCAGATCTATTCCCTAAACTACAAATGGCCATGGACTTTGCATCTGTCATCTCAATTTTTGTCCTCGTGACGTGGCATACCTACGTGGACAGAACTAGTGCCACATGGTAGTAAAACTCACTAAAAGGAAAGCCAAATCAGCATCCAAGCAAACAAAGACCCCGGTACCCAAACGGAGATCAAGTTACAGACCAGCTCCCTCTTAAGAGCTAGCCAGCCCTATGGCCGGCCAGCTTAGGGACAACACCATGGCTAGCCAGCCTTGCCACCACAGGGTCCTGGCCGACCAAGGAGTGCTCTGTAGGCCTTGATGGACACTTCTACACGTAGACAACATAATGGGTTGTGAATTGGGCCCTAAAAGCCCAGTTGAATGGCTGAATAATATCTGGAATCAAGGGCACTTTGGTCTTTTATAAATATCTAACTAACTAAACAATTGCTAAGGGATTTGAGTTGTAAACCTAGGGTTTAAGGCCTCCTATATAAGGGCATTAACCTTTAACTGAAAACCTAAGTTACCTCTAAGTTGGAAACCTGATCTCAAACCCTAAGTGTCTGACAAACTCTCTCTTTCTCCCTCATCCTCTCTCTCACACGCCTACCTTAGGCTGTCCAACACTTTTCTTCCAAGCATTAATTCATACATTGTAATCCTAAGGGTACTATAGCAGATCTCACCTATAGCGATATGGATAGTAATTCCCTCAGTATAATACAACTAAAGGGGAAGTATGTCATTCTTATTTGTACACACACGTGGCAAGCATCAAATCTACACGACCCTAGTGTCTGTTGATCATTTTTTGAGGTCAACAGTTTGGTGCTTTCATTGAGAGCATGAATATCGTGATCTAATCAAATGCCATGGTGAACACAAGAAGAACTCCTATTGCACCATCTGCATCTTCGGGTCTCCCTCAAGACCCACAGATCGTAGATTTAGATACCCAAGTTCTAGTCACAAATTGAATCCCCATGAATACTGTAGATGTGGTGAATCCAGTCACCACAACATGCGCAACAAGTCTGGCCAACCCGATGTGAGCATCTCGGTGGATCCAAGTAGCAGGCCCACGCCTCCAAGAGTAGATCCACCATTGGCGCCTCCCACTAAATGAAGGACCCAGGAGCGGCAGCCCCTTGGGACAACAACTGGACCTCAACTGTAGATTTAACTGTAAAACCACGTAAAAATATCTGGAATTATTTAATCATTTATTATTATTTTTGTGATATATCTATTACGTAAAGGCTCATTATTTTTAGTTAACGAAAATTTGCGTTAACAAATACTATATAAGGATACCATCTTTATAAGTCTACTGCAAAAAAAAGTTTAAAATAATTAAAACAAAAACATTATTAATTAATAAAATATATCAAAACATATAAAAATAAATACACAAAACAATCAAGTGTTACAGATTAAACAACAAAAAAAACTACTAAAAATATAATTAAAATATATCTTATTTATTTTTTTAATATTTTTTATTATATTTAAATAAAAATAAATAATTTTTTAGTATATATAAATATAATTAAATTTGATCGATTTTTAATTTGATTTTGAGATTAACATCCAATAACTGATCCAATTTAATTAAAAGCCAACTTTTAACATCCAATTCAATACAATTGTAATTAAATATCTAATTTTTTATAATTAGATTAAATTGAATCGATTCAATTTAATTGGATTGAATTTTACCTACTCTAAACCATACATGGGTTAAAATTGAAAATTTAGCACTTAACATTTATTGACATATATTAATCAGATATTTAATTTGCACAGGGAGGAAAGTCAGGTTCGAGGAGACCAATTCACAATGTTTAGTAAACATGGTAAAGGAAAGTATTGAAAACTGGCAATAATATTTTTTAACGCATTAAATTGTTTGAGTGGCAATTACAAAGCAATTCAACTTGTATTATGGTGGAACCATTAAAATACAATGTTGAATAGAATAAATCGGTATAAATATATTAATCCATATACCAGCTAAGTAGGATTTGAACATGTGAGTCACTTTTACATAAATATACATATGTTGATGCTTTATTATTGGTTGCAAAAACTTCCCTCAACAAAAGAGATTTAGATTTAGCTTAAAAACGAGCCCAGCATCGCGTGCATTGTGCTGCACAATCTCCCTTGCAGTCAATGTTGTAACCCAATAGTCTTGGATTTCGAAGAAGAAGGTTTCGAAGAGTTTTTCCTTTGATTTCCCATTCCTTCTCCAAAACCTGCACATTGACTTTTACCTCATCTTCTAGATCACATCCAAGAACTTCAGGAAACTTTTTAAGCACCTTCGCGAGATCATCTTCTGATAGGTTCAAATTTCTTAAGTAGTCCAAAATTTCATTCACAAGTTCAAGTTTCGGAACAACCTTTTTGCGTTCTTCACCCCAGTAAGGCGAGTGTATCTGGCCAAAAGCTTTTCCAAGAATTTTATCTGCTTCCTCATTGCTGAATTTATATGTACACAGAGCTTCCCTGCATGCTTCCCACTGCTTTTTATCTTCTTCAGTTACGATCATATTCTCAATTTGTGCAGTTGACTTTAATACCCATTTCTTTGAAGAACACGATGTCCAAGAGACTTTGACTCCATTCTGACAATGACTATTTACATTGAGCAATGCAATATTTCCTGTGGTTGTGCCTGTTACAACATCAGTCTGCAAAAAGATCTTAAAAAACAATGCCAGATTTCACCAAGACCAAGTAGATGTAAAGATACAGAAAATATGTGTAAAATATCCTAAATAGTGCAACTAAGAATGGCTGAAGCAGATAAGGATACATTAGATCAAGCTGGAAGTTTATACAATAAACGTAATAATCATCGAAGATACTATGAGATAAGTAGCAACATAAGAAGTTCCCCAGAGTATGCTTTAAGACTACATATATAGTTCAAAGTCTTCCACCAGATTCTTCAGTTTGTTTATTCATCCTTTCAGGAGGGTCTTAACATAATTTAGGTGTGTTATATACGAAACAGTTATCATACTAACCATACAATTATATCAAAGTAACATATTAAAGCTTGCAATCGAAGTTCTTATAGTTTTGAAAATCAACGACACATTCGAAAATCTCAAGTTTGATACAATGGCCAAATAATGTACAGACAAAAAAAATTGGTACTTACTGTCGAAAAGACTGTCCGTGGTGCATACTTGTAGGTCAGTAAAGGAGAAGCAAGTGACTTTCCTAGCATCCCTGCACTGTTATAATGTAAATACTCGTGAATCGAACAAAAGGGCAATGACATGAAAACAATGGCATATCTCATGAAAGAGTATAATATTTGAATACAGAATTAGAAAATAAAAATGTGCACATTGGCACTCATGACTCGATTATTGTAACTATCTGGAAACTGAACGCGAATACACAATTGGTAGAGCATAAGTAATTGACATTCCACATGCTAGACCATACATAATTGAATATTTAAAACCCTGTCTATAAAATACCCATACTTTATATTTTAACAAGAACTCTTTGGTCCACAACACATTAAATGAAGAAGAAACAGATTGTGTTTTTCTTGTTAGATATGAAATGTAGTTGTCATTTTGCTAAGAAGTAAGAAATAGCCAGATCATTGAAGTAAAAGAATTAGCTGCAGTTACTCAGTAGGAGAAAGTAAGAAAAATTAATTAAGCTTCTCTCTGGGATTCTGTCGAAAAGTAAAAATATTACAAGTTCTAGGCAAAGCTTTCTTTTTGTTCTTTTGGTGATTTTATTATTTTTTCCTCCTTTCTTTAATTGCCCTTCTCAATTAATAAAGGCAAGAAAAAAAGTTCTTCACTGTTACTATTTGGATTCGTTGTGCCACTTTCTTTTCAATATTTAAGGGAAATAGTGTAAAGTGTCAAACAAACCCACAAGTAACAACTCTTAACCCGCATATGCATTATAAACATAAGAACTTAAAGTTAAAAGAATTATGTGAGCAATCCAATACAGAAATAGAGTTAAACTAGTGGACAGTACAGTCTTAATGATGCTCCTTTTATGCTCAAAGATCTCTATGCTATTAAGCCTGCGAAAAACATTACCAAGAAAAAAACCCTGCAATTTTCATTCTTATAAAAGAACTACGCATCATAATTTAGCTTTGTTGAAGTTAATGAAGTTATATAGCCAAAAATTTAAAACCCTTTTACAGGATTTCGAACACCTTTCTCCAATGTTCCAACCCCATTTTGTGGTCGAAAATTGGAAATTTCAATTGTAGATTTTGTGGGTCTTAAAATTACAAGATTTGCAACACCTTAGACATTAAAGAAAATCCCACAAGAAAAGAAATCACACAAATATAACTATACATATATATAACTAAACCTTTCACAGACAACGAGCATCCTTATATTGTGCTTATTCATTCATGAAATAACAGAAAGAAAAAACCAAAACAAAAATATTAAAATTGGTGACCACAACAACAACTGCAGGTGAGGCAGGATTCAGGAAAGAGCTTCAAAATTTCTACTTTTACAGATAAATACATAGCTTAGGTTAAGTAGAGGCCAAAACAAGTGAAGATGAGTACCTAAAGGAGGTGCATAGACCCAGGAAGGAGCTAACTGAGAAAAGAGATTTGAGAATCCAGAGATTTTGGTTGGTGTGGATATGTAGCCTCTCCGATGATTCCAAATACTCTTCAGTGGTTAAAAAAATTCTAATTAATCAATTTATTTATGGGGTATTTAAATGAAAGATTATTTTTTTTCAAATTTTATATTTATATATATTTTTTTAATAAATTTTAGGAATTTTTTCATTTTTACACTTTATTTATTTATTTATTTATTTTTTTTGTATTTTTACAGAATTTTACATAAAATCTCTTATTGCAACTTAAATTGCAACAAAAAATCGTATAAAAACCCTATTGCAACTAGCGTCAACCACTTTAGAAACCCAAACCCTAAATTTAAAAAAAAAAGATTAAAAAAACAACATATGGGGTAATTTCTCTAAATATTATATTTATATTTTAATATACTTTCTCTACTTGATTTTTGTTTTTTTTTTTTTGAATAATTTACGGCATAAATATTTAAGTTTAATTTTTAGCTCTAAATAAGTAATCAAGTTTAGTTTTTTGCGGTAATAATACATAAGTTATATTTCCAAAACTCGGTGGGTATCTAGTCATTAAATGTCAAGTCATTATCCACATGTCATTTTCTTATTGGTATATTTAAATTAATTTTCTTTTAAAAAATAAAAATTCATGACCTAAACCAATCATGAATTGTCGTGACAATTTACTTAATACTTAACAGCTAAGTATTTAAAGAAGTTTCATAATTATAACTTAAGTATTATTACCTCAAAAAAATAAACTTAAATATTTATTTATAACGGAGAGTTAAACTTAAGTATTTATGTCACAAATTATTCTTTCTTTTTACTGTTTTTTACTTATTAAAACTTTAAAAAAAAAATTCTTTTCGTTATATCGTGTTCTAGTTTTGGCCGACTTTTTCTTTTTTTTTTTCCAAGTCACTTTTTTTTTTCTCGTCTCTCTCTATTTCTCTTTTTCATTTTTTTTCAATTCTCTCTCTCTTTTTTACTTTTTTCTCAAATTATTATTTTTTATTTTTATATATACAAATATATAATACGTGTACACTTTTATATTCGTTTTTTAACACTTTTGCACTCTCTTACAAATTTTATTTTATTAATTTTCTAAAAAAATAAAATACAAACACTTATTTTATTTTTTTTCTTTCTTTTTTATTTTGTTACTATTCTCACTCTAACTATTTCAAAGTTCAAACTATTTTTCTTTATTAATCACATTTTATATAAAAAAAAATCTTAATCAATTTTCTTTTAACCTTTACTAAAATATATTTCTTTTACTTTCATCATTTTCTCATATTTATTTTAACACTCTTTTTCTTTCTTACAAAAAAATTAAGAGCACTCCTATTTTTTTTTTTTCTCTTTTATATGATTAATAAAAGTAGTACATTTTTTTTGGATATTTTGTAGTTTATTTAGAGTTGATTTATAAATGGTTTGCATATTTAAACAAGATTGAAGTCTTGTTAATTTTCTATTGATTTATAATTGTATTTTTATTATTTTATTATTATTTTTATGTTGTTGTTTAGGTGTTTTATATTTGTTTGGTAGTTGTTTTTTTATTTTATTTTTTGCAGAATTGTTATTGTTTAGTTTATATACATTTTTAATCATGTATATTTTCAATTTATTCTAGAAAATATTTTTATTGTATATATGTGCATTTGTTTTGTTATTTTTATGTCTTTTTTAATTATTCTTTTTTTTTTTGAAAGAAAACAGAACAATTCCATTAAAAGGAGCAAAGCCTTGAAAGTTTCAAGATACAAAAGAGTCTCAAGAATTAGACAACTAGATCCATAGGGAGATCCCACCACCAAACACGTGACTCATCTAAATCCAGAGCATGTTTTGCTAAAGTATGAGCAACTGTGTTCTTAGACCTTTTACAATGAGTCAAGGATATACAATTAAAGGATTTCAAAACATAAGCAATATCATTAAGAACAATACCAAACTCATTAAGATGAGGATCCTTACTATTTATTGCAAGAACTAACCGCTGGCAATCAGAGAAAGCAGTAATAGATGTATACCCCAATTGCAGGCAAAGGGAGAGTCCTTGAAGCAAAACTTTGTCTTTAGCAACACGAGGCTCAAAAGATCCCACGCTCGGAAACGCACTAGAGAAGAAGACATGACCATTAAGATTGGACGCCATATCCCCCATCCCCATTTTGCGGTCTTCATTACAAACCCCAGAATCCACAAACAAGTTGACCTTGCCTAAAGCTAGATTGGATTTTGTAGAAGACACTTCATTCAGCCCCTGACGAGAAGGCTGACCAATAAGTGAAGACCCCCAACATTAGCATCTTGGTACCTCCAAAGATAATTAATGGCCCAAGAACTAACCATACTATCGGGGAGAAGCTTACAATCATGAAGAAAAGTATTACACCTATGCCAAATGCGCCAACTAAGGGCAATTAACTCCTCCAGTCCCTCCCTGTTTACTCAAAATATCCACACAACCCAAAAATAATGCATAAAAGTAAGAGGCATCCTTTAAAGAATCGAGCCCTTTCAGGATCCAATCAAAATAGATAGACTTAAGCGAAGGAAAAAGCCAAAGAACATGAATAGTAGTCTCATTATTCTAGAGATAAATAGGACAAACCTTTTACGCTTTCATACCTTGACAAGTCAAATTGGCATATGCCGGTCGAAAATTTAGACTTGCCTTGCTAGCATTAACCCATTCAAATAGCCAAAAAAAAATATATAGTATAATAATTTCCTCCTATTATTTAACTCTTCCTCCAAACCCAAACCAAAAACCCTTCTTAAAATTATATTATAAACTATTAATAATTATTTAATTAAAAATGAGAATAGAATAGATAAATCGGAAAAAGCAAAACTGAGAAAAATATTTGTGTTGTGATCTGAGTTTGGTGGTGGAAGAAACAATGCTACAATGGCCCCATACAGGCAGTCGGGAGCGGAGAGGTTCGGCTCACGTGTCCACGATCTCCACCACCACCACAACCACCACTCCAATGGCGTCTCGGATCACGTGACCGTCGGGGTCCGCTCCGCCTCGCACAAACAGGCTCGAATTCGCCGACCGGGTCGATCCAGTAGAGGACTACTTGGGGTCTCGATCGGCTGGGTCATCGTTGTTCTTTCGCTGGTTCTCGTTCTCACTGTCTTCTTCTACTACTTCATTTCCAAAGAAAATGAAGGTATTGCTTCGGTTTCCAGTTCAGATTTCTTTTGTGTATTTTGATTACAAAGGTTGATACTGAAGGGAAAGGTTTATCTCGGTTGTGATTCTTGTGCATTTCGTGTTTCTGATGACATTATTTGGTTGCTGAGAGAAATCGTTTCGTTATCTTATCTGTGCTTTCTTTTGTGTTGGGAATGTTTGATCTCTGTCGCTTATGTTGTTTTTGCTTAGAATTGGAGAAGTTATGAGGTTAATAGTTATAAATAGAAACCAATATTTGCTTTATCTGGTATTAGAGACGAGCTAGTATGTTTATTCACAAATAGTATAGTTGTGAATTTAGCTAGAAGTCAACTGATTTGAATTGTTGCTTATTTATTTACTTATTTTGCTGATGCAGAAGTAAATACTTTTCATGGTGAGGATGATGATTTAAGGACTGACCTTGATTTTTTAGCCAACGTGACACGGACGAAGACTTATAAAGTCCTCAAGTTTGGTAAGGGGTCAGTAGTTCATGGCCGAGATTCCAGGTATTGGGACAGGGATGACAGGAGAAGAGACAGCGATTACAATGAGGATACTGTGGAGAACAGTAGAGTAGGTGCTAGAGATGAAATTATAGATAGTAGTGATGCGTCGCTGAAATTAAAGAACCTTGAAAAGAAGTCTGTTATTCTTGGTTCTCTTAAGGATTCAGATGGGAAAGGGGTTGGATTGTACAACGAAGCTGGGCGTAATGAGTTGAAAATGTATGAAGCTGAATATGAGGCCTCCTTAAAAAATTCACGAAAATCAGTGAAAAACGTCAGTCAACATGAGCAGCTGGATGACAAACATTCAGAAAAGCAAAATGATCTAATTGATTCTTTTGATGAATATGATGATGGGATAGATTATCATGAGGCTCATGGAGATGAGTATGATGATACTAGACATGACAAGGGGGATCCTTTTGACATAGAAAAAACACATAATGAGAATAACGGCCATAAGACTGAGAACACTTTTGGCAAATCACTTGGGCAGGATTCTTCTGAGCACTCTCAGAATACAGTTGAAGCTAATAAGAAGTCCAGAGGTTTCAGTGTCAGTGATGGTCAATCTTCAAAAAGGTCACGGTCAGATTTAAAAAGGAAAGGAAAGCGACGAAAGTTTTCCGGTAATATTATGCTCAATTAATTTATAAATATTGTTTCAACTTCCAAACAAACATTACCTTGTAAATAGAATGATTATGTAATTTTTATTATCAAACATCATCATCAACTTGGCTCACTAAATTAGTAGCTTGGACCTATCAATTGGTAATTCATTCGAACATCTTACTTCTTTGCTGAGTCACTACCTTCAAACAAAACTTCATCAAGATAATTAGTGATGTGTACATTAATGTGATCAGTAGTTTGGTACTGTAACAGTCAATGTAGCCATCTAATGGTTTGTTAATTTACCTATTATGCTTCTCTATGTTTTTTTAATTCTTTGTGCAGTGATATATGTTTCTTCTATCATTTTTGTCTTTATTTTACTTCTCGGGCACCTTAATATTGGATTAAGGTCCTGAAGCTATTAGAAAAAGCTTGTCAGCAGTACTCATGAAAGCAGAGCTGATATTAGATGTTATGTCAACTGACAATTCACAATCTTTCCGATCTGAGAAATTAATATGAAGCTGTATTATATATAATTTTAGAATGACCAAAATGAAAGTATTTTTTTGAATGACTCGACTTTTTTAATACGTCTTTCATATTCTTATTCATGTTGCAAACCATTTCTTTGATACATTCACTATGTAGAGGGTTAAGTTCTTGCGAAATTACAAAAATAAAATTAACATTTTTTGTGTTGTTTTTGTGGATGTTGAAAACATTAGAATTGATTTGAAAATTACAGCCTGGTTTATATCAATCTAGAAGTATTCAGAGGAATAAATACCCTTGATGTGAGAATAAATGTTATCAGTCCAATGTTGATTGTGCTTGTTACTGATCTGGCTGGAATGTGAAAAATGGCTGTCTCATGACCAGTACTTTGGACATGCCTTGTTGGAAAGGATGTTTATTTGGGCTTTTGCTGGTGATTTTAATATTATCTCCAATTCTTATTCTTTGTAATATTCCTAACTTCTTATAATCAAATATTCAGGTTCATCTTGTGAGATTAAATTTGCAAACTCTACTGCACATCTTATAGAGCCTCTAGAAAGTCGAAAATTCGCTAGGTTTAGCTTGCATTATACTGAATTTGAGGACAAACCTGATGGGTTGGAGCACTGGGAACCAAAATTTGCAGGGCATCAGAGTTTGCAAGAAAGGGAAGATTCATTCTTGGCACGTGATCAAAAAATAAATTGTGGCTTTGTTAAAGGTCCTAAAGGGTCCTCAAGTACTGGATTTGATTTGGCTGAAGATGATGCAAATTATATGAGCAGATGCCATATTGCTGTCAGCTCTTGTATTTTTGGCAACTCAGATCGCTTGAGAACGCCTACTGGTAAAGCGGTATGGATGTCATTTACAGTTTATTAAGTTAAAGATGGTTTCACTGTTTTTGTTTCGTTGTGCTATCTAGTTTCTCCGGTGTATTTGCACAACATTTTTCAAATATGTGCTCTAAGGAAAATTATAATCCCATAGAATGTAATGTATTATTTTGAAATTCACGTACTAGGTGAAGTTTCAGTTAGAAAACCTTTGATGGTGAGTGCCTACAAATGAAATTTTACATAGGCACATAATTCAATGTTATAACTTAAACATGTTGTTATTTTAATGAGACCTGGCTACTTATGGTGTATTTTCTGCATATGATGAAAAAAAAGAGGCAGCGATATAAACTTGTAGATAATAAATTAACTTCACATGATCTGAGAAATTTTCTTCTTTTTTTTTTTCTTGAAAAGAAAATTTTTCTTAGTTTTAAATATTATAGCAAGTTTTGAATTCTGATTTTTTTGTCAGCAATAAGGCAATCTTCTATGTAGTAGTCTAGTAAACTCTTTTGGTAAGATTTGACTTTTATAAAGTAATTCTGTACTGATGGTTAGTGTTAATATATATTATTTAGTTTCTAATATATTTCTAGTTTCGTATTTAGTCTCCCTAGTTTTGTAAATAAATACTAGCTATTATATTGAATAAAATACAATTGAATTCACCATATTTTACATGGTATCAGAGCCACTTTAGATTAGGGATTCGAAATTCGAAATTTGGGCTGTCACAAAATTAGGATTTATAGTTGGAGTTTTTATTTTTCTTTTCTTAAGGGGTTATTTCTCGGAAAACTCCTTTGGAGTGTTTTTCTATTCTCACCCCCACTCAGAAAACTTACCCAGTCGTCGATCTCAAAACCCTCGAAGTCCGGTCATCGGAATCCCTGCGCGTGGGTCTCACGTGCCGCCTGAAGTTTCTGCACACATCCCTAAGTGCCGACGCGTGGGGGCATGTGTGATGACGTTTTCTTTCCGGTTCTATTTTCAGTTCTTCTAAGCCTACTTGCATCTATCTCAGGTTGTAGTTTGGTATTTCTCCCTTCTTCATATTTGAGTGTTCATTACTTGTTCTTTGTTGTTCGATTCTTTCTTTTCTCTTTCGATATTTGTTTTTGAGGTTATGGCAGAGACGGAATTAGATCCGAAACTACTACTTTTTTCTAATGTGGTTCTCGTGATGTTTAAAATTACGAACCATAAATTGACTGGTTTGAATTATTTGGAGTGGAATAAGACGATTCGACTTTATCTAAGGAGTATTGACAAAGATGTAGATAGACGATCCACTTAAGGTTATTGTGTATTTGTTGGGGGCAATCTCATCTCTTGGAGAGTAAGAAGCAAAATGTTGTGTCTAGATCTAGTGCAAAATCAGAATATAGAGCTATGACACAATTTGTGTGTGAGATAGTATGGATTTATCAGCTTTTGATTGAATTCGGGTTTAAAACTTCAGTTCTAGCAAAATTGTGGTGTGATAATTAATTTGCTTTTCATATTGCCTCAAATCCTGTGTTCCACGAGCGGAGTAAGCACATTGAGATTGATTGTTATTTTGTTCGTTAGAAAATTCAACAAGGCTTAATCTGCATAGGATATATGAAGACTGGAAAACAATTAGGAGATATTTTCACAAAGGTTTTGAATGGAGTGCGGGTTGATGATCTTTGTAACAGGCTGGGTATTATACTCCAACTTGAGGGGGAGTGTTAGAATATATATATATATATTACTTAGTTTCCAATTTCTTCATAGTTTCCTATTTAGTCTCCCTAGTCTTTCTAGTCTTGTATATAAATACTAGCTATTTTATTGAATAAAATACGATTGAATTCACCATATTTTACACTTGGAAAATTTTATTGTGCTCAAATCTAGTTTATGATTTCTTAAGATTTACTTTCATCATTGGCCTTTGCATTAACAAATTCTTCTTGTCTTAAGATTTTCAATTTTATTGATATCTCTTTCTCCATATATGGTTTATGTGTTTATATATTCAGATTCAAACTTTACCTAAACGTAATGCAACTCACCATCAATCTGCACTTGTGGAAACTGCTCATAGTGACAACCCAAAATTTTAAATTTCTTTCCAACTTTAGTTTCATATCATCTTTTGTCTAATTGTGTATCACTGTTATGTGTTTTTGCACTTTCTTCCCATCTCAATTAATGGTTGTCAAAATTCTAAATAATGCTATCAACAGAAAAATTCTGAAAGATTTCATTTTTATTTACTTTTCCTTCTTTTCTTTGGAAACTAAGAGGTCTTAGGCTTTACGAAATCTACTTCAGAAATTATATGCCTTCAGAAATAACTGTGGAGAACTCTTTATTGAAGAAAAACTCTATTATATCATACTACTTGATTTGATTGTGGGAATATTTGTGGTGATATCTTTTTTAATTTCTAGCTAAACTAATTTGTTTAATCTGTTATTTGAACATTAAATGTGGCTCATTGTCAGTTAATTAATTTCAGGTCACTCGTTTGTCAAGGAAAAATGTCTGTTTTGTTATGTTCATTGATGAGATTACTCTAGAAACACTTTCTTCAGAAGGTCAGACACCAGACAGAATGGGTTTTATTGGATTATGGAGGATTGTGGTGGTGAAAAACTTGCCATATGCTGATATGCGGAGAGTTGGAAAAATACCTAAACTTCTACCTCACCGGCTTTTTCCATCTGCAAGGTGGGAATAATACTATGTGAAAGTTTCTTGATGCGTAATAATATTTCATATAGCTGCTAATGACTGCATTTATTTCTAATTGAAAAAAAAGTAAAGATGCATACTTGTTCGTCCCTTATTGTCATGTATGCATCACTGCTTTGCATATGAAATATGTTGTCATATTTTGAACATGAAATTGACGCACAATCAGATTTATGTTCCGTGCAGTGCCTATTAGAGACCATAGAATCAGATATAGCTAATTTTATATCTTACCCAGCCATATATTAAAGCAAAACTGGAAAACCTGTTTGTCTCTAAAAAGCAGTATGAAAATGGAACATTTTGTCAGTACATCTTTGTTGATCGAATTCCATTCTCATTAATTTCTGATCTCTTTTGAACCTTTGACACAATTTTCCAGATCCCCCTGCTGGTAAATTCTAACTTTGTACCACCTAGTACTGAATTCAAATGGGTTTTCCGTGCTGTATAGAGAATTAATCTGATGGAAGATTAATAAAGTGAATACCTTTAGGGTTGTCATTGTATGATATGATTCCCTTTGTGGTACCATATCAAAAGGCAGTTGCCTTGGTAATAGACCCATGACAAATACAAACAACAGGATTTTATGTTTCATTTTGCTGATGTTCTTTGTCTTTGGTGTATTTCAATATTGCTGCGCTAAATAGCAACTCACTTCCTAGTATTTTTGTTTTCCTTCTTCCTTATAAAAAATTGTTCATCTGTAATGTTGAGAATCTCTATTTTAAACTTTTCAAATCATTGCAGGTATTCTATTTGGTTAGACAGCAAATTACGTCTCCAACTTGACCCTCTACTAATATTGGAATACTTCCTGTGGCGAAAGGATAAGGAGTACGCAATCTCCAATCACTATGACAGACATTGTGTTTGGGAGGAGGTTATGCAAAATAAGAAATTGAACAAGTACAACCATACCATCATAGATGAACAATTCGAATTTTATCAAGCTGATGGCTTGACTAGATTTAATGCCTCAGATCCAGAAAAGCTTCTCCCCAGCAGTAATGATCTTCCTCAGTAGTCTTCTTTTTCTTTTTTGTCAGGTCCTCAATGATCATTAGTTGAGTGTAATTTTCTTCATAATTTTCATTACATTTGTTTTTTCTCTTGTTATTCACAGATGTACCTGAAGGGTCATTCATCATTCGAGCTCACACCCCAATGTCAAATTTGTTCTCTTGTCTATGGTTTAATGAGGTTGAACGATTTACTCCTCGTGATCAGCTAAGTTTTGCCTATACATTCCAGAAGTTAAAAAGGATGAATCCTGGAAAACCGTTTCATCTTAATATGTTCAAGGTGGGTAATTCATAATCAACATCAACCGATGACATCCAACCACAAATTAATTGTTCAGAAGAATATTAAATTGAAAAGGACAATTTCTTATGCACACGTATTAAATTAAACCGATTTATCTGGTTTTCAATATTTTGCAGGACTGTGAGAGAAGAGCCATTGCCAAACTGTATCATCACAGGTCAGACGAGAAGCGAAACATTCGTCGGAAGGAAACTGAGTAAATAAATACATCCTAAATTAGCCATTTTTTTCTTTCTGGGAATCTGGTTTCTGTGGCTGGAATTCAATCAAACTGTTCTTCAGTGAGTGCTCCTTGAAGCTCAGTTGTAGAATGTTGGGATTTTTTAGCAACTCTTTTGTGCAAACCGAATTGTTTTGAAGGCACTGAAGTTTTATGGAGTGAGCTGTTTTGGGGGATGAACATCATTACCATGAGGTGTTTTATCTGAAGAGTAAATCTACTTTATCATACTCACTCTTGTATTCATTTTCTTTCTTTTCTTTGTTTTGTATGGAGGCGACCGAAGCAAACATATACCTCTGTTGTACCGATATTACTGCCGCTGCAAATTATAGTCTTGTGCACTTCATGTTTTGTATTGCTAATGTAACAAATTTTGATGGGATATTGAGCTGTGTATTCATTAGATTTGAAAATTTTATTGATTTCTTGGAATTCATATCATTTTTTTTTAACAAAAGGAAACTTTTTATTCAAAAGAACTAACCAAGTACAAAACACTGGCCGGAGGCAACAATCAACCACCACAAAAAAGAAAAAGAGCAGCTACCAATTATTCACTACGCTCAATACATAACGGTCTTTCCTCTTTTGATTGGTACAAAGAAATTCAAAAACTCTAGCCTTAACCATACACTTTATCTCCTTGGTAAGAGAAGAAGTTGAATTACAAACAACATTAAAAAGACAATCATTCCTATTTCCCCACAACTGGTAGAGAGTGGTTGAGAAGACAGCGTTCAAGATCAACGAAGCAAGTCAGGTTTGGCTGGCAAAATCCTCTTTTGCAGATCACTAATGTTCTTCGGCCATCTCAAGTTACCTGACCTTAATCCAAAAAATACAACTTGAGCTCACACCAATGTCTTCTAAATCGTTCCACCACACACAAAGAATAGTGTGGGCTATTAGGATAAATTGTATACTGTGTTCTTGTTAATTTCTCAACACATGAGCAAGAACACTTTGAGAGAGAAAACTTTTTTCTTTTTCTCTCTTAATTTCAAAATTACAGTGTAGAATGATGTTTAGATTTCTTAAATCAGACTTCTATTTATACTAGTTAAAATCCATGATTTAAATTATATTTAATTACTTAAAAAATAAATATCTATTACTAAATTCAAAAATTGATATTTATGAGGAAATCTCTCAACTACTTGAGAGAATATCTCAACAACCTTAAAATATCTATAACCACTTTTTAAATTAGATATTTACCTAATTAAATTAATTAAATAATTAATTAACCAAACAAAGACAAACCTATAGGGATAGGCGCCTACCCTTGTTGTTTAGGACAAGTGTCCTGACAACTTTTGTCTCAACAAATCTTATCTTGAAAAATTTTATCTTAACAATTTTTTGTCTTTTCTCCTATTTAATTAATTTTAAAAAATTATTTATTTATTACAAAAAATAAATAATTACTATTTTGCCAATTCAAACTAGATTTTTCCGAATGACATTATACTACTCTTTATCTCAACCCTTGACAGTGTTTCAAGGTGGCGATTCAGGGACCATGAACCTATTATTCTAAGCTCTAATAAACTAGATTATTTATTGAGTCTCATTAACCAAATAATCTTTGTTTATTAATTTCATGATTACTCCACTAAAAATATAGAATTAAACTCTTAGTAATTATAGAATTATATTTACTAAGTTTTAGTACAGTGTCTATTGATATAATCAATTTCAGTGATTAGCCCTCCACGTATTGGTTCGTAATTAGTTTTGGTCAAATTACCTTTTTATCCTTCAAATTTCTTGCTTATCCTTTAGTACCATTAATTCATTAGTAGAAGTATAATTTAGATCTCATCTAAATTTGTGCACAACATTCCAGTTCTAAAATTAACATTTAAAGGGAACCAATATTTGATTCGTTAGGAAAGTTAGGTATCTATAATTGCAAATCATGTTCCCAGCCATCCACATTTTAGATTCCAAAAAACAGAAGTTGTGAGAATCATCTTCTCTGAGAAATTTTTACGATTGAATCAAAAAAACTAATAACATAAATAGGAGTTCACGATAACTCAGGATTTAGGCCGATCTACTATTAATCATCGTTATGATATGAATCAGGTCTTTACAGTAAACAATATGTTAATAAAGACTATATTCATATCAGTCCTTGTCCTATATAATCTCTATTATATATAATACTTTTACTTTGATGTCATACTACATCCGTAATTCGAACCGAGATTACTTGCACCGAAGAGCAGATATCAAAGAACCGTACTATCAACTATTAATTAAAAATTTCATAACTTTAATATGTTGTTGACTGTTTTATTCATAGCTAAGTGGTCTTAGTTCTCTGTATAGCTATAAGTCACAGCCTCATATATGAATAAAGATTTTTTTGATATTTAATATAAATTATTCAATAATAAATTTTAATAACTTAACATTCATACATATTTTAAATGTTTAATTCTTTATTTAATAGTGAGAAAATATTTTTACAGGCTTTTCAGGGTACAAATCCTAACACTATCCTAGTTTGAGGAGGGTCATGCGCTGATTGCATATATATGTTTCGTAAATTCATGGGTGATTCTAATCACTATGTCAAAAAAGAATGTATGTTATTTTGTAATTATGTTTTTCACTTCATATGTTTTGAAATAAATTCACCTTCATTAAATGAAATAATTCCTCAATAAAATAGACAACAATTCATAAGAAGCTCAAATTTTCGTAACAATACAATATTTTTTCTATTATATTAATTTTACTTGTACATAGATAATGTTATTCTAAAAATTTACACGAGTGACGTGGCATTGATCTGAGTGACGCGTGACACAAAAGCAACCTAGGCGGTACATAAGAGGATGGATGAACCAAAAATTAGAAGAATGTTGTTGACACGAATCAAGCAAAGGATCGACCATGCAAAACAGGCCTTCTGCTACCGAGGAGTGGCTTAGAGTGATGGCTGCTCCTTTCTGCAGACTAAATAAGGAGGTCTGTTGTAGATCCACAGAATCTGATTATAATTTTGTATGACCAGCTCTTTATTGCTCCCTTGGGCCTCAGGATTTAGGAGAATATTCAAAATTAATTAATATTCTTTCATTAATAATATTTGTATATTTTACTTATAAATATATGAACCTATAACTCGAGAAATGGGATTCAAATTCAGTCAGTAAAAGCAAAAACTTTGATGAAATACTATTGTAATCGTGAGAGAATTCTTAAGAAGCTCAACTTGTCAAGTTTCATTTGATTTTGAGTGTTCTAAGTGAAATACAACTAATAAGGGAGTAGATTATTATTAAATACTGCGACCGAACCTCTATAATTTTTTGTGTTGTTTACTTAAAGTTCTCAGTTCTTTATTATCTCATAAACAATATTATCGTATTTTTGACTAGGCATCATTGATACTCGAACAACTTTTTTGGAATGTATTATATAAATTTAACCATAATTTCTTTTTGTTAGAGAAAATTATAATTTTTTTTTGCATAGAAATAAAGATGAGTGCTAATTACAATCTCCTATTATGACTTCTTTCTTAATATTTTTGTTTAAAATACATGCCAAAATATTTTTTTAATTGTTTTTTTGTGTAATAGTGTTCGTTATAGTTACAATATCATCCCTGTAAATTTTTGAAAAACTTTGAATAGTTACAGTATCGAAAATAAAGTTCATAATATTCTAGTTTACCATTCTTATTCAAAAACTTCAAACCTATTTTCGATATCATAATTATTTAGAATTATTAAAAAAATTAAAAAAAATAATATTATATTGTAACTATAACGAATACTATCAGGAAGAAAAACTAAAAAAACATATCCAACCATATATGGGTAAATACTATTTTGGGTCATGTGTTTTACAAAAGTTAACAATTAGACTCTCTATTTTGTTAAATGACAAAGTGAACTTTGTATTTTTTAAAATTATAAAAATAAGACCCAGAACTGATTTTTTGTCAAAATAAAACTTAATAATAATTCGATCTAGAGATGTTATGACAAAACTGGTTACATTTTTTTTATCTGTATTAAAAATTATCTTAAAGTTAATTATATTAAAAAATAAAATCATTAAAAATTAAGCTCATAATTTTTTTTTTTACTATTTTAAAAGTCTATTTTTTATTTAATAAAATAAAAATCTAATTAAATTTTTTTACAAAAACACGTACAAAACATATATTTACAACGTGAAGGTTGAGAAAAAAAAAAAAAAATTATAATAGGTAACGGTAATTAGTGGACATATACGTATACGAGGATCTGTATGTCTATTATGGGAGCATATTTATTAGATTTCTACGCCAAAGTTACAAGGGTCAAAATTGTCAAGTCAACGTCAATCTACTGCGGAGAAAAACCCATACGAATAGAGCGAGCGAGTCCAAAACCAAAACAATGTATGGAGCTTTTGTCTTCAATTTTTAGAGGACACAAACTTTGATTGGAAGCCAGGGAGGTCTGTAAACTCAATGATTCCCATCAATTAACCATTCTAATCCACAATCTACACTCTTCTCTCAAAGTAAGTTTTCACTTTTCCTAATGCTCTTGAACTACTCACTTTATTAATATTTGTATTTTGATCATATATTTACTGAGAAAGGTTTCACTGCTTATTTGGGATTTCTCACTTTTACCAATCCAGTTTGAATTTGTCACATGTTCAAATTGGTATGGGTATTGTGTTATTAATGTTGATTTGAGTCATGAATTCGTTGATGGGAATTATATTAGTTCGACTCTGCTTTTCATATTATTAATTTTTTTTTTAGTTTTTGTTTATGTAAAATGCTCAGCTTATTGTAAAGTACATCTATAGATCAAGTGGAAATACGAGTCATGAGAGAATAGTTGATTCTTTGAAGAAATATAGATTGCTTCTGTCATTGAGATCTTTATTTTGTTTGATTGTTTGTATTTGTTTTTCGCCTTTGCTTTTTATTTTTTCTTAAGTTTTTATTTATTTATTTTTTAAGGGAAAAAACAGGCATCTGTAACTTACTGGGTATATTATAATTTTCTATTCTTAATGGAAGATCTCGAATTTCGATTCTTCCTGGTATAATATTATGTTCTGTAATTCTGTTCATGTATGTTTGGGCGTGTGGGAATTTTTAATGTTGTGGCCACTTTATATTATTAAAATGATATTTATCAAATTAAAAAAGAATTATTTAATTTGATAATATAAAGATTTAGAATATTATTATTTATCAATCAAATATTGAGAATGTGTAAGTTTCCATGGGAGGTATGTAAATGACTGTTTCAGGAAACTGGTCATCTCTACTTATAAATTTGTGCTTCTTCCATTACAATTCACAATACACGTACACAAATTGTAGAGATTGTTAGTGTATGATTTATTCAAGATTTTGTTATGATCTTTATTTATTAATCATCTTGCATAATTGCGTGTTTTTTTTTTCTTTTACTACATAATGTTGAGTTACTCTAGAGGTTTTGCTAGCCTAGCAGTAATGAAAGTAGTAACCAGATAATTTGACAATGTCTTTTGTCTTGTGATTTATCATTAGGGCTTTTTCCATGCATTTTTTAACAATTAATCCATGGCACTTTAGCGTCCATCTGACATGCTTGATAAATTGTTATGGGATTCTATGGTGATTTTGATTACATATCCTTTCTTCTGATGGATTGTTGTGACATGAGTTATGTAGTCTGAGACTGTGAATCGTGTGTTAAGCATCACAACTTGGCCAATTGTCAAGCTTGTGTGTTCTATTTATATCCAAATGATACATATGTACATATACTCAATCTGAGTGGATTTTGGATCATTTGACAGAGCTAAAATGGAAGACACAAGAACTAGTATGGCCTGAATGATACTGGTTTGTCAGTTTCGCTGACATTTTTTTTCCCTTCAAGTAAATAGGTCTCGCTCTCTATTGTTGGGTCAAAGAATTTAGCAGTCAACATTTTCCAGAGTAGAATATATATGAACTTGTGGCACTGGCCGTTTCTCTCTGTCTAATCGTTCAAAAGTTTTCATACTCCATTTATTTCAATTTTCTGCAATCTTCAAATGGTTTGATTGAATGTTTTGTTTCTTTGCTCCAACTTCCCCACTTTTTTGTTTGTTTGTTTGTTTTTTCCAATAATATACATCTATCAGAGGAATTGCTGAGCCGTTGTTTTTTCTATAGGTTTAAAACACTTAAAACTTAGAGGACATGGCAAGGTTACTAAGATTAGTGGAGAAAAGAGCATACATTAAAAAGATAGAAGAAGGAAAACGAAAGCAACAAGAGACTGACCTAGTTCCTTACCTTCATGATGATTGTGTGTCAAATATCCTTGTACGTCTTCCTCTTGACTCTATTCAAAGGTCAAGGTTTGTCTGTAAGGCTTGGTTTAATATAATTCATAATGCCAAATTCATTGCTGCCCATCTTCGCCGAGCTGAATCTGTTTTGATTTTCGTTTCCTCACCTCGAACAGAAACAACCATGGTTCCCATACTTCCAGAGAAGCCTAATGTTGTTTCAGTAGAAGCAAGACTTAATCAGTCTAACTCTGCCTTTTTTTTGGAGCAACCATTGGTTAGTGCATCTTCAAAGTTTTCTGTTCAGTTCATAGAATTTAAAGATGGGAAGAGTCTGATAAGAGAATACAATATAAGTTGTTTAGGCAAGATTAGAGCTTCCTGCAATGGTCTAATTTTGCTTGATAATAAAATGAAGAAGGGAGGACTGATACTCATGAATCCAGTGACTAGAAAGTTGGTGCCTCTTCCTCTTGGCACTCTTTTTCCTCAACATAATGAATCTTATGGTTTTGCCTTAAGCAGTGTTACTGGTAACTACAAAGTTGTGCACTTGTTTATAGATAACCTGGGATACATCAATTGTGAGATTCTGATCATTGGAAAGAAATCATGGAGAGAGGTTGATGGTCCTTCTTTTGGACTCATTCGTTGGTTTGGCTATTGTCCTGTATCTGCAATTGGAGCTCTACATTGGATTCCTCAAATCGATCATAATGACTACATAGTGTCCTTGGAATTGGAGGAGGAAAAGTTTCGCCAGATAACTCTACCAAAAAGTTGCAGAACTTATGATCGTATTGTCGAGGTGAGTGGCCTCTTAGGTTTTGTAACTCATGATGAAGTTAATCAAATAGATGTGTGGATCTTGAAAGGCTTATACGGTGATGTGTGGATAAAGCAACATAGTATAACTGTGGGTTGCATTTTAGACATGGTTCCCCTTTTCAGCTTAAGAATCAAAGGCGAAATGGTTTTCAAGAGAGATGAAGATGGCTCATTTTATGTTTATAACTTCCAACTCAAAGAGATGACTAAGGTTGAAATGTTAAACGGACGTGTCCCTTTCTCTGCTTCCTGCCTAACTCATGTGAACAGTCTTGTCTCTTGGTGTAGCACTAATGGAGCACAAGACATGTGAGATTTGGTGTCATGCTTTCTAGCGTGGTAAGAAAATGTTATGATATGTAAATAGTCTATATGCACAGCTGGGATTTCTCTCTTTCTCTATTTTCCTTGTATGCTTTTCTTTATCTTGGTTTTGTGTGTATGTACATATTTAATATATGAAACAAATGTATGTCACTGCTCAGTTGGGAACTAGCGTGGTTGATACTTATTATAGTTTTGTTTCAAGTGTTGAAAGAGAAAACGTCCTTAAATTAGAGAAAACTAGGTTCAAGGAGGGAGGATTGTGGAATGGTAAGTAACCATCATCTGTGTCTTAGGTGCATTGTGTCAACCTACTCAAAAGCCATGTTAAGGCAATGTGGATTAAAAGTCAGGGAAACTGCAGCCTCACCTAAACATTTACCACTTTTGAACTAATCGACAACCACCAATTAAAAAATATTGAACATATTCCTGTCACTTATATATGGACTTGATAAACAAACTCATGAAGTTATATCTATATTTAGTGTTAAAAAGAGAAGATACTCATAAAATCCATTGAACATCGCTCAATAATCATCCCATTTACCCAAAGCAAACAAAGCATCGTATTAACTATTAAGTATTATAATCCGAAGTACGGTGCTTCATCATTTGGATTCAAGATATCATAACTTAACCTCAGCATGGATTTCATAGGAAGTTGAAGAAGAAAGGCCAGGTCGCCGCGGTCCACGAAAGGAATTCACATGCAATGTTTGTTGCGCGCTGAAGGAATTCACATGCACTGTTTGTTGTGCGTGGAAGGAATTCACATGCAAAGTTTGTTGCGCGCAGAAGGAATTCACATGCACTATGTTGCGCGTGAAAGGAATTCACATGCAATGTTTGTTGCCCGGAAGTAATTCACGTGCAAAAAACCATCCAAAAAACTTTAAGGTTGGATGGTTTGTTGCAAGTAAATTGATAGTTGAGGAGAGGGGGGGGGGGGGGGGGAGTTTGCCGCAAATTACTCTTAAATTTTTTATTTTTATTTTGTAAAATATGGACACGTAGGATAATTTTTTAATGACCTGTCATTGCCACGTGGGCAAAATTAGGATTTAACGAGGCTGAACAGACGACACCTTAAAAATGTAAACGAAACAGTACTTTGGAGGGTTTTCCCACCAAAATATGAGGTTGGATGGTTTCTTGCAAGTAAATTGATAGTTGAGGGGGTTTTGCCGCAAATTACTCTTCTTTAATTGGGTGTAGATTAGTTTTTCCTTCGATACAATACTTGAACATGAAGCGCTTAAGTTCTATTGAGAGCATAAATATCTTATCGGTAAAAAAAATTAATAAAGACTAGTGAATATGTAATTAGAGAGACATTTAAGCTCTAATTATGAATAAGTAGTTAAGGTCATATTAGGAACAGTTGGTTACTTTGTTAGTTATGTTGGTTGTTAGGTTCAGTTAGCTTCTAATTGTCACTAGTTGGTTAGATTGGTTTAAGTATTTGTTACTGCTACTTGTATGTATGATCATGTAACTTTTACTTAATCAATCAAAACATTTCTTTTTCTCTTTCTTTTCTGTTTGTCTTAGCTTCTCTTTCTCTTTTTGTTCTTTCTTCTTCTTCTTCTGTTCTTCATTGCCAAAGAGATCCAACATCTCCAACATGGTATCAGAGCTCTGATCTTGGTATTGATGACGAATATGGCAACCACTGATCCTGGTAGCTCAAATTTCAATCAACACAATAAGGAGCTCTGTTTGCAGCTTCAAGAAATCGAATCAGGGACCAAGAAGATGCTACTGTCTACTTCAATCATACAATCCCGATCAAACTTAATGATCACAACTATCTTCTTTGGAAGCAACGAATTCTTGTTGGATACGTCGAAAAGATATTTCTCCACCTCCTTAGTACCTTAGTGATGCAGATCGTGTTGCACAATGTAATATTTCAGAAATCTAATTATGAATAATTAAGATTTATTATATATTATGGATTAATTAGGTAGTAATGAGTAGGATCATGATCCCACTAACCTAATTTATCTACAAGTGAATAAATAAGCGTAATTTATTAATTACAGAGATTTATTTAGAATATGTGGATATAATGTAAGTTATTTATGAAATAAAAATATTTTCAGATTCGGCGATCCTGGAAACCCTATTAAAGGTCAAAAATATAACAACCATTTTAGTTAGTCATGTTGATGAGATTATTGAGATAAGTTGATTTTAAAAATGTCGAGATATTTTATAATTTACCAACACTCAGCTCAGCTTTTTTCTACAGTTCTACTGCATCTGTTTTTTCTCACAGCACAACTACAATTACTTTTCTCCACAGTACAATTGTGCCAAACTGGTTCTTAAAGTGTCATTTTGTGGCCTCACCTAACAGGAACACACTACAACATTATTAGAGTTGCCCTAATAGCAATGATTTTATTTTGATAGAGATATATATATTTATAAAATAATCTGATTACGAATTAACTCAATTTTATTTTATAAATTAACATTATGCTATATCTAATGCTAAATATAAATATTGTTCTAAATTTAACATTAAAAATAAACAAATATTATATTTATTATTATGCTCCAATACACTAGGAATATTTTATGTTGCATTATATAACAAAAAGTAAAATATTATTAATCCTCATCAATAAATTAAATATTTAAAAAACAATTGATGAGAATATTGTAATTAAAAAATATATATTAAAGATGATCATTAATATTAATGATAAAACCATCATTATTATATATATTGTGTACTAAATTTAGTATATCTTGTGTTAAATTTAGTACAACTTTTAAAATAGGTCTAATTTAACACAAGATTTAACATAAGAGCTAATTTTTTTAAAAAAATATTAAAATATAGCATTATACCACTATTTTAGCACTCCACCGGATACACTGCTAGGCTAACTGAAATGGCAGTAGGGGAGAGTGTGGTACAGGTACAATAAGGTAAATTTAACTATTCAGTTTGATACATGTGATATAGAAGTACATTATAGTTTCTAAAGTAGTTGCAGCGCTAGTTGCAATAGGAGTTTCTATATGATTTTTTATTGCAATTTAAGTTGCAGCGCTAGTTGCAGTAGGGGTTTTACGTAGAATTTCGGAAAAATGCAAAAAAAAACTATTTTGAATTGTAAAAATGAAAAAAAAAAAAAAATCCCTTTTTTGTATTAGGCAACGGTTTTGACAGGTTAGATTTAGTCCTGAAGCAATAAAGCCTCTTAAATCATTGAGTAAATTTGTCTTCCTCTTATAATTTGCTGGACTACATTGCTTGGCTTTTAACTCTTTATAACGTGCGTGGCTTCGTTTTGATGTCAATTTGTATTTTTAGTGTCAAAAATGAGTATTGACATCCAAATGAACTTCTAGCGATTAAATCAATGTGATCTAGCACTATTTTTCAATAAAAACATATATATTCACGTTGAATCTTTCAATCCTGTTCATACTTACATTGGAATGTTTAATTTACTTTCTTCAAACAATTACAAAGTACAATGACAGAAAAGGGTATAATTTTTATGTTTTACCTCTTCTATTATAAACGTAGGAGTTAGCAAAATGCAAGTAGAAAGCAAACCCAATTGTACTAAGTCCAAAAAGTAACCAATAAAACCAATCTAGATGAGCCTTGTTCAAGTTATTAGGAAACCAGCTATCTCTGCCTTCTCCACCTGTTGTTTTCTCAATAACAGAAATAAAAAAGCTGCTTAAGAAGTTTCCAATACCAAATACACTAAAGTAAAGTGCAAGGCCTATGCTCCTCAACTCTGTTGGGACTTGATCATAGAAGAACTCTTGCATACCAACCAGAGTGAAAACATCAGCTAATCCAAAGAGAAAGTACTGAGGTAACAGCCACCACACACCCATAGGAATCATCACGTCCGGCCTATCAACTAGCCCATATTCTTCAGCAGTTTTGAGCCTTTTGATCTCAACGAGGGCTGCAACTACCATAGACAAAACATGGAAGAAAAATCCAACTCCTATTCTCTGCAGCATTGTGATTCCAGATGGTACTGTTCTAGTGAAAGCTCTAGTCGTCGGAATGAAAATGCAATCATAGATTGGTAAGAGGATAATAAGGGTAAGATAGATGAAGCATTGAAGTGAGGCAGCTGGTATTTTGGAGCCTGATACAATTGCTCTGTCCATGGTGGCACCTTGCTTTGTAAAGAAAGTTGATGATTGTGCAAACACCATACCATATATGCAGCATGTCACCCATATTGGAACAAGTCTAAGTACAGCCTTTGCTTCTTCAACATCAGCAATGGAGCAAGCACAATCATCAGCATCACCTTCCTTCCAGTTAGTTGGTGTAATCAAGGCTTTGTTGAGAAATCTACAAAGAAAGATTATAGAAACCAAAGCAGCAAGACTTTCAATCAGTGTTAGAATTTGGGACAAGGTGAATGAGGTTCCATCTCAAAATCAATTGACAATAGAAAGAGTAGCACATTCGTCTTATATATTCTATTATCTTTCCACATATTAACAATTTGGGACTCTCTGATACTCCCCTTAAGATGGAAGCTATTTTATTTGCTCACCATCTTGGACAACTCGATGGCTTTTTTTGGCTTACTATTCCTAATCACAAGTGGCTTTTTTTGCTTTATGTTTTGGATCGGTATTTTTGGTGGCTCTTTTTATTTAGCTCTACTTTGATTTGTATATTTTTTGTTGGGGTTGGATAGTCATTAGAAGTTTTTTTTTTTTTTTTTTTTTTTTTGACTCTGATACCATGTTAGAATTTAGAATAAGGTGAATGGGGTTCCATTTCAAAATCAATTGGCAATGAGAGGAGTAGCTCATTCCTCTTATATATTCTATTATTTTTCCAGACATTATATGCTAAATACAAAAAGAATTTATATACACATTCTACACACAATGGTAGGTAAGTAATTTTAACTATATAATATTTGAAAATTTTGTTATAACCAATAATCCAAATGTACCGGACTGAAGTTTCTTTTATCATTTTTGTTTAATAAATCTACTCATAAAGTCAAGTCCCTTACCTGAATTGTTCAGAACTTGGGTGAGGCAAGAATCCTCTAGCTTCAACGTCAATGACTACACTTGAGGGGCTTCTCCGCCAGTTTCTGAATGCTGCAACAAAAACGCTACCGATCCTCTGAAAGGGACCTTTCTCATCCTTGTCTACAATGCTATGCCTATAAGTTGTACTTCCAAGCATGAAAACACCCAATGCAATAACCATTGCAATGCAAGGAATACCAAACCCAAGTGCCCAGCTCAGATTGTCTTGTATATAGCTTACGAGTATAACTGCCACTGTAACACCTGCAGAGGCACCAAAATACCACCAGTTGAAGAATGAGCTCTTGGCCTTGCACTCCTCCGGATCTTCACCATCGAACTGATCAGCTCCAAAAGCTTGAGTGCATGGCTTGTGGCCACCTACGGCCACTGCCACTAGATATAAGGCAAAGAAGAACAATATTACTTGTAGCTGTGGAGGAGAACAAGCAGAAATGTTGTTGTTTTCGGAGTCAAAACAACTCTGAGAAGGCAGAGTAGCCGATAGAGTCAACAGACCAAGTGCCTGTCATCCATAATATCAATTTGGGCCAATTAAGGTTTGCCATAATAAGTTCAATAAGCGCATCTTGAAGCATATCTGCAGTTAGTGACTTGACCAACTAATGAAAATCGATGCTAATTCATATCCTAGATAAATATTAAAACAATGTTTTGGAGAAAATACCTAATATTTTTTTCTATACCATCTTTCTACAAAAAATAAGTTCGTATACAACTTGAAAAATTATCATGTGTCCTTCCAGTCATTAAATATTTAAAATTAGAAAACTAGCCCAAATAATAAAAATACAAAAAAATAAAACTTGCTAATTATCTCTTTCCTATGTCACAACAACTTAATTAATAATAGTGAATTGTCAATTGAATTTTCTGAGCCCCATGTATATATTTGGAGAAAAATTTTAATATATTTAGGGGTATATTTTTAGAGCTACCAAAATATAGAGCAGGGAAGCGAGGACGATGGTGCGGTAACGCCCTATAAAAGAATCGGCCATGAATGCTCCTAACAGAGGCATCAAGGCAGCGGTTCCTCCCCAAGCATTGACGTTTGCCGCCGCCGCCGCCGTCGACTGCCCGAGTGGCCCAGTCAGATACATGACCAGATTTGAACTGATCCCATAATAGGCGAATCTCTCCGCCACCTCCACACCTGTTCTTCCATTACAATTTTCATTCATTCAACAATATTTAATATAAAAATTAATAAAAACAATCTAGTTTACCAATAATAAAAGCCGCCGATGTCCAACCACCGGAGGTTGACCTCGAAACCTTATGGGCTTTATAGTCAACGGTGCCGTCGACAGCGTTGACTAGAGTCAAAGTTTCGGCTTCTTCGGCCATGAACTACAATCTAATTGGACACTGGGAACCACGAGCCGAGTGTGCAGTATGAAAGCTAATAATTCTGATTCCACAAAATATCTTGATATATTGATTGTGCTAGCAAGCCATCCCATCAAGATGATTATAAAATAGTTTTCAGTTTGATGAGTTCCAAAGCAACTAGAGCTCACCACTCTGTAGGGGTCCATGTTTAGTTAATTACTAAATTGAGAGTATAGTTTTTTTCTTTCTTTTTGTTTATGTATTGATGACGAAGGCAATAGGACAAGTTTGTATGATTTTTTATAAACTAAAAAAGAAAATATCTGTTGTTATAAGAGTGAGGGGAAGTCAAGTCAATTCAGCAAGTCATTGGGCACACGCACCAAGTACCAATATGGAGTTTGGTTCAGAAGAAAGAAAGGGAGGTTATTATCGCCACCCAACTCCAAACTCCAATATCTATTGACCGCATCCAATTATATATAGCTGTCCAAACAAAATAATAAATATAAAAGTGGCAAATGACAACCACATTTCCAATTATTTAGTTTTTTTTTTTTTTTTTTTGACGGTTGTAACTACAAATATAACAATCAACCCAAGTTACAAAATTCAATTTGGAAAGAAGTGTCGCCAGATTAGCTTCCTCTCAAGTCCTATTGCTGCTTTAGCCATACCATGAGCATGAACATTAAAATGTTTGGGTATAAACTTCAGATCAATAGTAGGGATTATAGACAAGGAGCGCCTTATATCTTGCAAAATATCAGAAAGAGCTGAGAGATCCATCTTCTTGGACTTCACCTTGCCCACCAACAGTTGAGAATTTTGGCAAGAGGAAGATGAATATTCTGGTACCATTGCAAACCTGCTTTAAGAGCCAAAGCTTCTGCCTTTAATGAATTCACCTTTGCTGGCATAGGAATTGAAAGCCCAGCAAGTACAACTCCTTTCCAATCTTTAATTACAGCTCCTAGACTGAGTTTTCCATCGGTAGAGTTAATGGCAACATCTGTATAGAGCTGATAAAACCCTTTATTAACCTGCTGGTCTTGATGGAGGACCTGTTTTTTTTGTCATTTGCAATCTTTCAACCTTCTTGAGTTGAGCTCCCTTGTAGTCCATCAAGTACCTAACACTCTAATTGACTAAATAATCAACAGTAGACAGGTGAGATTTGCCAAAGATCTTTTTATTTCTGTTTTCCCATATGGCCCATAAAAGACATAATAGCAACATAAATTCATCCTTAGTTAAATCAAAAAAACCAGATAAAATAAAATCTCTAATATCTTTATGTTTATTTTGAAAGTAAAACTACTTAAAAGAAGAAGATTTCTAAACCTGTCTCGCTCTAGAACAGTCTAGAAGTGCATGAGAAACTGTTTCACTTAAGTTATTACAAAAAGAACAAGAAGGAGCAGAAAGAGCTTTTTTGGAAAAGAGGTTAGAAGCTGTTGGTAGGATGTGATAAAAGGCTCTACAACCAAAGATTTTAACCTTTGGTGGGAGACTTAAATTTCAGAACTTCTTCGACCAATGAGTCATGATATTAATATTAGAAGTTGAAGGAGGGAAGGAACCTGCATTAGCTAAATGATAAGCTGATTTTACAATGAACATACTTGAAGAGTTCCCAATCCAAATAAGTCTGTCAGATCTCTCAAAACCCCCTATAGGAACTTGAAGAATACTATCAACAATATCTTTGTCAAAATACTGAGATAGTTTATTAAGGTCCCAATGAGAATTTTGAGTAATAAAGAAATTGACCCTGTCAGAAGAAGGTGCATGATCATCCTTATATCTAAGATATCTAACATTTGGGATTCATTGATCATTGAGAGTACGAATGGTACTACCATCCCTGACTTTCTAAATAAGCCCTTTCATAAGAAGATCTCTACCCCAAAGAAGAGTACTAGTCCAAGTAAAGGAAGAAGAATGCCCTTTTTTAGCTTCTAGGAATGAATTATGTCTGAAGTATTTAGCTTTGAGAATTCGAGATAAGAGAGAGTTAGGGTGCAGAAAGACTCGCTAGGTTTGCTTAGCCAAAAGAGCTTGATTGTGATGTATCAAAGATCGAAAATCCAACCCTCCAAAGAATTTAGAATTACAAAGATAAGACCAAGCCTTCCAATGAATTTTTATAGATTTTCCCATAGATCCCCATCAAAACTGAGCCATGAGCTTTTCAATTTTTTGACTAATAAAAAAAGGAAGTTTAAAACAAGACATGACGTAGGAGGGAATATCCTGAATAACCGCTTTCAAAAGAACTTCCTTGCTAGCCTTCCAAACATTCAAGTGAGAACTGACTCTGTCAAGGATGAAATTAAAACTGGTTTTCTTAGAGCGACCAAAACATTGAGGGACACCCAGATATTTGCTAACAAAAGGCTTATTATTTAACCCTAAATTAGTATAAAAATAATTAGAGACCTGTGAGGGAGTATTAGGGGAAAATAAAATAGAAGACTTGCCAAAGTTAACTTTCTGACCAGTGGCGAGGTGGTCAAGCTGAAGAGCCTCTTTGAGAGCATCACATGAAGTTAAGGAAGCATCAGTTAATAAAAGAGTGTCGTCAGCAAAGAGCAAGTGGGAAATAGAAGGGGCAGAACGAGTAATGGATATGCCCTTGAAATTACCAAGGCTTTATTGAATCTTGAGGGCAGAGGAAAGGCCTTCAGCACAAAGAAAGAAAAGATAGGGAGAGAGAGGAATCTCCCTGTCTTAAGTCTCTAGAGGGAAAAAATATTAAACCTGATGGAAACCGAGGAAAGGCAATTACTAATGAGCTTAATGAATTTGTCAAGGAAGTTAAGTTTATTAAGAATGGCCAGGACGAAGGTCCATTCCACACGGTCAAAGACTTTTTCCATGTCCAATTTAAGACCAACCCATCCAAGTTTCCCTTATTTTCTATGAATGATGGCATGAATCATCTCGTTAGCAATGAAAATATTAGCTAAGATGAGCCTATCAAACAAGAAAGCACTTTGGGTTGGGGATATAATATCACTCAAAACTGCCTTTAACCTATTAGCAATAGTTTTGGCAACAATCTTGTACAAAGTAGTACATAAACTAATAGGTCTAAAGTCTTTAAGAGAGATAACATTAGTTTTCTTTAGGAATGAGGACAATGAGAGTATATTTAATAGGGGACATATTAGCATTATTGTTCAAAATGTTACGAATGGTTGTGGTAAGGTCCTCCCCTAGAATATCCCAGTTCTTTTGATAAAAGTAGGCATTAAGACCATTTAAACCGGGAGATTTGTCCCCAAAGATCTGAAACAAAGCCTCTTTAACTTCAACACCACTGAATGGGGCATTTAATAAAAGGTAATGCTGATCACTAAGTCTGTTATCCACAACAGAGAGAGTCATGTCAATAGCTTCTTTATTAGGACCTTGAGAACAAAAAAGAGTGGAAAAGAAATGGCAAAAATAATTAAAATATCACAAATACAATAAAGCTTGAGTAACGCTTGTCAAAAATACAATAAGCCTTGAAAATAAATATGAAAAAAAAGTTTCAAGTTTACACAATACAATAATTAGTGGGCTCAGGTTGGACCTTCACATATTGGACCTAAATAAATATAAAAATTAGTATTTTTATAGTATGCAGTGCGGTGCGGTTTGAACCGCATATTAATAATTCAAAACCGCAATCTGCATCGCACCGCACCACGCAGTTTAAGAAAAATTCAAACTGCGACCGCACCGCAAAGAATTTCAAACTGTATTTTTTTTGCAGTGTGGTGCGGTGCGGGCGATTTGAGCGGTTTGATGAACACCCCTACTTAATATATACACTTTATATACTATTTTCATTTTTATTCAATTTTTTCAAAAAGAAAAAAGAAAAAAGTTAGACGTGTATGACTATTGTTAATGTCACTCTATCACGTCGATCATGTTACCAACTGTTGCTATGGTATACTGTTCACGCGCTCATTTTTTTGCAGCTTTATTTCAAATTTTAAGTTGATTTTCAGTATTAGAAATAGTTTACATTTCTTTTTTTTTTTTTTTTGACTAAGGAGAAGAATTCGTTAATCAAAGACAAAACCTATACATAAACTCACGGCCACAAACAACTGGTCCCAGCACACACACCTGCCAACAACAATACTGAGTTAGGCGCAAAAATAAGCCTCTCTCAACATGATTTAACCTCATTTTCCTTAGTCTAAACAATTTAATCTTGAATATATCTTTGATGTCATGTACAATTCTATTAATAGAAAAACAACAACTATTATGTACACAATTGTTACTATTTTTTCAAATCAAATACACCGCGGCAGCAAAAACCAGCAGCAACATTGCAGCAATATTCTTGATCTTACCTTAATCATTCAAAGTCAGCCAACAAAGCCAACTCCTGTAGGTTTTAGGCCAAGCTTCAAACCCAATCCAGTCAAAGATTCCTCCTACAATAGCTTTAGAAGCAACACAGTCAAAGAAGAGGTGTTCATGACTCTCTTTCTCACCCCAACACACAGGACAACTGTCAAAATCAAGCTCAATTTGAAACATAGTAAACATGTCTCTCGTGAGCAACTGGTTATGAACCGATTGCCACAATATAAACCTATGCTTAGGGAAGGAAAGATTGTTCTAGACAACTCTATAATATTTATCAGGCTCCAACTGAATAAGGCTCTTATACAATAAGCAAGCAGAAAAATTACTTCTACAAGTCGCAACTATTGGAATATGTTTTACTAGGATCTAGATTTACTAACAAGTATGTTTTTAACACCCTAAATATAAATTTCTAAAACGATGAAAATAAACACATAAAAGGTATGAGAAACCTTACATTGGTTGCAGCGGAGGAGGGTGGCTGTGAATGGATGTTGGTCGGCTGAGCTGGGGGTGGGGTGTGGCCGAAGATGGAGAAGACGAAGATATCGATGGTGGGATCTCATTGAACCGGAGATGATGGGGGAGGTGTTGCGACAGAGGGGCTCACGACCTGCCATCTTTCTCTTCTCTTTTACTTTTCTTTTATTTCTTTTATTTTTTTAGTAATAAGATTGTTTTATAATTTATTTAGTTTTTATAATTTTTAATTTATTTATTTAAAAAAATTAAAAATAATGATCTAAGCTAATAATATTTCAACACGTGGTGGTTCTCATTTAGTAAACGGAGCAGTTTAAAAAAGGACTAACAGACTTACAAAAAACGTGACGTTGGGGACTATTACCGCTATTTCTCGAAGTTGGAGACTAATCTGCATCAAAGTAAATATTTTGGAGACTTTTACCGCAAATTTTCTTTTTTTTTTTAATTGCTTCCATAAAATTAATTTAAGCATATTAGCTAGCCATGAAATTAATTTAAATTAATTAATATTTAATTTAAATAAATTAAATTTGTGAATTATATTAAGTTTTAAAACTGAAAAAATAAATTGATTTTTATACCCTATGGCATCAGTTATTGTACCTATGACGTCGGTTATTATACCCTATGGTGTCAGTTATTTAATATTAAATGACGCCATAGGGTACACTATGGCGTCAGTTATTTAATAATAATTGACGCCATAGGGCTCATCTATGGCGTCGTTGTGTTTGACCCAACAGCGTCTCCTAAATCAGTGTCGTTAGTGAATTTTGCCAAAAGCGACGTTAAAAGGATTTAAAATTGCCTTTAAAGCCTAAGATTGAAGTAGTGAGCAGTAGTCACATATATAGAATCTATAGCTTCTATAAGTACTTAGAAGTGAAACAATAGTTTTCTTAGAGCTTGGCTAAATGAGTTTAAATGATTGAGGCCTCATTTTGATAATTATATTAGTTTCTCGAATTATGATTTACAAGTAGCTAAGTATTTTAAGGATAAATTGAAGGATAAAACGATAATTTAGTCCCTATTCAATATAGACCATCTATAGATGATCAATGATTATTTAGATTGAAATAATAGATAACTAATAGCATATCTATTCTTTGAGAATAGAGCGTTCGACGTAATCAGGAGTGCAATTTTGAATCTATAGTAGAATCAAGAGGAATTAATAAGATAGAAAATTTACTTGATAAATTTTGAATCTACTTATTAGGAGTTTGGTTACATAGGCCCATGGTACCACATTGTATGAGATAATATCATCTTGTAGACTCAACTAATTTATTTAATAAGTCAATTAGAATTCAAAAATAGACCATATCTTATTTGAGAATTTTCACCAAATTTGGACAATTTTGAGAAGAAAAGAGAATTAGTAGAGATTTATTTGTTACTTAGTACCCTTTATGGGTATAATTAATGGATATATTTAAATTATATTTTAAAATTTATTTTAATAATTAGATGAGATAAGTGGTAAAATATGAAAACACACTTTATGATCATTAGTTAAAATAAAGTGGCAAAAATCTAACTCTAAAGCCCATAATATATGTGGCCTTAATATGAGCCAAAGTCCTTATTTTAGTCATATTCATCTAAACCTAGCCCTATGTGAATGCGTATATAAAGAAAGAAAAGAGAATTGAAAAAAGTTAATGTCACTTCTTCTTCTTCTTTCTCTTTATTTTTTGAAATTCACAAGAAATAACTCTCTCAAATTTCTTCCAATGGTGTTTGAGTATGAGCCCACACTATTCAAGGTGATACTCAAACCTTTATGGAAGATTATGATAAATACTTATGAAAGAGGAAAAATCCAAGTTTTGTTCATGATTACAGTCTGCGGCATAAAGGAAACAAGAGTGAGAGAACATATAATAGAAGAAGACATTTAATTTTGCTGCAATCACTATAAAGTTTTCTTAAACTTTTATGTGATTAAGTTAAATTGTTTTAAGAATCTATGTTTAGTATGTTAGATTAGTTAACATACTTATTTAGTAAAAGTAAGATCCTAGTTAAATATACTCTGTAACACACTTAACATGCCTAACAAAAAAAACTGTAAGTGACTCTCTCCCTCAATCTTAACTCTCACTTTTTTTTTAATTACTAAGATTGTTGAATTTATGAGTATTCACTTAATTATAATAATTTTACTAATAAACGTTTAAAGTGGTAGTTGTTCATATATTGAATCGTGTCTTCTAAATTGTAACATGTATTAAATTATTATGTTTTGTAAACTTTAATCTATGTTAAGTACATATTAATAAGATAAAATGAAATTAAATATTTTTTTTAATCTAGTAACCTTAATTATTCAAAATAAATAAATAAATAAGTAAAAATTAGAAGCAAAAGTAAATATGAAAGATTGAAAATTTTAATCAGCTGCTAAGTAAACATTTGCAATATTGATATTCAGTTATAATAATATTATTTCTCTTTTGTAGCAAAGAAAAATATATTAATCTCTCTTTGTTATTATCGTGATGAATGGGGAAATATTTTATTACCCCAGTGGGGTCCGCCCAGTGGTGCAGACTCAGTAATTATGGATAACAATGAACCATGCAAACGATTAAGAAAAGGAAAAGAGTATTGCTATTGATACGGGTATAATCTAGAGGTGGCAAGAATTTTTGTTTTATATGATTGGTTATCAATATAAAAATTATTAAAAATTTTCATACTTAATTATACTAATTTAGTAATTGTAATATGATAGTGAACAAAATACTTTATCAATAGAGAAATGCTCAAAAAAGGAGAATGAGTTCTCTACTTATCCCTTCGGGGTCAAATATGGAATTGGAGCATTGGGTGAAACCAGTTATGGGGAAGATTAAGATAACTGTCGATGGTGCAATCTTTGCAAGAGACGGAAAATTTGGAGCGGCTGGGGTGGCTCGGGATTATCAGGGCCGGTTCGTGGAAGGGTTCACAGTCTTGTGGGTTGGACAAGTGGATTCGGCTTTGGCTGAATTGATAGGTGTTAAGGAGGCCTTGAGTTGGATAAAGCGTAAGCAATGGGGTCCGGTTGAGGTTGAAACTGATTCTTTGGTTGTTGTTCAAGCAATTCAAAGTACGGTTACTATTCCTTCGCCTTTTGGTCTTCAGGTGGCGGCTTGTTATTCTCTTCTGGCCGATCTACCGTTAGTCACAATTACTTTTGTTAAACGTTCTGTAAACAAAGCTGGACATTAGCTTGCTCGTAGCTCTTGTTTGTATCCAGATCGTCTTTTTAATGAGGATAATGTTCCCGCTGATTTTATTGTAATGGCTGATTCTTCTTATTAATAAAGTTTTTATTTTTTTCAAAAAAAAAAAAAATTACTTTAACACTAATAATATATTTTAATCTTTATCAAAGGAAAAAAAAATTAATATTAAAGAGGAAGTAACCCTTTATAATTAGTTCATAATATTTCTTAAAAATAATTAGATTAAATTATTAAATTATATAGATCTGAATGGTAGCTATAGTTGCTCATCTCTGACACGTGTCACGGAATGTTAACATGCAGATTGAAGTGGTGTCATCTGGGTTTAGTACCGTGTCATGCTACGTGTCAAGTTCCAACCTCTCTCGCTTTGCCACCGTTTAACCCTCACACTATTAATATAAATTAAAAAGAAAAATTAAAGGATTATAGTACTATTACTTGACCATCCTTAGCTGATAAACGAAATCGAGATCAACTTAGAAAACCAAGAAGAAGGAAGGAAGGAAGGATGATAAACTGGGTTGCCCTTTCCCTTGTTCTAACTTCACTTGCCACGGCCGCTCTTTGGTCTCCGGCCCCACCAAAAAATAACCACAAAAGCAATGATCACGACCAAGTAATTGTCAAAGAAGGCCACCGTGTTGTGGTCGTAGAGTACGACGAAGAAATGAAACCAAAAACAAGGGTTTCAATCTCACCTGAAGACGACGCCACTCGCTACGACTTCCCCGAGCAAACCGTAACGACGTCGTTTCTCGGAAACGCAAAGGATAAGCTTAAAGAAGTTTCTTCAAGCTTTATCCCAAACCTAGGCCAACAAGGAGGTGAACATCATCCTCGAACTTCAAGAGAACTCTTTTGCGACGCTTACGGGAAATGCAAGCACAAAATCGCAGTGGCTATTGACAAGACCATGGGGTTAGCCCACGATGACATCGATATGAAGATTCGAGCGGCCCATACAGTTGAAAAGGCTGCTGTGAAAGGCAAAGAGGCCGTAGTAAATAAGGCCCGTAAAGTCGAAGAGGCTGCCGAAGAAGCATACGATAAGACTAAAGAGAGCGTACGACATGTGGCCCATGAAGTGGAAGAACATGCAAAAGAATCGGCCCAAGTGACGAAGGCAGCTATAAAGGGCACAAAGAATTTGGCAAAAACGATCGGCATCGACGTGGCGAAGAACGTTACTGGGTTTTTGGGGTATGCGGGGAAACACGTGGCCAAAAAAGCTGCTTTCTTTAGTGGCCTTGCGTCTACCAAGGCTTTGAGTCCTGTTCCAGGAATGATGTATTTAATTGGATACGGTATCGCGTACGGGACTAGCGTGTGGGTGACGTTCGTATCTAGCCACGTGTTGGCTGGAAGCTTGCCTATGCAACAGTTCGGCTTGGTTCAGAGTAAGCTTTACCCAGTTTATTTTAGGACTATGGCGTCGAGTATTGGGACAGCGTTGGTTGGTTTCGTGGTTAGCCATAGAGGGCGGGCCTTAACCCGCGACTTCCACAAAATTCAATTTTATAACCTTTTGGCTTCCTTATCTCTCGTTTTGATTAATATGCTCTACTTCGAACCCAAAGCTACTAAGGTAACTCTTTATAATAACTTTATTTGTTTTCATAGTTTTTGTTAAAAAGTAAATAACATGTATATTTAAGAAAATAAATTTTAATTATTTATGGGTTTTGCTCTTTTTTTTTTGTTCTATTGACCTCATTTTAATTATTTTTCTTTACCTATATGTGTTTGTGTGTGATATGAAGTCATATGTAGAAACCTATAAATATAAATATATCCACATGTATGTCAATTCTTAAAACAATTTTCTCTCTTAACTTTATGAAAACTCGTATACACGTACGAGTCTTGTCTTAACTTGATAATTCATAAGATCTTTGTACTAAATAATCATTAATTTAATATGCTTATGATGATGAAGTAATGAGTAAAAAGTCAATGCATATACATCGATCATTGACCATATAATGTTGCTTACAATATTAATATTGTTTGAAGGTAATGTTTGAGAGGATGAAGTTGGAGAAAGATGAAGGAAGAGGAAGCAGGGAAGAAGAGCTAATAACCACCACTGACCATTCGCCAATGTCATCAACTATTAGCCCTACACTGAGGAAGAAAACCGCTGCCACCACGGCTTCGGTGGCAATCGAAACTCCAGAGCAGGAGGCCGATATTCGGAATCGACTTAAGGCATTGAATACGACGTTAAAGAACCTAAACATGGCTTCATCATCGGTTAACATCCTATGCCTAATGTCGCTCTCTTGGCATGTCTATTACCTTGCTCAACGACTTGACCTGACCTGACCTGATTATTCATGAAAGTAAAAGCGACAGTAGTAGTGATTTTGGTGCATTTTGGCTGTGTTTCTTTTCTGGGTGCATGCTTCGGGTGTTATTTCTAGCTAGTATTAAGAGTAGTAATTATGTATGTTTTGGTTTTGTTAGAATTATTAAGTGATATACATGCTTGGAAGTTTCCTTTTAGTATTAATAATATTAGTAAGTAAATATATTTCCTCGAGTTTATATAAAAAAAAAATGTATAGTGTTGTGATTCGGTTGGTAGTGTATTTGTTTCCTCCTGTTTCTAGTTTTATTTAGTAAATATTATTTTAGATTTATGTTTTCAAAAAATTACTAATTAGATTTTATGTTTTATTGAACTTTATATTTTTTAAAATAATTAAAATAATATTTAAACTTGTTATAATAATTAAGTAAGAAGAAAAGAAGAAGGAGATGAAGAGTGATAGGAAAATTGAATGATAATTTCTTAGTTGTTTATTTTAATGGGGTGAATTTTTATTTATATAAATATAAGAGTTAAATATTAAGAAATTAAGAAAAAGAGAATGTTCATTACAATTAATGGTAATAAATAAAAGATTTGGACATCCACATAATTATTAATATTTATAATACTTTCTTTAATTTGAATGTAAATTAATTTTTCCTCATTTAGGTATTCGTGGAGATCTTCTAATCGACGAATTTCGATCTTGTCTGCTATCTTCTCAAATATTGATGTTGAAAATAACTTTGTGAATAAATTTGCAAGATTGACACTTGATTGAATTTGTTGAACGCCAATATGCATTTTCTTGAAATGTATAAAGAATAATTTAGTGAAATGTATGTTCTAATTCTATCTCCTTCAATTTACCTTCCTTTTAGTTGAGCGATGCAAGCAGTATTATCTTCATAGAGAAATGCTTGTGTTGTGTTGATACTTCTTTATAGAGTGCAATCCATATGTTTCTCAAATATACTATGTCAATGATCTCACTCCCACACATTCTCTACTTGTTTCATAAAATGCAAGTATGTTAACATGATTTGAAGTTGACTCGTTAAAAATATTATCAAGAAATCCAGTGGGACAAAACCTGAGCAAAAGAAAAAGAGCACAATATATATTTCATATTCATAACTATTTGCAAATTGCTTCGTTAAAAATTTTGCCAAAAAAACTCAGTGGGACAAAACTTAAACTAAGGGAGAAAGAGTGCAATATGAATATGTCTCCCCCTCATGCACATATGATCCATAATTCTTTTGGTGATAATATATTTCATAAGACTATTGTTATCACTTTTAAAATATCACCATATACTATCTATGATCATATATTTTCTATAACTCTTCCAAAGTATGTGTGGACTTCTAAATTATAGATGAGGTGTTCGTGAAACATTAATTTTTATCCAACTAATTGTATCATTTATGTGTGTATACAACTTTGTTCATACTAAAATTTAAAATTTAAGTAAATATGAACATAACACATTAATGAAAATATAAATTTTCATTTGTGACAATGATGGTACTCCAAGACTATATTTTTGTTCCATTATTATTGTATGATCTTAATTTTCATATCAAATGATCATATATATTTATAATTCTCTATGCATATGAAGTACTTCAGGAATTCGCTACTAATGAACAAACTTTATACATTTAATATTTCTCGATATATAAAAGAAATAAAAGTTTGTTCTTCAATTAATAAAACTCTTAAAGAGTATATCACAACGTATAATTTACGAATTTATACTGGACAACCATATGTATTTTTCAAACAATAATTTACTTCCATGTCTTTATTTCATACAAAGATCTTTGTCATTGTTGCGATATTTAGCACACGCAAGTGTACGTATCGTTATAAGTAGTAAACTCACCAGGAGTGAGGTCGATCCCACAGGGAGTGTAGTTAAGTACGTTAAAATTAAACTTTTACTTCTATTTGGTTAAATAAAAATAAAGAAAGAATTAAAAATAAGAAACTAGTAAGAAACAATTATTCAAGAGAATTGAAAGTTAATAAAAACTAGGGCTTCGATTTCAATTGTTTCTATTGAATATGGCCTAATATGATTATTTTCCTAATATTAATCTCTGTGCAATAGCAGGTTTACTAAGGTAATTTATAGTCTTCTCAGATATATAAATCTCAATTACATGCAAACTTTCTACTCTCGTGATAAATTTAACATGCAACAGGCATTAAGCATAAAAACCCTATAAGCTATCTAAACCATATAGGTACTCTCGTCCTATATCGAAATTCAGTTCTATTTTACTATAGCATATTTGACACTCACTTCTCAGATCTCGCATCAAAATCATAAACAGTTAATTGGTGATCAGGCAATTAAAAGTAATTAAGCACAAATAAAATAGAATACATAGAAATTAGGGGGAAAATTAATCATATTAAAACCATAAACAATGTTAAACAATATCCATCTAACCCTAATAAAATGTTTAGCTACACATGTTCATTGAAGCACAATTACACATATTAACTTTAAGAAAAGAGATGAAAATAGAGAAGAGAAGAAGAGAAGAATGCTGAAAACCCTCTGAAGAATGCTTCCAATATTGCAGTTGATCTCTCCATTCTGTATCTGAATTCTCTCTGTTTTTCTCTCTAAAATTGCTTGCTGAAATCAACTCCATTCTTCCCTTTATATAGGCATTGAAGGCCTAAAAATATGTTAAAAAACGCAATATCTGCGTTGACTGATAGTATTTTGGTCATAACTCTCTTGATATTGCTCGGAATCAAACGATTCAAGATGTTTCGGAAAGATAAAAGAGAGATCTAGAACTTTCATGTTTTGCCTTTTTCCAAAATCCAATCAGAAAACCGTCGAATTCAGGCTTGAAGTTTCAGCTTCCACAATTTTCTCTATTTTAAATATCATGATATTTTTTATCTTTTTCCCATCTTTTTCTCTGATATTTTTCTAATCTTCTTCTATTTTAAATCTGCAAAAATAAAAGATAACAAGCGTAAAAATGCTCCAAACACGATTAAAACTTAATTAAAAATATACTAAACTTAATCTAAAATTAATACTAAAAATAACCTAACAAATTCCCCCAAACTAAGCTTTTACTCGTCCTCGAGTAAAACACTAAACAAACATTAAACAAGTCAATCTCCAAAACATGAGTAATTTTCAAGTAGCTTCAATTAGGGGTGTACGTCGGTCGGTTTAGTCGGTTTATAGCATATTTTTATCAACCCAATATAAATATCGGGTTGCAAATATTTAACCATAACCCGCCCAATCAAAAATTAGAGAAAGTTCAACCCGCCCAATGATTTCGTCGGTTTGGTCGGGTTAACCCGTCCAAACCGTTCTTCACTTTTTTTTTATAATTATTATTGTTAGTTTCTACTATTCAAATAATTAGATTTTTTAAAAAATAAAAATATATTATTTATATTTCAAGTTAAAAAATACTATAGTTTAAATTAATTTTAAAAACCTTAATATAAGATAAATATAATTGAGTAAACATAAAATAATTGAATAAAAAAAATAATAAAATATGGTAGAGATTTTAAACTTTAACTTCAATATCCAAATACAATAAAAACTATTAACTATAAAGTCTAAGTTTAAGTTAAACACTAAAATGTTTAAACTTTAAATACAAAATAGTTTAACTAATAAATGTAATTTATGTGATATAATATATAACTTTTATAAAAAAAAAATATATAAATCGGTTTAATTCGGTTTATTCGGGTTAATTGGGCGGTTTAGAATAATTTGTAAACCACCCAATATATTCATTGGGCGGTTTGGATTTTTATTGTATTATTTCGGGTTGTATTTTTTATCGGTTTATTCGGTTTGGTTTGGGCGGTTTATTCGGGTTGGGCGGTTTGTAAATTTTATTGAACACCCCTAGCTTCAATAACGTGATTATGAAAAAAAAAATCACTTATGCATATAATCCAGAATTTCAGTTCAATTACACCATTGACAGATTTCAATTTATTTTCATTTAGCTTATGAAACCATAGAATGCAATTAACTAACAATTAAACCACTTTATGCATGCCAATTAAAATCAACAATCCACTAACCCAAAATTCCATATGCTTGTAATACTTACTATTCTCCACTAATATATCTTAATGCACAACCAAGAATCAGAAGGTCTTTCTAGGCTTGTATTGTTAGGCTTAGGTAAGGTAGTTGAAATGGTCATTTAGGCTTTCCTATACCATAAGCTTCTCAAATTATGTCACCCACAATATTTTTCACACAATCCCAATACCCTTTTTTCTAATTACATGAGAGATATATTCTTCAACAAGGGTGCAACAACTTTATATTTATCTTTTTTTTTTTTTTTCTAGATTTGACACTAGTTGTCAGATTTTTCTCTCTTTTCTCCTTTTTTCAAGTTGTTGTCAATCAATTTTTTTTTTTTTTTTTTTTTTTTATAATCTCTCAATTTTCACACTTTTTCCACACACATACAACAAACTTCCCATCCAAATTTCCCCAAACTAAAGATCTACTTATGGTATAACTAGGATTAAATCTTAGGATATTCATGGGTTTATCTTTTTTCTTAGGCTCAATATGTGTAGAAATAAAGAATAGGTTAAGGCTCAAAAGGGTAACTAGGATGAAAATTACAAGGATGGCTTGAAAGGCACAATCGATCCAAACAATTGCCTAAATCACTTTCCTAGTCATGCATAATTTATTATTTCGCCTCAAATAGCAAGCAAGCAAGTTCTAGAATTTTCCAAACAACTTTCCACATTCCACAATCAACATGCATAAAACAATTCAATTACTAGCAAATTACCTAATATGATTCCATGCTCAAAATTGAAATTAGTCAAGAATGTAATATCACCAAGCACACGGATTTTTCGAAAATAAGTGAACTTTTCAAATCATGCTATCTACATACTTTCAAATTGACTCACATTAAAAAAATTGACTCAAAACAATAAAAACTAAAAACTAAAAATTAAAAGACATAAAACTTAAAAACTCAAAATAAAAATTAAGTCACTCCTCCCCCCAAACTAAAGTGACACATTGTTCCCAATGTGACATTAAAGGAAAAGGAAAAGGAAAAGAAACTTACCTGGGTGCCACATCAATAAGCGGTTGACGCCCGTAATAAGCGTCATGCAAGACAACTTGAAAATTATTATTGTACTTGCCTTCAAGCTTGGCAAGCGATGAGTTTGAACAAAAATCAGCACCAACAACACAAGACTTTGGATGATGAGCTTGGGGAGAAGCCTTTCGTAGCTTGCAGAGGATATAATATGGTGTTGATGAAATATATGGATTCATTGGTAGTTTATTAGTCAATATCATTGATGAAGTCGAATCAATGATGTCATGTTCTTCCTTATCCTCCAATGTCACAGTATCTACACTTTCATCTAACAACCCTTCTTCTTGTTGCTCACTCTCCACTTGGCTATCCATATCCTTGCTTGTGATTTCATATTCAATGAGTTCTTCTTCACAAGGATCTTGATCTTCAATTGTAGGCTCATTATCTTCCTTGTATTCAACTAATGACCCTTCTTCATTGTAGCAATAACTCTCATAACTTTCATTATTGGAGTTATCACATTCTGAATCATGAGCCACTAAATTATCACATAAGGATCTCACCATGTCAGTTAAGCAATTAATCTCTCCTGGAAGTGATTGCATAAGTGCTAGTAGTTGTTCCTCTTTTTCAGATTGTTCAGATGAATTTGGGCAATAAGGTGGGTATTGGTGACTCCAACCCTGAAGTGATGGATCCCAATGCCAGTCGTAATCAAAATCTGCCATATTATTCAATAGATCTATTACGTCATAGCCTCTCATTAATAGAGGCGCTCCAGTTGCCTCTGCTCCATAATCAACCCAACTTCTTGTTTCATCGTTAAGTCCGTTATAAAATAGCCACGTAAAACACCCACTTGAGAAAGTGGGATAACATCTTTCTCCATACTCTTTAAATCTCCTCCAAGCAGAATAGAATGACTCATTGTGTTGTTGGGCAAAATCCTCAAGATATAGCATCTGGATTTGTCTTGCAGGTCAAACTCATAAGTAAAACATTAGTAAAATTAAAAAACAAAAATAATAATAATAATAATAATAAAACTAAATTAGTACTAAAAAGATAAAAATTTAAAAGAACAAAATTAATACTAAAACTAAAAAGAAAAACCAAATTAGAACAAAATTTAATTTTTAATAATATTAACTATCACTCCCCGGCAACGGCGCCAAAAACTTGTTGCGATATTTAGCACACGCAAGTGTACGTATCGTTATAAGTAGTAAACTCACCAGGAGTGAGGTCGATCCCACAGGGAGTGTAGTTAAGTACGTTAAAATTAAACTTTTACTTCTATTTGGTTAAATAAAAATAAAGAAAGAATTAAAAATAAGAAACTAGTAAGAAACAATTATTCAAGAGAATTGAAAGTTAATAAAAACTAGGGCTTCGATTTCAATTGTTTCTATTGAATATGGCCTAATATGATTATTTTCCTAATATTAATCTCTGTGCAATAGCAGGTTTACTAAGGTAATTTATAGTCTTCTCAGATATATAAATCTCAATTACATGCAAACTTTCTACTCTCGTGATAAATTTAACATGCAACAGGCATTAAGCATAAAAACCCTATAAGCTATCTAAACCATATAGGTACTCTCGTCCTATATCGAAATTCAGTTCTATTTTACTATAGCATATTTGACACTCACTTCTCAGATCTCGCATCAAAATCATAAACAGTTAATTGGTGATCAGGCAATTAAAAGTAATTAAGCACAAATAAAATAGAATACATAGAAATTAGGGGGAAAATTAATCATATTAAAACCATAAACAATGTTAAACAATATCCATCTAACCCTAATAAAATGTTTAGCTACACATGTTCATTGAAGCACAATTACACATATTAACTTTAAGAAAAGAGATGAAAATAGAGAAGAGAAGAAGAGAAGAATGCTGAAAACCCTCTGAAGAATGCTTCCAATATTGCAGTTGATCTCTCCATTCTGTATCTGAATTCTCTCTGTTTTTCTCTCTAAAATTGCTTGCTGAAATCAACTCCATTCTTCCCTTTATATAGGCATTGAAGGCCTAAAAATATGTTAAAAAACGCAATATCTGCGTTGACTGATAGTATTTTGGTCATAACTCTCTTGATATTGCTCGGAATCAAACGATTCAAGATGTTTCGGAAAGATAAAAGAGAGATCTAGAACTTTCATGTTTTGCCTTTTTCCAAAATCCAATCAGAAAACCGTCGAATTCAGGCTTGAAGTTTCAGCTTCCACAATTTTCTCTATTTTAAATATCATGATATTTTTTATCTTTTTCCCATCTTTTTCTCTGATATTTTTCTAATCTTCTTCTATTTTAAATCTGCAAAAATAAAAGATAACAAGCGTAAAAATGCTCCAAACACGATTAAAACTTAATTAAAAATATACTAAACTTAATCTAAAATTAATACTAAAAATAACCTAACAGTCATATAGTATGCGCGACTTTGAATTTATATCACTTAAGACATGTATTAAATTTTTCTAGAATTTTTAGATAAGGCTTATTTCAAATTCTTACTATATTAGGAGCTCCAAATAAATAACCTTTTGTTGCAACATTGATGTGACGCTTATAAATCCTCATAAAATATATTTCATGCTATAATCAAATCATGATTATATTTTCTCAATATTTAAGCCTTACTTCAATCAATCTCATGTATATGCAAATACATATATGCAAATTTCTCATTATAAATATTTATTTGCACACCCTACAGTCTTACTTCACTTTATGCGAGTAAACTTGTCTGGACTGCATCATAATATTTTGGCCAAAAATAAAATGTATGTCGATAATTCTCGACAAATCTAATACCATGATCCGTGCTATCTCATGTTAGTTTATTGCATATGCAAATATATATTCAACTTCTATTATCGACAAAAATTTCAGTATATGATAATGTCCTCTCATATTGACATAACTTATAGAGATCTCTTTAGATTACATATTTTTCAAATATGTTTATCATTTATAGGTACCTACATAGAACCACTTCAGGGATTCAACTATGATCAAATGTGCTATGTCTAACTTCTTTTGGGAGTCTCTTCTAGAGTACCGTTTCCATCACGGTTATCATCAATACTTTATAACATTAAGGTATCTTCATGAGTACCTCTAGATTTAACAACTCCAAGGCATATCAAATGAATATTTACTAATAATTTTTCCATTGTTCATTTACGCTTCAGACGTTTTCAACTCATTCTAACTCAACTTTGAATAATATTGATTTGCAGTTGGTATATATTTTTTTGAACTATATCGTTCTTATATACTTTGTGCAAGGACCATTTTTCAAAAATTATCATCGATCCCAACTGCTTCTCTCCCCCTGATCGAGAGAAATTTTCAAAATTGTGATATTTAATAATATTAATACACATGTAGGGATTTCAATATATCACAATGAATCAATATTTATTTAAACTCATATATACTATATGACATTTAACTTCAGGTTCAATAAACTTCAGGTTCAAGTTCAATACTTATGAATTTAATTCATTTCTAAGAATGAGTCATACGTGTATAATTAGAAATACATAAATTTATAAATTTTGTAAATGCATGATCATATAATCTTATCACATCGATAAGAAACTGTGCAATAAAAATCTAACAATGGCTCAAGATTGTTTAAGAAATATAATTTAAATATTTTCTATGTGCAAATATATGCGCATTCTTCTTTTGAGCCTTATAAATTAACAATGAGAAGAATCTTCTGGTTCTTCAATAAAATTTAGTCAAATTCTTTGACAATTTATTTCATATGATTGATCATGTCAAAATAAATCAATTCATGAACTTCAGGTTCACTATAATTTGTATTTCAATGAAACTTTCATAAGGTAATATAAAATCACTACAACATAATTATTACAAGTTTATTTTTATATACACGAATAGTATAATTATATTATTCTCCAAAACATATACACCTATCATCATTTCAATGATGTGTATAATTTACATGACAACCTCATCATGTTATTGTAATGGTCAAATAGATATAACCATAATATATCATTCATTTTTCCTTGTATCTTTCTAACAAGTCGTGTATGGATTAAAATAAGCATCCCGCCAATGGTATTTAAAATTTCATGATATCATCTCTTCCTTTAGATATAAAGAGAATGTCATGGATCAATGGATATACCTGAAGGAAAGTGGGAGTAAGATTTATTTTCTTGTTTTATATGTGGACGATATTCTTCTTACGTCTGGGTTGCTACGTGAAGTGAAACAATTTCTTTCAAAGAACTTTGAGATGAAAGATATGGGTGAAGCATCCTACATCATAGGCATTAAGATTCATAAAGATAGATACCGATGTATCTTAGGTTTATCTCAAGAAGCCTTCATCAACAGAGTTTTAGAAAGATTTCGAATGAAAGATTGTTCACCGAGTGTTGCTCCAATTGTGAAGGGTGATAAATTGAATTTGAGGTAATGCCCAAAGAATGATTTTGAAAGATAATAAATGAAGAATATTCCTTGTGACAGTCAGTAGTTCCGTGATCTGTAAGGGAAAATACAGGGTAAGCTGTGCAATCCCACATCGCCTGGGAAATGTCAAGTGGGATGATTCTGAGACTGTGTAGGTATGGGACTGCATAGTTGAAGAGAGCTTAAATGGATTGATTGGTACTACCTATATCAACAAGGTGCATCTTGTTTTTCGGTAGCCCATCACGAAAGAACTCAACGGTTAAGCGTGCTTGGCCTGGGGCAATTTTACGATGGGTGACCTCCTGGGAAGTTTTCTCAGGAAGTGTGCGAGTGAGGACAAAGCACACTAAAAATACTCGTGTTGATTTGTAGGGTCATTCACTAGTTCATGAAGCAGCCAGAGTGACGTACTTGTGTATAAGAGCCATTATTCCGTGGGTGTAAGGGTTCAATGGAGACTTGAAGCGGGGACGTTACAAATGGTATCAAAGCCTTGACCCAGCCGGAAGTGTGGTCGATGAGGACGTCGGACCCCGTAAAGGGGGTGATTGTGACAGTCAGTAGTCCCGTGATCCGTAAGGAGAAGCACCGGGTAAGTTGTGGAATCCCACATTGCCTGGGGAAGGTCAAGTGGGATGATTCTGAGACTATGTAGGTATGGGACTGCATATTTGAAGAGAGCTTAAATGGATTGATTGGTACTACCTATATCAACAAGATGCATCTTGTTTTTCGGTAGCCCATCACGAAAGAACTCCACGGTTAAGCGTGCTTGGCCTGGGGCAATTTTAGGATGGGTGACCTCCTGAGAAGTTTTCTCAGAAAGTGTGCGAGTGACGACAAAGCACACTGAAAAACACTTGTGTTGATTTGTAGGGTCAGTCATCAGTCCATGAAGCAGCCAGAGTGACGTACTCGTGTATAAGAGCCATTATTCCGTGGGTGTAAGGGCCCAATGGAAGCTTGAAGCGGAGACGTTACATTCCTTATGCTTCTACTGTCGAAAGCCTAATGTATGCTTAGGTGTGCACAAGACCCGACATTTCTTATTCTATAAGAGTATTAGGAAGATTTCAGAGTAACTCAGGGATAGACCACTAGAAAGCTGCAAAGAAGGTAATGAGGTACCTTCAGGGTACTAAGGATTACAAACTGATGTTCAAACGAACTGACAATCTAGAAGTAGTTGGCTACTCAAATTCAGATTTTGCTGGTTGTACTGATTCAAGTAAATCATTATCTGGTTACGTGTTTATGTTTGTTGGTGTGTCATAGAGGAGTAACAAAAAACTTTGACTGCTACTTTTACTATGGAGGCCGAGTTTGTTTCTTGTTTTCAGGCTACATCACAGTGTATTGCTAAAGAGTTTCATTTCAGGCCTTAGAGTTGTTGATTCCATAGCAAAGCCGTTAAAAGTATTGTGTGACAATTCAGTTGCTGTTTTCATGGCTAAGAACACAACAAAAGTGGAAGTCAAAGCAAGCACATCGATATTAAGTACTTAGCTATTAGAGAACGTGTTAAAGAAAATAAAGTGGTCATTCAACACATTAGCACTGAATTGATGATTACCGATCCTATGACAAAAAGGCTTGACACCTCATAAATTCAAGGATCATGTAGAGAACATGAGACTTAGCTCCCTTATGTAATTGTACAAATAAAGTTATTATTAATGAAACTCTTATTTATATTTTTTTCTCATATTTATGCGCATCTTAATTTTACAATTGAGAAAATTTTAGAGGACCTGAATAAATATAAAGTTTAGAGTTTATTCGCTTAAGTATATTGCTATATAAAGTACATGAGTAAATATTTTATAATAAATGAAAAATAATACTCAACATATAATGAGGACATATCACTATGATTCTTATATTTATTATATAATGATGAACGCTGAATTTGAATGTTTTAGTCTAAATACTGACTACGTGGGAGAATATTACAATATTTTCTAATTATGAAATAAAATAAAGGAATTAATATTTAAATAAATAAATAGTTTTATATTCATTTGAATCTACACAAAATTAATTACGTGATATTCTATATATGGTCAGATTTTGATATACCCGAATTGATTTTTCAATTAATTATCAAAATATTCTAATTACTAATGTGGCGCAGATACTGATGGAGTATTTCAACTATAAATATAGAGTCTCGGTCCCCGATCTCTTCACTCATTCTGTGCAAACAGTAAATTTCCATATAAAGAGAGTTGAGAGAGCGAGGAAGCCCGAATTCTCATACTGAAGCTATCGCAAGGATTGAAGCTAAACATCAATGGGTAGAGTTATTTCGATCTGTTTATTACATATACAACTTCGATATATTTATAGTTTATTTCGCATTAGATATAGTTTATTATTATTATTATTCCGCTAAAAATAAACATTGGGTTTATGCCGCTTACAAATTTAAAATTGGAGTACTTATGACACCCTTTACCCTTATTATTATTATTATTATTATTATTATTATTATTATTATTATTATTATTTTACATAAAAAAGATCTATAATATTACGCCACCATTTTGAATTTGTGAACAGTATTCCGCCAAATATGGCATGCCCGTGCCGCATCCCTTTCTCTCTCTTTTTTATTTTTTCGTTATTTTTCTACTTATTCTTGTACATAAAATAATTTACATTAGTACTTTTTTTTAAGTATTTAACAATAATGATAATAATTTACCTTTTTTAATTAGTATTGTATCAAACCTTACCCTTTTCTTCTCTAAAAAAACAAAAGAAACCTTACTCGAGAAAGAACCAATAATTCCACTATACAAATGTAACACACCAATTTAAACAGTTAATCAATAAATGAAAACAGTTTAACTGTCGTATTGAATTTTAAAATGAAAAATGAAAATGCTGCAGATATCATTTTCACGAAGGAGAAAAAAAAAGACTAATAATGAATTAGACATATAATTTTAATTTTAATTTAGTTGGACTTCAATTGTGTTATCCACTGGCTTACACAATATTGAGGTTGAGTCACATTCTCAAGCTTTTGAGTAAGAAGGATTTTTGTATGGCAATTATGGTTTCCTTTTGAGTGATATTAGTTTCATTTGTACAAATCTCTCTTCATAGTTTATGTAAGTCCTTTTGACTTGTTTTTGTCGTTAGATAATTATATTTCATTCCACCCCCCAAAAAAAAACAACAATAAAGCCCTTAGATTAGAACAAAAGAGCACTAAGAAAATCAGAATCAGAATCAGTGTATACTAAAACTTTGTGTTAATTGACACAAATAATAATAATAATAAACAACAAAAAAAATCAGTTCAAGAGAGGAACCGTACAACCTTCCCCTACTCCAGGATGTGCGTAAAAATCAGAGTCCAAACCATCTTCGATCTCACCATCGTCACCACAATCGTACATAGATCCAACCAGAACAAGCTGATCTTCCAAATACCTCTGCAGAAGCCCTACTCCTTCTCCCTCGCCCGGCCCATACCCGCCGCAGCATCCCTCCTCGCATCGCCGGAGCCGATCATCCTCCTCCAACTCGTCGGCAATCTTCCTCCGATTCCGGCGGCGGCTGCAGATGCGGAGGCAGAGTTCGGCGGCACAGAGGAAGGGGAAACTGGCGCAAAGGAAAGGAAGAAGGATCGGTGAGCAGAGTAATAGAAATAGGTAGCGGATCCTACGACTGTGGAGCCAGGAAGAGATAGAAGTGGCGGCGGCAGAGACGGAAGCTAGCATGATCGGCGACAATAAGAGTATGTGAGCGGTCGGATGAGAGAGAGATCGACGGAGGTCATCGCTCGGTTGGTTATGGTGGTCTTGGATGATTGATGATGATGAGAGCTTTGGTTTAGAAAGTCTGTAAAGAAAGTAGTGGGCACATGAGAAGGGGAATTTTATAATATGAAGAAGAAGAAGAGCATGTGAGTTTTCCAACTTTTTTTCTAATTATAATTTTTTTAATAATATAATGGCGGGGGACAGAGAGTTTGTTGTGATTTTCTTTTTGGGTGGAAAACTCTAGTAGGTGACTTAGATCATATCCTAGGTGGATTCATTGATTAATGGTACACCATTATTATTAGAGTAACAAATTGACTAAATGACTTCTCTTCTTTTTTCTTTTTTGATACTATTTCACAAAAATGATTATTCCAAAAATCAATAAATCAATTAAACAAATAACTTTTTTCCCCAATAACTACTATTATATTATGTTTTTCTACCACTAAAATCAAACTCAAAGTGTTGTTAAGGATAAGTGGCACAATATTTTTCTTTTTGCTTATCTTTTCTATTTAGATTTTTATGAGTCTGACCAAAGGACTATTAAATTTGTTTTATCTGAACAAGTTTTAGTTAATAGTAGGAGGGCTAATAGATTAGGAAATTTTTACAATTGCACTAAATTAGGAAAACTTTAACAAATATACGGTTACACGCTAATTACAACTTATCACTAGAAACAACAAAAAACAAAGCAGCAATGTAAGAGATGTTAAAATAATATGAAAATAACAAAAATAAAATAGAAAAGAATCAATTTAAATTCATACTTATCCACTTGTTCAGAAAGTACTTCAGCATTGACAATAGGGAAAGGTGCAACAGGATTTACAGATGCTGGTAAAACTACTTTCTATAACGTCATTTCTAAAGTCTTAGCTAATAGGCTTAAGTTGATCCTTCCCAAGATCAATTCTCCTTTTCAGAGTGCTTTTATTTTTAGGAGAGTTATTTTTGATAATATCTTTTTGGCTAATGAGCTTATTCATGCCATTAACAATCGAAGAGTTTGCAAGAGAGGGTGGGCAACTCTAAAGCTTGATATGACGAAAGCTTTTGATACAGTTGACTGGCAACATAGTCATAAACTTGCAACATAGTCATAAACTTGCAATCCTCGTTTCAAGAATACAATTATTGCATGAGCACATGGAATTTCATCTTGTTGGAACTGATTACATTCACATGTTTTGTCCAGTAAATTGACAAGGAATTTTCCTTTTTCTAGCACATTCACTTGGTGGAGTATTGTTGTGACTGGTGTAACCTGTTATTTTAAACAGAAAAAAATAATTTATAACCGGTTATTTTATACTACTATTGAATATTTTTAATATATACTGTCTCTATATATATGTTTAGTGTTTTACCTCATATTTTCTTGCTTGAATAAAGTTGTCTCTGAGTACTTTTTCTGTCACTGTTGAAACTTTTGTGAATGTTTCATGTGCTTCATTGTCGTTTGTCCAAACCTATTTTTGTACCAAACTTCGAAGACTCTCCATCATTATAGTGATGGGCAGTGTTCTTGTAGCAAGAATTGCTGAATTTATCGACTCAGCTATGTTAGATGTCATCATTGTGTACCTTTTGGTCGGGCAGTGGCATCTACTCCAATATTTATATCCTATTCTTTGAAGATGAGGTCTGATTCTTTTGTCTATTTTGTCAAGTTCTTACATGTATCCTTCAAATGATTTTATGTTGTATGTTTTAGCGGCTTTAACAAAGTTTATTGTAAGATCTTCCCTATGTACTCCAAAATTGACCTTAATGTTGTTAAGCAAGTGGAATATGCATGCTCCATAGAATATGTTTGGGTAGACTGTTGCTACTGCTTTCTCTATACTTTTGTGCTAGTCTGAGATGATTGTCGTGCCTGCAAGTCAATATTTGTCAAATATTAGTTTATGTCTGTTTTAACTGGTTTCTTTGTTATTTTTTTGAAATCGGTTATTTATGTTAAGTAAGTCTAACAATAATAGGAAAAATCTTACACTAAAGATGATGTATTTGTTGTAAATTTCTGCTTGAACCAGTTTCTTACCTTCTCTTTCTCTGAATGTTTCTCTTTGCTTGTTGAAAAACCACTCCCATGATGAATCATTCTTTGAGTCTCCTATTCCAAATGCCATTATGAATATATGGTTATTAGCATCCATTGTTGATGTTGTAAACAACGTCCCTCCATATGATATTTTCAAGAATGTGCCATTTACCACAATCACTGGTCTGCAATGAATCCATCCTCTAATTGAATTTGACAATGCTAAGAACATGTACTTGAATTGGTTCTTTTTGTCTGTAATCAATTCAGTTATTGTCCCTAGATTTGCTTTTTTTTAGCATATGAAGGTACATTGGTAGTTGCTAGTATGAGTCTTCTGGCTTTCCTCTTGACAATTCTAGAGCCTTTTCTCTTATTCTCCAAGCCTTTTGATATCCCATCGAAATCCCAAACTCATGTAGCAAGCCCTTCATGATGTCATTCAGTGCATGTTTCCTGTTTATTGAGTCATATTTCTTCTTTACTATTTGAGCAATAGTATTGTATGTTGCTTGACTATGATCTTCCATTATGACATCCAATGAGCAGGTGTGGTTGTTGACATATTCCTATATTTATGAAAAATCCTCATTTTTAATTTAAAAAGTAAGACCCACTTTTAAACACAAACCTTTGGTCATTAAAATTTAATTTAAATTTTACATTTTCATTTCCATATATCGATTTTAAATCTCATACCAAACGTCCCACAATGCTACTAATCAAGCCTTAATCCATGATAGGTTTTAGTAATTGGATGATTAATATTGAGTAATTTGCCTTAACCCCTCATCGAAAGGAAAACGTTGACGATTCTGTGCGATCTATGAATATGATCATCAAAATGCGGTGGAGTGTTTAATGTGTGCAGCCGCTGTCAATTTTCTTAGGTGATTCTATGCTCCACTCGAGTGTTTCTTGCTAATTTTCTCATTCAGGAAGCAAGGCTTCACAGGCCGCAGCCGCACTAATACAATCGAAATGGAAATCCTATACATTATTATTAAAATACAATATGTATATAATAATTAAAAAATAAATCATAATTTACATATCTATGAAAATTAGAGATGTAATTGAAATTTGAAAACTTTCACTTCCAATTACATAATTATCTAGCTACGTATAAAAGAACATTCTTATTGCAAATATATTACTAGAAACTGAGCTTTCAAACTATTTGCAACTGTTAATATTTTTGATAATATTACCTTATATTTCTTTCATATTGACTTTCACATTGAAAAACAAAAATTAAAACGAAAATACATTTTACTATCATACCTATTTAATCGTATTTCCACTTGAAAAATGAAAAACTAATTATATTCTATTGAGTTAAATGAAGTGGTAGGGTTATATTTGTATCAGTATGTATTCCTTCAACTATATGGTGGGAAACAAATATGATCTTCCTGCAAATGAAAACCTTTAATATAGCAATTGATAAATCTCATAATTAATTTTAACTGTTAATTCTAATTCTTATCATAAAGAATCTAAGCACTTAGAAAATAAAACAATTCGTATATTATCTGGTATGCAAAACGGCTAACTAGGAACTAGCAAAAAAGTTGTATAATAAGAAATAGAATTTTCATTCAAAAACAAAAAAGGTTAATCATTCTAATCATGAATGCGATTAGGCTAATCATCCTAGTATAGAAATGCATATATGTATATATATTTGTCACTATGTATATATACTCACCTTTATGGCTCATCATGAATGCGATCAGGCACATGCAACAAGATAACAAAAGATTTTCCAGGCATAAATAACCGTCTCAATTGCTCAATGAATCTCATCCATCAAAGACAATTGGCGATTGATGCGAATAGGAACTACAAAATACCTGGAATCTCACAAAAACATAAGTTCGTATATATATATTTGACATTTCTATCATGTTCTATATATATATATTGTCCAATATATGGGGTGGAGCTGAGCAAAGAATTTAGTGGTAGTAGACGCGGATACTAGAAAAGTTGAAAAAAGTAAATTTACTATAGATATCTAAACAGATAAATATAGAATTTACATTATAACCAAATATTTATACATATATCGCTTTTAGCCAGAAAAATATTCAATGACTAACGAAGTGCTAGTATAAAAAGTTATACATACATACCATGTATTCCTTCGTACGAAGGGCAAAGCTATGTATCTTTAAAAAAATTTATGTACTTACCAACAGATAAAAGTTGTACTCAATAGATTGTCAAGTCTATATGGACAATATCTGCAATATGATGAATTCAGAAACTACTTTAATCTAGCTCATATAAAAATATAGGGACACGATTTTGTCCCGTGATGTACTTTTACGGAATGTATTTCATGGTACATTAGTTGAGTCTCAGGGTACATTAGATGGGTCTCAAGGTACGTTATTATTTTTCAACCCTAATTACCCCTAGATCAACCTCAGCCCTCAGATCAAATAACTCCCCATCTAACGGCTGTCGTACATCACGGAATAGATTCCGTGAAAGTACATCACGGAACAAAATCGTATCCCTAAAAATATATATATAAATATAAAGGTAAGTGTACATCTCCTAAAGAAGTATTTCGGTAGACCCTCTATTTATTTCGGCATTCAAAAGAATTTTTTAGTCTATTTTTATGTATATTATAGTTATGTAAGACCACATGTAAATTTGAAAAAGAAAATTAGTTTATAATACCAAATATAAAATTTACATATTTTGTTATACACGAAACTATTTTTTCTTATACGCATGTTAAGTAATTATTTAAACTTTATTTTCTATTCGAAATTTTCTAAAAATTTAAATTTAGTCCTAAATAGATATAATATACACCATCTTCAAAAAAAATATAATAGACTAAAAAAGTGTTCTAAATATATATGGAATTTACTAGAATTACCCTTTAAGAAAGTCTACTACAAAAATTTCCAAAATATTATATTCGATATGACAGTGCATAAGTGTTGATCATATATGCAACCGTTATACTTAAGTTTACATAAACAACCACATCAATTAAAGTACTACCCTACAAAGGTCGAATCCTATTCTTGATTAAACCATGAATGTGCTTGAGAAATTCGGAAAACTCACAATCAAAATAATCCAAACAAAGGGAAAAAAAAAAAAAGCAAGCTAGATTTATAGAGACAAGTTTTTGCAAAATTAAATACATAACCATTGGTATAATTATATCCATTATGCCATGCAAAATTGTATCTGGAACCTCCGTTTTGGCAATAAAATTGCATGACTTTTTTTTTTTTTTTTTTTTGATTTAAGCGTTTATATATTACAACATGTTTTTACTGGGACTCGAACCCAACACTCACACACCCACCTATGGCCACTTGAGCTAGCCCCAAGTGGTTATAAAATTGCATGACTTTATTCATACACATATGGATAGATAGCACATAAACATATGAGAAGCAAAGTTAGACAATACAAATAAATGTTTTTGTTTAATTCAAGTGAAAAGAAAAAGGTAAGCATCAAAATAATGTTTTTGCAAAATTAAGATATAGAACTAGGGAGTTGTGAGGAAATAATAAAAGCTACATTACATGGCGGACAAACATCATCAATTGTTTGAAATGATGAATCATAAATATAACACCTCTCCATAATGTTTTTTTTTTATGAAGACATCTCCATGAAATTTTTCTGCCTTATGAAATATGAAATATTTATTGAACATTGCTGTTTGGCACCTTACGGTGCCCAACACAAAATGATACTATATTGTTATTAATGATCACTATTAAAAAAAAAAGCACAAACGATAATTAGAAGACAAGATTTTACCAAAATGTTAGAAACAAAACTCCACACAACAAACAACAGGTATTCATTCAAATTTCAGAAAAAAGTTCCTGTTGATTTACGCAGCTCAACTGATACTTTTCAATGAATAAAATAGCCCAAGTACAAGGCAGAGAATAATGTGAATAATGAATAATATATGGCAGTATTCCCTCCACTCTACACATACGTAATAATAAGCAAATATTCATCAACATGGAGCGCATTGATATCCTAATGAAGGACCGTACACACTCTCACACACACATAATGGAGGAATACAACAATAAGAGTATATCTCTAAATTACAAGGTGGATCTTCAGAATTAGCATTATCAAAATACCACCATGATGAACCTTATTAGTGAAATCTCATAAACTAATAATTACACTAAACAGTTCAGAGGTAGTTTTGAGTACCTTCTGCTGGTTATTCTTTGTTTTTGCATTTGCATCTCAGTTGATGTTCAGAGAGTTCCTGTCATTTTTAGAGTTTGCAAATATGTGAAAATACTGTTTTTCTATTTATTGCATGAACTTCAAACATGAAATATCATAGCTAAAATATGTTAGTTTCCTACCTTGGATCACTGTGAATAGATTACATTTCAATTATATAATTGCTTAAAAATAGTGGACTTCAAACTTTCAAACACTTTTCTTCAGCAAAAGTCAGACGATACCTGAATTTTCTTTTGGAGGCATTTCACATACTCCACTGCTTCTTCTAACATGTCAGCAGTATTTGTTTGCTGTCAGCAACCAGTGATAAAAAGTAAAAAATTTAAGCTGTTAAGAATAAGTTTTGGAGTATACAGGAAAATTAAGACGAGTTATTATCTAACATGATCATTACTGATATTCTTAATATATGGGAACAGAATTCGAAAAAGGAAAAAAAAATAACTGAGTTGAGCTAAGAAGTTGACACAAATTCAAACAAGTAAGAATATTCACAAGCATTAGTTGTCATTGCAAAATGTGATTTTACATGCACATAAGGTTTCATTCTAAGCATTGCTCCAAGGCACCAGTTGTGCTTAGCAACACCTAGAGGTAGTCCCTTGTAAATGGTTAAGAATATTCTATAATATATAGTTATCAAATTATATTATGTGGGATTCGATATTTATATACCAATTAATAGTGATACCACACCTTAGGTGTGGTGCCTTTTAGCATTTTTCTTTTATCCCTATAAGTAGAGTTCTATATAGAATGAAGCCCATAATGAAGCAGATCGGAGAAGTACAGTCTACAAGGGAAACATAAACTTTGCATAATGCAAGAAATACTGGGATAAACAGCCAGATTGATTCAGTAGTACAGCCGTGTGAAGGATTCTACTTCGGTAATGGACAGTGGAAAATTACTAGAAGGTAAGAATGAACTATCTCATTAGTAAGAGGAGAGAACTCTTGTGTTGTACTTTTATTTAATGCCACAAAGAATAAAGATATTATTCTTAAACTGTTACTAGCCTTCTTGTCAAGAAAAAAACTGTTACCCAGTCTATCTCTATCTTGCCATGCTCTGGCTACGATTCTTGACTTTACTAATTATAAACCCAAAAGTTCTATCATCAAGTATTAAACAAAATCAAAACCATCAAATAATGTAAAGATATACTCATGAATTTACCTGCATTACTCGCCCCAACTTCACATGTAATACATGCTTCTGAAGAATACACTAGGTTTTCTTTTCACATTTCAGTATTCTTAATATTCACATATCAATGAAGATTTCCCATAATGAAGTTCACAATTTCTAATATTAAATACCTTGGGAGAGAAATATTTATATATTTATATAAATATGTATAATCATATGGTTACATTCTAATGTTATATATAAATTCAAGTATCAAGTATCAATTTTTTTTTACTCAACAGAAAAAGGAAATATTGTTAATTAACAATTTCTGTGTCATCCACCTTACCCAACCAACAAAAGAAAAAAACAATTTCTGTGTCATCCTTTATATAATATATGTACATATATATATGGTGGGACTTAGAAGGATGGCGAAGGAAGGACAGTTGTTGTCAATGGATTTTTTTAGAAAATAAAACAAACAGGAAGAGGTACATAACTTTTTCAATTTAAATAATTAATATTAGAAGTGAATAGATGACATTTAGGTTCACATGCTCATATAAAGTTTAAAATAGAGGACAAAATGTGTAAGAGGTTTGTATAATTATTAATCAAGCAACTTGGCAGGAAGGATGAAAATAAATACATATATATAGGGTATATATGATAAGCAAATCAAAATTATAATAGGCCTAAGAAAAATAACAAAAAGAAATAATTCCAGATAGAATAAAATAAGTAAATACAAAAAGTAGGGTTAGGATAGGACCAAACTAATTAAGCTCTTTGAGCAATATTATCAATGTAATGTAATTTGTCTGATTTACGTATCAATAAAGAAATTTCCATTTTTTCTTAAAAAAAATTTAAGACTTATTGCTCGAGCTTCTAATGAGTTTTGTCAATTGATTTTATTAATGATAATTATGATATTTACATATTATAGTTATGAGTTATATGATGAGTTCGTAAAGACATCATGACTCAGATGATGGTGGAATTTTTTTAAGAACAGGGTAAATGTAATTCAAACAAGGAAAGGATGTGAGCTGCAGGCTACCTACAAAGTACATGCTAGTCTTGACCATTTTCCTCAGACTAGTCCTACATTGATAATATCTTTACCAAGTGGAAAGAAAGAAAAGTACAGTAAAAAGCTCAAATAACAGGATTTCAATAATGACATAAAAAATATTGGGGTTAAGTTCTCTAAAGATGATACTAATGTAACGAAATTACATAGCATGTAAAACCTCAGTAAATATATATATAATAATAATATATACTGGAAGGAATAATGAGCACCTGAAAACTGTGTTAAAAAAAATTAAGATAAAATACAAATCCCATCTCATGATATTAAGACAATGAATGCAAATACCGAAGAAAAAAAGAGTACCATGAAATGATGCTTAGAACTGAAAACACTCTACCTTATCCATATTCGGCACAAGCTCCTGAAGTTTTCGGATACGGTCACTGATGCGAGTCCTCCGAACCTATTTAATAATGAAAATTTTTATAGAAAATTAAGCGAAAACATTACACATGCATAGACTGATAAAGTTATATATTTAAAAAAGAAATTCAAAATCTAACCCTTTCAGCAATGCTCCGAGGATGAGTGGCGCAACCACGCTTAGCCCTAACCCGTAAAGGAACTGAATCCTCCAAGAGCTTTTCCATCTCCGTATCAAGCAAACCAGAAACACGGCCACCTTGCTCCATTTTCTACCAACAATAATAGAAAAGAAGAGAGAAGCAAAAAAATTAATTAATAATTTTAATTTTTTCATTCAAAAACAAATAAGATATAGCTACAACAGAGAAGCTATATCGGAATCAAATTGTGGTGCTCACAATAGGAGACGACAACGTGTTCCCGGAGAAGGTCCGTACAGTTTCGACCTCCCTAGCCTTCTTTCCACTGCCAGTTGGAGAGGCGACATTCAAGTTCGCCGACGACGACAGGTCGAAACTCGCCGGAATCTCGAAATTCGAGAAGAATCCATCGGAAGCATGACCAGAAGTCCCGAGAAAATCCGCGGGTGAACTGTTCTGCCTTAGAAACCCGGAAGCTTCATCGGCAAAGGAGCACGGATGTTCAGAATGACCAAAGGGAACAGAGCCTGTTGCGGTGGCTGGAGAAGAGTGTTCAGTGAGGAGTTGTGTCAAACATTGAGTAGGCTTTAATAATTGGTCCTCTTCTTCGTCCTCCAGCAGCGCCTCCAACCAGTTCGCCGGAGTAGAGCGAAACCGAGTGAGTCCACCTCGACTTACTCCTCCACCGCCGCCGCTGCTATGGCCCGATGGCGGTTGCATCAGTCTAAGAAGAATGAAAAACGGGTTCAGTAGTTTTCAATAAATAATAATAATAAAAATAATAATGCTTTTTATATTTATATACTCCTTCCTCTGGGGTGGTAGGGAGAGAAATAAAACTCATATGGTTGGTTTTACTTTCTTTCTGTTTTTAGTTCTGTGTGCAGTGTGCACCGGCGGAGGTTTGGGTTTGGTTCGCCAAAAGAAAAATGAGTCTATAATCCCGTGCGGTCAAACTTAATTTATTAAACCTGTTCTTCTAATTTTAACCGTTGCATATTCTCAAAAAATTGACTTGGTTAATATAAGTTGATAATGTGAGGTGGGCGTACGCGTGTGGAATAGGGTAACATATACGGTCCTACAGTCCGTGTGAGGCTGGTGAGCCTCAACGTCATCGTTTTCTGGAATTGCCTTTCCCATCACTATCCGCAGAACAAGCCGCAGAGCATTGAATGTGTTTGTCACGCGCTCTATAGAATGAGAGGGATGATGTAGGAAGCGCGTGGATGAGTTTGTTAGTTAGTGTTAGTGTTTAATGTTTTTGATCGAAAAAAATATTTTAATAACACTGTTAAGTGTAAGCGAGGTGACTTTATGCTTCTGTGGGTGTAATTTGTTAAATGTTTGCTTTTGCTTTATCTGGTAAATTTAAGGACATAGTAGAGTTACACCATCTTTATAAATTGAATTTTAATTAGTTTATTTGAACCGTAGGTTTTTTTTTTTTTTTTTGAATAAAACTTAGCAACTATATTATCTTGCAATCGTTAATAACAATAGAACGCACTTTGTTGGAACAATTCTTCACCTGAAGCACACGACCTGGAGAGAAATAAGAATTTCTAGCTAAGACATGAGCCAGCTTGTTTGCAGATCGTTTGACAAAACACAACTCAACATTATTTAAAGATAAGAGAAGAGTACGAACATTATGAACACAAATTAAACTATCAGTTTCCAAAATCACTTGTCCCCACGAATGACGGTCAATCCAGCTTAAAGCTTCTTTTATGCCAACAAATTCAACTATTTCAGGTTGTACCTGCCATTTTGGCATAAAAATTCCTGCCATTTTCTCCGCTGCCTCCATTTGTTGATACTACTCGATGCCATGGACAGCCGAACAAACTCAGAACCATGAACCAATAACTAACGCCAAAACCAATTAAAAAAAACTATAGAACCATGTCAAAAGACAAGACATTTATACTAGTATAATACTAATATACTAGTTAAAAATACTAATTCTAGTATAAAACTTACATTAAAAATTAATCATTATAATATTAATACTAGTATAATCCTAATACTAATACTAATCAGGACCGAAACGAGCAGGGGAGAACCAACACTTTCGAAATCAAAAATTCTATCATCCCGGGAAAGCCAATGTTGTGGCTGATGCTTTGAGTAAAAGAGGTCCCGGGTAGATTTCCACTATTGTTATAATAGCCCCTCAACTAGCTTCCGAGATGGTTAGTGCAAGGATTGAATTTGTGGTTGAAAAGTTGCATAACTTGACACTTTAATCTGATCTGTTAGAAAGAATCAAAAAAGCACAACTAAAAGATCCCGAGCTGGTTCGAGATAAGGTGATTGAGATATAAAAAAAAATTAATGTTAAAATAGTAAACTTTAAGTGTTGATTTAACACCAAATATAACTTTTACTATTGGAGTTGCTTTAAGATCAAGTCTGGTGGCAGTTGGGAAATGGCCCCCTCTGTGGCCACTATTTGGTTTAGTTCTTAATAAATTTCCTTAATTATCAAAAAAGAACAACTTTGTAGTGTAAAAAGGTGAAGGGAGACGGTGTTGGACTTGGAGGTTGGGTTACTTGTTTCATTTTAGCTAAGTGCTGCACTTGTCACAAGTGTGAGTTGGACTGTTCCTACCAAAGACGATGGATCTCTCAACTAGCTCCTCCACCGCCGACGAAAGAACCCCTCTGCTAAACGACACTGTAGACGGCGTCGTTGACCACAAAGGCACTCCCGTTCTCAGATTTACTTCAGGCGGTTGGAAGTCGGCCGGTTTTATCATAGGTAGTATAGACCTAAAATTCCATCACTATTATTACCCATTCAAATTCGAGATTTTGCTTAAATTTTGAAAAATGAGAGTTTTAAAATTTTGCTTCTTCAGGTGTGGAGGTAGCTGAGAGATTCGCTTACTATGGGATTGAATCCAACCTCATAAGCTATTTGACCGGACCTTTGGGACAGTCAACGGCTTCGGCGGCTGCCAATGTCAATGCATGGGCCGGAGTGTCCTCGTTGCTTCCCTTGTTTGGAGCTTTTGTGGCCGATTCTTTTCTTGGCCGCTACCGCACCATTATTGTTGCCAACTTGCTCTATATTATGGTTTGTTAAAAAATTTTACCTTTTATTTATTTAGTTATTATAATAAAATTAGGTGTTTTATTTTAGTGTAGTAGACGACCTAATAAACTGAAAATGAAATATTGTGATTTCCAGTTCATAAATTTTTCCAATTTGTTTAAATATTTCCTTTTGGAGCGTAGAATTCACGAGTATGAATAAGAATAGGGTGGGTTTTGTTTTCATCTGAAGAGAAAGGAGGGGAATTGTCTTTAGAGAAACTTTATATATATGTGTGTGTGTATAAAGAGAGTCTATTTAGCATTTCTCATATTTATGTAAGTTTGGACTTAAATTTCTCCGAGAAGATTGAGCAAGTCTAAAGTTTGAAATGAAAATTTCATGAAAGCTAGAGGATGCAAAAGAATCATGTACAAGCAGTCCAAAACAGAGTCTATGGGTTATGGTTAGTTCTGAAAATTAATTACTTCTAAATTTTTTGTGAAAAATAACGGGTTACTTCTAAAGATTTTTGCAAATAAACCATCGAGAAGAAGCTCTAGTGGATGCAAACTCATTTATGAGACCAATTACTAAATAAGCTGATTGGTTGTCCATACTTTAGACAATATTCATTAAACTGCACTTTATCTAATCAAATATAGTTGGTTTAAGTGTTTTTTTAATACCTCATTTCTGTATTGGAGTTCTCTTATTTTTTAGTGTTATTGTTTGATCACAATTGGACTGATTATTTGATCTGATTTTGTTATCTTTTTATTCTTTAAACTTTGACTTTCAGGACATTTGAAAACTCGGAATATACTTTGTTCAGACTTTCACCTCTTCTTTTCTGCTTCTATCTTCTCTTGCATGTCCAAAATTAATTATGCTTGTAGTTTAAGCATTACATATACAAATAGGTGCCAAATACTATTTATGCTTTGGTTATTAATTTAAAAATCAATCTCAGGGTCTAGGTTTGCTGTCTCTCTCTGCCATACTGCCTACCGCTGGTGCTTCTGGCTGCCAAACCAACAAAACGTTGCCATGTTTGCCTTCTCAGATCCAATTAATCCTATTCTTTTTCTCACTGTATCTAGTAGCAATTGCGCAGAGTGGACACAAGCCCTGTGTTCAGGCCTTTGGAGCTGATCAGTTTGATGGACAAGATCCACAGGAGTGCAAAGCCAGAAGCTCATTCTTTAACTGGTGGTATTTTGGTATATGTGGGGGTTCATTAGCTACAGTATTGATTGTAAGCTATATACAAGAAAACATCAGTTGGGCTTTGGGGTTTGGAATCCCCTGTATTGCAATGGTTCTTGGGCTGTTTGTATTTTTGCTTGGAACTAAAACATATAGGTATGCTGTAATGAGGGATGAGAAAAATCCATTTTTTCGTATTGGTAGGGTGTTTATAGCAGCATTCTCAAACCGTCGAACATCCCCCTTACCAGAAGTTGCTAAAGAGGATTTTCAGGAAAACTTGCATCACCAAAGCTATGAACAATTCAAGTAAGAGAATTTGTTTTCTGATTTATGTCAAGTGAAAAGAAAAAGGTGATACTAAAGCATCATTAATTAATATGAAAGCTCATTCCCGTGCCTTTTGGATTTTCTTTGTGAACCGGTGCTCTTAAAAATTTTAATATAAAGTAGAAATCTCCAATAAAATCAAATTTCTTAAGATTATCTACGTTATTACTAATGTTATAGATCTTGTTATTGGTGATTAATTCAATGATGCACATATCATTTTTTTTGGGTTCCTAATTTATTTTGATGCTGTATATTTGGGTTCCTAAACCATTTTGATGTTGTAGATGCATGAATACCTATATAATATGCTGAGTCACCTTACACCTTAACGTTTGAACTTTGTTGACTATGCAATATAATAGTTGCTTTGTGCTCTTTTACTTGATATCTAGCTGAATGAATTCCTTTCCTTTATTTTACCTGCCAAAGTATCTGCTACCTTACCTTGTTTTTTTTTATTTACACAATTTTATTTTAATCTAAAATTACTTGTCTATCTGATCAACTATTCGCTCATGGATTTGTTAGGTTTCTTAACAAAGCATTGCTAACACCAGATGGCTTGATCCAAGATGGAAAAGCATCAAGTGTCGTTGATGTTGAAGAAGCAAAGGCTGTGCTTCGACTTGTTCCAATATGGGGAACATGCTTGGTGTATGGCATCGTATTTGCACAGGTGCCTACCTTCTTCACCAAGCAAGGGGCAACAATGCAGAGAACCATAGTGCCAGGATTTGACATACCACCTGCTTCACTACAATCCATCGTTTCTCTTGCCATTTTTTTCTTCATCCCCATATATGACCGTGTTATTGTTCCAGTTGCAAGAGCTTTTACCGGTAGACCATCTGGTATAACAATGCTACAGAGAATAGGAACTGGTATGTTTTTATCTGTTCTCTCCATGGTTATTGCAGCTCTTGTTGAGATCAAAAGGCTCAAAACTGCTCAAGACTACAGTCTAGTTGATTCTCCGGGTGCAACCGTTCCCATGAGTGTCTGGTGGTTGGTACCTCAATACCTCTTACAAGGAGTATCTGATGTTTTCACCATGGTTGGTCTTCAAGAGTTATTCTATGATCAGGTGCCATCAGATTTAAGGAGTGTGGGACTTGCTCTTTACCTAAGTATCTTTGGTGTGGGTAGTTTTCTCAGCAGCTTTCTTATCTCTATTATTGAGGAGACAACTGGTGGGAATGGCCGAGATAGCTGGTTTTCTAATAATCTTAACCGTGCACATCTTGACTACTACTATGGGCTGCTTGCTGTACTAAGTGCGGTAGCGTTCGCTCTCTACTTATATTTTGCAAGATTTTACATTTATACTAGAACTCATTTTGTATAAGCTCTACACTGCCTTAGTGTCCTTAGAAAAAGTGGCACTCCTGAGGTGGAACTTAAAACTACTGTATTCTGTAATGTGTAATTCTTGTTTATAATTTTCCTCGTGAAAATTAATAAATGAAAAGGATTGGATGAGGAAACACTATAAAGGCTATAAAGCTTTAATGTGTCAAAATGAATTGTTCTAGTAGATGTGTGTTTTGATTTGTAATACTAAACTAAAATGATATTTATGAACCAAGGACAGCATGAGTTCTATGCTTACAATCTCTTTTCCATAATTCACTCATGAATGGTTGTAAGCTATCAAGTCCCTTGATTAACATGTACATGTAGAAGGATGGCCGTCATGTGGCACGTGTATAGAAGCATTGCTATAAAGCACCAGTAGTGTCTAGTACCATTTATAAGTGGTGTCTTGCAATTGGTTAGCGATATTTCATAAAAAATATTTTATTAAATTATATAGGATTCCATATTTAATTGTACCAACAACAATATAATATGTTGGAGAGTATTAGAAACTACGAGTCCGTTTGGTACACAGGATTAGATTGGATTGGACTGAAAAATATTAGATTGGATTGGACAAGATTGAATTAAACTGAAAGTAATTCTATGTTTGATTTAAGATTGGACTATTTTATTTATTTTCTTTTAAAAAAACTTAAACTAAAATAAAAATATATAATAATAAATAATAAAAATAATTAAATTATAAAATAAAATAATATATCATATATAATCAAGTATATATCATAAACATATAAACAAATAATTTATCATATTTTTTTAAATACATAAATAAAATAGTAAAATAAAAATACTTGAAGAATATAAAATTATTTATGCTAAACACTAATTTAATACAAATATTAATTTTTTAAAATATTGATATAAATTTTTTTAGTAATTTGAAAATAATATATAATTTTATTGTTATATTGTTTCTCTTAAAATCAATTTAAGTAACTATTGTTTAATTAATATTATTTTAAATTTTAAAAGCTTATGTATGATAATTTAAAATTATATATTTTCACTAATTTTAATGAATAAGTTTTTGATAAAAAAAAATTATAAATAAATGTGTAATAATTCTTTCATTTAAATTCTTATTAAATTTAAAATATATTAAAAAAATCAAACTTAAGAAAACTAATAAAAAAATCTTATCTGTCTAAAATTATTTATCCCACCCTGTATGAGATTATTTATTACACCTTGTTGGATGAGATAAATAATATCAGACAAATGAGATTAGCTGGAATTATTATTCAAATTTTTTAGTTAGTTTATCTAATACAGTCCAATCTGCGTACCAAGCGGATCTTATGAGTTCTTTTTAGTATTTCTCTAAGTATAGAGGTACTCATTGTAAGGAAAGAAAAAAAAAAGATGATGAATTGAATTCTCTGCTTCTCGGGTAGGAGTGTCAATGGGTCAGGTCGGATCTGATTCGGCTATGATCCGACTTGATCCAGATCATGTAAGGATCTGCCCCGCTCTGTGTTACGTGCAGTCTATGATGGCACGTTACAAGCTAAGAGATGCCCACAAGGTGGTCAAGTGGTGGCGCATGTTGTGGTGCATGCAGGTGGCATGCTGATGCTTAGTTTGTATGCAGTGGCATTTTCGTAAATATCTTTAATATTGTCCGGAATGGGACGGGACTTGGTATTCGCCATTTATTTAGGTCTACAAATAGAATGGTGCAATCGGTTTGGCGAAACTAGGTGATTTGGTATATGGTGCTTCCCATATGTCTACAGAGCAAAAATCATCTATGTTCCTGGTAGAAGGCTAAAAGCTCAGAATGTTCTTTAAGGGGGTACCCTGGTGTCAACTCTCCACCACCCCTTGCACCTTGGTGCTAAGTGAGCTACTACTAGTCAGTGGGGGCTGGTAGGGCAGGCATATGAGGACCACGAGGGGACTCATATGTCTCCATGAGTTGGAGTACTCATGGACATTATCGGGCCGACCCGGTAGTGCGTCGAAGAAAGCTGCCAGAGGTTCACTGGTACGTTTCCCTTGGCTTGCCGGGATGCCGCTTGCACGGGACGTGACCTAGATCCTCCAAGAGACGTCGTGGTGCGCCTAGGCCACGAGTCTCAACACGAGATGACACGAGTAGTCATTCGTGGGCTAGTTTGCATACGCGCATGGGACGGATGCACCATGTTGGAAAGGGACAGAGGTCTAATGTATGCAACTAGTTTGGTGGCTTATCTTGAGGGCCTGCCAACATGCGTGGGGGCATGGCGCCTTGAGGATTGGTCCATGGACGTATGTGAGTCCTTGGGCGATGAGGGAGACTGTTCGAACAGTATCGAACGGGGCATGATAAAAGTGTTGGCACGTTGGCTTGGTGTTGGCATCTTGCCACACATGCTACCTTGGTCACGAGTGACAAGGTGAGCGTCGGTGTTGGGATTTGTCTTACCATGATGGGAACCTATGAACAGTGCGAGTATCTTGGCTAGAGAATCTAGATGCATGGATGCACTCATGGATGCTTGCGAGCATGACTCGGCGGGAGTTGTTCGAGAGACGGAAGTGTGCACGAGGCACACGGTCGCGCGAAAAATGAGTCCATTGTTACTCGGATGGTTGGAAGGCTGACCTTGGCTTAGAGAAGTCAAGGTGCCGCACGGGCGTTCCGCTGCCTGAAAAGGTGAGCCCGTGACACTCTGCCCTACTAGATCAGATACTCGAATCGGATCATATTCGACCCGACTTATTCGGATCGGATCTGATCCGACCCGACTATTTTTTTTTAAGAATTTTAATATTAACTTATAATTTTATATCCATTTTAATTTTGTATTATTATTAAATACAATACTATGTTTGGTATTGACATATATTAATAGATTGTGTAAAGATCCGGGACCGGGTTCGGGTTCGAGTCCGGGTCTCAGTCCGGGTTCGGGTCCCGGGTCCGGGTCCAGGTTCGGGTTCGGGTCTGGGTCCGGGTCCAAGTCCGGGTTCGGGTCTCAGTCCGGGTTTGGGTCCCGTGTCCAGGTTCAGGTTCGGGCTTGGGTTGGGTCCCGGTCTAGGTCTGGGTCCGGGTCCGGGTCCGGGTCCGGGTTCGGGTCTCGGTCCAGGTTCGGGTTCAGGTCCCTATCTGAGTTCAAATCTCAGGTCCAAGTTCGGGTCTGGGTCTGGGTCCGGGTCCAGGTTCGGGTCCCGGGTCCTGGGTCTGGGTTTTGGGGTCTGGGTTCGGGTCCGGGTCTGGGTCTGGGTCCCGGGTCCGGGTCCGGGTCCGAGTCCCGGGTCTTGGGTCTAGGTCCGGGTCCCGAGTCCCGGGTTCGGGTTCGGGTCCGGGTTTGGGTCCTGGGTTCGGGTTCGGGTCCGGTCCCGAGTTCGGCTCCAGGTTCGGGTCACGGGTTTCAAGTCTCGGTCCAGGCCCCGGGTCCAAGTCCGGGTTTGGGTCCGGGTCCGTGTCTCGGGTTCGGGTTCGGGTTCGGTCCAGGTTCGGGTCACAGGTTTCAAGTCCTAGTCCGGGTCTGGGTTCGGGTCCGGGTTCGGGTATGGGTCCGGGCGCTGGGTCCAGGTCCGGGTTTGGGTCTCGGGTTTCAGGTACCAATCTAGGTCTCGAGTTTGGGTTCGGGTCCGTGTCCCGAGTTCGGGTTCGGGTTTGGTCTGGGTTCGAATTCGGGTCCGGGTCTGGGTCCGAGTCTGGCTCCGGGTCCCGGGTTCCGGTCCGGGTCTGGGTCAACCAGAAACTCCAATTAATATTAAATTGCACTTATAATAATATTATACTTGATAAAATATAGTATATTTAATATTTATCTTATAATAATTTAGAGGGTGATCATTTTTTTTTTTTTTTGAAAAACTAATCTTTTAGAGAAGGATATTTCCAAATCACTTTTTGCAATTTGGGTCCCAGTAAAGTGGTGCTATTTATGATAGGCATGAAATGAAAGATAATAGTAAAATAACGATGATATTTTTGAAATGTAAAAGTGTTTAACACAATATCATCGGTTAACTACTACAAGGTTAGATTCGGATTGTAAGCTTAGTTGATGAACTCGAGATTGATCAAAAATTTTAAAGTAGATAAGACAAACAATAAAAGAGGGAATAGAATGTACTCCTCTTTTGGTATTAGTCCCTTTGTTATTAACCTTGTAGATATTTGAGCTAAATTTTGATTACCACATTTTTGAATTGCTTACCATACTTATAATGTTTTTGCATTTAACTATATGTTCAGGTTTAGAATTATGCAATCCAAAAAATATTTGCATAACTTTCATATTTTTGACATATACTTTGTTTTCATGTTTAGTTTATGTTCAATTTAGATTGGTAGCAAGTAGCAACCAAGTGGGTTGGAGGAGTTTAATTTTTAAAATTCATAAAAGGTGATCCAAAAAGCTATGAATAAAGTTCATGTTAATCACTTTGTGCGTAATATTACACTACACATTATAGAGTTTGTGAGGACATGATCATCCATAAGGTACTAGGTTGAGCATATTGGCTTGATAAAATCCTTAGAAACGTTTTAAGAGAGTTCTTAATGTTTTTGTGAGGAACAAAATGACTATAGGGATAAAAAAAAATTAGAATCTTGTTTATACCTTGTGTGTATCTTTTTCTTTATCATTCTAGGCCATTTAAAATATTTACCTTCCAAATTATTACCACTACTAAATCGTATCCCATAAATTATTTTGTCAATTAAGAATTATTCTAGACTAGTCACAATGCTAAAAATATGACTTTTATTATATTTTATTATATGTGTCTAACAAAGTGTGATGTGACTAATGTATCATTACCACATAAGTATAGGCAGGAGTGTTGAGGGAGTACTAAAGCCTAAGATTGAGAGTCTCTATAGCACTCCTCATATATAAAGGTATTTTAGTAAAAAAAAAATAGAAAAGTTTATCTACCTTGTGAAGGTATATTTATAATAAAAGTTGATTTTTGTATTTTTTTTTTGTGATTTTTTCTAACTTCTACATGTCAAATCATTGTGTCAAAAAAAACCTAAAATAAAGAACATTTAAGCAACCCTCCTTGTGTGAAACTTTTGGTACAACAACTAGTCTTAGACTCTTGTGTGGTTTGGTACAACATCAAATGCATATATATTATACTCAAAACTAACGCACCATCTAAGAATGCTGACAAATAATGACGATACTTCTATTATTTTCTTCTCGTCATCATTCCGAAAAGGAACAAAATTATTACATGGAAAACATAAAAATGAAAAACCAAACCTACCACACTTTCCAAATGTTGATAATAGATATGAAAACAAAGCTACTAAAAGATGGTAAAGATGACAATTAAGATATAAGAACTCATGCAATAAAAGTGCACACCAAGTCATAATAACAAGGCAAGTCAACAACTAACATAATAATGTGTATATACTAACTATAATTGTACAGATGCAACTTGTACTTTTTTTTTATCTTTATGAGAGTTGTGATCCTCTTAACAAGAAAACATTTACAAAGAAAGGGAATATGAAAGCATGAACATGACACCATAGATTCTTCCTAAAAAAAAAAAGGAAGAGAAATTAGCACCATAGAATTGTGTGACATTGGAGAAACTATTGCAAATGGCATGAAACAAGATTAAAGACCTTGGCCACTTTCTTCCAAATAGAATCATTTGTGTAGCAGGAAAAAAAGAATAAAAGAGAACAAAATAAAAAAGGAAGCATTCGTATCTTATATACCCAAATAATAATAGCCTGAACATGCTTTAATGATTAGCCAGTAAACAAAATGCATGTGCTAATTAATTAACGAACCAATAAAACAAGAAATATTTATATATCCATTATATATAAAGTAGATATATTGAAACACACTCAATGATCCCAAATACCAAAAAGTACAGAAGTTCTGATTCTGTGCACGATCCCCCAAAAAAAGACTCATTCAATTCCAGATGCAACTCTCACTTTTCTTGTCTATATATATCACGCAAAAAGCATAAAACCAGTAACACCATGGAAACCCACCAACACCATAAGTTACATGGGAACTTACTAAACTCTTAAATCCAAATATTACAACTTTAGGATTTCGATACGATGGCTACTAGGAAACCCCAATACACAAAGCACCCAGCAGCCAAACTTTATGAAAATGAAGATGACAAATGAATGGGAGAAGCTATTCCTTGTCTTCATTTTCTGTATGGATCCTGCGAAGATCGAAGTACTTCAAATTTGAACCCTCAGTCCGAGAGGGGTTTGATATTGAACCTGTAGAGAAGCCTTTTCTTTTTTGAGGTTGGATTATCAACTGTCAGCAATATTTTGCCCAGTTCATCAACTCTGAAGCTGTTATGCACCACTGGTTCATCACTTGGGGCCATTTTTTTCGACTTGTGTATGATAATTGTGTATCCATTTTGAGTGTTGGGCACGAACTCAGCTCCATAGCCCACTTCCCATCCCACAACACGCAGCTCCCACACAATGACACATTTCTGCAATCCGAAAATTCCGATTATATGCTTACCAGACATCAAGCAAAACAGATTCAAACTACAACTAGCAGTTTGCTTCCACAATTAAGTGATAGACAGGCTTTATGAAATAAGACTCCATTCCCATTTCACCATTAGAAACAGTTGGGGAACGATTATAAACCCAACCAGCCAATGTGGTGGGCGTCTCAGACTGACACAAAAAATCGTTGCAAGAAGAACGAGCCCCCTCAAACGTCCATCACAGTGATAGAAATTTGACAATTACAAAGTACTAACAACTAAATGAATATAAACTTCACAACAGGAAAAGATTATGAGACAGAAAGAGAAAAATGGCAGACCTCATAAATAATAATCTCAACAGTTTGCTTAGTTCCTGGTTTGACAAATACTTCTGTGACTGGATCAGAAATGCTAAATTCTGGGTTGCAATCACAGAAATCTACACTTAATCCACCGTATTGAATCGGTACTTGCTCAGGAGAAATGTATCTGTATTGAATGGAATTTTAAACTTAAATTTAGCAATTATAATAATAAAAAAGAAAGACAGATTAAAAACCAAACTAAGAAGCACACACTAGGGAAATGTAGACTAAATTCATAAACCAATAAGTAATGACAATAAAAAAAGTATCTACTAACTTGAAAAGGGTATCAGGGGATTTCGCTGGCCCTGAAAAAACAAACTTGCTTTTGGTTCTTTGGGTCAGGAATGGGCTGATCATAGTGTAGAAGGCTAAATACCACCAAGGAACATTGATGAATACCTTAAAAACCAAGACAAAATGTTAATTTAGACAATTGAAAACGAATGATCAGAACCAGTAAGTGAAGACTGAAAAATAGAACACAATGAGGTAAACCTGTTTAGCAACAAACTCAGGATAATTGTCCTGAAGCAACTGGAGAGCTTGCTTTGTAGCGAGTCGAAGTTCAGACTTTCCGGGCCCTGGAGAGTTCTTGAGATCATTAATCTGAAAGATGGTACAAATACCACCAGAAGTGAAATCAAGCTTCCTGATACTCTTTTCCAAGAACTGAATCCTATACCGAAGGAATTTTGTTCGTTTTTCCTGATCCGAAAATGTATTTTGATACAAGTCCTTGTTCTGAAACTCACCAAAAACGTTGTAACATACAGGATGACCATCTCTATCAGTTCCATGCATGAACACCACTTTTTCTAAATCATCCCCAAGATCCTCACTCAAAAGCTCTTCTATCCCGAATTCCTTTCTCCAACGAATCGTATTCCGAAACATGACAAAAGCGTCCTTCACTTTAAAGTCCCTAGCCCTCAGAAACTTGAGAAGAATCACATCAGTCCTATCGTCCTTCAAAAGAGGAACACCCCAAATGGAAAGTTCTTCCACTGAAGTTGCCACTTTTGGAGCTTCTTCTGCTACTTTTCCGGTTTCCGCTTCTGGGTTCTCTTCAGTTTTGGGATCAGAGGTGGGTTTAGAATTAGAAGCATTATCAGCAGGAGCTAATTGCCCAGTAGTGAATACATTGGAATCCAAAGCCTCTTGGATAAGCTGTTTCAGCTCCTGAAGAGCCTTCCTCTCGGAATCTGAGAGATCGACTACTTTGTTACTCTCTTCTTTAAACGAAATCAAAGACTTAGGAATCTTCGGCTCCCGATCATCTGATGAATGCTTCGATTTCTCAGAATCAGTAGCGAAAAACTCTTCCAATTTCCCTTTCGCTTCAGACTCCTCAGCAGCAGCTAAAGGCTCTTCTGTCACAACTACTGCAGTCGGCGACGGCGTCACTTCAGCTTCAACAGACGACTGTTCTGCTTTCTGGGTCGCAAGCGCAATCGGCTCCGATTCTTTGGTCGCCAGTTTCGAAGTTGGGTCTTCCTTCTCAAGCTCCACCGGAGCAGGACCTGAAGCCGGCGGCTCTTCATTGGGGGCTCCGGAGAGATCTAAAGCCGGAGAATGTGGTACAGGGGGCGGCAGAGAAGGAGGGTCTTCGGTTTCAGTCAGCGGTAGAGGAAGGGGGTCTGAAGACGGTGGTGGGTTGACAGGAGGAGCAGCGGGAGGAGTGTCGTCGGCCATTGGAAAGAGAGAGAGAGAGAGAGTAAGGAAATGGTAGACTGAGAAGGTTAAGAGGTTGCGGTTGGGTTTGGGAAGAGGCAGATGAAGACAAAATGGGTTTAGACGCTAATAAGGAGCTGTCTGTGTGCTTGTCTGGCGATAAAGCGTGCTCACCACCGCGGTTACTATAAGAGAAAATTCTGGAATCCTATGCTCCTCTCCCACGCCCACCCGATTTCAGATGGCTTTATTTTTTTTTCCATTTTATTACTTTCCTAGATTCTTTTCTATCTGTACCCAATTGTTTGTGACCACAGTTTATGACTTTTTATTAGTATCGTAAATACAGGTTGGATTTTTTAGTATGAAATTATAAATTAACACAACACGACTTTGACAAAATATATGATTAAACATGAAAGTCACAATAGGTAAACATAAAATGGACTAGCCTGAAAAATATGACACCAAATTTTAAAAACCCTGTAATATTTTTTATATTTTTATATTTTATAAGTAAGCACAATTTATATTTTTTAGGTAATAATTCTATTTAATAATCTAAAGAATACTCACACAAAATAAATATCTAAAAAAAAAAGTTGAGATAACCGTTATCATCATTGTATTTTATTTGTAGTTGCTACGACATTCAAAATTACGGTCATCATCTCACACAAAAAAAATAACAAACAACAACAACAACTATTGTATTGGATCAGCACCGACATTGCCTTGCCATTAGATTAAGAAAAGTTTGTCATTCATTATGATTCAGACAGGGTCTGGAATGCATTCTAATGCAAGCTGATAAAGTTATAGCTTATGCCTTCTGTTAACTGAAGGAGTGTGAACAGTGTTACTCAATGTATGATTTAGAGCTTGTTGTTATAGTTTTTGCTCTAAAATATGGTTATACTACATTTATGATAAATATGTGAGGTTTACATAGATCATAAGAACCTCAAGTATTTCTTCACTTAGAAAGATTTAAATATGAAGTAGAGACGGTGGCTGCAATTGGTTAAGGATTATGATGATGAAATTTTGTATTATCCCGAGAAAGCCAATGTAGTGGCAAACCCTTGAAGCAAGAAAAGGTCTTGGGCAGGCTCTTTATACTGTGATGATAGCTCTTCCGTTAGTCACAGAAATGTTTAAGGTTGAAATTGAATTTGTGATTGGGAAATCACACCAACCGGTACATCAAATTAGATTTGTTGGGAAAGGATCTGAAAAATGTGGTAGATTACGTGTCTAAATGTCTAATTCGTTAGCAAATCAGAGATGAATAACTAGGGCTGGTAGGGTTACTGTAACCTTTAGCCATTCTTGAGTGGAAGTGGGAGGATATTGCAATGGACTTCGTAGTTGGATTGCTTAGAACCACGAGAATGTATGACTCGGCATGAGTCACAGTGGATCGTTTTAGTTTCAAAGTTATATATATTGTGTTGTGCTTTGGTGGAATCTGATATTTTTAATTTATCTTTTTAATTTGAACTGACTTTGACTTTGAAACCAAAAAAAAAAAAGTTTGGCTGGTTTGGGCTGGTTAACCCGACCAAATTGCCCAAACCGTTGGTCAGTTTTCAGATTTTTTTTTAAATTGGGTGGGTTGCACTTAAATTTTAGCAACCCGAACTTTAGATTGAGTTAGAAAATATATAAAATAAACTGCCCAAACCGACCAATGTACAATCCTAGTGTACTGTGATGAGTTTTTGCTGCTGTTCTACAGTTATCTTTTTAGTTGTTCCACTGCTATTTTAATTCTTCTGTTTTGTTGTTTTACGATTGTTTTATAAAAAGATAATATTTTTGTAAAAAATTCTATGTGACAGTAAAATTGTAAAATTTTACCTAAAATCCAGTATTTTTGTAAAAATCTCAAAAATAAAGTGGAAATTACATCAAAGGCCTTTGGGGTAAGTTGAAAAATACTCTTTTTATTAATCAATTAATCAAATTTACCTCTAATTTTATATTTATTTGAAACATACCTCTTTTTATATGTATTGTACTTAAAATACCTTGACATAAGAGAATCACATGGAGAGTATCTTGAAGGGACATGGGCAAAATTGGTACAACGTTTAAAAAAAAAAAGTAAAAATGATAGACTTTAAAAAAGAGAATAAAAATAAAAGAGGACAATATAAAAAAGGTATAGAGTGTAATTTCCTCATTGCCTTTTTATAATTCAAAAAGTCCAAATTTAGATTAAATTGAGTCCAAGAAGATAAAGTAAGCCCAATATTTGAGTCCAAGAAAGAGAAAGCCCTAGAGTCCAGTTAGATCGAGTCCGCAGCTTTCTTCCCCAAACTAGTCTCTGCAACGTAAGTTCCAGAGGAAAACACAGCAACATAACATTAGACAATTCAAAAGCTTTCGGGGAAAAGCATATTTGTATTAGTCTTCCACTTACCTACCTACAACAACTCGAAATACATTTTATTACACCAAAAATAACAATTAATTAAACAAAAGAAAAACTTCCATAGCTTTCTGGTCTTGGCAATGTCGGACAACAAAACCATCATTCCACCCCAATACGACGTCAACGCCAAATGGGATGCCTGTTTGGATCTCACTGTTCGCCGTTTCGTCTACTCTTCCTTGGGTGGGGCCTTCGGCGCTCTTCTTCTCTTCAGTTAGTTCTACCTCTTTCTCTTCTGTCCTTTTTTTTTCTTAATAAAAAAATTTGTTTTATTATTGTGGTCATGGTTATCCTTTGTTTGGCTAAATAGAAAATTTGCTGGGATTTTTCATTTCTTAATTTGATCTCAATGTTCTGGATTAGAATTTATCTATGTTTCAGAATTGGAGTAAGCGTCAAACATAAGTGAGGAATTAAAACTTTATTGATGACCTCGATTGAGCTAGGTTCTGCAATTGGGTACCAAGTTATTTAGCAAATAGTACTGTTTGCGTCTTTAACCAAATGAAAAATAGTTGAATTTATCCAAGAATGTTTCCATTATAGAGCTAATTGACGAGTAAAACGCAGTATTGCGACCTTGAATTGTCACACTATGAAATAGTGCAGGGGTTTATTAGTCATTTGTAAAGAGTGTGAAAGACTATAAATATGTAATTGTATAGCTATTGTTGGATATGGAATGAGTAAATAGAACTTTAGTTCAATTAGAGTTTGGCACTGACTCGAAGAGTGCATTTTAGGAGATTTATCCTATTTCGAAGAGAACTATTATCTAACAATTGGTTCTCTCATTGAGAGTTCCGTAAAATGACTGACGACGAGCTTCACGAATTCGTGAGGTCCACATTGAAATTCATAGAGTTGCGTATGGATCACTCTCTCTTTATTAAACAGAGTGGATCAAGTATTCTAATCCTTCTTCTCTATGTGGATGATGTCATCTTAGCTGACATCTCAGCTTTGGAAAGTCTAAAAGTTACATTGAATAACAGATTCAAGTTGAAAAACCTTGGTGAGCTGAAATATTTTCTTGGTCTTAAAATTGCTAGGTCAAGTCAAGGAATCATCTCACAGATACACTATGCACTCCAATTGTTAGATGATCTGGGACAATTGGGATGCAAGCCTGCAAATACTCTAATTGAAGTAAACTTGAAACTAAGTCATGATGGAGAGGAGAGTCTAGCAGATCCAAAGTTGTACAGAAAAATTATTGGCAAGCTACAATAAACCATAACCAGACCTGATCTGGCTTATTCAGTTAACAAACTTAGCCAATTTAGTCCTAGAGCCAACACATGAATGTTGCCCAAAGAGTTCTCCAATATGTCAAGAGCACTCTTGGACAGGGTTTATTCTACCCTGCAGACTATGAAATCAAACTTGAAGCTTACATAGATGCTGATTGGGCAGCTTGTGTTGACACTAGGAGGTCTACTACAGGTTTCTGTGTCTTCCTTGGCAGGCTTTTAGGTGGCGTTTGGTTAGGAGGAATGAAAATATGAAAATAGAAATGGGAATGAGAATAGGAATAGGAATAGCAATGGAATAAAATTTAAAATGCATAAAAAAAATTGGTGATTTATCATGCATTGGAATAGTCTTTCCTTCTATTTCGAAATAGAATAGTCATTCCACCAAAATAGTGGAAAGACCATTACATTAGAATGACATTCCAATACTTTAATATGCAACCAAACAAATGAATGGAATAAAAATTATATCCTTTCTATTCTATTCTATTTCATTACCTCCAACCAAACGCTACTTAAGTGTCTTGGAAGAGTAAGAAACAAAATACAGTATCTAGGTCTTCAGTTGAGGCTGAATACAAAGCTATGTCAAACACCACTTGTGAGTTGGTATGCCTGTTATCCTTGCTGCAAGAGTTAAACATTGAGCACAAAGGGGCTACTGTGTTGCACTATGACAACAAAGCAACTCAACAAATTGCTGCAAATCCAGTGTTTCATAGTGAGGCTTTTCAATATATTTCAGGTAGGGACCAGTCTAAGACAAGTGGCCTTTGTCTCGTTTTTCAAAAAAAATATAGAAATTGATTGTCACTTGGTAAGGCAGAAAGTTCAAGAAGGGGTTATCAAAACAGCTCACACTTCTAGCAAAGAGCAGATTGTAGACATATGCACTAAAGCCTTACTACCTACACAGTTTCAGATTCTCAAAGAAAAAATGGGATTGTGTAACATTTACACTCCACCTTTAAGGGGGAGTATTAAGATTAATTAGTCGTAAGGTGTAGTGTTTGTTAGGAGTTAGTTGAGGTTGTTATGACCGGTAACACTGTTGCCTTGTATTCTAAGCTCTATATAAACACCTCTGTAAACTCTTTCACAAGTTAATGAGAATTTCTTACTTTTCATTCTCTCTGTCCTAAATCTGAAAGTAAGCTCTTATTTCAGTATAGACTTAAATGGTTAGGTTTGCATTGGTCACTTAGGTACTTGATTCTTGCTGAGATCAGGATTTTGTTTTATCCCATACTTGGCTTCTCAATGATTGAAGTTGGAAGGCCTGTAATCATTAGTAAACTGATGTAGATCTAGCTGTTTTCAATGTTCATCTGTGAGACCTGGAATCTTGTATCGGGAGTATCATGAGATATATTAGTATTTTTGTGTCCGGAGTATAATGCAGACCTGGAATCTGCATGCAAGCTAGTTTATGCTGTTAAAATTTCATATTAGTATTCTTAAAATTAATCTGTCTTGTGTTGTCCTATAGGGAGTCCTGTATCTCGTTGGGCATCTGTAGCTTTTGGTGCTGGGATTGGCATAGGATCTGCATACACAGAATGTTCCCAATTATTTGGTGGATCGCCTGCAAAGTTGGCCGCTTCCAAGTTTGCTGAGACTCCAGCTTCTCAGGTACAAGTAATTTTCTAATAATTAATGAATATACTTAAATTTGATTATTTTTTCAATTGGACAGTTTTATTTGTTCCTGAAATTAAAAAACAGTAAACGTTTTTTAACCCCTTTTAGTTTAACTATAGTTTGATTTTTATTTGATGGCACTCACCATTGCTGAATCATCATACCTGGGGTCCGGGATTGGACATTATTACATGATTTTTTCTGGGCTGTTTCCCGAAAGTTTGAAACAAACCAAACCATTTTCTCGTATTGTGCTAAAAGTTTTAGTAAAATGAGATTGGGATAACTAAGAAAATAAATGAATATAATTTAATTTGATGAATTAGCAGTAGTTTAAACTTTAATCTGATAACTCACCTCTTAGTCAATTGTCTTCCAGATGCAGTTAGTGGTTAACATAGTGTTAACTTTGAGTCTTTATGTTAAGAACATAATTTAATGTATTAGTAATCGATTATTTTTCCCTTCAGGAAGGACAAGACTAAAGGAGTACATGCTATTGAAGTTGTACTAAATCTTGGGTAAACATAAATTATCGTAATTTTGATGTTGGCTACTATTCCTAGTATGACTGAATATGTACTTGAAAAATTGTGTCGATGGATTAACTGTTTACCATGGACTAGATAGAGTTCATTCACCTTTTTGCTCGGTAAGATCATAAAGAGCATTATGTGAAAGAAAATTAAGTCTTGTCATTTCTATATGCTGTCTGCGTTACTACAAGGAAAAAGATCCAGAGAAATAAAAAATAGAATAAATTGGTCTTTATAAGACTTGTTTCTATATTCCTAACCTACTATTCATTACAGAGCACTTACATGACTTAAAATATATTTTTTTAAAATATTTGAAGAACTAAATTAAAAATATGCTTTATCATACTCTATTTTTTTCATTTTATTTTTTTTTTAAAATTTACTATTCATATTTTATATTTATAGAATATTATTGCTAAATATATTTTATTAATTATTTCAAATTTTACTAATTTTTTTTATATATATTTTGATGTGTAAATATTAATATTTTATATTTGAAATTAATAAAATATATTAAAATTTGATGGAAGTGAAATTTTGGTAATGTATTTTAAAGAAATTGATGTATGATGTAATATATAAAATTGAGGTGAAATAAAGAAAGTGGAGATTTTTGTAATGTATTTTAAAAGATAGAGTAGAAAAACTGATGAGAGTTCTCTTTATCCCTTTATTTTACAGTAACGAATAATGTTATAATATCAAGATGATGTACTTTGTTACGTTGCAACGTTGATCCTAAAATATAGTTTGTGCATTTTATTTTCCTACAAAAATCAAGTTCTCATGAACCGTCATCACAACATTATAGGTGTATTGTTTTGACGTTGAAAATTAAGTTTTTATGGTAGCAATGTTATGTGGCTCCAAAATTAAGGTTTGGAAAGATCCTTCTTTTGTTAAAATTACAAAAAATCTTGCAGTATTCCAAATTTATAAATGATTTGTTTTGGATTGGAATTTTAATTAATAAAAATATAAAATTATTGGTGCTTCAATTATGATGGAAGAATTATATTTGCTTTGAAATTGTGAGGATGGTGAGGAATAATATATGTTTTGTTGCGATGATGATCACAAAATATGGTTTGAGCATATTTTTTTTCCTACAAAAATCAAATTATCATAGAATCATCATCGTAATATCATAATATCGTAGGTGTATTGTTTTGACGTTGAAAATTAAGTTGAAAAGATCATTCTTGAAAAGATCGTGCTTGTTGGTACTTCATTGTTATTAATCAATTGCAGCTCACAAACCTGACAACGCTCTCTAGCGTTGAACAAAGCTTGTAGAGTTGGTCTTGATGAAACTATGGTTATTTCTTTAGTGAGTTAAACACTGTCAACTCACGAATCTTTGGATAAGTGGATGAGTGCTCACACATGTAACAACTCCCTAAGACTCATGATCAAGAAAGCCCAACGGGATTTAGTATGGAAAGTGACCAACGAAGGCATTTATTCGAACACTCGGGGGGCAAATAAGACATAGTATACGGGAACTATGCTCGTTACATGAGCATTCACAAAAATCATGGTACACGAGAGCCATGTATATCACACACACCTAGGTATACGAGAGTCAGGGGTTGCAGTGGTATTTCGCACACTTGAGTTAGTATTTCAATGGTTTAATAAAATATTGATGTTATCCCTAGTAACTGAGTTTCTTAATCCTGAAGTGCTTGTGTGAGTACTGGTAAGTTCATTAAGTTGAACAAGCGCAAGTATAGACTATTTACACAGCAGAGTTAAGAACTATTATGATATAAACGCTTGAGGTCTCACAAGAATATAAAGATCGAGTTTATAAATCTAAAGTGCTAGTGCAAGTGTTCCTCCTTAAATCACAAAAGTAAAAAAGAAAACAAAAGCATCATCAATTACAAAAAGCTCTCTGGAAGTAGGACGCTGCATCCAGAAAAGATTGTCTGATTGATTGAAGAAAATCCTCTTGGAGTGGGGTGTTTTCCCAGTTGTGGTATTCTTCTGGTGGCTAAGTTCCTCTTCAGTATGGGACGCTGTACTTAGCACGAGTTTAATCCAATCTTTCTTTTTTCTTTTTCCTCCCTTGGAGTTTTTTCTATAACAAGGTTCTATGAGTCGAAATCATCAAACTAGGTTCTTCAAAAACCTGTGATTTCGCCCCTATACAGAAGATCTGGCGGGTTTTTCTGCACTACTCATCGGCAATGATTCATCTCACTTATGATCATAAAGTGAGCTCATGCTTGAGCACCAAGCACACAAGCAATAACCCACTACACCTTAACAGTGGTCCATCTCACTCACAGTAGATAGCTTCAACATACAAACTTCAAAGTTTTTCACCCCAGCCACAAAGAGATCAACATTGGGGGCAAGAGCAGTCAAGAGCAGTCAAGCTCAACAAAATTTCAAACATCATCGCGATAAAGGTGATGGTTAATAATCAAGCATCACGAAATGTTCTAATCAAGCATCACGAAATGTATTAAAGAAGAAAGCGAATGTAACTGGATTGGAAGAAACTTCAATCTCTTACAATATGTGAAATTTGGATAGAGATAAAGATAGACAAAGCTCTATTAATGATGTCATAAAGATAGAGCCTAATGCAATCTATTTATCTCAATTTTCTTAGTCTTAAAAATTGTCAATTCCAATGATACTTTGTATTAAATATAATAATTAGAAGAATACAACTAAACCAATTTGGTCTTAATTCTTTTTAACTTCACTTCTAAATTTTGAAGTTTGAACTGACCAAACAAATAAGCGATAAAAGTGTGTTTTCATGACAGATTATGTCTAGTCGCATCTAGCTTATTAGACTATCATAAGTAGAAAGTTTTTTTATTAATTTGTCCACGTCAGATATTATTAGGTTATTTCTGTCACAACTGTCTTGGTTATTTCAATTTATATTTAGTTAGCTCTCAATATATAAGCTACTACTATTTATTGTGGTAACTGACTTTGATATATCTTTATTCTTTAGATCAAGCTTCGAAGGTTTTTCCTTTTCCATTTTGTCTCTCGATTTTGCAGGTCTGATCGAAGAACTTCGTAGATGTTGATTCAGAATTGTTGATCAAGATGATGAATTCGAACTAAAGGGATTTTAGTTGCTTCCTCACCATTATATTTGAAGTGAATTTAGATTGAAGAAATCATTGGCGGGAGTTCAATGATTTGAAGTAAGGGAATCTTGTTTTTGCCGCCAAAGATTTTGGCTGTTTAGGGTAGTTGATTTCTATAAGGATTTTGCAAGATTGTACAAAACTCGAAATTATAAATTTGCAAAACATGTTAGCGGAATCATTATCTTAGTTTGGGGAATCCAAACACTAGTCGCTTAAAATGTGTTTCTAGGCAGGTGAAACTTGTAAAATTGTTGTCTCTTTTTTCTTGAAGTCTTTCAATTGATTCTTTAATTGATTTAATTAATTGAAAATTGGATTAACATCAATAAACTTGGTAATCTGATCTAGTAACTAGGCAAATTTGGTCTTTCAAGTAGCATAGACAATTACATTTCTTTTCTATCTTTCCAATACATTTTTGCACAAAAATCATATACAAAGAAGCAGAATTTCTAGATAAGATGTTCATTCAAGGGCAATGAGCCAATTCTTGAAACTATGATCTACTCATTCTTTTAACAATGAATACTGTAAGCGATTGCAACAGCTTCCAAAACATAAGGAGTTAATACATATCCTGTTATTTTGTTAGCAGCAATCGACAATGGTAAGCTTTTATATTGTTATCCAGCTCCATTCTGAGTCTCCTGCTAATACAACAGAAAATAACAACAATGATGTCACTATTTTAGTATAGTAAACACCAAGGGAAAAGAATAAGCAACTCACTCTTGGTGAAACCATATGCTTCAAAGCAGCAATAAGCTCTAAGAGATACTCAAATGCAGTCTTGTGAGGTTCCTACAAGGGGAAAAGTGGAATTTTCAGACCTTTAGACCCAGTGATAAGGGGTAAAAGGAGCAACTAAACAGATTGCTTTACCGGCAAATATGATGATAGAGGCAGGCCTTCTACCACAACGCCTGCAGGTGCCCTTGGGATTTGGACATCTTTGATAACGCCAGCATCATCCACCATATGAATGGTCCAGGAAGGAGGATTAGGAATACCCAAAGCCTCAAAGTCTACTCTAGAGCTCATCCAAGCTCCAAAGCTAGCTTCAGAAGAAGAGGAGCCTTCAGCTTTTGGCTGCTCATGTGTATCCTAATAGCAAATAGACAGCAATTATGCCAATTTATACATCCAAAATTGTTGTCAAAGTTCTTTACAAAAAGAATAACAAAGTACAAGCAATAGAAAACACATAATATTACAAGCAATGGAAATATTAGCCTACTTCTCCCATGCTCCTAGACAATCATTTCTCATCTCAACTTCTACCTCCAGTCCTTACATTTTCTAAAAATATATTTTCACTCCCTTCAGCATCCCTATCTTTAGGGATCACACTCTCCACTGTCTCTTCATCAACTCCATCCCTAACCTGCAATATCAATACATTTGAAGTGAAATCAGCTTAATGGAGTGAAAAAAAATGAAAGAAGGAAAAAAAGACCAACATTCTGATTAATCACCATACTGATTCACAATGCCGAGTAGTCGCAATTTTAACTTGTTTAGTCACAATTGTCGACACTATTGCTTTCATTTGTGACACAGATTCTGTCTGATCTCGATCCATACCTTCGCCAGGTATCTTTGTCAGAATGCTATTGCTATTAGCATCCTTGCACCAACCCACCTGCTCAATTCTAGTGCCATAAGAAAAACTGAAATAATGCTAACTAGTTGCCAATAAAAGTATATTTTCTAACCATCTTTTCAATATCAAAGAAAAAAAGAAAAAATAATTGTAGGCTCACCTCTGTCACTTACCCTTTCAACTCTGTTATGAATAATTCCTTGTGCTATTTCTCTAATCATCATGAGTGAATGAGCTTGTTGCTCATCTAAATTTATCAACGACATTGCGTTTATGTTCTCCACAATCTTCCTAGATTCATTTATTAGTCTCTCTTTCCGAGCCTCCATGTCTAAAAGTACCAAACAGTGGAACCCATTAATAAACAAACCACCAAAAGTAAACTCTTCAAGAAACCCACGCTCCTCGCTCCATTATGAATATCATTCCTATTATGACTTGTCAAACAAAACAGTTGATTGAACACAAAAACGAGTTCAACAACATCTAAATTCACCTGAGACCAGGGTAGTATATATAGCTGTTGCTAAAATAATATGAATATTTCTAATCACTTACAACTTCATTTCTTAACACCGAAACTGTTTCCCTCTCATTTTCTATTAAACCAAACAGGTCCCAATTTTTTTTTTATATATACATATACAGGTCTTGGATTATTAAATGTTAAATAACAGGTCATGAATTTGAATTTCGGATACGACAAGATTAAATGTTTAAAATACATTAAGTGAAAATGAAGAGAGATCGAGTAGAAGTAACTAACCTGTTCTTCTGTTCCTCTGAGGCTGTACGGAAGGAAGTTTGAGGTTGGTTCTTCTTGTTGAGTTAATTCAGAAGAAGAAAAAGAAATGGCTGTGCTGTGCTCTGTTTGTTTGTAGTGCACACAGACCAAAACGACCAGAAGCCCTAGATCGTTTTGATGGGAAAGGATAAGAGAAGAGAGTGAAATAAAACGTTGTCGTTTTTGAGAAACGAATAAGCGCGCCATTGGCTTTTAGTGACACGTAAGTTTGTTTTTGTATTTTCTGTCCATAATGGATTTTGCTTTTATTAAATGTTGACACCTAAACATGAAGTACTTACTCTCAAGCAACCTAGATGCAGCAGCAGCTGGTAAGACCAACCACATGCTCCAGTTCTGGCTCTATAATTTTTTTATTATTGTTTTCGTTTTCTTTTTCAAAACAACAAAAATATTTCTTAATTTAAACATCTAAAGGATAATTATGAGTTTTCATAAACTATCCAATTTAATTTAATTTGTACGCTCTAATTCAACCATTTGCAAAGGGTGAATAATTTAAAATTCGTATTTGTGTAAATTAAATGTTAATTTACGTGCAAAAATAATCAATTAAATTCAATCAACATATTTATATTTATTTTTAAAAAATTATATATATATATATAAGTAATATTTTAAAGTAAAATAATAATAATAATTTAAAAATCTAATACTTATGATATAAATATATTTCTAAACTTAATACAGTAAAACCTCTATTTAAGAATACCGTATTCAAGAATAACATCTAATTTGTTATAAAAAAAATTAAGTTTCAATTTGAGCCTATTATAAATAAGAATAACCTCTAAATTGTAATTAGTTATACAATTTTTAAGTCTCATATTAACAAAGTATACCTCTATATAAGAATAATTACATCTTAATAAAATATATACATATATTTTATAAAATTATTTATGTAGAATTAGTAATTTTATTCCAAATTGTAATACATGTATAAATATTATATTTACTCAAAAATAATTCTATCATAATATAATATTAATGATTGTTTAATGTCATTGTTCTTACATTGATATTTTTTTATATTTTGAATTTTTTTTTTTTCTAGTATAACTCTATTTAACCTCTCAATTAGAATATAATTTGCTTAGTCCCAAGTGTATTCTTGGATAGAAGTTCTGTATATCAAATGGATATTGATAGAATTTAGTGAGGAACTTAATAGTGAGGAACTTGGTTCCTATAAAGAAACCTTGATGTCCATTTACAAGTTGGAATGGGATTCAGCTATGCAGGAAGAAACAGTGTCTCTAAGGAAGAATGGCACATGGATCACAGTGAAGAAACCAGTAAGATGCAAAGTGACCAGTTGCAAATGGGTGTGCAAACACAAAAATGGCATTCCTGGAATTGAGGAAGCACGATTCAAAGCTAGATTAGTAGCAAGAGGTTTCACACAGAGAGAGGGGTATGTGCACTACCATGCTTGGATGTATGAGACCGAATTTGATCTTCGTCAGAAAAAGCATAACCATCACTTGGTTATCTGGCGTGCATAAAAGGTTGACATCTGCGACACTCCAGAATGGTTGATATTCGCATTAGGCCATTCGAATACCCGTCCAGGTATCGCCTGGGCAAGCTTCCCTTCTTAGACTCCTCTAAGTCCAGGAGAAGAAATTCTTCATCCGCGTCCGGGAAGCTAAGGCAAGCTTAAGTAGGCTTCCATGTGTTCTTCCATCCCGAGTCGTTCCCGATTCTAGGAGGCTTCCCTGTGTCAGGGTGGCATTAAAGGGCTTTAATTAGGGAAGTATTAGACTAATCCTCCTCATTAAGTGACACATGTCATACTCTGTAGAAACACGAATAACAGATTTTCCTGGTGACCTTAACACAAGAAGATCCCAATCTGGCTACGTATTTCTGCTAAACCAGTGCACAATACGTTGGAAATCAAACCTCCAAGTTGTTGTGGGTCTTTCTACTACAGAAGCAGAATACATAGCCTACACAAACGTTGTCAAAGAAGCCTTATGACTAAAAGGGATAACAAGGGAACTGGGGATTGATCAAAAGACTGTTAGCATTCGTTGTGAGTAAGAATGAAGTCTTTCATGAGAGAACAAAGCACATTGACGTTAGATGACACTTCATGCAAGATGTTCTGTCAAGTGGCAAGGTTCAAATCGTCAAAGTTAGCACCAAAGAAAATGTTGCAGACGTACTTACTAAGTCACTGCCTACAACCAAGTTTGAACACTACCTCAACATTTTGAACATCTCGGATACTTAGTCATGTAACTGGTGTACATTATTAAGGTAGAGAATTGTTAGAATGTGTCTTGAAATGTGTACCAATCCACTTAAGTATATTTTTTGTTATTGACTTAACTATCTTCTCGACAGTTAAGACAGTTAGTACTCTAGTGTTAGCTATAAATACTAGCCTCTAATTTAGTGTACAGAGAGAGTGAAATACTTAGATTGTAAAGTATTACACAATTAATAAAACAAAGGAATTTCAGTAACTTAGTGGATGTTTGGCATCATAATTAAAAAACTGTTTTTTGTTTTTAAAAACAGAAAATTGTTCTTTGAAAACAATTTGGCTTGTTTGGTCTTGTTTTTTGAAAACAGTTTTCAGAAAACAAAGTTACAAAAAACAAAAATTTTGAAAACAACAAAATGTTGTTTTCTGTTTTAAAAACCAATTCACTTTTAGTCAATATTGTTTTTAAAAAACACTAACCAAACATGACTTGTTTTTAAAAACTTCAAAAACTATTTTTTGTTCTCATTTTTAAAAACAATTTTTTGAAAACAAAAAATAAAAAACAATACCAAACATGCTCTTAGTGTGTGTGGTTGTGCCTTGGTTCTGTGGAATATTTTAGAGTGTGTTCTTTGGAAATCTCTGTTGAGTGAGATCATAGGCGATTCCTAACATAATATTTGTTTAAATATTTTATAGAGAAGAATAATGACAATTATTATCTCAAACAGTCTTGGTATGTTTTGATATACTTGCTTGAAGAATTCGTTTTCCAAACCATTTAATTGACAAACTCTACATGTGACAGAGTTCTTCCTTCATGAAGTTGAATTGCAGTGTCACCAACGACCTGCAATTGTAGAATTTGCGAAAAATACTACAAATCAGATAAGGAAATTTAATTTGGAAAGAAAAAAAAATCAATAAGAAGCACTGTAATTAATTTCACATAAAATCAGCATCTCTAGCATATAGTTCATGCCAAACAAATTGATAGGGAATTGCAAAGAGCGAACTAAAAGTTCATTAGCTAATAAAGTTTATACATGCAAATTGCATTTACCCATTTTTCTCTTGCATTTTATTTCAAGGGCAAGAATGAAATTTTGGGTTGTGTGCAACAGTGAAAAGGCATTGCCTCATTTGAGCACATGCATTCATAATGGTTGAAGAGGATTTAACAAAAACGACATTTATGGAACTCAGTAATTTCATCAAATATCATAAACAAAGTTGATGACACTAACAAGTAGCTTAAATTGTGAAAAATTGGAAATTGTTTTGAAAAGAGATAATATAAAGAGTAATGCAAATGAACATACATACTATAAATTCTATTCAGTGTCCACTCTCACTGATCCATTTAGTAGACTTTCAACCAGATAAAGAAGCAGATATTAGATTGATCATAACTTTAAAAGCATGATCGATTTGCCAAAGTACATACCTTGGCCATGGCTCTATAAGAATACTCTGTGACACCTGCCACATGAGGTGTGATTAGAACATTATTGAACTTCAAAATTGGATCGTCGGGATTAAATGGCTCGGTCCAAGCAACATCAATACCCAAGCCTCCCAGATGGTTGGATTTGAGGCCGTGATAAACGGCTTCATAGTCCAAGAGTCCCCCTCGGGCAATATTAACCAAATGACCACCCTACACACCATAGATTGTAAGCATATAGGAATGTGCAGACTACAGAAGAAACAGATAGACCTCAGCTAAAACCATGATTGACTTGTTAGTTCCATTTGACAATAGCAGCCTCACAAATAATAACATCACTTTCTTATGAATATAGGCATCAGCAATTAATTCTATGTTTTTCATTACAAACATTTTACGATAGATTTTGAATTATCTTTCTTTTTCTTTTTCGATAAATACATGAAATAGTGCAATACTATACTGCCTGTAATTTGAAAACAGAAAAGCTTTCACTTCGCCAATCACATAAAATTATTCCTATTATTTCTGTTGGGATTATTTCCCAAGAAGACATATATATCGTCTATGATAACAATAATAATTAAAACTATTCTAGTGTTTGAACAAACCTTTTTCATTGAAGAAATAAATGACTTGTTTACAATGTGCACCTGAAAAAACAAAGTATGCAAACAGTAAACATTAAGAAACTAAGCTTAGAAATTATGTTTCTGCAAATAACTAATCAACAAGAACAAGACCACGACATAGAGCAGACTTGGGGCGACAACTTAGCCTGAATCCATTGGTATTAACATTCAGGAATAAATATAACGAACACCAGTAGAATGACTAAAATAAATATAATATGTTGACCTTTATTTTCTTTTTTGGAATATTCATCATCTTCAACATATCATGCTCAGAACGAAAGTTATATCACATTCTTTTGCCTGAATGTTTACCGTTATACAATTCAATATTCTCAAGGACAAACTTATATGTGCCTTGCTTTTGTTTTTACCTTTAGGAATATTTGGTAGCTTTATTGATCAAATCTACATATCATGCTTGAAATACAGTTATATCAGCTATTGAGGGATATCTTATACAAATGCAAGATCGTCTTACTGTTTCCTTGTTCAACAACAAACAGCAAACAACAATATCTGCCTTGCTCGCAAACTTGTAGATATCTTCATGACTTCCCTTCTCATCAACCAAATCATCACTGCCATAGATTGAACCTGGAAATGAAGAAGTTACATCATAAGTTGTAACAACTAAGTGTGTTTCTCAATAGAAAGTTCTCCATGTATACCATTAGATTCCAAAGAATGTGAAGTCCAGCTCCTTTTTGTAGCAATAATTTTCACACCAAATGGTCTCAAGCGCTTTGCCAAGTCAATTCCAATATTGCCGAATCCTAATATGAATACCTGCATGATCAAGAACTTTCTAAACTATCACATTGTAAATGTCATAACACCATTATTGTAATCGGAGTAAGTATAATTACTATTCTCTGGTAAATTAGATGTCAAATATTTTCAAGTTACTAAAAGTAAAAGAAAAAGTTCTCTTTTACTTGAGAAGGATAGTAAGTTAGTAACAACTAGTTGGTCCCTATTCCTGCTTTCTATTAGTTAGTTTAAAGAAATGGATTCTTCATCTGGAATGTTTGGTTTATCATACAGATCACATCTAAAATACATGCTCTAGTAATAAAAGATAACAATTCAACAGCAAAGCTAAAACGCAGAAGAAAGGATAAGATATCTGGTGTGAGAAGAACCAGAAAATAGTGACAAAAATTAGTTAAAATATCATGCCATTGCCTCAGCCACAACTGAACTGATCTGGCTTCAGTCTCTGTTCAAAGAAGTTGGATTCCCTTGCTCCACATGCCCTGTCTTATGGTGTGACAATCTTGGCGCTACATCCTTAGCCACGAATCTTGTCTTCCACGAAAGAACTAAGCACATTGAAGTTGATCTCCACTTCATCAGAGACAGAATTCTATCCAATCAGCTCGACATCAGACATGGCAGTTCAGAACACCAGATAGTTGATATACTTACAAAAGCTCCTTCAACATCTCAGTTTGAGTACTTAAGGTCCAAGTTAACACTTAGAAATCCTAGTGTAATTTGAGGGGGGTGTTAGAACTATTTCCTTCGCTAAAAAGAGTTAGTAGAATTTAGTTTCTTAGCTGTTAATTAATTCTGTTCTTTGTACAAGTTGATTGAACAGAATCTTGGTTAGTTGCACTAACTACTTCTTGACTCTACTAAACTCTGTAATCTGTACTCATCCTATATAAAGAGGTTCTCAGCTCATAATTTATTGAGCTTGATTTTTCAAACACTTCTCTCTAAAAGTTCTCTCTAACTTCAACACTAATTCACTATAACATGGGATTTCATGGTGTCTCATAGAGAATGAATTTTGTTTCTCTGCATAAACATTGGAATGAGAAAGAACTATTCTACATAACAAAGAAAGTTTGATAACAAATTAAGCTCTAGTTCTAGAGCATAATAGAAAGTCTTGAAATAATTCTACCTTTCTCTTTAGATCTCCAATACCTATGTTTGTCAAGAAGAATTTTCCAAGAGAAGAAGGATCTTAATCTTTCACAGTTTGTACTCTCAAGAAAAATTTTCTTCTTATTTCTTTCATCAGATTTTCAACCTTGGACTTGAAGGAGGCAGATTGTCACATATTTAACAAGAGTTTTCCAGTCGATATTATGTTCCTGGATAATTTGTGCAAAAAATAAATAACCAGCGACTCACTGTTTTTCCAAGTAGTGTTTCACCAGCTGGCTCTCCAAGCTTTCTCTGCTTAATGGAATTTTGCATATCGTTCTTCAAAAAAGAAAAAAAAAAATATATCACAAAACAGAACAACTGAGCATATAAGACATTAATATAAGTATATGCAAGAGATTGATTATTGTAACTCTAGCATAATCAAATATTTAGCATGAGTAATTCATTAGCTCACGGTTGATTTATTGCAAGGCTCAATGGATATAATAGTATGAAAGTACACTTACTTGCTTACGAAGAAGGCCTAGCGTCAGATATATAGCCATTTCAGCACATCCAGCTGCATTACCAGTTGCATCACTTGGGATCCTAGCCACTTTGATCCCATGCTTCGTTGCAGAATCAACTTCAACACCTTCATGAAAGATTAAATAAAGGAAAAGAAGCAAAAAAATCACATAAAAATGACCTCAAACCACAATAATTTGGAAAATCCAATGATAATGACCTTCTAAACCAACACCAAATTGCATTATCAGCTTCATTTGTTTCGCAAGAGAGATAATTTGTGAATCTAGCTTCATGTTTTTCACTACACAAATGTGGTAGTTTGCTATAACATTGGGTACAACATCAAGAGGAACATCATCAACCTACAATATTAGTAAAATAATTATTATTGAAACACAATTTAGGGAAGCTATAATCATTTGTACTGGATTTCATTTTAAAACTAATTTGTATAAGTGGATCGTGTTTCTCATACATTTTTCATGTGGGATTTTTTAAGACTAAAGCAAATTAGTAGAAAAATTAAAGCATAGCACATCGAATCTTTTATTTGCAAAATCAGTCAGCATCCTCATTTTTAGGAAAGCTCCTGGATTGAATCTGAGTCCTGACAAAAGCATCAAGCAACAAACTTTTTTTTTCTTAGGTTGAATCGAGCAAAAAGAAAAGAGATTGGTACCTGTATAGAAGAGTAGTTTTGCAAATATTGTCGCGTATAAGTGTGGGAAGCCGGAAAGTAAGGTCCACAGAAGAGGACTCTGGTTATGTGCCCTTTACTACTGTCAGCTTCCATGGCAGGTAACTCAGCCGGATGCATTGGAGAAATTTTGTTTGTATTTTTTTTTTTTTTTTTGCCTATAGCCAGTTCATTGAAAGATTGGATTTGACTAGGTTCATTCAACTCAAACAAATGGAATTCAATAAAATAAAATAATTACTAAGTTTTCTTAAATTCTTCACACTAGAGCATCTCCAAAGTCCTAATTACTATTATCTAAAAATATAATATTTTATTTTATTTTATTTTTACATTATTTTTTGCGTTTTTATTTCTAAAAATATTCCAATATATAACATTCTTTAAAAATATTATAATTATAATTTCACATATTATTATTTAATATTTATCTTAATTTTTTAGCTACAATAACTTTTTAGCTTTAATTTTTTATTAAAAAGAAATTAATAGTATTAATGTCACAACATAGCGTTCATGCAAATTTCTAGAATAACATTTTTTTTCTCTCCAATAGTATAGCATCTTAATATTTTGCTATATAATATATCTACCTCAGCAAATATTTTTTAAAGTTTTACCATTGGAGATGCTCTTAAATAAATAGCTTCTTAAAAATATTTTCTGAACTTGTACATTTAGATTAATTTACTCATTCTATTAGGTTTCATCTCATTATTCTGTTTAAAGATTAACATATCTTTGTAAATTAGTAATTTTGACTTCTAAACTTTGACAACTATCAAATCCTATTCCTTTAAAATAAAAATGAGAAAAATTGAACATTATCTTTTAATAAATCTTAAAAAATTAATTTAAATCTTAAAAAAAAATATTCTGATTGATTAAGAATATTAAAAAAGAAACCAAACTTTTAAAACTAATTAAGTGTTTTAAAAATAATTATTTTTTTATAAAATAATTCCATTAGATATAAATACTATATTAAAAATTTGTTGTAAAAAACTAATTTTATGGGAATAATTGGGTCTAATTTTTACTGAAAATCTAAATTTGTTTAAGAAAATAGAATATTTTTTAGTTAAATTTTTAATTTTTTTAAAAGAAAAAAAATAATTTTATATTTTTATTAAATTTCTAATTATTTTTTTTTATTGTTTAATATATGAGTTTGTAAATATAAACTAGCTTGATTTTTATATATATATATATATAAAAAAAATCTTAATTTATTTAAATTATTTATTGAATTTTCAATAATGTTGATTTGAGTTTTAAACTTTATATTTATAAATGAAATAAGGTTTAAAATATATATATATTTGGAATATGTGAGAGCTCTATGCTGTTGAAAAAACCATATGTGTAATCTTTCAAGAACAATTGGGAAACTCATTTGACAAAGGTTCAAGTGATCTCATTGTTCAAGTAATACCAATCAAAAGAGAGTATGCTATTACTAAATAACTGGTATTAAACCTCTATAAATCTCTTGTTTCGTTTATTATTAATCCTATTATTCTATAATAACATCATTATATTGTTGTAAATCTTAATTCTACATCGTTAACTAAAAACTAAGTTAACAATAACTTTGTTACAACATTAAATTAACACACAATATATATTTAAAAATAATTTAGACATTTTTTTAAAACAATAATTTAAATATCCTTAAAAAATAGATTTATATATATTTTTTAAATTAAATACATAATTAAAATATAAAAGATTATATTTATAAATATAATTTGTGCTTTTGTACTTGTATATTTGTACTTTTGTGTTGTGCTTTTATTGTCGTGTAAAGTGTTTAAAGCCATATTTTCTATGTCGCGCTAAGCTTAAGCTTAAGTTCATAGTATGGTGTGTCGTACCATGCAAAAAAGTCTGTCCCGAATGTAAAACTGTAATGAAAACACAAATCTATATGAAACCGTATCTTTAGCAATTAATTAAAAAATATTTCTGCAAAAAAAAAATTAATTAAAAAAAATAAAAAAAGAAAATACAACATTATGAGAAATTTTATCCACCATACATGAGAGGTCACCATTCAAATTTTTTGATTTGATTTTGCTAAAACTCAATGGCCATTCACAGTTCTGAAATAAATAACAATAATAAGCATGTCAAATTGTGTCTCTTTTTCTCCAATGAGTTCTTCATTCCTCAACCTTACATTTCCATTTTTCTCCAACAATTATCCCCATTTCGCCCAAATCCAAATCCAAACCCGCAACCACCAACCTCTTCTTCTTCGTCGTCGTCGTTTCCGCGGTTTTGGTTTTCTCAGAGAAGCTAAATCCTCAAGTAAACGATGCCGTTTGGCTCCTGCCATGGCCAGCTCCATGGAGCTTCCACTCCTTCCCTTTGGCTTGTCTGAGGTCACTTTCAATTTTGAGTTTATTATTTTTGTTTCATATATTCATGGTGCTTATTGAGGTCATGGCAATTGGCAAGGTCTCAAATTTTGGATTAGTAGTTTATTTCTGGTGATATAACCCAAGTTCCGTATAGTTTCTTTGATATGATTATTTATTTATTTATTTTAATTTTAAATTTTTATTACTATTATTCCTTTTCCTTTTTTTTTTAATTTCAGGTTCTTGTTCCCTCTGAGAGTAAGACATTGCATTTATATGAAGCAAGATATCTTGCTCTGCTGGAAGAGGTAGTCATTAATTGTTCATGGCTTTTGGCTACCATTGAATGTTTTCTTTATTACTTTTCTCTGTTGTTATTTGATGCTTCTTCTTCTTTACTTTACTTAATAATTCATTATTTACATATATCTGTAAGACACCATGCAGGTTTTTTGCGGTGCTTGGCCATGTTATTGCATTTTTTTTCTCCTCAGAAATATTGTTTTGCCTTTATGGAAATGATAACAAAAGTAATGTTATGTAGCTTTAACTATAAAAGAACAGATGATGTCTGGTGATTGAAATTCAAAACAATTTTCTTAGAACAAAACAAGATTAAACATGACCATTCCATAGGATTATCATTTAAGAATCATAAATCCCCAAAATCACTACTGTTTATGAAACAAGGAAAATTCTAATTATAAAAAGAGCCCACAACTTTGCCTCAACCAAAAAGTGATGAAACAAGGAAATTCCATTTCCCCCTACTATTCTATTTCCACCAAAAACAAAGCTACTCATGGAGTCCTTGTGACTCGAACTAGTATAATGTACTATGTGATATTAGTCATGAAACACTAGAGCTTCGTCAGGGACCTGGACCTTCTAGATGAACCAAAAAGGTTACTAGGATTGTTCATGACCAAATAAAATATGAGTTACAGATGCTGTACTTCAGTTTGGTAACTGTATTAATTAGTTAAGTTCCTTCCTTATCTTTGAAAACTCACAAGGTCTGCACACCCCACATAAAACCTCTCATAACAGGGGATAATTGTCTTGCGCATCATATGTTCCATTTTTCTTTTGTGTGTGTATAAATTTAGTTACCTTTCCATTACAGGAGCAGCCTGCCAATGGTTGTTTAAAAGGTGAGTCTGAAATGCTTTCTGTTGGAACGTTGGACACCATCCTTCTCCACTTTTAGTATGATATTGTCCGCTTTGGACCTAAGCTCTTACGGTTTTGTTTTTGGGAACCTTCCCAAAAGACCTCATACCAATGGAGATAGTGTCCATTCTTATATATTCACGATCTTTCCCATTTCTAGCCAATGTAGGACTTTGGTTGCACACCCAACATTACTCCCCTCAAATACAAGAACGCATTGCCTCACCTCAAACGATCTTCCATCTGTCCACTCTCTACCCACTAGTGTACTATACTCCAATGCGTTGAGGCGCACACCTTACATAGAGCCCCACTACTACCTCGAGAGTTTCTTCCTCATTACTATCCCAACTCCGACGTGAGCACACTGCCTAACTGAGCACATCCGCAGAATCCATAGTAAAAGTATACCGAGGCTCATCACCTTTGTTTGACATTCTGAGGATTTATTCACATGGCTAACTTTGGGACTCGACTCTGATACCACTTTGTTGTGAATCAATCAACGACTTACGATAAAAGAACACCAGACCAACACTTTCAATTTTCTTGTTTTAATTTTTTTCATAAACTTCCTTGAAATGTGTGAATGTTTTTCATAAATTCCTTACCTTCATATGTTTAGTAGAACGTGATAGAAACCTAGATTAGTTCTAGTGTTCTCAACTCAAGCTAAGATCTATTTCAAAGTTCTAAAGTATAATTTTATTTGCTGCAGTCATTGATAAATTATAAATGACTAAGTACATTTTTTATTTGCTGCAGTCATTGATGAAAAAGTCCAAGCTTTTTGTGCATTTTATATTGGATCCCATCATGGTTGATGAGGCGTCGGCTGAACCATCATTTGCAGCCAGATATGGTTGTCTGGTTCTAATTGAAAATGTAAGCTGCTAGGATTTAGATTAAATAAACGTGTCATATTTTAGTAACTCAATTTGCATCCATGTTCATCAGGTCGAAAAATTAGATGTTGGAGCACTAGTCTCTATAAGAGGAGTTGGTCGCATCAAAATTGTGAAATTTGCACAGGCAAGTAAAAGGAAAATATTTTCAGATTCTGGTAATTTTAAGTTAGATATTTCTTTTTCTTTCTTAGTCATTGCTGTATTGTTCAGGCAGCTCCATTCTTGAAAGGTGTAGTCATACCAGAGAAGGATGGTGATCCTGAGAGTTTAAGCAGATTGAGCTCAAAAGTTTCAGAGATGAAGGAGGCTCTTCATAGTTTGAACAGCTTAGAGATCAAATTGAAGGTCTATTTCTCTTTCTAATGGAGCCTGTTAATTTTCTGATCTGATGCAAATTTTTTATCAGCCCTTTCTTCCCTCTTCTGATCATTCCCTTTAAGATGATGTTGTTAGAGAGTCTCACATTAATAATGTGTGGAAATTAAATACCATACATAAGATGCATGGACTACTACTCTCATTCCCAATTGGTTTTGAGATGCAACCCTATGCACCTTAGTATACACTCACCTATTTCTACTTCTTCAACCATACACTTTCACATTTTGCTTAAGAAAATAATGCAGACAGTAGAAAAATTTACTTAGTAAAAAAAAGGATACAATAATATTTTCCTCCATTAATGATTAACTTAGTGATATTTAAAGGTTTGTATAATCTGTACATTCTTTACGATACATTTCTATAACTTTTAATTGATCTTTTTTTTTAAATGACTTTTAATTGATCTTTAGAAGCGATTGCTCATTAGGTTGAACAAAGAATTATGACAACTACAAAGACCACATGAACAAGTTCAACAAGTGCATTACTCTTTTCTTGAAAATGTGGTGCTGAGATTATTTGTCTTTTTCTTTTCCTGTCCTGTATGATTAGGGGTTTCATTACTTGCTTCATTTATGTATAGCTATCATTTATTGCATCCAAAGTACCACATACATGAATAATTTTTTTATTGATGTGGTGTTATTAGGCACCAAAGGAGGCACCATTGCAGACTCGCACAGCAAACTCACTGGCCTGGGCTGAGAAGACCCCATCTATAGATTGTGATGAAGCTTTCATTCCATCATTGTCTGAGCGTTTGTCTTTTGCTGGTTTTCAACCTGTAACAGGCAATTTTCTATCCTTTATCTCTGGTTCTTAATTATGATACATAAATCTGAATCTGATTACTTTGTCACGATTTTGTTATCACTTCTCACAAGTGATAGTCTTATTGATGGTCTAATAGTTGCACTGAAATTTTGGATAGTTTATATTATTTTAGTTACAAAAATATGAAATCAATTGATGTTATAAGTTTATGGTTTGTTTGGGGTTTTCCAAGAGGTACAATAAAATTTTGTTTCTGAAATATCCTGAACAATTCCATCCATTTTTATAATGTTCATATTGTCAACAGTTTGATAATCATAGGCAACCGGGAATGATATCTTTGATTCAGGTTTTCTAAGTTTGTCACTAGTAAAAGTACAATGTCACAATCGCATCTCATTACTGTCGAGCTAAAATACTAGTGTAAGTGATTCCTGCTCTAGCTTCGTAAGTTATTAAGTATGGCTTTGTGAAGATTAGTTAGTTGAGAGTTTGTTAAGTGAGCCTTCATTGAGTGAGTTAGTAAGGAATTCGGTTATGACAGGTTGTCATAACAGTTATTGTGTAACTAGCTCTATATAAGCTTGATCATGCTTATTGTACAGTGTAATCTTTTCGAATCAATGATATTCATTTGTCTCTCTTTAATTACACTAATGATTATCAGCATTTTGCAAAAAATACAAAATTGGAACTGATCGGGGCTTTGACAGGATCAACTGAATCCGAACTTCTAAAGTTGCAGAGTAAGAAGCTACAAGCAATGGAGGTTAAAGACACAATTAACAGGCTAGATGAATCTCTAGAGTTAAGTAAAGAAAATGTTTCTAGGGTTGCTGCCAGACTAGCTATACAATCATTGGAAATACAGTGAGTTATGACAGGCCTATCTGATTCCTCCCTCAGGTATAGGATAAAATAGATCAGTTTTCCCCTTAAATTTTCGCAGACAGAATGAAATATTTATTTGTAATTGGTGTTCTAAATATGATCTTTAGGACATACAAACACATTTACTGTGAAATGTACAAATTAAGTAATGTCTCTTATTTGGCTTTGCATTTTACCTTTTGTACTATATATATGAAGTTGAAATTCATTTTCAAGTTTGTAGGAGAGACAAAGGTAATTATAATATATGTATTTATTGTATATCCTTTTTTCTTTGGGATAATTTTTTTTAAAAAAAAAAACATAAAAATAACAAAAATACAGTTTGTATGAAATTTTTAATATTTTTACGATTTTTTAAATTTTATTTACATGAAATACGATTTTTTTGGTGTATTTTTATGTTGTATTTTTGTTATTTTGTTGTTGATTTTTTATCATTTGTATATTATTTTTTATATTATTCTGATGTTGTTTTCTTGTTACTTTTATGTAATTTTATTGTTATTTTTTTGTGTTTTTATAGAATATCTTAAACATATAAAAAAAATTATACATAACAATGTAAATTTTTTATAAAAATTAATAATTTATGTAATTATTCTTTTTTTTATTTTCTATATATGAAACTTCCCAGAGTACATACATCGACGGCTTGTTTTCGTATTGCATATCATTTATATATGGGTTTAGGTGGAAAATAATTAAAGTTTAAAATATAAGAAAAAAGAAAAGACAATAAATAAATTTGATAAAATTTATAATAATAAGTTTTGTCGAAAAAATTACTGAAAAAGTTATTATTTCTGGAATAGTCACGGGAAAAGTCATCGTCGCTGGAAAATCATCGGAAAAGTCATTGTCGCTGGAAAAATCATCGAAAAAGTCATTGTCGCCGAAAAAATCACTGGAAAAGTCACTAGAAGTAGATGTCTCAAATATAAATAAAAATAGAACCGGTTCCATAACATAATGAATAAAAACAAATAACAAAAAATAACTCAAGCTGGTTATAATTGAAATAGTACTAGTTTTGAAACATAATGAATAAAAACAAATAACACAAAATAACTCAAACCAGTTATAATTAAAATAGAACTGGTTCTATAACAGTATTATAATAAATAAAAACAAATAACACACCGACGTAGCTCTATTACTTTCGCGACATGTGAAGTGAACTACTATAAATTTTGTGTCTTTCTATTTACTCTACTCATATCATATTTTATCTTTCCAATCTAGCGAGCGAGTGTTGGTCACTTTTTAGCGTATTGCTCTTTAAGATATTCACTTCTTCATTACTTTTTAGGATATTCATTTCTTCTTTTCTTCATTGTATGCATTTTCACAGTAATGTTAGAAGTATGATGAAAGTGACTTCGGAATAGCTTTGAGCAACAAGTAACCACTAATTTACAAAAGCAACAACAAAAATTGAACTCAAAACATGCCTACCCCCCAAAAAATAGTAAAGTTTTATGACCAACTTGTAGACAATTTCACTACTATTAAACGAATATACACAAGTGATACATCATTTAGGAGTTGTTTTCCACCAAGCCATCATATAACCAATTTCTAGCCATGGTGAAAGCTTGCTCTGCATCCGCATCTTCTTCAGGAGATTCTGGCCTGTGTACAAAGCCATGACCCCGTCCCTTAAATAATACCTTTTTTGATCCTCTGCCAATTCTCTTCTCAACATTTTCTAGCAAACTAACTGGACATAGAGGATCCTTGTCCCCTGAAATGAACAACACAGGAACCTTCACATTTGAAGCCAAAGATGGGTTCATCATCGTGCCATAAAACGAGACCCCAACACCAAAATAGGCGCCCTCATCTTGGGCGAGCACCTCGATCACTTTGCCACCACCAAAGCAGAATCCTATTAGGCCAAGCTTCTTTGAGATTCCTGCAGCCAAAAATTCATTAACCATCCATTTTGTTGATATGTCAATATCATTTGCAACCCTCTCAGGGTCTTGTTTTTTGATCCACTCTTCAAACATAGCCATTGGTCGATGCTTTCCCCATGGATCTCCTCGAAATAGGTCTGGAACTAGAACACTGCAGTGTTTTTATTCAAAGAACACAAGAATTATCATACAAGAGTAGTTTCAGAAAATATATTCCTACAACGTGTAGCTCTCTCTATACAACAATAACAGTACAAAGCAAAGGATTTGATGTTGGAAGCCAATCATCAAAGTTACCTACTTGTAGCCATTGCAAGCAACACGGTATGCAAAATCTCTAGTAGCTGAATCTTCAAATCCATAAACATCAGACAAGAGAAGTATCCCAGTTTTGTTATTGTTCTTTACTGCTGTGAAAAGGTAGGCATCAACATTATCACCAATAGAGAATTCTATCCCATTCACTAACTCACATGTCTCATCATCTAAACCATCTTCCATTTTTACTACGCCACAACTTATTTTTCTCACTACATTCTTCGCACTTGATCTCCAAAGATTTAACTTGCTGCACTTTCTCTGTAAGAAACTGAAGCTTTACAGTCAAGACTCAAGGTAACAAAACATAAAATCCACATAAACATGAATACTAGGAAATGCCTCTTAAAGACAAAGAAGGGTACACAATGTTGATAAGAAGTCAAGAAAAAAAATATGCTTTTCCAACTCAGTTGGAGAATCAATGCGTTCTGTCCTTGATGCACAGAAAAGCTAAATGATGTTTTTCCTTATAAATTTTCTACTAGCATTATGCATTATTACTAAAGAAAAACTCCACATTCCAGAAAGTTCATTTAGTAACAGCTTAAAAACTGAAATATGAAGCTTTAGTATGCCCTTTTCTAATCCAATTTCAACTCCACAGTCAAAGGAAAATGCTAAACAAGAAAGTTCTCATGATTTGCCATTTGAACGAACATAACTGTGAAAATCAATACGCAATTATTATAAGTTCTAATTCAATTTATTTAATTTTTTGACATTAAATGCTAACCTACATGAATGATGTGAAGTCATTGAGACCTTGCTCTCCACCCCCACACACACTATAGTCAATGCATTAAAAGCTCATAAATTGTATATCATCAATATACCAGTCAAATTGTCCTCTAAAATCAAAGAACATACTATAGCTTAAACTTGTCAGATTTTAATAATTGTATTTATAGTGATAATTCATTAAAAATAAATCAATAAATAAGAAACGGTGTAAATGAACAAAGCACTCAATCACTATCAGATAAGTACAGTGCAGGTATAATTGAGGAAGAATAGTGAGCAACATCATCCTGAACCTGAAGATTGTTGAATATAAAATTCCATGGATTTTATGATTGTTCAAATTGGTTAGATGATAAGAGAATCAAATGACACAGAATATTTGTATTCATCAAAAATAAATGGAAATTTATGAGAGAGAGAGAGAGAGAGAGAGAGAGTCATAGAAAGAACATACAAACGGAAGAGTGGAGAGGAAGGAGCGATGTGTGGTGGTGGAGGATGAAGAGTTTAGTAGAGAGCAAAACATTGGTGTTGTTGCACCTAAACCACCCATTGTCATGACCATCTCTCTCTCTCTCTGTCTGCTGAGAAACCATTAACAGAGAAAGTGGTGTAAGTGTTTTGGTTATTAGAAAATAGAAAGCGAAGAAAATTGTAACAACGAATCAAATCAAGTCAACACCTATGGCCTATCCTCTTCTCTTTCAGACCAAAACAAATGGACGCTAGCCTCAAATGTATAAAATCCCATTTTTTATTGTTGGGACCCACACTAAGTAAATCACGACCCCTTCCTTGGCTCAATAAAAATCTGAGTAAATAATGAGAAATTTGCGGCATAAATACTTAATTCTATGTCGAGTAGTACATAAGTATTTAAATTGTATTTTTGACGGTAAAAATATTTATCCTTATAATAGAATAATCTTAGAGTAGAAATATTCTATCAGCTATTTTCCAAAATAAATACCAGTAATGAATTTCTCAAATGATTTTTATTCTGAAAAACAGTCACGAAATTACAATATTGAGCTTTTGAGAGGCCCGTCTCTCTAAATTTCCAATCTTTTGAGAGGATTGGCCTCTCCACAAAGAGTCTACTCTTATCTAATTCCAAGCTAAGCTAAATGAGATTGCTCCCTCTCTATTTATAAGCATTGGTCTTAAAAAGACTTAGGCCACTTAAGATTACAACTGGACCAATAGAATTGAAATACTAAGACAACTCACCCCATGTACATAAGAGACTAAGTATTTCATTTTGTGATATATAAGTCTTAGGCTTATCAATACCCCCCAAGAACCTTCACCTTGTCCTCAAGGTGAAAACTTAGAAATTATTGTTTAATGGTAGAGATATATTCCTCTGTTGCTTTAAAATCTTAGAGACAGTGCCACTTGATCAACGCTTCATGTCTTGCAGGTGAACTTGATGATGGGCTAAGTTTCGATTTGTATCTCCCTCTATCGAAAATCCATTGAATGTGGAAGACTCCTAGTGTATTTGGCACCCATCTTTTCCTGCTTGAAAACATGCTCAAACATACCATAATTAACCCAAAACATGCACCAACCCAAAGTAATCTCTTACAAATTTAAATAACCACAACAGAGAGCTAAAATACACATTTAAAGCTCAAAATCAAAGCTCACATGCATTTAAATTCAGATTTAAATAATATACAATATAGGCTCCAAACTTGAGCAAAATATCAATATAACCTTATACTCAAGAGTCAAATACCAACCATATTTTTCAGCTCACACACCAATAAAATTAGAGTTGCATAAAAGGATTAAAGCACCATCCTAACCTCAAAATTATCTCAAAAACACAACGCAAAGCACTCTACTCCAATCTTATTAGAAATTAGAGTTAGCACTAGTTTAGTATCAGCTGTATTCAATGTTTTTCTCTGCCTTTAACTGTAAATTCTGTTACTTTTAGTTGGTTAAAGACTGAGCTGTCAAGTTAGTTATTCTAACCAACTCTGTCAACAGCTCAGCCTATATAAACCAATCTATGCCTTTGTACTCATTAATTCAATTCAGTGGAATATATCAAAGCCTTGCTTTTCTTCTCTGTTTCTCTCATGGTATCAGAAGACAATTCCCACATATCCACCATGGCCAGACCTTCGACCAGATCTCAGGATGGGATTCTCCCATCCAATTCTGATCCTGTTCAGCTTCAACAAGACGCCATCCCTGATATTGCATCTGTTCCCAATCAACCTCCTGCTGTCCCTCGTCGATCTTCAAGAACTCGACCTCAGCCTGGACCTGATTCATCTCCGAACAACTCTCGTCCTTCTCAAGATCGTGGTTCGATTGAAGACGCATCCAGCCCTTTCTTCCTCAGCTCAGGCGATCATCCAGGTCTCGTATTGGTGTCTTCAATTCTCACAGGAGCTAACTACCAGTCATGGAAGCGTGGCATCACCATGGCTCTTGCTGCCAAGAACAAAACAGCCTTCATCGACGGTTCTATTCCTCGTCCGATTGCTGGTAATTCCCTCAATTCTTGGCTCCGCTGCAACAATATGGTAATGTCTTGGCTTGTCAATTCCGTTTCCCCTGATATTGCACAAAGTATAATGTACTTTGATAATGCTGCTGAAATGTGGCAAGATCTTGCTGAAAGATTCAATGAGGCCAATGGCCCTCGAATCTTTCAATTGCAAACACAGCTCACTAGTTTGCATCAAGGTGATCAATCCGTCACCTCTTACTTCACCAAACTCAAATCCCTATGGGATGAGTTAAAAGAGTTTCAACCAAACACACCATGTACATGTGGTGCTATGAAAGTTTTTCTTGACCATTATAATCAGAGTCAAGTCTTGCAGTTCTTAACTGGGTTGAACGAGTCTTATGCTTCGGTTCGCGCTCAAATACTTCTCAATGAGCCCATTCCCAACTTATCTAGAGTCTTCTCTATGATTGTTCAAGAAGAGCGTCAACGAACTCTTGGAACCTCCAATATCACTGCCCTTGCTTCCTCGGTTCGCCCTTCTTCATCAACCAATCCTCCAAGAAACAAGAAACCAAGACCGTCGTGTTCCAACTGTGGGAAACCAGGTCACTTGGTAGATAAATGTTTTTTCATTCATGGCTTCCCTCCAGGTTATGGAGATAAAAGAAAAAATGACAAAGGCAAAAACTTGGCTCCTCAAGCCTCTGCCAACCTCACTGCTGCAGAACCTTCGACTAATCAAGCTCATATTGATCTGTCCACACAATGTCAGCAGCTAATCTCCCTTCTCAGTCAACAACTCACCCAAAATGCTCCATCAGCCGATCCTCAAGTTCCCGCTGCTGCTTCAAATATGGCTGGTAACACACATAATCTCTCTAAATCTTGGATTATTGATAGTGGTGCCACCCACCATATGTGCTCCAATATAGGTCATTTCACTTCTTTTTCTACAATTCCATTTCCTAAACATGTCACTTTACCAAATAATACCAATATACCTGTTCATGCTATTGGAAATGTTCAACTAACACCAGATATTTTTTTACATAATGTCCTATATGTTCCTACTTTCAAGATCAATTTATTTTCTGTTACAGCATATGTGGACAACACCACTAATCTTGTTTCCTTTAAACCTGACATGTGCATAATCCAGGAACCCTCTCAGAATCGGGTGATTGGGATTGCTAAAAGAAATGGCAAGTTATACCTGCTGCAACAACAAAAATCTGCTATGGCAAATATTTGTCAATCTACTCCTTTTATTTTTCAGAATAATGTAGATCAATGGCACAATCGCCTTGGTCACCCCTCTTTGTATGTCTCAAACATATTCAATAAAAAGATTGACCCTTCCTTTACATCTCAATCTCAGCATCATTGTTCTATTTGCCAATTAGCTAAACAAAAAAGACTTCCATTTCCTTCTAGCAATAATTTTGCTCAAAATATTTTTGATCTACTTCATATAGATATATGGGGCCCCTTTCACATAATTAGTGTTGAAGGATACAAATATTTCTTGACCATTGTTGATGACAAATCAAGATATACATGGACACTAATGCTCAGAACAAAATCTGAAGCCCAAACCGTGTTCATAAACTTTTTTAACAACATTTGCACTCAGTTTTCTGCAACAATTAAAGCTGTCCGATCGGATAATGCAAAAGAACTCAACATGAGCTCATTTTTTGCCTCTAAAGGCATTCAACATTACCACTCTTGTGTGGAAACACCACAACAAAACTCGGTGGTAGAAAGAAAGCACCAACACATTTTGAATGTGGCTCGTGCACTTTGCTTTCATTCAAACATCCCACTTTCTTACTGGTCTTACATCATACAGACCGCCTCATATTTGATTAATAGAACCCCATCAGCCTTACTCAAAGGGACTACATCATATGAGCTACTTTATAGCAAGCCCCCATCCTATGATCACCTAAGGACATTTGGATGCCTTGCCTATGGCTCCACTTTGGCTTCAAAAAGACATAAATTTACTCCTAGAAGCCATGCCTCTATCTTCATTGGATATCCCCATGGAATGAAGGCTTACACTTTGTTAGATATTGAAACAAACCAAATCTACAATTCTAGAGATGTTGTTTTCCATGAGAACATATTTCCTTTTCTCTCACACAAACCGAACTCTGAAATTGACTTGTGTTTTCCACAAGTCATACTACCATCTAACAAACCTATCAACACATCTACTTCACCTCCATATTCAGATATTCCTAAAGCACCCTCCACCAAATCTGGTCGGATAACAAAGGCACCCTCTCACCTTCAAGATTATGTTTGTCATACAACATCTACAGCTCACCCTATTGAGCCTTTTCTTTCTTACATCAAGCTAAGTCCTCAGTTTAGGGCTGCTGTTCTGGCAGCCTATTCTGAAGTCGAGCCAAAGAATTATGCTGAGGCATCTCAATTCACTCACTGGCTTAAAGCCATGGACACTGAGACACAAGCCTTAGAAAAGAATCAAACTTGGATAGTCACCAAATTACCACCTGGAAAAAAAGCCATAGGTTGTAAATGGGTCTACAAAGTCAAGTATGACCAATTTGGGGCTGTAGAAAGGTTCAAAGCTCGCCTTGTAGCTAAAGGCTACAATCAAAGACAAGGACTTGACTACTCTCAAACATTTGCTCCCGTTGCAAAGTTCAACACTCTTAAAGTTTTCCTTGCACTTGCTGCAATGAATAATTGGAATGTTCACCAACTAGATATTCACAATGCCTTCCTCTATGGAGACCTTGAAGAGGAAGTTTACATGAAAATCCCTCCTGGTTACAATGCTCCCCCCGACTCTGTTTGTCTACTAAAAAAGAGCATATATGGGCTAAAACAAGCCTCTAGACAATGGTACTCAAAATTAAGCACCACACTCATCCATGATGGCTTCTCACAATCGGCCTCTGATAATTCACTTTTCACAAAAAAATCTCAACACATGTTTATTGCTGTCTTAATATATGTAGATGACATCTTAGTTGCTAGCAACAATGATTCTACCATATCTACCTTTAAACTCTCTCTCAACAGCAAGTTCAAGTTAAGAGACATTGGTTCTCTACGATTTTTCTTAGGCCTTGAAATAGGCCGCACCAGCAAAGGGATCTCCGTTTCTCAACGCCCCTTCACTTTACAGTTGCTAAAAGACACGGGCAACCTTGGTATTAAACCAGCATCCTCTCCTATGGAATACAATCTCAAACTCAGCAAGGATAAAGGGGCCTTACTAGCTGATCCAACTACATATCGAAGCTTGATTGGCAAACTCATATACCTTACCATTACACGCCCTGATATCACTTATGCTGTCAACCATTTGAGTCAATTCCTACAAGCACCCCGTGTCCCTCATCTTCAGGCAACAAATCGCATCTTACAGTATCTAAAAGCCACTCCAGGACAAGGGCTCTTCTTCCCTGCCAATACTTCTCCCACCATCTCAGCCTATGCAGAAACCAGCCTATCTGAGGCAAATGTACAGGTTTCATTCTTTGCTGACGCTGACTGGGCTGCCTGCCAGGACACTAGACGATCCGTCTCAGGCTTTTGCATATTCCTTGGCCAATCTCTTGTTTCCTGGAAATCCAAAAAACAGCAAGTCGTCTCTCGTTCTTCCGCTGAAGCAGAGTACCGTGCAATGGCAAATGCGACATCAGAAGTTACATGGATCCTTGCCCTTCTCAACGATTTTGGCATCTCTCCAAAAATCCCAGCAACGCTCTACTGCGACAACACAGCCGCAATTCACATCAGCGAGAACCCTGTTTATCATGAGCGCACTAAACATGTTGAGATCGATTGCCACTTCATTCGAGAGAAAATTCAGCAAGGCTCCCTCAAACTTCTCCATGTCTCTTCACAACAGAATTTGGCAGACATTTTCACCAAAGCTCTAATGCCATCTCCTTTCTCCAACATAGTCTCCAAGTTGGGTGTTCTTAATATTTACACTCCAACTTGAGGGGGGCTATTAGAAATTAGAGTTAGCACTAGTTTAGTATCAGCTGTATTCAATGTTTTTCTCTGCCTTTAACTGTAAATTCTGTTACTTTTAGTTGGTTAAAGACTGAGCTGTCAAGTTAGTTATTCTAACCAACTCTGTCAACAGCTCAGCCTATATAAACCAATCTATGCCTTTGTACTCATTAATTCAATTCAGTGGAATATATCAAAGCCTTGCTTTTCTTCTCTGTTTCTCTCAAATCTTCTAACACAATCAAGCATAGAGTATCAAGATTACACTAATTTCAACACACATGCATCACAAGAATCTCTACAACAAAATCATGCTTAAATTAACTTCAACTTCAACAATAACACTTAAAATTACCTCAAGCCTCAAGCAAACACAAGCCACAACACCTTCAAAATTCAAGCTTGAGTTCCAACTCAAACCCAAAGATAAACCACAAATAATAGAGATGGATTTAGAGAGAGAGGGAGGATCGGTTTTGGGTGAGAACAAACCAAAAAATGCTTCTCATTATAATAAAAAAATACCTTTTGTTGAAAGTAATCCAATTATACAAAAATTACAAAAATGTCCCTAGGGCCACATAACACTCATCTAGGCATTCAAGGGCAATTATGTCATTATCACATAACACACCATTCAATTAATTTTCAGATTAATCACATATTAATAAAATGCCACTGAAATTCCCAATTGTGACTATACCGCGTCGACCTGTCAAAAAAATACTCGAAAAAGGAAAAGACAAGTATACTATATAATAATATAGTCTATAAGCACATAATAATATAAATTCTACAATTTTACCCTTCTCGGGTCAAAATTACTAAAATGTCCCTGGCTCACCAACGGGGTCTTAACATGTCATATATCCAATTAATTCACATATAATAGATTATATAATAATATAATTCCATAATAATACACACTTAACTAGTTAGGGTTTGCTAATCAATTTTCTTAATCTTAGGGTATTACACCAATGGAGGACGACAGTACGAGGGAATCTACTGGAACCGAGTGTGGACAGTTTTTAGGCCCTGTAGGAAGTAGTACTCGTCCATAAAATTCCCTATTTTGCTAACATCGGAGTCCATAGTACCCTTCAACCATTTCTCGTCCAATTGGGATAAGTAGAAGTACCCCGACCTGCTCTACTTAGGAGTTAACTTTAGATCGAAGAGCCAGTTGGTGTCATGCAGAGATGGCTCACCCCATCCTTGAGAAGCATAAAGGATGAATAGGGCAGATAAGTATTTGATGCCCTTTGGTGTGAATTGGGTCGGGCAGAGATGATAGTAGTCCACAATCCTCTTAAAGTACGGAAGCAAGGGCAACATTTTACCCTGCTTAGTATGGGCACTCGACCAGGCATAGTATCCATGTCTTGGGCTAGTTGCCCGGTGATTTGGAGAAGGAAAAAAGCACTCGACACCTCCCCGTTATCCGTCCTTCTCCAAACTCCTCATCTTGGCTTGGGTAACTATAGATGGAGGAGACACCCACCGAGCTCCTAAGGCACCCTGCCTTCTTGGAGGAACAGCTTCAACGTACTCCTCAGTCACGTAGTCATCGCCCTATACCAAAACGTCACCAGCCTCGGACACCAGTTCCCCTACTTCATTGTAATTGCCAAAGCGCAATGGCTGAGCAACTACCTCCTCCTCGGCTTCAGATCGATTGTCAGGACGAACCTCCCCCTGATCCTCTATCTCTTAGACTTCAACGTCCCCTTCACTATCCTCCTCCTCAGCAGCAGGCCGGGCCTGTTCAGCGCTCAGCATCGTGGCAAGTCGGGCCACGTGAGGATCAGTCACAACAATTCTCCACATTATTTATTTAGTGCGGGCCATCATCCTATCCCTGAACGGTGTTTGGTTAGTATGCCTAGCAACAGTTATGGCAAAGGTGGTGATAGGAATGCCAAAGGCAGCGGTACTTAGTCGGCCCACGGGGATAGTATCAACTATGTCTGGTCGAACGACGTATGTCCAACTGGACGACAAGTATCGTCTCCACCCCTTCCTGAGTTCCCAAATGAAGCGTCTATAGCCTTCACCCGCGATCTAGTCGGGATAGAAAGGATGCTGCACCTTGGGTTCGGGATAAAGAGTGTAAGAAATGGTTCACAATTAATTTGCTGTTCTGATTTCTTGAGTGTTTTATTTTTCATAATTTAATTCATAATTTATTAATCTACAATTAGGTGGCAAAAATTTGTGAAATGGCGTTAGAATTGTTATGAAATTTTTATGGACTATTATTATGCCTTGTTATGGAGTTTATAAAGATTGATATAAAATTTTTAAGAACTTTTATGTATTGTTATTAATAGGTATACATTTTTGATTAAATATTTTTTTTTCTTGTACAATATACTTTGGAACTTTTGATTTTTAAGCAACCCAGACCGCTCAAAAAACCGCATAAAACCGCCTCTAAAAAATCATCCACCCCAAACTTTTATTGGGTAGTTATGGGTTGTGATTTTAAAAAATTGCCAAATAAAAAAATCGCCAAACCGTCCAAAAATTGCCAAACTCAACCCATGTGCAGCCTTAATAAAGAGTGAATAGAGAGTTCTCTAAATGTAGAAAGCTCCCTACTTTTTTCTTAATTTTTTTTAATAATATATTAATCAAAAGTACAATTTCTTCTTCATTGTTTTATAAAAAATTTATATTTGATAAATTTAATTATAAAATATTATTAAAATAATTAAATAGTAACTAAAATAAAGAGTATAATTAGAGCACCATAATAAAAATATCTCTTTAGAAATACTCTTATTGTCCAATAATAATAATAATAATAATAATAATATATTTTAATTTTTGTTGAAAATTGGACCAATTGTCCCAGAAAGGAAAGCAGAAGAAGGCCCACAAAGTAAGGTACCGACTCAAAAGGAAGGAATAGGACGCCATTCTTCTATGTCTTCCTTCCGTGCTCTTGTCTGAAAAAAAACGTATTGGTTGACCAATTGGATTGACATTGCATAACCTCCATACGCACCCACCACACACCTCTCTCTCTCTCTCTCCCCTTCTCCCTCCTCAACAATAACCTATTTTCTAGCTCTCCTCCATGACTCCACTCTCAGGTACAGCTTCAAGCTTTTTCTCTGTCATAATCGAAAACGTCATGTTTTTCTTTAATCTTCATGTAATTTCAATTTATTTTAGAAATTTCTTACACAAAGAAGAAGAATTTGGAATCTACGATTTGGATCCTTCTCCTATTTATGTTGAGAGGGATGATTTGGGTCTTAAAGGTTTCTGCTTTACCAAATGTATTGGATGGAATTCGGTCTTTCTGTGTTTGAATAAATACCTATTCTTTGTGAAAATTTGTTATTTGTTTCTCGCTCCAGATTGTTGTACTACCTGCAACTTTTTCTAATTTATAATATTTGGGGATTTCTCAAAGAAATTATGCCCTCAACCCAATGGAGTAGTGGTGTTTTTTAGTAGGATCGAGTGGTTTCCTGTGTTTTAGGGGTTTTGTTTTCTTCCATCTTGGTGGTAGTACTGGAGTAGTATTCAATATGTTTATCTGTTTTAGCTTTCCACCTTAACCTGCTTTTATAATTATTATTATTGCTTTGTCTTTTTTCTGTTGAGTTTGGTTGGGTGGACTCCTAACCTGTTTGTTTTCGGGACTTTTTTGTGAACATATATTAGGTCGTTAGGAATGTGAAGAGGAAATTTAGCTGAGCTAGCTATGGCTCAATCATTCATCATGGAGTCCTGCAACTGCATTGAACCACAGTGGCCTGCTGATGAATTGTTGATGAAGTATCAGTATATCTCAGATTTCTTTATTGCGCTTGCCTATTTTTCAATCCCTTTGGAGCTGATATACTTTGTCAAGAAATCCGCAGTTTTTCCATACAGATGGGTCCTTGTTCAGTTTGGTGCTTTCATAGTATTGTGTGGAGCTACGCATCTTATTAATCTGTGGACATTTACTATGCATTCAAGAACTGTGGCAGTTGTAATGACAACAGCCAAGGTTCTGACAGCTGCTGTGTCGTGTGCCACTGCCCTTATGCTAGTACATATAATTCCTGATCTATTGAGCGTTAAAACTAGAGAACTCTTCTTGAAAAACAAGGCTGCAGAGCTGGATAGGGAGATGGGCCTGATTCGAACGCAAGAAGAGACAGGTCGACATGTTAGAATGTTGACCCATGAGATTAGGAGCACCCTTGACAGGCATACTATACTAAGAACTACCCTAGTTGAACTAGGGAGAACTTTGGCCTTGGAGGAGTGTGCTTTGTGGATGCCAACGCGTACAGGTTTAGAACTTCAACTTTCATATACACTTCGACAGCAAAATCCAGTTGGATATACTGTACCCATTCATCTTCCTGTTATAAATCAAGTCTTTGGTAGCAACCGTGCATTAAAAATATCGCCAAATTCCCCAGTGGCAAGGCTACGGCCTATTTCTGGGAAGTATGTCCCTGGGGAGGTTGTTGCTGTACGAGTGCCACTTCTTCATCTTTCCAACTTCCAAATCAATGACTGGCCTGAGCTTTCAACAAAGCGCTATGCTTTGATGGTCTTGATGCTTCCCTCAAATAGTGCAAGGCAATGGCATGTTCATGAGTTAGAGCTGGTTGAAGTAGTTGCTGATCAGGTACGGTTTTAACCTGTTACCATCTTGGTATTGATGCTATCACTAAAGAATATTAATAAGCATTGCTTACAAAAGCTTCATGTTGGTGTCTTCAAAGAAACAATTTAAGTGGCTATGATGCACAAACAATCAATCTTTTGCTTCTAAGTCATATTTGGCTTAATTTTAAGTCCATTAGTTTTTATGGAAAGATTGTTGCTTTTTTTTAATTTTAGGATTAATTGATTATAGAAATAGATAATGTGGCAATTATCACAGATGTAAGGTGCACTAAGTAAATTGGGAATATAAAAAGCAAGTTTCTTTTTTATAAAATAAAATTGCAACCATTATTGTCTTGGACATTTGAAACCATGTCTCTAGGCACTCGGAATACCTTGATTATCTGGATATACTTATTCATGTTTCATTTCAATTGCTTGGGATTTTTTTTTTATTTCACAATATTATAGATATTTGAAATGTTAAATAGTTTTTTTTTGGGTGTTTGATTTAATTACGTGTTATGTGGTGTTATTGGTAAAATGAAAAATAAAATAATACACAAGTAGATGTAAAGATATAAATAGGTGTAAATTTTGAGATTTTGTAATTAGCATCAAAATTTAATTTAATTTAATTGAATTTAGATTAATACAACGAGATATTTAAACACATCTAAAGATATGGAAAGAAATTTGATATTTTTTGAAGATAGCGAAAAAGAGAGCAAAAAATAAAGTGGGTGGTGTTACGTTGCCACTCCCTCAAGCTCTGTGCGCCAATTAGCAGGCAATTTGTCGTCCTATGTCGTACAGGATGACGATACATCATCATCCCCTCAGATGACTATGTTGCCACCTAACAGGCAATGTGTCACCTGATACTGCGGCAAAATGTTGCCACCTAGAAAGCAATGCGTTGCCCAACGACGTACAAAGTGGCAATGCATCTTGTGCGCATGTTCTTGATTTTTGGCTTCAAATTTTGTTTTTGAACTAAAATAAGTGGGAAGGTCAAAGGCATGATTAGTCCTAATTCTCTTTTCACTTGTACAAAAGAGACTCTTTCCTCCATTGTTGTTCTGAAACCCTAATCCCCCACCATATTGTAGTGATGATGCTTTCATGAAGATGTTTTTATGATAAATAATTTGTGGGTTTTGTATATGAATGACTTGCTTGGAATCTTTTCCTAACATGAGTTGTACTCTTAGTGTAAAATGAACAGAAGCCTTCATGAAGTTTTTTTGATTGACATTCTTAAATCTTTTTTCTTTTATATATTAATTAAATTTTTTGTAAGCTGTTTCCCTCTGTTTTTAATTTGTTAACTTCATTTTGAGGTAATGCTTTGTATTATTATAAACTATATTTTTCATGTTTTCTTATTCAAAATGATCTTCTCAGTTTAGGGCTTAATAATGTTAATATACTAGATTTTTATTCTGCCTATTAGGTGGAGTTGTAATGTGATAATATGATGTTTACTAAATATTTTGGTATGTGCATGCATCCAAAGTTTGTTCCAGTTTTCTTGGTCTAGAAAACATGAATGAGGGTATACTGAAACGAGGTTTTTTTTCTAGATAAAAATTATAAGATTTTACATCTCTTTTGTAGATATATTGGGTGACTTACAGACCAGAAGAATTGATTTCTCTACTATTAATGTGGATGCAGGTTGCAGTAGCTCTTTCACATGCTGCTATATTGGAAGAGTCAATGAGAGCTAGGGATCTTCTATTTGAGCAGAATGTTGCACTTGATCTAGCAAGGAGGGAAGCTGAAACTGCCATTCGTGCTCGCAATGATTTCCTGGCTGTTATGAACCATGAGATGAGAACTCCTATGCATGCAATTATTGCACTGTCTTCCTTACTGCAGGAAACCGAATTGACTCCAGAACAACGCCTGATGGTTGAAACAATACTTAAGAGCAGTAATCTTCTGGCTACTCTTATAAATGACGTATTAGATCTCTCAAGACTTGAAGATGGCAGCCTTCAGCTCGAAAAAGGAACTTTTAACCTTCATTCTGTATTTAAAGAGGTAAGATATTGTGTTCCTTGCAATTGTTATGTATGTTAAAGCTCAATGTCTCATACATTATCATGCATTGCTTAGGGATGTGAACTGTGTGCCTGCAGGTCCTTAACTTAATTAAGCCTGTTGCATCTGTCAAAAAATTATTGGTTACATTAAATATAGCTTCAGATGTGCCAGTATACGCTGTGGGTGATGAGAAGCGCCTTATGCAAACCATTTTAAATGTCTCTGGTAATGCGGTAAAGTTTTCAAAGGAGGGAAGCATCTCAATGGCAGCTTCTGTTATAAAACCAGAATCTTTAAGAGAGTATCGAACTGCAGAATTTTTTCCGGTACCAAGTGAGGGTCAGTTTTACCTACGTGTACAGGTTTGCTTTTTCTTAGTACTGTATTAAGACCTTGAAATTCCTTTTAGTCTTTTGAATTATAGTTTTATCTGCGGTTAATCTTTTTATCTTTTATCATAGGTAAAAGATATGGGATCAGGTATTAGCCCGCAGGATATGCCTAAGCTATTCACGAAATTCACACAGACTCAACCATTAGCCACTCGAAATTCTGGTGGCAGTGGGCTTGGACTAGCAATCTGCAAGAGGTCCTGATTTTTTTTTTGCTATGTTATCTTCAGTTTTAGTGTTGAGATAATTTAAATTTACCATTATGTCAATCTGGTACTGATTTTGTGGCATTTAGAGTTTGCCTGTTTAATAGACTGTTCTATGAGGCAGTTAAGAACAATGTTTTCCCCTTGTTTGAAATGATCAGGTTTGTAAATCTCATGGATGGAAGTATATGGGTTGATAGTGATGGTCTTGGCAAAGGATGTACAGCTAGTTTCATTGTCAAACTTGGATTTCCTGAGCGACCTTATGAAACCAAGCTGCCTTTTGCGCCTAAGGTGCAAGGCAATCACATCCAGACCAATTTTGGAGGGCTGAAAGTTCTCGTTATGGATGATAATGGGTTAGTAATGTTACTATGGTTCCAATTTCCATTTTCATTTTCTTTTCCATAAATTTGTTCTGTTTTTTGGAGTAGTATGAGTAAGGTATTTGGAGATGGGATTCTGGAATCTAGCATCTGAAATTTGATTATACATAGTCATTTCCTTCTTTATATCATCATTTCAGTTTGCCCCTTGATGCAAATTTAAGTGGCCACCTTCTTGTTTATGTGATGATCATAACATTCAGAGTATCAATTGCATAAACTTTTATTCTAAAATGTGAACTCTTGGGAGTGTTTTGACCTACTAATTAAAGTGTCATAGGTGAACTTCAATGGTGGTGTTAGAATGTAGAAGTGTGGTTAGAAAGTAGAGTGAGGTGTATGATAAGAAACATGAGGTTTCATCTCAAAACAACATCTGATGAGTGGAATAGCCCACATATCTTATAAACGGTATTAAGTTTCTACACATTATCAATGTGAGACTCTTTAATATCACTCCTTAAGACAGTGACTATTTTTGCTCACCAATGGCTTGATCACAATTGGTTTTTGGTTTACTATCACCTAATCACATGTCTCTTTTATTTTGTATTGGTTTTTGGATTTGGATTGGATACTCATTATAGTGTTCTTTGATTCATGATATCATATTAAAATGTGGAAGTGTAGTTTAGAAAGTAGGGTGAGGTGTTCGATAAGAAGTATAATATTCTATCTCCAAATCAATTGGTGATGAGTGGAGTAATCCATAATCTTATAAATGGTATTAAGTTGATAACGTGAGACTTTCCACCTATTAAATGATATTTTTCCTAAGACTACCAGGGGAGACTAGAAATACGAAGTAAAAACAGAAAAAAAATTCTTAACCATTAGCTACTAAGTGCTACTCCATTCCATAGTTGGTGGGGGAGGGGAGTGATTGGGAAAAGATCATCTCTAAACTCTCTTGACAAAAAAGCTCAATAAAACTTAAGAACTTTTCTCTAGCCACGTTGCTAGAACTTGTACACTTCCACTGCTAAGTGCTCCAGTTCCCACCCTAAAATTTACCCACCGGGAAGAGTTAGCCTACACAACCTTATTACTTCCTAACCTGCCTGTGGGTAAGAAACCAAACCTTGCTAGTAGCACATACACCGTGAAGGAATTAAGGGGTTCAAACAAATGAAAGTAAGTACCTTCATGTAACATTTCAAAGAGAATGAGATCCTGCTTCACACCATACCATATCAACAAGAAGTACAATAGGAAGTTGGAACAACCCCATCTGATATTAACAAATGGGGACCAGGTCACTGGACTTACTCGATTAAGATTGAGATGAATTAATTCCCCTTGCCACCAAAATGAAGAATTGAAGATAACCCCATTCCAAACAATAAGATCCCTAATAAACTTTCCAAAATAGGTTAGCCAAATTTTCAGATTGAGATATGGAGTAAATAAGGACTCAAGAAATATTGAATAAGTGTCAGCCTCTCTCCTTCTACAATTGAATGTGTCAGCCTCTAAATCCATTTAATCTAAGTAAAACACTTTGAAATAATTCACACGCAGCCACCAGCTTTCCCAAAATCAGGGGAGATCTGCTGCTTACTGCTCACGAAAACATCCGACCTATACTATAGTCAAGTCCGCATATCTTTCTGATCTCCCTATTTTGCAGAACTGCTCCCTTAATTCCACCATAAGAGGGTTCTCATTCAATGGAGGCTGCTGTGAACCCTCAACGAAGAGTAGAAATGATGTGAGAAACAGTGTGATTGATTCCATGATAATCTCCACAAAATTTCTCTTCCCTGAGAAAGCCTTTCCCCAAAACCAATACTTATGAAGCACTTGTGTTTGTCCTTGTAAAATTCTGGCTGACAATTCTATGGTCCGACCAGAACCATCTCTCCTATACCTCACTATGTAAAGATCACCTTCACATAATACTGGCACTCCATTAGTTTTGCTTGCGCAGACATCATAATGCAATGCAGGTAACATTTAGCAGTAATATGGAATTAGAATGGTAAAAAGGTGGGATTTCTGTACATTTTAGCTATTTTGGCTCTTATTGACACAGACAAAAATGTGTCTGAACAGCTTCTTAAAATTTATACTTTGTAGCTACCAAGCTTTAATCCCATGATAGAGTTTTGGTAATTGGATAAATTCTATGTTTGGTGTGATTTTATCTAAAAAGAAAAATTATGCTGATCTTAGTGTCATTTTTATGTGTACTCATCATTCTAGACAGAAGGCTTTCAGGTGAAGTTTTTCCTTCCTTTTACCTTGTTTTGTCGTATCATTGGTTGGTGACTTATTTGTAGTAGTTGCTAGCTAACATTCAAACATGTTTTTTTTTGTCTTCTGTAAAATCATACATGACTTACGTAAGATGAATGTTTTTCCAATACAGGGTAGGCAGGTCAGTGACAAAGGGTCTTCTTATCCACCTCGGATGTGATGTAACAACTGTGGGATCTAGTGATGACTGCATGCGTACTGTTTCTCTGGAACACAAAGTGGTGTTCATAGATGTTAGCATGGATTGTTATGAACTTGCCAGCCGCGTACGCGAAAGATTTGGAAAACGCCAGGAAAGACCACTAGTAGTAGCACTAACGGGGAACACAGACAAGGCAACAAAAGATAACTGCATTAGATTTGGTCTGGATGGAGTCATTCTTAAACCTATTTCAGTTGATAAAATGAGGAATGTTCTTGCAGAATTACTAGAGCATCGAGTTTTATTTGAGGCAATGTAAGTGCTACGAACATGTGACTAATAAATATAGAGGGTCCCAAAGAGGAAAACAAATCCGGCCAACTAAAGATAAAGACGCAAGCTTGTTGGAAATAATTTTTTTTAGTCAGTGTACATAGCACATGGCATTGCAGTAATTCATGGAAGATGGAGTGGTAGCACAATATTTCAACCCTTAAAAAGGGATTTTCTTTACCTTTGATATGTCTTATAGAAATTATTGAGGAAACATCCTTTTGCTAAAGGAAAACTGTTTGGTATATGTAAAACTCTAATTTTCCATGAATGGTTTCATTTTGATGAATACATTAATGGTTGTGAACATGTCAGAAGGAATCATTGAACTTTCAGTTTTGATCCTTGACTAACACTGCAGTATATGTTAAGACTAGCCATTTTTCTTGCACAGAAGAGAAAGCCGAGACTTACAAGAACCACAATAGGAAAAATGGGCGGGGAGAAGTGAAAATCCTTTGGTTTTATTTTTACATTATTTCACGTAAATTTTTGGTTTAACAAATCTTTGTTATTTTTTTAAGCAGGGATCGATCATAATAGTATTACGTTGAAATTTATTGCCTCATTCATTTATAGGTTTGAAATGAGTATCACTTCTATGTCAATTGATAATAGTTGTTTTGTTTCTTATTACCTTATTCTCACTATTGCATTATTCTTTGATATATTTATATAATAACGAATAAAAATAAAAATATATATATCATTATATATCATACTAATAAAATTATATATCACGTCAATAAAAATATAATAAAAAATAGAGCTCAAATAATATTTTAAAAAGGGATATACCATAGAATAAAAATAAATATATCACTCACTAAAATATATATACTGACAATAATAATATATATTACTAATATATATGGAACACTTCTTAATGAAATAGAAACTAAAACAAAATTAAAATTATACTAACCAAATTTTATACTACAATTAAAATTATATATCATGAAAACAAAATTAAATAGCACCATTATATATAATGAAATAGAAACTAATTAAATATTATTTAAAATAAATAATAAATCATACAATTAAAACATATAAAAATAATAATTAAATATATGTGACATGCCAAAAAAATTATATACCTACATTAAAATATTTATATTATGCGAACAAAATTATGTCCATTATTATACATACTAAAATAAAAAATAAATATTATTTAAAAATAATAATATACCATACAACAAACAAAAATATACAGTACAACAAAATATATATATCAACCCACAACAACCCATAAAAAATTAAAAAAATTGACATAACTTTAAAATAAAAAAAAATTAGAAAAACTAATATAAATTTACCGTAATAATTTACTTTTAATTTTTAAAAGGAATAATGAAAAATAAATATTGGTTTTTTTTTATCTATTACTATTTAAAGAATGAGGAATCTCTACATTTAACTTTTGAAAATGACTAGCAATTATAATTAACACATCTATACTTATTATTATTAATCCAATATATATAAAATGTGGAGTAGATATATACAAACTTATCGAAAGAAGACAAAATTGCAGTTCTCAATCTCTTTCAAGTTTCAACTTAAGTTTATGTGCCACAACAACATATATTGATGTATATATATGGGCCATACGGCTATATGCGCCCTAATCCCTATTTATGTACAATTCGATAGTGTTAGTATTATTATTATTGAGAAAGACTACCACCTATACCTAGTCCACACTAAGAAGACGTGTAATGTTATCTAACAATTGTCCATTGAGATATTCTATCCTATATTACTTTTTTTTTTTTTTGTTTTAAGGAGTATACCTTTTTTATTTATCAATTAATTAAATTTACCTTTAATTTATATTTAATTGAAACATATTTTTTTTATATGTATTGTACTAAAAATACCTTAACATAAAGAAGTCACAAGGAGAGTATATTGAAGTAACAGGGGCAAAATCGGCAAAGTGTTAAAAAAAGAGGTAAAAATGATGGACTTTAAAAAAATAATAAAAAATAAAAGAAGACAATATAAAAAGGTTATAGAGTCTAGTTTCTTCTTTTTTTTTGGAATTTTTACACTTAGTACCACTTTTTGTCAATTTTTTACATTTTTATCAATATTCGGTTATTTAAACATTTATAAAACTTTTGTTTTTCAATATTACATTTTCAAAAGTTTTATAATTACAAATATGTCTATCCATGCTTATGTCATGGGTTTTACTTTTTCTTACATGCCATCCCTGCCATTACTTCTCGTTTCTTTTTTTTTTTTTTTTTTTTTGTTACTCTTTCGTTAGTTTTTATGTTGACAGAACCGACGATCATCCCCTCTGAAGCCCTAACTCACGATTTTTCAACCTCCCATCTATGCCACTCTCTGCACTATCTTCCATAACGTCTGTTAGTTTTTCCTCTCACATTTTCTTCTCTTCTTCTATAAATAGCCACCACTAGGTCAGGTTCAAAGTCACCTTCACCTGCTAAAAAAATTTCAAAAAATGCTAAGAAACCTCCTTCGAAATCATCTAAAGTTGATCCTAAAATGGTTTGAAACGCATTGCGAAGAAGGAAATGTGTGATGTTGCAGAGCCATCTGGTTCTAAAAAAAGACCTCTTCCAGATAAGATTGAGTCTCGTAAGGCAAAGAAAACCAAATCTTCGAAATCTGCCAAGGATGTATTTTGGGTTATGTTGTTTTTCAATTTTTTTTTTTAGTTTTTTTCTTGTTACTTTGTTTTTCGTTTGATATTTTGTGTTTCACATTTTCCCCCCTTGTTGTTTTAGGTTATCTCCGATTCTGACTTTGAGGATGAAGTCTTTATATATAGTACATTTCTGTTTTTATTTCTTGTTTAGTATTTTGTATTTTAGTTTTTTAGTCTTTTGTTCTTTTTTCTCATGTTTTTTGTTGGAACTATTGCAGGAATGAGATTACATATTATGACCAAAAGAATCTGTTTCTTGCGAAAGCCATCTCCACTGCTTCATACAAGGTTATAAATAATATTAAGACTTGCCTTTCATCTAAGAAACTTGAAATGTTTTAAAAAGCCTATTTTGGGCATTTCATTAAGCTTCTTGAGTTCAAAGTTCAACTGCAAGTTTTTCATGGGTTGTTGTTGCGGGAGGTTCAGTAGCCTAATGATGCTGAATTGTGGGTTATGATTCGTGGTGTTAGGATTAGGTTTAGCATTGAGGAGTTTGCATTGATAACTGGTTTGGATTGTGAAGGCGATTGTAGTGTGTTGGATTTTATATATATGTAAATTGCTTCCCTTTTTAGTTTATTGTAGAAAAAATCCCAACAATTACATCTATTTAGTTTCCCAAAACAATTAATAAATACATGGGGAAGCTAATTTACTTTCCTAAAACAAAGAAAAAAAAAGGAAAGCTAGGTAGGTTTCCTCTTTTTTCTTGTGAGTGCAAATCTATCCCACAAATTTAGGGATGTGATTGAAGTTAAACGCTTGAACATTTAAGGAAAGTATCTTTGAAGATATTCTAGCAGCATTTACTCTGGTAAGTACATGCGAGCTAGTTGCGAGATTGATGCTGGTTGGATGGTACAATGTATCTTGTTCGAATATTTTCAAATTCTTCTTCTAATCAGTTGTTTATAAATGATAAATTATTTTGGACGGTACATCATGGAGAGTATTGCCCGTCCAGGTCATAAAATGTTCCTCACGAGTCACTCAGATAGATCCCACGTCACCTTGTGCAAATTTTGGGATAATAATTTATTTATTTGTTTTTAATAAAGAAAATCTGATACAAATAAAAGTGTAAATTTACATTTGGAACCCTAAATTTCACTTTTAAACTTAAGTTAATTTTAAAATATCCCATTTATATCTCTAGAATCAAGTTTGAAATTAATTAATATTCTAATTCCAAATTATTTTCACCAAAAAAAATCTTTTAAAAATAAACTTTTCTCTAATCAAATAATTATATTTCCGAATAAATTTCTAAAAGTTAACATGATTTTGTATTCCAATTAAAATATATATATATATTTGTACAAAATTAATTTGTATAAAAAATAATTTAAATTATAATTATTAATTTGTTTTAGAAAAAGAAAATATTTAGTGACGGCTTTGTCGTCATTGATGGCCCTCAACGATGAGTTATCAGTGACGACTCTTTAGTAATAAAATGTCACAATTAATTGTTATCACTGACGAAAAAATTTATCCGCACTGATGGCTACTTTCTTGAAGTGTATATTTGTAGTTCCTAACCCTTATATATAATTTTTGAAAATGACTATAGCAGCAACCCTATTTTTTTATATGACGGTCTGTATTATAATTGTAGGAGGCATTTCATCCATTTTTAAAAAATTTGAATAATTTACGATGTTTAAAATAAAGTTCAAACATACTTTAGTTGTTTCTTTTTCATATGTGCAATTTAATATTTGAATATTATTTTCGATACAATAATTTTTTTTTAAAACAAAGAAAGTGTGTGCTATGATCATAATATACACAACCATATCAAAAAATTGAATTATAAATTTCTCTAAATGTAAAAAATAAAAATACCCCTACCTACCATTATAAAAAAAAATTGATGTCCTTATTGTAGAATTTTTCACTAATTTTTTATATATTGTAAATGAAAAGGAAAGTAGAGGTCCGGTTCAAAGTTCAAAAGCCCCACCCGGTGGCCCCTCAAGTAGTGGAACATTTTATACAAAGCCATTTAGTGATCAGTCTGTTTATACCATACTTTGACCAAAAGATAACATTAGCATTAAACTGAAGATATTAGAGCATCCAAGGATACACTAAATTTAGTGTTACACTATCACTAAATTTGGCATCAAAAAATACTTTCACTCCAACCACAACACCAAAAATTACACTAAAAAAAATATTCCTTATTATTATATTAATTTTTAATAAAATAAAAAAAAATTAATATCATATTAATTAACAAAAATTGCCACAATTGTTATATTTAAAAGAGTCATACGATAGAAAATTTGAATTTTATTTTCGGCGTGTTAAATTTTTCTAAATTTTTTGAAATTTTGCAAGATGTCTTAAATAATAATAATGTACATGACTATAAAAAAAGACTACATAAATCTCTTGAATGTCGAAATAGGTAGGAGTATATCAGTGCGACACTTTTAGAGAAATGCAGTTTTCGGCGTATTAAATTTTTCTAATTTTTCCAAAATTTTGCAAAATGTATTAAATAACTATAATATACACTACTATATAAAAAATAGACTACAAATAAGAGTAGATTCGTCCATCACTTTTAAAAATGTGTATTGTAAAATTTTTCAAAAAATTATTCTTAATTTTATAATTATAATAATATAATTATATATAAATATTAATTAAATTATTAAAAAAAAAAGAAAAAAAAATGCAGTGATTTACAGTGCACGACATTGTAGACAAAACTTGAAAATAGTGATAAAATTGCAGTCTCCTTGAAACAAAATCACGGCATATATAAAATTTTGCCGTGTCCTTGGACTTGCTCTTAGGAGAAGAAAAAAGAAGTAATTTTAGAAATTTGAAAAAAGTAGGTATGATTTTTATTTTATTTAAGAGATTGCACATATTTTTTTAAAATAATAAGAGAGAAAGGTACATAGCTTCTACACGCATAAGGCATCACGATCCATTATCCTATCACCCACGAAAATAATAATGCAACCGCAAAATTTGTTTGGATGTGTCTACTTTTTACTACTATATTCTCTATTACCGAGGCCCTTAGTAGATTCCAAAACTTCTCTAAAAGCAATTTTGTTTCTTCTTATCATTTTACATATTATTTATTTTAATTAATCCCCAAACTTATTAACTCACTACATATATAGTACTATTTGTTTCTTCTCTCTCAATCTTCTTATTCTTATTCTTATTCATATTCTTCTTCTTCTTCCTCCAAACTCATAAACTAAAACGTCTTTATTCCTTTTCAAAAGTTTCCCCTCAGCTCCTTCCATTTTCCATCTCCGTTATACATTTATCGGGAATTAAGCATGCGGACGTAGTCGGTCAATGTACGACAAATAACTCTCCCTCCATTTCCTACCTATAAATACCTGAAATGAACACAATTCTGCTCAGTATTAATTGATCAGTTTCAGGTAAGAAAATTCATTTCTCTCTCTCTTATTTAATTTCTTTCATTTGTTGTCAGATATTTCATTATATTTTTACTTTCCATTCCAGCAAAATCTACTATTTTGTTTTTTGTTTCTGTTTATTCTTTCTACTAATTTTTGATTAAAGTGGGCAGCTCCAATTTTCCTTTTATTAGTCCATGATTACACAGTGAAAAGTTTTATCTTTATTTGTTTACTTATTTTGTAGTCTTTTCGTTTGAAAGAAAAAAATATGTCTTTTACTTTATTTATTTTCTTTTTCAACTGTTTTTTTTTTTTAAAAAAAAATTATCATTGCTTAGTAAACAAAATTAACATCTATCAGATGCGATTAAGGATTATTTTGAGTAACTTCAAAGCATCCTTTGCTTTCTTTTCTAATCCACATCCCCCCACTAACAAAATTGACGTTGTAACCTCACCTTAACTCTCTCATCTCCTTTTTAAATATTTTCTCATTGATTAATAATTTTAGATTTATATTAATTAATTAATTGATGTAATTAATAAAAGGAAAACAATAATTCTTGAAACGTTTTGTTTGTTTTCAGCTGTTACCAGATATGGCGGTGTAACGCGAATTGGGAATATTATAAAATGTTGTTGTAAGGCAAGGCATTTTGAGATCTTTATTATATTGTTGTTTTACCATTTTGACCCTCCTAAATGGCTGTACTCCCAATTATGTCCTTCAACTTCATACTATTACTACTATCTACTCTTTTGTTCTTCCCGCCATTTTACCTGTCTCTAACGGTCGAGACTCAGGCCCTTCTTCAATTCAAAAACCAGCTCAAAGACCCTCTGAACCACCTTGATTCGTGGAAAGACTATGAGAATCCATGTCGATTCGTAGGGGTTACTTGTGATCCTGTTTCAAGGAAAGTCGCTGAGATTTCTCTTGACAACAAGTCCCTATATGGGGAGATTTCACCTTCTATATCTCTCCTGAAGAGCTTGACTAAACTCCATTTGCCTTGTAATCATATTTCTGGAAAGCTTCCTACCCAGCTGACTAATTGTAGCAATCTCAGAGTGTTGAATCTCACTGCTAATTTTATAGCAGGAAAAATCCCAGATCTTTCCAGGCTTCAGAAGTTGGAGATTCTTGATCTCTCTAAGAACTATTTCTCTGGCTCATTTCCTGCTTGGGTGGGGAATTTGACTAGCCTGGTGTCACTTGGTCTGGGCGAAAACGTGTATGATGAAGGAGAGATTCCTGAAAGTATTGGCAATTTGAAGAAATTGAAATGGTTATATCTAGCCTATTGCCGGCTGAAAGGGGAGATCCCTGAAATTCTGTACGAGCTTGGGAAATTGCAGACTTTGGATCTTTCGAGAAATAAGATCTCTGGAAGGCTGTCCAGGTCGATTTCTAAACTAGAAAATTTAAATAAGATTGAGCTTTTTGCTAATCACTTGAGTGGAGAAATACCACCAGAGCTTGCTAAACTCACTCTTCTACATGAGTTTGATATCTCTGCCAATTACTTCCATGGGACATTGCCTCAAGAGATTGGAAATCTAAAGAACTTAGGGGTATTCCAAGTATACCAAAATAACTTCTCTGGAGAGTTCCCTGCCGGTTTTGGAGATATGCCACAGCTTTTCGCCTTGTCTATCTATGAAAACCAGTTCTCGGGTGATTTCCCAGCCAACCTCGGTCGATTCTCAGCGTTGGAAAGCATTGACATATCTGAGAATCAGTTTTCAGGTGCATTCCCAAGGTTTCTGTGTGAGAAAAGAAAACTTAGGTTCTTACTTGCGGTGGAGAATAACTTTTCTGGGGACTTTCCAGATTCTTATGGTAATTGTAAAACCCTTGAGAGGCTAAGAATCAATAACAACCGTTTGTCTGGGAAGATCTTAGATGAGATTTGGGAACTTCCATTTGCAAAAATGATTGATTTTAGTGATAATGACTTCAGCGGGGGGATATCCCCAAGAATAGGTTTCTCTACCAACTTGAATCAGCTGTTATTAGGGAACAATAGCTTTTCTGGCAATCTTCCATCAGAACTTGGCAAGTTGACAATCTTGTCCAAGCTCTACTTAAGTAACAATAATTTCTCTGGACAAATTCCTTCAGAAATCGGAGGGCTGAAGCAACTTTCATCTTTGCATCTTCAAGAAAATTCTTTAACTGGTCCCATACCTCCTCAACTGAGCTACTGCAGCAGGATAGTGGACTTGAATCTTGCTACAAATGCATTGACTGGTAATCTCCCTGTTGAGCTTTCTCAGATGAGCTCTCTAAACTCCCTAAACCTTTCTGGGAATAAACTTACCGGAATGATTCCACAAGATATTGGTAAAGTGAAGTTCAGTTCTTTAGATTTGTCTGAAAACCAGTTCTTTGGACCAGTACCATCAGATCTTCTGACCATGGGTGACAATGCTTTCCAAGGAAATAAAGGGCTATGCATAGATCAAAACTTAAGGGCAAATTCTGATATGATAATCTGTGGTAGAAATCGAAGCCAAAGAAGCCTACTTCAAAGCAAACTGGTCCTGTTTTGCGTTATAGCATCTGTGTTGGTTGCCATTTTAGCTGGTTTACTCTTGGTGAGTTACAAGAACTTCATGCATGGTGATGCTGACATAGACAGTAACATAGAAGATGGGAAAGAAACAGAATCAAAATGGAAACTAGCGTCTTTCAATCAATTGGAATTGGAAGCTGAGGAAATATGTGATTTGGAAGAACACAATCTGATTGGAAGTGGCAGCACAGGGAAAGTCTATCGCCTAGATCTGAGGAAAAATGGAGGCACAGTGGCTGTGAAGCAACTATGGAAAGGAGATGCTCTGAAAGTTTTGGCAGCTGAAATGGAGATCTTAGGTAAGATAAGGCATATCAATATACTAAAGCTTTATGCATGTTTAGTGAAAGGAGGATCTAGTTTCCTGGTGTTTGAATACATGGCAAAGGGTAATCTGCTTCAAGCACTTCACCGCGAGATCAAATGTGGACAGCCGGAATTGGATTGGTATCAAAGATACAAAATTTCTCTAGGAGCTGCAAGGGGGATTGCTTATTTGCACCATGATTGTTCACCACCAATTATACATCGAGATATAAAATCAACCAACATTCTACTCAATGACAATTATGAGCCAAAAGTTGCTGATTTTGGTGTGGCAAAGATTGCAGCCCAAAAGGGTTCTGATTTTAGCTCTTTTGCTGGTACTCATGGCTACATTGCACCTGGTGAGTTTCAATATTATGATGTCTTGTGCTTAACAAAATTACAAATATTTTTAGATGCATTCTATTCTATTCTGCTAACTGCTTAGTCTCATTCATGTATATGCTGCTGTTTCAGAGCTGGCATATACTCTTAAAGTGACTGAAAAGTGCGACGTGTATAGTTTTGGTGTTGTGCTTCTAGAACTAGTAACAGGTAGAAGGCCTATAGAAGAAGAGTATGGAGAAGGAAAAGATATTGTTTATTGGGTTTCAACTCATCTCAACAATCGTGAAGATGTGATCAAGATTCTCGACAAGAAAGTTGCACTTGAAGTACTTGTTCAAGATGACATGATCAAGGTCTTGAAGGTTGCTATGGCTTGCACAAAAAAGCTTCCTTCTCTGCGCCCCACCATGAGAGAGGTTGTGAAGATGCTAGTGGATGCTGAGTCTTGCACTCCCAAGCTGCTTCCACACCAGAATTCTGAAACAAACTATGGTAATACTGATAGTAAGATGTTTTACTAGACACTTTTACTTCTTTTTTTATAGCAATGTCTCAACAGGTGTGAGAAATCTTACACAAGTTTTTAATTAAGAGATACTATGGGTTTTGAATTTTCAATCAGAAAGGCTTATAACAATTCTGCCATCTTGATAGACTATCATGGCAAGTGTTTCGCCATTGCATGATGATAATGTTTTGTAATTTTTAGAAACAAAAAATGTGACATCGGAATGGATCTTCTAGTTATTATCTATGAAACTATGTTTTTTTTTTTTCACTTCTAGATCAATGACTACTGTGAAATCCTTTTCATTTTCAGAAATTTAATCCAGCAATAGAGCAATAGAATGGATGATGATAAAAAATAAATGATGTGATTACGATGTTTTGGAATTGAGGTGTTTAATTATATGGTACTGATTATTTTGAGAAATAAGTTTTGAGTTGTTTTATTGGTGTGGTGGCCAACTGAAAGTTTATGTGAAATTAGTTAGTCCTGACTAAATCCTAAAGCCTCAGAAAAAAATTATATAAATATATTTGAATTTTCAATAAGCTAATATTTGACCAAACTTATATTCAAATTGACGAAATATATCAAATCATTGCTTACTCGAGTCGGGTATTACTTCTGATTTTTTTTTGGGGTTGGTTTTTTACAAAAATGTTGAAATTTTAGTAAAAATTCAAAATTTTATTGTCACACGGCAGAAATTACATTTATATTGTTTTCTTTTTTTTCTTTTCTTTTATACTGTAAATACTAAAAAAAACAAGGTCTCTATCTTTCACGCCCACAAACAGAATTACTACAAAAATATCAGTACAGTCGGAAAACAATTATTAATTTCGACGAGATTGAGCAAAAACAGTAAAATTGACGTCAAATCAAACCAAACAAAAGAAAAAAAGGATTAACAAAAACTAACAATTTTTTACACAGTCTCAACACTAGATGCAATAGTGGCTATATTTGTAAGCCAAATCTTGAAAAATAAGAATAAAAGAACTACTAATATAAAACTAAAACAACACAAAAATGAATGTAAAATAATGAACCAAATATAACCACTTAAAAAAAACATAAAAGAACTACACAATAAAAATTATCAAAAATTAGTATATACTGTAATAAATTAAATAATAAAAAAGTAAAAAAAATACACTATACTAAAATTAAATAAAATTAGAAAAAATATTATGGGGTATAATTTTTTGTTCCTCAAGGGTGCTAGTGTTTGGGTATATATTAATCATGAAGTTTCTTAGTTGCAACTTGCAAGTCAATCATTTGTCAATAAATCGTTCTTATTCATTTCATATTTATTAATTATAGTAAAAGATTTGTTGCTGACTTTTCTTTAATCATGCTTCAATGCATGGGGCATATAGATTAAATGAGAAATGTTAATTATAACTTCCTATTATAATTTTTTAGTCAACTTTTATGTCCGAAATTACATGTTGAAATATTTTTTTATAAATTTTTTTCATAGTATATGGTATTCGTTATAGTTATAGTATTATCTCTGTAAATTTTTGAAAAATTCTGAATAATTTACAGTATCGAAAACAGAATGTGTTTTCGGACGTGGAGATTGATTAAGAGATTATAACAGGAGATTAACGGTAACACTCCTCTCAATTTTGTATGTGAAGGTTTTTGTTATTGTTGTTCTATTATTATTATATATAAATATATATTTTACAAAATAGACTCTTTTGTGCATTTTTTATATAAGTATATAAATAAATATATATATATAGATATAAATATATGGTAGACCACTCATATTAAGGTAAAATATAGAAAAAAGAAGTAACTTTTTGAAAATAATTTCATTAAATAAGTTAAAAATATATTTTAATTATTTTTTTTATTTTTTGAATTTTACTTTTTATATAAAAATATATTTAAAAATATAATATTTAATTGATATAGAAAAAAAAATAAAATAATTGATGTATGATGCATTATAATTTATGCTAAAATAAAAAATAAAAAATAATAGAATATAAAAGTTATACTTATAGCTTCTTGAGTAGTTAGGAATCCGGACTTAAAAAAAAAACCATAAAATTTAAGAATGTTTTTCTTTTTTATTTTTTTTTTAAATTTTTTACCAAAACATTTCCAAAAGTGTTGATTTAATTCTTAAAGCAAAAAAACAATCTAAAAGAAGCTTAACCAAGCATAGCTTTAGAACTTAAATTATGCAGAGTAAAAGTGCCACAAATTCAACTACTACTCTGCAAGAGTTAATTTTACAGCATTTTTTCCTTGCAGCAACTAATTTTACAACATTATTCTCTCATATTTATTACATAATAAAAAGGAAAATTAAGAAGAAAGAGAATATTCAGACACGTTGGGAGATTTGGAAGTGAGTGTGCATACGTATAAGTTGGGTTTCACATTTTCTTTTTTTTTTTTTTTAAAAAAATGTAGTACTTACTACTCAGCTCAGCTGGACTGACCTGACCTCTCACACGGCTAGTTCTGTTGTACGTGTGTGTACACTATTTCTTAAAGAGAAATACTAAAGGCGCATATGTGGTCTCAAGTACTTTCTTATCTTAATATCGCTATTGGTTCAACTAATTGTCGGGTCTCATATAATTTAATGTAATAATTTTTAAAAATTATCGGTGGCCGTCCTTGATATGACGTATCGAAAGTGCGAAGGCACTACTTGGTCTTTCTACTTAATCTTATTGTTAAAACATGACATATAAAACCATTTCAAACAAATGACTGAGTCAGTCCTGATTCCACAACTCAAAACTCTTCTCCAATCCAAACCACAAACCGCGTTTTGCCTTTTTGTTTCCCTTATTCCTTTATATTTCATTTCCTCCTCACAACTCACAACTCAACTCAACAAATTCATAAACTTGTTTCCTCTAAATCCTAATCTCTTCCTTCCCGCCATGAAATTTTCTCAATCTTCTTATAACACTAATACCACCTTCCATGGCTGCTTCTCTCCTCTCTTTGCTATTACTACCACTTCTTCTTCTTCTGCCAACACTTCATTCCCTCTCAACTGTTTCCATTTCTGAAACTTCTAACCAAATTCTTATCTGTGCAGTGACATTGACAGTACAATCCAACAACAGCCGATCTTTTTCTAAGTCTTTCAATTGTACTAACTTTGGTACCGGGATTCGACTTCCGTCTTCCAATCCCGATTTTTCGGAAACTGTTTCAGGAAATGGTTTCGTTTGCGGGTTGACTAAGTTGCCTCAACAATCCGCCTTGCTTTGCTGGAGATTCTCCACCGTTACTGGTGCCTCGGATTTTCAGTACAAGCGAATCTACCTTGGTCCATATCTGAGTGAACTCGACGCGGGAGATTCCCACATTTGTGGAATAGTCAGCGGGACCAATCGCCTTGAATGCTGGCAATGGCACGGATTCAACTCCTCCTCCGGGAGTCAACAGAATTTCTCCAAAATCTCAGTTGGGCAGAATTTCTTGTGCGGGATATTGGGAGATACTCAAAACGTCTCTTGCTTAGGGAGCAACAATGGCGTCGTGGGGAGTGTGCCCGGAGGAAGATATACTGAAATCGCTGCTGGGTTTTCTCACGCTTGCGCAATCGCCACGAATGGAAGCTTGGAATGTTGGGGAGATAGTCAAGGAAGAGATAATCAGCCCCAAGAAAAGTTCCAGTCCCTGGCTTTGGGAGAAAACCGAAGCTGTGGTTTGAGACCAAACGGAACAGTGATTTGCTGGGGCCAAAACAACTTCGCCTTGCCACAGTCTCTTAGGCAGAGTGAGTTCATCGCTATCGAAGCAAAACGCAGAGTTTTTTGTGGAGTTTTGAATTCCAACTTCTCTTTGCATTGTTGGGGTAACCGATACTTTGAGTCTAAAACTGTTGTGTTTGACAAAGTCTTGCCTGGTCCCTGCAGAAGTAAATGTCTCGGTTCAGTGTTACCAGGCTCTGGGTTATTCTGCCCACAAGGATTAAGTGTTTGTAGAGCAGAGATACCCAATTCTTTGCCTTCTCCTTCACCGGAGACTCCAGTTCCACCGCCACCTCCTCCTCCGCCGCCCTCGCCCCGTCGGAAGTCGGGTTGGAGTAAGCAAATGGTGGCTTTTCTTGTGGTGGGTTGCGTTGGAACAACGGCATTAGTATTGGTTTGTTGTTTCTTTATTTGGTTAAGGTTTTCTAAGGTTAGTGGGAGTCGAGTACATGACTCAGGCCGGTTAGACGATGCAGTTGAAGCTGGTTCTAGCAGAAACAACCAGAGTGGTCCACGCAGCACTAATGATCATCATCATCGTCAAAGCCACTCTGGTCCGGTGCTTGAAAAGCGACTAAGCCATTTAATCAGTCTAGGAAACAATGGGAATCACTTGGAAGAATTCTCCTTAGGGGTCCTCCTTGAAGTCACTGACAATTTCTCTGAAGAGCGAAAAATTGGAAGTGGCAGTTATGGTTCGGTGTACTACGGAAAGCTAGACGATGGCAGAGAAGTAGCCATCAAAAGGGCTGAAGCATCGACATCTTCGTCGTTTGTGGGTGCTACTGCCACAAAACGACAAGAGGACAGAGACAACGCTTTCGTCAGAGAACTAGAATTCCTTTCACGGTTAAACCACAAGAATTTGGTTCGCTTAATTGGGTTTTACGAGGACAACAAGGAGAGAGTTTTGGTGTACGAGTACATGACCAATGGCTCCCTCCACGACCATCTCCACAAACCACACGAGAGCTCGCCCTCGCCTCTCATCAGCTGGTCCGAGCGAATCAGGGTGGCCCTTGACGCAGCCAGAGGGATCCAATACCTCCACGACTACGCAGTCCCTTCAATCATACACCGTGACATTAAGTCCTCCAACATACTATTGGATGCCACGTGGACTGCCAAGGTGTCAGACTTTGGCCTCTCATTATTGGGGCCCGAAGATGACGTGTCACACCTCTCTCTTCGTGCTGCGGGGACAGTAGGTTACATTGATCCAGAATACTTTCGGCTCCAAATTTTAACCACTAAGAGTGACGTTTATAGTTTTGGGATATTGTTGCTCGAGTTACTTTCGGGGTTAAACGCCATTCATAAAAATGAAATCGGGGTGCCAAGAAATGTGGTCGATTATATGGTACCATTTATTATACAAGATGAGATACACAGAGCTTTAGATCCAAACGTCCCACCACCGACTCCATTTGAGATTGAGGCAGTGGCATATGTGGGGTACTTGGCTGTTGATTGTGTCACATTGGAGGGTCGAGACAGACCATCTATGACAGAAATTGTAAGTAGCTTAGAACGAGCCTTGGCTGCGTGTTTGGCTCGGCCACAGCTCTCTCGGTCCTCAACCGAGTCTTCCACGTAGATATTACACCACCAACTCTGACTTGGTCAATTTGTAAATCAAAACTGATTCTTCATTTCTTTTCTCTGTATTTAATTTTTATTTATTATTATTAGTATTATTTCACACGTAAAAAAATTCAAAAATTTTGGTCTCATTTGTTCACTAAAGTGTGGGCCTTATGCTTAAAAAAAGTATGTGATAATTACCTACTCTAGAAAAATGATGCCAAGTGTGTTATTCGGGTCCATATAATTTTCCCTTTTTTTGGGTCATTGGTTGATTCAAATCCAGCTCTGGAAAGAAAATAATATTCAATGACAATGTCAAATTGATTGAAAAATAAGAACTGTGCAAATTTACAAGTCTTCTCGGCTTGGAGGACGACTTCTTGACATTAGTTCTCAATCATTAGAACGAAGGTTCTCAAATTAATGTGAGAGTTAGACATGCTTATTTAAATAAGGGTTTTGTTTGACGGAAATGGAAGGAGTTGGACTATTTTGCATTTTTTTTTTAATAATAATAATAAAAAAAAAAAAAAAACTTGTTGACAAAATAAATTCAAAGCTCACTTTAATACAACCAAACCGAAACTACTCATAATGTGCTACTATTATTATTGGGAAAAAATAACCACTCACCCGTCATCCAATTATTTTGTAACTTAAATGGAAATACTCAACTGGATATGTGTAGCAGTTTTCGAATGTTGTTCACACTATAAAAATGCAAGTCCCTATTCACACTCACATACAACATATTTATTATGTAGGCGTGTGTGTGAGTGCAATAACTAAATAAAGGGCGCCATAAATGTACGAGTTTTCCATCATAAATAAAATAGAATAAAGCGATCACAGAAAACACATTGCACAAATGATGCTATTGTGCTTACATTATTCATTTTCCCCCGTTACAAGGAATTTTTCACACTACATGAGGTGAAATAATACCACCACACAAATTTTAATGAAACCAAAAAGGAAAAAAAAAAATATGAATTGTTTATTGTCACTGGAAGCTAATATATGTACAAGCACATGTGTGAAATGTGAATCAATATCTGGAAGGGGTTTGTTGCCAGTATATTCAGCATGGAACCAGCACCAACAAAAAATATTAAGAAGCGGCACAAAAACCGGTATGTTTTCCATAGTCACTCAACTGTTATGAAGGCTTGTAAGGCTCACATCTTTAAATCTTCTATGCCGCAAGGGATCCTGAAGCTTCCTTCCTCTGCTGAAGAAGATTCTCTAGGGTGACATCAATTTGTGCAAACACATTCTCCTTCGAATCACAACCATCGATCTGTAGCAAAAACAAATTAAACACCGAAAGTTGGATGCAGAATTATAAAATTGTCTGTTACTGGACACTTCCTAACTACACTATCTATATATACCAGCCATTTAATTCCTAACACAAAAATTGTCGGAGTTAGAGCTCCTTCCTCTAATTCTTATCGCATCATAGTCAATTTCTGCATGAAAAACCTCAGCTACAATATCCCAGAAAATTTGCTCAATTTTATATTTTTTACAAATGCACATTTTCACTAGGAAACAGCATCATTCTAAGCAGCCATCAGTCTTAGTCCTAATATTCTCTAATATCCTGTGCACCTATGATTTATCTCCTAAAAGAGGTAACAGGTTGTCCCTTCCATTTACCTCCTTTCTTCTCATGATGCTTCTGTTTCTTGGGTAAATGGTTCCCATGTCCTACCTTTGTGGTTTATGATTACTATTTTAATGCAACAAGTCTTACAAATTTGAAGTAAAATTTGGCATGTTATTACTAGTTACCTTTGTTTTGTTTTTGTTTATTTGTTGATGTTGTGGTTGAGATTGAGACAAATTGTAGTTGTGATAACACTAAACAAAAAATGAAGTTGCAAGCTTGACATAACTGAATGTACTAAACTTGTGGTCCCTATCCATTTTGTTTTCAGCATGCAATGCTCAATCACAATATTCAAAGTTCAGTTTCAACACAAGGCATATAAAACTAGAAAGCCTATTTTCTTTATATCTTGAAGGTTTGACTCGAGAAGCTTGCACTTGCAAATTATACTACATTTACGTTTTATTTTCTAGAAAAATAATTTTATAAAATTTAAAACAATATGCAATCAAAAAGAGAAATATTAAAGCAAGTCTCTTACAAAACTTTACAAAAATATTTTCCATTCATTTTTTATCTACTCTTTTTCCTTATAAAACTTTTCTATAGTAAACTCCAAGATCGAAATATAGCCCTAAGGTGCTAAGAAAATTCTGTAAACTTCGAACCATGATTTCTTGAATGAAGTTTATCAACTGGAAGTTCCACCTCATTGTAGGCTCTTGAAGGTCAGAATCATATTGGATTAGAAAAGCCAGGGCTATATTGGCTTAAGGAGAAAAAACATCAGTGTTTACACATGAATCCAAGAATTCTCTTGCAACTATGAGATATAATGATAAAGTAACTTCACATGTAAATACTATATCTATAACTAGTCACTCACACTATTGCTTTTTCACAGGAGCCGCTAAATTTGGGTCATAATTAAGATGATATTGAAGTGTTGAACTTTCTAAAAAAAAAAAAAACCTACCTCCAAGTGATCCTGTTCCTGCTGGATTCTATACCTGCAAGGGGTCGTCCTCTTTATTTTTCCTATATTCACCATCCTAATTCAAAGGTGGCCAAACCCATATTTATCAAATTTATTATTTCATTTTTCTTATTGTTTTTCTTTTCAAGATTATCCCTCAGATCTTAGCCTTTAAAATAAATTGACTCACTACACTTTTGTTAAAGAAATATAGCCAAAGCATTTGGTTTTCAGGACCTAGTTAAACTTAACAAATGAGTGTTTACTGGTAAACTCAATTACAAATAACCTTCAAGAGGCCAATTGACACCCAGTTAGAAATTTTTGCCTGCTGCTTTCCTTCTGATAAGAGTTTAAAGATGAATTCAAGTTATTTTAGTTCAGCCAAACCATATATTCTTTTTTAGGGGTTACCTAGAAATCCTGTAGAAATGACAGGGTAATCTGCCGTTCTATTTTCCATTGCTAATTAAACCTTCCTTAGACTATATTCGTGGAAATAAAAAGAACTTAACAACTCTTCTGATAAAGGCATGGCAACTCCTTCACAGGTTTATTGCGCAGATGAGAAATGATCTTATAATTTTCTCTTAAAACTCAAAAGTACTAAACTAAGCACAAGATAAGCTATCAGCCTGCTCTGTAATTTTATAAAAAATTATTCTCCAAAGCATATTGAAAGAAGAAAAGTTCAGGTTTTCTGTTTTATTTTATTTTGGACTGGAGATTGTGGGACTTGGAAGGTGTAATCTAATTTGGTGTTTCCTATTTAGAAGAGCACATGAATAGTTTTTTAATTAGAGAGCTCTCTATCCAATCTCTATTATAGGAAGTCATTTTTTGTATAATTAGAGCTTATTTCTTTTTAAAGCTCACTATTTATTTTAGCTAAAGAGTGTGTTTAATGTTCAAGGATATTATGCTATGTTTGTCTTAATGAAGCAAATGGTTAAGTGAACTTTTGGACAGAAAATTGACTGCAGATCCTTTTCCAAGGAAATGTTAATCCCCGTGTTGTGTCTATGCACATTTGTTCATAAAATGAAAGCCCATAATATCTACATCAACAAGTGTATGTGTAGTGAACCACATGTTGTGTGGTGTAGTGGTAGGAATGCTTTTACTGACATCCTTGCTTAGTTGGGTCAAGAGTTCAAATCTCACCACAGTCCCTCGTGGGAGGGATTCTGCTTGGCTCTTTGGGAGACTAACTACTAGTACCATCCTTAATGGGATGAGAACCCTTGTGGTGTATACAAATGACCCAATTAAAGGAGTATGAGATATAAGATCCCCTATACCTGGCATATCCTTGGGATTGTCTAAGTTATCAAGAGATGGAGAAAGAATTTGCACCACGTGATCCCTTTTTTTCCAGCAAAAAAAGTTGTGTGTATTGGTTAATGAATGAAAAATGAAAAGAGAGAATTATATCACTTGCCTTAATTGTTATGTCTTCATACAAGGAGAGTACTGCCTCTACATTTTGATTATGCGTGAGCAATCTCAACTTCACCTAAAATACATTGTAGAAATGAAAACTTTCAGTAAAATAACAAGCATGCTTACTTGATTTTTTTTCTGGGAACACTTACAGCCATAACTTGTAAACAGTAAAGAACCACCAGAAAAGATGTCTCAAATCAAGGTATTACACAGAGCCAAAATTACATATCTTACCTTCTCTTCTGTATCATCAAAGCGTTGAGTGAGCCTTGATGCAATTTCTTCAGTCTCTGGAGGAGAATACTTCAAATGGTAGATCTTGCCTGTAACAGGGTCCAACCTCCGTCCAACAACTCTCTCAACCAGAATCTCTTCAGGAACCTGAAATCAGAACCCCACATGATTTCTTAGTCATAGTAAAAATGAATACTCATCTTTAACCTGAAATCAGAAACCATCACCAAAATCTCAAATTCATTCTAAGTATGAACATCCATATAATATGAGTCTAAACGAAGAAGACACATCAGCTATTGAGAGCTGAGACTCATCTTTTATTTCAACTTTTCTTTCTTTCCATTGGACCTAAATAAAAAAATATATAACAAGTTGGAGGGGAAAAAATATAAAAGAGAAGAAAATGAAACCTTACTTCTAACAGAATGAAGATATCAGGTTCAATCCCAAAGTCCTTGAGAGCAAGTGCTTGCGATGAGCTCCTAGGATATCCATCTAAAAGCCAACCTTGCTCTTGAGAATCTGGCTGCAACAATCGCTCCTTCACCATCTACAGGATTCAAAGAAGGAAGTCACCAACGGCGTGAATATATGTCAAATGAACAAGTTGTCCTACCATGACAACTATCTCATCTGGAACCAACTGCCCTTTCTCCATACATTCCCTTGCTCGCCTCCCGTTTTCACTCCCAGCTGCAACTTCCGCCCTTAGTAGATCTCCAGCAGCAATATGCACCAAATTATACTGCAAAGAAAAGTCGAATCAATATGCTTTTCTCTTGCAAAAAAAAATTGTTTAAATGGAAATAAAAATCAGTACATTCACATAGAAAATGACATTAAATCAATTAATACATACATGAATACAAAATCAACCAAAACCTGATTCATCAAGGTAGCGAGAAAACAAAAAATGCAACAGGAATTGTTCATAATCACATATACAATGACACATTTTTTCAGATGTTTAAAACCTTTGAACCTAATTATCAAAAAAAAAAAAAACCTTTGAACCTAAATTAACAACAAAATTAAGCTGAATTATATTAAAAGAATTATTTCAAGAAAGTTGACATACACTGATTTATTCGTGTTTTATGTAGATATTATGGTTGGTTGGTTGGTTGGTTTTCAACCCTTCAAATATTGCCATTTTTAACTGAAAAAGCTGATTAAATAAAAATCTGCCTGCCTTGGTCTTCTTCGTTGGGATCTAATCGACTTTTTGATGAATTATCAAACCGCACTTAAAAGTAAAAACCACGAGTATGATTTCGTACCAATTACCACAGAAATGACCAACCCATCAGGTTACATATTAATAACGTGTAACTCAATTTAAAATCAACCTTTTGTTACGTTTTTCAGACAATCACAGTTTTTGTGTGTGTTTTTTTGGAGAAGACAATAACAGTTCATTAATCCCCAAATATGCACTAGTAGAACTAGAAAATATAGGGAAACAGAAAAGAGCAAAACTGCCCATAAAACATGAAAATCTTCTTAACCACTTTCCACCTATTTAGTCATCAATGGAAAAAATTCCAACCAGACTATACACAAGTAATTACAAATAAAAATAAATAAAAAAGAAAGAATATAATGTAGTTGAGTTTAATTTTCAAATAAACAAACAAGAAAAGAGGAATATATAAGTACATATATATACACAAACATACTTTCTGAGTGATGAGCTGACATTGTGTTCCCTTGCCAGAAGCAGGAGCTCCAGATATCATTACTCTCAGCGGCTCCGCCTTAGCACTTCTTACAACCTTATTCGTCAACAATAAATTCAGAAAATATTTTCTTTAAAGAAAAAAAAAATTCCATGTCCCTTTCACTCAATCGCCATTATTGAAGATAATTAGATGAAAATATTACCATAAAATTGGGAGCTCGCGGGAGCGGTGCGACAGTGGATCGAGAAGGAGTTAGGTTAGCACGGTGGCATCGGGAGAAGCTGGAAATGAAGGAAGAGTGCGATTGAGAAGAGAGAAGAGTAGGGCTTTTTGTGTGGGAATTAGGATTGGATGGGGAAAGAGATGAGCAAGAGTGATAGTAAACCTTTGGGGCAGCAATGGCGCCCAGTGGAGGACAAACTGAGCTGACATTGGAAGCCATTTTCGCAGCGAAGCAAAGGACAGGGAGACTAGAGAGAGGAGAAGCTGAAGCAAAGTATTTTGAGTGTTACAAATACAACTTGGATGGGATATTTTTATTATTCATATTCATTGCTTCCATTAGTGTTCGTAAAATAGCCGATCCAATCAGATTCGCCTCAATTAAACTTTTTTTTTCCTTTTGTTATATACTATTAGGTAAATAGTGGCATAAGTACCTAAAATTTTATGTTTGTAAGCGGCATAAACCCAATGTTTATTTTTAGCGGCATAAGTACCTAATATTTGCAAAACTGTAATTTTTCTCTAATTTTATCAGTGCAGACTCTGATATTGTCTTAAATAGGGCACATATAAAGCCTAAATTTTTAATCATCGGGTCTAGATAGAAATATATAGTATCAGTTACTTCTAAATGTTCTTTTAATAAATTCAAAACAAAGTCTGTACTGATAAAATTGGAAGAAAATTACAGTTTTACAAACATTGGGTACTTATGCAGCTAAAAATAAACATTAGGTTTATGCCGCTTACAAACATAAAATTTTGGGTACTTATGCCGCTATTTACCCTTTACTATTTTATTTATTTTAATATGTTGTTGAAGACATAAAATAACTATAATTTATTTTATTTTGTTGTTAGTTATGTGAGAAAAAATATTTTTTTTATAAATATTAAATAATTTAATATTAAAAAATAATCAATCTAAAATAATCGATCTAATCTGTACTTTTGCGGATTTGATTTGAACTATTGTGCGGATTGGATTGAATCCAAAAAAATGAAATTTGCACTTAGTGCAGATCGGATATACTATGAGCAAAATAATACGAATTGGATTGGATGAACACCCCTAGCATCAATCATATACGTTTGCCATTAATTTTTCTTTACACTTTGGATTAATCATCTATTTCCCTATTGGTCCCTAGGTTATTTACAAATAAGTCAATTTTATCCCCCACCTTTTAACTTTCAACCCAAAAAAGTCAACTATTAGTATTTACCTTCCATATGTTTCTTGTTGGATTAATCACCTCACTAGTAGCCATGCCTAATTTTATAGCAAAAACTCTCCTTCTATTTATTTGTTATAAACTTTTCATTTTGGTCCTTAATTTGTTTGAATTATTTCATATTAGTCCTTAGACCTTTTTTCTGAAAGGACTAGTCCTTAGACCTTTACATATAGTTAATATTTCCTCAAATTAAAGGGAAAAGTACCAAACTCATACAATATGAAGGATTTTTTTTCATCATTATTATGAGAAGAGGCTCCAAAACACTGGAGCACGGATTGCATTAAGGATTCCGTTCGTCTTTTAATACTTTTTTTGTCAGAAAACGCAACGTAAGAGATTAATAAGAGATCATTAATAAGAGATTAATAATTTTTTTAAAAAGTTATTTAAGAGTTTTGCATCAGAAATAGTCTTCAAACTACTTATCACATTGTTGTAAAATCAGAGTGTTGTAAAATGAGACTGTTAGGTTTCATTCTAACGTGAGTATTGGATTATTAATGTCTCATTGTTACTTTAGTATTTTTTTTTTAATGGTAGTAATCTTTAATAACCAACAACTTCCGCTACTAAACATGATAACAAATCAGTTGGGACATCCCCATACTGAAGCCACGCCCAGAATACAAAATAAAAGCTCTTACAAAAGTATGAGCTACCATATTAGTTGAGCGTTTAACAACACAAACAGAAACATTTTTCATCCCAACAAGCATATTTTAACATTCTTGTATGACTAAACCAAACACATATATCATTTCAATTGAATTCCTTAAAGCTTCTACCACATTGAGACAATTTGTCTCCAAAATCACCTGCTGCCACGATTTAATTTTTATCCAGCTAAGTACTTCTCTTACTCCAATTGCCTCTGCCACCATGGGTTGAACGACACCATTAAAGCAGCTGGAATATGCTTCTATCAGCAGTCCACGGTCATTCCTAGCAACTAAACCAACTCCAAAGCCACGATCCCTTCCAAACATTGCTGCATCTACATTTACCTTGACACCATTTCGTTGAGGCGCACACCACCGCTCAACACCATCCCCTTCTACAAGTCCAACCCAAGATGGATTTATCTCATGATCTTGAGCAGCATGCCATTGGCCAAGGTAGTTATCTGCAAAAGCAACAATTTTCGGAGCAGTTGTTGTGCACCCCAAATTGTCCAGCAAAGAGTGACCAATCTACACCTTTTTTCCTTGTCCGGCCCTTTAAAAGACTCAGCACACCAGTCTAAAAAACACATCCCAGTCGAAAGAGTAGTACCAATACCTGTCGTTTCCCACACTTGTTTGATCGATGAACAAGAAATCAAGCAGTGAGTAATTGTTTCCTCCTTCAAGTTGCATACAGGGCAAATATTAGAAACTTGAACTCTTTTTATTCGCAAAGACACAAGGGTAGGAAGGCAATTAGTGCAGTCTCTCCACATCAAATTTTTCACTTTGGGAGGTACTTTTAACGCCCACATAGCCTTCCAAAAAGTAGTTGAGTCCGAACTACTCTCTTGCTCGAAGCTTGATTGGGTTAGCTTGTACGCACTTTTTACCGAGTATAGTATCTATAAAAATAAAAAAACTTGTATTGAGTAATATTAATTATAATCTCTTATTATAATTTCTTAATCAATTTTTACGTTTAAAATCACATGCCAAAATATTTTTTTAAATTTTTTTCTTAGCAGTATTCATTATAGTTATAATAATATTTTTGTTATTTTTTAAAAAATTATAAATAGTTTACAGTACTGAAAACAGAGTTCTTAATATTCCAGTCTACCAGACGTGTTTAAAAAAACTTCAAATATATTTTCGAAATTATTTTATATATTTGTAGATGAGAAATATAATTTCTTAATTTTTTTTTTTTTTGTAAAAATCTCACATAGATTAAAAACTACATGATTAATGTACTTCTAACTATATAAATAAAATACTCTTAAATTGACTTTGATTTGTCTAATTATATTATGTACAATTGATAATTTAATCTTACCTAATTAGTTATAATTTTTATTGGATTTGTACGTTGTTAAAAATTCTACTTGAAATATGCACTTTATTTGGTTTTGGTTAGTTTTCTTCTGGCATAAAATTCTACTTGATAGTTGTCAACAAAAGACTAAGATGGTTATATAAAACCAAAGAAGAAGACTGAGATGGCATTTTCGGGGCGGATGTGGCGATGCTACATCAACCCACATATGTAATTAAAATTATTTTTAAAAAGAAAATAATAAAAATAGAGAAAAAAAATAAGTTAAATTTTTTCACAAAAGTACTTATATTTTATGTCTACTTAAAATAAAATAATATATATATATCGTGTGTGGTATGACAAGTTATGTTATAGTTTTGTATTTGTGTTGATACGTTTATGACATGACACAATTAAAGTATACAAATACAACATATTTATTAAACGTGCCAAAAACCTCACACACCAACATAAAACGATTGATAGTATGTCATATAACACAAATACGACACAATACAATTAATTAGCATGCCAAACGAACAAATACGACACGATACGATTATCCAATGAAACGATTTTTTTAAAAAAAAAATTAATAAAATATACGGAAATTAATTCGTGTTATTTTGTCAACACAATTATGACACGACACGATTAAAGTAAACACAAACACGACACGAATGTCAAAACTTAAAAAGTTTTCACAAGTTATTAAATACTAAACAATTTTTTATTATTATTTTATAGATGTTCTATTAGTAAGACAAAAATTCACAAATTAGAGGTTTTCTTTCAAGTTTTATTAGGATACACAATGAGCTTTTTTACATAAAAGAAACCCTCCCACTTTGTATAATGTAGTTACTTTTATTATTTAAAGAAAAATAAAAGAAAATAAGATTAACTTATTTCATAATCACTTGATACTATATCAGCAAAATAGTTATTTGATTGAAAATTATAATTTTATAACAAATCTTGCAAAAGACTACCATATCACTTAATAATTAATGATTTGTAGATTATGCTAAACTTAGAGTGTAAAAGATATTACTTTGCTACTTTAGGGGCAAAAAATATACTAATATCAAACTAACAAGTCACCGAGCAAATCCACTAACTCTTCTTTCTCCTCCTGTTCTTCCTAGCCTAGTCCCTTCAAAGACCACTGGAGTGTCATTCCATTGAGTTTTTGTGTTTCTATGTGGACTTGTTTTGGTTTTATGTTTGAAAGAAAGAAACTGCCATTGTTGGGCAAGCAGATATTGAAAGAATTAGAGAGATAAAGAGTGAGGAATGTGGCCTTCATATCTTTCATAAATATGAACTGTACTAAACAAACATAAATACATATATAAGTTTGGCTGATTCTACAATGCACCCTTTTAAAAAAGTAATAATGATGCACCTTTTACTGTTTCAGTATAAAAAAAAAATTCAAAATAATTAACAATACCGAAAATAAAATTTATATATTTTTTTTTGCACGTGCGATTATTTTTTTTATATGCGTGATAAGTAATTGTACTGTAGATTATTTGAAAATTTACTTGTCTTAAATAACTACAACGTACACAATCATAAAAAAAATTAGACTAAAAAACTTTACTGAATGCCAAAACAAATAAAAACTCTACTAAAACAAACTTTTAAGAGTCTACTATAAACATTTCTATGATTTATACAACAAGATTAATGATATGCACAAATTATACACCAAAACATTACAATTAAAAAATAATAATAAATAACCAACAATCTTTATTTAAAATGGACACCACTGTATTAAATAACCAATCACAGTTAGCCTCTTTTAGACATGGCTTAGTACATAGGTTACATTAGAAGGAAAGTAGCTCAACAAGCACAAGTTCAAAGTAGAGACTTTTTAGGCTTCGAATGAAAATCAAGATTTCCTTATTATTAGACTTATTAGGTGATGATACTCATAGTTTGAAGTTTGAACAATCAGCTCTTCTCTCAAATAACTGTAATAATCATTAATTCCCCAAAAGCTGGCTAATTGAACATAATCTCAAGTCTTTTATTAAGCAAAGAGAGAGTGAGAGAGAGAATGAGAGTAACTCATATAAGCACAAAGCTGAAAGTACAACTAGAAGTTACCAAGTTTTTTCTTCCCACTCCTTCCTCTATTATCCAGCACTGACTTCAAAGACATGGCAGATGTTGTTCAAACAATTTCACCAAACCCACCAACAAGTACTGGACTGGTCTATATCTCATTAGGCAATCAAACAGTGACAACCACCTTTCTATATTTACAATTCTATTAAGGCACAACGGTCGTCATTGCAAACCTTTTGCAGACAAATTGTCTTTTGTTGCTCTATCAGTTATGTCTGCCAGCGAAGTGAAGATACCTCTTATTTGACGATTTCAAGGAGTAGCACTAGGTAAGGATACACTTTCAGGCTATGTAAACTGATGTTAAAAACATAAATACCAAAATTTTAATACAAGAACAATGACAGTGGAGTCCTCTGCCATCCCATCATTGCTGAGTTTTCCTGAACTCTGTTAGGACAGGGTAAATGTTCTCAAAAGCAGTGTAGGTCTCTTCCCTCACCTTAAAAAGGCCAAAAAATTAAGAATATAGTGATGCCGGTCAGTAACAGACAGAATAGACTGACCATAAATCCAAAACAAAAGTAACATAACAGGTCTACCTTTGCTCCTGTAAGAACAATTTTTCCAGAGACAAATATAAGAAGAACAATTTTCGGTTGCTTCATTCGATAAATCAAGCCTGGAAATAGTTCTGGTTCATACTGATCACCAGAAGTGAAAGAATTCATCATTAACAAAAGAAAGAAGGCCATACTCGACAACTTGGAGTAATTCAAAAATGTGAAAGATATAGATCCCCTACAAATCTCATCACTTCAATTTCTTGGCGAAATTGTTCACATTTCTTAAGATGAGCCCTAACTAGTTATTTGACAGGAGAAAATGTAAGTTATAGATATAAACATATGTATGTCACTTACACTAGAGAAAGCCCCGTGTGAAAATGCAAGTCCCTCAAGCTTAATGGGAAATTTAACATCACAGGAGCCTACTATATTCTGGATTTTAAAATCCTGAACAAGAAAAATGAGATCAACAAAAGAAAAGTGTATAGATAGTAATATGAGATACTTTTAAATATAACTTCCTTTCAACACCAAAATTAATTAAGAATTTAAAAGGTTCAATAGAAAATAATATATGTATTCTCAAGGAAAGAGGAAGATAATACCTTAAACTTCGCAGGAAACCCAAGTTTTTGAATGATACGAGCATACTGAAGAACAAATAAGGCACATAAGAATGCAAAATTTCAAAGTATGACCACCGTGGTATAGGAATTACAGCTTTACAAAGTAACCAGATCACAATGTTTTTCTCCAATATTTCCAGTCCATTACCCATTTATCTTCATGTCTTCAAACAAGATTCAGTAGTTTAGACTTCCTCCTTAATGTGGATTATTTAGCAATATCATCACAGGCCCAAATCTTTTAATACATAACATAGTACACTCGTAAAAGTATTATAAGAAACAAGCTTGATCTTGCCAACTGAAAAACTAGATACCCTAAGGTATCTTTAGCCTACAGACCAGGGAGGAAATAAAAATTACCTTTCTTGCAGCAAGTTTTGACTGTTGTTCGCTTTTCGCTCCCGTACATACCTATACAGCATAGCAATAAGTAACAGAAGGAGTCAGCTTCAACTTAAAAAGGAGTGTCTTTGATATAACTATCAGAAGAGCCCCATAAAGATGGCCTTAATAAAATCTGGAAGAAAATAAATGTGTTCTACATCTGGCTTCATAACTATGCTTTCATAATCAGACTAGAAGAGAAACTAAATGGAGGACTTTAAATATAAACATGGCCAACAAAAGCAACAAAGACTAAATATGGCGAGGTAAAGGAAAAGGAGAATGTCACAAAGAAATAATACTAGCCACGTCAATTTATTTGAATGACATAAGGAGTTACTCTTCTGGAACTTACCATCTTGCCAGATGCAAATATCAAAGCTGTGGTTTTTGGTTCTCTTATTCTCATAATGACTGCAGCAAAACGCTGCAATGGGACAACAAATTAACAAAGTGAGCAAACAGAAAGTCGTTTTCTTCTTATAAGCAAGTGTTGAAAAATAGCAATGGTCCTTGTGCTGAACCATGCGTGACTTGGTCAAGCACTAAGTGAAAAATGACATCTAAATGAGTCGTCTACATACAAAACGGTGACTTCACATACACCAAGAAAATTCTCATTTTTATCAAGCTACAAGCTTAGACACTTATACATGAAACAAATAGGTCAAAGAAAAAGACAGGAGGAGGAACAAGAGGCAAGATAAAGAAACACCACGTGCCTTAGGATTGTATTCTGCATTTCTAGCTTGGAGCGCAATGGCCTTAAGATCCAACTTGCAATCCAAATTAACAGTGGAGACAATATTCCTGAAAACACAAAAAAGAAAAAGAAAAGTCAAAAGCCTGTAAGAAGCATAGTGCTTAAGCAAGTCTAAGACTGAGTCCAGCACAATCCTTCTCTATAGCTCCAATTTCATTCTCAGTCACAGTTTATGTTGTATGAGTACTACAACAAAAGAGATGCATAAATGAAAAAATGGCATGCCCTCGTTCATAGATTTACATTATAATATAAGAGCAAACTTTTCTTATCACAAGGGAACACTATCCATTACCCACAATACAAAAATCAAATACCCGAAAAACAATATATTTCCACAGGATCCGCAACTAGACATTGTCTTTTGTAAAAACTAAAATTATTAAATCCACATATCAATCGACCAAACTGATAATAACATAAAAAAGACTCACTGTAATGTTGGGACTATTCCCGAAGGATGCTTCTCGAGATCAACTGGTTGGCTCCCTTCCACGACTTGTTCCGCCATTGTTTCAGGACGATACCCTTACTTCAGGGAGATTGACAACTCTATTCATACCAACATAATCATGATATAAAATAATTAGCATCGCATCAATCAAAAGTATGAGCTACGCTCTTCAAAGTCAGAGCTAAATAAAACTCATCCTTAACTACTACTGAGTCGACTAGAGCTGTTTTGCTACCTCAACCCACAAAAATATCCAGCATTAAGTACTTCCAGGACCAGGAGATAGGGGAAAGATAAAAAGGAAATATTTTCCTAAAATTTTATAGTAAGACATTTTTTTATCAATAAATTTATAAATTTTCTAAATGACACTGAATTGAACTTTCATTTTCTCTACAGAGAAAAAGAAAAGAGAAAAACTTCAAGTACCTGTGAGGAGAAGAGAGCCAAAGAACCGAGCTGACCTGTGAGGAGAAGACTTCCAAGACAGAAATCTCGATTGAGAGAGAGAACCAGGGCAGAGAACGATGAAGAATAAAGATTAAAGGGTGAGACTTGGGGTTTTTTTTTTTTGTTCTTAATTATTGTTATATATATATTTAATAGGCACAGCTAATAGATATATGTGATGAAATATATTATGTGATGTACCGTTAAAAGTTAAATAGGGTAGTTAACTTATATGATTTGATGAATGGGGTTGATTTAGAGTTAAAAAATAGTAACGTACTCTCGAATATATTATTACGTACTTTAGGACTAATAAATAAATTCATACACATTATTGGAACTACCTGCCGTACAACAGAATACATTCCGTGTTTTGTATTTGTAGGCACAAAATGGCTGCCTATAAATATATATATGGCTAATTATGATTTTTTTTCTCTCTAAATTTTGACATGTAATAAATCATGCCTTTAAATTTTTTTTGTCGTTAAAAATTCTTCCTAAACTATTGAGATTGTTAGATTTTAAGAATTTTTGTCTAATTTTAGTAAAAAAAATTCTAATATGGATGAAAATTTAGAGGATATGATTTAGTACATATTAAATTTGAGAGGTATGATTTGGTAGATTTCAAAGTATGGTAACATGATTTAGTACATAAACAACAGTAAAATTGAATGAAATTAGACAAAAGTCTTTAAATCTAACAATCTGAATAGTTCAATGAGAATTTTAAACGATAAAAAAAGTTTAGGAAAATACAATTTAATACATGTCAAATTCGACGGATAAATTGTAATTAGCCTATATTTATTTATAAGGTTAGTTTTGGGAGAAAAGACTTCTTTTCTTCGAACTCGACCATCATATTCTTTTTTTTAAGGGAACTCGGCTATCATATTCAGACCGCACCCACATTATTTTATAAAGTTACCCATTTTCATTTAACAAAAAAAGAAAAAGACATATTGCTTTCTCTTTTAATTGGGGGCCAAAATTCTTACAACAAAAATATCTTTGGCATCCTTCACTTTCTGGCTATTACTCTCAATAGACTCCACGTGACAATTTTTTATTGACACAAATATTTTCAAAACCAACAAAAATTTGAAATTTTGACACAAAATACTATATTTATTTTTAAAATTTTACATTTATGATATTTATACCATATTTTTTTTTTTCCACTATTTTTTTAGGCTAAGGAGAAAGCCGCACTAAGCAAAGAAAGAACTGAAGGCATGGTGCAGGCTTCGTCACCGATCCAATAGGTATCTTTATCTATCCTTAGCACTTTCTTTGCCAAGTTGTGGACTACAGACCTACGAACGTAGTTAATCTTAGTGCTTAGATAGAGGGAAAGAAGTGTCCTAAGCAGAGAAATGAGATCTCCAAAAATGCTGAAATGATCCAATTTAGTATTCAAAGCATCGATTATATTCTTGTAGTCTGTTTCTATGAAGTGAATTGGAAAATCTTCACTAAGAAACTACTTTAGAGAAATAATTAAGACTTTTGCTTCTTGAATACGGGATTCTCCGGTGCCAATGTAGGGGACAGCTATAGTAGTGACTGTATCCCTGTTACTATTACGAAGGATACCCGCGAAACCCGACTTGTTATTTCGAGAGTCGATAGCTGCATCAGTAGAAAGTTTAGCCAATCCCGAATGAGGGGGGGTCTAGACTTCAAGGGCCTTTGGGCAAGCAATTTGAGTTCCTTGGAGGGCATGATGTGCTTCTCTTGCTTGGGAGTAATCATTAAGCAACGATCTTGCTTTGTCCAGGAGGGAATGATGGCCATCTTTTTTATCGGGAAGCATACACTATAACCCCGTTAGCTTGCATTAGAACACATCCTAGACCCTGTCTGGATGCATCACAATATGACAAACCTTTCTTGGTCTGATGGCAAGGCTAACACTGGAGCTATGATTAACCACTACTTCAATTCTTGAAAACTCGCTTCACACTTATCGGACCATACAAACCGTTGGTTCTTCTTAGTCAACTCCGCCAGTGGCATTAAAATTTTAGAGAATCCTCCAACAAAACGTCGATAATACCTTGCCAACCCAAGAAACCTTCGTACTTCAGTAACTATTCTTGGCCTCAACCAATTTTTAACTGACTGAGTCTTTCTCAGATCAACCATATTTTCATCTTTCCTGACAATATGCCCAAGGAAGGACACTTTCGACAACCGAAATTCACACTTTTTAAACATTGCATACAGCTTGTGATCCCTGAGTTGTTCCAATACCATTTGGAGATGCTGCTCATGCTCCTCTTCTGTCTATGAGTATACAAGGATGTCATTGATAAACACTATAACACAGCTATCGAGGAAATCCTTGAATACTATATTCATGAGATCCATAAAGGTCATTGGAGCATTTGTTAACCTGAATGACATCACCAAGAACTCGTAATGACCATACCTAGTCCAAAATGCGGTCTTCGAAATATCCTCCTCCTAAGTTCTCAATTAATGATAATTGGATCGCAAGTCAATCTTTGAAAACACAATCTTCCCCTGGAGTTGATCGAACAAATCATTAATCCTCGATAATGGATACTTGTTCTTAATTGTCAGCTTGTTTAATTCTCGGTAATCAATGCACATTCAGAGGGATCCATCCTTCTTTTTCACAAATAAAACTGGAGCTCCCTAGGGCGATACGATGGGTCGGGTAAATCCTAAGTCCAGCATCCCCTGAAGCTGTATTTTTAGCTCCTTAAGTTCTGTCAGAGCCATCCTCTATGGTGCTTTTGAAACAGGTTCTGTCCTATGTGCCAAATCAGTTACAAAGTCTATCTTTCGCTATGGTGGCAATCCCAGTAACTCCTCATGAAAAATATTAAGAAATTGTGTTACAACTTTGACATCCTCAGACCCAAATGTTTCAGGTCTGCTGGACTCAATTACATTCGCTAAAAATCCTACATAACCACTGTGTAATAAATCTTTACCCTTCAAAACTGAAATAATTGGGATTCGAGACCCCTAAACAGTTCCAACATAAACAAATGGATCTTCGCCCTCCGTCTGAAAGGTTACCATCTTCCACTTCTAGTCAATACTGGCTGAATACTTGGACAGAAAGTCTATTTTAAGTATAATATCAAACTTTGTTAATTCCAGCTCTACTAAGTCAACACTCAACTCCCTATTTTCAATCCTAACTGGCATAGACCTAATCCACCTTTTTGGTGATAACAAATTCTCTACTAGGCAGTAGGGTCCCAAACCCTCTTATAATGAAACCATAAGGCCTACCAAATTAATTAATTACTCTTGACACCACATATGGGTGTGTAGCCCTAGAGTCAAATAGTATAGCAAAATAAGAGTTGTTGACAAGAAGCTAACCTGTGACTACAAAAGGGCTGGCTGCAGCATCAACTTGAGTGATACCAAACACTCGAGTAGGTTTGGGCTTTGCCTCTTACTTCTGCTCTTCTTTCTTGTCTGGGGGCAATCTTTCTTAAAATGCTCAACCATGTGCCCGACCATGCCACACTGGAAGCATGTTTTCCAATTGCATTCTTTTGATATGGTGCTCCCTACAACGTGGGCACTCAAGGTAAGAATAACTCCAACGTCCACCTCTGCCCTGGATCCCCCAGAACCTTTTATTCTGTCCCGAACCTCCAGATGTCAGAATAGTCTTTCTTTTTTGATCAGCGGTGGAATCACCGCCATCCCTACCATATCCAGGAGTAGGAAGAGTGGTGGTTCCACCAACACTTGGAGTCTCACGGGGCTCCTGAAGAAATTTTACTACTCTCTCGGCTCGAAGAGCCTTCCCCACCATCTTAGCATAGGTCGTTGTGTCACTCGTAGTAATTATCAGATTGTGCTTAATCTTGGCATTTAAACCCGTCAGATACTTCTCCTTCTTATTGAAGTCCGTAGGTACTATACCGGAAGCCAACTTGGCTAGACAGTCAAACTTCATTGTATATTCTGTTATCGACATGCCTTCTCCCTAAACTAAATCAGTGAATTTTTTCCGCTTAGCACTGCAGATTGCCTCGTTATAATACTTAGCATTAAACTCTTCCCAGGTCATGGTAGTGACATCTCAGGTGAGGGACATTAATTCCCACCACACAAGTGCATCTTCCTGGAACTAGAAAGTGGTGCAAGTCACTCGGTCATTCCCAACTACTCTCATGAAATTCAAAATTCTTTCTATAACAGTGAGCCAGTGCTCGGCCTTCATAACATCCGAGCCTCCCAGGAAAACTAGAGGTGCTTGTTTACAAAATCTCTCATACAAAGGTTCCATACGGTTGCCAGTAACAGGTTGTTCTGCTAGCACCACTAGAACCATAGCAATTGGCGCTTGCTGTGGAGGCACTATAGGAGGACCCTACTGTCTCGGCCTCTGAATCTCTTCATCTTGCTGGAGAATTCAAGCTTGCATTTCCACAAACCTTTACTCCCAATTCGGAGGAGCTTGAGGTGAGTTTTCATGTCTACCACCTTGAAACCTTTCACAGCCTCTGCCGCGTCCACGGGGATTCAGGGGATTTTGACCTCCCCGACCGACTCCAGTCTCAACCATGTTACCCTGACTCCTCATATCTCACGGGGCATCAATTTAATAGGACTTAGCCTGCGAACCCATAAGTCAAGTAGGTCAGACAGCGATCATATATATTCTATGTACCGCATTTTATGGATTTTAAGGTAATGCATTTAAACAATTATAAAATATTATGCTCCCTAACATGCTTTTCTAATCACATAAATTACTAAACAAGTAAAGGCTTACAAAACTATGAGTCAATCTTTTCTCTGATGATGATTGTACATGCCTTGACGATCTTTGATAGACAAACCTGACGGCTCTGATACCAAAAATGTTAACGCCTTAATACGTAGGGGCGCTATAGTGATTTTTCTAACTATAGTGCCACCTTTGCTAATCAAAGGATTTTCCTTGAAAATTATGCCAAATTAAATTTTTGATAAAACTTTAATCTTTATAAACATATATATATATTTACATAAACCGGGATCGCGTGTTTAAACTTTTACAATCAAAGTCAAAATGTTTTTACGGACATGTCGCATTGCGACTACAAAATACAGCCCAAGTCGTCTCGAGACCGAACACTCCAGGTCGCGCCGTCTCGACATATACAATCATCACTTAAGCTCACAACTCACTCCTATTCAGCCTTTGCTTTCCTTTTACCTACTCATGAAAATAATATCTGTGAGTCAACAAACTTAATAAGAAAAGTAAATAACATATTATATATTACCGACTTGTATTTATGCGCTCATACACCTCTCCACAAGGCTTATCAAATAAGTAAGAACGTTCTTTACTAAGATACGACCACTATACCACATGCACTACGTACCGCTACTGTATGAGTGTTGGTAGGGTTTACCCCATACCTCGAGTACCTCTAAGTGTTATACCACTTAGACGTGCCTCTTGGAATTCCTCTTTGGGTGTGTACCAGTGTTCATCTGGAAGGTTTGGCTTATTCCGTCATTCAGAAGGCTCGGAGCCTTCCAAATTCGGCTAAGTCTTGTCCTTGGAGGCGAGGCTTCTGGGCCTTAGATGTGCTCGAACCCATCTCTTGTGACAGAGCCTTCTTACGTGGAAGGGCTTTGGCCCAGGTGATTCTGCTTGATCATTAACTATAAATGCCACGTGTCATCCTTCCAAAAATATGGATAACATTAACTAAATGTGGGAATTGGTAATTTTGCTACCAAAATTTGGATTTGGGGAATTAATTGCTAGCGAAGTATAAGTTTTTTTGGGTTTTGCTGCAATTTATTTCATTTTTATGTATTAACTTTTAAGTTTAGCCCTCTTGCTTCTTATTTTTAGTAACAAATATTCTTTCAATGCTGAAAATATACAATGAAAATTTCATTTTTTCAATTACTATTATTTATTTTTTAATAGATCCCAATAATAATAGTAATTGAAAAAAGGGATTTTTTTTTTATTTTTACACTTCAAAATAGTTTTTTTTTTTTTTTTTACGGAATTATACATAGAAACTCCTATTGCAACTAACGCTGCAATCTAAATTGCAATAAAAAATCGTATAGAAACCCCTATTGCAACTAGCACTGCAACTATTTTAAAAACTCAAACCGTAAATTTGAAAAAAAAAAAAGGTTAAAAAAACAATATATAGGATAATTTCTCTTGAAAAAAATCACTATATCTATCCCAATTTTTTATCAAAACCCAAAGTTGTATGAGAATGTGCCATGCATTTGAATTAGGATTTTTGCCCCCTGAACTTTGACATGTACCAAATCATGCCCCCTGAACTTTTAAGGTCATTGAAAATGCCCCCTGAACTATTGAGATTGTTGGATTTAAGGACTTTTTTCTAATTTTAGTAAAAAAGTCTAACATGGATGAAAGTTCAGGGGCATAATTTAGTACATGTCAAAGTTCGAAGGGCATGATTTGGTAGATATCAAAGTCTGGGGAACATAGTTTAGTACATAAACAATCATTGAAATAGTAAAATTGAATAAAATTAGACAAAAGTCCTTAAATCAAACAATCTCAATAGTTTAGGGGCATTTTCAATGACCTTACAAGTTTAGGGGGCATAATTTAGTACATGTCAAAGTTTAGAGGACAAAACTCCTAATTAGCCATTGTTTTTTTTTGTGAAAAGTAAAAAGTGAAAAAACCATACATGGATATAAGAAGGTCCTACCGGGAGTCGAACCCAGGTCGCTGGATTCAAAGTCCAGAGTGCTAACCACTACACCATAGAACCAAGTCGTACGAAGCAAACCCATACTATAAATGTAAACAAACTAAAATTGTTAAAAATGGCTACAGTCAAATCATTTATAAAAGGTGCTATATGGACATCGAGGGCTTGCTTGAGGACATTTTATATTTGTTGCTATTATAGACAAATCTAATATCAACTACATTCTATAGACCGTTCTTTTCAGCTACATACATTGTAATTTGTACCCTCAAATCTAAAAGACTGAAATGGCACCACTGAATAAAGTCAGTGATCATTATGTCTAATGATTTAAGAAACGAAATTAGAGTTTCATTTCTAAACAAACACTACATAGCTAAAGAGTATTTAAGATACCCAAATTGTTAGGATATGGCATTTGGTTAGTGAGATCTCAGATCTCATACTTATTTACATTAACAAGACTATACAAGAACTTTTAACTGTATAAATAACTCTTTTAAAATTAATAAGATGTGGACAAAAGCAGACATTTCAAAATGAGTAAAAAGTAGAGGCAAAAAAATGACGTGTACATGATATTTAATATGATTTGAAACCAATACAAAATAAATGTGTTTATGAGTTTTTCTTAAATCAGTTTGAGTCTTTTTCCAAGTTGACATGGCTAACTTATTTATAAACATATACCTTTTTTGTAGGATGTAGATTAGTGGAGATGACGATGACTTGAACAAAATATAACACCTTTGTTCAAAAACTTATTTCCCCTATCTCTAAGCACTAAAGGAACTCTTATAGAAATAGCTTTGAGAATAATCAAGCTTTAGAATTTTCTAGCAATGTGCTTTTTTGATAGAAAATTTCTCTTCTCAGTATGAGCACCTTAGATCTCTTTATATAGTATTTAGGATATCACCATTTGAAATTCTAATTCACAAGTCATAACTTCTATGGATGTTATGGACTCAATAAAGAGATGTAACTCATGCACACCATAACTCTTATAGAGATATAACTCATACACACCATAACTCTTATAGCATTAAGAATTTCAAATTAAGATGTGTAACACCTTTTACACTCTTAATGTTGGTGATAATGGTAGAAATTACTCATAGTAACAAGTAACCCCCCAAATATTACAAAAAGATGCCAATTGTCATATGTTGCATATTAATTTGTTACACATATTTAATCTATACATTATTTTATTGGTAAATAATATAACATTGCGCCGTATAAGGGTCGTATTGTATTAAATAATAATTAACACTGTGTTTGGATAAAGTGATGTATTATATTAAGTATTACGACCAAAATTTTCAATATAATATATGTTGTATTATTTAATACATAACGGTCGGTATTAGCTTGTATTAAAATATTTACAAAAGATTGGGGATCAACACCAATCTCTGACGCATGCGCATGAGCACCTGCATGCGCATGAGCACGTGCATGCACGTGGGCTACAACACCTTTAGATGTTACGCACACGCGCACAAGCACACATACAAACTCCAGTCCTAGTAAGGTTGGATGTAAGCTCACAAACACACGCGAATTCACACATTTATGCAGATTTTTTATGCAAGAAAGAAAATGATCTTAACTAAACATTTCCATTAAAAATCATTGATAGCTATAGAACTAAATATACTTCAAATGTTACATGGTTTTTCTGAATTGAAATAATGATTCCTGATTTTGAGATTACATGTCTCAATAAAACATAGTCGTTTAATGGCTTTTCTAACTTAAGCAAAACAATGTTAAAAGAAAAAAAAAAACTAAGAGACAATCTAAATCCATTTTTACAAAAACAAGCTATCAGTGCATGTCCCCTGTTTTTTTTTTTCCTATTGCACCTAACTTAAACTAAATCTCTAGTCTTATCCCACTTTTAGTTCGAGAGAAGAATTTGGCAAAACCATTTCTGTTCTTCTCAGAGCTGACATGAGTTGACTGTACTGTAGCTGAAGTTGATGAAGATGATGAAGAAGACGAAGGTGGTGAAGGATTGTCATGGTTTTTGCTTTGTGCAGGAGCAGAACTTTCCTCCGCTGCTTTTGATGAATTAGAATCTCGTTTTGGTGAAAATGTCTGATTAGAGTGCATCTTCCAGTGTTGTCCAGTTTTTTGAATCAGTGGTGCACCTGCAGGGACTATTATGTTGGGAGCATCAATCAAGAAATCTTCTAATGTTGCTAGAGATTTAAGTTGATTCCCAAGAGATGCAATTGTTTTCTGGCACTCTGCAAGTTTTGTAGCAGCTACAGCCAGGTCTTCCTGTAATATAAAATCACATGAAGCACAAAATGGTTTTGCTAACATCAGTTAAAGGATCGGAATTAGTGATAGTGTGGACAAAAACAGACAAGAAATACAAGATGCAGATATGTTTTTCATTGAGAACCAACCTGCTTTATCTTCAACTCGCTATTAGAGCATTCAGTTTGCTGAAGTTGAACTTCGTCCTTCTCTCTTGATAGCTCCTCCTCTAAGTCCTGACACTTAATGGCAATTTCTGCTGACAGTGCCCTCTCTCTTTGAACCTCTTCTTCTAGTATTTTGACTTTTGCAAACATTGTCCTTGTTTCTGCTTCTAAGCTGATGAGCTGAGTTTCAATCATCTGTTTTGACTCTTTTGCAATATTTAGTTCCCCTTTCAACTCCTCCAATTTTATTTCTGCTTCAATCTGAAGTCGTGGTGCCTCAGACATGGTACTTGTTTCTGCTTCCAAGCTGATGAGTTGTGTCTCAATCATCTCCTTTGACTCTTTTGCAATATTTAGTTCCTCTTTCAACTCCTCCATTTTCATTTCAGCTTCAATCAGCTGAAGTCGCAATGCCTCAATACAGTCTTGACTTTTCGTTAAAGCAATCTCCAGGTCAGATTTTTCAGTTTCCAACTTCTTCAGTTGCTCTTCCAACTCAACATTTCGTTGAATCATGGCTTTAAGTTCAGTTTGCAGGACACTTTCTCCCTTCTTGGATTCATTAGCACAATGCTTACTTTTTGTTAAAGCAGTCTCAAGGTCGGCCTTTTCTGTTTCCAACCTCTTTAAATTCTCTTCCAACTCGATTGTTCGATGAATCATGGTTTCAAGTTCAGTTCTAAGGTTATTTTCTTCATGTTTCAACTTAGTAGCACAGTCTTGGCTTTCTATTAAAGCAGTCTCTAGTCCAGCTTTTTTCATTTCCAACTTTTCTAATTTCTCTTCCAACTCAGCTGTACGATGAATCATAGCTTCAAGTTCACTTCTAAGGACACTTTCTGCATATTTGGATTCATCAGCGAAGTCTTCACATTTTGTCAAAGCAATCTCCAGTTCAGCCTGTTTTATTTCTGACTTTACTAATTTATCTTCCAACTCGGTTGTTCGTTGATTCATGGCTTCAAGTTCGGTTTTCAGGACACTCTCCCTATTGTTGGATCTATTAGCCTCAATACAATCTTGACTTTCTCTTAAGGCAGTCTCCAGTTCAGCCTTCTCTGTTTCCAACTTCTGTAATTTCTCTTCCAACTCAGCTATTTGCTGAATCATGGCATCAAGTTCAGTTCTTAGGACACTTTCTCTATTACTGTTAGGTTCATCAGCAACAACTTCAGATTCCAGCCAACTGCTTTCAGTGGGTTGTAATGCAGCAAGTCGCTCCATCTCAAGAAAATCATCCATCAAATTAATTTCAATGGAGGAAGATGGGAGATTTTTATTAACAGTCTTCTCGTTCTTAAATTGATCAAGTTCAGCAATAAGGGCAGACGCCCATGAATCTGAAGAATTGAGGTCACATTTGCTTAATTCAAAGCTATGGAGCTTACGTGTATTGCTTTCCACTCCATTTAGGCGCTCACCATTGTCTGAATGACTATCTGCAAAAGACTCGACATAAGTTGAGGAAGCAGTCGTGGATTTGTGGTCGTTACCCAAGGATGATTTACAAACTATTGCTTTCAACTTTCGACACTCAGCCTCAAGCTTTGCAACCTTCTTGATGCTTTCAAGATGTTGCTTGCTGGCTGTTTCAGCTGCTTGAGTACTCAAGTCCCTCTCAATTGCCCTTATTTCCAACTCCTCCATTTGAGCTTGTATCTCAAGATTAAGAGCTGAATTTTCTTTCTCCAAAATTTCAAGCTTAAGACAAAGATCAGGATCCACACGGGCAGAAGATTTATTATCTCCAGCTTTGTTTTTGAGTTCAACAAGTTCGTTCTCAAGTTGGCATTTTGTAGATTCCCACTCTTGAGTTTTCTTTGACACAGCGTCTTGAATTTTTTGCTCTTGTTCATCTCTTGCTTGTCTCAGCTGCCTGACACATTCCTTTAGTGCCCCATCAAGATGACTTGCTCGATCTTCTAATGATGAGTTTTGTTGAACTGCAGCCTCAAGTTGTTGCTTTAAAATTGTCACTTCATTTTCAGCCTTTTCCCAGCCTAAAATGACAAATGACATTTAACCATTGAGTATGTTGAAATGCAGAAAAAGATAGAAAAATCACTGTTAAACTAAAGAAAATAGTTTGGACAAGAGGCAGTTTACAGAAAATCTCAAGTCTGAGACATTATTGGCAAAATCCATTGTCCTTAAGTTATTCACTACAAATTCTCAACCATTTAACTCTCAACCATCCGCACCTCCACCGAAAGGGGGGAAAGAGTGTGTACTTACAAATGCATAAACAAGAAACAGATTTTTCCCTTTTCCTGAGTCGTGTAGTTTTTATGGAATAGAAAAAATATGACATCCCTTGAAATTATAAATGGAAGAATTAAAATTTAGATTTTCAGTGCCACTGTACAACACTTTACACCTTACACTTTACCTGCAACTGCTTCTTCAGCAACTTTGGCATGCTGCTTCACCAAGTCTTCCTTGGCGCTAACATTGACAAGAGCTGCTGATAATCTCTCCGTCAGAGTCTTCACACTATAATTAATGTCTTCTGATTTTAATGAACTGTCATCCGAATTTTCAGTAACGGCTACAGCTTTGGATGATACCTCGGGCTCAAGTGACTGAGTATAGTGATTAGGAGACCCCTTAATTGCATCCTGCTATAATTAGAGAAAAATGAACAAAGACTAAAACACAACTTCGATTCCATGTTTTTACTAAAGCAGACACTTCATCGAGCAAGAGGAGAACTTGGAGGATTTTGTGACAATAATTCAGATATTCTCATATAAGTACAAACGTTGTACAAGTGGGTTTTCCCATAATAAACTACTCTTTTTTTCTCCTTCTTTAGAGCTTGAAATTGCAAATAATAACAGGATTACACCATGATGACGGATAGTACTTTTCAGTGCTCAGAAATCAGAATGAAAGGATAACTATAAGACTACGTTTCAGGTGTGATATAAAAGAACACTTTCAAAGCTCAAGTGGTTTTAATCTACTCAACCTAGTCATGAAGATTTTCCAACTTGAATCTATTGACATTATAATCATTTTTTTTTTATCAATTCTCAGTGAGGCTATATACCTCTTACTCATCTTCTCTGACAACATCTTTCTACCCTTTAACATAAGAAATGACATGAATGCCATATCAAGCCAACCGAGATCCAACAAATTGGCATGTGGGAAAAAGTATGAAGTCTAGCTGGATCAAGCTCCAAAGGGATGCAACCTAAATATTCAGTCTTTCTTCCCTTTTCTTTTTCTTTTTTGTCAGAGTGGAATTTTTCATATTCTTAGATGCACAAAAATCTCTTAAGTAGTAAACAAAAGAAGAAACCTCTTACCTGAACTCAAATCATCTAAACTAAGCCTTGAATATTCATAAATGCTCCAAAACAATGAATACGGCTCAAATATTTAGTTTTAGAAAAGTTATTTGTTTTTCACTGCTACAACTTAGTTTGACGAAGCAATCTTTTAGAGTAGCAATAGAGGTCTTCAACCACTACAGCCTCTAAAATTCATCAGTAAAAGCAGGTTTCTTCATATAGTAAGTATAGGGCTAAACTGTTGAACAATACAACAGCAGCAATGAGAGAGCAAAAGCAGCAGGGAAAAAATTCCAATGAAATCTAATTAAGGTCTTTTTTAAGAGGTCAATTCAATGAGCAGCAACAACCAAAGCAGAAGTTCAAGCCAAAGTGCATTAAATACATTAAAACAATTGCAAAAAGTAAAACATCTCTAAAATCTTGATATACTTGAGCTAAGGTTTCAGTACCTGATCATCAGACAACCTCTCGGAATGGGAAGATACAGAACCAGTACTTTCGGATTCACAAGGGCTCCTCTCAGAAGACTTTCTCTTCCACAACCATTTCCGTTTTTCCATCTTCAGGTCCTTAATTTTAACACAGCTACCACATCAAGGTGCATACATCTGCAAGCAAATTAAATACATATGCTCTCTCACTATGTTCTCAAACGGCAAAACTCATTATATATACACAATACATATATCTATAAACAGGAAGCGTGAAAAGAAATATTCCCAAGTACCAAAAAATGGTCAAGCTTCTTAGAAATACAAAAGATAAACAGTTAAACAATGGAGAAAACGTTGCTTTATAATATTCTCCCAGCTTCACTTCAAATCTATACTCCTTCAGCTTAATCTTCTAACCCCAAAATTATTATTTTTTTTAGCTTAAGAGCACAAAAAGAGAAAACGTTGAGAACCCACTTACACGTTAGTACATTTATGAAGATATGTAGCTCCACAATGGCAGGAAAAATAAACCACCTTTGAATGAGCTATGAAACACTCTAAAGCTGTGAGCTTAAAGAAAGCTTTGTCTTCAAATTTTGAACTTCAGCGAAGCCACTGAGAACGAATGAAACAGTAGTTTGGGGGAGAAAGAATGAAGGATATAATTCAAAAATCTGGGAAACCCAATTCGAAAGATCTCGAATATAAACGACCCACCAAAGAGAAAATGGGGAAAAAATGAGGAATTTTAAATTTTAAATAAATAACAATTAGGAAATATAAAATAATAATTGCAGTTTATTATTATAGAATAATGGAGCAAAGAGAAAAGAAATATTTAATGAAAAAATATTATATATATATATATTTGAAGAAACAAGACCCAGATTAAGTACCTTTGACTGGATTGTAGAGACAAGAGAAGAGAACATACAAGCAATAAATTTATAATTTCAAAGCACTAATAATAAATGAATAGAGAAAATGGGTTGAAAGAGGCTTGATATTTAAGATAGCTGAGCATATATTTATGAAAAAAGTTTACACAATACAATAAGTCTGCACATATCTCTGTAGAATGTCAGTTGGGCCTTTTTTTTTTTTACAGATAATATTAAGTTATAATAATAAACCAAATGAATGTACTATATAACAGATAATATAGTATTGGCATGCGTTTTCTATTTCTTGTTTTTCACTTTACCTTACTTATTTGTTTGAATACAACTATATTCTAAAAATCCAAACTCATTAAAGGTGGAGCATGTGATTGTGGACTCGAAGTTGTCAAATTCAAGATTGACACTTGAAAAAAAATATATAGAAACTTTTTCAGCTTTTTCTTATAAGGCTCCAAGCACTAACTTGTTTCGTCATTGAGTTTTCCTTTTTCCTTGTTTCGTTGGTGTTTGGATTTTGAAATTGTTCCCGCCCATGACTATAGTCCCAATGTATTTTAAATATTATATCATATTAAGTAGGTAGTACATTTTGATCAAAATGCATCAAATAAACATTATATTAACTAAGTAGAGCTTAATGTGGAGAGGAGCATAAATTTGAACTTTTTGGCATATTTACCTTTGTGTGTGTGTGTGGGAAGGGTGTAAGTAGCTGTGTTGTCTGGTTGTGGAGAGTGTGAGTGGGTGTGGGGTCTGTGGTTTGCTCTCAGCTTTTCATATTTCAACGCTGTTAGTTGGCGTTTCAGCATAGTGAAGGAATCTTAGTACTAGAAGGTGAGAGAAAAATTGGACGGTTGAGATACCATCATCACCCTCTTTCATATATTTGAATTTTACATTATTATATCTCTGGAAGAAATTGATTGTTTTTTAAAAAATGAAGTAAGAAAGCGCGAGACAAATTTATACGCTATTAACAATATTTGAGTCATAAATATATTTTTAATTGACTAATTTGTGACATAAATATTTAAGTTTAATTTTTTATTGCAAATAAATATTTAAGTTTATTTAGCTATATTAAGTTGTATTTTTAGAATTGTGTAACTATCTAATCGTTGAATGTTAAGTAAATTGCTACATTTGATTGGTCCAAGTCATGAATTTTTATTTTTTTTAAAAAAATAATTTAAATATATCAATAATAAAATGATACGTGGATAATGACTTAATATTTAACGGTCACTTACTTGCAGAATTCTAAAAATATAACTTAATTATTATTACCGCCAAAAATTAAACTTATATATTTATTTAGAACTGGAGTTAAACATAAATATTTATGCTGTAAATTACTCTTTTTAATTTCATACACTTATATGCCAAATATTTTTTTTAGACGAATTAAATATGGAAAGTTACATTTTACCTATTTTCGTTAACACAATTTTGTTAAATATAATAGAGATTGATATTCATCTCGCGTGTTACTCTATTATTAGTCCATGTGATATTATTTTTACACATTATTACTTTATTTATAAATAAAAAAGTAATTATAAATAATAATAAAAACATAATTATAATAAATAAATAATAGTAAATTGCGGGAAAATCCCTCAATACTTTCACCTCGCTAGCAATTAACTCCCTAAACTTAAATTTTGTCGGAAAAACTCCCAAAACCCTTGTTCTGTTAGTGTTATCCGTATTTTCCAACTAGAGACACGTGGCATGATTAGAAAAGAAGATTTGTCAACCTCCCGGATCAGCAGAGTTAACTACCAAATTTCCTCGCGGAGGTATCTCGGTAATCTAAGAGGAGCCTTATGGATATTCGATGGGGAGAGTCATCCCCAGCTCAAGCAGCGTCTTTGGGACACAGAAGAACCATATTCGTCCCCAACTCAAGGAAGTCTTAGAACACGGCTCAAGTAAATGACTTTTGGGTGAAGATTTCTACGGACTAGTCGTGGATTGTAATCGCTATCTCAACGTGAATGGCCACGTCAACTCCATATGGAAATCGACCTACAGACGGTTACACATTTTTTTGACACAGGATCAGATCTTATCCGTCATGCGAGGCCATTGTAGTGCGCATACGAACCTCTAGACATGTCTTTTTCCCAACGGCCTGTCTACAGAGTATTCTACAAAGGAGAAACCTTTGAGCAACACGTGTCTTTTATCCAAATGGTATAATCCACTGCCTCCGCGCATCGCACGATCAAGAAGTTTCTTCAATGCCGGACGGTTATATTTACAGTTGTATTCTTTTACCCTTACAATAGGCAGTAGTACGAAACCCTAGGTGGGTAAAGGGAATGCCCTTACCCACATGTAAGCCTATAAATACCCTCATTTTCTATGTACAAAGGGTGAACAATTTCATACTTACCGAACCTATGATAAAATTCCTACTAGCTTTCTTATTCTTCAAGAAAAACAAAAGGAATAAAGAGCTAGGGCTTATATAGTAAACACTTGTAATATTCAAATACTCGCATGTAAGGTTAATACAACAGACTTGTGAACTAGGGATTATTAATGCCCGAACCACGTAAAAGTCACATGTCTATCATTTATTATTTTATTTCTTTCTTAAGAACTATTTTATTAGTTTTCAAAAATCTCGATAAACAATTTGGTGCTTCCATTGAGAGCTGAGAAAAGTTTGCTAGTCGCCACACCACCTCAACCATTGTGAACACTTGAAAGAACGTAAGAAAGAAAACTCCTTTGGATACCGTTGTGGAGGAGGCAGACTTTCTCGCCTCCAGTCTCTAGCCAGACGATGTAAGATAAGAAGGTACAACCAATGCTGAGAACCAAAGAGAGGATGCCGAGAACGTGTTCGATGGCATCAACGATGACCAAAACCCTGAGGATAGGGAATAGGAGGACGACGGCGATGGCTACGTGAAGGACTGGTATTACAAAGATGGTTACCACTATGACCAGGACCCGAACTTGCTATGAGTGACCAAAGAACTAGAGGCTACACAGACAGAGTTAGCAAAATAGAGGAAGCTCACTAAAAAAATGAAGAGAATGATGGAACACCTCCAAAACAAGTTCAAAGACTTGGCGAAGTTTGACAATGACCCTTTGGTGGAAGTAATGGCCAAAGAGCTTGCTCACAGGCAAACTGAGGTCGAAACCTTGAATCCTCGCAAGAATAAAGGTAAAGGCAAGGTAAATAAGCCCCCACAAAAGTTTGCTCCAAAACCTCCTTTGAAAGACACAAATCTGGCTGGCCAGCCCTCGAGGACACAGAAGGCCACTGGTGCTTTTGAGCCTGGACGCCCTTCTGATCCTAGAGGCAAAATCGTGCCAAAGGGGAAAAGTACAAAAGCACCTAAGCTCAAGGGGCGGAGGAACCACCCTAGCAATTCTGTCAACTAGGACAGAAGGATAACTATTGGGAATTTTGAGGACAGTTGGTCCACTATAGACCTCCGACGACGATTGGACGCCAAGTACGAGAGGTATAAAAGTGAAAAGGCAAGGCCACGTGGGGGTGACCTTAAGAACCACCTAAGTGATAAAATGAGGGGACGTGATCTTCCCAAAAGTGACACAAAAAGGTTGGAGGAGAAGATAGCTGCTCTAACCAAGCTGGTCAAAAAGAAAAGCATAGCCCTCTTGAATTCAGAAGATATGGACATGAAACCATGTGTAAGGAGGATTGCGGAATGCCCACATTTAGAAAACTTTAAAATGCCTCCATATTGAGTTGTATGAGGGAAGGACCAATCCACGAGCACACTTAGCAAAATATAACAAAATGATGCAAGTGGCACGAGTCAGCGACGATGGCAAGTGTTTATGTTTTTCCCTAACACTGACCAAGTCTGCAGAAGACTGGTAGAAGAAACTTTCTCCGGGATCGATTAATAGCTAGAAGGATTTACAATCGGCCTTCAACGAATAGTTTAGTGTCGCACGTGATAAGGACATGGAAGTTGGCTCTCTTACCAATGTCAACCAGTAACACAACAAATGCCTAAAGGCTTTTATTCAAAGGATGATGAAGGTTGCTGCCAAGACCAAAGTCAGCGATGACATGAAGCTAATGGCCCTTGCCCTTCAATTCGGACTGGCTATTGGTTCTTTGCTATGGGGAGAGATGCAGAGAAAAAGAGTCGAAACATTAAGTGAGTTTATGTTAAAGGCTCAAGGTATTATTAACCTTGAAGATGCTTACATACAAGCCTTTAGAGTCCCTCTGGCTCTAACCCCTTCCACAGCTACGCCCAGCTTCATACCCCAAGTTCTGGCCCCAGCCTTGACTCTTCTCGCAACTCAGCTTTCCCCAATTGTTTACGGACCCACTACCTCTGATCTCTCACCTACACAGACTCATTTTTCCAGGCACAGGATGGCACAGACGGGGTGTGGTGAGGCTCCCAGATAGGTAAAAATCGAGGTTGCAGAATCAACTATGAACCACTCCCAAAATAAAAGAGGGGGCAAGGGCAATAATCGCAATGACTCCTCAAAAAAGCCGAGGAAGGAGTATGATCCAAAGTATACTGAATATACTACTTTAATTGACACATGAGAGAACATCTACAAAGTAACCTACAACATGGTCCATTACAGAAAGCCTCTGCGAATGTCACACAAAGGAAGGAATAGACATGATCAGAACAAAGAATGCGAGTATCATGGAGAGAAGGGTCACGCCACCAACGAGTGTGATTATCCAAAGGATGAGATTGTAACTTTGGTTCGAGTGGGACATATGGGATAATGGGTCTGGATTCCAATTATTTATCCTGGACAGGGGGTCGTCCACGAGCACATGGTTGTTTTGGGATAATAGAACACTATAAATCCTCCGCAGGGGATAAGGCATTCTCAAGCTCGTGGAACATCACTGCCTGCACTCCCTGCTCTGCTAGTGCCGGGTGGGGTAGAGTTACTCGCACTAGGACCTAGAACCCCATATCCTCCGAAACTCACTCCACCTCCGGTGGACGGACAAGTGGTCATAATCTCTGGGGACCCCATCTTGCAAGAAGCACTTAAAACTCGCAACAAAGATACCTGAGAGAGGTAGAAGAAGGGGAACTATGCGCACCAGTGTAATCTCTCGTACATTGCCCAAGAATGATGAATTTCCCATCACCTTTACCGAGGATGATGCCAAAAATGTGCACTTCCATCATAACGATCCTTTAGTAAATGATGCACAGATTGCCAATAAGCGAGTTTCCAGAGTCCTTGTGGACAACAAAAGCTCAATTAACATCCTATTCAAGTTTGCATTCCAGGTGATATGGCTTACAAAAGCAGGTTTAACTCCTTGTCCTTTTTTGTTGTAAGGTTTCAATGGATACACCCTAATGCCAATGGGGAAAATCTAGTTACCTATCACCCTCAAAGCAAAAAATAACGCAAGCGTTTTTAAGCACTTGACTTTTGTGGTGGGAGACTGCCCAACAACGTACAATGCGATACTAGGGTAGCCAACCCTAATGGATTTAAAGGCAGTAACTTCTATTAGGCATTTATGCATTAAATTCCCCTACGACAATGGATGTATTGGCATGATTAAAGGCGATCATAAAAGTACAAGAAACTATTACAATGTTTCAACACAGGTTGCGTTCATGGTCCAGGAAGAGATATTCATTGCTCTTGGAATGGAGAATCAAATGGATATTGAGGCCATCCAGGAAAATTTTCAAGATGAGTTGGATCCCAGAGTTGGGACAGAAAGAAATTTAGAATCAATGGAAGAGGTAGAGGAAGTAAGCATCAGTGATGAAGTGTTAGGCCAAAATTAGTCTAAGTTTCGGGTTATATTTTCGGTTAGTTTTCACTCTTTGTTTCTAGTTTTAGGGCTATTTTACGCTTGATTCTTTTGTTTCAGGTCCTTGTGTGTTTAAAGAAAGTATGTACAAGAATTGAGGATGCGTGGTGAAAGAATCGAGAAGAAAAACCAAAGTTTGTGTCGCTGCCTGTTCCAGTCGTATCGGGAACATGCCGATCGCGGCCGGGAACATGCCGATCGCGGCGGGAACATGCCGATCGCGACGGGAAGCGCGAGAGAGGATCTCGAAGTTTCAAAGTTTAACCCGTCGCGACGGGGGCTTTGCCAGTCGCGACGGGGACCCCAGTGACGGGATTTTTGGGCAGTTTCGTAATTTCACGAATTTTAAAGATGAGAATTGGTTTAAATAGTGAGGGTTCGTGAAAATTAGGGATTAAGCAGAATTGGAACCCTAGAAACAAAGGAGGAGGCTAGAAGAGCGGCTTGTGGCGACCCGGATCAATTGCTTCAACTAGTTCTTTCTCTTCTCTTTAATTTTTCTATGTTCTTTTCTATTTCAATGTTAATTATGGATTTGATTATGGATGTTTTGAACTAAACTCCTATTTAGGGAGAATGATGAATGTTGTTTAAGTTTTTCATAGTTAATGATTAATTGCCATTCCTCCATCTTGATTGTGAACACTATTCATATTTGTGTTTAATTTCCATGTGCAAGATTGATCACCTTTTACATGTTTTATGATCTCAATTCGAAATCTAAAAAGTGAGAATTGAGAATGCTAAAATTGGATAGTCTAGGTTTTGATGTGAAACGAAAGTATTTACATAGCCTTTGTGACATTTAGATTATTGCTTAATGCTGATTTCATGTTAGTTTAATTAAGAGATTAATTAGAGAGCATGAGATTTAGAACCTAGAAGATCTGAAAAGAGCTAGGTTAATTCATAATCTGTCATTCACTTCAAGAGAAGGATAGCAATTAGACATTAACATTGGTAACTTAACAACATGATTCGTCTCCCTATTTTCTTATCTTGATTAATCTTCCTTTGTTATTTTTAATTTTCTGAATTGTCTTGTTTAATTCATAAAAAGTATTCTTTTACCAGATAGAATCAATAGTATAATTTAGTAGTAATTAGTCCAATTCCCTGTGGTTCGACCTCACCTGTGTGAGTTTACTACTTGATTGCGTATACTTGCGTAGTGATTAATAATTTTCGCAACAAGTTTTTGGCGCCGTTGCCGGGGAATTGTTTAAAGATTGATATTACATGAAATTATACTAACTTCTACTTTGGTTAATTATTTTTGCTTACTTCTAATCTGTTTCTTTTAGATTAAATTTTGTAATATTATTAAAAAAATTAAATTTTGTTCTAATTTGATTTTTCTTTTTAGTTTTAGTATTAATTTTGTTGTTTCAAATTTTTATCTTTTAATTACGAATTTAGTTTTATTTTTTATTTTTTAATTTTACTAATGTTGTACTTATGAGTTTGACCTGCAAGATAAATCTAGATGCTATATCTTGAGGATTTTGCCCAACAACACAATGAATCATTCTATTCTGCTTGGAGGAGATTTAAAGAGCTTGGAGACAGATGTTATCCCACTTTCTCAAGTGGATGTTTTACGTGGCTCTTTTATAATGGACTTGATGATGAAACAAAAAGTTGGGTGGATTATGGAGCAGAGGTTACTGGAGAGCCTTTGTTAAGGAGAGGCCATGAAGCAATAAATCTGTTGAATGATATGGCAGATTTTGATTATGATTGGCATTGGAATCCATCACTTCAAGGTTGGAGTCATCAATACCCTCCTTATTGTCCAAACTCACCCCAACCAATTGAAGAAGAGGAGGATATACTATCACTTCCAAAAGAGATTAATCGATTGGCGGACATGGTAAAAGCTCTATGTGATAATTTAATGGCGCAGGATTCAGAGAGTTTTAAGGATAATAACTCAAATAATGAAAGTTATGAGAGTTGTTTGAATATAGTAGAAGCACCATCAGATGAATACATAGAAGAGACTGAGCCTAGAATTGAAGAGAAAGAATCCTTTGAAGTGGTTGAAAATTTGGATACATTGGATGCTTGCTCAACAAATGATGAACTCAATTCGGTGAATGAAGAAACATCCATCCTCAATGATGAAATTATTGAAGATCAAATCACAGTCAAGGATGTGGATGGTCATGAGGAAGCGAACAACCAATTGAGAGGTTATTTGAGAAAAGCAAGAAAGAGGTGCCATTGGTGGTAGAAGAATCACTTGTAGTTGTTGATTTGAGGTTGTCAACACCACTATATTATGAACCACCAATGGACCCTTATTTTCCACTAATGCCGCATTCTCCATATTGTATTCTCTTCGAGTTACCAAAGGCTTCTCCCCAAGCACATCATCCAAAGTCTTATGTTGTTGGTGCTGATTTTAGTTCAAACTCATCACTTGCCAAGCTTGAAGGCAAGTATAACAACAATTTTCAAGTTTTCTTGCATGACGCTTACTACGGGCGTCAACCGCTTGTTGATGTGGCGTTCAGGTAAGTCCTTCTCACCTTGAATATTATATCACATTGGGGACAATGTAAATCTTTAGTTTGGGGGGAGGGATTTAAAAAATTTTATTTTCTGCACTTTAATTTTCTGTGTTAGTTTTTTTCTATTTTAGTTAGGAATGGGCAATAAGCTAAAGGATAATTGTGTGCTGCTGTTTAATGTAATGTGCTCTGAAATTGCAAAATAACTGTGTGCTTAATTCTGTTAACTCTTTGGATTAGTTTGGATGCTTGTATAACATGTGTAAGAATGCAATTTGATGATCCGTGAAATATGTTATAATTGTTTTACTATGGTTTGTGGTAAGATTGTTCGAATAGCTTAGAACTTGCATGTCTTATTCTTTTGAGGCGAAATCCTTGACAACATTCAATAGGAATATGATTTAGGCATTTGTTGGATAGTTTGAGCCTTTCGAGCCTACCATGAAATGATTATCCTTAGTTAACCCTCTTGAGCCTAAACTTGTTTTATTCTTCACCTGTTGAATCGAAATATGTATCCACACTGTTAAATTTTGTCCTCACTATTTTATCAATGATATCATAAGCTATATAATTAGTTTGAGGGAGCAAAATGCATGGTGTGAGTAAAGATAGAAAAAAAACGTGCAAGATTGAGGAAAAAAAATATAAGTTGTAAGATCAATATCACTGAATAAAAAAAAAAATATTGAAAAAAAAACATGATTCAAGAAAAATAATAAAATTCAGTGATGTTGGGAAAAGAAAAAAATCTCAATCTTGGTTAGTTGTGGGAACATTTTGGAAAATTTGAAATTAGAAGAAGCTTGTGGGTTATTTTTGTGCTTATGATATCTTTAGCCAAAAATTGTTTTTCATTTTCCAAATATCTAAGCCATACTTTATAAACCTCAAAAAGCCCTATTGATTCTGAAAGGATGTTGTCAACATTAGTGGAGAGAGGTAAGCATGCAAGCATATGAGTTATTGGGTAGTGGAATGGTTGGAAAGAGTAAAACCATTATAACATTGTTTTGATTGTGAAGTCATCTTGTGTTTGTGCAGTATGTGATAAACTGAGCATCTAAATTAATTGTTAGAGTTGGCGGAATTGAAATTCTAGTTTGAGCAATGGAAGAGAACAGCACATGAGCAGTAGTGTTGTGATTATCTTATAGCGTAGTTAGTAGATTAGTAGTTAGTAGTATTTACTTTTTTATCTTACTCGAGGGCGAGTAAGAATCTAGTTTGGGGGAATTTGTTAGGCCAAAATTAGTCTAAGTTTCGGGTTATATTTTCGGTTAGTTTTCACTCTTTGTTTCTAGTTTTAGGGCTATTTTACGCTTGATTCTTTTGTTTCAGGTCCTTGTGTGTTTAAAGAAAGTATGTACAAGAATTGAGGATGCGTGGTGAAAGAATCGAGAAGAAAAACCAAAGTTTGTGTCGCTGCCTGTTCCAGTCGTGACTGGGAACATGCCAGTCGCGACTGGGAACATGCCAGTCGCGACGGGAACTGGCAGAGAGGATCTCGAAGTTTCAAAGTTTAACCCCGTCGCGACGGGGGCTTTGCCAGTCGCGACGGGGACCCCAGTGACGGGATTTTTGGGCAGTTTCGTAATTTCACGAATTTTAAAGATGAGAATTGGTTTAAATAGTGAGGGTTCGTGAAAATTAGGGATTAAGCAGAATTGGAACCCTAGAAACAAAGGAGGAGGCTAGAGGAGCGGCTTGTGGCGACCCGGATCAATTGCTTCAACTAGTTCTTTCTCTTCTCTTTAATTTTTCTATGTTCTTTTCTATTTCAATGTTAATTATGGATTTGATTATGGATGTTTTGAACTAAACTCCTATTTAGGGAGAATGATGAATGTTGTTTAAGTTTTTCATAGTTAATGATTAATTGCCATTCCTCCATCTTGATTGTGAACACTATTCATATTTGTGTTTAATTTCCATGTGCAAGATTGATCACCTTTTACATGTTTTATGATCTCAATTCGAAATCTGAAAAGTGAGAATTGAGAATGCTAAAATTGGATAGTCTAGGTTTTGATGTGAAACGAAAGTATTTACATAGCCTTTGTGACATTTAGATTATTGCTTAATGCTGATTTCATGTTAGTTTAATTAAGAGATTAATTAGAGAGCATGAGATTTAGAACCTAGAAGATCTGAAAAGAGCTAGGTTAATTCATAATCTGTCATTCACTTCAAGAGAAGGATAGCAATTAGACATTAACATTGGTAACTTAACAACATGATTCGTCTCCCTATTTTCTTATCTTGATTAATCTTCCTTTGTTATTTTTAATTTTCTGAATTGTCTTGTTTAATTCATAAAAAGTATTCTTTTACCAGATAGAATCAATAGTATAATTTAGTAGTAATTAGTCCAATTCCCTGTGGTTCGACCTCACCTGTGTGAGTTTACTACTTGATTGCGTATACTTGCGTAGTGATTAATAATTTTCGCAACAAGTTTTTGGCGCCGTTGCCGGGGAATTGTTTAAAGATTGATATTACATGAAATTATACTAACTTCTACTTTGGTTAATTATTTTTGCTTACTTCTAATCTGTTTCTTTTAGATTAAATTTTGTAATATTATTAAAAAAATTAAATTTTGTTCTAATTTGATTTTTCTTTTTAGTTTTAGTATTAATTTTGTTGTTTCAAATTTTTATCTTTTAATTACGAATTTAGTTTTATTTTTTATTTTTTAATTTTACTAATGTTGTACTTATGAGTTTGACCTGCAAGATAAATCTAGATGCTATATCTTGAGGATTTTGCCCAACAACACAATGAATCATTCTATTCTGCTTGGAGGAGATTTAAAGAGCTTGGAGACAGATGTTATCCCACTTTCTCAAGTGGATGTTTTACGTGGCTCTTTTATAATGGACTTGATGATGAAACAAAAAGTTGGGTGGATTATGGAGCAGAGGTTACTGGAGAGCCTTTGTTAAGGAGAGGCCATGAAGCAATAAATCTGTTGAATGATATGGCAGATTTTGATTATGATTGGCATTGGAATCCATCACTTCAAGGTTGGAGTCATCAATACCCTCCTTATTGTCCAAACTCACCCCAACCAATTGAAGAAGAGGAGGATATACTATCACTTCCAAAAGAGATTAATCGATTGGCGGACATGGTAAAAGCTCTATGTGATAATTTAATGGCGCAGGATTCAGAGAGTTTTAAGGATAATAACTCAAATAATGAAAGTTATGAGAGTTGTTTGAATATAGTAGAAGCACCATCAGATGAATACATAGAAGAGACTGAGCCTAGAATTGAAGAGAAAGAATCCTTTGAAGTGGTTGAAAATTTGGATACATTGGATGCTTGCTCAACAAATGATGAACTCAATTCGGTGAATGAAGAAACATCCATCCTCAATGATGAAATTATTGAAGATCAAATCACAGTCAAGGATGTGGATGGTCATGAGGAAACTGAACAACCAATTGAGAGGTTATTTGAGAAAAGCAAGAAAGAGGTGCCATTGGTGGTAGAAGAATCACTTGTAGTTGTTGATTTGAGGTTGTCAACACCACTATATTATGAACCACCAATGGACCCTTATTTTCCACTAATGCCGCATTCTCCATATTGTATTCTCTTCGAGTTACCAAAGGCTTCTCCCCAAGCACATCATCCAAAGTCTTATGTTGTTGGTGCTGATTTTAGTTCAAACTCATCACTTGCCAAGCTTGAAGGCAAGTATAACAACAATTTTCAAGTTTTCTTGCATGACGCTTACTACGGGCGTCAACCGCTTGTTGATGTGGCGTTCAGGTAAGTCCTTCTCACCTTGAATATTATATCACATTGGGGACAATGTAAATCTTTAGTTTGGGGGGAGGGATTTAAAAAATTTTATTTTCTGCACTTTAATTTTCTGTGTTAGTTTTTTTCTATTTTAGTTAGGAATGGGCAATAAGCTAAAGGATAATTGTGTGCTGCTGTTTAATGTAATGTGCTCTGAAATTGCAAAATAACTGTGTGCTTAATTCTGTTAACTCTTTGGATTAGTTTGGATGCTTGTATAACATGTGTAAGAATGCAATTTGATGATCTGTGAAATATGTTATAATTGTTTTACTATGGTTTGTGGTAAGATTGACTGAATAGCTTAGAACTTGCATGTCTTATTCTTTTGAGGCGAAATCCTTGACAACATTCAATAGGAATATGATTTAGGCATTTGTTGGATAGTTTGAGCCTTTCGAGCCTACCATGAAATGATTATCCTTAGTTAACCCTCTTGAGCCTAAACTTGTTTTATTCTTCACCTGTTGAATCGAAATATGTATCCACACTGTTAAATTTTGTCCTCACTATTTTATCAATGATATCATAAGCTATATAATTAGTTTGAGGGAGCAAAATGCATGGTGTGAGTAAAGATAGAAAAAAAACGTGCAAGATTGAGGAAAAAAAATATAAGTTGTAAGATCAATATCACTGAATAAAAAAAAAAATATTGAAAAAAAAACATGATTCAAGAAAAATAATAAAATTCAGTGATGTTGGGAAAAGAAAAAAAGTCTCAATCTTGGTTAGTTGTGGGAACATTTTGGAAAATTTGAAATTAGAAGAAGCTTGTGGGTTATTTTTGTGCTTATGATATCTTTAGCCAAAAATTGTTTTTCATTTTCCAAATATCTAAGCCATACTTTATAAACCTCAAAAAGCCCTATTGATTCTGAAAGGATGTTGTCAACATTAGTGGAGAGAGGTAAGCATGCAAGCATATGAGTTATTGGGTAGTGGAATGGTTGGAAAGAGTAAAACCATTATAACATTGTTTTGATTGTGAAGTCATCTTGTGTTTGTGCAGTATGTGATAAACTGAGCATCTAAATTAATTGTTAGAGTTGGCGGAATTGAAATTCTAGTTTGAGCAATGGAAGAGAACAGCACATGAGCAGTAGTGTTGTGATTATCTTATAGCGTAGTTAGTAGATTAGTAGTTAGTAGTATTTACTTTTTTATCTTACTCGAGGGCGAGTAAGAATCTAGTTTGGGGGAATTTGTTAGGCCAAAATTAGTCTAAGTTTCGGGTTATATTTTCGGTTAGTTTTCACTCTTTGTTTCTAGTTTTAGGGCTATTTTACGCTTGATTCTTTTGTTTCAGGTCCTTGTGTGTTTAAAGAAAGTATGTACAAGAATTGAGGATGCGTGGTGAAAGAATCGAGAAGAAAAACCAAAGTTTGTGTCAGATTTTGTTCCGGTCGTGGCGGGAACATGCCCGATCGCGGCGGGAACATGCCGGTCGCGGCCGGGAACATGCCGATCGCGACGGAAGCGCGAGAGGATCTCGAAGTTTCAAAGTTTAACCCGTCGCGACGGGGCATGGCCAGTCGCGACGGGGACCCCAGTGACGGGATTTTTGGGCAGTTTCGTAATTTCACGAATTTTAAAGATGAGAATTGGTTTAAATAGTGAGGGTTCGTGAAAATTAGGGATTAAGCAGAATTGGAACCCTAGAAACAAAGGAGGAGGCTAGAAGAGCGGCTTGTGGCGACCCGGATCAATTGCTTCAACTAGTTCTTTCTCTTCTCTTTAATTTTTCTATGTTCTTTTCTATTTCAATGTTAATTATGGATTTGATTATGGATGTTTTGAACTAAACTCCTATTTAGGGAGAATGATGAATGTTGTTTAAGTTTTTCATAGTTAATGATTAATTGCCATTCCTCCATCTTGATTGTGAACACTATTCATATTTGTGTTTAATTTCCATGTGCAAGATTGATCACCTTTTACATGTTTTATGATCTCAATTCGAAATCTGAAAAGTGAGAATTGAGAATGCTAAAATTGGATAGTCTAGGTTTTGATGTGAAACGAAAGTATTTACATAGCCTTTGTGACATTTAGATTATTGCTTAATGCTGATTTCATGTTAGTTTAATTAAGAGATTAATTAGAGAGCATGAGATTTAGAACCTAGAAGATCTGAAAAGAGCTAGGTTAATTCATAATCTGTCATTCACTTCAAGAGAAGGATAGCAATTAGACATTAACATTGGTAACTTAACAACATGATTCGTCTCCCTATTTTCTTATCTTGATTAATCTTCCTTTGTTATTTTTAATTTTCTGAATTGTCTTGTTTAATTCATAAAAAGTATTCTTTTACCAGATAGAATCAATAGTATAATTTAGTAGTAATTAGTCTAATTCCCTGTGGTTCGACCTCACCTGTGTGAGTTTACTACTTGATTGCGTATACTTGCGTAGTGATTACAAAATTAAGCAACATGAAGACCCCAAAAAAACCATCATAATGGGAAGGAATCTACTTCCGTCCATAAGAGAAAACATTGTGAGTACAGTAAAAAAGAACTAGGATGTGCTGGGATGGAGCCATTCTAACATGAATGGAATTGACTGTAACACCATTTGTCGTTCTTTGAACATTCGAGAGGATACAACACCAATCTTCCTTGAAGTGGATCCCAAAAGAGATCCTGACCTCTTCTGTCAGTTCTCTGATTGAACCGTCTCATTAGATCGTTGGCCTCCCAGTTGCGGCGATCTAATTCTGCCTGGTGAGATCAAATGATGTAGTCCTGGTCATCCATCCATCTTAGGAATTCGCATCTCTACTGAATGAATACATCACAATCAGCAGTGTGTGGTTCTTCAATTAGGCTTGCCTGGCCTACAACTTCCTTGAGTCTGGCCAACTCAAGGTCTTTTCCTAGGTCCAGATGAGGCTTTCCAATTGCTAGCTCGCCCACTCTCGAGCCTATTTCTCCAGTGTAGAACTGGATTTAAGGTCCAGTTGTTGTTCCAGGAGGCTGTCGCCCCTAGGTCCTTCCTTCAGTGGGCGCCAATGGTGGATCTACTATTGGAGGCAAGGGCGTGCCAATTGGATCCATCGAGATAGTCACGTCAGGCTGGCCAGGTGTGGTGGCCAGACTTATTGCGTTTGTTGTGGTGATGGGAATCACCACCTCTGCGGTATTCATGAGGATCCTAGTTGTGCTGGAACCCAAGTGTCTGGATCTGCAATCTGCGGGTCTTGAGGGAGACTCAAAGATGCAGATGGTACGACATGGGTTCTTCTTGTGTTCACCATGGCGTTTGATCAGATCACGATATCCACGCTCTCAATGAAAGCACCAAATTGTTGACCTTGAAAAGTGATCAACCGACAACAGGGTCGATAGATCTAATGCTTGCCACATGTGTGCACAAATAAGAGTAAGAAATAATAAACAACGGGATTCGTTATAGAGGTTCAGCTCCCTTGTGATAGCGGGTAATGACCTACTCCCCTTTTAGTTCTATTAATTCCGAGGGAATCACTATCCAGATCGCTATAGGTGGGATCTGCTATAGTGCCCTTTGGATTACAATGTATGGATTGATGCCTGGCAAACTCAAGTGTTGGACAACCAAGAGTGTTGTACTACTATGCTTGGGCGTGTGAGAGAGTGACGAAGAGAGAGAGAGAGAGTCTGACACTTAGAGAATATGAGATTTCTAGCTTAGAGGAGGCTTAGGCAACTTAGGTTTTTCAGCTAGAGGTTAAGGCATTTATATAGGAGACCTAAATCATAGGTTTACAACTTAAATCCCTTGAAAATAGAATAGTTAGCTAGATATTTACATAAGACCAAAATACCCCTAGATTCTTGATACTTCTGAGCCTGTCTGTTGGGCTTTTGGGCCCTAATTCGCAGCCCACTTATGATGCCCACGTGTAGGTGTGTCCTGTAGGACCCACTAAGCAATCCTTGGCCGGCCATGAAACTGTTTTCTGGCCTTGCCGCCATAGGATCGGCCAGGGATGGCTGGCCAGCTCCCGAGAGCGAGTTGGATTGTCACTTGATCCCCATTTAAGTGCTGGGGTCTTCATTGGTTCGGATGCTGTCTTGGCCTTCCATTTAGTGAGTTGTACTACCACGTGGCACAGGTTCTATCCACGTAAGCTTGCCACGTCATGATGACAAAAATTTGGATAACACATATGATCGTCAAATACCTCAAAAAGATGATGTGGTATTACATAATTTTCCGTGTAAAAAAGGGTTCCAAAATAATTTTGTCCTAAGACCCACCCCTCTCAAACGGAGCATACTATTTTTTATTTGAATTTTTGGTAGCTGTGCTCCCAACTATCGTGTCACTTGTATTTAATCCTCCAAGCTTAAATTTTAGCGGCAAAATCCTCCAAACTACTTTGATCAATTGACATTATAGATTGTTTATGTATACACTCTTGTACGCATGACACATTTAATTAGTATACCTAATATTATTATTTAAACATTATTTTTAAAATTTATTTTGAAATTAAATAAATATTTAAAAAATAAAAATATTATAAATTTTAAAATAATTTTTATAATTTTTAAGTAAATGTGACACATGTATAAAAGTGTATACATAAGTTGTCTATATTGGCAGTTAAATGTAGAAAAAAGATGAAAGCTGCTAATAGTTCATTAATTTGAAAGATTTTATAGTCAAAATATAAGTTTAGAAGATTAAATACAAATTAATTGATAGTTAAAAGAGTGTAGCCAAAAACAACTCATTTTATTTCATTAAGAAAAGAAATATATTTATGCAAATAGTAGAAAGTATAAACATGAACCATTTTTCCAGCAAAATACTAAAAAAAGGAAAAATGAATTTACATAAAATCACGTGAGTGTGGATCACACAATGATATTGAGCTCAGTGGGTGGGTTAAAAAGATTTTGAGGTTGCTATAATTCGAAACTCATAATATTTTAGTTATCAAACATCACACAGTACAACCAGAGACGTGGTCACTCTAATGGCCTTTCATCGAAGTAACCATATCCACATCACATTCACATACCACTCTTTCCTTTTAAGCCAACGAAACCAAAACACACTCATTTATTAATTAGAAAGAAAGAAAGAAATCATCTTCTTCAATTCTCCATCTTCTTCCTCCCTTCCCCCCAAATTAAATTGAGAGAATTATACCTACAAGAAGTGGTATTTGTTAGTTACTAACTACAAATATTATTCAGTGTAAATCTCAATGGCTCAAACCATGTTACTAAGCTCTACATCTGTCTCTAACTGTCATGTGGTTGATCTAAAGAGAGACCCTTTACTTCAAATCCGAGTTCAGAGACTCAAAGTTAACATATTCTCTCAAACTCTCACTTACAATCCACTCACCTCTTCTTCCAACTCTCCCGCAATTTCCACTGTTTTTGCTCTCTTCAAATCAAAGACCAAAGCCCCTGCCAAGAAGGTAATAACTGAATTCTAGATATTAAGTTCCTTTTCTTTTATTATAAACAAAAATAAATAAATAAATACTTCTTAGTAGTAGGAACTTATTGATTTGGTTTTTGAATAGGTTGTGAAGCCGAAGCCAAAGGTTGAAGATGGTTTGTTTGGAACCTCAGGGGGTATTGGTTTTACAAAGCAGAATGAGCTGTTTGTTGGTCGTGTTGCTATGATTGGATTCGCGGTGAGTATAGAAATTTCACTACTGTGTCTCACTCACACTAACACAAAAAAAAAAAGGATAATATATAATGAAGTTTGTTTGTTTGTATGTATAGGCATCGATATTGGGAGAAGCAATAACTGGAAAAGGAATTTTATCACAACTAAACCTGGAAACTGGAATTCCCATTTATGAAGCTGAACCACTTCTTCTCTTCTTCATCCTCTTCACCCTGCTCGGAGCCATTGGAGCTTTGGGTGACCGTGGTCAATTCATCGACGACCCTCCCACCGGAATCGAAGGCGCTGTCATTCCTCCAGGCAAAAGCCTCAGAGCTGCCTTGGGACTTAAGGAAGGAGGTACTACTTTACCACTTGACTATGTTTAATTTAACACGTAGCAATGTACTAGTGATGCCTAGCACCCTTAAGACGTGTCGCTTTGCGATTAGCTAGCGATACTTTCTAAAAGTTATTATGTTAAACTATATTGAACCCAATAATTAATAAGACCAATACAGTATTTGCACCACTAGTGCCTTTTCATTTCTCTTTAACAAGCCTATGTTAAATAATAAAAAAAGAAAAATCATTTATTTATTTATAAAGAGCATTGGTAACAACTGTTTCTTATTGTTTATTAAATAGAAAAGATGTAAGAAAGATATAATACCTCAGTCTTGTATTGTGGTGTTAGTATTTTAAGTGGCTTTAGCAATTCTCATTTATAAATGAAAACAAAATGTGGTTGTGTACAGGTCCCCTGTTTGGATTTACAAAAGCTAACGAGCTTTTCGTGGGAAGATTGGCTCAACTGGGATTTGCATTCTCTCTAATCGGTGAAATCATAACTGGGAAGGGAGCATTGGCACAGCTAAACATTGAGACTGGAGTTCCTATCAATGAAATTGAGCCTCTAGTGTTGTTCAACGTTCTCTTCTTTTTCATTGCAGCAGTCAACCCCGGGACTGGTAAATTTGTCACCGATGTCGATGAAGAAGACTAAGATGCTTCCTGCCTACCTACCTCACCCTCTCTTTTTCTATATTTCTCTTTATTAAAAAAAAACCATCTTCATTAATTAATGTAATATCTTCAGAAATTTAGTAGTTTTATTTCTCATGTCTTTTCTTTTCTGTTGCATTTTTTTTTCTTTTTGGCTTAATATTGATCACTCATTTAAAACATCAGATAAGAGACCAATACCAGTGGTCTACAAATGAAGAATCTGAAATGAATATTTTATTCCAATACTAGTATCAAAGATACAAAAGAAAACAAGTTGAAAACTGAAAACATATAGGTGGCGTTTAAGCAATTTTCATTCTATTCTTTTGTTTGGTTTCATATTAAAGTGTTGGAATGACTATTCTATATTGAAATAGAAGTAAAGATCATCCCAATGTATGATTAGAAAAAATTTAAAATTTTTCTTATGAATTTTTTTTTATGTATTTAAAATTTTATTCCATTCAATTTATTTTCGTATTCTCATATTCTTATATTTTTATTCCTTTCAAACAAATATGCATGGCTTAAATACTAGAGCGCAATATGTAACAGATACAATCAAGAATAGGATTTGTGTGCTTTTCGCACAAATGGAGAGAATATACTTATGTCAATTCCATACTAATTAATGATTTTAATATGTCATCGTTACTGCTTCTTGGCTAGATACATACAGCTACAACTCTTTTGTATGTACTTATGTTTTGTAAGAAGTACAAAAACTATGAAAAGGTTTGAAAGAAAGGGAAACTGCTCTTCTCGAGTATACAATTGCTAGAAATGTAATTTTCTAGCACATGCTCATTTTGTAGCTGTGGTGACAGTGTCTTGTGACTCTGTAATTGGTTCTTTGTTCATTTTGAGCTTCACACTTCTCAAATGACTTATTGCGACGACAAATATTCTCGTTGCAATAAACTAAAAAGTTGTCATAATAGGCTTGTTCTTAATAGAGCTATTTTGGCGACAATATTTGTCGTTACAATAGACTAAAGAAATTGTTATAATACGTTCTTATTTATAGTTAACTAATGCAAGTTGCAACGACAATTTTGTCGTCGCAATCGAATATTGTCTATTGTGACAACTTTTTGACCTTGTAACAATAATTTAGTCGTCATATTAAGTTTTTATTCTGAAGGGAAGACCAACTAAATCTTCACCGATGCAGTTGTCACCTCCCCTAATAGTCACTGAGGATCAGCTGCGCATAAAAGACAAGGGGAGGTGAGCAACCTGACAAAGCAACAAGGTTTAGACAAGGCTCTAGTGAACCGTACCCAAGGGTACTTGACTGACAATTTCATCGTACAAGGTTGGGTATCAGCAAAGTACAGTCTCAAGTGTTACAACTTGGACAGATGTTGAGTCTTAACTTGAGCATTCGACTACACAATTTCTAAGGGAACCACGTATGAGACTAAGGTTGTATATGCCCACAAGGCCATGATAGGATTCTTGCCGAGGTTAAAAGAGGACAAAAAACTGGCCACCCGCTTGGGACCAAGGCCTAGGCTAGCCAGGGTCCCATGACCCAACCAAGAATCGGTTAGGGCCACCAGACCCAGGTATGAACCGCCCAGCCTTCTAGGCCCATGAAAAAAACCCCAAGGTCGGCCAGGTCTTAAACAAGACCCCTAGGGTCGCCCAGTGTTAGTTTTGGATCAAAATATTTGTTTTTCAAAACTTGAACGTGTTCTTCGTGACTCAAGGAGTCAAGAATCACAACGAAGGCTAAAATTAAATCTTTTACATCATGAAATCACACATTATGAACTATCATGTGGATCAAAATACCAAAAAGACTACAATCTAACATGAGAATCAAAGAATGTTAAAGGCTTGGAAAAGTTTGAATACAACAATGGCAAATCAAAATAAACAAGAGAGAACAGGATTTGAAAGCTTACCCACTAGTAAAGACCTTCAAGAAAGAAAGTAGAAAGCTTGGAACGTCAAAACAAAGCAAGAATCCCGGGTTTTAGAGGAGTTGGATGCGTCGACCTCAATGGGAAGTGAAGAGCTTTCTTTGGTTTACTTTTTTGAAGAGAGAGAATGAGAAGGAGTTACACCAACTAAGCTTATATAGCTTTTGGTGGGTCCCTCTCTCATTTACCATGCAACATGCAAAAATATTATCAGTTTTCTCCTAAGGAATGTGATCAGATAAGCAAGAGCAAATATTTCAAGACTGAATATATTGCAAGATCGGCCTAGTTTAGGCTCCGTCAGTCCAAACTAAACTTGGAAAGTCCTTATCCGTACAGACGTCCCTACAGAGACTTGAAGGGTAAATGTTATCTCAATTTTTACACACATGATGTGGCATGTCCAAGTGGGCAAGGTTAATGACACGTGGAGTACAACTTGTCAACAAGAAGGCCAAGTCATCTTACACAACATATTAATTGACAGGAAGTCCAAAACTTAAGCAAGACAAAGAGACAATAAATTGGCCACCTTAAGAGGTCTAGCCAGACCCCCCTGGCCGGTCCTATGGCCAGCATAAGCCAGCCAGCCTCTAGCAAAGGAAGGGCCGACCAGCCTATATCCTGGCAGGCACTTGGTCGGCCAGCTTGCACCCTGGCAGGCACTTGGTATGCAACCTCGACCCTGGCAAGCACTTGATGTGCAACTTGCATTTGAGACAGCAATCCAAGTTGTGAATTGGGCTTCAACAACCCACAAAAATAGGAGATAAATATCAACTATTTACCTATTCTTGGGGGTCAATTAACCTATTTATTATTTATTATTTTATCATGTAAAAAAATATGTTATATTTTCTATTTTTAGGGATATTAGGTTATTATTCGCTTGTAAGCTCTCCTATATAAAGAGCATCAACCTAAACCTAATTTGCCTAAGTCTCAAGCACCCTAAAGCTCTTAAGCTCCAAGTCTAAAACCCTCTCTCTCTCTCTCTCTCTCTCTCTCTCTCTCTCTCTCTCTCTCTCTCTCTCTCTCTCTCTCTCTCTCTCTCTCTCTCTCTCTCTCTCTCTCTCTCTCTTCTACACGTCCTAGGCATTGTAGAAGAGACTAACTTTCTTTCATCTCTCTCACTTGAGATTTGCCTATTGATTCTCATTATAGTAATCTTAAGAGAGCCACTTCAGAATCCACAACACTTGTGATCTGAGTGATATTCTTTGTGGTATTAATACAACTAAAAGAAAAGTAAGACATATAATTTCACCTACACTAAAAAATATAGGGGTGAGACCCATGAAATTAATTAAAATATTTTTGATTAAATATAAGTACAAAGGGTAATAAACTTTACATGTTTGGTGTTTAATTTGTATTTCACTATTTTTTTTTTTGTTAGATTGTATTTCTCATTTTTTTTTTAAGTAAGAATATGCTATACATCATGAAAATCTATCATGAATGATATGCTGATATATTGATGACAATATATAAAAATATGTAGCATTTTGTTACCAAATTATGCTTCTACAAATAAATATGTCCATTTATTGATCCATTATTTTCTATTTCAATATAATCATATAAGCATAATTTCTAGGTCTTACTCTTATTGTTCTCAATGCTAATCAATGTGGATATATAATGAAAGATAAATAGTTTTTTTTTTAAAAAAAAAATAAAATAAAATCACAACAGGTATTTGAGACCATTGAATTTATTGTTTTTGGTTAGTTACTTTTTTTTAAAAAAAAAAAAAAAATTCTAATTTCCAGAAATGGTTATTCTGAATGCTAAGGCACGTGGTTAATTTGAAAGAAAAAAGTAGTTAGCCATGTATTGAAAAATAAGAAAAAAAAATATTTCTCTCTCTTAAACGTCGACTGAAAAATCCAGTAAACGTAAAGCAGAGCACACCGTTGGATTACGGTATTCTCTCTTGAAGCATGCCTCATGTGTGATATTTTCACTCTGTGTATCTATATATACATGAGAGTACCCTCTTTACATTTCACATTTGAGTATTTCTAGAAAAAGTTAATAGAAATTAAAGATGATGAGGCATATTTTAGCTGGAAAGATGCAAGCACCACGCCGGACGAACGCAGCTCCACCCAGGAATGCCGATGCTGCAAATGTTTACACTGACCCAATCTTACAGTGAATTTCATGGCCAATCTAAACACAGTAGCTTCACAAACGTTACTATATGAATCCGGAGGTTCAATACCTAATATGCCAGAAATTCTCAGATAGAGAGATCTGAAAAACAGAGCATAGTTAAAAATATCGGGGGTCACAGTAAAATAGTATTGCTGGATGGGATGATTTTCGTAGTATATGGAAATATTTCTAAAATATTCCACATGATCACGTTCTTGGAACACAGCAAAGTTGAATACTGTAGTGAAGGATGAATATGTAAACAAACGGGGATCTATTGATACGAGTTTACCATCTGTTTTTTGGTGGAAGTACTTGACCACATGCTTGGGCCATGGTGAAAGGATATTGGCATCCATGTTCTCCCAAGATATTGGAGTTAATCTGTACAATTGTATATAAAACATCAGAAGTTTTGAAGCAAAGCCATTGTATCCTGTGAACCAGTGAATCAGATCCGTGCTAATCTCACCGATTCTCTGGAGATTACCATTTTGGAGCCTTACAAATACGGGTCTCGGCACTGGAGAGTTCTCTACTCCTCCTTGTCCTCCTCTTCTTCTTCTTCTTCTTCTTCTTCTTCCTCCTCGAGCTCTTTCCTGCTTCTCTTTCTCTATGTCTATTAGTATCTCTTTCAATTCGACATGAGAAACATCTGCCTCTCCCGAGAAAAATGATGCTATATCCTACAAAAATTAATAGAATATTAAAGTTTGTCTGAACAATTTTTATTAGTTTATTAGTAAAAATATTGGTGAGAGCATATTAATATTTACCTCAAGTAAGATTGGGTCAGTGTAAACATTTGCAGCATCGGCATTCCTGGGTGGAGCTGCGTTCGTCCGGCGTGGTGCTTGCATCTTTCCAGCTAAAATATGCCTCATCATCTTTAATTTCTATTAACTTTTTCTAGAGATACTCAAATGTGAAATGTAAAGAGGGTACTCTCATGTATATATAGATACACAGAGTGAAAATATCACACATGAGGCGTGCTTCAAGAGAGAGAATACCGTAATCCACCGGTGTGCTCTGCTTTACGTTTAGTGGATTTTTCAGTCGACGTTTAAGAGAGAGAAACATTTTTTTTTTCTTATTTTTCAATACGTGGCTAACTACTTTTATCTTTCAAATTAACCACGTGCCTTAGCATTCAGAATAACCATTTCTGGAAATTAGGAATTTTTTTTTTTTTAAAAAAAAAGTAACTAACCAAAAACAATAAATTCAATGGTCTCAAATACCTGTTGTGATTTTATTTTATTTTATTATTTTTTTTTTAAAAAAAAAACTATTTATCTTTCATTATATATCCACATTGATTAGCATTGAGAACAATAAGAGTAAGACCTATAAATTATGCTTATATGATTATATTGAAACAAAAAATAATGAATCAATGAATGGACATATTTATTTGTAGAAGCATAATTTGGTGACAAAATGCTACATATTTTTATATATTGTCATCAATAATATATCAGCATATCATTCATGATAGATTTTCATGATGTATAGCATATTCTTACTTAAAAAAAAATTGAGAAATACAATCTAACAAAAAAAAAATAGTGAAATGCAAATTAAACACCAAACATGTAAAGTTTATTACCCTTTGTACTTATATTTAATCAAACATATATATTTTAATTAATTTCATGGGTCTCACCCCTATATTTTTAGTGTAGGTAAAATTACCATATCACTTAATAATGGGTCTCACCCCGTATTAGGGGAAAAGGGCATAACTGTTTTCTCAGTGTTAAGGAGTTGTCCTGAAGCACGATGGTACACATATAATACACGGCTGATTGCCAGACAAGAAGACTCATTAGCTTCACAAAATAACAAACTATCATCGGCGAATAACAGATGAGAAACTAAAGGAGCACCCCTGGAGATAGATAAACCGAATAAATTCCCCAAACGTTCTTCTAGTTGCAATAAAGCTGACAAACCCTCTGAACATATCAGAAAAAGATAAGGCGATAATGGATCACCTTGGTGCAAACCTCTCATTGGTGTAACCGAGCCTCTAGTAGCTCCGTTAATATTAAAAGAGAGGGATGATGAGGTAACACAACGCATAATAAGCGCCACCCAAGTCTCATGAAAACCCTTTTTAAGCATATCCGCTTTAAGAAAAAACCATTCCACCCTATCAAAAGCCTTACTCATGTCAAGCTTTAAAGCAGCATAACTTCTCCTCCCTCATTTTTTTATTTTTGAGACAATGTACAAGTTCAAAAGCAAGGAGAACGTTGTCAGTAATAAGCCTTCTTGGAAGAAATGCACTCTGATTTTGAGATATAGCAGCAGGTAGAACTTTTTTAAACCAGTTCCCAATGGCCTTAGAGACAATTTTGTAGAGAACTGGGCATAAACTTATTAGATGATAATCACTTATCTGGCGGGGCTGATCCACTTTTGGAATGAGAGTAATTAAAGCTGAGTTTATATCCTTCATATCCGCACCTTCATTTAAAAACTGAAGCACACATGTGGAAACTAAAGGACCAACAACATCCCAATGTCGCTGAAAAAACATGGCAGACATACCGTCGATGGCCGGAGATTTGTCGGGAGCCACCGAGAAAAGAGCATCATCAACTTCAGATTGAGTGAAATTCTGGGTTAGAAACAAATTCATTTCATCTGTAATGGTAGAAGAAATAGCAGATAACGTAATGCCAAGAGCTTCTTGATCAACCCCTGCTGTTGTGAACAGATTAGAGAAATAGGAAGCAGCTTCAGTGGCAAATTCAACTTCCAAATGAAGAACACTACCATCTCTAGAAAGAAGTGATTTGATCTTGTTGCTGTTGTTTCTAGCCTTTGCTCTGGAATGGAAAAATTTAGTGTTTGAATCACCACTTTTCAGCCAATCTACTCTAGCTCTTTGTTGCCAATACAACTCCTCTTTTTCCAATAAATCATCTAAAATCTTTTCAGCATCAATAACTTGGGTCGTATGAGCAGGGGAGTTAGTCATACTGTTATGAAAAGAGGCAGCTTTAGCTTGGGCATTATTAATATCCTTTTTCATTTGACCATATTTGCTTTGATGCCAGTTTTGAAGGGCATATGCACATGATGAAATATTCTGCAACAAATTGTCTAATGCACCAGTGGACAGAAATTGAGACCAATTTTTCAAGATAACATCACGACATTCAGGGTCCTTTAACCAAAACTGCTCAAAACGAAATCTGTGGTGAGATATTGTAGCCGACCGAACCTGATTTAGAGGAGAAACCATGAATTCAATCGCTCTATGATCAGAAGTGAAATAATCAAGGTGCTGAATATGATTCTCACTAAAAAAACTCCTTCCATTTAGCATTAATAAAACCTCTGTCAAGCCTTTCTTTAACAAGAACTCCCTAAAAATTCCTATTAGTCCAAGTGAACTTATCACCAAAAAAAGCCAAGGGAACCAGATTACAAACACCAACAGTTTGCCTAAAGTCATCCATTAAAGCCTCTCTTCGCAAAGGACCCTCTTCCTTATCATCATTAGATAAAAGTTCATTAAAATCTCCCATTAGTAACCAAGGATCTGAAGTGGAAGTGGGAGCAAAGCCTTTTAAAAGGTTCCAAGTGTGAGTTCTTTGATGAGTTTCAGGAGAGCCATAAAAAGCAGTAAAATGAAACCGGGGACCACGATCATACGAAACAAAAACATCAAAATTATTCATTGAAAAAGAATTCAGTGTTACATCAATGTCATCCTTCCATAACAACAATAAACCCCCTTTCAAACCATGCCTAGAGACTTCTAAACCATTGCTAAACTTAAGAGAGGAACGAACCCGGTTGATAGAATTACAAGCAAGTTTTGATTCCATAATAAAAAGTAAATGAGGGCGCTGCTTATTAACAAGTAGTTTGAGATGTTTGAATGCCGAAGGATTGCCCAATCCCCTCGCATTTCAACTAATAATCTTCATGGCGCCATGCGGGGCTGCTGTCCCGCAACCTCCGTTGAAAAAATTGAATTCTCCTCATCAGAATCCGACTGTGATTCAGAAACTTGTAGATTTTTGAACTCAGATAAACCTTTACTGTTACCAGTATTATTGCGACACCTTTTCAACACACTTCGAAAATTTCCAGGATCAACCTGCATTTTGAAGGTCTTGCTGGATGTATTTCCATGTTGAGCAACTTCCTCAATCAAAATAGCTTTGCCTTGGTCTTTTACAGAGGTAGTTGTGGCATCACAGAAAATAGGATTGAACCCTTTACTAGGAGGAGGGATTGGTATATTTGGTGGAGGATAGGTGGCAAAGATATTGGTCGTCACAGAGGGATTGGATAGGCTAGATAGTGAAGTTGAATATGCATTAATACAATCAGTGGTAGAGGTGAGCATAGTTGAAGAAAGACTTTGGAAAAAAGTGGGAAAAGGTGAGGGAAGTTCAGGGATTGCCTCTGTTTGGTGAAGGGAGTGATTGCTAGATTCAGCATCTGTGAGAGGCGAAGGGTGTGGTGGTAAATTGATCATACGAGTTTGATAATGGTTAGTGATTGGGATAGCTGAGGCAATTGATTTTCAGGCAAGTCTAGTAATAAAAGGATACACATTAGCCTTAGAAAAATCACTCCGATAACGATCATAACCTGAATTGGGTAGTTTATCTCCCATCATGGAAGGACCGAATGGAAGATCTGGATCAATCCCAGAATCCACAAGCTCCATGAAAAAATGACACTTCTCAAAAGGGTGGCCGATTCTTCCACAATGAAAACAAAAAATGGGAAGGTTCTCATGCCGAAATTCCAACCAATGCTCATCCTAAACTTTTGGAAGAGTGACAAGCTTGCCCCTCATAAGAGGGTGAGAAATATCAATCAAAACCCGAATTCTGTTGAAAGACCCCCATCCTTCATGCACAGAATCCTCGTAGACATCAACATAGTCACCAATCCATTCCCCAACCTTCATGGCCAAAGCTCTTGACTTACTAAGAAAAGGGAGACGGTGAACCTGGACCCAGAACTGAGCTTTCGAGAAATCATCCTTAGAGACATTATGTAACTGTTTTGGGGAGTGTAGTAATATAAGCTTATTGAAATAATGCCAAGGTTCCCCATTCAAAATCCTAATTTTGTCACCTGCACAACCAATTGTTAGTAAGAATAAATCGGAATGCATTTCAGATACCTCAACTGGGAAGCGGCACTTGTTGCTCCAGAAATCACCCATTTTCTTGATGAAAGTTTTAGGGTTTAGAGCATTTGACAGACAACGAGCAACAAGGAAGTGTTTAGGGGTATGTTTCCAGGGGAAAGGTCAGTATCAGTGAAGGAATGGACTGCTCGTTCCTTTTCAGACAACACCATACGAGAATCCATATCTTGAAGAATGAATCCATAAAAGAAAAAGAAGAAGAGTAATCGAATAAAAACCGAAGGTACAGAGCAAAGATGCTATACAGAGATTCATATATAGCATTAGAAACCTGGGCAAACTGGTTGAGGGGAGTGCCATCATGGGGCACAACGCCTTGGAAGGCAGGTTGAGGGGATGAACTCAGAGCCATGACTGGGAACCGCCGGAGAAGAGTGGAAAAAACTACTAAAAAAGTGGTAACCGCACCAGAGCAAAAACAGAGAAAAACTAAACCCCACTCGGGCACTTTTTTTATTTAAAATTTATTTAATTGTTTTAACCCAAGACAAGAATTGAAGTTTAGAGAATTCTACCCAAAAAAAAAATTATTAGTAGGAATTGATCGTGACAAATTCAAAAATTTAGAAAATTTAGCCGCAATTTATTTTTATTTTTTAAGAAAAAATAAATTTTATAATTTGAAAACTTGTACTTAAGTATAAAATTAAACAGTATTTATATGGGAATTTTTTTTTAAAAAAAAAAAAAAAACAAAAGGGAACTTACCATTCACTCACCGAAGTCGGCAAGAAAAATAACAAAATAAAATAAATGCCTATATTTTGGCCACGGTTCTCTTCTCATTCAATATCAATACATTGATTATTATTCCCTCTCCTATGCTGCTGTGCTTCACTGCATCTTCCTTCTTCTCTCCAAATTTTAGTGTTTTCTTCTCCCCAAAACTGTGTCCTTTTTTGATTCTCTCACAAACTTAGCCATCTTCCTTAAAGCTTTCTTCTTCTCTAACACAGTTCGATTGAACAATTTTTCTTTTAAGTTCTCGTCACCTCCGCCGCTGCCGCCCTTTAATGGAACGTTTGACCTTTAATAATGATGGGTTTCAGAATGGAGTTCATCGCCCTTCATTGTCGTATTCTTCTTCTCAGAGAGACGTTAGCTACAGGTCCAATCTCTCTTTCGGCCCCTGATTTTTATTTATTTTTTTATCATCTGGGTCTAGTTTATTTTCAATCTAACTTTTATTGATTGACAAACTGTTGATTCAAGGGATTTTTAGTTTCTTTCAGTATAAATTCATTGTTTATTCTTTCCTTGGTGTGAGTGATGTTTTTTTACTTGTTCACCCATGTATGTTTTATGTTAATAATAATAATAATAAATACTCGTAGATTATTGGTTTAATTTATAAATATAATGAGACTAAGTAATACCAGTTTCACCAACAAAGAAATGAAAAAAGGCAATCATATAATAGAAGCAACAAAAACATGGCTCAGTATACTGTGGCTTTTAATATATGAATCATTTAAGGAATTGCATATGGAACCCGAATCACTGAGCAATTCTGTAGAGAACAAACCTTTATATATCTTTAATTGTTCTAATTTCATTTGAAATCGATCCTCTTTTAGTTGCTTTAGCATCAATTAAATACTCTTTTGTATATAAATACTGGTATATATAGCATTCATCAACCATCATGGTTTCTGAAAGCTTCAAAACTTGGTAATTCCGTAGCTTATCATAACTTAACTCCCACTGCGGTTGAACACTGAAAATTTTAAAAATAAAAAAATTATTTTCACTTTGTAAGTACCACTTGCTGAGAATAAATGGAGTTCAGATATGAAACATAAAACTGTTGATTCAAACATGTTATGACATCTGGTGTGCCTTTAGTTATCAAACAGGGGTTGCCAATCCATTTGTTATCTTTGATCCTATTAAAAAAGAAACTATATTATGTTTCTGATAGAATAAAAGATATTATTGGATTTTCTGGACATGTATTTGTTTGCCTTGGAAATTAAAGTTGGCTTTGTATTATCAAATACTATTGCAGTATTTCTCTTTTTTAAAATCCTTTTACAGCCACTTTGAATCAAGTGCTCAATCGTATCGTTTATCAAAAAAAAAAGAGGGACAATAGGCCTCTGCTTACTCTATAATTGTAGGTTTGCTGGTTGTCTTTTTCTTTATTCTTTTCTGGGTACCTTTCAGCTTTTGTTAGATGAAGTGCTCTTCATTTCATTGTTGTGGTTAAGTTCCATATACAGCTGGATTGTTGGGAAAGCTCATTGATGATTAATGATGAATTTGATTCCCACAACATTAAATGATCGGTTTGTGCTATGCTATGTTTGTCATTATGGAAAAGGGTTGGAAAATAAAGAATTTTTCTAGGTTCTTATAATCCTTTTAAAGGATTTTCTTTTGAACTTTCCTTGAGATTTTGTATAGCATTGTTTAACCAATATAATATTGTAGAACTTGATGTGTTAAATGTCTTACTTCCTGTACTTGTAACACCTTGTTCTAATAACATGGTAGACTGAGTTACAAATGTGAAAGTTCAACCAAAATCCAATTCTACTCTTACAATAAAGAGTGATGAGGTTTCTGACAGTTTTCAAACAATTAATTATGTTTTTCATGAAATTTGTTATATTTTGGTTTTTGGATCGACATATGAATTAAGTATACTAAAATATTTCTTGTTTTTATCTTCCCACAGTTGCGGCTCATGTGGTTATGGCCTAAACCTAAGCTCCTCCAACCGGAACATCTCAACAGTTGGTTCAAAATATGGGAAGTCTATAAAGCGGGGGATCATATCGTTCCTATCCATTGACGATAGCAGATTCTCTCAGGTTGACGAGATTCAGTGCGTACCTCATTTCTCCAAGAATTCGTGGGGTTTGTTCCGTCGAAGAATCAAGCTTCATTGTCGCAAATGCAATAAATATATTGGAGTAGCATATGATGATTATACATCTTCTCAATCTGGTGCTTCAGATGTTACTGGTTCATCTTCAGGCCATGGTCATGAAGTTTCAAAACGGAGAAAGTATGATATTCGAATCCGTGCTTTACAACCTTTATCCTCTGAAGAGTCTGCTTTGTAGCTTATCAAATTGGGACAAGCTTGTTTTTGTTTTCTGTTTTTTTGGGTGTTGGGTAACGAGGCAGCCACTATGATCAACAAGGAGGTATCCAATTGCATTTCAACAAAAATAAACATAAAATCAAATCAAACTTATTTGCATCTGAGACTTTATAAAAGCTTTCTCTCCCCATTTTGTTGTTTGTTCTTCTTTCGCCCCTGTGGATGTATTTAGAAAATTATTTGTACATAACAGCAATATATGTATCCAAAAGACATTGATGAAGAAACTAGTTTTTTAGTGCTTTTCCTAGTGATTTTTCTGGCAACAATGTCAATTCTGATAGTTTTTTAGAGTGTTGTCGGTGCCGAAAAAATTATCGGAGTAGCTGTCGATGTCGAAAAAATTACTGGAATTACGTCAGAAAAGTCGTCGGAATTGACATTATTATATCTGGCATTTACCTAAAATTTAGGTGATGGAAGAAGAACAAAAATTCTCTGTCCCAAATTCCCTCACACTGTCCCCCAATGAAAATTTGATGGCTGTTTATTTTTCTTTTTATTAACGTTTATGTATAGCATCTGTTAGTTTCAATCTGTTAATTGTTTTGGGTTATGGATTCTTTCAAAAAAAAAATCATTTTTTAACAAAAATATTAGATTTTAAGTAAAAATTTACAATTTTATTGTCACACAGAATTTTTTACAAAAATATTGATTTTTTATAAAACAACCGTAAAACTACAAAATAGAACAATTAAAACAACAGTGGAACAACTAAAAAATAATCTGGAACAATTTTGAAAGCTTAACACAATACACAGTATAAAATTTATACATTATTTTTGAAAAATAATATAATATTTTTTGAAAAAATTCATAAAAAAGTAAAAAAAAAAAGGTTAAAATATCAGTATGTGGTTTAAAAATAAAAAAAAAAATAATTAATAATATTAATAATCTAGGAAAGTAATAATTCAATAATTATTATCATATTGGATAGAAATATTTTATATTTATTTATATAAAAGAGAGTCTTTTTTTTTGACGAAGTGATTAGAATCAATCATGAATTTACGACGCAGATATCCGTAACTGGCGCTAGAACCTCCTCGAACCAGGATAGTTCATTGTCTAACCGCAGAGCAAGTTTTGTCAAACTATGAGCCGCTAAATTCTTAGAGCGAGCATGTCCACGAAAATTTAGACAATAAAGCTATAACATCTTCAAACAATACTCCTAGCTTATTTAATTTCATTGCCCTCATCCTGAAATGTATTTCCACCGTTAGTTTCAAACTCTACATTAACAACCATCTTTCCCCTCCTTTTCAACCTTCTAGGGTTATTAGGCAATGTGATCCCCTATCTCCCTACCTTTTCCTTCTGGTGGCAGAAGGTCTCTCTGTTAAGAGACCCTAGTTTGTTTTGTGATTAGTTGAGTTAGTTAAGCAGTTGGGACAGCTGTAATCCTTTCTAACTAACTTTCTATTAGCTTGAGTCGGTTGTTAGCTGTATATAAACACTTTCTTTGTAATCTGTTTGTGGCAGATGAATTGATTCAATAAAAGATCTTTCTTCCTCTTTCTCTGTTTTCTCTGTTCAAGTTCTTTCTTCTTGATTCTTGAACTACAACATGGTATCAGAGCTTTAGTCTTTTTTTTCATGGAGCAATCTTCTGCCGGCAACAATGGAGGATCGTTGGTCCCTCCTGCTTCGTCACAACAAGTTACACTTCCAAAAACAAATATCGTAGCCTTCTCTCACTCTCTGTCCGTTCGTCTTGATGAATTTAATTACCTACCATGGAAGCACCAGGTGCTTGCTGCAATCAAAGGCAGTCGATTGCAAAGGTTTCTCGATCCAAATCTTGCTCCGCCACAATATCTCTCTGACGATGATCGACGCCGTAACAGAGTAAGTCCGGAATTCGAGGACTGGGAGCAGCAAGATAATATCCTCGTCTCCTGGCTTCTCTCTTCTATGTCAGAGAAAGTTCTCACAAGAATGGTTGGATCCGATTCCGCTGCTCAGATCTGGATCAATCTTCGTGAGTACTATACCTCTCTCAATCGTGCCAAAATAGGTCAATACAAGACCTTGCTGAGAAACACTAAGATGCAGTCTTCTCTGTCCGATTATCTGCTCAAAATAAAAAGTATCATTGATACTCTTGCTTCAATCGGTCACACCACATCTTCTCAAGATCACATTGAAGCTCTCTTCAATGGATTACCTGCTGAATATAATGTCTTCATCACTTCGGTGAACACCAGATCTGAAGCTTACAGTGTAGCTGAAATTGAAGCTCTTTTAATGGCACAAGAGGTTCAGTTGGACAAAGCAGCAAAAGAACTTGATATTGTCAAAAATGAAGCCAACCTAGCTCATACAAAGGCTCAGTCAGGGAAAGGCACTACCTCTGTTTCTCAAAATATCCCCTCACCTGGCTCTGGCAACATGTATAGAGGTATTACTCCAACTTACACTCAATTTAATCCCTCTCAACCTGGTTTTTTTGTTCCTGTTACCAGAGGCACAGGGCCCCCAAATCGTGGTCAATTTGGGAATTTTAGGGGAGGCACTTCTCGTGGCCGTGGCATCTCCACTACTTGGGGTCAAAAACCTCAATGTCAACTATGCCACAAATTGGGACACACTGTTCAGCAGTGTTTTTATCGCTTTGACAAGTCTTTCAATGGACCAGAATCCTTTCAAAATTTCCCAGGCCATGTTACTGCCAACATAGCTGAGATGCAAGCTTACTACGCTACACCTGAGGTTGTCAATGACCCTAGTTGGTATCCCGACTCTGGAGCCACCAATCACCTCACACCAAATGAGCAAAATCTCACAACCAGCAGCAGTTATTCAGGAGATCAGCAAGTCCATATGGGTAATGGTACAGGTTTGCATATTCAAAACATTGGCCATTCTTCATTTATCTCTCCCTTTTATGATCATACTCTTGTTTTGAACAATCTCTTACATGTGCCACAAATCACAAAAAATTTGCTTAGTGTCTCACAATTTGCTCAAGATAATAGAGTCTTTTTTGAATTTCACCCCTTTCATTGTGTTGTCAAGGACCAGGTTACTTTGAAGATTTTACTTGTTGGGAAGCTTGAACATGGTTTGTACAAGTTTGATTCTAATCAACTCAATCTTCTCTCTGTCAACAAACAATCTGCCTCATGTAATCTCACTAGCACAGACTCTTTTTCTACTGTAACTCAGTGTAAATCGAGTCCCTTGTCAACTCAATGTAACACTAGTACTCTATCCTCTCCTTGTAATTCTTTTACTTTGTGGCACAAGAGACTTGGGCATCCTCATTATAGGATTGTTCAACAAGTGCTCAACTCATGTAATATCCCTACAAGCAATAAAAACATTGATTTGTCTAATCAACTATGCTCTGCTTGCTGTCTTGGAAAGCTTCACAAACTCCCATTCCCAAAATCCACCACTGTGTATACTGCTCCCTTGCAGCTCTTACATTCGGATTTGTGGGGTCCTGCCCCAATCAACTCCTCCAGTGGTTATAGATACTATATTAGTTTTGTTGATGCCTTTTCAAGACATACATGGATTTACATGCTTCGAACCAAAAATGAGGCTCTTTCCACCTTTATTACCTTTAAAACTCAGGTTGAACTTCAACTTGGTCTCCCTATTAAGCAAATCCAATCGGATTGGGGAGGTGAGTACCAAGCCTTCACTCACTTCCTACAACAATCCGGTATTGTTCATAAAGTCTCATGTCCTCACACTCATGAACAAAACGGGGTAGTTGAACGAAAACATAGACACATAGTAGAGAGTGGTCTTACCTTGTTAGCTCAAGCTAGTATGCCTCTAAAGTTTTGGGATGAAGCTTATCGGTCTGCTGTTTTTCTAATTAATAGAATGCCATCTCCTCAACTCAATAATCTCTCTCCCATTGAAATTCTATTTCAAGTCAAACCAGCCTATACTTCTTTAAAAGTATTTGGTTGTCTTTGTTACCCCAATCTCAGACCTTACAACAAAGCTAAGCTTCAATTTCGATCTCAACCTTGCACCTTTATAGGCTATAGCTTAGCTCACAAAGGATACAAGTGTCTTTCAAAGGATGGAAGAGTCTACATATCTAGGGATGTTTTATTTGATGAATTAGTGTTTCCTTTTGCCTCTGAAGCACAAATTAAATTCACTCAACATCCCTTGCCCACTCACCAACAGGCCACTGTTAGTTCCATTCCCACCAGGTTAAGTACTCTCATCCCTCCTCCTGGTTTCACATTCCCACCCACTAATTCCTCTAGGCCTCAACATCCTAATGTTTTGAATAATGCTATGCCTACTGTGTTTGCTCCTACTAATCTGTCTCATGCAGAAAACACAACACACAGTGCCACTGCTACTGCTACAGCTACTGCTACTGCTACTGCTCATGAACATGAAGTTACATCTTCATCTGGTGCCATTGCTACTGCTCATGACAGCAACCAGGCCACTGCTACAGCTGCTGCCCCTGGTACAACACCTGAAACTGCTGCTGCAACATTACCCTTGTCTCCCATTCCTGCTGAACCAGTTGTCAACTCTCACCCTATGACAACCCGAGCCAAGTCTGGGATTAAGAAGCCTAAGGTACTCATGGCCTCTCTTCTTCCCAAATCTGTCAAGAAAGCTTTAAGTGATCCTAAGTGGCTTGCTGCCATGTCTGATGAAAACCTTGCCCTAAAAAAGAACAAGACATACACATTGGTACCCCTTCCACCAGGCCGTGAACCAATAGGCTGCAAATGGGTTTTTCGGATCAAAGAAAATTCAGATGGTTCGGTTAACAGGTTAAAAGCTAGACTCGTTGCAAAAGGGTATCACCAACAAGCGGGATTTGATTTTCATGAAACATTTAGTCCGGTTGTAAAGCCTATCACTATAAGAGTTGTTCTAACCATTGCCTTAGCCAAAGGTTGGACGGTTAGGCAATTAGATGTTAATAATGCATTTCTCAATGGAGACTTGCATGAAGACATCTACATGGAGCAACCTCCTGGCTTTATTGACCCCGATCATCCTACAAAAGTGTGCAAGTTGCACAAAGCCATTTATGGCCTCAAACAAGCTCCTCGTGCTTGGTTTGAGAAGTTGTCCACAGTCCTTTTGCAACTTGGTTTTACTCCGGCTAAAACAGATCATTCTCTATTTACTTTACAAACATCCACCAACACCATCTACATACTCATCTATGTCGATGATATCTTGATTACAGGCAGCAACAACAACCTTATTTCCTCCCTTATCTCAGACCTGAGCTCCAAGTTTGCTTTAAAAGATCTCGGAGTAATGGATTTCTTCCTTGGAATCCAAGTTGTTCCTACTGCCAATGGAGTTGTTCTTTCTCAGCAAAAATATATTCAAGATATTATCTGCAAGGCTGAAATGCAAGGAGTTAAAACTCAAAAGTCTCCCATGAATAGTGGACTTCGTTTATCAAGCTATGGCAGTGAACCGGTAGCTGATGCTACTTCTTATCGATCGCTTGTTGGTGCTTTACAATATGCTACAATAACCAGGCCTGACATTGCATTTAGTGTCAATAAAGTGTGTCAATTTATGCAATCTCCTTTGCAATCACATCTTGTGGCTGTCAAACGCATTATTCGATACTTGGCTGGCACACTTGACTATGGTTTACACCTCAAACGCCCCACTTCGCTGGACATTGAAGCCTTTTGTGATGCGGATTGGGCGGCTGATCCCGATGACAGGAGATCGACAACTGGTTATTGCATATTTTTTGGTGGAAATTTGATTGGCTGGCAGTCCAAAAAGCAGCAAACTATCTCTCGTTCTTCAACTGAGGCTGAGTATCGCAGCCTCGCTGCTGTTGTCACTGAAGTCAGCTGGCTTCAGTCCTTGCTGTCTGAATTGCACCAGCTTCCTTCCACACCACCTGTTATCTGGTGTGATAACCTCAGTGCTGTGCATCTTTCAGCTAACCCTATTCTCCATGCTCGGACTAAACATATTGAAATTGACATTCACTATGTCCGTGACAAAGTGCAGCTCAAACAGATTTCAGTTCAGCATGTTCCTGCTGAACAACAGCTTGCCGATTCTCTCACAAAACCAATCTCCAGTTCTCGGTTCTCTTTTCTTCGTGACAAACTTGGTGTGGCTTGTTTCACCACCCTAAGTTTGAAGGGGGCTGTTAAGAGACCCTAGTTTGTTTTGTGATTAGTTGAGTTAGTTAAGCAGTTGGGACAGCTGTAATCCTTTCTAACTAACTTTCTATTAGCTTGAGTCGGTTGTTAGCTGTATATAAACACTTTCTTTGTAATCTGTTTGTGGCAGATGAATTGATTCAATAAAAGATCTTTCTTCCTCTTTCTCTGTTTTCTCTGTTCAAGTTCTTTCTTCTTGATTCTTGAACTGCAACACTCTCTGCTATTATCCACCTCAAGTCTCTTGATCATCAATTCTAAGGGACATCTATTTGTGGCTCAGCCCCTTCCATCTCCCATCTTCTCTTCGCAGATGATAGCCTCCTATTCACCCACGTTAATAACTTCAATAGTTACACCATTAAGGACATCCTGGCTATCTACAATAAGGCCACGGGCCAAACTGTTAATTTTGCAAAATCATCCATCCTTTTCTCTCCTTATACCAGCTCTAATGATAAAGGCAATTTTCTGACCTCCTTACAAATGAGCGATAAGCCTTTCATTGATAAATACCTTGGTGTCCCGAGTGTTTATCCCAATCTAAAAAATCTTCTTTTCTCTTCCTTCTCCAAAAAGCGAGTAGTAAATTATCGGCCTGGAACCAATGTCTTTTCTCGAAGGCTGGTACAGAAATCCTACTCAAAGCGGTGATCAAAGTTATCTCTTCCTATACCATGTCTTGCTACAGGCTTCCTCTTTCTATTGGTAGGCAGTTTAGTAAGATTATGTCCAATTTTTGGTGGGAATCTTTAGGTACACATAGGATACATTGGAAAAAGTGGTCCCAGATATGTAGTTCCAAATTCTATGGGGGTCTTGGGTTCAGGGATATTGTTCACCAATCAAGCTATGCTTGCTAAACAAGCTTGGCGTCTTTTCTCTAACCTGAACTCTTTAGTCGCTTCCCTCTTAAAAGCCAAATACTTTAAAAACAGTAGTTTCCTTCATGCCTCCATTGGTCACTCTCTTTCCTACTGTTGGCGCAGTCTTTTATGGGGAAGGGATCTTCTTGCCAAGGATTTAATTTGGAAAGTGGGAAATGGTAAGTCTATTTCTATTACTAGCCATAATTGGATCCCCAACTCTAGCCACATCTCTTTTAAGAATAATTCTCCTCTACCTGAAGACAAGGTTTCTTTCTTTATCAAGGAGGATGGCACTTGGGATTCCCTTAAGCTCAACACCTTCTTTCACCAAGATTTAGTGGACTCTATCTTTAAAGTGCTAATTGACACTGCGAGTCAGGACTGTCTCATTTGGGGTAACAGTCCTTCAGGTTTTTTGACAGTCAATTCAGCTTATTACTTGACAAACTCCATCTCTCCTTCTTCCTCCTCCCCTAACATTTTCAAACCCTTAAAGTGGACTCTATCCTTAAAGTGCCAATTGACACTACGAGTCAGGACTGTCTCATTTGGGGTAACAGTCCTTCAGGTTTCTTGACAGTCAATTCAGCTTATTACTTGGCAAACTCCATCTCTCCCCATCCTTCTTCCTCCTCTCCTAGCATTTTCAAACCCTGGTGGAAGGCAGTTTGGTCTTCTACTATCCCCCCAAGATTAAACACTTCATTTGGAGGGCTTTCCACCATCTTATCCCCTCCAATCTTAACCTCCACTCTCGCAAGGTCATTGGTAATCCTTTCTGCTCTGTGTGTTTCTCTCAGATTGATTATAACACTTATTCCCTAGTGAACTGTTCCAGAGAAGGTAAGTACTGGAAATATACCTGATTTAGTGACTTCTTTAACAAGAATAAATATTGTGATATCAAAGACTTTCTGCTGAGAGGTTTTGAAAGTTTTCAAAAAGAGGATCTGTCTATATTTTTTTGGAATCATATGGTCTATTTGGAATTATTATAACAAGTTTCTTTTTGCAAAAAATAAGAACTTTGACAAAGAAATAGAGGATTCTATAGTCTCTTATTTACAGGAATACAGGGATGCTCAAGCCATGGTTATTCAATCGTCATCTCAACCTTTCCAAGCTGCTGCTCTTCATCACAAGGACCCGAACCAGCTGATTCCATCTCCAGGGACTTACAAATTAAGTGTTGATGTAGCAACAAAATATCAGGACAATCGACATGGATATGGTGCAGTGATTCAAGACTCCAACCACCAGGTTATTGCTTGTTTTTCCTCTTCATCCATCTCTGGTTTACCCCCCATCTTTGCAGAGGCTGAAGCTCTCCTTAGAGCTTTGCAGTGGTGCCAAGCAGTTCACTTCCCCATTGAGATTGTGGCTACCGACTGTCAAGACCTGGTTCTTAAAATTATAAAGAAACAAAGGGATCTCTCTGCCCTTTTCAGTTTGATTTGGAAGATTATCAACTCTTTATCCTCCTTCTCGAAGATCTCGGTCTTGTATACACCAAGAGGCAACAATATTCTAGCGCATAATTTGGCCAGATATGCTTTAGGAACTGACGATGAGTATTTGTGGAACAATATTAGTTCCCATTCTCCTTAGATTATTACTTATTGTTTTTCCTCCTGTATTACTAATCTCTATCAAAAAAAAAAAAGTTGGGCAAGTGTTTTTCTTCTTTTTTTTTTTTTTTTTTTTTTTTGATTTTTGAAAAGAAAAAAAAATAAAATATCTTTTAGTTGTTGGATGTAATTTTTTAAAATATAAAACTACATTTTAGGGTAAAATAAAAAAAAAATAACCATATTGATTTGGAAATATGCAATCCAACTTGAACGACAAAGCACAAAGAATTTAAGAGGGCAATATATGGGTACTATTAGCTAGGCTATGACTATATATGATTATTTATGAGTCAATGATTTTTATTATCATTCATTTATTTATCTCGACCACTATAATTGGATACTTCCATATGATATGAGTATCGTGGTAAGGTTAACTACTTAGCCAAACAATATAACAATTGATGTTTAAGGTAAGTTTTAAAAAAGTCATTTTTATAATGAGTGAGAAAAGTATAATTAAAAAGTTGGTTAAACCCACCCACACCCATCTTTTTTTGGTCCAGTCCAGTCAAATCCAAATTGAAATTTTACATAATTATACATGATAGATAATAAATAACCCCATCACGTTCGTCTCTACTATATCTGCTAGTGTTTGTAATTTGCTTTCTGTCTTTTAATCATTATCATGGAATATGATAAAGTTTTTGTACTTAACATAATTTCAACTGATTAAACCTGATGAGATTCATCAGTTGGTATTTCATTTCATATCCATAAATCATGTGCCCTCCTTTGGACAAATAATGATAATTTTAATAGTAATGATCATGACCACCTTATAATTTAACCTTCATACAACAAACCATGTTAAGTAATATTATTGTACGAACAAACCCCACGAAAGACTGTTTTTGTAGTGGAGCTTTTAAATTGTTTCATTTGACACCACATATTTCATTTCACACTGCAATAAAAAGCAAACATAACATACATATATATCTAAATTACAGTCCATGCGTGTATGTGAGGAAGATGGAGAGCCATACTCCATTTATATATATATAAAAATATTTAAATAGTGAATTCACTTCTACTCATTGAGGAGGTTGAATTGAAGATTTCATGTCTTGTCATTTTCGTCCATTACATAAGAACTTTTTTCAAACTCTATAGTGGTCCGTTTGCATAGACTAATTAATGGACCCCTCCTTAGGCCCATAGAATTGCCACATGAGAACAATTTGCTCCAATCAAGGGGACAACCAAACAAATTTAGGCCTTATCAACACCCTTCGCACATTTGAGATGTCTTCCACGTGGGATCCATCCATCGATTGGAAAATAATAATTTTAACACTCAAATGAAATCAGTAAAATAATCCAATTAATTTTTAATCAAAGGAACACAGCTATTAAATTATATACGGAGCTTAATTTACACTACTTTCATCCACAATAATATACTTTTAAAAAAAAAAATGAAAAGGGAAAATAGTCTAAATGGGAAGGAAACAAGAGTTATTGTGTACATATCAAACAAAGACAACTATAAGACAAGTTCTTGGCACCATAACGATGGACCCCTTATTTGCTCTATTGTTTCCCACTATATTTATTGGTGCGGGTAACATGGGCTCTATTTGCATGTGAAAAAGGGAATAGTTCTATTTACAAACAAGTTTATCTTTTGTTTTCTTTTTCTTTTATAACATATTTTCATTGAGTATAGGAGTTGTGATGAAGCCAAAGCATATTATTATGCTATTCAAGAATATATATATTATCCTTTACAGACTGTATATATACTACTATATATAAATATTTGTAATAACAGAACACAAAGAAAATAATATATAAACGGAATTAGAGAGAGAGAGAGAGAGAACACATTAATTTTGAAAGCAGAGTGCTGTGCAGAAGAAGTGCCAATTTGACTCTACATAATAAACACACACACACACACACATATATATATATAATCTAACAATAGTACACCACTTTACAGTCACTTTACTTATATTCTGGGAGGAAAAGAAAAGAAAAAAGAGAATAAAATAGAAAAAAAACGAATGGGTAGTGTGTACTTATTTCTTCTCTACAAAATGGGTTTGTTATTCCATGGTGGTGTTCTTTTTTGTGGTGAGAGTTCTTAGACTCCAGCCTTGCTTGTTTCTTACCTTGACCCCTTCAACCTTGGTGTTGACGTGGCAAACTGTTCCCTTGTTTGACCTCTTCCATCGGCTAAGCTGAAACAAATGTCCAATCCGCTTCCGCCACCTCAGCGATGAGGCACGTGGCTTCCCATGCTCTACCACAGTCTTGGTCTCCTTATTGCTTCCAAAGCTGTGGTTCCAGGAAGACACGTTACAATTCTCTAGAGACACTTTTGACACTACAGCATTACCATTACCATTGTTGCTGTTATTAATATTGGCCTTGTTCTTCTCCCATGACGCCACTCCATTATCTTCAAACTTAATTGATATGAATGAATCATCTGAAATACCAAATCAAATCTTAATTACACTACAATTAATTAATCATAACGAGTTAACTTATGTATGGTGAATTATATATTGATTTACGTTTTATCAATATTAGTACTGTTCACTATGATTATGCATTGAAATGACACAATTTTAATAATAATAATAATAATAATAATAATAATATGGCCCGAAAAAATGGGTCCCTCATTCAGAGTATTTTATTTGACAACTGTGGTGAACAAAGTAAAAGGTAGCTATTAGCTAAGAAGCTTTTGTTATTTGTTGTGTCTTAAAGAAAAAGAAAAGAAAAAGAGAGAAAAACTATGCAGCTTTTTCAACAAGTTTGACAAACTAGCCCCATCTTTTAAAGGTCTTGGTTGATCTAATTCACTAGTAGTTTTTTAATATTCTTTTCACTTTTCTGCTGTGAAAGCAGTTCGAAAGTAAATCATGCATTCAATCTGAAAAAATAATTAAAATTAAAAACCTTACTCTTTTTTCTCTTTGCATATTATGTGATAAATAAATGTTAACTAATTGGTTTCAATCACTCTGTTTCCCTAATTAATTATTATAAATTCTTCAATGCCATTATTTTCCCATGAGTAGTCCCTCAACATATCAAATCAAAGTACACAATTTTCTTAGTTTTTCATATTTGCATCATAAATGCCTTGATGAAAATTAGCAAAAACGATACATATAATTAAATTAATTAATCTACTGCACCTATAACCAAGAGACTTGAGAATCTATATATATATATACATGAAGAAAAAACCGGCCATAATAATGATAAAAGAATAATATATAGTAATAATACCTTCTTGACTGGTTGAAACATGATCATCAGGATCGTCCTGATAAAAATCAGATTTCCAAGGCCTGAATTCAAGGCGGTGAAGCAAGGAAGTGAAATCGAAGATCTTGGGAAAATGAATATTAGGATGATGATGATGAGTAGCAGTAGTAGAAGTAGTCTTCTTGTTCTGTTGTTTACTATTGTTGTTATTATTATAGTAATTGGTAGTACTACTGGTTGAACCGCCTCTAACCGATGAATATGAGCGTCGACTACTACTACGGCGGCCTTGATTTGAAGCCAAGATTAGAAGCTTCTCATTCAAACAAAGTGGACAAATCCCTACTACAACTTCTCTTGGGTGGAAATAGCAGTACGATGAGCTTTCTTCATTCATGATTAAAAGAAAAAAAAAAGAATAAGAAGAAGAAGAAGAAGAAGAGGAAGAATGTATATTATTATTATTATAGAATTGATCAGAGAAGTGAGTATGGAAATGTGTGTGTATTTATATGGTGTGGAAAATATTGGAGCATTGCTATTAGGCACCAGTGGTGCCTAGCACCTTTGTGACATGTCGCGTTGCGATTGGCTAGTGATACTTTCTAAAAACTATTATATTAAATTATATGGGACCCGATACTTAGTTGTACCAATAGCGATATTAACACATAGGAAGATGCTAAGCACCACTAGTCTCCTTTAGCATTTCTCAAAATATTGCAATGGAAGTTATTGAAAAATGAAGTATATGCAACATTCTATAAGGGCTGGTACTCAATTATCTTGGGCCCCACCCACATGTATATATATATATTTATATAGTTTCTGAAAAATGTACTTTTAATGGTTAAACTTTTTTAAACTTGGATACATTTACATATGGGGTTTTGTAATATGTATACATACATTAGTACACTAGCTACTAGTTTCAAGGTTTTCCAACAAGCTGCTTAGTTTTATATTCTCTCTTCTCTCTTTCTCTATTGTTTATGTGTTCTAAGATGAGACTAAGTCAAGTCAAAAACATAACTTTAGAAACTGATCATAACCCAATGTTTCTTTTTCTTACATTATTTTTCTTTTTGACATATAAATGTGGTCCTGTAGCTAGACAAAAGCTTAACATGCACCAGCTTGGGAAATTGAAAATTCTCTATTTATTAGAGTTTGTATTTTTTTTATTAGGGTATAATAAATAATTTTTTTTTGGTGATATACAAGCGAGCATTGCTATTAGACATCAGTAGTGCCTAACACCTTCTCAATATGTCGCATTGCGATTGGGTAGCGATAATTTTTAAAAATTATTATATTAAATTATACGTGATTTGATACTTAATTGTACTAATAACAATATTAATACGTAAGAAGGTATTTACCATTTCTGAATATAAGCCCTAGCATTACTTATTCAGTATATATAGGTGAGAAGTCATTAATGCATGGAAAGAACTAGATACCTATTTTATTTAATTAATTTGGGGTGGAATTGGTCATGTGATGTGCATATGTTTTCGTTATGTCAAAATTTGCGACTTCCACTTGATCATGATTTCTACTTTGTGAGGACATTTATTATCTTGTCTCTGAAAATAAATAAATAAATTGCCGAAGACAATGGACAAGATAATTCCAAAATTAAAAATAATAATAAAGAAAAAACATGGGTTCTAGAGAGAAGAAAATAGGGATGGGAAAGAAGAATACACACATGTCTTGGAACTTGTGACAATAAAGACCTCTACGTCTTTGTTTTTCAAAAATTAATTAGAAAATTAAATATCTCTTCTTTTCATTTTGTTTTACTTTTCTATGTTTTTTCATTAAATGAAGAATTTACTAATTAAAACGGAGCACATACACAAACTATATATAGCACCTTATAATCTAAACTTCTAAACTGCAGATAATATTACAAATAAAATCAAAACTTGTTGGTAATCTCTTGCAGACTTTCCTCTTAACCACAAGTAAATCTAGTATTTAATGCTACTCTAATCAATCTATCTACTTAACAAATCATAAATATTTTTTTTCTCAAAAATAGAAGTTCACCAAATAAAGTATACTGCTGTTTGCACAAGCAGCTGCAACAACCTTATAAATCAAGTTGCGATATCTTTCGTATTTAAACACAGCAACTAATTGCAACCCCAGTAAGTAGGGATGGGCATCCGATCCAATCCAACCTTTTTTTCTTCATCCGATCCAATCCAATTAGTAACTGAATTTGGAAAATCATCATCCGATCCAATCCAATTAGACCTCAAAATCCAATTCAATCCAATTCAATTACTAATTGGATTGGATCAATTTTTTAATTGGATATCCAATTACACACCTAAATTTCAATATTAGCTTAAAAATATAAAGAAAATTACGTAAAAAACTAAGTGTTGACCGAGGTTTTCGGCAACTAATAAAATATGAATATAATAATGAGCTGTAAGAAAGCGAGATGAAGACTTTTTACGTGGTTGGGGCGTTAATGAGCCTTAGTCCACGAGCCACTGCTATTTATGGATATCTTTATTACAGATTCTACACTTGGGAGAATGTTTCTCTCTTTAATACAAAGAATGTTCTTGGTGAATTTTTTTCTCTTCTTGCTCTTGAGCAGCCAAGATTCTCCGACCCCATTAAATGAGCTTTGAGGGGGTATTTATAGTGTTTTGGTGGGGTAATCCCTAGAATTGTCCTTACATATGTGTCTGTAAGTATCCATAAAGTTGGGCATTTCCGATGAATATACCATGGGTGATGCATGGTCAAATCCCTAGGTGCTGTAGGGTTTTTATGGAGAATGTCCTTTTTGTCTTATGATTGACGTGACTCTTCGCAGAGTAGCCGTCGCTAGACTTAAATGATCATTCTTGTGGCCCATTTCTTTGTTTGGGGGTTGTGCCGTCAGACTTTATTGCGTGTTACAGTCCCAACACGCTTCCTCCCATGCAGCATTAAATGCGACTTGATTTCTCGGGAGAGACCTGACACATCCCGGAGTGCCTTTAAGCTATGCTCGCTTCCGGGAGTACCTTGTACTCCGGGTATATCCTCCGGGACCCATACGAATAACGCTTCCTGGTGTCATAAAAAAGACTTAGCAGTTCTTCCCAAGTAATTTGATCCACGTGTCCCCTCTTGACTGGTCCACGTATATTGGGCGATTTTAGGAGCAACATTTACCCCCCAAGCCTTGTTTACTTAGTAAAAAATAAACCAAGGCTTGTTCGAGTGTCTCCTGTTGACTCCTCGTTTCCCTATCCCGAGCTTCGAGCGCGTGGGGGCACATTAAATGATGTTATTTAATGCGACAATATGCTTGTTCGCAGGAATGTTTCCAGCCGCCTCCTCGGTCTTATGATACGACTTGGGGGCGCGTGAAGGTGTGTCTAATAATGGCATTAAATGCAGTGATTCACTTTTGCAGAGGTCGATTCGTTTCATGCCCCATGATTGATGCGGCGCATTGATGGTGTCAGGCGGATACTCAAACGTTTGCACCGCCTTAATGGTAGATTGATCTAGCCCGTTGATCTTTTGGGAATTCGAATCGTGCGTTTCCCCTGCCGTACGATTGGTAGGTGAAGACGCCTGTTCCTCATGCACTTTTGCCTATAAAAGCCACCACCTTTCCTTCATTTCGGTTACTTTCCATTCCTTACCATTTTTGCTTGAATTTCTCAGAGAGAAAATTCCTCGAAGTAGCACAAACTGCCCTAACACTTAAACACTTCCTGTAATTTTCCAGTGTTCGGTTTTGCCAGTGCTTCTCAACTCTCGCTCAATCATACCCAGTACCCCCAGTTCAACAATCAACTGTAAGTTTTTTTTGCATCTTTAGATAATAACATGCTTACATTTATTTTGTTTGTTTTCTGGGTTCGCACTTAGAGATTTCTGGAGTGTGAGTGTTTGAGTTCTTCGAGTTCTGCTTTACGTTTTACTGTATTAGTTGTAGGCGTACAGTTTTGTTTGAAGAAGGCCGTGTATCCTTCGTTTAGCAATTGCTTAGGGCATAGGAAGACTTTTCTCTTTTCTTTTCCTTTTTGCAAAACGACTTTTACTGCGATTTTATTGCACCCGACACTTGTTCAGGGATTCTCTTTTGAGTTTCCCAGGTGACACGTGTCCGGAGGGGGCCTCTTTCCAGCGGTTAGGGGACCCCCACTCCCTTTTTTCTCTGATTTAGGGTTTGATATGGGGCCTAACTGCTGGGTTTTTTCTTTTTGTTTTTCTCAGAGCATAACATGTCTGCTTCTGGCTCGAAGTCTTCAAAGAAGAAGGGGAAGAATATTGCCACCCTGGAGGAGGTTTCTCTGGGACCTGTTGCCCAGGAAGGGTACAAGTCCCGCGCTACTGGTTGGGAAGCGGCCGAGCTTCGATCGACCCTGACCTGCCCTCACCAGCTGGAGAACATCATTAATGTAGCTGGAATCAAACCCTCTACCTCAGGGACCTTCCACCGGCCTCCCCGTGACTCGGAGACGCCCAACCTTAACTATGATGGCTTCGGGGCTTGGAGTCAGACCCATCTGATGGCCGGTGCAATGCTCCCGCTCCAGGATTATTTTGTTAATTTTCTTGTATTTGTCGGCCTTGCGCCATACCAACTTATTCCTCAAGCTTACCGCCTGCTCTCAGGCTTATTTATTTTTTACTCGCGCGCGCCGGGGGTCTCCCAGCCCGGCGGAGATTTTGTATTTTTATGAACTTGTATCCGTCCCCAAGAAAGGGGACAAACTTAAGGACGGCTTTTATGGGTTCCGGATCCACCCTGCTAACGAAGGGGTGGTTCCGTATAATAGGCAGACTCATGTTAAGGAGTACCGCCACCGATTTTTCTTCTCCTCCGGTTTTAGGGCCGTGGACCATCCGGAGCTTCTCACGGAGTGGGTGCGGATCCCACCTTACCAGCGGACGCTCACCACTCAGGCTTTCCTTCGAAGGGCCCAAGCCTTCGCCTCCTACGACCATGCCGATCTTGACGTCGGGGGCCTGGTCACCACGGAGAATTGCAGAAAGGCTAAACTTATCCTTTCCCACCAATCCGTGGATGACTCCAACCTCTCCAAGGTTATCTGCCCTAACGTGAGGGCGCCGGTCGCGGAGAAGGCCTTCCGGGATGAGCTTATTGCTACGGCAGAGAAGAAGTACCAAGATTATCTCTACCGGAAGGCCCAGGAGAAGGCGTATTCTAGTGCCCAGGCTGCCTCTGGGAGAGGGCTTCGCGTGGGGAGCCCGGTGGTGCGGAGGAGCCAAGCCATTGGCGGGAAGTCCGAGGCAAAATTTTTTGACAAGATTCTTCAAGAAGAGATTGGAGGTCCTTCCGCCGGGGGACCCCTTCGTCTTGAAGGTTCTTCTGAGAACCAGACTTCCCGCCTCGGCCTTCGGTCCCGAACCAAACTCGGGTGCTCCCGTGCTTGCAAGCTTCCGTGCCGGTGGTAAGTCTCCTTTGATAATTCAGTATGTCCCTTCCGTTGATGAATATACCAGTCGTAGGCCCATAGGGTTCGACGAGCGTCTCCGTAGGTTTAAGATGCCGTCGACCCGGTGGGGGGATCATTTGAAGGAATTTTATTTTACCAACTTAGGAGATTACCTAGGTCGGTCCCGGATGGGTCCCGGCCCTCCGGAACCTATTCCCTTAGGTCCGTCGGCTTATATAGCGTCCAGCTGGTTTCGTCCCTCGGACAGTTATCTTGGAGATGATGCTGCTAGCATTAAAGTTCGGGACTTTGCTAGGGCCGAATTAGGAAGTCCGGGTAGGAGTAGTTTATGTGCTGCACCTTTCGCAAACAGTTTCTCACGAACTTCTAACACTTGCTTATTTTATTGGAACAGGTACCTCCGTGGATGCCATCCTGGAACAGCTGGCCGGGGTCCATACTCCGGTGGCTCCTCCGGCTTTCACCCCCTCTCCCCCGGCCCCTTCCTTGAAGGTTTCTTCCGGCGCTCCTCCCGAAACCATTGACTTAGTGGATGACGAGGAGGTGCTTCCGGGAGAAGGCCAGGGGAAAGGGTGGGACTTCTCGGAGGAAGCCGCTGAGGGTGCTGGAGAGCCTCAAGCCCTTCCAGTGGTAGCAGAGGAGGACGAGGAGGAGCCTGAAGTGGCTCTGATTCGCAAGCGTAAGGGCAAGATGATTGCCCAGGACGAGCCGAAGAGGCCTCGGAGGGCCGACACTCCCGCTCATGGCCTAGACGGCGGGGTTTCTCCGATGGAGGAAAATCCTGCTCCTCCTCACATTGAGCTTACCCCGATTCCGGGGGATGAGGCAAGGCAGGAGCTTCGCATAGCCAAACACAACTACGCTATGGATGAGTACTCCCGGGGATATGCCGAGGTGGAGGCTCTTAGGAGGATTCTGCGAGCGGAGGTTGAGGCGAGCATCAGCCATCCGGACTATCATGATCCGTGGAACCTCAACCTGGATCCTTTAGCCGACTGGTTCCGTCCCCTCCTAGGGCCCACTTTGGCTCCCTTTGCCGCGGAAATGACCGGTGAGTTCGCTTCTCAGCTTACACGCTGTGCGCCCAAGCGGTTTGCCACTTGCGCTTCCCTGAACTCCATCTTCCAGGTCCAAGACCTCAGCCATTCCCTCACAGTGGTAAGTACTTTGCAATTTCTTGCGTTTTTTTTTGGTGTTTGTATTTTGTTTTCTTCCTTTGAGAAATTTTTCCTTATACCCCGTTATGGTTCAGCTTGCAGCTGAGGCTGGTCGCCTCTCCAAGAACATTATAAGCCATGGCTTCGCTTTGTCCGATTTTGGGGACATGAACGACGTCAAGAAGGTCCTCCAAGACCTTACAGCGGAGAGGCAGATCTACCAGGAGGCTGCCGAGCGCCAGGAAGCGGCGGCCAAGGCTAAGGAAGAGAAAGCCAAGGCCAGGGAGGAGGAGGCCATCCGGAGGGAGGCTCAGGCGGAGAACATGATCCAGGCCGAGGCCCAGCGGAGAGGCAGGATGGAGGCCCATCATCAGGAGGAGCTAAGGGCTCAAACCGAGGCTGCCGAGAAGGCTAGGCGAGATCTTCGGGAGGCCAGGGAGGCTTTGGACGAAATGGCCGCCAAGGTGAGGTCTCTAGAGGAGACTCACCAGTCGGATATTGAATCCAAGGCCGCTCTGGCTGCGGAGTTGAAGGAGCTTCGGGACTACAAAGATCAGTCTATCAGGAAGGCCAAGAGGGCCGAGCTCCTTTCTCCCGTCTCCTGTGCCCGGTGCCCGAAGCGCTTTGATGATGGTGTCTACATGGCTTGGGCCACCAATGATCAGAGTATCAAGCTTTCTTTTTATCCCAAACCCGAGGACATGATTGCCAAATTTCGGGAAAAGAAGAAGAGACTTGATGCTGAGCTTGAGGCACGGATCGGACCTCGTCTTCGCCGGCGGCCGACTGAGCTGCCATATTATTGACCCAGATTGTACCCGTTCTCTTTATAACTCCTTTTTTTTTTCTTTGTCTATACTTGCTGCTGCCTTAGAACAATTTACTTACAGGCGGCAGCTTTTATTTGAAGGGGCGGACAATTTAAGGCCTGTCCCCGGGCCATTTATATGTGTATGACCTACCCTTTGGGCTAGGATATTTTATTTATATATATGTGCGATCTTTTTTCACACTTTATATATTTCAACCTGTCCTTTGGCTCAGGGTTTCATACTTACGCTCTTTATTTTTGCGCATGTTTTTTGACCTGCCCTTTGGGTCAGGATATTTTACTTAGCTTGACCTGCCCTTTGGGTCAGGATATTTTACTTATCTTGACCTGCCCTTTGGGTCAGGATATTTTACTTAGCTTGACCTGCCCTTTGGGTCAGGATATTTTACTTAGCTTGACCTGCCCTTTGGGTCAGGATATTTTACTTAGCTTGTTTTTGTTTGTCCGTGCGGTATACCCTAGTACCCCCCTGAGTGGCATAGAAACTTTGTTTTTAAGGCACTCAGTTTTATTTAATATAGAGGAGGCATACCTTTGGACGGTACAAACCCTTTGAACAAAAGCTAAGTCTAATTCGCTACTGGTAGTATTTTCTGAGGTGATCGGCATTCCAGGCTCTTGGGACAGTAGTTCCGTCCATTCTTTTCAGTTTGTAAGTGCCAGAACCGATTTCGTCCTCGATTTCATATGGTCCTTCCCAATTTGGTCCAAGTACCCCCACTCCGGGTTCTTGGGTGGCTGGGAAGACCCTTCTTAGGACCATGTCACCAATAGCGAATTTTCTGTTTTTAACCTTGGAGTTAAAATACTTGGTCACCTTCTTTTGATAAGCGGCCATCCGTATTTGGGACTCATCCCGGAGTTCTTCGACTTGATCCGGAGCTTCTTGGAGCAGGGGCACGATTAGTGGCGGATCGTAGGTCATTCTCCCGTGGGATGGGAATAATGTTTCCACCGGGACCATTGCTTCACAACCGTATGCCATTGAGAACGGCGAGTGACGGTTGTGGTTACGGGGGTCGTCCGTAGGCCCACAATACCCTTGGCAATTCTTCGTGCCGCAGTTATTTTTACAAGCCGCAGCCTTCTTTTTCAAGGTGACCTTTAGGATTTTATTATTCGCCTCCGCCCGGCCGTTTGTTTGAGGCCGGCTACCGCGAGAAGCTTTTTACTACTCCGTGTTGGTTGCGAAGTCGAGAAATTCCTCGCAATCGAATTGCTTTCCATTGTCTGAGACTATTTTGTGAGGTAAGCCGTATCGACACACTATGTTTTTGATAACAAAGTCCAACGCTTTCGTAGCGGTTATTGTCTTCATAGGCTCAGCCTCGTCCACTTGGTGAAGTAGTCTCGCTACTATTGCATACTTTACTCCTCCTTTTCCCGTAGGTAGAGACCCGATGAGATCTATGCCCCAGACCGCGAAGGGCCAGGGGCTTGTCATCAGCGTGATCTCATTTGGAGGAGCTCTCGGTATGTTCGCGTACCTTTGGCACGAGTCACACTTTTGGACATAGTCTATACAATCTTTTTTCATTGTTGGCCAGAAGTATCCCTGCCTCAATATTTTCTTTGAGAGCCGGGTCCTCCCGTATGATCTCCACAGAACCCTTCGTGGACCTCCAGCATGATTTGTCTAGCTTCAGGGTCCGATACACACCTTAAATAAGGCATGCTGAGTCCTCTTCGGTAGAGAATTTGATCCATCATTACATAACGATGAGCCCGATGCGAATCTTTCGAGACAGTGCCCTCTCTTGGGGCAACTCACCTGAGGTTATGTATTTTATGATGGGGACCATCCAGCTGGGTTCTTGCCCAACCGTTTGTGTGGTCTCTCTTATTTTGATGCTTGGCTCTGCCAAGCGTTCCACTGGTACTACCCCCAGCTCTTCGATCTCGCTGTCCGAGGCTAACTTAGCCAGACAGTCCGCGTGAGCGTTCTTTTCTCGGGGGATTCTTTCTATTTTGTAGTCGGTGAACTCGTGGAGCAGTTCTCGGACTATTGTTACGTATGCGGCCATCCTTTCGCCGCGGGTTTGGTATTCTCCGGATACTTGGTTTACGACCAGCTGGGAATCGCTGTAGACTTCCACCCTCTTGGCTCCTACAGCTTTAGCCAATTTTAGCCCTGCTATTAGGGCCTCATATTCGGCTTCATTGTTCGAAGCTGTGAAGTTGAATCGGAGTGCTGCCTGGAGCCGCAACCCGGTAGGCGATATCATAGCCACTCCGGCTCCTGAACCGTTTTCATTTGAAGCTCCATCCACAAATACTCTCCAAGTGGGGATGGGTGGCTCCGGAGTATTGGCTGTTGCCTCGGCTTCATTACATTCGGTGATGAAGTCCGCCAAGGCTTGGCCTTTTACAGAAATCCGGGGCACGTAATGCAAGTCAAACTGACTCAGTTCCATTGCCCATTTGAGGAGTCTTCCGGAGGCTTCAGGTTTCTGGAGGACTTGCCGGAGTGGATGATTGGTCAAAATTCTGATCGGATGGGCTTGGAAGTATGGTCTCAACTTCCGTGATGCCATCAGGAGGCAGAATACTAGCTTTTCAATGACCGGGTACCTTGTCTCGGCCCCTATCATGCGTTTACTAACATAGTACACGGGGTGCTGAATCTTTTCTTCCTCCCGGACCAATGCAGCACTGACCGCATGTTCGGAGACGGCCAAGTAAAGGAACAAGTCTTCTCCAAGGACGGGCTTTGATAGGATAGGAGGTTTGGCCATATGGTCTTTTAACCTTTTGAATGCCTCCTCGCATTCATCTGTCCATTCGAACTTTTGGCATTTCTTCAGTATGTTGAAGAAGGGTATGCACTTGTCCGTGGATCGTGAGATAAAACGGCTCAATGCGGCCACCTTTCCGGTCAAACTTTGCACGTCCTTATGTTTCTTGGGGGATGGCATGTCCAAGAGAGCTTGGATTTTCTCCGGGTTCGCCTCAATCCCCCTTTGGCTGACTATGAAGCCCAGGAATTTTCCCGACTTGACCCCGAAGGTACATTTTTTCGGATTAAGCTTCATGCCGTATCTCCGGACGACTTCGAAACATTCTTCTAAGTCGTTTGCATGGCTATTGCATGCTTTGGATTTGACGAGCATGTCGTCTACGTATACTTCCATATTTCGTCCCAGGAGGCTTTTAAACATCCGGTTAACCATTCTTTGGTAGGTTGCTCCGGCGTTTTTTAGTCCGAAAGGCATGACTAGGTAACAGTATACCCCCTTATCGGTCCTGAAGCTAGTGCACTCCTGGTCTGCCGTATGCATTTTTATTTGATTGTACCCAGCATAGGCATCCATGAAAGATAGTAGTTTAAATCCGGAGGTGGCGTCCACCATCTGGTCGATCCTGGGCAGCGGAAAGCAGTCCTTTGGGCAGGCTTTGTTTAGATCTGTGAAATCTATGCAAACCCGCCAAGTCCCGTTTGGCTTGGGCACCAGGACCGGATTGGCCAGCCATTCCGGATAGTATACGTCGCGGATCATGCTATTGGACAAAAGTTTATCCACCTCTTTCTCTAAGGCCTCGGCTTTCGCCGAGTCGAGCGGGCGTCTCTTTTGCTGTATAGGAGGCATGTCCGGGTTGACGTTGAGGACATGGGTGATGACATGAGGGCTGATGCCGGTCATGTCCTCTTGGCGCCATGCAAAAATGTCAATGACGCCCTTCAGTGTTTTTATTATTTTATCCTTTTCCTCCGGATCTAGGCCTCTCCCTATCCGGAGTACTTTGGTGGAGTCGTCGTCGCACACTGGTATCTCTTCGACGTCCTCCATTGGTTCTACGACCCTTTCGGATCCTATACGAGGATCCAACTCGTCTTCTTCAGCCTTCTCTGCTTCAGGGGGCCCCCGGACCATGAGCATTGGCAAGTGGATGGCAACGTTGTAACATTGCCTGGCCTCTCCTTGATTTCCTCTCACCGTTCCGACTCCGGCTTCCTGGGTAGGAAATTTTAGGCATAGGTGTCGGATAGAAGTTATTGCACCAAAGTCGACGAGGGCCGGTCGGCCTAAGATTGCGTTGTAGGCTGTTGGACAGTCTACTACCACGAAGGTGCAATACTTAAACGTGCTCTGGGGAGTGTCCGGGCACAAGGTAACTGGGAGCCTGACTTTTCCCATCGGGATTAGAGTTGTCCCGTTAAACCCTGTGAGCTGCGATCCGCTAGGAGAGAGGTCCCGGTCGGTCAACCCTATCGCAGTGAAAGCCTCTTTGAAGAGCAAGTTCACGGAACTTCCATTATCAATCAGGACCCTGGCCACCACTTTATTTGCAATGGGGGTCTCTATGACCAGCGGGTCGTGATGAGGAAAACGCACCGTCTTGGCGTCTTCTTCCGTGAACGTTATGGGCTGGTCCATTAGCCGAGGCCTTTGAGCTGGGAGTTGAGTGACCTCCCACACCTCACTGTGCCTTGCGGCCTCGGCATATCTCTTCCGCTCCTTTCGAGTGTTTCCTCCGATATGGGGACCTCCGGAGATCATGGCTACCCGTCCATTAGGCCGGGGCGGTAGTCCGGGTATATGCTGGGCGTCACCTGCGGGAGCAGCTGGAGGCAATGCTCCTGCTGTACCCCCTGGTGTTCCCGAAGGCATGCCCCCTGCCACCGGCCCCGGGTTAAGGTGGGGTAACCTATTCTTGATCCACTCATAGAGGTGGCCCAACCGGATCAGATTCTCAATCTCATCTTTGAGATTTTTACACTCGTTGGTGCTGTGGCCAATGTCGTTGTGATATTCGCACCTTTTACTCGGATCTCTCCGGGAGCTGTCCCTGTACAATGGCTGGGGTCTCCGGTAATGCGTATTCTGCCTTGTGGCAAAATAGACACGTTCCTGGGAGTCCGTGAGCTCTGTGTACTGGGTGTATTGGGGTGTGTATCCGGGAATGGGAAGATGCCGGGGGCAGAGCTTGGCCTTGGTTGTATCCGGGAGTAGCAGAAAACTGTATGCCACTAACCGGAGGGGTCGCGGTCGGGACAGTACCCGAGGGCGATACTCCTGGCATGTATCCTGCTATCCCGGTGGGATAATAGCCTCCGTAAGCCACGATCTGGGCTTCTTCGAGGTTAATATATTTTTAGACTCGCTTCTGGAAGTCCTGAAGGCTAGCAGCGCCTTCTTGCTGTAATTCGTTCCAGAAGGGAGTCCCAGTGCGGATTCCTGCTTGGAGAAGCGCAAGCTGTTGTCCGTCGTCGACCTTCTTGGTCTTCGAGGCTTCCTCTCGGAACCTCTTAATGTAATTCTTCAAGGTCTCGGTGGGTAGTTGCTTGATGTTAGTCAAGGCACTAACTTCCAAATTGACCTTCCTGGCGGCGACAAATTGTCTCCGGAGGTTGGTTTGGAGTTTGTTCCAACATCCCACCGATCCTGGTTCTAGTTTCTTGAACCATTCCTCCGCCGAACCGCTCAGGGTGAGGGGGAAGCATAGGCATTTGGCGTCATTGCTGACCCGCATGACTGTCATGACTCGGTTGAATCGTGACAAGTGATCACTGGGGTCGGAGTTCCCAGTATATGCCGCCATTTCGGGCATTTTGAAGTTTTTAGGGAGCTCCGCCTCCAGGATATGCTTGGCACAGGGCTCCCGGTCCTCACTGTCCGAGTCGGAGTCATCTCCCTTCTGCCTCCGGGAGACTCGGGCGATATCTTTTCGAAGGATGGCAAGCTCTGCCATAATCCCTTCGTTTACGGTACCCGAGGAGACTTCGGGTCTGTATCTTTTTTGATCAAGGTGATCCCGGAGGTCACCTTGATTCCCATTGATTTGATTTCTCGGATCAATGGGTGGACATCTCTGTCCTCCTCTTCCTCTACCCCCCGGTTCCTGGTGCACGGAAACGCTTTTCCGGTCCCCTCGATCCTGAGGGCCAAGACTCCCTCTTTGGGGCTTGCCCCTCTGCGGACCTTTCCCTTTAGGGAAATCTGAGCGGACCTTTCGCGGATCCTGCGCCTTTTTCTTTCGACCAGGGGCAGAAGTAGGGTTTTTTGCTTGGTTTTCCTCAGCAGGGTGCCTTATAGGGCTAGGTTCCCTAGGCCTTTGCTGCTGGGAATCAAGCGAAGACGTAGCTGGCTCCCTGTCGAGTCCAGCGGCCATTGCCTTGGGATGCACGTGAATGCCAGCTGCCTCCATGGCTTTCTGCATGGCTAGCATCACCTCATGCATCTTTTGATTTTGCACTTTCTGAGCTTCGATCTCAGCTTCGTGATCGATAGCTTTTTGTCTGAGGAGCACCAGCTCTTGGTAGCTTCCATCATCATAAGCGTACTCGTCGAGATGCTCCTCGTGGTTTTCATCTGGAACTTCTTCCTCGGATTCCTCTGCTGCCCTTGAGGCTACATCCTCTTCATTGGGATCTTGAGCGTCTTCTAGAGGGCGAGGGTGACGTGTAGCTCTTGTCTCCACCATTATTGTGAAGTTAAATGCTTGTTGTGAAGCAGCTTTCCTCAGCTCTCAATGAAAGCACCAAAATGTTGACCGAGGTTTTCGGCAACTAATAAAATATGAATATAATAATGAGCTGTAAGAAAGCGAGATGAAGACTTTTTACGTGGTTGGGGCGTTAATGAGCCTTAGTCCACGAGCCACTGCTATTTATGGATATCTTTATTACAGATTCTACACTTGGGAGAATGTTTCTCTCTTTAATACAAAGAATGTTCTTGGTGAGTTTTTTTCTCTTCTTGCTCTTGAGCAGCCAAGATTCTCCGACCCCATTAAATGAGCTTTGAGGGGGTATTTATAGTGTTTTGGTGGGGTAATCCCTAGAATTGTCCTTACATATGTGTCTGTAAGTATCCATAAAGTTGGGCATTTCCGATGAATATACCATGGGTGATGCATGGTCAAATCCCTAGGTGCTGTAGGGTTTTTATGGAGAATGTCCTTTTTGTCTTATGATTGACGTGACTCTTCGCAGAGTAGCCGTCGCTAGACTTAAATGATCATTACTGTAGCGCTGCTGTTTGGGGGTTGTGCCGTCAGACTTTATTGCGTGTTACAGTCCCAACACGCTTCCTCCCATGCAGCATTAAATGCGACTTGATTTCTCGGGAGAGACCTGACACATCCCGGAGTGCCTTTAAGCTATGCTCGCTTCCGGGAGTACCTTGTACTCCGGGTATATCCTCCGGGACCCATACGAATAACGCTTCCTGGTGTCATAAAAAAGACTTAGCAGTTCTTCCCAAGTAATTTGATCCACGTGTCCCCTCTTGACTGGTCCACGTATATTGGGCGATTTTAGGAGCAACACTAAGTATCACTTTTTATTTAAGTTTAATACTTCATAAATATTCTATTCTTACAAGTGTATTGTAGCTAAAAGTTTTAAGTAACACAGAAGACCTCTTCTACATCCTAATACTTGGAAAACAAGTCAAAATGATAAGTCAAGCATCCAGAAGAAAGCTACAAGCTCCCAACACTCATGAGTCTTGGAAACTTGGGGGTAAATGTTATCTGTATTCCCAGATGAATGTACGTGGTAATCACGGAAGGATGCCACATCAGATTGTGCACGGTTAGTATATACCCTCCGCCCCTCGGCATCACAGATGGTGTTATAAATCAGAAGTTATCCGGAGGCTCTCCCTGTCAGCAAAGGCAGATGGGACTTTGAGATTCTTGTTAATAAAACTACTATAAAGAAGGATCAGAAGTCATAAGTGCTTCAGGATGGTAACAGGCTAGTTTGGTCCGAGAAAGCCTTAGTCAGATGTTCTTGAAACCTACTTGGGTGTGTCTTATCCAGAGCTAAGTGGACAGTTGCATACCCTTTGACACCAAATCAGATCTTGTCCCCTGAGTCAGACCTTATTAGTACGCGTACGTGCTCTGTACCTCCTTTTTGTCCAACGACTTGTCTAGATACCAACTTTACAAGGTGAAACCTTTGAACGACACGTGTCCTTAGTCCCACAAATTGGATTGTAGCAGCCAAACACCACAAGATAAGAAGGTTCTTTACCTACCAACAATCAGATCGCCATGTTGTAACACCAGCGATTGTAACATGCTGAGTACGAAATCCTAGGTGGGTGAAAGGTATGCCCTCACCCACACATGTGCCTATAAATACCCCTATTTTTCATGTGCAAAAGGTGAACATTTTTGAACCTCTATCAAAAATTCCTATAAGCTTTATTCTTTGCCAAGAGAAACAAAAGGGATACAAAATTAATATTTACACAGTAAATACTTGTAATACTTAAACACTCGTCGACAAGGCTAATACAACAAACTCGTGGATTATTAACGTCCGAACCACGTAGAAAATAACTTGTCTATTATTTATCATTTTACATTTTTCTTAAGCTCTAATTAATCGGTTTCTAAAAATCTCAATAAACACTAGTAATTTAAAAAGAATATATAATTTTATTATCTTATTGTTTCTTTTATAATCAATTTAAGTAAATATTGTTTAATTAATTTTATTTTAAATTTTGAAATCTTATGTATAATAATTTTTTCATTTAAATTCTTATTAAATTTAAAATATATTAATAAAATTAAAATTAAAAAATAATAAAAAAAAATCTCATCTATACGAGATTATTTATCCCACTTTGCCAGATGGATAAATAATCCCAGACAAATGGAATTAGCTGAATTAATTATTCAGACTTTCAGCATGTCCGAACACTAGATTCAAAAAAGGAAAATTTACATGGTATACTAACTTTTGCCATTTTATTACAAAAATACTGCCAGCGGTATTTTTTTACTTTTTTACTGTGTTTTTTTATAAGTTTCATACTGCAGTATACTGTGTTAAGTTTTCACTAGTGTTCTACTGGTGTTTTACTGCTGTTCTACTGTTGTTTTGAGTTGTTCTGCTTTGTGTTTTATTGATGTTTTATAAAAACACAGTATTTTTGAAAAGATTTCCGTGTGACAGTATTTTTGTATTAATTAACTCAAATTCTAGTATTTTTGTAAGTTTTTCTTGAAAAGAATTAGCATGTCTAATCAAGTTCAACCCCATACCAAATGGCCCACTTGGATAGTGATGATCTATGCATGAAATAATGGATAACAATAATTTATCTCAAGTATTTATAGAAAGGAAAAAAGTAAAAACTCATTAAGGAAGGTAATATTGTGTTAAAATTGCCACTTAGTGTTACAACTCAATATATAATATAAAAACCAAAACTTTCCTTTATCTAATACCAACCATCAAGTCCCCTGTGTGTGTGTGTTTTTAAATGTCTAAATGTTTCTTTTCAAATTTCCCTCTACAAATATTTGCTCCTCACGAAGGTTGTCATCAATGGGCACATTGTGGGTCTAGGCTTTCTTGTGCGGAAGATGGAGATAGAAAGGGGCTACTGCAATAGAGCTTAAACATGGGGAAAAAAAGGAATTGATCAAAATACTTAAAAAGTGATGGAAACAACAAACTAATGGCCACATGGGGTGGCCTTTTGTGGGGCTATTTCTATTTCGGTTGGCTTTAAGTGAGGTTCACATCAATTGGAAAAAGAAGTTGGATTGCAATATCTCCATCTCCTCTCTTCCCCACTTCATTGTATAGTCCTCTCTCTCTCTCTCTCTCCCTCTAATGCAACTTTATGGTTTATTTCTCTGCCTTTTCTTTTGGGGATAAAAGACCAGATTTTGGAGTTGAAGAGCCTTGTAAGCGTATAGGGTTGAGTATATTTTGTAAAGCACAAAGAAAGCTTATTCTCTCTTTTTTTAAAAAAAGCAATACATATACATAATGTATATTTATTTTTGATTTCCATCAAGGTATGATGAAGAGGAGGACCGGCAGTAGGATAAGGATATCCTGAATTTTGCAAAAGTGATGAATATTTTCTCAGTTTTCAATTTGGGAGGTGTGTGGGAAAATCTTTTAATTTAATCAAACCCTGCTAGTCTCCTCCACCTTCCTAACTAAATACTCAATAATCCAACTATTCAAAAAGGAAAAATGTTCCTCTTCTGAAAGAAAATAAAATAACTTGAATATATAAACGTGGGTACTATTATACCATTGTTGAAAGTAAGTTCAATTATAGATTTTCAAACATAAAATTATATTCTTTAATTATTCTGAATCAACATTTTCAATAAATACCACCACCCCTCAGGTGGTTTAAATTAATTTTAAAACGCTGCCCACTTTCTGTGTTGATTTGGAATGAAGCAAGGAATCTAAAATTGCCCGTGATTGTAATTTGTAGTGAAGTATACTCGATTCAACAAGAGTTTATGTGGTGTTAGCCTCTTTTGACAATTCACAAACACTACAAGTGAGGTTTAAAAGGTACTGCCAAAGCTGACATTTTTTAATTTGGCACTCCAAACCGCCCTGAGTCAACATAACACCATCACCATGATTGTTCTCTATGGTAACAAAGACTTTTCCTCTATTTGCCAAAAATGAGCATGCATGAGGATTATGATTATCTAACATCCATATTATAAAAGACTATTGAACGAAGTGGGGTTATAAATTTTTTTTAAGACACCACACTAGTTAAGCTGTTTTTCTCTGTTTCAAAAATCAGAGTCTATTCCTCATGTGGACCTTTACCTAGTGATTTGTTAGAATCTCCTGCCTCTTAAGACTAGTCGTAGCTTTCCATGAGAGAAGTAAATAAAATTAAAGGAAAAATACTCTACAAACTCAGAATTTGTCATTTTGATTTTTGCTACTGATAAATGTATGAATTATGAAATATAGTAAAAGTGAAATTTGAGGTGGGGAGGGAGTTTGGAACAACATTTAGGATGCATATAACCTGGAGAGGTCTTCAGAGAAAGCCTTTTTAATGACATCTCTTTTGATCTTGAGAGCTGCAGTAACTAGGCCAGTCTCAGGTGTCCATTGGTTCGATAATAACTTGATCTTTGCAGGGATCTCAAATTTCTCCAGACGTGCCTTCTTTCCTACCTGTGGATTATACAAACCATAAGGAACACAATTGTCAATCCACTGGAAGGTGAGCCAAATTCTTTCAAATGGTTATAATATGTGGCTAAAGTAAAAATAAGTATTAAGGCTGGCAGACTAAATCATTATGTTTAGCATACTGCGACAACATAAGAAACAATCTAGATTACATAAGTTGACACGTACTAAGACCTTTGTATGATCTGCATACAATCATGTGTAATATATACACAACCAACTTCTGGACGCCATTCATGGATTCAATACTATTTTTTACTCATGATGACTCATTTCTTAGTAAGCTGGCATGATCAAAAGATATACAAACAAGGGATTCCTGAGGCCTCCTCCTTAGGCTCGTTATTTGGATTCATTACTTTCATTCCAATTCTAAAATAATGGGAATAAAATCTGTGAAACAGTACCTTTACAAGTGATGCATGCACTTCTTTAATAGTTTCTCCTTTCTCACAAAGGTCAGCAAAGTCGGTAAAACATACTCCTTGTTTCAAGGCCCACTCTTCCAAGGTGCTTTGAGAAGGCACCACAACAGCAACACAGTAACTATAGAAAGGATCAGCATGCAGCATAATGTTGTCGACATAGGGGCACACGGAGAGAGCAGCCTCAACCTGTACGGTACCATTAGTCCCGAGGTTATCCAATGAAAAATTCCATTTATTCTTGCAAGTTCATACCTTTCCTAAGGAGACATACTCTCCATGCTGAAGTTTGACTATGTCTTTTTTACGGTCAATTATCTCAAGGCAACCATCAGGATGAAACCGCCCAATGTCACCTGTATAGAACCACCTCACCCCTCTCTCATCAACCTTTCAAAACCAAAGTACCATTGTAGTTAATAATGTCAGGTCACCCAGGAAGAAAAAAAGATTAATCAAAATATTGACAACTACCTTGTATAGTTCGTTTGATTTTTCTTCATTTTTGAAATACCCAAGTGTGACATTTGGACCACCAATCACTATTTCCCCACGAGGCATTGGAGAATCATTTACAAGATAACCACCTTCAGACCAATTAATTAACTGGATAAGAAATAAAAGAGGGCAAAAAGTTAGGATTATTAACACAACTCAACATAGTGATGAGGAATAGGAATAAGGATACAGAAACACCCCCTGCAATGTAAGTAAATTTCATTAACTTTAAACAGCATGAAATCAATTTGTAAGAACTTGGAAGGATGGACTACGGGGTGTAGAGGCTGGTCATGTGCATAAATATTGCAGCAAAAATACGATAAGACCGCCTAAAAGTCTCAGACTTCCTTAAAAGGCTGTTTGTTCATTTTCATAAACACTAAAAATCCATAAGGTAAGCTTTCATACTGTTTCAAGGACAATAGTCATATATGCTTGATAAGATGTCTAAAATTAGCTCCTTTAAGTTGCCTTCTTGTCAATTGCTACTGACCATGCTTAATTAAGAAACCAAACTATGATGAAAGCAACAGAAAAATATAGGGATGCATCCATTACAAAATGATTTATCACAAAAAGCAGAAAGAAACTATTAAGAGTTTAAGTCTAAGTTGGTTTTAAATATTTTAAACAGCCTTTACACTCAATGAACGTAATTGCCACTTGCAACTATTCAACTCGAGACCACCTAAAACCATTTCATCAAAATCTCAAGTTGTTAGGAGGTCTCACAAATGTAGTACAAGGAAAAGAATTAGAAATAGTAAAGTGGATCCCAAATTTTGATAACCAATTAACCAAGTTAAAGAGAGTATCAAGTTGAGAGAGATAAGAAACTCCAAACCATCCAAATGAAATGGCTCATCTTGGGAACATTAATGCTTATTTCAACTAAATCATTTACTTGGTTTACCCACCAGGTAGATATTTTTAAGGACTGGCTCCCACAACTGGCTGATGTTTATCCAGCCATGTATATCACTAATATATGAAACTCAAAATCAAAATAATTATGTAGAGTATTAAATGATTGTCTTGCACTTCGAGGCCTAAGTTTAAGAAAGCCAAAACAAAAAATTGTGTATGCATTTTTATTTAAAAGGAAAAAGACCAACAAAGTGTTGAGCAAGTTTGTTCATAAGTTGTAAGAATAAGAATAAATTCCAAAGATATTGTTAACCTTAACAAAGGAGCAAGGAAGCGGAGCCCCAACACGACCGACGGATGTATCATCAAATTCAGAAAATGTACCACCAGCACATGTTTCTGTGAGACCGTAACCTTGCCCAATTGGAACACTGCAACAGATTGAATTAAATAATAATAAGAATAATAAAGATTCAGACAATATTCAATGGCTTTTCAACCACGTCAACCAAGAAGTTCTATCAAAGACAAAAGAAACAAAACTAATTAATTACACTTAGAGGAAAAAAAGGTTTTCATATAGATTGGCATAACTGATGCAGTGTTCCTAAGCTTATTTTATGTCAAATAAGCAAGCACTGCTAGTAGAACTAACCCAAGACATATGTTGATGAATCTTTGAGTATCACCAGAAAGAGGAGCACCACCAGATAGTACGAAGCGGACACGACCTCCTAGAATCGCCTGGACCTTTTTAAATACAAGTAAATTCCATAGAAGCCTTTCTAGACCCCAAGCCCCAAGCCAACTTCCGTTTACTGCAGACAGTCTACGAGAATATGCCAAGTCAAACAACTTCTTAGATAACCCCCCCTTTGAATTTACCTGATCATTGTACATTTGTACTAATATTTAGTTATGATGACTTGAATAACTTCCAAAATAGAACTTCACAAATGGCGTGATTTGCAGGGATCACTTTGTTTCTTATATATATATATATATATATATATATGTATATATATATATGTATATATATATATATGTAAACATAAATTAATATGTAAAATAAATACTTGCATAGACATCAAATTTTACTAGCCTTTTTCAGCACCCCATCTCGAACACGATCAAGAATTGCGGGGACAGCTGTCATTAGAGTGGGCGACAGCATAGTTGTATCACCTTTTGTTCCTTTCTTAATCTTGCTTGATGTATCAGTAAGTGTCAAAGGGGATCCATATCCTATGGAACTTCCCACAGCAGCAATGACATTCTTTAAAAAAAACAGAATAATTTAAAACTAATAGAGAGAAAACAATCAAGTAATAAGTATTATCTTAAGACACAAAATTCGCACAATACTACTACAGTTATTAGCTACAACAATTTAACCTGCCACGGCAATCTTCATACCTCTGCAGCCAGTTCAAGAATATGAGCCAGAGGCAAATATGCCATATAGACATCATTGCTTCCAAGGCCAGGAACAATTGTCATGACAGCTGAAACTGTAGCAAGGACATTAGCATGTGTCATCATAACACCCTGTACAAAATGAAAAAACTGAGTAAGACTTGTTACTTGGATAGAATAAACCACTGTTTTGGCCAAACATGTCCATTGTGACCAACAAAGTCCATAAAAGAAGTTGCAGAAGACGCAGATAAATAAATTAGGCACACGCGCATATGTGTATACATTCATAAATATAAATATGTTGTTATGTATTGGACAAATATAAAATAAAACAATATATAAGGAGGTGCCATGTTATTTAGAAAATTACACACAAGTAGATGTAAATTTTAGTAATTGGCATAAAAAAATTTGACAAAAATGAATTTAGATGTACATATTGAGATTATGAACACATCTAAACATATTCAGAGAATTTGACAATTTTGAGACAATTTGGACAACAAAAATAAAAAGGATCTAAATTCAGATGGACCTGCGTTACAATTACATCACCTATTCCAGATGACCCGTTGCAAGTCCAATGAGACAACGTTGCCATACAAGTGGCAACGTGTCGCACCTAATAGGCGACACGTTGCCTAGGACACGTCACCATTTTCTTGAAATTTTAGCTTCAAAAGTTGCATTTTTTAAATTGCAACCTGTGAAAGTTGTCTAAGTCGATGCTAACACTACTTAAAGGGTCTTAGATGGTTGAAAGGGATTGATCATAGTTTCTCTTTCTCACTCCAAAAATTGCTTGCTTGAAGATTTAAAGGCTAGTTGTATCCCAATTTCATTCCTTCTTTGGATAATCCTTAAGCAATCATCCTAATGGGTTAGAGTAAATAATTTGGTAGAGAGTGTTATTCATTCTGTCACTTACTCTACTGTTGATTTCTAACCCAGTCCTATGAAATTATTAGGCATGGAAGTTGTGCCTATAAAAATACTTTCATTAAGGTGATTTTGATGTCAATATTATATTGCACTATAGTCTTGCTTGAAATGAAAATGGAACTAAAAATTTCACGCCAAAGAAATGTTTAGAGAAAAATGATAACTCAATCTCAATAACATGCATTGGTCCAAGGTCTTTCTTTCTGGAGAATAATTTTGCAAACAACCTATATCTTAGATGCTCCATACCTTAGGTAATCCAGTACTCCCACTTGTATACATAATAACTGCTACATCAGCAGGAAGAGGTAAGTCAGCATCAATGGGGTTTTCTCGGCCAAGTCTCTCCACATCAGCAAACAATGTTATATTCCAGGCACTGCTCTGCTCAACAGACGAAGCAACAGAAGGGATTTCATCATCCATACAGATAATGCGCTTGACTGTGTCAAGTTGTCCGCTAATTTCCACAAGTTTCACCAGCTCTTTCTTCCCACAGATTACAGTTGTAACCTCTGTCTGGAGGGAAATGATAAAAGTAAACAAGAATAAGAACCATGTGTGCAGAGTTAAAGTAAAAACTGGCGAGTTACGAGCATATAAACAATAAGAATAAGTACAGCCACCAGCCACACCTGTTAGGCTGGTACCTGGTTGCCTAATCTAATTGATCAGCATGTGAATGTGATTAACAACCTTATGCTATTTTTTCCTTGATAGATATTTTCATTTTCATACATGGGCTCAGTAACTATACAGAAGGTGTAAAGTAGTAACTAAACACAAAGATAGTTGATGTTAAAAGTCAACAAACATTTTACCAGATACTAAAAAATCACTTGATGTTAGAAGTCAACAAACATTTTACAAGATACTAAAATATCAAGGAAACAGAAAAAATGAGATGAAAAACTTTCTTTTAATAATTTTGTTGAAGAATATTACCAAGCATTTTTACAGTATGCAGGAATTAAAGACTCTTCTACAGCTTTCTCATAAAAACACGTGACCATTCTCAGATATCGGTTAGATAATTGCCCTAATACAGATTAATATCATATTGTTTCTTTCTTTTATGGCTTTCTGATTAATCATTACAACTGACGTGAGAAAGTACTTATAATAAGGTGAGATAAACCAGTAGCTAAAGTTACATTCACCACACACAACACATACATAAATTTTTTGTAAGCTACTAAGTAAACTTTGAAGATCTGCTTCAATGTAAAACACAAACAAAGAAATGCACCAAGTGTAACAGACACAAAATCATGTTGCAAACTGATACTGGATTATAATGTTTACATTACATGCTGAAAAATACAATTACTAGCAACATTGTATTCCTAAAATTTAATTTGATAGCCCGTGCAAGTAGAAGAAGTTACGGCACTTGACATGAAAAGCCAAAATGTGGAAGCTAGCATAGTTACTATACGGAATGTTCATAACTTTGAAAGCCCTATTCAGAATTGAAAACTTTGATATTTCTCATTTGATCTGTTTTCAAATTATAGATTTCTTATCTTAACCTTGCTTAAAAATAGTAAAATAAAACAATATGTTATAATCTCTCATATATTGTTCATATTTCAAAATATATATTTTCATTATGTAATGTTTTATCATGAAATTCTAATCATTTGACTATAATATATACTGTTTCTTTTTCTTAAGCTTATTGTCACATGAAATTATATAATTATATAATTAAATTTTTTTGACATGCTCAGATGATGAAAATTTCAAATCTTTGACTAGTTCTTTTAAAACAGACTAGTCTATCTAAGTAGTAACTAAAAAACATTTCTTTTGTTACTTTTCTTCTACATTTCAAAGTAAAAGTAAATTCTATGTCAAGAGGCATCATATTAGCTAGAAAAGATTTCTGCCTTCAAAAGACATGAGGATTTCAAGGAATGCAGATAGAAGAGAAATAAAATGTGAACATTTTTAGCAGATGTCCTTGGGAGAATGTTGGAAAAAGCAGTAGAATCAGAAAACTTTTCTTGTTTTACGGTGGGAAAAGAAAAAATACAAGTTAGTCATCTCCAATTTGCTGGTGACACCCTGATATTTACCAACAATGAGAAATCATTGCTAAAAATGGTGAGGATAGTGGAGGCCTTTTGTGCTATTTCTGACTGAAAGTAAATATGAGTAAAAGTCAATTGTTGGGGATTTGTATGAATGAGGAATCGGTGTCACAATATGCATCCATGATTTGGTGTGAGGTTGGAAGCTGGCCAATAAAATATCTTGGGATGCCTTTGGGGGACTTGCCAAGGAAATTGAGTTTTTGGGAACCAATATTGGATAAGTGTGCTAAGGCTAGATGGTTGGAAAAGTGCTTTCCTTTCTAAAGGAGGAAGCCTGACGCTTATTCAGTCTGTCATATCTTCCCTTCCGACATATTTTTTATCATTATTCAAAGCACCAAAGGTTGTGATCAAAACATTAGAAAAGATGATGAGGGATTTTTTTTGGGAAGGTAGTGAGTCATGGGGTGGTGAGCACTTAGTCTCTTGGGATGAAGTTTGTAGGTGTCGAGAAGAGGGGGGGTTGGGAATTGGAAGTTTGTAGGTGTCGGGAAGAGGGGAGGTTGGGAATTGGAAGTTTGGAAGCACGGAACAAAGGGTTGCTCATGAAATGGTTGTGGAGATATCCTTTGTAGCCAAAAGCATTGTGGCACAAGGTAGTGGCAAGTCGTTATGGTAAAGTCGATAATTTTTGGGATACGAAAATTAACTCCCGTTTGTCTCCCAAAAGTCCGTGGCGAGATATCTCAAATTTGTACGAGGAGTATCTGGGTTACAATTCAAAGTTGGTAGGGGTGACAAGATTCGATTTTGGGAGGACATATGGTTAGGCGATTCTTCATTAAGTAGTGAATTCCCCGACTTAGCATTAATATCTAAGTTAAGGGAAACATAAAGGATCACATAGTCGACGAAGGTTTACCAGGGGTTGGGTAGAAAGTTGGGACCTGAATTTTAGAAGGAATCTGTTAGATAGAGAAGTTCCAAATATCACAATGCTGATGCAAAAATTGGAACATGTAAGAGTGCTTAATACTGTCGAAGATAGGCAAATTTGGAAGCCTGATACCTCAGGGATTTTCTCTTGTAAGTCAGCTCTCCGCTGGTTTATTTCGGATCCACTCAATGGTGAACTGTTTTGGACAAAAACACTTTGGAAAAGTTGTGTTCCGCCCAAAGTTAAATTGTTTGGATGGCTTGTGTCACTTGGTAAAGTAAATGTTCATGAAAAGTTGCAAAAAAGGAAGCCTTTTCTTTACATCTCTCCGGGCTGGTGCGTTTGTTGCAAAGTCAGCAGCGAGGGAGTGGAACATCTATTTCTGGAATACCTGTTTGTTAGGCAACTTTGGTCTAACATGCTGAAAGAATTTGAGTTAAGCTAGGTCATGCTGAGCTCTGTAACACAACTAATTGTTAGTAAACCGAGTAGCAGTAAACAAAGATCAAAATTGTGGAGAACATTAGTACTGGCAATTATTTGGGCTGTTTGGCTGGAACGAAACGCTAGAATTTTTGAAGGAGTCGAAAGTTCGGCATCAAATATATGGGAAAAGGTGAAGTTTTGGACAACCACTTGGACTTTCAAAACCAAAAATTTTGAGAATCTGTCCTTATTAGACCTATGTAGAGATTGGAATGCTTTTTTGAAGGAATTCTGTTCTGGTTTAGTTTATGTTGTCTGCTGCAATTTATACTGTCTAGTTTTGTATGCAGATTTAGTTTTGTTTTTACCTTTGTAACCACGGTTTTCCTCCGCCACAAGTGAGGGTTTTATCCATTTCGGGGGTGGGGCTAATCTAAGACAAAGGCCTCGTTCTCCTTTTCAAAAAAAAAAAAAAAGAAATAAAATGTGAACCAAGTAGTACTCCTACTCCAAGGGAGAAATATAGAACCTCATTTAGTGAGTGACAAAGAGCTTCCTCCCCCAAAGATGCATATATGGTGACGACAGTGACATTACGCCTAAAGCAACCCTGACAAAAGAAAACCACGTTAGCCATAACCCTTATAAAAGTTTAAAAGAAACCAGATACATGAATGCTGCCACCTAAAAGTTACATACTTCAGCTTACATGAAAATCATCACTTACATGATTACCTATGATTTTATAAATACTGCCACATAAAATTTCTTTAGGAAGTAGCATAGAGTGTAGGTGAAAATTCAAACACATCATATGTTAAGCAGAAAACATTATTTCAAAAGAAATTTTTTTTTTATCAAAAACATATCAAATGCAGTCAACAAAGCAGAAAACTAATATCCATGAAACAAGATGACATAGCACCTGCAACGCTATAAGCCACTCCTCTCTTGTGTCTGCAAAGATTGCTACTCGTTCTTCCTTGTTATGCCCAAGTCGAGCTAAACCAGAAGCAAAATTGCACACAGCTTCAAATGTTCTCCCGTATGTCAGCCATTCATACTCCCCCAAATGAAGCTTTTCAAAGGATCTTCCATCATCTGCAACCTCAACTTCCCTCGAAATCAACTTCCGGGTTCCAAGGAAGCACTTCTCCTGGTACTTCTTGCATGATTGCTCAAAAAGTTCAGTAAGAGTTGTGATGCCTTCCCATGCTGTCTGTACAGTATAAGTGAAGCGACGGTTTCGAATTGCATAACCAGGTTCAACACCAACATCAACAGGCAAACCTCGTTTCTTCTCTGTCTTGGAATTGCGAAGAATAAGAGAGACAACAAGAGGAACAACAACACCAACAATGTAGGGATTCATCCTTTCAGGACTGTATGTACCCGTTTGAACCCTGCAAAGTAGAATTTCACGTCTGTTATTCAGGTAATGTCAAACTAAATTCTATTCTACCAAAACTTGCACCACATTTATCTCCAAATTATATAGCATCTCTGAACAAAATTGTTTGGAAAAAAAATGTGTACGCTCTTCGTGTGAGAAAATCTCTAGCATCTAATTCATTCAAAGGTGAGTATTTTAAAAATGAAAATAAACAAACCCAGTTAGTGTAGTAATTATTTCTGCAAGACCCACTTTCTAAAACGTTCATAAGAGACGGTAAAGGTGAGTTGAAGATGCATATGGTAACCAAGAAAATATTTTTTCTACCATTGAGTTTAAGTTGAAACTTATTCGAGTACCTAAGAGCTCAGAATCATGAAATGGTAGCTGAAATTAAATTTTACTTATATGCACACAAATCAATGTAAAGAAGAAAAAAATGAGCGAGAATGTAGATTCAAAATGTGTTATATATCAAAGTTGTAAAAAAAAATTGCAATCAACAATGGAAGTTCATCATTTATAGCACAATGTCATGCCCGCATTTGGTAGGAAAAGAAAATGGAACAAGAAAGAGGGAGGTTTGAGCGTACCTTGAAGTTGAAAAGGAAAGACAATGAATCAGGAGATGAACATTTGTGGAAGAAGAAGAAGAAGAGTGAGAGATAAGGAGCGGAGAGAACGAGGAGAAATGAGGTTGGAGTCTCAGTAGTATTAACTTGGAACCTGGAAGGAAATTGAGGCGGCTGTGCTTTCTATATCATTATTATTTTTTATTTTCATTGTTTTTTAAAGGAAAAAAAACCAATACAAAGGGTAATCGGCGCTTTTCTTTTCAAAACATGGTGCATATTTTCTTGCAATAAAGGCAATTTTTCATATCTTTATATACCTAAAACAAAATTTACAAAATTAAATTACTAAAAAAAAAAGTTACAAAATTTTACATGCTTTTAAGAATTCCTTCATTTCTTTCTACCTTTTTATATCTTGTTATAAAATATTATTTAATGATGTTCGAACCACCAAATTAATTATTAACATTAATGCTTTATTGTATTTTCTTTTTATTATATTGATTTAATTTCTCATTCTTTTAGTTATATTTAAAATAAACAAAGAAATTCTCATTCAATTTTTCTTTCTCTCTTTTTCTTCTTTTTTTCTTATTTATTTTATATTATTCTATATTATTTTATAACACGTTATCAACATCTAAGTTTCAAGGTAAATATTTTGTTGAAGTTCTTGAATTGTTTTAAGGTCACGAAACACTAAATATATATTTATATGACTGAAACAATTTCAATAACTTTTTTTTTTATTTATCTATATATTATATATACATGTATATATTTTTATATGTTTATTATTGAATTAATATACATATACATATTGTATCTCTTATTGTTTATCTATGATATGATAGTGAAAATTTATATAAACTATACATATATCCAGAAGATTATGTATCATCGATAAAATATTACATATATCTTGAAAATTATGCGTCCTCAATAAAATTTTGCATATATCATGAAAATTATGTAAATATAATATTCATCATATAACTCACTGAAATATAATCTATAATTACACCACAAACAATTATATACGACATCTTTAATATGGTGTGGGTGTCATGATTAACAACCCTAATAGCTAGAAATTCTTAGTTGAAAAATATTTTATTTCCATATTTTTTGAAAAAATAAAATATTTTCACGTACGTAAAGTGGGTAAATTTTACCCACAAGAAGTTGGATCGAAAAAATAAAATACTTTCACTTACGTAAAGTGTGAATAATAATTATAACTTGGAAAATTTACGGTAAAATTCTTCAAAAAATTTACTTTGATACAAATTAGTCCCTAATCTCGAGAAATAGGGACAATAGTCCCTAATGTCAAGTTTCTTGTAAGTCATCATTTTTTTAACTAATTTGTTTACTTATTTAAAAACTACCACGTGTCGAAGTATTATTGGTCCAAATCATAATTTTAATTTAAAAAAATATAAATAAATTATTTTAAAATCTTAAAAATTATTTATTTTTCTTTTCTTCGTCTTCATCTTCCTCTTCTTCATCTCCACCCCAGCCTCTTCCTCACCCCCCCCCCCCCACACCAACCCTGACCCCCACCCCACCCCCACACCCCGATTCCTGAGCTCACTGGAGTTCCACCGCGCAAATGATCCTTCTACAAAGCTCTAATTGCCAACTTCATCACCACTCTCATCTTTCTCTGCATAAATGTCATCAACTACAAAAACCAGACCGGTCCAAACATAGGTGTCAACAAGTATGGCGGAGTCAGAATTCTCGAAATTGTTTGGGCTTTTGGTAGAATGATCTTCATACTCGTTTATTGTAAATGATGATTGAAGATCTTACCTAATTAATCATATGCTTGTTTTTGAATTAGATACTTATCTAATTAATTTTAGGTGGGCATATTACTCTGACGATTAATTTATCTCTCTCTCTGCAGCTTATCGGCAGATATTTGGCCGTGGTTAGGGTCATTGATCACAGTAAGTATGTGGGGGATAACTTGGGTGGAGAAGAATCACAATGGGAGCAAGGTGCAACCATTAGGGGCTTTCTGGTTTTGTTTTTTTTTTCTTTTCTTAATTAGTTTTTTGGGTTTATTTTTTATGGAAGTTTTTTGGGTTTTGTTTTGAATGAGGAGATGGAATTGAGAGATGGATTTTGGTTATGATAATACTTGAATTTTTGGGTAAAGTGAGATTGATGAAAGAACAAAGGAGAAGATGGATAGAGAGAATAATGATGATGAAAATGGAATAGGAGTGGAGGGGTAGGGTTGAAATCAGGAGAGACATGACTGCTTTCTTTTCCAATCTAGCTTTGATTTCTTCTGGGCAATGAGAAGGACAGTGGGGAAGAAGAAAAAAAATACAAAATATTAATTTTTAAAATAATTTATTTATTTATTAATTTATTTTAATTTTAAATGGTTTTAAATTAAAACTATAATTTGGACCAATAGTTTTTTAACATGTGGTATTTTGATCAGCTATAAAAAAGACTAACTTACAAGAAACTTCCTATTGCCGCTATTTCTCGAGATTAGATACTAATGTACATCAAAGTAAATTTTTTGAGACTTTTGCCGCAAATTTTCCTTATAACTATTGTACATCGGATAAACAGAATAAAGGCGAAAAAAATGTTAATTCTTCCTTTCCAAAAACATATAAATGATAATACCATAAAAATTAGTGAGAACATTGGGCAGCTAAAAACACACCAAAATTTAGTTTTGTGGCGGTGACCCTCCACTGGCACTATCATGTGCATTTCCATGAGGTGCTGCACCCGAGAACATCTGCATCACTGATCTTAGAGCCCCAGTTAGATCCTCCGGCATTTGCTCGCCGAAATTCAAGTTGATGTTCCCACCAATTTGTATTCCAGGATCATCAAATCCATTGACGTTATCATCGTTTCCTTGCCTGTTCTGAGTATGTTGTCCTTGGGGGTATGCATTTGTAGCCAAATTCATAAACATATTGGTAAAATCAGCAGGAAGACCAGTTGTATTGAAGGGCATAGATGCGAATGGAGGTGGAGCACCATGGCTTCTTGGCCCTCCTGCAGACTGGTTATGGTGATCCGAATCACTTTGGCTGGATGAACTTGCACTCTGTATGGTGTATATTGGGGAATATAATTAAAAATTCAAGCAAAAAAGTAAATTATAATAAACAAAAGAATGAAAAATGATAAATTCAACATATAGAAACTCAAATAATATGGGCGTGTTTGAAAAGTGATAAATGACCCGAGTTGGAAACTCAAAACTACAAAATGTTCGTGTCAAGGAAGCATAATGGATAGGTGACTGCTTACCCGATCATGTGCAGCTTGTTGTGTCCCTCTGATTCTTTGCTCAGCCATCTACGGTTATGGCAGGAAATAGTAGTCAGATGAAGTAGCCTTAGGTATATACATATATATAAATATATAAGCATCTTGAGTGGGGACATCACTTTTTCTCCTACTGTAAACATTTTTCGTATTTTAACAAATTATTTCTCTTTTTTTATATTACATTGTATATTGTAGTTATAGGCCTCCCGACCGACCTTTTTCAAGAAATTTTGAGTATTTTACAACGTCAAAATAAAGTTCAAAATAACTTGTTGCACCCGTGTAAAATAAAAATAACACGCATGCAATTGAATTATTTTCGGTACTGTAAACTATTCAAAATTTTCTAAAAACAAGCAGAAAGGCAGTATAGCTCTAATGTACACCATCAAATTAAAAGAAAATAATTTATAATTTCTTGATATGCCAAAAATAAAAATACCCCTACAATAAAAGCAAAACTGATACTCAAATCAAACCAAAGAATTCTCCAATTATATAAATATATATATGTATGTATATAGATATATATAAATACTTGAAAGATGAAATGAAGTAATAAATAGTAAATAAAAGCACCAAGTCAAGAACCAACCCGAATATTTTCCTTGACAGCTTCGTTATTTGGATCCAATTGCAAGGCTGAAAGAAAAAAAATGTCACTATTAGGACAAAGTTGTGCAGTATATTTCCCTACAAGTCTGTTGTCCTTTTATTCTTTTCTTTTGGGTTAAGTTTAAATGATTTTGCCTTTATAAAAATATTATTTAAAGAGCATATAGGTAAAAATTATAACCAAAAGAAGCATAAAATATGGTCATCAGACTTTGTAAGAACAAAATAGAGGCAAAACAATGGGGACCAAAATATGTACGAGACAAAAAGAAGAGGGCTAACAGTTTGGAATATTACCAAAAACAAGCCACTAAGTTACGATGTTCCTAAAGTTAAAAAATGTCACTTACTATAATGGCGAGTCCCTTAGTATTCCTACTACACATGAGATTAAGCCCTTTAGCATAACTACGCCAACGAGTAAGCACTGTCAAAGGTTTTATGCCAGCTACTATAGCATATTGTAACAAAACTAGGTGCTTAGGCCTTTGACAATAGCCTGCTAACCACCAATATTTTGATATTTTCCCAGAGAAATGTGTACAATAATGATAAAAATAAATAAGTAAACTAAGAATCATCAATTAAACTAGAAAAAAAATGTATATCTTGGGGTATCAGCTATTCCATAGGTAATTATGAAATGATCCTATACCAACCTCTCTTAAATCCTTTATCGATAGCATCACTATAATTTCCTTGTGCAAAATAAGCTAACCCCAGACGACTGTATGCCTTGCTATAATTTGGGTCGATATCAATAGATTTAAGGCAATCGCTGACTGCCTCAGTATATTTGTGGATTTGAGTGTAAGCGGCTGCCCTGATACAGGTAAATCATACTAATCAATTTCAAGAACGATAAATGTGAAAGATATAAAATTGCTAAAAGATATAAGTTTTATTATATTTGACTACAGATGTTTGTCATCATCTGAGTATAACACAACTATTTTAACTTTACCATTAGTTTTCCTTAATTGAAAGCATTCAAATATGCAACATGTGGAACTCTCCCCCCCCCCCCCCCCACACCACAAACCCTTCTCTCCTCTAACAATTATTTAGAAGAAAACCACCTTTTTATATACAGACTGACCTTTTCAGTTTCATCTTTAAGCATCGTTATATTATGACATGCAGATTAAAGTTTCAAGAGAACTATGAAACCGGAGCAAGTACATCTATTCAAAAAATAGTTAGTTGCCCACCTATTACAGTAGTAAATAGCACTGTCTTCACAGAGTGCAATGGCACAATTATAGAGCTGAATTGCATCAGAGTAAAGTTTTGACTGCATTGCCCTGTTACCTAACCAGAGAGCAAAAAATGACAATAGAAATAGCTTAAAATATATCTTCTAAAAAATTTAATGATAAGAAAGACAAAATTATCTTACAATTGATTAATCAGAAAACTGTATCCCAGTAAGCAAGCACATTAACAGATACAATACACAATTGGTTGAAATAAGATGCAAAGCCAGCATTGATGTACAAAGTCTCCACAGACAGTACAAGGATAAGTTAACGATGTCTCCACAAGTTCCCAATAATTTCCCCCTATTTCACAAGTATTATATATAAGATAATTACTTGGCCTTCCTTTAGTTCGATGGGAGGGAGAAAAAACCCAGTTGATATTTCTTATAGATTCACTAAGATATAATATAAGGATGAACAATGCGTCAAAAGTCAAAGAATGAAAACCAGGGTAAGGCCATCAAGTTGCCTACCTTGTGATTTCAATGTCTCAGCTAGGTTCTTTGTATTATATTCCTGGCACCCAGCCCTTTCCATCTCCTGAAATAACACATGAATTCTCTTTAAGTTATCATATTTACTTAAGAATCTTTAAAAACCTACAAAATGTAGATACCAATAAAAATGGTGACCTTAACACTGATTAATATCCAGCAACAAAGCAATGTGAGTTCTCAAAAAAATTAAATAGTGTTTTCATTTCATTGACTAAAGCAACTAAATATATGAAGCTAGGTGATATGAATAGCAACAAAAACAGGTTTGAAAAAGACAATCCTACATTTGTTTCCTTAACTAACTGATAGGAATTTCCTATCATTTTGGTACAAACAGAAGCAAAATAAAAGAAAATAGAGCAAAACAGTAGCAACAATAGGAAATAGCTAGTATATTGATATTAGAGTGACAAAGAGAACAAGTTTACTGGGTATTCGAGAGACCCAGCTCTCTCCCAAGAGCTATAAGCTCACTTAACTAAATCATTCACCCCACAAACCCTTCTATTACTCTCCTATTTATACAATCTCAACACTCCAATTACAATTACCTAATTACCCTCTTTATTAATTACCCTAAGGCCTAACAATACCGGCCGCCCGAAATTCACCTTGTCCTCAAGGTGAAGAACACAAGCCTCCACAACAATTTTTGGCTCGTCCTCTGTCGAAGAACCAAGCCAGCAAATGTATGGTGTTCAAGCTAGGGGAGAGACATCTCTCCTTAGTGAGTCGACCTCGATCGAAAAACCAGCTGAGTAAATTGATAGTGTCGCCCTTCGCGTGCAGAAAAAATGGTAGGACAGTCGCTGTTGTGGCTGCAAAGGGTGCTCCTGAAAGCCGGTCGAGAAGAGAAGGACCAAAAACTGAGTTTGCCAAAATCTGATTATGTTCAGGATTCATTTTCTTGCCCCGGTCAAAAACCCAGCAACAATGAGGCCCCAAGAATGAAAGAGAAACATTACACACCAAAAATTGATAGTTGTACTTCCATAAGGCAACTTCAATGGATAATTCATCTAGTTGGTGTTTTCGCTCCCATCCCTCCCAGGAATAAGATGCAAAAGAGAGAGAAAATTCAGCAATCATTGTTGGGAGGATAGAGTTTTGATCTTGGGCTGAAAGTTTAATTGAATCATGTTGCAATTCCTTAACCCTTTCAAGTATTCCCGAGAACACCAAGTAATTGGTTGGCACATTCCCACACAAGTATTCCATAGCATCTCCTTTAGTTAAGAATTCACAACAGAATTTCTTTGTATGACAGAAATAAAATTCAGTGAACCCAATCAAAGGTTGAGAGCTTACCTCATTTAATATGACAGAAGAGAGCTTTTCCAATAGCATCAATGAAAACACCCTCTCCAACATGAAGTAGAGTGATTCCCTACCGTCCATGGCATGGTAATTGGCAACACTTTGCCTTAGCAATTGAAAAGTTGACCGCCAATAGACAAAGTATACATAAGGAAAAAATATTTTCATAGTGTCCCTATATGTATAATCTGATACTCTCGTAGGCTTTGGAAAAAATGGGTTTTGTTTAAATTGAACATGCCCTTTGGTGAAAGGTCCAGGCCCTATTGGGATAGAAAATTTAGGAAAGTAGGCCTCACTATCAAGATTCCAAGAAATCAGCCCATGAACTAAAATTATTAAACCCATCCTTAACTGTGGATCCAATAACTTGGGCTCATGACCTCCAATGATAAGTGGGCCCATGTTTGTATTTGATTGGGCCATTATTTGGGTTGGGTCAAAAGTAAACATTCTAACAAAAGAGCCTTTTTCCATAACACGTGAAAGGAAACTTACCCCGCTCTTCATCTTCTCAGGCGACTCCACCAAGAAAACCAGATCTGATGGGATTAGGCCTCTCCGATTGCCCTTCTTCACTGGCGGCTCCACCTTTAAGCCGCGACGTGTCTCACCCCTCCAACTAAGAATCTCCGACCAACATAAACCGAGTAAGGAAAAGAAGATACCGATGTTAGGATCCTTTAGTTGAGCGCCTATCATCTCCTTTAGCTCCGAAGAGCTGCGGTTCGTCTTCGACGGCGTATCTCGAAGAGCCATCTCGTGGTGTTTAGCTAGAAGCATTCGCAAGGCGCTTCTCAGATTTGAAACCGTCATCACTTCATTTTTAACAGCGTCGATGACTAGCTGGTCGTTTTTTCCACGATCAAAGAGCTTGTGAGCCTCCATTGCCATAGGCAAAAGATGGCGTTCAAGCCGCGTCGCCTTCCCTTGCCAAGCTTGACGAATTTTTGGAGGAATATTCTGGCTCGGCTTCTCCTTGTACAACACCGGTATCATCTCCCAAGAGCACAACCAGTGTCGTCTCCAGCACTCCGGCATCATCTCCAGCACCGGTGTCGTCTCCATCTCTTCCTTCCTCGGTGCCGTTCCCCGCTGCGTTTTCTTCTCTGACCTTATGTCCTTTTCATCGTCGGTTACGTCCGAAGGGACATCTCCTTCTGACTTGAAGGGCGTAGTTGATTCGTCTACTGTCTTCACAACCTCAGCCGAAAATCCGAATGGGTTGACTCCACCATTGCTAAAATTTCTTGCCATCTTCATTTGTTCTTCCACCATGAGCGCTTTAGCAATGACCTCCGACAGTGTTTTAGGCCTATATTCGTGCACCCCTATTGCAATCTCAGCAGGCAGTTTACCAAAGAATATATCCCGAAGAAAAGTTACCGGAATATCAGGGAGCTGGTTTGCTGTTGTCTCAAATCGATCACGAAACTCTGTCACAGAACCATCATACCGTAGCGCCATCAACTTATCGTATGGATCATCTTTGATTCGACTGCAACAATTGAACATGGCTATACGAAACTCCAACCAGTTTCTGATTGGATCTTGTTCTTCTACAGCTTGAAACCATCGCCAAGCAACTCCTCTGAGACAAGTTGTGGCAACAGAGACCTTCATGCTCTCACGAATTCGATGATGTCGGAAATACTCTTCAATGTCGGTGACCCACCCGTATGGATCATCACCGTAAAAAATGAGCTTCGAGTTTTCCATGGTCGCCAGATCGATTTGCTCTGATACCATTTGATAGGAATTTCCTATCATTTTGGTACAAACAGAAGCAAAATAAAAGAAAATAGAGCAAAACAGTAGCAACAATAGGAAATAGCTAGTATATTGATATTAGAGTGACAAAGAGAACAAGTTTACTGGGTATTCGAGAGACCCAGCTCTCTCCCAAGAGCTATAAGCTCACTTAACTAAATCATTCACCCCACAAACCCTTCTATTACTCTCCTATTTATACAATCTCAACACTCCAATTACAATTACCTAATTACCCTCTTTATTAATTACCCTAAGGCCTAACACTAACGTACTTTTTTCATTTGTTGAATGCTTAACAAAGCTACATAACATACACTATAGACTCAACTGATTGAGATGGAACTCAATTGTCTTCCATTAACCCAACTTGCTGAAAGATGCAGCCATTTTTATTCATGGTTCATACAATGAGGGGGAGTATCAAGGAGAAGAAGAAAGACTTTGTAGAACATAGCTATCTTTGCTATCCTTTGGGACATATGGTTAAAGAGACATTTTAGAATTTTCAAGATCTGACGGAGGGTGAAAGAGCTATCCAGTGAAGTATGGATGGCTATTTGAATTTTCAATACCAAGGACTTTAAACTTCTTTATTCCTACTTAGCTATTATTTTATGTATTCGATTATGAATTGGCTTCCTAGGTTGTAATTTGGATGAGATACCTTACCATCCTTTTATTAATATACTACCTGTGTTCCTTATAAAAAAACTACCCGAGGTACTAAAAGTGAAAGGGTGATAACAATAAGTTTATACAATCATGAGATGCGACATATGAATTATTTATGGTAAAACATATAACAATGAGAGAGAGAGAGAGAGACAATTAGAGCATTGTGGAATAACCGAGTTGCTTTCTCTACTCCAACTGAGTCATCAGTTCCATCGGGAATGGTCCTAAAAAAATGAATCTTCTCAAGTGCGGCAAAGAATTGTCCAAAAAGTTCATCTTTGAATGCCCCTGCCAGTAGTGAGATAACAAAAAGCACACTAATGTCAAAAGACATAGCACAACCTTTGAAATACAATAACAGTACCCATATCTCTCCTATTTTAACTAGAAACACTGGAAATTAACAAAGAGATCGGCATTCCTATACAACTAACGAATCTCTCAGATCCTTCAGTACTATTAAAATATAATTTCCATTGACAGGAGAACCATAACAGTCACATTTTTTTAATACGATATGAAACAGCTTGCAAAACACAAAGTATTTTTTTTTATTTAGATTATCCTAATGATAGCACAATTGTAGCTCAAATCTAAGGATTACTGTGACACCAAAAGCACAAACAAATGCAATATACAATTTACTACCCATAAAGGGTTTTGAATCTGATCTACTTTCATGCTATAGTAATGATCAGATGAACATGTGATTTAAAAGAAAGAAAGAAGAACAGGTGGTAATGACCAACAAGGAATGCAAACAAAAAAAGAAGAAGGTAAATAAACAACCTACCTGATGTATGGGCTTCACTTCTTGCATCTCCAGCCTGATGGAAACCATGAAAAGTTGAAAAACCGAGATTCAATAATCAGGGAACCATAGTATAATACTTAAGGAGCTCGACACAAAATCATGCATCTCCAAATCATTCAAGAAACGATAAGGGAATGAATAGAATTAAAGAATGTATAGTTGCCATAGTTTGTAAAGCCTATTACACCAACCATTAGTAGGGAAATTTTATCAAAGAAAAGTGAAGAAATACTATATAATAAGGGGAGACAATAAGTGATTAAGAAAGAATTATTGAGGTTGACATAAGCATTTACGAACTATCTATATGAAACAAATGATTAGTTCCTTTCCATGAATAGAGTTGACTCGTGGAAACCAGGACTCTTTAAAGGTTTAAAATTTAGTTTATTTCCTTCCTAAGAGATTTTATGATTTCTAAATATGGTAAGGTTTTGGTACATTTTCTTCACAGCAACTATATAATAAATATGCAAGGGCGCCTTTAAATGTTTAACATGAGATAAATGGTAAGATTTTCCATTTGTAATCATTATTTTTTATGATTTGTAAATTAGTTGTGTCGTGTGAGCATGCTATATTGTCAGTAAATTCTTCACCTCCCCTTTGTTTGGTGAAGCAGAATTGAATTGATTTACAAACTAGATGTAACAAAGAAATGCTATAAATCAAAGGTTCATCTTTGAGCAATGGGGCTTTCTAGTGTCTGATGCCCAATCAAGTACAAACCAGCATTTTAAGCCTACAGCACTTATCTTATGTTTGTTTTGACAGCTAGAATCTGATTATCAACTTGTTTCTGATTTGATTAGCAACGGGTGTATTTAGCTACAATCTTTTGTAAATTTTCTAGTATTATATCATTAATATCAACCAGGAGTCAAGGACAAACATTTGACCTCCAGCTACAATTAAAAATGTACAAATTTGGTTAATAAGCTAGTCATCTAAGAGGTTCTTGACTCTGCAATATGGCCACAATCTCAATTATTAGCCATACCCCCAAGAATTTGTGATCTAAATAAAAGAGCATACATCAAAAACATCATTAACATAAAATATTTATGATGTTCATAGACGACCTAAAGTCATGCCCATTCCTTTCCCTAGTTTCAATATAATACCATAATTTAAATTCTAAAATAGGATACAGGCTCCTCATTTTTATGCTTTCAAGTTTCTACAATACAATGCTCTAACAGTTATTTGCTTTGTGAAATTCAGTATAATAAAAAACTGCACCTGTTGTTAATTATCAACTGAAATGCCACAACCAAGAAACTATTGCCAACCATCTGGTGTAAGCATTACTAGTCACCCATCCAAATTCAGTAGTTAGAATACTGGTCAATTTAATGAATTGTTCGCAAGACCAGAAGTCATTTTTAAAAAATTGGATTAAATGGATGGACCCAAGGAAATTTGAGAAACAATCACATGAAAAGTTAGCAAATAACAATGAGAAAAATATTGATGCCGAGATATTACCGAAGATTTTGAGGTCTTTGAAAGATTGTCCTTGACACAGTTCTGAGTGAGGGATGAATTTGGATCATCTACTCTTGAGATTGATCCATGGCCAAGATCTGCATTATTATTTTGAAGTGTGTTTGTTCCAAATGAACTGAAAATGTCAACCAACAAATCCGGTTTTGTTTGATCATCACCAGGGAAGGAATCAAGCTTAAAAGCCTCTTGCAAACATTCTCTGGCAACCTCAAGTCCTTCGAGATCAACACCAGGAGCAGGTTCAACTGTTAAATGGGCAACACGTGCTCTTAAAAACAGAATAAAAAAAGACAGGAACAAGTTCAATCTGCAGAAATTGTTGAGAACAAAGATTATCTCAAGGTGCAGCCAACCATAATGAAGTAAAGCAAATTCTCTTTAAAAAACGGAAAACTTGTTTCAAGACACATAATTTGTTTCAAGAAGTAAAGTAAATGCTCTAGAAAAACTACTGACAATTAGGATAATTTAATTTGTGTGAGCATAAGTATCGGACTAAAACATCACTTGCATTTGTTTCATGAAAATTGCCGATTAAGAGATGTGCATTTTCATTCCAGGACACTTGTAACATAAAAGAAAATGTTTTCCACATAATCATATTTGCCAACAAGAAATTTGTTTTTAAAAAAATGAAAAACTACGACACAAAAATTCTGGAAAATAGAATGGATCATTTACCTAACAAAAATTAAATAAATATCATCTTTATGTCATGTATTTCCTATGTATTTCCTTCTATTGTCGCTGCAAGGGGACACAAAGCTACAATTGTAGCTTCAAGAGGGCACAAAGCTATAGAGAGCAACCAGGAATTCCCTACCTTCTCGTTACAATTCTTAATTTACAGACTGAAGCTCCAAACTGATAATTTAATCATGAAATTTTGTAATAACAATAATCAACAATAACATGTCAATAATAACACCCCCAATTTCAAAAATTTCTATTGGCAATTTGGCTTTCATGTTTAGAGCCTCCGAAGGAAAAAGAAAGAGAGCGCTTATAAACATTACGTAACCAAAATCTAGAGCCTTTCACCTCTGGTTACGGATATTCAGCATTTTAGGGTTTCTGAATTCGAAAACTTCAATCATAATTTGCATACAATGATAATTAAACCAACTGTAAACCTCTGAACACTCCTAAAAGCAACTAATGAACTACGCCATGTCGCTTTCAAAGCCCCAAATCTATTTCATAACCATAACTACAAAACAATAACTAATAAAACCAGAGTAATTAAAACCCTGAAAATGCCATTGCTGCAATAATTCTCATCCATGATCAGTAGTTAATCATCAATCAGTCTTGTAACAAGCCACGTCAATATAATTAGAATTAAATAGACAGAAAGGAATATAGAAGTAACCAGAGCTGAGAAAATCCAAGAAAGCTCGAACAATGCGACGAGAGGTGGGAGAATCGGATTTCAGGTTAGCCATGGAGGAAGAGGAAGAGGAAGACGATCAAGTGCGCATGATAAGAGGGTGTACCACCGCGGCGTAACGTAGATTTAGTATTTAGATATGAACTGTGACTAAACATAAAAAGGAGACAGACTATTCCATCGTAGCTCTTACTGGAGTTGTTTTTTTTATTATTATTATTTTTTTTTTTTGACTAATTAGTATTTTTAATTAAGGATAGTGTTGGACATAAATTTTTGTAAATCTTCCCGTCCGAACAACTCGCTCAAACTAAATTGAAATAATTCGATGAAAAATATAAACCAAAAAACTTACGAAAATATAACCCGCCCAATCTTTATACAGGGCCGGCCCTGAAACAAAGTGGGCCATAGGGAGAAAAATTTGTTTTGGGCCCTTATATTAGAAAAAATATGGTATTTTTTAAAATCGGTAAAAAAATGTATAATTTTAAAAGAGGAAAAAAAAAATTTGGGCTCCTAGGCTGGGTGGGCCCTAGGCACAGGCTTAGCCCGCCTATGTCCAGGGCCGGGCCTGTCTTTATATTGGGTGGGTTAAAAATAATATTAATCCGTCCAATCAAACAGAACTAACCCGATCAACTCGATTAAGAGAGTTTATATATATATGTTTTTATTATATATAATCTATATATTATATAATTTATAAACATATTTATAAAAAATATCACAGAAACAACATAAAATCAACAACAAAAATATATAAAAGTTATATGTAGGATAAAAATATTGGTAACTGGTTCACTTTTTGTAATACGATTAATAAATTTTAAAAAGTAAAAACTGACATGACTACCATCAGTCTTTTTTTATTGAGGCGGTGCCACGTGTCATCGTTTGATTAGCTGAAAAATGAGAACTAAGTGGAATTTTTACGCTGAAGACAAATTAGGCAGACGAAGCCCAGTTGCGCCTCAGGCACATGCGTGACAAGCCTAAACCACACGGCGCTGTGCGCTGCACGCGCGCGTGGGTCGGGCTTGGGGGAAAAGCAGCAGTTGCTCGTGGTGTCTTCTGTCGCACGAACCTGTAGGTGCCACGTGGCACTTATGTCAGCTGGGAGAGGATTTTGGGCCCATTTGGGCTTTTGTCTTTTGTGCTGTTATTAAATCTCAAAAATACCAATTTTTATAGTTTTTTGGCCACATTTTTGACAACATTTTATTCTTTTCTTTTACAAATGATATTCTTTCTCAATAAAACTAAACAAAATTAAATTCAAACAAAATATTTCCAACATAAAATATATCACATTAATTTCAATGAAAATATTTATTTAAAATCTAATTAATTTGTAATTCTTTGAATAAAAACAAGGGAAACTTACAAAAATACTGGAATTTGGGTTAATTTTTACAAAAATACTGTCACACGGATTTTTTTTTTCTAAAATACTGTGTTTTTATAAAATAATAGTAGAACACAAAAGTAGAACAATTAAAAAATAACTGTAGAACAATAGTGAAAACTTAACACAGTACACAGTAAATTATTTAAGGTAAAAAAACCCATCTTATAAAGTGAAAATAAAATATTTCTATGATAATTTTTAATCTAAAACCTAATTAATATAAAATAAATATACCAATGTAAAACTCAATATTAAGTAATATATTTAAAAAGTATAAATATTAAAAATATAAATGTAAAAATAAACAATTTTTGTCATTTTGTGTAAAAAAACCTTTATATTTTCTACCTGTTAATGTTGTAATTATAGGAAAAAGATAATAATAATAATAAAGAAAAATATCCACCAAAAAAAAAGCAAACAAGGTAAGGTTAGTTCTGGCGGGAATTAGGTGGTCCTTCCCTCCAAATTACAAAATTCAGTGTCCAAGTCGTCACTCACTCAGTCTCAGTCCTTTCCTTCCTACTCTTCTCTTTTCTTACATTCCTCTCCCAAATACCTATTCGCTTACCAAAACCCTAATTTCCAAAGCTAGCAACCTCCAATGACAGCTCCGCATGAACCCTCAGTGCCGGAGCTCAGTCTCCGCGAGTCCACACAGCCGGAGCAGAAGTCAGTACGCCGGCGATTGGTTCAAGCGACGCTGTTCCCGCTTAAACCTAAGCCACAAGATCGTCAAGTTAACGGTGATCTCAAGTGCGAGACGGATTGCGATGAGATCCTCGTTGGCGAGGACGAGGAGTATTGTGATAGCCAGAACAAGAGAAAGAGAATGCCTAAAAGGAAATCAGCACCCCCAGTAAAAGCATCTGGCAAGGTGAAATTAAAGATTACTAGAATTTTCTTTTCTTATATTTCAGATTGAGAATTTTAACTTCTAATTATGTTGTTATGGCATTTTTGGTAGGCGAAAGGAAAACGATCTGCGGATAATGCTCTGCAGAAGAATTCAACAAATGTACATAGCGAAGATATAGTTTTTGTTAGCCCTGATAAAGAAGCGCAAATGACAACCCCTAAAGGAAAATCAACTACTCAGGGAACAGCTTCTCGAAAGGTAAATTAGATGAATAGTAATATAGTAGTTGTGTGTTTTCTTCTTCTTCTTCTAATGATGCAAAGAGGTAAGCGAACTTGAACTTTATTTTATTTTTTGTTACATTTTTGGCAGACGAGGGGAAGAGGATCTGCAAATAGTACTCCAAAGAAAAATTCAACAAATACACAGACAGAAGATGTAGCTGTTGCTATGCCTGATTTGCGGTTAGAGGCAAGATTGACAGCCCAGGTTAGTCAATTTGATCTCTTGCCTTAAGAAATGTTCACTGAGTAACTAGTCTCTTTTCAATTGTTTCTTTCGTAACCTCTTATACATTCGTAGTTTATTATTATTTTCCCCTAACTTCTTGAATAATATACAAAAAACCTATCATGTAAAAAGGGGCGTACGTCTGTGAGTTTATGGTACCTTTTATTTAACTTAATGTAAAGATTGGGTTACAAAAATCTAAGTGCAACCCGTGCAATTAAGAAAAAAAAATTAATAACCCATCCAATGAATTGGTCGGGCTAACCTGCTTAAACCGAACACTAATATTTTTTTTTCCACATTGGATTGTTATATTTTAGTTAATTGTAATAATAAGACTAATATATATATAGATTGATTCAAATTTCAAATCAATCACTATAAAAGAAACATAGTAATTTCAACTCTAATTTTTTTTTAATATTTATATAAATTATAATATATAAATATATAATGAAAAAAATATGTATATAAATTATATTATGTATAAATATATATATATAAACTTTCTTAATCGAATTAGTTTGGGTTGATTGAATGAGTTGGTATTATTTTCAATCCGTCTAATATAAAGATTGGGCGAGTTATATTTTGGTCGAGTTTTTCGGTTTGCATTTTTCGTCGAGTTATCTCGGTTTGGTTTGGGTGAATTATTCGGTTTAGCGGTTTATAAAAGTTCATGTCCACCCCAAGCTGTTGAACTCTATCAGTCACTGGCACTTTTGGCAGTTTCTTTGTTTTGTTTCTTTAGGTTACTCATGTTTCGTATCAATTGCTTCTCATGCATTCTAGTTTGGCATGGTTAATTATTAACTTCGACTTTGACCTTACTTATTGATGTGGAGCTAAGTTCCTTCATTCATTTCAACAGGAAAATTCACGGATTTTTGCAGGAAAAAAACTGCATCCCTTTTTTTCATCTCGGAAGGAAGACAAGAAAAATCGGGAGGTAATTGTAGAGCGTAAAACGTTTGCAGTTGTTAGGCAAAATAAAGAGGAGACTTGTGCACCAATTCATGTATTTGAAAGAAGTTTGGTAAGAATTTCTCAGACTAGCTCTTAAACAACTGCTATGGTAATTGAGACTGCAGTAATTTTTCTGAGCTCTGTTAAAACTTTCTGCTACAGGATACTGACATTCCTCTTGACTGGGGATCCTGGAAATTTTCTGAGGAGATCTCTATGAAAAACATTTTTGACCTAGAAAGCACATGCAGATCTATTTTTGAAGGCTCCCTTGAGTGCTTAAGTTTTCAAAAGTTTCACCTCATTTTACACCCTGACAACGCATCAAGTTTTCATGATAACGTTTTTTCAGATGACTTTGTTGTTCAAGAAGATTGTATTTATGAAACATTGTCAGCAGATGATGAAACAGAGGTATGCTGTCGGTCCTTAAAGGATGCACGTGCTCTCAGTAAAAATGGTCTATTTTTTGTAATTGTCATCCTGTGAGTGATTCTCAATACAAATGAATTATTGGCAGGGCAGTGAGATAAATAAAGTTGATTCCTTTGGTGGACCTACTGGTGTGGTAGGAAAGGCAAATACTAGGAAGGAAAGTGGATTTCTTGAGGGCAGGTAGATTTTTATAATAAAATTTTCTATAGCTATTAATTTTTACATTGTTTTAGTAGGCTCAATATTAATATGTTTCAATTAATCGTTTTCACTCGTTATCTGATTAATCGTAAGATATCTCACGTGTGTACTTATTATCTTAGTTAGCTTTGATATTGTTGAAATGATTATCATAATGTGTTTGATTAGTTATGCATTATTCTTAGTTTAGCCTATCTAAAGATTTTGTTAAGTTTTCATCTGCTTTTTTATTGCAGAATGAAGTCATGCTATTCTGGTTGTGATAATCAACTAAGGAATAGCTTATGGACTTACAGTTACCAGCCAAAAACTGCCACGGAGGTTAGATATCTTGCACTATTTCTTCTTTGACTAGTACAGTCTCTTTAAACTGGGGAAAAAATACATTTTCCTTTTTTTTTAAACTTGTGACATGATGTGCAGGTATGTGGTAATGATGATTCTGTGAAGTTTTTGAGTGAGTGGCTACAACAATGGCGAGAAAGAGATTTTGAAATCTGCAATGATCTTATTGATTGCGATACAAGTGATAGACAAGAAGATGATTATATATGTTCTGAAAGTGACTCTGATTCAGGAAGCCAATATGAGGAGGACAGGCTGAAAAATGTCCTCTTAGTTACAGGACCAGTTGGGGTAACTAAAAAATCTGTATTATCTCGTTACAGTTATGATGAGTCTCTATATATGGTTGTTCAGGATTCTGAAATGAAATTATTAGAACTTTTAGCATGCATTGGATATGCTGATAGTGAGAATGAAAATTATACATGCCATTTGCTTGTTTTTTATCTTGACTTGAGTGGGGTACTCGTAAAGTGCCTAAAACTTGAGAAAAATAAAGCTCACAGTTAGAGGTAGGTCTTTTGCAGCCTTATGCTGGGAAGGTTCTTGTCTCCTTCTATGTATTTATATTTCTGGCAAAAGTTTAAGCTTAATTTTATGTGAAAATACGAGACTTAGATGGTTTGCAACATTTTAGATGGTTACAATATTCCTATATTAAGATCTATTACTAAGTCTCAGACATCTTGCAGAGTGGAAAATCTGCTGCAATTTATGCTTGTGCGGAAGAGCAAGGATATGAGGTCTTGGAGGTACTAAAATAATTATATTAATGGTTGCATCTTCGAAGTTTAATATTGTTTTTTGAATCTGAATAAATGTCTGTTAGATTGATCGTAGACGCATCTGGTCCTCTGGTTTACTTGAAGTTAATGTAGGTATATTGTATGTAAATAAATAGAACATTCGCATCAATCGATTTTGTATGTGCCTGTGTATATCTAGGTACTATTTTATTTTTTATATACGTATATGAATTATTGTGGGATTGATCGGATTGACTTTTCAAGTTTTTGTTTCAATAAATTGAAAATAAAAGTTAAAATGTTGTTTTGGCCCTCAGTTTTTATAAATGGCAAGCATACTTCGCAAACTTTATTAATTTATTTCATTATTTATATAATCTTTTAGGTTATGCGTTTATACAAATGTGTGTATGGACTAACATGTACAGTACATGTACTTTTTTTTGTTTTACAGACAAAAACAAAAGGATATTACAAATTTTTGTTGATGATACTTTTTTATGAAAATTTTGCTAACAATTTTTAAAAGTAAAACAAACTTCCTATTATTTGTTGTGCGTGCGACTCTTGCGAGGGGGCCAGGTTTTGGTGTTCGCTCTTGTGTAGGAAAGGGGATGCATGCGTGTGCATGTGCACATTTGCGCATGTGCACACGTGCATATGTGCATGCACATATGTGTGCGCATATGCATGCCCATATGTGTGCGCATGTGCATGCCCATATGTGTGTGCATGTGCATGCCCATATGTGCGCGCATGTGCATGCCCATATGTGCGCGCATGTGCATGCCCATATGTGCGCGCATGTGCATGCCCATATGTGTGCGCATGCGCATACACACGTGTGTGTATGCGCATACACACGTGTGTGTATGCGCATACACACGTGTGTGTATGCACATGTACATGTGCATTGTGTGCGTATATGCATGCTTGCACATGTGCATGCGTGCATAGGAAGAAGGCATGTGCATGCACAATGTGGGAGTGCGCATGTTGGATATGCCCATATGTGTGCGCATGCGCATACACACGTGTGTGTATGCACATGTACATGTGCATTGTGTGCGTATATGCATGCTTGCACATGTGCATGCGTGCATAGGAAGAAGGCATGTGCATGCACAATGTGGGAGTGCGCATGTTGGACAGGGGGCTCGTCGTCACTAAAAATATATTACATAATTATTTTGTTATTTTCAATTTGGTCCTCATACAAAAATTATTTTTCAATGACACCCTATTTTTTTTCATGTGTGCGCGCGCAAGACTGTCCTGTGGCCACCCTAATTTTTTCGTACATATTATTTTTTTTTTGTTATTTTCACTTTGGTCCTCACAAAAATAGTGTTTTTGAGCAACATTTCTATTATTTCCACTGTTTGCGTGCGCCCTGCAGCGCACGTGCATGCAGGACTGAGGCTTGTGTGTACCTTAATATGTTTTCATTCTTACATATAAGTTTTTGTTATTTTCACTTTAGACCTCACATAAAGATTATTTTTCAGCAGCATTTCTATTATTTCACCATGTGTGCGCGCAGGGAAGGGGGCCTGTTACCGTAAAAGGTTTTCTATTTTACATGTAACTATTTTGTTATTTTTACTTTGGAACTCACAAAAAGTTTAGCTTTCAACAATGTTCCTATTATTATTTGCATTCTCCCCGCTATAAGTTTTACTCACTGTGTTGGCCCAACTGCAATTTTTTGTTAGCTCCCCCATTAGTGAATCCAAGCTACCCATGAGTGTTCTATGGACTGATGTGTACAAGTCATTGACATGTTTGCTACGAGTGGTAACCAGATACATCTTTTATAAATAACCAACAGTTGATACTAGATTAAATCATCCTTTCATTCACCTTATGGGTACTGAGTTTTGAAGACATTTTTGCTAGGAATTGAACAGAAAATGCTTAGACGAGGCTTTTTATGTGTGTGTATATATATGTATTAATATTTAGGGCTGTTTGCGGTGCGGGTGATGTTTTTGACTATTTTTTTAAACTAATCCTTACATGTGGTTTTTTCAATTGAATATCTTTTCAGGTCAATGCATCCGAATGTCGAAATGGAGCTCTTGTGAGGCAGAAATTTGGGGAGGCTCTTCAATCACGCCGAGTTATAAGGTCGTTTTCATATATTTTCTTAGAAATGATCTTTGTGTCTTTTCATATTTGATAACTTTCTGACATTCATTTCTTATTTCCTCCATAGTTCAAAGTTTAAACTTTTAACTTTCAATGAAGTTTGTCTCTTAAATGCTAATGGATATATGTAGAAACATGGGGGGGGGGGGGGGGGGGGGGCATAACTGAAGAACTAACTCTATTTATTTATAGAGCTTATTGCTACATTAGAAAGGAGCTTTGTAAAGTATTTAGTTTTATAAATCCATAAAGCTACTGAACATACATAAAATACATTAAGGTTCCATCCAAGCTTTCGAGAGGCTTGGTCTCTCCCAAAATATTACAAAACAATCAGATACCCACTCAAGGCCTTAGTAAGTCTATTTATACTCTATTTTCACATCTGTTCATGCTAACTGACAACCACCAACTAATAGCCCCAAGATTACCCTTCTTCTAGAGCAAGTATACCTAATGGTGGGCCTAACATTACCCAGAATATAACTTTTTCTCACAAGGGCTCTGTCTTGATTCATTGTCCTGAAAGATGCAACTATTCCTTCCCATCCCTAGTATCCGACATATAGCTAAGATAGCAACATTCAAAAACTTATTCCGTCTAATTGAGATGGGTTCCTATTCCTTCCTCCCCTGACATAATGCTGATGCGGCCACACCCACATCACTCATAGTGAAGAAATAGAGAGGAAAAACTCTATTTATTTCTACTATTTAGACTAGGCTATCATACATTATTTATAGGAGAAGTTTGACAGAAAATCTGCCAGTAGTTCTCCATTATTACATGATCAAATAATCCCTTAAATCACGTATTTAAATAACAAATTAATCACATCAAATCAGCAGTCAGATTTCAGATCTTAGAGATCCTTCTCTTTATTGTAAGAATAAACCTAAAATTAGAAAGAAATCTCTTAGCAATAAATTCGACATTCAACATATGGTCTTGGCAATAGTGCTATGAGCTATCTAAATATGGGGCATAGTCATGTATTGACATTCAAAACTTGATAAGCTTTGGTCAAAATGTAGTGTCTAGAAAATATGGTTATAGCCCTGTTGGCAAATAACTGGAGGGACACTTTTGACTTGAATATTATTTTGATTTGATCAACATGACTTGGGGGAATAGGTGATTGATTGTGGATAGCTGTGGTAAGATAACTGTAATGGGCAATGCTGACAATTAGTTTGTTCCAACTGCTTCTTTTTATGTTAATATATGTAACCATTGCAATCATATCTGATATCAATGCCTTCTTTGCGCCTGCCTCTTGGTGTGGATTTTTTTTTTTGCGAGTGTATTGCCTGGCACCCGCCTTAACCATTGCCCAGCAACATTTGTAACAGAAATAATTTTATTTTTCACCGTCATCATGTAGTCCTTTTGATATTTTTACAGGTCACTAACAAATGCTGCTGGTTCTTCAAATAAGCATGTTCTGAAACCCTCTGCAGCTCTGGGTTCGGCAAGTCAAGAATATGATGTTAGCATCGCTGAAGTGATAGTATTATCAGATGAAGAGCGTCGTAATGAAGCTGAAATATCTGGAATTTGTTCTCACGAGGAAGCTGGAAGTTGCTCTTATAAGAGCGAAGTTAAGCCTTTAATTCTTTTCGAGGATGTGGATATCACTTTTCTTGAAGATCGAGGCTTCATCGCTGCAGTGCAACAGATTGCTGATACTGCCAAAGGACCCATAATATTGACTAGCAATAGTAAGAAAATTTCATTTATCAATTGTTTTTCTCTTGAAGGTTTGGGCGAGTAGTTTCTTTGAATTAATTATCATTGGTGTAAAATTCTAGGTCACAAACCTCTACTGCCAGATAATTTAGACAGATTAGAGATCTGTTTTACACCACCATCACCACAGATGCTGCTTTCCCATGCATATAGGGTATGCGTTTGCAGCTCCTCCTCTCTGTTCAACTTGTCCCTTATAAGCTGGTACTTGAATATATTTTTCAAATTCAACCTACTACTGCATTGCAGGTTTGTGCTGCTGAGAGAGCCGACATCCAAACTCATGTCATAGAGCAAGTAATTGATTCTTGTCAGGGAGATATACGTAAAATGATTATGCATCTTCAGTTCTGGTGCCAGGGTAAAAGCTCTAAGAAAGGTTAGTAGCATTGCGTGTACTTTGGTTATTTGATTAATATGTTTAAATTTTTTGAGAATATTTTTATAGATTTAATGGAGAGATATGCAACTTATATTAAACTATAATCAATGACCTGTGCAAATCCACTTTCTAATATTCTGCAATTAATGCTTGTAGAACACATAGATTGAACATTATTGCGAAAAAGTTCATCTCAAGTCATTACCATGTATATATACTTTATGAAGAAAATATATACACGCATATATAAATTTTTCTATTAGTATTCATCTCCTTTAAATTTGACTGATGTCTCGTTTTCTTAATATTCTATTAAAGTTTTAATCTTAAATGTTAAAGAGGCTTATGCTAATTTTTTTACCAAGTCAAGAGACTACTCATAATTTTAAAGTTTCGGGACTATAGCAAAACGTTTGGAATAATTTAGTGACCAGCTATGTAGAACTAATCTTTCGATTGACAACATAAATTTTATAATTTTGGTGACTTCACCTAAACCTTTATTTTGTTCTTGGGTTTTTGGATATGGGGAGCTGAGTAAAAGGGTTTGGTTTGAAGTATTTGAACCACTCCCAGACCGTAATTAGTTGCTTGTTTGGTACATAGCAATTTCCAAGAGCTTTTACTGAATATATCTGTTGTGCATGTGCTCTGCCATCTGTTTACTACCACTCTACTGAAGAGCTGTTTTTAATATTTATGTTTATTTGTCTCTACAGGTAACAAAATTCAAAGGGCATATGGATCACTTCTATTTAACCTTGAGGCTGGCCATCAGATACTTCCTAAATTAATACCATGGGACTTAAGATCTGAATTATCAGAGTTAGTTGAGAAAGAGATCGCTAAGTCGTTATCCAGGGAAGAAAATTCTAAATTAATGGATATAATCGAGGACAAGCAGGAAATACCATTCCGTTTTGCGAACAATAATATTGAAACAGAAACTATAGAGGCAAAGAAGGAAGCAATGTTGAACCTCAATTGCTCTGTTTACGACTATGATGAGTTTAGAGTTCAGCTTGATACTCATGAGGTTTCTGATAATTTAGACACCCCATTTTCATGCATGCGGAAGAATGTTCGGAAAAAGCATGACGTGGTGTCTTCTGATTCTGAAGATGAATTAGTGGATAATGGATGTCCCATGTATTTAAATGAAGAGACTCCAAATGAACCACTATTTAGAAGGAGCCCATTGTTTAAGGAGCAACCTTGTTCGGTTGCAGCAGATATAGATGAAGGGCTTTCTCACCATTTAGACTCTGCTGGCTGCATCCCCTTAAATGATGAATGCAAGTCAATTGATGTGTCATGCGTGCCAGAATCATCATTTGTTCCAGAAACTGAAATTAACGATTGCAGGGAGCAAGATGTTACGGTTTCCTGTGGTTTTGTTGGGGATACATTGGATGAAGTCTCAATGAGGAACAGGTTACCTGTTGAAGATGAACATGTTTATGTAACGAAACCAGAAACAAAGAGAAATTCAGATACCTTGTTAAGTAATCATGATGTAATTGCCAAACTTTTCCAACAAGAGGAGGTGGAAGATTCTCAAAATGAGCATGTAGAGGCTGTTGCAATAGGGTATCAGAACAGTCAGATTTTGGATGAGTGTAGTCGAATGGATTGTAGCAGAACTTTAAAATGTATAGAGAAGCCTAAACCCTTGGTGGTGCCTGATATAGTACAACATTCATGGAACCAACTTCGTAGGCGCCGTGCAGATCTATCCCAGTACGTGGGTTCCGAAGAGCATGCTATCCCAGTTGTCCAGCTCATTCATAAAATGACTAATCTAATCTCAGATGCAGATGTTTTGCTTCCTGACCGTCAACCACTAACAAGGGTGAGTCATTTAACTTTAAAGCTGAAAATTGAAAGGACAGTTTTCTATTCAAATTATGCAGTTTATTTCATAATGGAATTTTATACCACTCCAGGATTCTTTGGAACCATCGGTGATCACATCTGAGGAGTCAGATGCATACAGTTTTTTTAACAGATGCCGGTTTGCTTCTGCAACTGCACAGCATGGATTTTGCTTGTTAGCAAAAGACATTGCTGCTGTTGGATCAAGGATGGGTTCTGTCCGCTCTGTCGATTTCACCTCAATGTTGGGCTGTCCAACTGGTTCGCTGGTTTTTCCTAAGTTGGCTGAATCAGGAACTACATGGACTGGAAGAAATTCAGAGTTGAACCGGTAGCATTCTGTACTTCTTTCTTTTAGCACATTCATTATCTACTAACCTGTAGACTTGCACAATCTTTTCCAAGTCTTCCAGCTCACATTCACGCGTACTCTATCCAGTTTGTAATGAGCATTAATAGAAAATTAATTTAAAAACATGTGTGAACCTACTCAAGTATTTGCTTGGTTACTTGTTTTTAATAGTATTTAAAAATAATTTTAGTATATTTTTTTCTTTATTTCTCAAAAAAGAAACTAACCAATTAAAATTTTAAAACAAGTCATTACTTAGTTTGGAGCCTGCTGTTTGACATTTTTAAATATGATATATACATATCTCTTTTATTTTCTTTTTTATCATAAAAGAACAGAAATCCTCCTTAAGTTATCAAGAATATTTTACATGTTTATAATCTGACATAACTGTTAACACTGGATGTCCACAATGCAGCGAAAACAAATCACACCTTGCTGATGTAGTTGAATCCATTGTTCCTTCAAAATCTCTCATGACACTGAAAGGTGCAGCATGTTATGAGTATCTTTCTTCACTGCGTTGCATTTCAAAATCAGAAGCTTCTCGTTTATCAAAGGACACTGGGATCCAAAGGAAACGCAGGTGTTTACTTGTGATGTCACATTGTTTTGTTTCTGTAGTCCTAATGAATATTCTTACACTACAACCCTGCACAATAGTTGATGTAATTGCTTGACGTGTTAAAACAGGAGGTGGGTTGATCGGCACTACTTAAGTACTGGTACACTTATGTTGAGTCCTGAGGAAATATTGGCTCTTGGTGAAATAAACATGCCTAAAGAAATTTCTTCATGATGCTCGGATGTTAAGAACTTTGACGTCAAAGCAAGGAAAACTTACAATGCTGCTCTGTAACTCTGCCTCATTTATTGGCTCTGCACAACGGCCAGAGAAATTTAATGTGGTATGTTCGGGCTGATCTTTAAGTTAAATTAATTATAAACTTAGTAATTATGTGGTCTGTGTCAATGGCAGGCTAAGCCAACGTTTCCTTAGGTTAAACAATAAGAGGGATGAATGTGATAAACAAGTTGAGCTATGGTTAGATCCCATTTCTCCCCGGTTGTAAAGTGCTTTTAAGTTTTAGCAAAGTGATTCTTTGTAGCAGTACTACTAATTATTAACTGTGTAACAGAGGTGGTTCTTTCTGGCATTCTTGAGTGAAGCTTGTAGACTTGGCACAGGGGCGTGCACGACCGAAAAAGAAGAAAGTGAAAACCCTTAAATAACTGGCTTTTTTTTTATCTCATAAAATTGTAATAAGAAAAATATTATTAAAAAGAAAAGAAGACGTGACCTTGAACTAAGAGAAAAAAGTAAAGACATAACACATGCCTTGCCTTGGAAGTTAAGGTTGTTGCTTTCGCCTCTGTTATATGTTCTTGTTTTCAGCCTGAGATGCCAAAGTCTTATGTAATGTTTTTTTTTTTTTTTGCTAACTTAAGCCATTATATTCACGAATTATTTTTTTATCGGTATATTTGAATTAATTTTTATTAAATAATAAAAATTTAATGACTTAGACCAATCAAGAATTGCCACGTGACAATTTAGGTACTTTCCGAAGTTTCAAAATTAGAATTTAGGTATTATTACTGCCAAAAATTAAACTTAGTATTTATTTGCAACTGAAAGTTAAACTTAAGGATTTATGTTGCAAATTATTCATTATTTTATTATTATTAGTTTTAAGTTTTTAGACCTTTTGTTTTAGTTTTTAAAATTATCATAAATTTAGAGTTACAGATTTTTTTTTGAAAAAAAAAATAAAAAACAAAACTTATAGATCCCAAAGGACATAAAAGTCAAAAAACAAAATCATAGTTTTTATTTGCAAAATGTAATAATATTAAGAGCGTTTGGTAATATTTTTATTTTTTAATCACAAAAATAAAAATAAAATTTGTGTTTTTAAATTTTATTTTTAAGAAACAAAAATGTATTCTATAATTACTTTTGTTCTTAATTTTAAGAATAGAAAATTAAAGCGTATTCTATAACATTCATTTTTATTTTTATTTTTTGATTTTATTTAAGTCGGGTCTAAGTTCGGGTCTGGACTGGGGTCGTTGTTCGAGTCCAGATTGAGGACGAGACCCAAGTTTAGGTCACAATGTCGAAATTGGGGTTGGAGTCTACAATATTAATTAAAAAAAAATTGTTTAAATTTTTTTTTGTAAGTGATTCTTTTTTATTTTTAAAATTTGATTCATTAAAAAATTAAAAAAATTAAAAAGAAAAAATAATTTATAAAATATGTTTTTAAAAAATATTTTTATTTTTTTATTAAAAAATAAAAAATTAATTAAGAAAATAGTACTAAATGCACCCAATACTTTTACAAATGAAATGTAGTATCCCAAAACCTAAAATATAGATAAATATGAGTTCAGCAAATGAGCTGAAATGGGGATGTATGTATGTATGTATTTCACGATTTATTTGGTCGTACTTCCCCTAAAATCCCCTAGTTTTCTATAAATGAAGTAGATTGGGGTGGTACAATAGCTATAAATATATGAATTACAAACAAGTACAAAATAATAGGTTAGGTTAGGTTAGAGAAGTGTTTCATGTTACTATGGTTAACTTAACTTGTGGTTATACTATCTGGTAGTTTAAAACAAAACATCATACCAAATCAAGGTAAACAAATGGACACAACACTCTCCAACACATTTTCATTCCAACTAAATTAAATATACTCCATCTCCAATCTAAAAACACAGGAGAAATAAGATAAACAGCCTAGCTATAGTATGTTTTGGAATTTGTGTACCACTTTCAATAGTTAGTGTTTTTTTTTTAATTTTCTTTCTCTTTTTCATTTTAAACCTAGGAAACTAGTCCAAAGAATGAATAAATACAATAAACTACTAACCAAAAGGTAAAGGTACATTTACATAGAAAAAAGTATGAGGAGATAATAAATATTATTTTTGTTTTGAGAAAAGTGAGACCTAAATTAGTAAATTAAACTTACATTAGATTACGTAATTGTCTTGTTATGGCGATTTAATCACGAAAGACAAGGACTTTGCCTCCTCTATTCTGCTGCTGCTGAATACTACTAATTCGTCTCTATTCTCTCTCTCTCTCGCTCACTACAATTCTTCTTCACATAACAACTTCAAAAATCAATGAAATGACTCCAAAACTATTTTTCAGTTTGGTCCACTTTCACTTGCCCTAATTCAAATGCTCAAGTTCCAATGACCAAATGGTTTTAAACTATAGTTTTTATATTGGGTATCAGTAGTGTCTAGCATTTTTTAAACGTGTCGCTTTATGATTGGTTAACAATATTTCATAAAAATTATTATATTAAACTATATGAGACCTGATACTTAATTGTATCAATAACAATATTGATATGTAAGAGGGTATTAGTACTGGTCTTTAGCATTTCTCTTTTATAAACTAGGGCAAAAAATATTTACTAATTTATTTGTACATATTGATATTAATAGTAAAAGATGAAGCTCGGACCTTATGAACACATCCTTTCAATCAATAAATGATACTTTAATATCATTTAGCCATATTTGAATATGATCAAAACAAAGGAAAGGAAAGCAAAATTTTGAGCTTTTGACATTACATTATATATTATATATATTAATTGTTGAGTATGGACCACTCTATTATTATCAAGAAAACGAAAACAAATAAAAGATTTGGTACTACTATAGCCTCTTGCTTGTCTATTAGTACTGTGGAAGTCAATTCTTGGCACATAGCACAGCATGTTGTTAAAGTAATGATGGTCAGGGCAGTGATTGTGAACTGAGCTGATTATAACTCCTTATTTATTAATAGTTTTATATATTAGAAAAATTTATAATAAATTAAAGTTGTGTTGGGTAACATTTTTGTTTTCAAATTTTTTAATAATAAAATAAATTTTGTTTTTTAAAAATTTATTTTATAACTACTTTTATTTTTCAATTTTTAGAACAGAATACAAAATTGTATTTTGTAAATTTTATTTTTATTTGTTGATTTTTTTTAAGTTGGGTCTGGGGCCGAGTACAAGGCCCAGGTTGGGGTCGGAGTGGATCGTGGTCCCGATTCTGGTCTAGGGCTGGATATGGGTCGACGTCAGGGTTCGGGTTGTGTTGGCTAAATTTTATATGCTTCATTAATTTATTGTATAGATTAATCTATCTCCATAGATCTCAAAACTTTATCTAAGTTAAATAAATTGAATGCATTGTGAATTTACTACTTAGGTAAAAGAATTAATTATTGAACGCTTCACCTTAACTACATGTAATAAAAAGATTGGGATAATTGACTGCTTCAACTTTATCTGCGGGATTAATAGTTTGATTAGAAATTGAAATTATATTCACTAATAGGAATTAGGAATTATGAATGATTACTGAGGGTGACAAATAACCTTTAACTAGTTTCTCTTCGTAGTCTCACTTTTAATTTATTTTTATTTTTATTTATGCTATTTTACTCTAAACCTCAAAATCCCCATTTTTTAACTTTTGTCACTAATTTTTGAGTAATTAAATAAACATAGTCCTCGTGGGATCGACCCTTACTTAGAATTATACTAAAATAATTGGAGATATTGGAAATAAATATTAGTAAATTTGTTGCGGCTTAAGACACGAATCAAATTTTTGGCGCCGTTGTCGGGGACTATTATTTTATTTTATTATTCATCTTTAATTTTTTTACTAACTTGTTCTTCGAGTTGTGGTTTTAATTTTCAACATGGCAATGTACCATCAATAATACTGTGATCCATATTATATCTCGCCACAAGTGTATCAATATAATCATTACTACGACACTTACACATACAATAAACAATGGTGAGATTATTCTAGCACTTCATACAGTGGGATCAATCAATATGTTCAACTAACTTCTTACTATTCTCGTGTAGCACCAAAAGATCAAGATCATTCTCTTATTAATCTGCTCAACACTTTGGAGGCTTCTACTACTCGGATGCAACAAAATAATGCACAATTTTAACAACCTTCTCATGTTGCACCATATAGTGAAAAACCAACTGCTGCTGGGCTGATTAAAATGTTAGCAACTAATACCTTGCAGTTTCAATAAAGCTTTCATGAAACTATGCAGAGCCTTCAACAATATTTGCAAAAGTTAGAGAATCTTGTAGAGTCAATGGAAACATCTATGAATGGTCATGAAATTCAAAGTTCAAATACTTTACATGCAAATGTAGAAAGTAACCCAATGAAGAATGTCAAGGCCATAACACTTCAAAGTGGTACACAACCTGAATCACCACCACACCAAGAAGTACATAAGTTGATTCCAACTAAAAGAGTTAACTATTCATCCCTTGAAGGATCATCTCCACCAAAGGTTGAATCTCCTACTTTAGTTGGTCCACCATCACTGAAAAAGCCATACAAACCAATTGTACCAACTTATGTCACTCCTCCACCTTTTCCAAGTAGATTAAAAAAATCTAAGAAAGAGGAGCCCATCAAGGAGATTCTTGAAACTCTTCCTTCAATGGCCAGTCTCTTCACTTTTGTAGCATTGGTCATAAATCTACTAATGTAGTCCTTTAAGGGCTCTCCTGGTATCTGTTTTACTTTAACTAGGTGCTCTAACTGACCTGGGAGCTACTTGAAAGAGGAGAACTGTGCGTGAAACTCCGCCATAAAGGAGTTCCATGAACTGAACTTCCCTGGAATAACTTGAAGTACCACTACTAGGTGGCCTCCACCAAGGTAGTTGAAAAAAATTCTACATCGTACATCACCTCTTACAACTTGTAAATCTATTTGCATCTCAAAGTACTTGATATGAGAGAGTGAATTTTCTTTGCCCGTATAGATCTTCCATGTGGGCATTTTGAACTTGTGCGGAAGATCGAGGGCCTTGATTTGTGGTAAAAAGGTTTATCCTCATATTCGGTCAAGTTCTAGGTCGGCGAGTTTTGGGCAAGTTAGGCTTTGTATGAGGCTCTTAAGTTAATCTAATTAGGTATGCACTACTGGATCAACTTGACCTGCCTATTGACCGACCTATAAACCCCTTAGAACTTCACCAGACACATAGTTGTCCACATTAATTGGTTGAATATCAGGAAGGATGAAATGTCCATCCTAACCTCCTCTTCTGTAATTCAGATGGTATCCTAAATCATGTACGGGTCCCAACCTGTTGAAGACTAATTCACCTGGAAGCCTTATTTTTTGGACGTTATCAATAGTTGATTAGTTCGGTATATTTGTCTAAGGAAGAAAATTAAACTAATCATTCCCCCTGAGATAATAGACTGGAAAAACTTGCTCGTCTAGCGTGTGACACACAATTTGATCCTATGGCCTCATATTGGATGGTCCATTATCTTGGGTTTATTGAGTATAGTTGGTCGAACGTTCTTCTGGCCCATACTACGGTATGTTTATGATATAGGTTTCTTTCCCTCTGTTTGGATCCGGTCTAGAGCAATTATCAATCATTTCTTGTTGGGCTCTCATGATCTCCATCTATTGATCCATCCATTTTTGCTATTTGAATGCTAGATTCATAGCTGCTCGGGTATCCTCCTAATCATGGTGAAGAGTGTTGGTATGTTCTTGCATCTGCCCTAAGGAATCTCGCATATTTTACAGCTTAGTATCATCTCCAATCATGAATCATCACTCGAGGTTCTCTAATAGATATCTCCTGTAACTGGCCCAATCTCTTCGTCATGAGTAGTGGTGGTTCCAGTTTCCTGTGTGCCCTGAGTAAATCAAGCTAGAGGGTTTGTTACTCCCTGCCCTGCTAATGGTGGAACTCGTGGAGGCAAACAGGTGCTTGGATTAAGATTTGCGACCATTAAATTGCTTTGATTAGGAGGAGTTTTCACATTAGGATCTGTAGCCATTGGATTAGCTGTTTCAATAGTTTGGGACCTTTTGATAGTTACAACCATCTTCGGATGATATAGAAAGGATCAAAGCGATAAACATTGTTCTTTTCGCTCTTAATGAAAGTACAAAAATATTGACCTCGCTTTTAGCTAATGACGCTAAGTCAATTAAAGTGATGAAAATAATTGATAATAAATAATATAATTAAGCAATAAGAACATAGGATATAGAGGTTCGGCCCTATGATTATGGTAATAGTCTACTCCCATTTTACTTGTATTACTTCGAAGAATTAATAAGATCACAAGGAGCTAGCTAAGTAAGTTTCTTAATAATTCTCAAGAAAAAGTTACAATTATTTGACATCATAAGAGCTCTCTAAAAATTATAATTTTTTGGTGCTTGTGCAATGGAATGACTCCACTATTTACAGGAAAAAAAATACAATATTTAGGTTTCACAAAATTGATAAAAGTAAAAAGGAAAACTAGGAAGGTTTCCTATTATTTCTTGTCAGTGCAAGTCAATCCCATAAAATTAGGGATTTAATCAAGACCTAAATGCCAGAATATTTAAGGGAAGTATCTCTGAAGATGTTCTCACGTCGAAGTACCCTGCTCAAAAGACTTGGCATTTTTAGATAATGAGAATCTGTGTGGACAACCACGTGCAAATTTTGTCTGGATGATTTCAGCTGAAGGTGTAAACTTGACAGTTTTAAGTAAAAAGTTCTCTAGTCGTGCCATTCAGGGAAAATTACCCGTCCAGACTTCCCGATGTTCTCTATGTGTCACCATACTAGATGCCACATCATCTTGGGTAGAATTTGGGATAAGACAACTAAAAGAGGAGTATGCTCTCCTTTTTTAAATGAAAAAGTTTCCCAAATCTAAAAGAAGATTTTTTGTTACAGGACCGAACCTCCATAAATTCTGTGTTCTTATTGCTTATTATTATTATTTTATTAGTAATTGATCATTCAACTCAATTATTTTAAAAAATTAGTGTTGTTGGCTAAATGTAAGGTCAATAATAATATTTAAATAATTAAAAATATGTGTACCTCAAAAGCTGTGTACAATTGTATACCAAGTCATCTATTCAAGTTGGCATTTAACATAATTTTTGGATAGAAATGTAAAAATTAAAATAGAATGGTAGTTTTAAGGTTTTACTACTAAACAATCAAATTATGAGGCTAAATGTCATTAATCGTATAGTTCAAACAATATTATTGACAATAAACTTATATATATATATTTATATTATGTTGAGTGACTATGACTTGGCTTAATAGTTTGCAAATCATTATTTTAACATAAATTTTGGCCTAGAAATTTGATGAAACCAATGATAATAAATTGTGGGTTTGAATGGTAAAAGGGTAAGATGGTAAAAGAGGAGAAGAGTAGGAAGCAGCAGCAGCGTAGTACACGGGAGCAATAATTTGGAAGTACGGACGACCCGACCTTCTCAGTTTGTGTTGTCCTTTCTTTGTTGTGTTTGAAACAAAGAAAGAAAGTTAAAATAGATACACAAAGTAAGCTCAATTCACGAGAGACTCTCTCTCTCCACTCACTAATTCCAATTATGTATTACATTTCTCTCCAAAACCAAATGATTCTTTCTTTCTTTCACTTACATACAATTAAGCTCAACTCACCATCTTCCTTCTTTTCTTCTTGGCTAATTATTAATTTTTACTTTGAATTTGAGATGTACGAAATCGTATTCTCTGAACTTTGTCTACCATTAAAAATTCCTCTCGAACATGGACAGAGGCAGAAGTTAAGAATAAGGGGGCCAAAAGATAAAAGAAATAATTAAGGGGGGCCAAATACATAATTTTTTGAAAAAATAAAATTTTTAACATTAAATTGCTTTATAATATTTTTGTCCAAAATTTTAGGAGGGGCCATGGCCCCCTTTGGAGCTAAAGTAGCTCTGTCCCTGCTCCCGAACTATTGAGATTGTTAAATTTAAAGACTTTTGTCTAATTTCATTCAATTTTACTGTTTCATTGATTGTTTATGTACTAAACCATGCTCCCCAGACTATGATATCTACTAAATCATGCCCCTCAAACTTTGATATGTACTAAATCAAACCTCTTAAACTTTCATGCATGTTAGAATTTTTTTACTAAAATTAGACAAAAGTCCTTAAATTTAACAATTTCAATAGTTCGGGAAGAATTTTTAACGGCCAAAAAAATTCAGAAACACGATTTAGTACATGTCAAAGTTCAGGGAGAAAAATTACTAATTAGCATTTTTTTTTTATTAATTCATTTTCCAATATACATACATTCTATTTTTCAATACTTTCCTTCTCTTAGGAATTCTAATTTTTATTAATTACATGTAGGTCCTGTATTTGTATTTGTTGTTTCTTTTGTTTTTGTTTTTGTTTTTGTTTTTTTTTTGAAATGGTTGTTTCTTTTGTCTTTAATTACAACTTTTAATTGTTTTTTTATTAAAAAAATAAATAAAAAAAAAGGTTAATTGGCTGTTAAATTATTGGAACTTAAAATTTGGTGAGCTAAACCCTTTTTACTAAATTTTTAGAAGTTAAATTGTCCAAACTTTCATTCTCTTTTGCTGTTTATTATTCCATTTACTTTGATGTGTTAAGTACCAACATAAACTGCCACTATGTACACAAATTTCATTAGTCCACTTCCTTTCAATAATTTAAATAAATAAAAGTAATTCAAAAATAATATGAAATAATTATAAAATGAAAAATAACTAAAAATTACTCTTTCTTCCCTATTTGAGTAACACCATTATCTTCTTTTTGTCTTCATCTCTTCTTAATTCTTCATCTTCTTCACCACCAGAGTACAATCGTTATTACTTTCGTTACAATCACCACCACCACCACCACACAACCAACGTCAAAACCCCCAGTCCAAAACAAAAAAAAAAAAACAAACAAAAACCTTAAAATCATTCTAAATTTAAATCTAAAACTCTAATTTATATTTCTAAATCTGAATCTTTCAAATCAAAAAGTACAAATCTTAATCAAATCTATCCAATGGTGTTAAATGCTTCCACCAAACTAGTCAAAAAAATATTGCGAAATGTTGTTCGCATTTCCGTAAGCAGGACACGTGGATTTTAATCAAGAAAAGCTAAGGAGTCATTAGTTGCCCAGTTTCCTCAATTGATGCTTCAAGAAAATAAAGGCACCAACTTCGCGAGAAGAGGTTCCGTGATAGGGAGCTCCCTGACTGCTAATAACGCAGAAGGTATCTGTTAACCACCATCTCCCTCGGTTCCAGGAACCCACACCATCTACTACCGCGAAGAGTATGGGTTTTCCCAAAAGGCCAAGGCACTTTGAGGATGCGTTAGTCCAAGATATGCCCTTAACCCACAGAAGCCTTGCCTATACGTGCCAGACTACGGACCTAGTAACCAAGCTTTTTCAGGTATGGCGTCAGAGGCTATCTCCCACGACACGCTATCATACAGAGCATGCATGTCCTTGTGTACCTAACAGAATGATCCAACGGCTAGGGATAAGGGAAATTCAAAAAGGAGAAGCCCTGAGGTGACAGGCGTCCGTGGCCCAATTCATACAATCTGACGTCGTTAAATGCCATATGGGAAATACGCCACCTACCAAATCAATGGTCAAATTTCACCCTAACGCCGATTTATCCAAGGCAACACATGCATAAAAGTTAGCCTTTAAATACTCCCAAAAAAGCACAAGGAGGAAAGACCTATGGTTTTGGGATGGAAGACTTATCCTTCCTCATCCTAAGTTGAATTTAAGGTTGTTCAAGTGTGTTTGTGATGTTTTTGTGAGCTGTGAGGTTTGAATTGAAAAATTAAGTTTTGAACCTAGTTTTGGTTCAAGCATGGTGATTTTGTGATTTCATTGTAATTCTTAGTTTTGGATATTTGGACATATTGTTTTTATATTGTTAAACTGTTCTGGAGAGTTTGAACAGGTTTGGAGGAGATTTGGTTCGGTTTTAGAGCAAAAACCCGAGTTTCCATTTTTCTACAGTAGGAAACCGGTTAACCGAATGGACCATGTTACAGGTTGCTTTATACATATTCTCCTGAGTATCAATCAAGCTTGTGTACTCAAAGTATCTTGGCTCTTGAGTTCTTCTTTTCTTTGTAGATTCACTCCGACTTAGAGCTTTAGAACTTCTTTTGCCTTGAGAATCGCTTACGTTCGATTCTGGAGCTTCCATTTGTTGATTTGTCTGTCAGGGAGTGGCACTATATCTGGTTTGTGCCACCCTAAAGTTAGAGAAACTTGCCTGTCCAGTTGGTTGTACGAAAGTACCAGGTCCGTAAACGGTAGGTGTTGTGAATGTAGAGAAAAAGGTTTACTGGTGAATGATATGTTTATTTGGAGGGCAAGTTTACTTTATCACCTGCGTTGAAGCAATCATTTATAATGTTTTGTTTTGGGAATTGTGTTGAACGCTTGGGCAATGCCCTGACGCTATGTGATTCGAGAGGCTTACGTCTTCCCAAAGAATAGAGTTTGACTTTGACTTTAGTGTTCTTTTGGGATTAATTGTGCACTCTCGGACGCCCCCTCGTGCGTTGAAGAAAATACTAAAAACTTATTATGTTAATATTAATCTCCAAAATGCTTGTGTGGGTCCTATAGAAATGTGGTATATTCTTCACTTGCCACGTATTTGGTGAAAAGTACGGATACCAATAGCACAAACTTATTTTTTGTACAAAATTTAACATAAATTTTAAATCTTATATAAGAGATGGTATTATTTTCAGTATTGTAAATATTTAATTTTTTTAAAATAATACCCTTAAAAGGGTGTATTAACGACTTTCCCTATATTTGTCCACTAACTTCAATTAAATAATTGTGGTCACCTATTATGATTTTAATGTCTGATAATTAGATGGATGTGTCACCTGACGCATAATTAAAATTGAATTTTAATAAAATTTATTTAATGCAATTTAATTTAACCAGTTTACAATGTCTGAGATAAATTAATATTTAAATAAAATTAAATAAAAACGTGGTTATCATTAATTGACGAGTGGCAATATAAAAAATCTTCCTTTAAATTGAAAATAAATAGTATTTATCCATAAATTATAATTCTGGTAGAGTTTGTCTTTTGAATTTTTCTCTATTACAAAACTTTTTTTTGAACTTTAAAAATTGTTGTAAATATCTCTTACAGTTACGTTATGTTTTTTATTTAAACAATTTGTTAATATAACACTAACATAATCTTAGTTTTATATAATTTAAGAGTCTAGATAAAAAATAAATATATAAATAGTAATTTATTAATAAATTATGAGAGCATACATATATGTTTTTAGAATTATTATTTGTAAGTTTAATATCAATAAACTAAATTTTAGATAGCTTAAAATTGTCAAAAAAGCTTTTTATATAATAATTATACCTATAACTCATAAACAAATTATTTTAAAAAATGAGCAAAATATAACTACAAAGGATATTTACAATAATTTACATAGTTAAGTGAGAATTTTATAAAGAAAAATTCAAGAAACAAAACTTTACAAATGTCATAATTTAGGGGTAAAATTCAATTTATTCTTAAAAAATTACCATATATTATTATTTATTTATTTTTTTTTTTCAAATTTACGGTTTGGGTTTCTAAAGTAGTTTCTATGTGGGTTGCTATACGATTTTAAGTTGCTTTAAGTTGTTCCGTTAATTGCAATAAGAGTTTTTATGTAAAATTTCGTAAAAATGTAAAAAAAATAATTATTTTAAAGTGTAAAAATAGAAAATTTCAAAATTATTTTTTTTTAAAAAAAAAATACAAGGTTTAATCTTACCACCACATGATCCAATCCAAAAATATTTAAGAAAGAACATTGCCAAACTATTGATATTTTGAAGGGTGATTATTGCAATAGAACCAGCTAAAAAGGAGTAGCCAGTACTAGTAGGACACACCAACAACATATAGTATAGTTTTGAATTGAAGCCCATGAACGCATGGACAACATTTGCAGGCTCTCTCACCTGCAAAGAGATTTGAAATTACTACAATTTAATCATTTTCTTTTCTTTTTTGAAATTACAAGGATTTGGAATCTCTAACAATAGATTCACCAACAGCATAGAGCAATGAGTGACTACCATACCATTATTATTATATGAATTTCTTATTCGATATTAAACTTAACTTTGATATAATATTTATGGAATATAATATATTTCTCTCAATTGTCATAAAATAGTGGGTTATTCGAAGAAAAAGAAAAGAAAAAACTGAAAAAGATTTGTGAGTTTGATATGTACAAAAGAATCCGGGTCTAGTATTAGGTCTGACCATTTCATCATCAAAACAGAAACATAGTGATTGTTTACTATTTTTTCTTTTTGCAGAGGAAAAGCCATAAGTGGCCAGTGAATCCCGTGATACTTTAATCTGCCCACATAAAGATAAAAATTATGGCATTTTTATCATCACAGTCAGTCACTCCTCTCACTCTCACTCTCACTCTACCCCCACACCATCTCTCTTTAATCCTTCTTTTGTCTCTATCCTCACATCTCCACTATTATTATATCTCATAACCCATTTCAATCTACACTATTCACAACACTATTCTTTCTCTTTCTATCTATAGGACCGTATTCCTATAAAAACTCTCGTTTGGGTCAAAAGGGTAGTAGGGAAATGACAAGTTCGAGCTCATTTTTGAGGCAGTTGAGTAGTGGGAAGAGTGAGGATTGGAAATCGACATCCAAAAGGTGGGGTGGGAACAGCAAGTGTAGGAGTAGTGTAGGTGGTGGTGTCAAAACCATGGGTTATGGTGTTAGCCAGTGCGAAGGGGGTTTGTCCCAAATGGAAGGTATGAACATGTATGGTGGATTTGGGACAGAAAATGGTGGTGGGTTGGTTATGAGGAAAAGAGTGATGGTTGTGGTGGATGAGTCTTCTCACTCGAAACATGCCATGATTTGGGCACTCACTCATGTGGCCAACAAGGGTGATTTGCTCACTCTCCTTCATATAGTTCCTTCTTCCCATAAGGTGGTTGTCTCCTCTGAAAGGGCTTCTTCTGACTCTTCATCCTCTGCTTCTTCTGACTCTTCATCCTCAACTTCTCCTTTTCTTGCCAACTCACTTGGGTCACTTTGCAAGGCTTGCAAACCTGAGGTGCATTTCCACCCCTCTCTCTCTCTCACCATATTTGCTGCTCAAGATGAGAGTTTTACCAAATGGGTGCTCATTGTTTTCTGCATTAAGTCATATTGTCTTCACTTTGCTTAAATAAAGCTTTAGGTATGTTTCGTGGATATGGTAAGAACAAGATATAGCAAGAAGAAATTTTTGTTACATACATTTGGTAGATCCCTCTTGAACTTGAATCTTTAGTTTCTTGCTTTGTGTTTTTTTGGTTAGTTCTTTTAGCATTTGTTTTTCCCTGTCGTTTTCTCTTCTTTAGAGGTAGAAGGGCAATCATTTTTTTTTTTGTCAGCCTCTCTTTTCCTTTTCCTTTTTCAGTCGGTCCATATAACTTTTCAGTGCACACCATTTTTGTTATTTTCAGATAAAAGTAAAAGAAAAATGGTAATGGGGGAACAGGAATAGAAGATGCTGTGTGTTGTCCCTTGAATTGAGTTGAGTTAGTCTAGTCTAATCAATTACTAGTCCTGATTAGGCTAGAAAGTGCTACGTTTAACTGGCTACTTCATTCAGGTTGAAGTGGAAGCTTTGGTGATTCAAGGACCAAAGCTGGCTACAGTAATGAACCAGGTGAAGAAGCTAGAGGTTTCTGTGCTAGTTTTGGGTCAGAAGAAAACCTCTCCATTTTTCAGCTGGTGGGTCCTATTACTCCCCAAGTTCCAATAAACAAAAAACAATAAAAAATAAAAAATAAAAACCTTTTATTTTTTTGGGTCTTTAAAGATAATTAATTTTGTTTTTGTTTTTTTTTATGCAGCTTATGTGGGATGAACAGCAGGACTGAGGAGTTTGTGGAGCAGTGTATCAACGGCGCAGATTGCATGACTATAGGAGTGAGAAAGCAGAGCAGAGGAGTGAGTGGTTACCTAATCAGTACCAGATGGCAGAAGGATTTTTGGCTCTTGGCTTAAGTTTAGTTACTTCAAGTCCTGCTATTTAGTATTAGCTCTAATTTTAATACTTTGTAACTACTAACTAATGTCTTTCTTTCTCTCTGTAATAACTTTGATCTAATCTAAATTTAAATAAATTAAAAGTATTAGTTCCATTGCATTTGTATTTTGTATGGTACAAGAAAGTAGGACCGAGCAAATAGGCCATGAAAATGGAGTCAAGATTTAAAAATGATTGCTTTGTTATTCATTAATGGATGTTAAAATGGTTGTGGTTCTTATGAAAGTTAGCATGAAATTTGCATTTTTCATGCTACTTCATTATATTTTCTTCTTATAAACTATTTTGTCGGTACTAATAGCATCACTTGTCAAAACATCTAAATAAAAGTTTAATTGTACAAGATCTGTTAGATAATCTAGTCATTCATCGTTAATGTGATTATAAAATATATAAGATGAATTAACTATTCCTCTTATTCTCAATTAGTTTTGAGATAGAAACTCATTTAATTTATCCCAAATTCTAATGTGGTATAAGAGGAAAAAAAAAAAATCTTTTAAAGTAAAAAAGATCCAAAAAGTAGAGCAAAAAGAGCCACTCTACTCCTCCCATTGCCAATTAGTTTTGAGATAAAATCTCATTCACCTCATCTCAAATTCTAACAAGATCCTATATTTAATGTATGCATGGTTGGTGCTGAAATAAATTTCAAACCTAGATACAATAAAAAAAACACCAGAGGACGGAGAAATCTCAAGACTTACTTGAACTCTCACCCTTCCACGACGAAGGTTGAGAAGTGGCTCAAGTCGAAGAAATCACAAGATCCTTATCCTTAAGTATCGAGGGTCCCTGAGTATGAAGAGTTAGGATTTTCAGAAAAAAAAAAAAAAAAAAAGAGATTTTTTTTCTTATTTTTAAATTTTTTAAATATTTAAAATTATTTTTTAATTATTAATATTAAGTGGACCAATAAAATTTTGTCATATATACATTTGTGTATACAATGATAGTTCACTTTGACACTTAACAAACCAAAGTGGACGAAAGAAGTACAGAGCAAAACAAATCTATAGATTGGAGAGTTCAACCCTAATTGTTTCAGTTTAAGGAGTTGATCGTGCCAAACTTTAAAATTCAGTTTGTTTAGCTGTAAATTACCCAAGATATATATATATATATATATATATAATTTTGCCACATTTAGTGTTATAAAGTGTATATATGTATATTATACTACAAAGATATATGTGCACATAAATCAATACTTAATGTTTTACTTTTTCGCGACATAAATAGCTCAAATTGTCAATTTCAAATTTTGGATCCAATCTAATTCACATAATAGCTCAAATTCAATCCGCAAAAGTGTATATCGATTATTTTGATTTGATTACTTTTAAATATTTTAAATATTAAATTATTTAATACCTCTTTATACCTAGATCTGGATCCTAGCCTATAAAATACCTCTTTATACCTTTGTGCAAGGGGGACGAATAATTCACTTCCTTAAACAAAACTTTCTTCTTCTCTAAGTAAGAAAAGCCAAAGGGGAAATACTATAACAAGAAGCTAAGGTTCTTAAACTTGTAAGACCCCATTGTAATACATCAAAGCCATTCGGCCAATACACTGACTCGTAGACTAGGATTAATTAACACCCGAACCATGTAAAAATCTCCATCTCCATTACTTATTTACTTATTAGTTTCTTAAGCAATTATTTAATTAGTTTCCGAACATCTCAGTAAACACATTGTTTCAGCCTTTTTGAGATCTACTTTTTATGATGAGGTAGGCTCTTTACAAGATGATATTGCTAGTTTATTGTCTAATTTTCTTAAGACATCTCTGATTTATGTTCGTCATTCGGCTAATAAAACTATACATAAGTTAGCAGTTTGTGTACACTCAAGGTGAATAATGAAATAATTTGGATGAATGATTTTGCGTCATTTGGCGAAATAGTTTAGATGAATGATTTTGCGTCATTTCTTATGATATATTAAACTCTGATTATCTTCAATAAAAGTTCAATAAAAGTTCATTGCTGAAAAATAAAAAAATAAAAAAAAAAATTAATAAAAAAACCCATCTTTTTATAATTAATGGAGTAGTGAAACCATTTGGAATGCTATGGTTATGTTTTAAAATGTTATGATATTTCTATTGAATTTGTGTATAATATAAAAGTTTTAAGTTTTATTTTTTTCTTTTGGTAGATGGAAGATATCCATTTGGTCTGATTGTAACTTTGCAACTATTAGCTATTGTCTCAAACTCAAAAGTACTAATAAGATACCCAATAAAACATGAAAAAAATGAATACAAAACAAGAATTTGAAAATATTCCCAGTAGGGAAAACAAATTTAAAAAAAGTTTAGTCTAATGCCAGTTTACACAACAAAGAGCTGTGAGTTTTTTCATTTTAATTTTCTTTTGTACTCTTCCTATCAACCCTTATCAAACTGCGATGAGCCTCATCTCATGCTTGACTTCTTGAAACCATTAGACTTTATCATCTAATTTATCATTTACAAGGGGAAGCAGTTCCATAAGGGCTCGGGGAGTACGAGGTGTTCGGGGAGTTCGGGGCGTTCCTGGTGGCTGTTGGGCAAGCATGTGCCTCACATAGCCATAGAATGTGCACCCAACAAGTGTAATTGCGCAACCAACAGCATTCAGACCTGAGATCGGGTTACGGAATATCATCCACGAAACAAGGACAGCAACTGCAACCTGAGAAAGACCTAAAAATCATTAGGATTTTAACAATGTACTTGAATGAGAATGCAGCAATGTTGTTGTTCAAGAGTTAAGAAGTATGAAAGGAAGTTCATGTATCAGTAGAAATTAAAGTTCAGCCCGATATGATATGCAAGGTTTATCTGTAAATTTGTGGATCACAGGCATTCAATCCCGTTCAAATTCCCATTATATATTTAGTGGGCAGAACACTACTTGTATAGATCCTTGACAGTATAGCACTTGGATGCAAGGATGATCCCGTAGCATTTTTAATCCATGATTCAACACTCTAGAGAAGACAAGAAAAAAAAGGCTTAAAACTTTTACCTTAAGGTTCCCGGCAACATTGAATGTGACAGCAGTTGTGGAGTGAATGACATAAAAAATGGAGAAGTTGAGACAGAATGCCAACACCCCGGAGCTGAAAATAATAACAAGTGATGAACCAAGAGCCTGCGTGGTGTGAAGCCATTCCAGAACCCCATTACCTTCAAGTAGCATTGCAGGTACAGCCAAAATCATAGTTGCATAAGGGGCCATGTAGTACACCGTATTTATGCTATAAAATATATCAATGAAAATAAAAACAAAATTAGCATGAAACCATATAATAAAACTTGCCTAATATTTGCCAAATAATGCATCATATACTCATCACTCCAAAAATTGAAGACTCAATTTCAAACTAAGCAAGTAACAAGAAAAGGAGGGTTGATAAAATAAAAATGATATACATCTTACGTGTGAAGACCTAGTCAAGGAGAAGCAATATGTTTATGTATTATGCATATATATATATATACACACATTTGTTGATGTTGAGCGTAGAGCCAATTATGGAAAAGCCTATAAAATTTTTGACTTGGATCACTCCTCATTCAGAGGTATAGTTTACACATCTTGGCTGTGATAATTTCTATCTACCTCTCATTCACAAGATATTACATCTATTGTATGATCTGAATAATATATAAAATTCAATTTTACATTATTAACACCATAATGAAAAGATCCAAGGTAAAGTTTCTGGTAAATTTATAAATTTTTGGAAAATCTGCCAGACCTGACTAAAGAAACAAGAATAAAGTACCTGTCAAACTTGTAACCATGTAAAAGAGATTCTGCCAGGATAGTCTTCGTGGAAGTAGCCAAACAGCCAAATAAGGCGGCACAAAACCCAAACATATTAAAACTAAGCTCTGTAACAGAAGTAAGAAGAATCCCTCCAACAATAGGTATTAAAGAAGCCCAAATACGCCAATCAAAGTACTTTCTCCAAACCAGCCACTGTAAAACAACTGTTGAATTCATAGCTATTAGATAAAAGGATACAAATACTTGATTAGAAAAGCATTGAAAACAAGAGAGAGAGAGAGAGAGAGAGAGAGAGAGAGAGAGAGAGAGAGAGAGAGAGAGAGAGCATATAGCTATAAGGTTTTGTCATCCACATTTGAAGCTGACCTGTAGTTGCAGGAGTAAATGACTTTATTGTTTGCATAAAAGAAACTGGTATGTATCGTAAGCTGACATTCCCCAACACTATGTTAATGCAGAACACAAATGACATTGGAAATATCCTTCTCCAGCGATCTTCGGGCTCAACCGTTATCAATGGTTTAAGCTTCAATACTTTAATAACCAGGAAAGCTCCAATTGAAGAGCAAATGAAATGAATACAGGATACGGTAAGAGGAAACTTAAAATCAAGTTTCTGCAAAGGTAAAAAGACAAAATTAGAGCTAATGTTCAATAGAAAACTTAATATGATGAAAGTGATCCAAGTTCTATGTGATCTCAACACCAACAAGTGATGATTACATAAAATAAATAAACAAATGAATATGACGGAAGAAATCAATTGGCGATTTGAGGAAGATTCTCTTTTAATTTAGAGCACCATGGTAACATCTTTGGAGAACAATTTCTTTCTTTCTATCATAAATATTTTCTTATCAATCAACCATTCCCAGGTCCCAGCCAAATCAAGTTTACCAATCATCATCACTTTCTTTAGCCAAACCAGGACCTCACCCCTAAATGCCATGGAATTCATAAGTGACTCTCATACATTAAAGTTAGATCCCATGCAAAGGAACTTTATTGGCTAATCCAGCAATAAAATAATCCTACAGTTTCCCTTCATATAAAACAAATTTTGGGACAAAAAGAATTTCTATTAAGGTTAAAACCCATTTATAAAGATTAAACTTGATCAAAGAGGATACAAACCCAATCAATTACAGACTTTGTGTACCTCCCTTTACAAGTTTTAGCTAAACCCAGTTAAAGATGGACACAAATAATTTTAACATGGTCAATACAAATTCAAATCGACCAGAATTAAGTAATGAATACATTCCCTGTTGAAGGTAAGAGAGAAAAAGTAGCAGTTTTGTTTGATCAATGATATAGAAAAAAAAAAAGTAAACTTTAATTAAATCGAAATTCGTAGTTTAGGAGAACATTAATCGTGAGCAAAAGTTAAGAACAATTACTGAAGAGGGGCCACACTTAGTACAGAGTATCAGAAAAACCATTACACATCGAGATAAAATAATTCCATTTATAAAAGAAAGGAATAATAAACAAAAATATCAATTGTGCAAAAGTCCATAGGAATGGAGAAAGAGTATGACCTGGAAGATCCACTTGTTCATTACAATCACTGTGACATTGAAACTCCACCATTGAAGAATTGCCAAAAGAGATCTAATCACGCTCCACTGGCACAGAAGAGACTCTTCCATTTCTCTCCACCTCTGCTCAGACTCAGATCACTCAATAGGAAGAACCCAATCCCCCAAATTTCAATCTAACCCAACTCCGATTCAGGGGAAAAAAAATCAAAAACCCTTTTCCCAGAAAGGAAAAGAAGGGGGGAAAATACTGTAAAACGAGCTTGAGAGAGAGAGAGAGAGGCAAAGGTGATAAAGAATAAAACACAGAGCGAGAACCTCCTTAGACCCCTAAAAAGGCAAAATTTCGAAGCTGTGAGTGAAAACGAAGAAAGGCAGCTTGCCACTACCGTGGGATCTACCTCTGGTTATGTAATAACAGGATTCTTCTTACAAAAACGTTTTCTCTCTCTCTCTAGAACGCTTCCTCTCCCTCTCATGCCATGGCCATTAGAACCAAAAACAACTCTTAGAACAAAATTAGTGATGAAAGGTTTAAATTGTGTAGGCCCAAGTATTGGACTGCTGATCCCACATCGGAGACCGTCCAGCGTTTTTGGGGGTCTAGAGATTCAGAAAATTAGAGCCGTTGATTGTGTTTAAAGGAAAAAAGAGAGTTTTGGCGTTGACCTGAATTTTGTACGCTTAAGGATTATTTTATCTTTTTTATTTTTTTTAAAAAAGAAAAAGATAGATATGTTCGGTATTTTTTTCGGAAGGAAGATTTGTTGTTAGGTATTTGAGTACTAACCCAACCCTTTTACATTTTTGGGTTTGACTATTACATTTACATGCCTTGTGCACCGCTTATGTATATACCTTCTACTTTTAAAATCAATAATAATAATAAAAAAAAAGGACTAGCTTCATTGAACTTCTACTTACATGTATTAAATTGTATTCTCGGATTTTTTTTAGAATTTTTCATTGATTTTTGGATTTAAAAATATCTATCTAAATTTAATTGTTAACTATCACATTAGATTATCCACATGACACAATATACATATAACACAATTTTGTTAGTCCATGTTGATACAGAAAACTAGCAAATACTCACTCGTTAGATTGGCGAGATGACATATAAGTTAAAGTAAGTAGTGAGAGACACACACAAGATTTGTAGTAGTTTATTCTTCGTGTTTAACTCCTGATTGCAAATAAATACCTAAGTTTAGTTTTTGGTAGTAATAATATCTAAGTTATAATTCTGAAAATTTTGTAAGTACCTGACAGTTAATTGTTAAGTAAATTGCTACGTAGCAATCCCTGATTGGTCGAGGTCATTAATTTTTTTTTTAAAAAAAAATTAGTTTAAATATACCAATAAGAAAATGACACATGAATAATGACTTGAAATTTAACGACCGGATACCTACAGAAGTTCTAGATATATAACTTAGGTATTATTACTGTCAAAAATTAAACTTAAGTATTTATTGCAACCGAGAGTTAAATTTAAGTATTTATGCTGTAAATTACTCTTAAAATAATAATAAAATAACAAAAAAATATGAAAAAATTATTTTGGGCTAATATTGACCATTGACGATGATCTAATGGCTAAAATTGACTTTAGATGATAATTGTCAATTTTTAGAGCTCGAATAGTGTCTGTTCGATCGTTTTGGGGTAATCTACGAAAAAATCGCACTTAACTTAAGGAAGAAATTTTGATTTGAAATATTCAAAATTGTGATATTAGTTTGAGTCATGTCTTGAAAGCGCTTGAAAAGATCTTTCAAACACAATTAGAATCGCATCAATAGGATCAATATTGAGTGAGTAATGGTTGTTTTACTGAAGGCAGTTCAGTAACTGGCGCCTAGGTTGACATCCAGCGCCCAAGTTGACATTCTGACGTCAACATGGATGTTGTATGAGTGGGAAAATGTGTCGGACTTGTATTTTTTGATGCCTATGGGATATATTAAGATTACTTAGTCAATTTCTTAATTCTGGTGAAGTTGTTCGCTAGTTTGTGGAGATGTCACTTTTTTGCAAAATCGGATAGACTCGAAACTTCTCGATTTGCAACTAATTTGCCTATATTCTACATTTATGAAAAGGTGAAATATCAAAGTGGGTATTTGACTTATCACAAGTTGTATCTCTTGTTTACTACAAAAAAATATTCAGATGCTCGAGACGGAACCGAATCAAATAAGCAAATGCTAGCGCACCAGACTTCCTCAAATGTCGTGGTACGGAGCACGGAGGCCAAGAAGGGCAAGGATATGCTCCAGTATTACCTGGATCAGTCACTTCCTAAAGTGAGCGATCAACTGACTAGGGCGGACAATGAGTTGTCCCTAGAACTGGTGATGGGCGGAGTCTTGAAAGAGGCTGCTCGGGTAAGTGTTTTCTTCTTTACTTTTGTTATGCCTTTTTACCAGTTTAGGTTTTAACTTTTTCCGTGGAGGTCAACCTAAAGATGGCTTACGCTTATTCTCGAGCCAAATCCACAGAGGCAACCACTTCTACAGTTCTAATCGACCAGAACACCGAAGCCCCTGTCGCCCAGAACGTCGGCCTCTGGCCCCCACAAACCAAGCTAGCTAATCCGTACAAGGAGCCTGAGACCCCTGCCGTTTAAAATATTTTTCCTCTTTTTTTTTATATATATTTGTTCGGCCCATGGGCTTTTATTCGAGACAAAAATGACCGACCAAGCGGTTTTTAGACTTGGGTTATATTTTTTTCATATTGAGACAACTAGCTGATCGAGCAGCCTTTTATCCCGGATTTACCGTGCTTTGTTATTTTTTTCAATGAATACTTCCCTTGTTTTGATAGTTACTTGTGCAAACTGTTATGTGTTTTTTTAGCTTGTTATTTACTTTTACCAATGCTTTGTACGGATATATATTTAGGGTTTTCTATATTAGAACACTTTTAGAAATATGATTAGATCTGTGATATATATATTTCTCTAGTGTTTTATAAATCCTAACAATTCATTTGCCAATTGCTTATGTTGAAACAAACACAAAAAGTGTGGCAAATAGAATTAATATAGATTGCAAAGATTATTCACCTCTTTGTGATACTATTGATTGTATTAAGTTTTACTTTATTATTTTTTCCTAATGCTTCTCTTTATTATATAAATAAGAATATAAATGATATGGCACATAATTTATCTAAGAATATTGTAGGGTTGATAAAGGGAGAATCTGCAATGATAATATTTCAGAAATGTAATGTAATTATAAGAGAACTTGTTTGTGATCTAATGAAGTTACAACTTTCTTTAAAAAAAAATGAGTAATTATTAACATTAAACATAGTAATAGTATAACATTAAAATACAAATCTTATTCATTCTAAAATTTATATTAAATTGGTCAGTAGTCAGATCCCTAAAATTGAAAATAAAATTGAAATTTATATAATATATATATTGGTTGCATGTAAATATTAAAAGTTTCCTTAAATGAAACGTAAAGGTGTGCAACTAAAAGGTCTGTGTAAGAGGATTGCAAGTTTGATTTTGATTTTGATTTTGATTTTGATTTTGAAAACCTTCCGTGACTACTGACCAAGGAAAGCTATATATACTTGCACTTTTGTTGTACCATTTTTATTTTACATAAATATATATATTATTTTGATTAATTATAAAATATGTGCAAAATATCTCATTACTGTTTTTTAATATATTTTTATATACAATTAGAAACTTTTTTTTTTTTTTCATTTTTTATAATATATATGGTAATAATTAAACATAAATGTACTTACCATAAATACATATTTTGAATATAAATGTAGGGATATGATTTTGTCTCGTGATGTACTTTCACGAAATGTATTCCGTGGTACATTAGATGGGTCTCAGAGTACATTAAATGAGTATCAGGATACGTTTTTACTTTTTAACCCTAATTACCCCTAGATCAATCTCAGCCATCAGATTAAATAATTCCCTCATCTGACGACTGTCGTACATCACGAATTACAATCCATGATGGTACAATAACAGAACAAAATCATACCAGTATCTCTTTGTTTACATTTATGCAGCTATTAAATATTTATGCGCATGCGGACCCCTCTTCTCATTGGTGGAAGGAAGACTTATATACAATGTGTTTTCTATAAAGAAAATCATTTAATTGATAGTAGATTTAACATTTTGGAAACCTACTCATTTTCAACTAAATATATATATATTTATGAATGATATACATGTATGATTTTCCATTAATATTAGGTATTTTTTTTTTTAATTTACTGTATATTTCCAATTGAGAAGCAGGAAGGTTCATTCCTTTTTTATTGAAGACCAAGATACAAAACTAATTAATTAATTCACGCCATATAAAATGAAACTGATCTGTCAATGTTTGTCATATTCTACTTAATTACTTTTTATTCACATTTCATATTTTATAACATGAAATACTATACATAGCACCTACAGACTGATGTAATTTATTTGTTTGTTTGTTTAATATAATAATGTCATTATTATTAGTTGATCAAAGCTCTTGAAAGGTATACTGTGTACTATATATATTAGTTATGGTATTTACCCTATTAATTACCATGAGAGGTCCATGACATAATTATACAATAATAGATATTGTTTTTTTTTTTTTTTATGAATAAGATCAATTGTATTGCTGAACTAAACATTTACAAACACCAATTGTTTTTCACTTTGTATCATACTATACATATATAGTCCTCATACTATGTCCCCCCACATTAATTACAATTCATTACAATTTCAGCAACCAAGTCTTATCCCCAATTGACATTTTGCTAAGAAGTGCTCCCATTAGTCTAGTCAAAGCATCTTGTTGTATCTTCTTGATTGTGCGCTTTATTTGCCAAACTTTTTGGTTCCATAGTGCTTCATTCCTCACCTGCCACAAGTTATAAACCACCGAAGCAATGATGGTTAATAAGATACTCTTCCTTGCCTTGCTAATCTTAGCTTTAGAGATTTTCCCAAGAAGCTCAAGAATGTTCTCAGTTTGTACTTTCCATTCTAACCATTCTTTGATTCTTTTCAAGCATTTCTTACTATAAGAACATGCAAAAAATAAGTGATTAATGTCTTCATCTTCAACTCCACAGATCAAACAATGAGGATCCACACTTGGTTCATACATTCGAATTCGGTCTTTGGTCCTAAGCCTTTGCCACATAACAAGTCACATAATGAACCTATGTTTAGGAGTAATTAATCTATCCCAAACAAACTTTGGCCATTCTTTTTTCTCTTGAACATCAAATAGAATAGTGTGTCCCGCTTGAATACTGTATTTTTGACCCACAAACACCGCTTGGCTTATCTTTTCCTTGAACAGATTTTTGACAGCCACCAAAGTCTTCCAATACCAGCTGCAATCTGTGTGGGATGTGTGTAATCCCACCAATTGTAATTTCCCAAATATACAGAGTTGATCCACTTAACAAACAAGTTGTCCTTTTTCTTAGCGATTGCCCATACATACTTTCCCATAGCCGCGACATTCCACTTTTGTATATTCCTGAATCCCAAGTCACCATTTGATTTCGGCCTACAGATTGCATCCCATGCTATAAGTCCTGCATTTGTGTTTACTGCATCTCCCATCCATAGAAAGGCTCTATAGATTGCTTCCACTTTTCGGAGCAATCTCTTTGGTAAGATCATAATTTGTGCCCAATAAGAGTGTATTGTTAACAGTACAGAGTTTATCAAGGTTACTCTGGCCATATAAGATAAATTTCGAGTGCTCCGAACCTTGATTCTATAATAGATATTGCTAGTGCTGTCAATATTTGGAACCCATATACCTTTTCATTTATTATGACTAAGTAAAAAAATTATAAATTATTATTCTTATTATGTTATGATGAAAAAGTCCGTAATTAAAAGTATTAGTCATAAAAATTACAATTTGTTGTCACTAAATATATTTTTAGTCACAATAATTATTGTAAATGAAATTAAATTAGTGACAACTTATATCGAAATATTATGTTTTAGTCATAAATAATTTTTTATTATGATAAAAAGTCATATTTAGTAACAAAAATTTATGTTATGATTAAAAAATTGTCACTAAAAGTGAATTTTTTTAGTGTATTAATGGTGGCTATATATATAAATATATATACACGTATATACATGAGGCTAGGGGTGTTGGACCACATCCAATGTTCTTAAGCATATCTAGTTCCGATCCAATTATATATTGGATGTTAGATTTTACCATCCGATAGTCATCTAATCGATCTAACATTCAATGGATCGGTGGTATCCATTATATGTACTGGGAAATTTACATGGTATACTAACTTTTATCATTTTTTTTTACAAAAATACTGTCAGGCGGTATTTTTTACTTTTTTTACTGTGTATTTTTATAAGTTTCATACTGCAGTATACTGTGTTTATTTTTTAGTTATTTTTTTGTTTGTTTTAGTGTTGTTTTACGGTTATTTTCTATAATTTATTTTTTTTAACGTCGATTTCACTGTTCTTGCTTCATCTTGCTGAAATTAATGATTGTTTTCTGGGTGTTCTCGTGGTACTGTGGTGGTTCTATCTGTGGGTGTGGAAGATGGATGCTGTAAAATACATTATTTCTTCTTCATTCTTTATGGTTATTTTGTGCTTATTTTCTGATTTAATTTAGTTCTCCTAAAAATATATTTGACGAGTTCACTAGAAATTTTTTTTTGAGGTGTGTGGTTCTTTTACATATTAAGTGGTTATATGTGCTTATCGTTTTACATTTGTTGTTGTGTTGTTTTAGTAGTTTTTTTGTTCTGATTTTTTTTATAAGATTGGGCTTGCAAATATAACTCCTATTGGATTGGGTATTGAGGCTATGCAGAACATTTTTTAGTTTTTTTAAGCATGTTTTCCTTTCTTTTGTTTGAATTATTTTAGTGTTATTTTACAGTTGTTTTGCCATGATTATTTATTTGACGTCGATTTCACTTTTTTTTTCTCAATCTCATCGAAATTAATGGTTGTTTTTTGATTGTTTTGGTGTTTCTGTGGTGGTTCTGTCCGTGGGTGTGGAAGATGGAGGCCTTAATTTTTTTTTTTGGTGTTTACAGTATAAAAGAAAAAAAATTGGCCAAGACAGTATAAAAGTAATTTCTGCCGTATGACAATATTTTTGTAAAGATTGGGCCAAAAGTTAATATTTTATAAGTTTCCCTATGTATTCCATGTATATCTATTGATTTAATTTGAGCTTATCTAATATTTTAAACTTAGTACTTTTTGGATCAGATCAAATTCATCTAATATTTTAGATCAAATATGTATTATCTAATAAAAAAATTAATATTAATTTTAATAAGTACATATTTGCTTTATCTTTATAATAGTATAAAATTTAATTACTCAATTAAATTAAATAAAAATATTAATTAGTTCGATTAGATGTTAAATGTATTGAATTTTTAGACACTCCATCCAACATTCAATGCGATCTAATTGGATATTCAAAAATAACATCCAATCAAAAATCTGCTAATTGAATATATCCAATATTTAGTGATCGTTGTAATTGGATAAATTTATGTATACCCTTATACGAGGCTGAGAGATGAGGGCGTGGAGGTTCCTAATAACTTAACTTGAAAAATTAGGTATTAATACAAAGTACTGTTAATAAGAAAATTAAAGTAAAGCAAAAGATAAAAAAAAAAATAACAATGACAAAAGAAAAAGTAAGAAAAGGCAAAGGCAAAGGTGATTATTACTTTAAATTCAGACAGAAAAAGAAGATTAACTATTCTTCTCTGTAGCATATATATATGCATGGGAAAGAAAGCATCTTTTATTTAAAGTAGTCGATCGATCGATCATGGTGCATATCCAAATCAAACCCCCTTATCTCCTTGTCCCACGAACGTACGTACGTACTACTTTCTTTATTATTAATTAGTAAAGAAACGTTTAAAAGTATTATTAGTGTCTAGTATTTTTCTCAATGTCATAGTGTTATTGGTATAATTAACTATCAGATCTTAATTAATTTAAAATGATAATTTTTAAAAAATATCGTTAACTAATCGTAAAATGTCACTTATAAAAAGTGTTAGACACTACTATACCCAATTACCATTCTTCTTTAACTTGAATCCTAAGCAATACTCCTTTGATGTTTGAACCCAAAAAAGGTTCATGCTAAAAAAAAGTATAATGGGCGACCACTGACCACAATAATATATTAATTAACTGTATCTGCAATACTAAGACCAGCCAAAACATACATGAATGCTTAAGTCACAATTGAAAAATAAATACTCTATAATTTTTCTATACAATCCACAAATCGGACACATCTCATCTAAGCAAATATTGTATTTATACTTAGTATATAGACAGTCTATTCCTAACCTTCCCAAGTTCATTATGTTTTTTCTTGAGTCCTTCATAGAACAAAGTCCAACAGCTAGCTTCTCCATAAATATTTTTGAGATGTGTTAATTTTAAAATTAGAATACTTTATATATAATTCATAATTTACCCTACAAAAATATTTATTTACACTAGGAAAATACTCCGAGAAGTGAATGCTACTACAATAATTATTGGTGTCAAAAATTAATTGCCTGTAACAAATAAGTGATTTTCAGCGCTTATTGTAACGTTATTTATAAAATAGCTACTAAAATGATATGTAATAGACTTCGCATTATCCTGACGCATCTTATAGCACAAAATTAAGGGAGTTTTGTCTATAGAAGGTTTATTCCTCACAATGTTATAATTTTCCAAGATTTGCAAGAAAAAATGCACATCTCTCGTACATGGTTAAAATGGATTTAACAAAAGCTTTTGACACAATCAAATGGTATTTCATAGAAGAAATGATGATGGCGCTTGAATTTTTTCAGTCTTGTTTGTAAAGTTAATTATGACTTGTGTTTTTACTCTTAAGTTTTCTCTACATGATTTTTTTCATCCAAGAGGGAATTGAGACTTAAATATTAAAAATGAGTGTCATGAGATTATTGTAATTGTAAAATATATCATACACCTCAACCAACTAAATTATAAATATTTATTGTTTATAATACATGTACATTTCATTTTACTTAAAAGAAAAGCTAATGAAACTTTTTATTTTTTATTTTGGGCCTTGAGCACGGGTCTAACTTGCCTATTTTTAAGGCTGGTCCTGCCACCACTATATGACGTGGTAGTATCATGTCCCCTGCAAATCCAAATCAACAGTTGTCATTTACTATATACTAATGTCTAGTATATTTTAGACGTGTTACTTTGTGTTACTTTACCGTTTATTTGCTATATTCTTTAAAATTAATTACATAAATTTATATAAGATTTAATATTTTATTATACTAATTATAATATTAATAGTATTTTTCTTATGAGAAATGTTAAAAATTACTAGTGGTATTTAGTATTTTCTTAAATTTCAATATCACTATTGGTCATTAAATATTGAATCTTATATAATTTAATGTAACATAACCTTAAAGTATCGTTACTAAAATGTTGTTTCTCTTACTATACTGTTTATATTTATTAAAAAGTAGAGATTACTTCGTTGCCAAGAAGCCGAGAGCATTATAATTACCATATCACCCATAATTACGAGTAACAAATTAAACCAGAACTCAAACTCGTAATTAGCTACGAAACTATAAGGGTATATTTGAAATTAAAAAGGAAAAAGAAAAAAGTCCAAACTTTTCTTAACTTCATGTGCCGCCCCACCTTTATAAATATTATTATTATTTTCTTTTCTTTTCTTTTCTTTTAATATTATTATATCTTGATAATTTTCTTTTCCTTTTTATCGCCTATTAATACACTTGAGTTGCATTGTTCACCTTCCCTCTCTTTTCCTCACACAATACAACTCTCTATCTAAGATCAAACATAATTAATAATAGAATTTTTGGAGGCTAGAAATTAATATGGAGCCAAAAGAGTCTAGCCACGTGGTCATGTCATGCAACTCGGTGAGTGGGCGTGACCTAACGACATCATCGTCGTTGAGGTTCGCGACCCACCGTGGAGATCATCATCATCATCAAATGATGATGATGATGAAACGAAGCCCGTCGGAGTTAGATTTTGAAGAGTTCATAAAGAAGAGCTTGCGTCCCGAAGATACTCACAACAAGCCTACCGCCGACACTTTTAGCTTTGGTTTCAAAAACATGGTTAGCTATAGATACACCTCTTCTTCTTTATTATGTCTTGCTTATATAGTTTATATATATATAATAGCAAACTAAAAATATGGAACATTGCCATCTACGTAAAAATTGTTTAAAAGTAGTAGTACTAATTATAATTTTCTTTTCTACAAATAGTACCAATTATAAAGTTGATCATGGTAGTATATGTATGCATATAGCTATATTTGGCTGAGTTTTTACCTTCTGCTTTTAGTTTCTTTAGCACGTCACATCGGGTGGATTTTACGGGTTTTAGGTTCGGGTTTTGGGTTTCGGGTGTGTGGGAATACTATTACCGAAACCGCCCATTGTGGAGTGCGGGTTTTTGGATAGGGGTGGGCTGGGCTCGAGTTGGGACGAGTTCGGGTGGGTGAGGCCCGGGTTTCAAGTTGGGCTGGACCATAAAAAATGGGTTTTATTTTTTTTTTTAAATATGTACATTTTTTTCATATGTATTGGTTTAATTCTATCAATTTAATATCCATTTATACATAATTTTGATTCAAAATCTCTATTTCATACTTATATATTTCACATAATAATATGTTAAAGATTTTTAAATTCCATATAAGAGTAAGTAGTATTATATATAATGTGTATATATATATATATGAGTTTTTTTTTTTTAAATTGTAGTACGTTTACGTTCTAGTAATTATATTAGGTAGGTTTTCCTTTTTGTTTTTGTTTTTTTGGGCTGGGCTGATGTATATTATTAGGAAAACTTATTTGAGATTTTTACACCTGAAATTTCATTTTTTTTTTCATTGTGGAGTAGAATTTTTTTAAAAAATATTGTGTATTTTTACTATTGTTCCACTGTTAGATTTAATTATTTTGTTTTGTTTTGTTATTTTACGATTATTTTATAAAAATACAGTATTTTTTAAAAAAATTCCATAATAGTATATTTGTAAAAGTTAACCCAAATTCCAATATTTTTATAAATTTTCCAACTTATTTATTTATTTAATTTTTAGAGAAAATTACATTGTATACCCATTTCACTTTACTTGTTTTCATTTTTACCTCCATTTTCATATTTTTTTACATATACCCACTTTTATGGATGATGTCTCCACTTTTATAAATTATATGCTAGACTTAAGTAGAGAGTGAGGGTATATTAGGCAATCCACTCAAAAAAGTTGGTATATTTAATAAAAAAAATAATACGAGGGTATTTTTGAGTAATGGATACAAAAAAGAGTTATTTTTCAACTTATCCCTAATTTTTAGGGATAATTTCACAAATGCACAAAAACAACAAAAATACGGTTTCACGGAATTTTAAACATTTTTATGATTTTTTTTTATTTTATTTACATAAAATACGGTCTTTTTATGTTGAAATTTTGTTCATTTGTTGTTAATTTTTTGTTATCTGTATGATATTTTTTGTTGTTATTTTGATGTTATTTTCATGTTACTTTTATGTTGTTTTCTTATTGATTTTATGTTGTTTTCGTGTTATTTTTTAGAAAACCGTAAAAATATAAAAAAACATTCTTTGAACGTAAAAATGTAAATATTTTACAAAAAATAGTGTCTTATGTAATTATTCCTAATTTTTAATTATGTGGGCCAATTTTTGGTGGGTCTGGTTTACAACTGGGTTTCAAAATGTTAAATTTCTTAAACTGAACTTGGCCGAGTATGATACCGGGTTACACCCAAACTGGCCTGGTATGATATCTTTACACTAGATTTCACCCATTATTTTTTGAAACCATTGAGTTTTTTAGGTTTGGATTGGTCGAGTTTGTCGAGTAAGTGAATTTTCGGGTGCAAATATTCAGCCTTACTTTTAGAAACTCCTCTTGAGAAAATTACTGCCAAAACTAACTTCTCTTAAAAGAGTTTAGAGCTAAAAGCTCTTCATTAAATATATATATATATATATATATATAAATCTCCTTCTCAAAAAACAATATTATTTACTACATAATTATTATGTTATTATTAATTAACAAGTTGGTTTGCCAATGTGATATTTTATTAGATTTTTTTTTTCATATATTTATTAGGGATTTCAAATGGCATGTACGTAGCCAAGTTAGCTTATAGGAATTTATAGATTTTTTTATCTTTTTTATGTAAGGTTAATCTTGAAATACATTATATATAATATTAAGGCGGGCTAAATTCAAGCTTAAAGCCCACCTAATTTAATAATATTAATAGTTGCCAATTTAATAATTAATTTTACAGCTAAAGTTGGTGTGAGATCAACATGAGACATCTAATTAAATTCATTTTGAAACGAATTATTGGTTATTAGATTTATATCATAAATAAATAAAGATTTATTTAAATGTGAATGGTGATGGATGTACAGGATGTAATGCCAAATAGCAGCAGTAGTGGAGTAAGTACAGCAGATCACTCAATTTTCTACTCTCAAAATGGGACTCCCACTACAAATCCCAGCATCTCAGCCACCATCGATTCCCAGTCATCAATTTGTGGTATACACATATATATAATTATATCATCAAAATATCACATATATCTATCTTGTTTAAAAAAAAATCACATATATCTATCATATCATAATTCGTACAATACTATGGGTCCCTTTAGTATACTATTTCGAAAAATTAAAAATTATTTTCTGAAAAAGTTGTACTAGAAAGATGTTCACTTATTAAAAAATTTATAGAGAAACTACAATTAAAATTAAAAATTAAAGTTCGTAGAACCTAACTTTTAGAGCATTTTTATTGGAGATGCAAATACGTTATACAAATGTAAAACAATTCAATTTGTTAAAAGTCTATTCCAATAGTATGTTAAATTAAAATGCAAATATCTCACGTAAGAGCATCTCTAATATGCAGATAAGTGATACTAATGCAAAATATAATTTATTTTATTAAAATTTTATTCTAATAGTATGCTAAATTATAATGGAAAAATCTCACATAATCAAAAGTGATCTAAATTTACACCTAGAACGAATTCTTTTTTAAAAAATACTATGTTTTTTCAGTACTTTTTTTTTATTGTGTACTATATTAAGTTTTTTTTGTTGTTTTTAATTGTTCTGTTTTGTGTTTTACGGTTGTTTTATAAAAATACAGTAATTTTGTAAAAGTTAATTTAAATTACAGTATTTTTATGGTAAAGTGAAAGCAATTACAAAATAATTAAGAGTGGTAATAACTAATAACTAATTTGATTATACTATTATTAGTGATTCTTGTATGGATGAAATTAAGATTTGAATTGAGAGAATTTCAGTTGGGAGGCGAAGCATTAATAAGGGAATCAAAGAAGATGATGATGAGCAAGCAATAGGAGGAGGAGGAGGAGGCACAAGTGGTTCCTCTCATGAACAATCAGATGATGATGATATTGACATTGAAGCTGGTCCATGTGAACAGAGCACAGACGCCATTATTATTAATCATGACGTTAAACGTATTAGGAGGTCTTTTTCTCCATCCTTTTTATTTATATAAAATATAATATTAACTAATCTTATTATAACTAACCATTAAGTTTTATATATATATATATATATATAGGATGGTGTCGAATCGGGAGTCTGCTCGGCGATCAAGAAGAAGAAAACAGGCTCATTTGGCAGATCTTGAAATACAGGTTAAAGTTATTAATTATTATGATGATACTAATCTTAATTAATTAATTAAACTTAATTAATAGTAATTTATATAAATGATTCAGGTTGAGCAATTGAGAGGAGAAAATTCATGTTTGTACAAACAACTTACTAATGCTTCTCAACAATACCGAGAAGCTGATACAGATAACAGAGTCCTTAAATCTGATGTGGAAGCAATGAGAGCCAGGGTACATATATATATACATACATAACTACTTTATAATTAATTTCATATTTCATATTTCATTTCTTAATTAATTTAATTATATTATATTATACAGGTGAAGTTAGCAGAAGACATGGTTGCTCGTGGATCATTAACATCAAGCTTAAATCAATTGATTCAAACCCATCTAAACACTAGTACTACTACTGCTACTACAACACATTTCAATAATAATAGTAATAATGTGTCACCAACAATCACACTAGTCCAAGCACCACCAATGATGAATAGTGACTCTGTTAGCTGTGTCTCTGAAATTTGGCCTTAATTTATTAATATGCTATTTTCTTACATATATGTGTGTTTTGTATTGTAATTTCTATAATTATGTAACCTCTGATCTTCTTAAAGATTCTATTCTATTCTAATTAGCAAGTACTTTTAATTTTATAACAAAAACATTTTGGGGTTTGGCCATATGATTCATCATCAGATCTACACTATACCACCTTGGTGGTCACCTTTTCTTGATACAAGTTTAGATATTTTGTATTTAACAATCAATATTAATAATTAATTAAGTATAGGAAGTAGGTAAATCGTGATTGGATACCCCAATTAAATTAGTACCAAAACCGCGTCTTATATTTATATAATTGGCCCTTGATGATGAGATGATACGATCTGTATTTAGTTAGTATGATCTTACTAGTTTTATATATATATTTATAAATATGTTGCTGACTTGGTGTCACACACATATATATATATAACTAAATTATTAGTGAAATAAGTCGTCTCTATCTAATATCGTTGGAAATGAAAATATAAAATGAGAGACCTAGGCTAACAGCAAAGGAGTGTGTGCATTAATATTTTTTAATTAAGCATCATGAAATTATTCTCAGCTCAGGGAAAGGAGGAGATAGATTAAAGTACCATCTTGATTTATATAGAAGTAGAACACCAAGTCAAAAAAAAACCCTTTTTTCAGAAACCAACTCAAATTTTTGATTATTTTTCTTCAAAAAATTAGTCCAATAAATTTTAGTTGTAGAAAGTTTGAAGAAATGAAAGAATTTATGCTGAGGTGTATTCAGTTATAGTGTGGTCCTTGAAAAGACAAGTGTCATCAATCTATTGCTATTTTAGAATTAGGGTTTCTCATAAAGATTGTACAATTAGAGTGAAATTATGATTTAATCATTGTGTAAGAATATTCTCGTTTTTGTTATGGCAATTACTAGCTGTATGTTTGAGCATTTTTTTGCTTTGCTATTATGTTTGCTACTTATATAAATGCATGGATTCCCTCAGCTACAATTGAGCTAAGATTTATCAAAATCTTTCTTTTTAAAATTTGACTTGGTATTAGAGCAAAACATTACCATGTCGACTGACTCCCAAAATCTTGGAGATAATACCCCAATCCAACCTGCAGCCTCAGCTGCAGCATCCACAGTCTTAGGTGCTAGCTCTACCAGCTCTCAGCTTCACAACCGAGTTTCTCACCATTTCACCACTCTAAATTAGCCATTCTTTTTTAAACTAGACAGACACAACTACAGTTCGTGAAAAACTATAGTCTCCACCACAATTAGAGGCCATCGATTAGATGGATATCTCAATGAAACTAACAAATGCCCATCTGAGTTTGTTGATGCAGGTACTATCATGGAAAGCATAGATGGTGAAGTATCTCAAGTATCAACCATGTCTATGAAAACTAGATCATAAATGACCAATTACTGTGTGTACAATTCTATGACAGAAACCATAGCCACAGAGGTTATGATAGTTATCACTATTGCAGGCCTATGGCAAGCTCTAGAACAAATTTATGGTGCACACTCCAAATCTAAAATAGATGAGACAATAACCATGATTCAGGTTACAAGGAAAATGACCATTCCTATGACAGAGTATCTTCAATAGAAGAAAAATTGGGCAGATTTGTTAGCTCTAGCAGGTGAGCCATACCCTGAGTGACTGAGTCACAACTTATCACTAATGTGCTTTCTGGTCTTGATGTCAGCTATCTCTCCATTGTGCTTCAAATCGAAGCCAGGCCCAAAACCTCATGGCAAGAACTCCAAGAATTTCTACTCAGCTTTGATAGCAAAATAGAGAGACTTCAGGTCGTGTCTTCCAACAGCAAAGTCTTTCATAATCTGTCTGATCCTCAAGCAAACTTTGCTCAAAACCTTTCTCACTAAAAGGAGTTTTTTTAACAAGTAAAAATTTTGATTGATAAGCAATACTATATAAAGCAAGGGTGAAATCCCACCAAAAAAAAAAAGTCTCAAAAGAGAGGACAACTAATAAACCAACTAAAAATTGCTCAGTCGGCTCCCCGATCTCGCATCTTATGATCGCGCACTACTAAAAAACCTGGAATTCCCGACATTTTTACACCGTCGAGTAAAGAATTCTCGACGGTCTATAAAATTGTCACCTATACGAGCGTCGCGAATACTTGGTAGAATAGACGACGGTAAAAAAATATCGGTATAAAAGAATTCTCGACGATTTAAAACTGTCAGCTATAGTCGATACTATAGGCCACGGTTTAAAACCGTGGGCTATACTATAGTTGATGATTTTAAACTGTGGCCTATATAGTCGCGGTTTTAAACCATCACTATAGTGGTTTGTCCCAAAAAAAATTATTGTCTTCATCCTCCTCGAAATCACTTCTCGCATATGTCGCAATCGCTCTAAAACCTTTACAAGCTTCATCCTCCTCCACCGTCGTTGTGCTTGTCTTCATCCTCCTTGAAATTTTCTTTTACAAGTTTTAGATTTGTTAGGCTAAAATTAGTCTAAGATTCGGGTCATATTTCGGTTAGTTTTCACTCTTTGTTTCTAGTTTTAGGGCTATATTACGCTTGATTCTCTTGTTTCAGGTCCTCGGGCATTTAAAGAAAGTATGTACAAGAATTGAGGCGAAATGGCGAAAGAATCGAGAAGAAAATCCAAAATTTGTGTTGCTGCCAGTTCCAGTCGCGACTAGGAATTTGCCAGTCGCGACGGGACTTGGCAGAGACATCTCCAAGAATTCGAACTGCACCCCAGTCGCGACTGGGGCTTTGCCAGTCGCGACTGGAATAGGCAGAGAGAATTTTGAGACTAAACTGCTTAACCCAGTCGCGACTGGGGCTTTGCCAGTCGCGACGGGCACCCAGTGACGGGATTTTTGGGCAGTTTCGTAATTTCACGAATTTTAAAGATGAGAATTGGTTTAAATAGCAAGGTTTCGTGAAAATTAGGGATTATTCAGAATTGGAACCCTAGAAACAAAGGAGGAGGCTAGAAGAGCGGCTTGTGGCGACCCGGATCAATTGCTTCAACTAGTTCTTTCTCTTCTCTTTAATTTTTCTATGTTCTTTTCTATTTCAATGTTAATTATGGATTTGATTATGGATGTTTTGAACTAAACTTCTATTTAGGGAGAATGATGAATGTTGTTTAAGTTTTTCCTAGTTAATGAATAATTGTCATTCCTCCATCTTGATTGTGAATACTATTCATATTTGTGTTTAATTTCCATGTGCAAGATTGATCACCTTTTACATGTTTTATGATCTCAATTCGAAATCTGAAAAGTGAGAATTGAGAATGCTAAAATTGGATAGTCTAGGTTTTGATGTGAAACGAAAGTATTTACATAGCCTTTGTGACATTTAGATTATTGCTTAATGCTGATTTCATGTTAGTTTAATTAAGAGATTAATTAGAGAGCATGAGATTTAGAACCTAGAAGATCTGAAAAGAGCTAGGTTAATTTATAATCTGTCATTCACTTCAAGAGAAGGATAGCAATTAGACATTAACATTGGTAACTTAACAACAGGATTCGTCTCCCTATTTTCTTATCTTGATTAATATTCACTTGTTTCTTTAAGTTTCTTGAATTTCTTTCTTCCTTTTTCAATCATAAATACTTTTGATTTGCCAAATAGAATTATAAGTATAGTTTAGTAGTAATTAATCCAATTCCCTGTGGTTCGACCTCACTTGCGTGAGTATACTACTTGATTGCGTGCACTTGCGTAGTAATTAATAATTTTCGCAACAAGTTTTTGGCGCCGTTGCCGGGGAATTGTTTAAAGATTAATATTACATAAAATTATACTAACTTCTACTTTGGTTAATTCTTTTGCTTATTTCTAATTTGTTTCTTTTAGATTAAATTTTGTAATATTATTAAAAATTAAATTTTTTTTTTCTAATTTGGTTTTTCTTTTTAGTTTTAGTATTAATTTTGTTGTTTCAATTTTTTTTTTTTATCTTTTTAGTACTAATTTAGTTTTATTTTTTTTTTATTTTACTAATGTTTTACTTATGAGTTTGAACTGCAAGATAAATCCAGATGCTATATCTTGATGATTTTGTCCAACAACACAATGAACCATTCTATTCTGCTTGGAGGAGATTTAAAGAGCTTGGAGAGAGATGTTATCCCACTTTCTCAAGTGGATGTTTTACATGGCTCTTGTATAATGGACTTAACGATGAAACAAGAAGTTGGGTTGAGTATGGATCAGAGGCAACTGGAGCGCCTCTATTAATGAGAGGCTATGACGTAATAGATCTATTGAATAACATGGCAGATTTTGATTACGATTGGCATTGGAATCCATCACTTCAGGGTTGGAGTCACCAATACCCACCTTATTGCCCAAATTCATCCCAACAAACAGAAAAAGAGGAGCAACTACTATCACTTCTACAATCACTTCCAGGAGAGATTAATCGCTTAACTGACATGGTGAGATCTTTATGTGATAATTCAATGACTCGTGATTCAGAATGTAATAACTCCAATGATGAAAGTTATGAGAGTTGTTGGTACAATGAAGAAGGGTCATTATTTGAATACAAGGAAGATAATGAGCCTACAGTTGAAGATCAAGATCCTTGTGAAAAGGAAATAATTGAATATGAAATCATAAGTGAGGGTATGGATAGCCAAGTGAAGAGTGAGCAACAAGAAGAAGGGTTGTTAGATGAAAGTGTTGAAACTGTGACATTGGAGGATGAGGAAGAACATGACATCATTGATTCAACTGCATCAATGATATTGACAAACAAACCACCAATGGATCCATATATTTCATCAACACCATATTATATCCTCTACGAGCTACGAAAGGCTTCTCCCCAAGCTCATCATCGAAAGTCTTGTGTTGTTGGTGTAGTTTTTGGTTCAAACTCATTACATGCCAAGCTTGAGGGCATTTTTAAAAACAACTTTCAAGTTGTCCAACATGATGCTTATTACGGGCGTCAACCGCTTGTTGATGTGGCGCTCAGGTAAGTTTCCTTTCCTTTTTCTTTAATGTCACATTGGGGACAATGTCATATTTAGTTTGGGGGGAGAGACTTAAAATTTTTAAATTCTGCATTTTAATTATCTGTTTTAGTTTTTTTGTTTTAGTTAAGGAATGACAATAAGCTTGACGATAGTTGTATACTGCTGATTAGTGTGATGTGTTCTGAAATTGTAAAATAACTGTGTGCTTAATTCTGTTAACTCTTTGGATTAGTTTGGATGCTTAGGAACCTGTGTTTATCTGCTAATATTCAATCTGTGAAAATTGTTATAATTGTTTTACTATGGTTTGTGGTAAGATTGACAGGATAGTTTAGAACTTGCATGTTTATTCTTTTGAGACGAAATCCTTGATAGTGTTCAATTGGAATATGACTTAGGCATTTGTTGGATAGTTTGAGCCTTTCAAGCCTACCGGAATAAGATGTATCCCTAGTTAACCTTTTGAGCCTAAACCTGTTATGTTTTTCACCCATCGATTTGAAAAAATTGCAACCACACTATTAATTTTTTTTCTTCACCCTGTTATCCATGATATCATAAGTTACATAATTAGTTTGGGGGAGGAGAAACATTTAGTGTGAGGAAATAGTGAGAGTGAAAAAAAAAAAAAAACTTGTAAGATTGAGAAGAGGAAAATTGTGTAATTCAATGTCACTGAAAAAAAAATGGAATATGATGAAAAAAAAAACACAATAAAAAGTAAAAATATGTATGAAAAAAAAAGAAAAAAAATTCAGTGATGTTGAAAAATAATAGAGATGTCTTCTATCAATCTTGGTAAATTCTGGGAATATTATGGGATCTTAGAAAAAAGAAAAGTAAGAAGCTTGTGGGTTCTGTTTGTGTGCTTATGATATCTTGAGCCAAAAAAAAAATTGTCTTTTGCCTATCCCTGAATATCTGAGCCATAATACCTAAAGCCTTGAAAAGACCTAATGATTCTAAAGAATACTGTCAACATTAGTGGAGAAAGGTAAGCATGCAAGCTTATGAGTTATCGGGCTGTGGAACTGTTGGAAAGAGTAAAGCTTTTATAACAATGTTTCACATTTGAATAAATTTTTGCAGTTGTACATAGTGTTATAAACTGAGCATCTAAATTAATTGTTAGAGTTGGTAGAATTGAAATTCTAGTTTGAGCAATAGAAGAGAACAACACATGAGGCAGTAGTATTATGATTATCTGATAGCGTAGTTAGTAGTTAGTAGTTAGTTTTTTTTTTATCTTACTCGAGGGCGAGTAAGAGTCTAGTTTGGGGGAATTTGTTAGGCTAAAATTAGTCTAAGATTCGGGTCATATTTCGGTTAGTTTTCACTCTTTGTTTCTAGTTTTAGGGCTATATTACGCTTGATTCTCTTGTTTCAGGTCCTCGGGCATTTAAAGAAAGTATGTACAAGAATTGAGGCGAAATGGCGAAAGAATCGAGAAGAAAATCCAAAATTTGTGTTGCTGCCAGTTCCAGTCGCGACTAGGAATTTGCCAGTCGCGACGGGACTTGGCAGAGACATCTCCAAGAATTCGAACTGCACCCCAGTCGCGACTGGGGCTTTGCCAGTCGCGACTGGAATAGGCAGAGAGAATTTTGAGACTAAACTGCTTAACCCAGTCGCGACTGGGGCTTTGCCAGTCGCGACGGGCACCCAGTGACGGGATTTTTGGGCAGTTTCGTAATTTCACGAATTTTAAAGATGAGAATTGGTTTAAATAGCAAGGTTTCGTGAAAATTAGGGATTATTCAGAATTGGAACCCTAGAAACAAAGGAGGAGGCTAGAAGAGCGGCTTGTGGCGACCCGGATCAATTGCTTCAACTAGTTCTTTCTCTTCTCTTTAATTTTTCTATGTTCTTTTCTATTTCAATGTTAATTATGGATTTGATTATGGATGTTTTGAACTAAACTTCTATTTAGGGAGAATGATGAATGTTGTTTAAGTTTTTCCTAGTTAATGAATAATTGTCATTCCTCCATCTTGATTGTGAATACTATTCATATTTGTGTTTAATTTCCATGTGCAAGATTGATCACCTTTTACATGTTTTATGATCTCAATTCGAAATCTGAAAAGTGAGAATTGAGAATGCTAAAATTGGATAGTCTAGGTTTTGATGTGAAACGAAAGTATTTACATAGCCTTTGTGACATTTAGATTATTGCTTAATGCTGATTTCATGTTAGTTTAATTAAGAGATTAATTAGAGAGCATGAGATTTAGAACCTAGAAGATCTGAAAAGAGCTAGGTTAATTTATAATCTGTCATTCACTTCAAGAGAAGGATAGCAATTAGACATTAACATTGGTAACTTAACAACAGGATTCGTCTCCCTATTTTCTTATCTTGATTAATATTCACTTGTTTCTTTAAGTTTCTTGAATTTCTTTCTTCCTTTTTCAATCATAAATACTTTTGATTTGCCAAATAGAATTATAAGTATAGTTTAGTAGTAATTAATCCAATTCCCTGTGGTTCGACCTCACTTGCGTGAGTATACTACTTGATTGCGTGCACTTGCGTAGTAATTAATAATTTTCGCAACAAGATTACTTTCACTTGACGATCCTCGAAACTTTCTTCGATTTGCAAGCTTCGAATTTATTTTGAACACACACAGTTCAAGATCAACAAACTAAATCATGGGTAATAGAAATTTAAACAACAAATAAGAGAATATGAGTGGAGGAGAGGGTCATAGAGAGAGAGAGAGAGAGAGAGAAAGAGAGAGAGAGAGAGAGAGAGAGAGAGAGAGAGAGAGAGAGTGTGTGTGTGTGTGGAGGAGATGGACGGCATGGCTCATGGCCGCGGAGGAGAGAGAGCCAATAAATGAAATGATTTTTTTGGATGGGGGTTTATATCTTAAGAGGCGGGAAATGAAATTTAAGATGAGGAAAATAAAAATTTAAAATTTAAGATGCGGGAAATAAAATTTTAGATCTGAAACGTGTGAAATTGAAGTTTAGACCGTCGCCTATAGAATAGCCGACGGTTACGTCGGTAATTCTCTTTTACAAATACACGAGATTTTTTAAGACACGTTTAAAAACTATCGCCCATACCTCTCAACAATTTAAAACTTTTTCGGGAATACCTTATTTTTCTTGACAATTTTAAACACTCGTTTAATTTTTTTAGCAATGGTTTCCTAAAAGAAGCATTTTTAAAACCGTCGTGAATGCTCCTTTTTTGTAGTAGTGGTGGATGATACTATTTTGTTTAATCGTATGCTAATGAGCTTATCAAGTGTTTGACCCTGCTTTAATTATGAGAAATGGTTTGGGCAAGTTTATAGCAAATCAAATTCTAGTGTGCTTTTCTCCAAGAATTTGGCCCATTGTCCAAAAAAATTCTATTTTGAAGTGCCTTGAGATCAAGCAATCCAATAGAGAGAAAACCCACCTAGGAAATTTTGTTTTCAAAAGAAAGAGAGGATTACCAAAGCAAAGTCTTAGAGACAATATGGCAACGAACAAGGTTCTCCATTTGTCGGAATTTGGATGCCTTAATGAACTCACACTTTACAATTGGAATAGTCTTTAGTGTCAGTCTTTTTAAAAAACTGTATCTTAACCGATACCAAAAGTTTATTTTGGAGTAATGCATGATAAATCAACTATATATTATATATATATTGGTCAGATCATATCTTGAATGACGATTTGCTTTGGAAATTGATATAACTTAATTAAACTGTTTCCGATATTAGTTAATAATTCGTGGCCGATCGAGAGAAACACTACGCACGTGACGTGAGATAATTAATTCCCAGAAATTTACACAGTAATTAATTAATAATAATAATAATATAATTGAAGTGTTTCAATGCATATATAATTAATTATATTATTATAATTATAATTATTACACAACAATATCACTTAATTATTGGATCTCCAGCACTACTTTTTGAAATCTATAATAACTAATTAATATACGTACAATTACCATTACAAGGAATTAATAATAACTAGTTTTGTTAATTATTATTATTATTAAGTCCCATCATCATCAACTCAAACTCACGAAAATCAACCTTACCATCGAAATTCAAGTCAGCAACTCTCAGCATATTCTCTATATCATTCATATTCCAACCACAATCCAAACCTAAACAATCGAAAACCCTCTTCAACTCCTCTGCCTCAATGAAACCATTCCCATTCTCATCAAAGATCTCAAAAGCTTGTTGCAAAAGGTGGCGTTGCTTTGAGTAGTCCAGTTCCATGATCTCTTCTACGCCTAGCACCACCACTGCTTCAACCGCCACTACTTCCTCTTCCTCCTCCTCAACATCATCATCATCATCATCATCATCATCATCATAATCATAATCATAATCATAATCATAATCTCCAGGCAACTCAAATGATGATGATGATGATCTTTGCTGATGATGACCAATATTATTACTATTATCATGAGGATCTAATTCCACGTGATGATCATGAGCGCCAACTACTACAGCTTCCTCATTCAACCTTATCAACCCAAGCTTTTCAACAACACTTCTCGCCTTTTCTTTGTGGATTTTCCCGTCGTTTTGCATGCCAAACACTGTGATCAGAGCTTTAGACATTGAATCGTTAACGACTACCACCTTCTTTTCTTTCCCATTATCAATAATAATTGAATTATTATCGATTTGATCTTCATCTTGATCTTGATCTGATAAAGATGATGATGATGATGGTGATGATGATCTTATTCCTCCATGAATCACCTGAACCAAATCTCCTATTAATCTAGACCATGTCTCCGTTATACCCATTATACAAATTAGCCTATATATATAATGTTTTTGGAGACGAAATATATATATATATATATACTCTAAGGTGTTTACGTAATTAAGATTAATAATTAGCAACTACTTTTATAGTGAATTGCATGACATAAATACCCTTGGTTCTTTCATTAAATTTCGTCCATATGCCATTCTAATAATTTGAGTTACATTTATATATTTTATAAAGTTTATATGATATTTATATCTAAGATTCCGAAGCTGGCAATTTATCATTTTCAATGCCTGTACATAGGGTGGCTAGTGCAATGTACTACATATATTATGCATACATCACTATTATATAATACATTTAGGTAAATACTATTTTCCAATTGTAAAAATTATTAATTGGATTTTCTTTTTTATTAAATAATAAATTAGATTTTATATTTTCTGAAATGTATAAAATAATACTATGAACTATTTTTTTGTCAAAATAAAAGTTAATAATAACATGATCTAAAGTTGTTAGGACAAAATTAAGTATATTTTCTGCATCTGTTTGTACTCGAAATTGTGTTCGAGTTGGTTATATATATTAAAAAAATATCAAAAATTGAGTTCAAAAACTAGTACTATTTTGAAAAATATAAGATCTAATTTATTATTTTATAAAAAATAAATGGTCCAATCTATCAATTTTGTAAAATATAAGTTAAAAATAGTACATTAATTTCTTTTTTAAAGAATTGATTGGAGACTCAAATAATTAAGGGTAAATACCATTTTGGATCTTCTGTTTTACAAAAGTTACCAATTGGAACCTGTGTTTTGTTAAATGACAAAATGGACCCTGTATTTTCTAAAATAGTACAAATAGGATCCTGAATTGATTTTTTGTCAAAATAAAGTTTAATTATAATCCGATCTAAAAGTGCTATGACAAAACTGTTTACATTTTTTTGTATCTGTTCGTATTAAGCATTGTCTTCAAGTTGGTTGTATTAAAAAAAAAGTTGTCAAAAATTAAGCTTAAGGTCGTATTTTTACTATTTTAGAAAATACAAGGTCTATTTTGTCATTTAACAAAACATACGGTCCAATCTATAACTTTTACAAAATACAGGGTCTAAAATAGTATTTACCTAATAATTAATGCTTCTTATTATGTGCGGAAAATAAGATGCTCTCCATAGTTCATGAATCAACGTTGTTTTTATTAATATCTAACGATGCCCATTATAAATGGAAACAATATATTTTTCTATTTATATTCTCTTATGTAAATATATATGTACATGAATATAATCAAATAAAATTCAGAGTCAAAACTTAAATATGGAAGAAAACAAAAAATTAATTTTATTATTATAATTCTTTTTAATTATTTAACAATAATTTGACTATAATATTTTATATTGAAATTTCTATATATACTAGTTAATTATAATTTTGACTTAAGTTGATTTTTCATAAAATAATAAATTGTAAATTCTGGAAATGATTTCATCAAAATATTGTCAAATTATTAACAAAATAAAATAAAAGTTAGTATTGTTCTTATTATTAATTATATACAAATATAATTATATTTTTTAAAAAATAAAGAAAGAAAACAGTAGCTAGTATAATTAAATTGCACCTTCCTTGAAAGCATTAATAATTATTATAATGATTTAAAATGAAATTATTGAATCTCCATTCTCCACCACATACGTTCCAAACTCTTTCCCTAAATTTTATTATGCATGCACATGAGAGGGGCAGAAAACGCGTTAATGTAATCACAAAAAATTTATTCGATCTATAACTTATTGCTATCTCATTTATCTTTGCACTACAATTTACAAAGTTTACAACCCAACAACTCTAGTCTCAAGTCACGTGGGATATATGGATTAAATATAAGGGTTCTAAAATTTAATAATTTTAGTTTAAATTTTATATACCTTAGAGCCGGCCCTTGTGATGCCATACAAAAAAGAGTAATAACAATCGTGTTGTGGGTAGCTCTGTTACCAGGCCATGCTAACTAAATTGTGATGCGGGTATGTCTGAGGCGGCTTCAAAGTTTAAGGTTCAATCATGTCGAAGTTGAGTCCGATTGCAAGCGGGTCATCATGGCTCTATCCAACAAAATTACTTTGCTTGCTGAGTTTGGTAATTTATTTTGGATTGCATTAATTTATGCTCTAGAATTAATGCATGTTATTAGGTTTATGCATTGTAAACGTTTGGTTAATACTATAGCTCATAAATTGGTTAGGGAAATTTGAAATTCTATACATAATAAACTCTAATATTATTTCCCTAAACCTAAATGTTATACCATAGGCCATATATGACTACATTTTCTATATTCCCATAATACCCCTCACATTTGAACCAAACAATTCCAAAACTTCTCTCTTTCTCTCTCGCCCAAACGACCACCCACAACCTCCACGGCTCAACCAAAGAGCACGGCTCCGACGACCTCCGAGGACCACCCAGCCCCCTCTCTCTTCCTCTCTCTCTCTCAACCCGTGCAACCCACCGAAAACCAAAAAAAAAAAGAAAAAACAATGGGTCCGATGGTCGGTCGGACTGTCATAGGACTATATAATACAATACAATACAATACTTTAACTAAAAAAATACAATACAATACAATACGACTTAATACGACGTTTCAAACGAACCCGGGACAAAAATAAAAGCAAACAAAAAAGAAAGTGCCAAAAACCGAAAAAGTGAATCTAGACAAATCTTTTTCCAGCCAATAAATAGTAAACAAGGATATGATTTCTTAATTGACTTGAATATTGTTCACTTCACTTGTGTGCATAAAATAATACAAATGTGTCTATATTTGTGTGTACTTTGTATACATAAACTATAAAGTGTAGAGGCCAAGTAATTATCTTAGAGTAATGTAATGGTATGTACACACATAATTCATACACAAACTTTACACACTTATGTGGCAAGTAACTTCAACCAATATCTTTATAAGATGGATCACACCTATTAAAGTAACTTACCACATGGGTGTGTCTCATGTTTGTGTGTAAATTATGCGTGTATTACTCAATATCTTATCATTTTTCTTTTGAGATATGAGGAAGGGAAAAATGATGATTAGAAAGACTATAGTCCAGTTTCTCAATTAATCAAAGGCGTACCAAAATTTAGTTGTGTATCGGATCCAATCTCTGTTAACTTTGAATAATCCTCTGGCGTTGGGATATTCAACTCTGAGCAAACAAGATTAATGATTCTGGCAGTCACAGCACCAAATGACATTTTGTTCAAGGTCACAGCAATAGCAAACCTATTCTTCACATCACAATATCCAGTTGATCCACCCATTCCAGAGTGCCCAAACCCGATAACCGAACCATCCTTTGCATTGTACCTCTTAAACCCCAATCCAAACTTCCCATCTGGCTTGGCCAATTTCCCATACACACCAACACCCATGAATGCATCATGAATTCTGGGGTTACTAAAAATCTTATTACTGTTACTTGGAGGACTCTTTCTTCCACTACTGTCGGTCGTATTTGTGTCATTTTGGTTGCTACTGCTACTTTCACCAACAAGCCCCACATTACTATCAATACTAGGATATCTACAATGGTTACCACCATCAGAGTCTTCTTTCCTACAATTTGGGTTTTGCATGTTGTCAGTGTGTTTGGTCTTTGAAGTAGCAGCTACCTCCTTTCTGCTAGCTTTATGCTTTTTGGATGACTTCACGGGGGGAAATTTAGGGATGTGCGGGTGGCTACCAAGTGGTGGCATAGAAGAAGAGGAATGTGGAGGTGGAACCACACCATCGTCGACTAACGCTGCGTAATACCTTGCAAGTGCACGCGCTGAGCAATGTCCATTAGCAGCAGGTATGATAGCTCGTCGAGTATGAAGCATGTTGAATAAGGCCGGAAATGAGACTGCAAGTTGAGCAATGTTGCCTGGTTGAAATGATGATGGCAAGTCTGTACGACTGCTAAACCCAGAAAGATTGTTTAAATCATTTATATCTACTGTAAGTGCTGCAAGCCGAGATTCCACACCTGTGGATGAAAAACGTTGCACGGGTAAGTTAAGAGGTTGGCCAATACTTCAACACTCCTCTTTAGTAAATTAGTATGTCTGATCAAACATTGAAATGTGTAAATGCAGGACTTTAAATTCTAAGCCTTGTCCCCCGTTCCTCGGGACAGTATTCTAACATTTTGATTCAAATAAGAGCCAGGCTTAGCTGATTTCTTACAACCACCAACAAAGTGAATTTTGTAAAAGGAATTTTCAGATAAAGTCAAATGAGGAAAATATGAATGCGTGATCATTATCATGAAAACAATGTGCATTTGACACACTTGCCTGGAGGAATTCCAATATATAGTTCTCCTTCGATCTGAAGGGGTTGAACAATGGCTTCTTCAAGAATCTCCTGAAATTTTCTCCCAGATGCATGCTGTTCACCATGAATTCATAATTAGAACTTGGAAAGTGGGAATGAGAACAGATTATTACTACTACTCACCAGACTCCGAGATTATTACTACTACCAACCAGATTCCGACAAAGAATGATTAGTGAAACTCTTAAATAGAGATTATTTTAATATCACCTTAAAGACTTTAGATTTGGATATAAGAGTGCCCAATTCAACAAGCTATGTCATTGATGGAGTCTTAATATATAAAACAGTGTTTCCGAAGTAAGAAAGAGACGAAGCATTAAAATGGAAATAGACGTGCAGATGTGCATCTTGATAAAAAGATGGTAACAAAACTCTCCAAGTAACCTGGAGTGGTGTTGTGCTTTTATGTTAATAAGCATTAAATTTAGAACAGAACACCATAATAAACTTCACCAGAACTCTAAATAATCATATATACCCACATAAATAGAAGTCAATTGAAAGCAAAGCATCATAAATTCCTAAATCAGGTAACATTGACTAATTGATTTGTTTCTCAAGTTCACAACAAGATATAGTTCTAATAAACTGAGAAGTCAAATGCAATGATCTGAAAAAAGCAAATAATTTTACCTCAATAATTCCACCACATAACCAGCCAAAAGATAGATAGTGGTACAACTGCTCCTGGCCAGGTTCAGTTTCAGGGACTGCCATAGCAATGCGATTCAGACATTCATTCCAGTCAGAAAACAGTAGGGGGTTTTCTTTAGTAGCATCTGCCATGGCATTGTGCAGACCAGATGTGTGATTAAGCACATGGTGTACCTAGTGGAAAAGGAATAAAAAAAACACTGATAAAAGACAAAAGAAACAAACAACTGTAATGACATATGGAACAAGTATATCTAGAGCTTAAACAAAACATTTAATAAACCTTTATGAGATCTTTGCCATTCGATTGAAATTCTGGCCAGATATTTGCTACATTGTCCTCAAGCTTCAATTTACTGCAGAAATGAATTGAAAGATAGTAATTTGGAATCACATACATATGGAAGCCCGAAGACCTTTTTCTATGGACAGTACAAAGTGCACATATTGAATATGTAAATCAACATCTGAAAAATGCAAGCAAGCAAAGGATGCATAGTTACAATAGTACAGCTGATAATTTCAGCTCACCATCTAAATATATGGAGAAAGAAATTAAGATTTCATTAATGGTTAATTATAATCATCTAGGGATGACTTTCTTGCTTTTATTGGTCTTTTGATAATAACTGACAGTACAACCTAAACGAGAATTCCAATCTCCGTTTATCTTATCAAAATCCTTGCACTCCTAAATCCATGTCTTTTTGTTCATACATCTTCCATAACAGCAACAGAACATACTAAGACAAAGTGACAGCAAAGAAAAAAAATGAAACAAAAACTACCACTGAAAAGGAAAGAATATAGGAATGTATGAAATAATCGAATCCAAGCATCAAATCAATTAAACCCAATACAAAAATCAATCGAAGTCACTGAACGAAATGATTAGGCTGGACAGAATGTTTTAACACCACAAAGGGGAAAAAGTTATAAAACTTTGCTACCCTTATGTATGTTTCAGTACCACTTTACAACCCCTTCAATTCAATAAATACCAAAATACTATCCTGTATTTGACATTCTCGAAAAAAATATTAAATAAATTTAGTTCAATAGAAAAGCATCCCTTGAGCATAATGCAGGGTAGTATTTTGGTATTTATTACACGAGTGGGGTGTATTAAAGTGGTACTGAAGTAGACAAAAGGCTAATAAAATTGTATATAAAAAAAATCTAGAAACTTGATAAAATGAAAATCTACTCACTCATTATCAACTAGCCAATGCAACATTCCAGCAGTAATCCCCTTTGTTACAGAAAAAACTGGAAAGAGACTGTCTTGTTGAACTGGACGAGGATCATATTTACCAAGGTGTCCAGCAGCAGTGTCAATGATAACCTTCCCATCTTTGTAAGCACATACCTTCATAAAATCATTCATAATAAAATTAGAACTAGAATTCAGTGTGCAAGTGAGAGAGCACATGTCTTTATAAAATCATTAAGAATTATAACTAGAATTCAGTGAGTGTAACTAAATCATTGCTGATTTTCACACTAAGATACAAAATAAAAACCTATTTTTTGATCATGGTTCACACCTGGATTCCAAGAATTTTATCACTACTACCTAGCGCCACTAGGAGTTGCCTCAGTTTTGCCTCCAAATCAGAATGGATGGGTGTGTCATAGACCCACTGGGCATTGACCTTTGGTTCCTTATTAATGTTTCTGACAAAGTTTATGTTAGTTCAATCAGAAACAAACCAGAAATGGTAATAGCAAAACAAGATTCATAACAATCTTACCCTTGCAAAGCATATTCAGCAAATGGCCTCATGATATCAAGATATACTATGCGTACATTCATTATGGCAGAAAGCCCTATAATCCATTTCACAAGAAAGCATTAGACAGTATCTTTACATTGATTGCTAATAAAGATTTCAATTACACACCTCTGAGAAGATTAAGGACCCGTGAATATATTACAATATCACCAGGAAAAGCATCAATCTGAAAAAAGATGCCATTACTACTCGATAAAGCATGATAAGAAGAAGAAGAGGAAAAGAAAGTTCAATGACCAAATCAAAGGAAACTTATGTATGAGAAGAGCCAGATATTAACTTACAGGATTGAAACGTTTAACCTCTTTATCATTAAGATTTGCCTTTTCCTGTAAAGCCTTCATGTTTTTGTTTCTTTGTTCAGCCAAAGATTTCATGCTTTCCTATTTTAGATAATAAGCGAAAGGAGTTACCAAACAAACAGAACAAGAAAAGACAAAAACTAAAGGAAAAGAAAATATCAGACAATCAAACTATCATAATCACACAGCATAGTGCACCCTTACAAGAGACTCATTTGCTGATGTTGTTGCACGAAAGAATACAGTTATAAGCTCCATTGCTTGCTCTGGCAAGTCAAGGCGTAACTTAAGCCCCATTTCTGCAAACGCGGACAAAAGGGCCACATGATCACCCTGAAACAAATGCATCACATTCAAGAAGAATGGTTTGAAGCAACCCCAGAAAAGAAAACAGCAATGAAGAAGTCATTCATTTGCAGCTATTAAAATCTGCATTTAAAATCTGTAACGGAAAAGATTAAGATTGGTAAAAACTTTTTCTGATATTTTCATTATTGAGATACACAGTGTATATAGGCTAAACAGTGTAGATTACAATAGTTACAGTTACAGAATTAAACTTAATCCTATAATTAGGAAGCAATATATACACTACAGCTAATAATCAAGTCTCAAGGATTTGATTTCCTGATTTCTTATCTGACAATAATCTAATAAATAGACAATGAATATTTCTCATTTAGTAAGTTTTCAGTAAACATACAAGTTAGTATAAGCAAGATGGGGAATTAAGTTGGTTCCCAATTATGTAGACAATGTTAACAATCAGTAATTCATCCATCATGTCTATGCATCTCAAATAAACACCATCAATGTCACGATAAATATTAAAATTTTGACTAAACCTCTGCAGATGCCAAAAACATCTTAGCCAGTGCTTGTTTGAAAGAACTAGACAGCTTTTTTGTAAGCCCGAAATCAAGCAAAATTGGACGATGTGGTGGTTCCTTGCTGACAAGAAAATTTCCTGGAGAAAAGAACCCATGAAGCCAAATTATAGTGTAGCACATTATTTAAGAATTTAAAATATGTGATTTGGCTCAATAGGAAAGAAAAGACAATTACCAGGATGTGGGTCACCATTAAAGAAACCATCAATATAGATTTGATGGGCATAAGCACGGGTGATTTCTTCAACGATCTCTTGTTTGTTAATCCCAAAAGCTTCCAGCGACTCTGAGTCGTTTAAACGAATGCCATCCATGTACTCTAAAATTAGGACTTTTTCTGTTGACTGTCAATGGAGGTAACATTATTTTAACAAGATAGTATTTAATGAACTTGCAGTAATTATATTCCAGAAAGAATAAGTATAACCATCGAAGTATAAAACTAGGTAAAGGTTAAATCCAACGATAAATTACCCCTCTAACCAAAACTAAGCATGTTGATATTTAAATTTTGCATATGTTGCAGTGTCAAGTAACCCTTATTTTCACCGTTTGTTTGAACAAATTTCAATACAGCAAAGAACATGGATTTTGTCTATAACTGCGGGAATTGAAATTTCACAAGTTTGCTAAATGCCAAAGTTCCACTTGCCAAGTCCCATATGAAAACTTAACATGCTAATTAATTGACATTGAAGCATTTGCAAAATTTAGGTGCCAATGTACCTATGATTTCTTTTATACAACATAATATTCCAAGCCCCAATGTAACAAAAAAAGAAATTAAAAAATAAGATAAGCCTCTTTACCACCATGATAATCTACCACATTTGATATGATAAAACAATGATGCTTCAATTATACACGAGGAAAAAACAAAAGTAAGCAATACTTTTTCAAGTTCCAGGCTCCAGCCCAGAGTGCAAAACTTTTATGGCATTAGAAGATATGGCTGTTAGTACCTGAATAACCTCTGGAATTAAAACATTCACGCCATCTGCATTCATGCTGTCGTTACATTTTGTTTTGCCGCAAAGATTCTTAGACACGGTTTTAGTATTTTCTACAAAACATATGAAAGTGTAAACAAATTAATGTTGCAAAGGTCCCAACAAGCCAAGGAGGAGAGGCATGCATACATGAAGGAATTCGTGTACAAGATTGAATGATTAAAAAGCAAAAGCGCAATGGATCTGCCTAGATTTTAAGTTTTATTTTTGAAAAAAAAAATGTTATCTAGCCAATATGCGAGTGGAAGTTAAAGTTAGCTTATTTAAAGTTCTAATTAAGATGAAATTGAAAACTGAACAGAAGCAATAAAAATGCTTATATGCAGTAACTAATAGCTAATTCTGAAGTTTGACCAGAGCATAGCCTAGTGGCCATAATCAAAGTTATTCCAACTCAAACAAGCTTATCTGCCAAGTCCCAACAGCCAACTATTAAAATTATCATGTGTTCACATGTGGATCAGCGTGGAAAAGATATTTTAACTGTACATAAAGGACAAATAAAATCTACTGAGGCAAACAAGACTGAGCATACCAGCTTCATGATTGAAGTCAAGTTCTTTGGGAGCTTCTTTGCACCATTCATCAATCATAGGATTAAAGTCATACTGAGGTTCTGCCCATGCTATCCAGTCAACTATTGCCTTGGCATTCTTTAAGTCCTGTACAATAGCATGCCCAAGACCCAACAATATATGATCACCAAAAATAATATTCATTCAACAACAAATAACAGCCTAAAATCACTCTTCTCATCCCAACAGCAATAGATCCAAGCTTGCAAACCTCTAATATAATTGCTTTGATGCCCTCATGTTGCACTTTAACAACAACCTCCTTGCCATCAAGCAAAGTTGCACGATGCACTTGTGCTATCTACATAAAAGTGAATTAACAAACACTAAGATGATGCAAAACATGCTTAATAGTAAAAATGTAAAGGATATAAACAAATTAGTCATTTGTGCCAAACAACATGATTGTATCTTTTTGTCTGTTATTACAATATGAGAATCTTACCGATGCAGTTGCCAAAGGAATTTTCACAAACTCTGAGAATAAATCATCCATTGGTTTCCCTAACTCTTTCTCTATGGTCCTACAAGCCTGCCCAAACAAATAATTAAATTTAGTGATTTTGGCAAAGGTTAAAAAAAATGTATAATGACCTCAATGCAAAATGTTTAAAGGAATAAAACAAATATTAATATGATGATAGAACTATGATAAGATTTGCTTATGCTAGGAAAGGTAAGTCTATCAAATAGGTGGCAAGGGTACTTTAGGCAGAATAATAGGATGTGTAGTGCATGGGTGAGATTTTTAGATGAGAGAATATAGCTGAGCTGGGAATTTTATAGAGTGGTCATACATAATTCAGTATTGAATCTCACCATCACGGAGAGCAAGGTCTCTCAAACACCTGAACTATTTGCCACTGTCTTAGCATTTCTAAATTCTAATAGTGACTCTCATCCTTTTTCTCTTCATCTGTTCTGAACTGTTATTTGTCTCTACCTATTTTCTCATTGTACACAGCAGCAGGGGTACATCATGTGCCTAATGGGATACAGTGACTATGATAACGATACAACCTAATCAATGTAGGGACTATAGTAATTAGATGAAACTATTGACAGCAGAGTGATCAGACCTAATCAAAAACTTAAAAGAAACATCTCTACACTGCATTGATATGAAAAACTTGGGCATCGGAAAAGATAACCTCTTTGACAGGACGTGGCGGGAGAGAGTCTTGCAACTGCCTGAGAAGAGCAATGTAAGCCCCAGGAAGCACATCAGCACGTGTTGACAAATACTGTCCAAGCTTCACCCACAAACCTTCCAACTCTACTATCAAATTCAGGACACGTTTAGCATTCCGCTCATGAGCTCTATCCCACAAAGCAGCTCTCTTAGATTTGCTGATCCATTTCTCTCTTCGTTGTAAGGCCTTTTTGCAGCAAAACAAAGAAATAATAATAAAGACTAGGAAGAAAATGGGTGCAGCCTTGTGTTAATAAAAGAACAACAATTTACCTTGTAATCAAAGTATATTATAAAAGCCACAGTGAAAACTTTAATGCGTCTTCTGTAGATGCTTCCCCAACCCATCACAGACTTCTTAAGGCAATAACTACGAACAAGAAGATTTAATATAAGGCTGTGCAGCTAAGCTATAGCATTGGTCTAACACTAACAAAAAAAATCACTTTTTTTCTTTTTCTAAGTTAATTCAACGAGTGAAATTAAAAGTCATATGCAACAACTAGTTATGCCCTGCCCCTGCTTAGAGAAGAAGAGCAAATCCATACATAAGTGAGTGTGGTTCAACTGCCAATATAGATCAATTAACCATATTTTTTTAGTATTAAACCTGTGACAAACGTTGACCCAAGTCTTCTTCTCAAACCTTAATCCCCACCACACAAAACCAAACAATATCAAGATAACTACGAACAAGAAGATTTAATATAAGGCTGTGCAGCTAAGCTATCTATAGCATTGCTCTAGTGTAACACTAAATAAGTTAATTCCACAACTCGAGTGAAATTAAAATTCATATGCAACAACTAGTTATGCCTGCTTAGAAAAGAGCAAATCCATACATAAGTAACCATATTATTCTGAAAAACAAAACAATTAACGTTGACCCAAGTCTTCTTCTCAAACCTTAATCCCCACCACACACAAAACCAAACAATATAAGATAATTATTGAAGTCAAATTTTCACAATAATTTACACAATTACATCATAGATAATACAAATTATAAATTAGAAGAAGCTTAATTTGACCAAAATGAGCTCTAAATTCATTCTCATTTCTCGTAACCAACCAAATTACTGTGTTTGAAAGATCAGATGTTGAAACGAGAATTTCATCAAATTGTAATCTTGGACTTTTTTGTCAAACTAGTTAAATTTAAGACAAATGGAACCTGAAGCCTGAAGGTGAAGGAGATACGTAAAGAATCCTGGAGAAGAGGAAGGATTAGATTTCACTTCTGGAAACGATCGAATATTTGTGTCGTTTTGCTTGCCAAAGCCAAAGGGGAATATATAAATATTTATATATATATAAGAAAAAGAATGGTCGGCTACCTGCTCAGCTCTGCTAAAGAAAGGAAAAGTATGCAAAGGGGTTAGGGGTTAATTTGATAATTTCCATGTTGAATTGGGTCCCAACCCAAAGAAAATGAAACTTTTGTGGTGGAAAATAAAATCAGAAAGTCATAGGTAGCCTCCTTTGCCTTTTCTTCATTCGTGTCAAACAAAGTAGCATGTTCCTATTTTGCTACAACCAGCAATCACTCATCATGCAATCAAATCTATGGTTGTACTATAATAGGGATACCAAAACCAATCTTCAAGTAATAATAATCTATAGGATGCTTCTACAATGCATGGGTCCCATGTGCAATTTTTTTTTATATATTTCAATATTTGAGAAAAATTTTAGTTTAATTTTTTTTTATTGTTATTTATGTTATAGTTATTTAAGATATTTTATCAAATTTTAAGAGATCCAAAATAATTTAACACGCTAAAAATATGGTTAAATAGTTTCTTATATGCAATACTTTTTTCTTTTACATGCATATGAAATAGATTGTTTAAACTCTATTTTCAGCGTGTTAAATTTTTCTAAATTTTGTAGGATGTTCTAAATAACTATAAGATGATCATGAAAAAAATTAGACTAAAAAATTATTTCAGATACCGAAACTTATAGGTGTGCATCGATAGACTCGGTGGACTCTTTCTAGGGAATGCATTATATAATTCTTTTACTTTATATTATTTACTTGAATATTTTTGGGTGCTTCTACAATGCATCTCCTTAAAAGGGATACACTGATGCAACATTTACATGTTTCGGCATCCAAAAGAATTTTTTAGTTTAATTTCTATATTTGTGTACGTTATAGTTATTTAAGATATCCTACAAAATTTTGAGAAATTCATAATAATTTACAATATTGAAAGTAATGTTTAAACAACATATTTTACACATGTATAAAATAAAATAATCACGAATACAACATAATATTTGAACCTTTTTTTTTACGTGCTAAACTTTTTCGAATTTTTTAAAATTTTACAGGATGTCTTAAATAACTATAACTTACATGACCATAAAAAAAATTGACTAAAAAATTATTTCGGGTATCAAAACAGATAGAAATGCGTCGACGTATCTCTTTTAAGATGTGCATTGTAGAATTTTCTAATACTTTTTATCCCTCTTTTACTAGTCAACATTGAATTAGTCTAAGTGGCTTATGTTTTTTACTTTGTAAATTATTTAAAAAAAAAAAAGAATTTGCATGTCTTATAACTATAATGAATACATTTATGGCATGTTTACTAAATTATAATTGGAATCAGAATAATCAATTGAAGAAATGAATCGGGTTAAAATATAAAATAATTGGAAACAATATTTTATTTTGTTGTTTACTAAACTGACCGGAAAGAAAATTAGAATCATTTTGTTTTATTTATATAATCGCGAAAGGTAATCAGAATGACTTAATTTAACTAAATTACTATTGTTAGAACATGTAATTATTTTTTATTTATATATTTTTGAAGGGCATACTTGTCTTTTTCATTTTTAATTAATATAAAGTGAGTTAAGGAAAGAAAAAAATATTCCTTATGAAAATAGGAAAGAATCTTTTCTTTTATTTTTTCTTTAATTTGTGTGGGTCCCACTAGTTTCTCCCATTTCAAAATTTAATAAACAAATGAATGGAATCAATCACATACAATTGATTCTGATTTCCTTTTAAAAAACATGCCATTATAAAAATATGTACATTTTAAGTACATATGCTATATAACTATAATTAATATATTTATAACTATAAAGATTCATTTTTATTACTCTATTTTTTAAAATACATCATTAAAATTTCATTTTTTTTAAATTATAAATAAAGAAAATAAAAAGATAAGATAAATATTTGTAATGACTTTAATTTAAATTATAAGATTTAGATAAAACTATAGCCACATTTAATATAATATAAATATAAAAAAATAGTGAAGATAAAAAATTAAAAGGAAATGGTCAGGATAAAATACTATTCTTAATTTGAATTAAGTTAAAAGATAAAGAAAGCATAAATGATTTATGTAGAGAATTCTGAAAAAAAAAATTATAAATTTTAAATTTGATTTTCTTTTTTTTAAAGGACGCAGATGATATAAATTGTCTTTATGATAAAAGATAGAAACTCTTGACAATAAATTAATAGACTTATTAGTAGAAAAAAGACCAATAAAAGTGGTTGATGTTAATTTTCTAAAAATATGAATTTTGTAGACACTTTCCTACTTCTCATGGTACAAGTGGTTAGTTGTAAAATGAAGGAAAACTTGATAGAAAGTTAGTCAGTGTATTCAAAAAAATTTGATAGACTATATTGATTCTGTTAATATATATATAAAAAAATAAATTGGTACAAAATCTAGTATGATGAACCAATTGATTAACAAAAGAAATAAAGACTGTAAACATCTAAGTTGAAGAGTCATAAAACAAATAATTAACATCTCAGCTTGATTTAGAATTGAGATTATCAAAGCAAAACAATTGATAAAAAATACCCATATAAAAAGAAAAAGCATTGAATGAATGAATGTTTTAGTAAAAATAATTATCACTGAAGATTATTATTAGAGATAATTGTAGAGCATTATATGATATATATACTTTCTGGTTGTCATAATTTTAAATTAGTTGTTATATTGCTAATTTTTATGTTAAAAGTTTTATCATATTATTACAACACATATACTTATTATTTTATTATTCACTAAACGAGGACATACACTACTACAAACTTATTATTAGTGTCGTTTTTAAAATGACATATAAAGTAATTGCGTCGGTTAGCAAAACGATGATATACTACTTCAAAATAGGCATGTAGTGTTAATCAACCTTATTGAGTGACACTAATAGTGAAGATTGGGCTACTTCTTTTTTTATTTTTGCATTTTATGCAAAATAATATATTTTGCGTTAATTTACGCTAAATAGATTATTTTGCATTAGTTGCGCATTAACACAACTATTTTGCATCAATTTCATAATGGCATAAATAAAAAACTATTCTTAATTTGAACTAGTATTTAAATACAAAGAATAAATTAATCATGACATAAATAAATAAATAAAAAAAAAAGACCTTTATCTAAGCCTATTGAACTTTGAGATAATAGAGAACACAAGAAAAACACATCTCCTTCTGATGAGCAGTCAAGCATGTTTGGTGACCAAGCATTGACTTTCTTGTTTTTCTTTTTATTTATTTAATTAATCCTTAAGAAAAAAAGACTTCTAGTTTTTTTTATAAGACATTCGGCTATAAATACAGAAATAACAAAAATATCTTGTTCTTCTGTTGAAATTGGGTATCGAGCCATGACCAATGCTACATGTGAGCTCACTTAGTTATCTTTGATCCTCAAAGACTTCCACATCAATACACACCTCCAAAAACCTAGTGCTTCATGAATAGACAAAACATGTGGACATCGGCTGCCACAAGGTCCTATTAGAGGAACTAAGTTAGCTAACCATTCTGTTAAGTCTCAAGTCAAATTAGTTATGTCTAACTAACTATGTTTACTACTCATGCCTATATGAAGGCATTCCTTGTAAATGATTATCTTAATCGAATAATATTTTACTTGATTTCTCTCTTATTCAATCATGTAAACATGTAGACATCGGCTGCCACAAGGTCCTATTAGAGGAACTAAATTAGCTAACCATTATGTTAAGTCTCAAGTCAAATTAGTTATGTCTAACTAATTCTGTTTACTACTCATGTCTATATGAAGGCATTCCTTATAAATGATTATCTTAATCGAATAATATCTTACTTGATTTCTCTCTTATTCAGTCATGTATTAGAATTTTGAACAATGTCAATTTTTCATGGCTTCGATGCATAATTGCACATTTTGGGTTCTAAGAGTTTTGTAGATGTAGTACGGGTACCAAAGTTTTACTTAAAGGCTAAATGGATGTGCTTTTCTTGTCTCATCTCCTTTACCATTCTGAATCTAAATGCAAGGCTAAGTGTAGACTAATTTTGTCGGAAGTTGGCAGCGAGCTGTCTCGATGGCTCCTTTGCATTTGTGGGAGTTTTAATGAGGCTGATTTTTTATCTTTGTTTTGTTTGGTTTGTATTTTTTAGTTTGTTTAATTTTATTAGTGTTTTGCACCTTATGATCTTAGTAGCGTTGGCATTATGTTTTTTTGTGGGCTTGTTCCTTTAGCATCTCCTACGTGAGTTTTGAGCTTTTTGTTCATTTATTTGTTGTGCGTGATTGAATGACAATTGAGTCATTTCTTAGTGAAATTTGTGCAGTTTTATTTCTGCTTGATTTGTAGGGTTTTGTCCCTTTGTTAATTATGAATGAATTTTGCATTAAAAAAATGTATTCACATTCAATGTGAAAGCAAGAAGCATTCCATTGTATGTTTCTTTTATACATTTATTTTTTGTGAGGAAGCATATTGTATGAAATTTATATGTTAGCCTACGAGGTTCTCCAAATTGAATGAAAACTTGGACCGTGTTGTGTTGTTCATAATAACAATTATTTATTTATGTTTTTGTTTTAGAGAAAAGATATAAGTACAATAATATTAAAAAGTGTTTCATGTATATATTATTAAATAGATTAAATAAGAGTTAAATTTACATTTTGCAATGACAAATAAGAGAAGACTGTTAATACCTTGACATAAAAATGACAACTATAAAATATTTATTGTGGGTGGGTAGCTTAATTTTGGGAGTATGGTGAGAAATTTCTACAGAACTGGAACACATTCATTAATCATTAGTGTGACAGAAAATTAATAATGAAATTAAGTAATATTTCATATTATTATAATTCTCAACCTCCTTCGGCCACTCCTATCAACCGTCCTCACCTGCCTCAACTACCTAGTTTTGTCAACTACACTACCCAAATGGTTGGAGGCAAGGTCCAATTCAAATTCAATAAACCCAACTAATTCAATTCAATTTAATTTGACAAAAGTTAGATTATTATTAGATTAGATCGGTCATTGAATCTTAATTTCAAAATTAAGAGTGTTCACAGATTAGTTTAGTCTGAATTTTTAATTTTTTCAAATCAAATTTATATTACAGTTTTTTAAAAATTTAAAACCAAACCAGACAAATTAAATGATCAAACCAAACCAAACCACTCAAAAACGGATTGGTTTGGTTCGAACCATGATTTGTATTTCGTAGTTATTCTATTTTTTTTTTACAATAATTGTTTATTTTTTCAGTATTTTTTTTTACTTTTAATAAGTTTATAATACACAAATAACAATAAAAATTATTACTGTAACAATATAAACTCAATATCAATATTCTACCTAAAATTTTCCCAAAAATATCAATATTTTATAATTATACGAATTGGTTTGGTTCGAACCAGTATCAAGATTTCTAAAATTGTGATCGAACCAGAGAATTCATAACGGTTCGGATTGATCAAATCATTCACACCAGATTCATTTGGTCCAGTTTCAAGTTGTTTAGTCTGGATTGATTGGAGTTTGGAACCACGGATTATGGATTATATGAACACTCCTACTCAAAATCCAATTAAAAATCGATGAAATCTAATTATATTTAATATGTATTAAAAATTATTTATATTTATTTGTATAATAAAAAATATTAAGAAAATATATTTTAATTATATTTTTACTGATTTTTTTCGTTAAACTTGTAACATTTAATTGTTTTATGTATTTGTTTATGATATTTTGTTTTATTTGATTACTTGATTTTGTTATCGATTGAGTTATTTCAAAATTTTAGTTGCATTAAATTTGAAATAACGATATTTTTATTGAGTATTAAACTCAAATAAAGAGAAGTATTTAGTTTTTTACATATTTTTCTTCATGTTCTTAACTTAATAATTAAAATTAGGAGTGTAATTAGATTAAATTGGATTAGATTGATGAATAATTTTTTACTAATTGGATTGAATTGGAATGTATTAGAAGAAAAATGTAAGAGCACTCACATCAGTTTCTCTATTTTATTTTTCAAAATATCTCATTAAAACTTTATTTTCTTTATTTTACTTCATACTTTTATATTACATTTACATCATATATCAACTTTTCTATTATTTTTGTGTACCATTTAAATATTATATTTTTTAATATATTTTATTATATAAATAAAAAGAATTAAAAAATTAAATGAAAAAGAATTAAAAAAAAAAGAGAGAAAAGTACTATCCATAAGTTAAAATTTTGAGCTATTTTGGAGTCTCTTTTTGATAACATTTATCTACATTTTTACCTTTTGAGCTATTTTAGCTCATGAGATATAAGTGCTTTAAGACAATCTCCAATAAAAGATTTAAACTTTGTATTAAATTTAGCACAAAAAATAAGTTTATACTATATTTGACTTACTATTTATAATTGTGCTCTAATATACAAAAGGGGTAAGTTGAAAAATGCCTTTTTTATTCATCAATTAATCAAATTTACCTCTAATTTCATATTTATTTGAAACATACCTCCTTTTATATGTATTGTACCCAAAATACCCTTACATAAGAGAATCACATGAAGAGTATCTTGAAGTGACAGGGACAAAATTGGTACAATGTTTAAAAAAGAGGTAAAAATGATAGATTTTAAAAAAGAAGGTAAAAATAAAAGAGGACAATATAAAAAAGGTATAGAATGTAATTTCCTCTATACAAAATGTAAAATAAAAAACAAAAAAAATTGATTATATTGATAATTATTTAATATTTTTATTGAGAATGTATAAAAATTTATTATTTTTATTTTTTTTATTATTTAAAAATGTAATATAGTAAATCAACAGGACCGACCCTGAAACAATGTGGGCCATAGGGAAAAAAAATTTGGCCTTTATATTAGAAAAATGTAGTATTTTTCAAAATCAGTAAAAAAAAATTATATAATTTTAAAGAGAAATTTACATGGTATACTAACTTTTGTCATTTTTTTTACAAAAATACTGTCAAGCGGTATTTTTTACTTTTTTACTTTGTTTTTTTATAGGTTTCATACTGCAGTATACTGTGTTAAGTTTTCACTGGTGTTCTACTAGTGTTTTACTAGTGTTCTACTGTTGTTTTGAGTTGTTCTGCTTTGTGTTTTACTGGTGTTTTATAAAAACACAGTATTTTTGAAAAAAATTCCGTGTGACAGTATTTTTGTAAAAGTTAACCCAAATTCCAGTATTTTTGTAAATTTCCCATTTTAAAAGAGGAAAAAAAAATTTGGGCCCCTAGGCTGGGTGGGCCCTAGGTACAGGCCTAGCCCGCCTATGCCCAATGACCGGGCCTGTAAATCAATGATGTAAAAAGTTTAATAAAAGTTAAAAATTTATAATAAATGATATTAAAGTAAATAAAAAAAAATTATTATAAACTAAATTTGATAAAAATTTTAACATGGGACAAATTTGACACAAGTGTGTAGCTCATCTAATGGGATTGCTACGGGATGAGGAAAGGTAGTCATTATAATTCCAACGCCCGCGTTTAATGTCCAAAAACTTGTCAAGTCTTTATGTCTCCATCCAAATCGCCACGTTGCCCAGCGGAGTCCCCAATATCAGCACACACACACCCCATATAATATCATAGAAAATAAATATTTCTTAAAAAATAAAATTGTATTTCAATACATTATTTTACGAAAAACACAAAACAGAGCTAAGTAGTACAAATAGCAATTATTTCATCACCTGTTTTCTTACCATTTCTTTAGTATTTAGAAAATTTTATAATTAAAATATTAAACATACAAAAAATTATTAATAGAATATATTCACATAAAGAAACTTAATAAATATGATGATTAAGTATTGTTTATTTTTAGTAGACCTCCCACGAGTTTGTAATAGGAACAATAAGTTTATTTTTATGTCAATCTGATTCATAAAAGAGCACTCTCATTAGTCTTTTTTTACTTTATTTTTTAAAATTTTTCACAAAGACTTACTTTTTATATTACACATTTACTAAATCATAACTCAAATTCTTTATATTTATCATTATATTATTAAAATATTATATTTTTAAATATATAATATTGATTGATTAAAGAAAAATAGAAAAAAGAATAAAGAATAACTAAGTATAAAATAAATAAATAATGGGAGAGAGAATGTCAAAAGTGACCTAAAAAAACTATGAGTAAACAACAACACTTAAAGTTTTAAATTTGTAAGTGATATAAACTTAATATTTCTTTTAAGTAGCATAAGTTTCAAAAAAAAAAAAAGTACCTAATATTTATAAAACTGAAATTTTTCTTTAATTTTATCAGTATAAACTCTGTTATGGTTTTTAACAAAACACATATAAAGTACAAATTTTATATTATTGGATTTAGATATAAACACGTAGTATTAGTTACTTTTAATAAATTCAAAACGGAGTTTGTATTAATAAAATTGAAGGAAAATTAAAGTTTTACAAATATTAGATACTTATGCCGCTAAAAATAAATATTAAATTTATACCACTTACAACTTTAAAATTTTAAGTATTTATGTTGCTATTTACTTAAAAACTATGAAAAATAAAATGAATACATTTAGCGATACAATTTTTAAAGGTAGTGCATATGTACTTTACATATACATATAAAAGAAGTTGATGAAAGTAACTTTTATTTTTATTATTGTCTTTTTTAGATAATGTTGCAGAAAAATTTAAAAAATTTGAGATAAATATTCGTCTAAATATACTCTCTTATACTAGTTACAAAAAATGTTTTTTTTAAGGAGACAAAAATTTGTAAAACGGAAAATGTAACGTTTAATTAAGTTATAAGCTTTTTTTTGCTTTTAGCAAGCTACAAATGGGGATGCTATGCGTATATAGGGTAAATAGTGGCATAAGTACTCAAAATTTTATATTTATAAGCGGTATAAACCTAATGTTTATTTTTAGTGCATAAGTACCCAATGTTTGTAAAACTGTAATTTTTCTCTAATTTTGTCAGTACAAACTCTGTTATTATCTTAAACAGAGTACATATAAAACCTAAATTCTTGATCATTGGGTCTAGATAAAAATATTAGGATCAGTTACTTCCAAATGTTCTTTTAATAAATTCAAAACAGAGTCTATATTGACGAAACTGGAAGAAAATTACAGTTTTACAAACATTGGGTACTTATGCCGCTAAAAATAAATATTAAGTTTATGCCGCTTACAAACTTTAAACTTTGGGTACTTATGCCGCTATTTACCCGCGTATATATTATATAAAGTTTGATGTTTATTAATAAGGAAAAAAATAAGATTGGAAGATTTAAAAGTTGGACACATAAGTCAATCAAGTGTCATATTAGATCCTATACTTTTCTTTCTTTCAAAGAGTCAAAATCTAGATTACAAATTCAAAGTTATACACGTTTGAATGTATTTAGTAAAATGTAGAAAATTTGTGTATACATATATATTATATAATACATAATATATATGGACATTTTATTTTTAGAAAAAATAAGTAATGAGAAGAAAGGAAACATTGCTTTCTCCAAAAAAATTCATAATCTTTTTCCCTAAAAATAAAAAATAACACTTTTTCTTTTTTCTTTCCCTTTTATGTTATAAGCATCCAAGATAATATTTATAGTTGTTAAAATACACATATTATTTGCTTTTGAGTTGATTTAAATAAAAAAAATAATATGGGCAGTAGTCATCTCAAGCTTTTCATCCTCTGTTTTCCATTATTCGCTGAAACCAATTTTCATTGCCTGAAGGGCTCTCTTTTCACAACCAGGTACTGATTTATCGTTTTCTACGGTTTTTTTAGTTCTTTCTTTCTACACTTTCAATTAATTTGCTTTTTCAGTTAACAAATCACAACATTGCACATTCTCTATCGAAGGCTGAATTGTTTTGATCATTTGTTGGAGCCCCGATCCGACGGGGTGGCGGTGGCCCGAAACAATCGGGTCTATATCCGATTGTAAATCAAAAAGACATAATAATAAAAATAAGCGGAATCGAAAAACAAATACATACAAATAGACAATCCCATATATCATCACTCAAATTCCCACGCCAAATTGGATTTTATATATAGTCAATTGTTTTTACAAATTAATATATCAAAAATATACAATATATATTTCTTCATCGTTGTTCGTGATTGCATCCCCAGTACTTACTTCTCCATCGTTTTAATCCTCCAACAAACTATCACGGTAAATATCTCTCTCTGGTTTTCTTTTTTTCTTTTTTGTAGACTGAATTCATTCCATTTTATATAGCCATATTTCGATATTATGTGAATTGTGATAGTGTTTTAGTTGGTGTATATACTGTTTGATATAATCTGTGTGATTCGTGAAAGAATTGGTTATATTAAGGACCAGTGATCACGATTCTGAAGCAACTTTTCTGTAGTTTAATATCTCTTGATCAGATTCATTGTTCAAGTTACCTTAAGAGTTTTCTATTTTAATTTTCTTTGTTTATCGTTTGTTGCTGTAAATGAGTTCAATGTTTTTCTTTCTTTTTGTTTCACAACTTTTTTTTTTTTATTCTTTCTTTTTTCAATGTTTTTTTTTTTTTTTTTTTTTTTTTGTTATAGGTTTGTTTTATATTGATTTTGTTCTATTTTGCGCCATTATTTATGGCTTTGGCGCCTTACAAGGCTTTAGCACCTATTATATGGTTGGGCCCCTAATTATTTAGGGTAGTTTGTTTAAATTTTTACGTTTTTCGATATTGAATGTATAAGAAAATTTTGACACATTAATATTTTAAAGTTAATAAGTTATGCACTATACAGATTTATTAGTCGGAATAAAAAGATTATTTTGGTTAAGGTATGTTTTAAAGAATATTTTTAATTGAAATAATGTTTAAGAGTGTTTACTTTAAACGCTAATTCCTATTAGCTATGTCTTGGTTTATATTTTTTTAGGAATTTTCAGCATAAAAAGAAAGTGTTTAGAATTTTATTATTCAGATTCTAATATTATAATTAATTAAGTAAATTGAAGAATAAGAATCTTGAGGATCTTGTAATAAAAGGAGTTGGAAACACTAATGGTATGAGAATATATTTGTTCATATATATTTGGAAAGTCAAATTATTATAAAAATTTAGCTTGTTGTCAATATTTTGGGAATGTACCAAAATTATTATATTATTTGTATTTTTAAAGAATTTTTGGATGAGTGGTATTAGTTTTTTTGATGGAAGAAATGGAAGTACAAATTTGATGGATGAGTTTTGCCATTGTTTATGGCTTTGGTACCTTTTAAGGTTTTCACGCATGATTTATGGCTGGTCCCTAATTATTTAGGGTAATTGCTTAAAATTACAAGATATCATGAATTGTAAAAATATTATAAAATTTAATAGCTAACAATTATCGTATATAATTATGAGATTATTCCCTTATTAGTTTATTATAGATAACATAATATTAATTTTGAGTATATAAATTATAAATATGAATTTATTATAGATAACATAATATTAATTTTGGTATATAAATTATAAATGTGGGATTTTGTAATAAATTGGAGGTAGGGACATTAATTGTGAATTGAGTATACTTTGTTTTATTTTATTTTTTATTTTGGGAAGATATTGAAATAAATGGGAAGTAAATGCTAATGAAGATTGAGATTATTGCCTTATTAGTTGTATAGGAAGATACTAATATGAATAGTTTTATAATAATTTGAATGGTATAATAATTAGGAGGTTACCTATTTAAATAATAAATAAGGAAGCATTATGTCATAATACCGAATTGGATTAATTAATATTAATTTAATATTATTAATTAAATGTACGATGAAGTGATATTAGGAAAATGGTACTTTTGAATGTGAAAAGTGCAATCTTAAGTTTTAAGGATATTAATACAATTTTATTTTAATTTAGGTTGAATAAAAATTATAGATACCATGTTTTACGCTATAAATAAAATAATAAATAATTTGACTAACTAAAGAATCTTGACATGTTTTAGTCTATAAATATTTTTTAGAGATAAAATGAAATAATTAGTATATAATATTTTGAATATTTAAGGAATAACGGATATTAAAAGGAAAATTTTATTTATGTTTGATTTTAAAAGAGTAAGAGTAAGGAATAGGAATCCTATGAAGGTTATGAAGTAGAATGCTATAATTTAGTTGTTACTAGCCAAAGGGTAATCCCTTTGGCTAGTTCTAGTATTTTATAGGGAGATCTAGTTGCTTAGTCCTGGTAGTTGGTTGATTCTCTTCAGTTTGAATAGTTTTCTAATTAAAGTTTTATGCTATTTTTTGATTTTTTTTTCAGGTGGAACTTCAGTATTTATTGAGTTAGGAGTGTTGTTTGAAGATGTTATAGCTTTATTGTCTAAATTTCCGGGGGCAGTTTTGTCCCATGGGGCTCGCTCTATATTTTTAGCGGCCCATGGTTGGCAAAGCATGCTCTGCGGTTAGACGATGAGCTATCCTGGTTCGAGGAGGTTCCAGCGCTGGTGGCGGACGTGGGCGTCGTAAATTCATGAGTGATTTAGATCACTTTGTCAAAAAAAAAAAAAAAAAAAAAAAATACACATATTATTTTAAAATATTAATTTTTTAATTTTCTCTCTCATCTAAATAAAATTTGTCACATTTTATTTTTTTGAAAAATACTTTAATAGTTAATTCCACATTACATTAAATTAATAATTTTTTAAATAAAAAACAACTTTTTTTCTAGTGAAAAAATTGACTTATTACCATTGTGTACATTAACACTTCACGTAACTATTCAACCCATTGGAGATACTAAGGTTTGGAGAAAATAAGATACTGTTGCCGTGTGGTTTGGTTTGGTTTGGTTTCTCATAAATAAAAATGATATTTAAACCCAACTGCTATAAGAACCAAACTCTTCACCAGAATTCATTCCTCTCTCTCTCTCTCTCTCTCTCTCTCTCTCTCTCTCTAACTCTTTTGAGTTTTGGAGCCTGTAACTGCGTGTTCCATGGCCGCCACGAAGCTCATCCTTCTATCACTCTTCTTAGCCCTAGTTTTTACTCAGGTTAGGGCTGACGTTTCCGTCGGTGGAGAAAACGAGGTTGATGGATCCGTCGCCTCTGATTCGTCCACTCACAAGATCGAGTTCGATGAACTAAAGTCTAAGATCCAAGCTCTCGGTAAGATTCTACGTTCTATAGCGTTTTGATTGTGGAGCGGTCTTTAAATTCGATTTGAATCTTATTCCTGTAAACTTTTTTTTTTGATTTTATTGGTCGCCAAGCAGAAGTAGTGCTATTTTTTAAGTTTATGGTACTAATATTATTCATGTACTTTACTATTTTTTGACCAGCAACCTAGCGAAAGTTGAATGAAATTATTACGATTTGTCTTTCCTTCACAGGAAATGAAGTGTATTTTAGTACTCGGATCTGCTTCCCCACAATATATTTTTACTTATTGCTTTTTTGTTTTTATGTCAATTGAATTTATTTTGACATGTCAGTGGTCAAAGGGATCTTGGTTTAAAAACTAAGTTTGCAATTAGCAGTAGACAATAGAGTTTTATATACTCAATTTAAGCAATGGGTATAGACATTTTCAATTACAAGGTGAATAAGAATAATTCTGTTTCGTAGACTATACTGCAGAACCCTGTTATATTTAAATAGCTCCATTTTTTTTTGGTATAAAAATAATTTCTATGCAATGAGCATTGCTTGATTAAGCGGGTGATCTGTTTTGCTGACACATGTTTATTATCAAGAATCCCAAGTTGAGGAGAAAACCAAGGAACTGAAAGGGAAGAATGATTTGATAGCAGAGAAGGAAAAAATCATTCAAGAGAAGTCAGATAGCATTTCATCCTTGCATGATGAGGTTGCCTCCCTTCAGGTTGGTGCTTATATCAAGTTTTCCAACTTCATTTTAGCTGTATTTCGTTTATACTTCCTTTCACTTTTGTGGACGTGACACTTGGTATGGTTCTAACATCCAAAGTTTGGATTCTTATTGCATGTTTTTAAATCGTCTCTTGTTTGTTATACGTACTTGCACGGTCACTTTACATGTTGTGATGCTAATTTTTTTTTGAAGGCATAAACAGTTAAGTTTAAGTTTTGTAGAACTTCTGCTCATTTTCATCAATTTTTAAACTATTTTATTTATTCTCAGAAAAAAGGGACTGTAGATGCAGAAGAGCAGGTCGGAAAAGCTTATGCACGTGCTGGTGAATTGGAGAAGCAGGTTAGATATTGGATGTAGAGGGTAAATGAGTTATGTTCATTGTCACTCTGTTATATCATCCTTGTAACACTCTAACTTCCATGCAGGTGGAAAAACTGAGAAAGGAAGTGGAAACACAAAAAAAGGAGAAGGAGGCTTTGAAAGCTAAGGCAATTGAAGTTGAAAAGAAGTTCAACGAATTGAGTTCAACAATACAGAATGTATGCATCTGTGTATTCTCCTATGCCTCTTTGAGATGTGTGTTTTATCTTTTCATCAGCACATGGATTTCTAGAGATACACTAGGATGTAGAGATGTTCTTCTGTTTGTTCCTCTATGGATTTCAGTAAAACGTAAAATACTAAAATGTAAATTTGAATATCTTTTCAGTTGGATTATTACGTGCTGGACGATAGTTATATTATTCGAAACTAGTTGTATTTATCTTCTGTATGAGTTAGATATATGTAGTATGCAACTTGAATTCCTTCATATTGCAGCTCCAGAAAGTTAATGAGGAACAAAAATCAAAAATTCGGAAGATTGAACGTGCTCTTAAAGTGGCTGAGGTAATGTGGCTAGTTGATGAGTGCTGCTAAATGTTCCATGTTTTTGGTGCTCTGATTATTTTTATAAGCAGTTTATTTTCCTTTATTCAGGAGGAAATGGTGAAGGCCAAGTACGAGGCCACTGCAAAAATTAAAGAATTAACAGAGGTAATTGTTAGATTGACCTTTTTATTTTTTTTCTTTTAATTTTATGTTTATGCTTTCCAACATCTTTAATTTTTCTTTTCTTAGCTCCTTTTTCCAATGTCTGAATTTAACTTTTCAGAATGATTAAGCTTTTATACTCTTTGTCTTGGTAGATTAATCATAGGCGGTGTTGTTTTGTTGAACGCATTTCCCTTATAGGTGATACTAACTTTGATATGTATTTTAGAGAAAATCTTGATTTACTACTGCAACCATAATTGCAAATTGTGCTATTATTATTATACGAAACCTAGAAGCTTTATTAATGAAGAAGAAATTTTAAACAAGTCAGAAACATAGATTTTAATATTCTGATTGCAATAAATGGTGAAAAAAGGAGAGCTCTTGAACTGTTTCCTTAGAATAGGCCTAAGGAGATACATGCCTAGAAATGCACTCTCTGTAACATAAAATCTTCTTCTTGGACCTTGTCTCAAAAAATGCGAGAATTCTTTTTCCTGGCCAACCAGAGTACTCATGTGGCCAAAGCAAACCTGGTTACTTCCACAAAATCCTACATCTGCTTCCACCTCCAAAAGCAGGAAATTTCATTATTATTCTTTGTTTCCTCTGCCGTTTTATGCCACTTGACATACTAATTTATTTTATGGTTTATAACTAGGTTCATGGTGCATGGCTTCCACCTTGGTTGGCTGTTCATTTGATTCAGTGTCAGGTAAACTTAATTTAATTTATTTAATTTTCATTGCTACGTGCAAAGGTCTTTCTCTTCATGCATATTGTCTTTTTTTTTTGTTTTGTTCTTTCTTTTTTGAATAAAAGAAAAGACTTTATTAATACAAATTGTTCAATAATACATTCTTGAACTCAGAACAAATAGACAGCTCAGTAAAACTACGATCTGCAGGAAAGCAAAAAGCTCGTGCTAAGAAATGAGCCATACTATTAGTAGACCATCTAACAAAAAGTAATAAAACACTTCCAAGCTCTAATCGCAAGGAATGACACTACCCAATGATATGCCCAAAATAAGAATCCATAGCCACATTACTACGAATTTCTTGAACAACAACGAGGCAATCTGTTTGAAGGATCACATTTTTCCACCAATGAATCTTCATCCAACTTAGAGCTTCTTTGACCCTCAAAACTTCTGCCAAATCAGGTTGTAGTGTCCTACTTCCGCACTTGGAAATAGCCCCAAGAAAATTAGCATTATGATCACGAAGACCCCTTTAAAAGTGTGAATCAGATTCCAAGTATACTTTCTAAAAGCACTCCCAATAGCTTATCTACTCTATTCTTTAAAGTATATCACCAAAACTCTATTTTCTCTATTTTACAGCACACTTTTACATATCATAAATCAACTTTTTTAAAATACATTACCAAAACTCTACTTTTTTAAAAAATTATTATATTTTGTTCATTTCAAATTTATAATATTAATATATACACATATCCAATACAAAATAATTATTAAAATCCAAAACAATTAATAAAATATATTTAGATCAACGAATAGTATTTTATTAATATAGAGTACGATTAGTGTATTTTAAATAAACTTTAAAATGAAAGAGTTTAGAGCATCTGCTGTGGCGTGTTTTTAGTACGATTTTTAAAATTTTTTAAAGCTTTTCAATTTTAAAAAAGCTGTTGTGTGTGCTCTAAGAGATTTATTGGACTCACCATAAATATCAGTCAAGTGATAAGTCGCATTTTCCTCCGGTATTTATAAGACATTATTTATTCTTGGTATTTTTAGTTACTCTAAAAATATTATTTTAATTAATAATCGAGGCTTACGCCTCAATGCGCCTTGAGGCTTACACCTCGCCTCACAAAAAAAAAAAAAAAAAAAAACGCGTTAAGGCTTAAATTTGCAATTTTAAACATTGCACCATACGGCTTGACTATATTCTTCGAAAGCGTGTCAAAATTACGTTCACAGAAGCGCTCCAAGTGACCAATGACACCACAAATAAAACAGAAAGTGGGCACTCACTCGTACTTAAAACTAACCCAGAACATCTCCCCTCCTTTCTTTCCCAACTTCATCTTCCTCTTCAAAGGAACATTGATATTCAGTTTGACCTGGACTCGAAACTACTCACGCCAACCTTCAATAAAGTTGTTTGGATCAGAATTAATTAAACATCCTATATACTTACCAACATCTTTCGTCACGAACACTACATTAATCCATACACTTGAACCCAAATATCAAGAGTATTCAAACGTAAAGCCCTCAGATCCATCGCAGGCATCAACCTCTCAATTATCACTTGTACTCGATTGTAAGTCCATGGACTTCCTTCAATAGCATGGGTAATATCCCGTTCATGATTAAATTGGAACACAAACTTGTTTGGCTGCAACTGCTTGACATACATCCCATGACTAGGTTTCCATAATGCCGCTATACGATGTTGAAACGCATCGAAATCCACCGGAATATTGGATAACAACTGCACGACTAAACACCACCGAGCATCGAACTCTTCCTCCTCATCATAAGCGACAGCCCCTTGTTCTTCTTCTTCAAGATGAATAGCCACTAGACTGTCCACCAACTCACGTACTTCTGAACTCGACGCCATGATAACCCAGAAAAACCAAACAGCGACGTCAACACTAGGACCATTAAACTACCCAAAACAACAAACAAACACCAACGTCACACACTGGGACTACTAAACCATACCAAAAGGTATACTGTCACACACCGGGACACTAACTAATTAATTTATAATTATTAAAATGAGTGAGCGAGCAAAACCTCTTCATGCATATTGTTAAAGTAATATAATCTTGCAGTCAGTTGCGGAGACTCACTGGAAGCTGCATGGAAAACCAACCCTGGAACTTGTGATCCAGAAGGTAATATAATTGGATGCGGCATGTACTATTTTAATGCTAGTTATAGATTCTATTATCCCCTTGATACATTGAATGGTGATATTCATGTTTCCTGCTTTCTCTAGGCTCTAGAGAAAAAATCTCAAGCGGAAAAGTGGGCTGAACCGCATTTGGAGAAAGTAAAAACTGTAAGATCTTTTTTATACATCCTCTTTCTCTGGATTGCAATTATAACGTTTGGTTGCAATCCTTCCAGGCTCTAATTAAGAACAAGCTAGTTCTTTTCATACACATAATATATACATTGGACAATCAATGTCTTTTCCATGCTAGTGTTTTTGCAACATGATGTTATGTTTTTCTGCACTAAATCATGTCTTTTCCATAAAATCCATATTTTATTTGGACATCTTATACAGTCAAAAAGTAGTAAAGCATTTTATATAATAAGCATACGAATCTTGCTAGCCTTGGAATACTTGTAGTTATTTTACTCGTGGAGTTATAATTTAACTTGTATTGTTCGACAGTACATGCACACACACACATGTATGATTAAATAGCATGTAAGCTAGGCATATGTACTATAAAGCCTCATACTGAAAAACACATATGACTAAATATTTGTTAGGCTTCATCCATTCTGTATTCGTCTCCCCCCTCCCACTGCTGTATGGGTTGGGGAAAAGGTTGCTGTTGATAGGTGGCCTTTATGTTTGTAACAGACGATGTCTTGACTTCCATACTAATAGACATGAATTTCTCTTTACAGAAAGTTATCCCTTCGATAAAGGAACAGTGGTTGGTGATAAGGTCATCTGCTGAACCACATCTGCAATTGCTCAGTTCAAAAACTATTGAAGTTTATGAGATTTCGAAAAGTACATTAGCTCCACATGTCTTGAAAGCACAAGAATTTGTTGATCCATACTTTCAGGTTGTTCTTCAATTCATTCACACTCTTGTTTATACTTTATTTATGCTTCTAACAAATAACAAGTGTATATTGACTGGCATTTTGGTGACAGGAAGCTAAAAAGCACAGCAAACCATATATTGATCAGGTTGCTTCTGTGGCAAAGCCTCACGTTGAAAAAGCACACGAGGTTTTGAAACCCTATACGAAAAAAGCTGTTCTTGCTTATGGCAAGTTTCTACAATCTGCAACGACATACCACCACCAGGTATTGAAAAGTTTTTGTAGAAGTTAACCTATCTAAACTTGATTATTGTATTCTGTTTTACACATCTCTGGTTGACAGTGCCAGTTTGGCGCTGCTTTCATCTTTATCATTACACTTACCTCATTGAGTGCCAGTTTGGCACAGCTTCTACATAAGCTAAAAGCACTTTTTTAATAAGCTATAGATAAAAAGTCGTTTGGTAATATAAATCTTTTAGCTTATTGAATAATTTAAGCCCCTGCCACAGCTAAAACCTGAAGTTGGAGTAGACCAGCTTTGGGAATATAGCTTTACAGGAATCCTTTTTTTTTTTGTTTTAATGAATCTTTTGCCTGACCAAATTACCCTTAATAAATTTTTAAAATACCACTTTAACCAACCCTTTTCTTCTCTTCTCTCCTGTCACTGCCTGACGCCAGTTGTTTGTACCTGTTGAATATCCTCTTTTACATCATCAGTCGATTTTATTCCTCACAACATAGTTATAGCAACTTTTCCTCACAGCATAGTTTCAGTGCAGATTTTTCTCACAGCACAATTACATCTGTTTTTTTTCACAGTACAGCTATGCCAAAATGGTCCTGAATGATGTTAATTTATTTTTCATGTGTTAGTCTATGATATCTTTTTTATACTCTGAATTCTGATCAAGTTAGTCAATTCTTCATTGCATCAGAAAAAAACTTGAATATGATAATTATTGCTTTGTTAATGAAAAAGTGTAACTATTAAACACGATTATTGTAGATGCCCTTAATGTTGGTAACTCAAGAATTGTGTTAGGATAGATGATATATATATATTTATATAGCAGGCAACTATAGTTAGGGCATAAAACACACACAAATGTGACACACACTTATGTGGCAAGTCACTTTTGATAAGTGAGAAATAATTGGTTGAAGTGACTTGACAGTGACACATAGGTGTGTGTCACATTTGTGTGTGATTTATGTGCGCACATATCATTACTTCTTTTCTTTTAAGTAATGCTTCTATTTTGTTAAAATCTCTTAATAAGAATACAATTAGATTGGTCCTAAAGTTACCTATTTTAGAAATATTGAGAAGTGTTTCACAAATATATTCATATCCTATTTCTAATTAATGTGTACTTTCTAATTCTTATTATATATTTCCTATTATGAGCATGGCACGTGTAGTCTTCCAAGTAGAGTGTCATGGAAAGTATATTTTCTGGGAAAACTGTAGCTTCTTTGCTATTCTGACTGTACTTCCTGTTTGTTTGGAACTATTGTCTGTGCCTACTGATCTATATTAAAAATGTATATGTAATGCTTGAGCTATTTTATTTGTTCAATCAAGTTAATAGTTTTTTCCATTCTCTCATCAAGGTTCAAGCCACTGTCAAAGAGACACTGAAAAAACATGAACTGACAAAAGCTCTTGCTACTAAGGAGCTGGAGTGGTTTGCGGTATGCATATGTTGATTTTAAAAGTACAAGTCGCGTGTTTTAGCTATTTTCTACTCAATTATTCATTCTCCAATGTCTGTTTTCTGTTTGTTCACTGGTAATGCAATGTTCAGGCCTCAGCTTTATTGGCGCTGCCTATCATCATTCTGTTCAGAATTTTCACATCCATTTTTGGGTTAGTTTTTAGCAGTATTTTTTTTTGTTGTCTTTAGTAACCATTAAACATGGACTGGGTGTCTTTATGCTTCTTGTTGTTTATTAAATGTGTCTTCTCTGCAGCAAAAAGACAAAGAAACCAGTTAGAAATGGTAATGCCCACCATTCACGTCGTAAAGCTAAAAGGGGACATTCAGACAAGTAGGCAAGGGCTTGATATTTCACTAATATCACGGTGAGAATATTCGTTCTATTTAATAGTATTGTGAAAAATGTTTATATATCAAATTCTGTCTAATTTATGCGTTTCCAGTTTAGTTGTAATGCTCAAGTTGATAGCGAGCTCCTCATTTTTGTGATCACTCTTTTGCTGAGCTCCTTTATAATTGTTCTGATTTGTCTTTTCTATTGAATCACTAATCACCTAAAAAAAAGGCTGATTCTTTTTTACTGTATGTGGGGCATCTAAGTTGTTGCTTGTTACTTAAAGTAGACTACTTTTGTGAAGAAAAAAAAATTAATGCAATGATTTGCTAGGGGTTCACATTCGATACAGGGACCCAGTGAGTGGGAGGTGCTTTGTAACGGGATGGCTTTTGGGATTGTTTGCCTGTACTGGTAGTTTTAGCTTTGTTTGTTGGGGGTTCTTGGGTGAGGAATGCTCTCAAACAATCTCCTTTGGTATTTATATTTAGAATATGTGGAAATTTTCATTTCCATTGAAAGGATTGTTAGCTATGCTGCCCTCAACTGGGTTACTCACTAGCTTAAACTTGTTTTGTTTTTCAACTTTAAATGTTTCCAAAATTCAGACTTTTATGTTTATGATGAAATTCCGAGAAATGATTTATTGCCAAATTCCTGTCATATGCTCTATTTTTCCCTTTTCCCTTAGAGATGTATGTTTCCTATTTTTGCAGGTAAATTTGTGCTCTACTGAAGGGTTTTTTGTGGCTATTGTATCAGTCAAAAGTCTATGCCAGCTTTCTCCCCTTTTTGTGAAAAAAGTTTTAGCTTACTTTATCACACTACGCAAATAGACATAATGGTGAGAGTTTAGAAGTTTTGTGTGCTAGTTTATGTTATTTTGCTAAAATGTGTAATTTTATTTTTTATTCTTACACATACACAGAACTAATATCATTTTCTCTATTTAAGTTTCACAACATCTGTGGTGGTTTTATTTTATGTTAGGAGGTGGGAATTAGGATTAACTGTGTAATATCTTCTTTACAGAACTAGGTAATAATAATAATATCAATACATACTCTAGGATTGGTGTGTTTGGTAGTAAAATATGAAGACCGACGTGGTTATTAGATAATGAAGATTGTTAATTATAATTTCTTATTATAATTTTTTTTTCTCACGAATTCGAAAAATGTGTAGTTTTTTTTTCAGCGGAGTTTATTATAGTTATAATATTATTCATGTATATTTTTAAAATTTTTTAAATAGCTTATAGTGTTAAAAAATGTATTTAAAATTTTCTGAACACACGTAGTAAACTAAAATATTTAAGAATTATGTTGTTGATATTATAAATTTTAGTGTTTTTTTTTGAAAATGTATAGATTTGATATTGTAATTATAATATGAATCACTATGAAAGAAATGTAGAAAAAATATATTGCATTATGTGTTTTCGGATGGGAAGGTTGAGAAAGTGGTTGAAATAAGAGATTAGTAGCACTTATAATATAGTTTGTGGTAGAGTTTCGAGGGGTAAATGAGCTTGGCACCATGCTATTACTTGTTGGATGAGGATTTAGGATGGGTTGAATAGTATTTAGAGTAGAGAACTAAAAAGTGAGAATTATGTCGTCAGTGACTCAGAGTAGTTTTCTCCTGTATTTTGTTGTTGTTGTTGTTGTACAATATTTTGTACGGATTGCTAGAACAAAAGTGGTGCAATTGTTTTTTTTTAAGATTCAGACCTCTTAATCTGAATAAACATCTACATAATAATTTACTAATTTAAATATTAAAATATTTAAACTGTTTTTTTTATTATTATTTTCAAATTTGAATGTTTTTATAATGTTTTATTTTAGGTATTTAATATTAACAAATTTATTAGATTGTATTTTATTCTAAAAAAATTATCCAAAAATTTAAGTACAAAACATAATTATTTTAAGAAATTTTAAGAACCAAATCATCTTGGAATGAAATTCATGTGTTCTCTGATTTCTCAAGTTGCTATCCGAAGTCTTGTCTTTGAACAATTGCCTTCCAAATTTGAGTTTTTTAAACGTGAGTTATCGGTTTTAAATTTAGTTAAAAAGTTTGATGTTTGTAAATTTTCTTTTTTGAGAGTATAAACTCTTTTGCGGATGGTCTTGCTAAAAGAGTTAGAATTTTTAGCACAAATGTTGGTTTGTTTTAAAGAGAGGGATTTTTCTCTGTGATTTCATATTTTGTTTTTAGTTTTAATGATCTTCGGTATTAATGAATGAAATAAAATGATGTTAGTATCAGATTATAATAATTTATTATAAATTTCTTTTAGTTAATTTATAAATTAATTAATGGTATTAGGAAAAGGCCAAAAACTAATACAATCATCATAATTAAGGTGGCGTTTGGTTGAAGGTAATGAAATGGAATAAAAAGAAAATAATTTTTATTTTATTTTTTTTGTTTAGTTGCATATTAAAGTATTGAAATGTCATTCTAATGAAATAACATTTCCATATTTTAGTAAGATGACTATTCTATTTTTTATGCATTTTAAATTTTATTCCATTCTTATTCCCATTGCTATTTTTATATTTTTATTCCTTCTAACTAAACACCACCTTAGAGTGTTCTCAATATTTTAAACATTTAATAGAAGTTTTAAGCACATGTGCCAACAACAAGAAGAGATCCATATGTGCATATCCTATTATAGTATTATTACTTATTCCTATTATATGTATCTTTCATTTCATGATCTCTTGTTACGATTATTATATGTACGTGCCCTTAATTCTATTGAAAGTTTTGAAAAGACAGACAAGAGACGAATCAACCTCTTGCATTGCATTAAGAGGTTTCTTATAAAATAAGTTAACGAATGATGTTATATGCTTTATCAATAATATCAAATTTTCATCTCATTAATTACTCATTATTATACGCATCTAAGTTTTGCCCAAATATCTCATTACCTTAATACCCTGGTTATCCACCTAACCTCTCATATACAAATATATGATTATATGTCTCAAGTTAATTGGGGTTTTGGACAAAAAAATTTAATTGGACATTTTTTATATTATTTTTTTATATATAGTAGTAAAAATTCAAAAATATAGTATTTTGAAAATAATTGGGTCTTTTATCTTAATAAAATATTTAATATGGTATGTTAAAAAATAAATTAGGTATTTTTTTCAAAAAAAAAAAAAATAGTTATATTTTTTAATAAATAATTAGTTAAAATACAAAACTATGGTATTTTAAAAAATAAATTTAAGGCCCTTTTATTAAATTTTAGGCTTAGGTAGAGACCTTGGGCATGGCTCCTACTGTTCTACTCTTGAGTCGACGCTGTTTATAAGTAGAAAATAAAAATTAGTATGATGTATTTTAACCTAACTATTTTTTTAGTTTGTGTATGGCTATTGATCATATATATATATACATATGTCAAGTACATAAAATTTTATGTATACTATCATTGAAAGAGATCACACTACTCATTACTAACTTTTCGCAGTCCCTCGAGTTTTAACTTAAGTATATATACATGGGTAAAGTTTTTGTAGTTGTTTCGAATAATGACTAAAAATCTAATTTTTATTTTTAAAAAACAGAAGTGTGTTTGATATTGTTTTAGTAAATAAAGTTACAAAAAAATTAAAAACAACAAAATTAAATGTTGTTTTTTATTTTAAAAAATAATTTCTTTTTTCGTTAATATTTTTTCATACATTTTTTCTTAAATTATTTTCTCATAGTCACAGGCCTGGGATCCAGGGTTGGACCCAGGGTTGGAGTTCAAGGGTTCATGGTCAGGTTTGAAGCCAGGTCTAGGAGGTTGGAGTTTGGGGGTTGGGGTCTGGATTCTGGGTTCTATGGTTTGAGGTCTTGGCCAGGTTTGTGTTGGGGGCTTGGTCTGAGGTTTGAGTCTGGTCGTGGCCCAAGGTTGGGTCTCCAGGTTATTCGAATTCAGGGTTCGAGGGGTCTAGGGTTTGATGTAGGTTTCAGTCCTAGTCTGAGGCTGGGCTTGGGATTCGATGCCAAGATCGGGCCCAAGTTCAGGGTCTGCAGTCTGGGTCTGAGTTTTGGAGTCGGGTTCCAGGGCTAGTGCCTAGGCCTAGTTTGGATTCGGGATTTTGGGCTAGTCTCGAAGTTAGGACCAGGCGTGGGTCTGAGTTCGAGTCTAGGATCTAGAGCACGGGTTGGGTCCGGGTCAAGGTGTGGAGTATTAAAGTATTTTTTCTTCATTTGTTTAGGAAAAAAATTTAAAAATACTTTTTAAAAAATATTAACCAAACACATGTGGTGTTTTAAAAACTAAAAATATTGATTTAGTTCTCCATTCTAAGAATACAATTTTTAATATAAAAAACAGACACCAATGCCATAACCTAAATATTTCTTAAACAATGTCAAAGTTCTACTTGCATACGAAAGAATTTGAGATAGGAGGCAAAAAAACCACATAATTGGGTTGGATAGAGACATTGAATTTTATTTAACAAAAATAATATGCTAATATCCTTACACACTATTGATGTATCATTTATCTCTATTTCGACATTTAGGAGAATTTTTTAGTGTAATTTTCTTTTCATAGTTTTTTTAAAATATTCTGCAAATTTTTTTAGAAAGTTGAAAATGTTTAACTTGTTAAAAATAAGGTTTAAATAGTTTGTTACACTCGTGACTATTTTATTTTATACGTGTGTAAAATGAATTGTTTAAACTCTAATTTTAGCGTATTAAATTTTTTCAAAAATTTTAAAATATTGCAAAATATCTTAAATAATTACAACATAAACAATCATAAAAAATAATTAAATTAAAAAATTATTTCAAATGTCGAAACAGATAAGTATGCATTAGGGGTGTTCATCAAACCGTTCAAACCGCCCGCACCGCACCACACCGCAAAAAAAATGCAGTTTAAAATTCTTTACAGTGTAGTCGCAGTTTGAATTTTTCCTAAATTGCGCAGTGCGGTGCGATTTTGAATTGTTAATATGCGGTTCAAACCGCACCGCACCGTATAATATAAAAATACCAATTTTTATATTTATTTAGTTCCAATATGTGAAGGCCCAACCTAAGTCCACTAATTATTGTATTGTGTAAACTTGAAACTTTTTTTTTTTATATTTATTTTCAAGCCTTATTTTATTTTTGACAAGTACTGTTGCTCAAGCTTTGTTGTATTTGTGATATTTTAATTATTTAGTGATAGTCTAAACCGCAAAAACCGCATAAACCGCACCGCACTGCACCTTTTTTTGCAGTGCAATTTTTTAGTTTCGCGGTGCAGGTGCGGTTTGAGAAATTTAAAAAACTGCATGTGCAGGTTGGTTTAGAAAAATAGTCAAAAACTGCACCACCCGCACCACGAACACCCCTAGTATGCATCAATGCAACCTTAATGCAACCTTTGTAGAATTTTCCTATACATTTTACGTATTTCTTACTTCATTTATAATTTTTGACAATTTATTTACCGTTCAATACATGTACAATATATAAATATAGGAAAAATTATATAATGCATTCTCTTAAAAGAGATGCACCGATACATCTCTATCTGTTTTAGTATCTGAAATAATTTTTTAGTCAAATTTTTTCTCATAGTAATAAATTATAGTTATTTAAGACATCCTATAAAATTTCAAGAAATTCAGAAAAGTTTAAGATACCAAAAACTGCGTTCAAACAGTGTGTTGCACGCGTGACTATTTTATTTTATACGCGTGTAAAATAGATTGTTTGAATATTATTTTCTATACTGTAAATTATTCCGAATTTCTCAAAATTTTGTAAGATATTTTAAATAGTTATAACGTACATGAATCTGAAAAAAATTAGACTAAAAAAATTCTTCTGGATGCCGAAACAAGTAGAAGGTGTATCACTACATCCCTTTTAAGGGAGTGACTTGTAGAATCACCCATAAATACATATAGGTGATTTTGCACCCCTTAAAAGAGGTACACCGATGCACTTCTTATTTGTTTTGGCATCTAGAAAAAAATATTAGTCTATTTTTTTTTATAGTTGTGTACGTTATATAGTTATCTAAGACATTTTACAAAATTTGGAGAAATTTAGAATAATTTATAATATAAAAAATAATGTTCAAACAATTTATTTCACACACATATAAAATAAAAGAGTCACACATGCAATAAACTGGTTAAACTCTATTTTTGGCATGTTAATTATTTTTTAATTATTTAAAATTCTAAAGGATGTCTTAAATAATTATAACGTACACAACTACGAAAAAGTTAGACTAAAAATTCTTCCTAATTACAAAACAAATAGGGGTGCACCGATACACTTCTTTTATGAGGGTACATGCACCCGTGCAACACTTGTTGAAACCTGTTTTTGAGGTGTTAAATTTTTTCGAATTTTTTAAAATGTTAAAAGATGTCTTAAATAAACCTTTATGACTATAAGAAAAAATATTTATTAAAATATTATTTCAGATATCAAAATAAATAAACATCATTAGTAGATTACTTTTAAAAGAGTACATTATAGAATTTTGGATAAATATATATCTTCATATTATTATTATTATTATTTTTCTTTTCAAATAAGGCCAAATGAGGAACACGGGAAAACACCCACGTACCAACTTCTCTACCAACAGATACCAAACAATTGGGTACCATTCAAAGCATGCATTTATAGTTTTGGAAAATTGTAGAATGCATCACTTAAAATCACTTTTAATATTTCGACATTCAGAATTTTTTTTATTTAACTTAAAATATTTTGTAAAATTTTAAAACATTTAATACGTTGAAAATAAATTTTAAACAATATATTACGCACCTATTTTTTTTTTTATTTTAAATGAATGTGAAATAAATTATTTAAGCATCGCTTTTTTATTATAAATAATTTGAGATTCTTCAAAATTTTAAATAATAACTTAAATAACTATAATATATGATTAAGAATAATTAGATTATTAAATTTAAGGAGAGCACCACCATAGAAGCTCCTATAGTTTTTATTTCTTTGTTTTCATAATTATATGTATAAAAATAATAAATAAATAGAAAATAGTGAAAACTTGATCGTAGCTGATTTTGGATATGGCTTATCGAACAAATAAACCCAAAAGAAATGTACACATTATAATTTAAATGATAAAAAGAGAAATGCTAAAGAGTTTTTATAGTGTCTAGTATAATATTGTTATTAGTGTAATTTAATATTGAATCTCACTTATTTTAATTTAATAAAAATTATAAAAAAATACTAGCTAATTATAAAACGTATGTTATAGAGGTATTAGATACTTTGGTGTCTCATATCAATGCTCTCATAAAAAAGAGTAGAGCATTGTTATTGAATACTTATAGTGCCTAACACGTTTTATGGGTGGTGTCTTACGATTGGTTAGTAATATTTCTTAAAAGTTATTTATTTTAAGTTAAATGAAATCTAATACTAAATTACACTAATAAAAATATGATACTGAGAAAAGTATTAGACAGCAATAATGTATTTTAGCATTTCTCAAAAGAGTAAGAGATTCAACTCCTTCTAAACCAATAAAAACATAGTGGCTAGCTGTTCGGTAATTAAGAGTGGGATAGAAAATGTCGACTCTCACGTTATATATATATTATATAGTGATATAATTATAAGTTCATTGATCTTATCTTACTAGCTACACCTATAGCTTGATGGAGTCGAAATCAACTTTAGTAATATATAATTTCTTTTTTTTTTTTTAAAAAAAAAAATAATAAAAGACATTACGTGTTAATATTGTTATGGTACAATTAAGTATCGAGTCTTAAATAATTATTTTTTAAAAAATATCACTAATCAATTATAAAATAACATATCTAGAAACTATTAGTCACTACTAATATCTAATAACAATACTCTTTAAAAATATATATAATTTCATACATAGGGCTCGTTTGAAACGCCGTATTAGGTCGTATTGTATTGTATTGTATTATATTGTCTTGGATTATATATCATATTTTTATATAATACTATGTTAAACTTTAATTTATACTAAAATATTATATATTTAGGTGTCCATAAAAGTTAATACCACATATAGTTTTACATAAAAATATTGCATAAAATACAATTTAATATAATACAATACAGTACAATACGACTTAGTACGAGCCCGTAAGAGAGAGAGTTAGGATCAAATTAATATTTGAGATAATTTATTACAAGTATACCAACTTAGCTAGTGTAACTTAATTTGGTTTCTTTGTTCACCCATGCACTTGTCAGGTACGACGTCTATGCACCTGTCCCCATTTGATATATATAATTTATATATATATGTGTAGTAAAAGTAAGTAAGGCAGGGACAGTTGGAAGTAATTAATCGTAGAATTTGTGGGTGGAAACTTAGCATTTGTACCTTCCTTTTTCTACCCACCCTATTATAAACGACACTATAAATTTCTATGAACTCATATGCACAATTTCATTACAACATTACATTAAAGCTTACCTCTCTCTACTACACTTCATCACTTTAACCAAAACATATATTAGAATCATGGGGTTCTACTTCCCATACAATATCCTACCTTTTCTTACTGTAAGTTCTAGTTATTTTTTTCAAAAAAACAAATAGTCTTGTTTTATTTTCTTTCTCATTTCAATTAATATATGTGTATGTATATATATATACACACAGTTGTTGTTTGTAGCAAGCCATGCCGTGCAATCTCCAGAACTTTATTGGAAGTCTGTTCTGCCAAACACACCTATGCCAAAAGCTGTTACAAATCTTCTACAATCAGGTTGGTGCTACCAAATTGACACCTCCTCTTTAAAGTTTTTCTTTTATTATTGAAAATATTTCTTGCTGTATATATTCATGAAAAAAATCTACAATTCTCTTTTTTAAGAGGGGTTTATCGATGCACTCTTATCTATTTCGGTATGTGGAAAAATATTTTAATATACTTTTTTTTTATAGTCGTCTACGTTGTAGTTATTTAAGACCTCTCCTGCAAAATTTTGAGAAATTTAAAAACATTTAACATGCGGAAAATAGGAATCAAGCAGTTTATTTCACACGCGTATAAAATAAAAGAGTCTCGTGTGCATCAAACTGTTTGAATCCTGTTTTAGACGTGTTAAAGTTTTCCGATATCTCAAAATTTTATAAGATGTCTTAAATAACTACAACGTAGACGTAGACGACCATAAAAAAGTAAACTAATAAATTCTCTCAAGTTGGATCCATCAAGCCTTTTAAGGGGTGGTTTATAAAATCACCCTATATTCATTATGGTAATTAATAATTACAGGCCAGCAGGCATCGATCTTTAATTAAGATTTTCAAATTTGTTATTTAATGAACTAAGTAATTAAAAAGGGATTAATAAAGTAGTTATAATGGGGTGATGATTTTGTAGATATATTAAGGGAAGAGAAGAGTACCTCTGTGAATAATGTTGATAACAAAGGAAGTAGCAACGTTGATGTTGGTGTTGGTGTTGGTAACAAAGGAGGTACCAACGTTGGTGTTGGTGTTGGTGTTGGTAACAAAGGAGGTACCAACGTTGGTGTTGGTGGTAAAGAAGGAGGAGTTTCTGTAAACACAACACATAAGGGAAAACCTGTTTATGTTGGAGTAGGTGTGAAAGGAAAAGACCCATTTGTGTACAAGTATGCAGCCAATGAAACTCAACTTCATGACAATCCTAGTGTAGCTCTGTTTTTCTTGGACAAGGACATTCAACCTGGGACTCAAATGAACTTGAACTTCGTCAAGAGTAGTACTAGTATGAGTAGTACTTCAACTTTCTTGCCCCGTCAAGTAGCTCAATCAATCCCATTCTCATCTAAAAAATTGCCTGAAATTTTGAACAAACTTTCGGTTAAACCACACTCAGAGGAGGCTGAGATGGTGAAACAAACAATCGAAGAGTGTGAAGAGCCGAGTATCAAAGGTGAAGACAAGTATTGTGCAACTTCATTAGAGTCAATGATAGACTTTACCACTTCCAAGCTTGGTAACAACAACAACGTACAAGCAATTTCTACAAATGTAGTAGAGGAGAAAGAATCTGTTGGGATACAAAAGTACACAATAAAACAAGTAGAAAAGAAGAGAAACTCAAACTCCAAAGTAACCGTTGTGTGCCACAAGCTAAACTATCCTTTCGCAGTCTTCTATTGCCACACTTCACAAGCCACTGAGGCTTATATGGTGACCTTACAAGGTAGTGATGATGGGAACAAAGTTAAGGCAGTAGCTGCTTGCCATAAAGACACCTCAGGATGGAACCCAAACCACTTGGCCTTCAAAGTCCTTAACGTTAAACAAGGAACTGTTCCAGTCTGCCATTTCCTTCCTCAGGATCATATTGTTTGGATTCAAAACTAGAACTCTACTATATATTTATATTTTATATACTCCATACAATTAATGCATCTTTTCTTTATTATTTAGTTGGATTGGAGTATAGTTTTAGTTGCAGCAGGTTTTTATCGTGACTGATCTTAATTTCTCAAAGATAATAAGTATGCATGCATGCATGCATGCATGCATCCACCTTATATGTGAATAATAATCCTGTATTAGTGTGTATGAAGTCTTATATGTATTCAGTTATGTACTATATATATAATTAAATAATGATATATAGATCGTATTGTGGCTCCGTTAAGAGACTTCTTGTTGAAAGGTCTAGAGATTTGTATTTTCAATTTACAAATTATAGAAGAATAAATTTGAGAGCATTGTTATATGGGGCACCAAGATAGTACTATTATGAGTTATGAGGTGAAATCCTTGACTAACAACCTTTTATAATCTTTATCAAAATAAAATAAATGAGACTCCATATAATATTTAATTACACTAATAATAATATTATACCTTAAGCACCATGGATACCCTTTAATATTTCTCTAAATTTGATGTTATTGACGGTAGCCAACTTGCTCTTTTATATTTTAATATTCTTTAATGAAACCTTTCGGATTAAAACTTCAATTACCAAAAGCCTCCATACAAACTTTAGGTAGAAACAAGTTGTTTAGCATCACTACAAGAAATTAGACTTTTGTGCGTTGGTAAGAGTTGGGTATTAATTTGGAAAAATGAAATCTTCTTTTGCTAGCGTATAATTTTGCTTTGGCAAAAGGGGTCAGAAAATCAGCGTCAGTACTGCAACTTTTGCCAATAAAAAATGAAAAGTGTTGGTAAAAGTGTACATGCCGGTAAAACTTTTACCAGAGCTGGAAAAATTACTTGTACCAGTGCATTAATGCGCTGCCAAAAGTATTTTTTGATAGATGGATATTTGACTTTTACCAACACATTTTTGCTCTGGCAAAACTCGCTTGTAGTTGTCACATAATAAAATTTTCCCACTGCAATAATTCGTCGGTAAAATTTTGTAATTAATTTGTTTAATTTTAGATTTTTTATTAATTATTTTTAAATTAAAGTAAATTAAAATTAAAAAAAATAAAACATGAAAGCTTAATTATTAATAATTACACAATAAAATATAATTTTAAATTATTCTAAGTATACATGCATAATATAGTTATAATTGTCAAAAAATTAGTAAATAAATATATGTTTAAAATACGAACATTAGTATAATTTTCTCAATTAAAATAAAGTAAATACTACTACAAATTGGTTGTATCATCATCAATATCATCATTGTCATGCCCATCATTATTTTCCACCTCTGTTATTATAGATGTCAGTTATAAACTGAGACTAAGAAGTTTGGGTGGTATTTAGTGTCATTTTTTTTAAAAAAAATTGTCTTTTAAACTAACACTAAAAGCCTATTTTGTAGTAGTAAATTTAAATTTTGAATCATAAAAAAATTAATATAGCTTTTACATCGACTTTTATATTGTAGTTATGATCAAAAAACATACTTAATAGATGAGATTAACGAAGTGCATAAAGAATGACTCTCCTACTTACATAAATTTATGTCATGATATGGATTAAAATTTATTAACTGTAAGACTAATTATACTTATTGTCAAATTTTTAACGAGTATTTACAAAATGTATTGTGATATAAGACTTTTTTTTTTTTAAGAAATTGTGATATATAAGACTTTGTTATACTAAGAGATGCCTTATATATATCTATTTAATGTATAAAAAAATATTTACAAATGATATTTAAATTGTAAATTTATCTATATAATCAATATAATAGGAGAGGGAATCTAAAAAAAATATTTCTCCCACAACAGTAGATTATCTCACAGTCTATTAAAAAGCCATCAAGATTGACTAATGTGAAGACTCGGTTTGACCGAGTAGACAAAAAGAAAAAAAAAAAGAAAAGATTTTATAAATATAGTGGGACCCACATTTTATCATCGCATAATCTCTCTCTCTCTCTCTCTCTCTCTCTCTCTCTCTCTCTCCCACTTCTCTTTCTCTCTCTTCGAAGCTTCAAAGAAGCCATAACCACCACCACCACCATCACTTTTCGACGACCACTCTTCGACGATCGTCTGACCCCACATGCTAGACCATTTAAACCCGCAGGCACCGACGACCTCAAGCCCCAAGCAGTGTTGTCCCTTTTATCGCTGTTAGCTTGAGATCGCAAGTTAAAGTTTGGAGGTTCAAACTTTGAACATAATTTTTTGCCACCTCTGGTGTTTGTTTGACGAGTCGTCTTCACCACTAGACTCAACTCATCAAGGAGAACAACCTACACTAAGCCATTTTGCCCAGCCTGCTACTTTTTCCAGTGATGTTTTTGTAGCTCTAGCCCTTTCCGGTGATTTTCTAGCGATATCGTGTACCGTTTCGACAAATAGTTGGCATGTGTGTGATCTACTCGTCGAGGTGGTCATTTTGATACATACTACTCCTATTTTCGAAAACATTTCTAACACACTGATTTTTACTGCCACCGATAGTTAATGTGCACCGCTTAGGTGAATTTTTGGAACTTTAAACTTTAAATATAGTCATATATATGTTGTTGGACTCGATTTTGAATATAGAATGAAATGATGATAATTACTTAACCATTTAATGGTATATGTCAGAGTGATATCTAAGACTGGACTAAACAATTGGAGCTCGGGATTGAGAGCTAAGATTATCTTCTCAGCAATCACTCTTCGGCCACCGTCTGACCCCACACACCGGATCATTCAAATTCTTAGGCACTGATGACCTCAACCCCTAAGCAGCGCCACCCATTTTGCCGCTGTTAGCCTGAGATTACAAGTCAAAGTTTAGAGGTTCAAACTTTGAACAGATTTTTTGGCCACCTCCGGTATCTTTTTGACGAGTCATTTTCACCACTAGACTCAACTTGTCGAGGAGAACAACCTACATTAAGCCATTTTTTCCAGCCTGCTACTTTTCCAGGGACATTTTTGTAGCTCTGCCTTTTTCTAGCGACTTTCTGGCAATATCATGTATCGTTTTGACAAATGGTTAATATGGGTGTGATCTACTCGTCGAGGTGGTCATTTTGATAAATACTATCCCTATTTTTAGTGATATTTTCGGTACACTGATTTCTACCGTCACCAATAATTAATGTGCAATGGTTAGGTGAGGTTTTAGAACTCCAAACTTTAAGTACAATCATACTATATGTTGTTGGACCCGATTTTGAATGTAGAATGCAATGATGATAATTATTTAGCCATTTGATGGTATATGTAAGAGTGATATCTAAGATTAGACTAAACAATCAGAACTTGGGACTTGAGAGCTTAAGATCGTCTTTTGGACAAAGTTTAATAATGACTTGAGAGAGGTAAGGACTCAACTTGATTATTGGACTTGATTTTATACGTGTTGAATAACATTAGACATATTCTAATTTTTATGATTTGCAAATTGTTTGAAAAATTGAAAACTCAATCTGCATATTTTTCTGGACTATTCTGGGACACTGAGTGCCAACTATATTTTTATACAAATATTTATGCAGGTTATGATTTTTGAGTTTATTCAAAATACAGTCATTATGCTGCCGAATTTTCTATAAAATAAAAGGATTATGCTCTTTTGTTATCCTTATTATTTGCATGCTTTTGGTTATACTGATGAGAGTCATGTTGATCATGATTTGTGCATACTGTTGTTTCACGACCTAGTCTTTGTGTCATCATAAGTAGATCAGGTATTCACTCACCTGTAGGTGAAAGACCTAGAATCTGTACATGGAGTAAACTGAATCTGAGCCCCGGTATTATGGTGGTTATCAGTTGCGTCTACCTGATTTTGGATGTCATTTTCTATGATTAGTATTGAGAGCTAGGGGTCTAGTGGACGATGTGATATGTATTTGACGCTTGATTTTGTGATTATTTGTGATCTCTCCACTTTGTTTAAATATTTTGATAATGGTGATGTGATATTTTATTTTAACAGCTAACCATGCATGAATTTTTATTAAACTAAGAGTCCTTTAATATTAGTTATTTTTCTACTGGGCTTTATAAGCTCACCTTCCTATTTTTTTTCCATTCTAAGAACTCAGTTTGATGCTAGTGGATGAGGATGATACTGTTGAGGAAGAAAAATGTTAATAGTTTTGTCTTATTCTACTTATCAAACTTTCCAATGAAACTGATTTTGTATTTAAGCTTGAATGGATGGTTTAGATGACTTAAATTAGCTATGTACTAGTTAGAAATGAGGAATGATGAATGCTAGATATTATTTTTGTATTTTATTGACTTATTAAATCTATTTATTCGGAAACGACTCTCTACTTTTTTGTTAAGTTGTAATTTTTCGTTTATTTCCAGAATTTGTAATTTCTTGGCTCATAATGTGGCCAGGTGGGCTTATGCTAACTTAATTTCCGGTATGGTAGATCTTTCTTCAATACCGACTACTATCCTTTGTATTGACAATGAGGTCTAACTTTTTCTATCTATGAAACATCGTTTTTCAAAAAAAAATAAAAATCTATTTATTCGGTGACTACATAACTGTGGGGGGATATTATTGTTCTTTTATATTGATGAGTGGTCCTGATTTTGTTACTAATATTTTCTTATCGATATAGGAGTTAATCCATTATTTTTAAAAAGTACTTTGTGATATAAATTAAAAGATCATTTATAAGCATTATCTTCCTACAAGGGTCGAAGTGTGACTTTTGATCACCCAAATTATAGATATTACAAATCTATCACGGCCTAGGGCTCGGGTTGTGACAACCAATCTCGGGAGACCAGGCCTGTCGTGTGAGGTGTCCAAAGGTGCTATAAATTAGGACAAATATTCTTATCACCACGCCTTGATTACATAACCAATAATGACGGGCCTAGACCGCCGAAATTGCCAACAATAACGACACCAATCTTGGTATTGAAATTCACGGCGATTTGGGCCTACTAAGATAGATCAATAATATGGTCGGGCCCGCTAAAATAGGCCTTTTTTTGATGTCCATATGTATAACACATTGTTATGTAAATGATGAGTTTAAATATTCCCAAACTTACACTATTAAGACTATAATCAATGATCTCTTATTAAATGTGTATGTTTATCAAATAATTTTAATGATTGCTAGCATCTAAAATTTTGAAATAAATAAATAAATATATAAATAAAATTTTTGAATATTTTTTTTAACCACGCTTAATTATAGCGTTTCTTTTTTAAACTTATTGATGGACAACATCAAAATAAATTTATATATATATATTTATTTATTGTTAAATAGGAAAAGGAAATCACTGTTATTGTTGGTTTGGTTACTACTTAGGTGCTTTTAAGATACTTTTAAATCATTACAAAAAATCTCCAAACTAAAGTGGATGACATCTTGGTTACAATTCATACTCCACCCGGCCCAACTTGTTGATTTGAACATTATAAATTTACTATTGCTTTACAATTATTATTATTATTTGGTGGTTTTTGACGGGTATAACAACAATAATTATAAAATAATTTAATATAATCTTCTAATTATTAACGGATAATTTTTATTCTGATTTTGTTACTGAAACGAAGTACTTTCGAGAAATTCTCTCAAAACAACAACTTAATCACGTTTCTAACTTCTCTCTAGTAATCACCAAATTAAAATGCCATCCTTTTAGAATTATTTTGTGTTCCAATTTATATAATATAATCTAATTATTAAAAGAAATAAATAAGCACAAATAGTACTCTTAATTTTCATTTTAAAATTATATGTATTTTTAGTTGTAACTTTTGTTCAGAAAAGTTAGAATTTTTTTTAACGAACTTACATATCATAAACACTTTCTCGTGACCCTATTCGGGTTAATTCTGTATAAATTCTTGAATGAGAAACAGAAGTAATTTAAATAGGCAAAGCATATATCACCATCGCTCTCTCTTCTTCTTCTTCTTCTTCTCTCTCTCTCTCTCTCTATAACCCCTCATAGTTGTTACTCATCTTCCACATAAACCTCTCTCATTGAACAAAACGGAGATTAAAAAAAAAAAGTATTTACTCATTCTCGCATGTGGATAATATCCACTCCAGAATTTAAGGAGTACAACTACTACTTTCTCTCTCACACACACACACAAAAAAAAAAACTTAACCTTGATTCATCATCATCATCATCATCTTATAAAAATTTGTAAATAAGAGAGAAGAGAAAGAAGGAAAAAGAAATCAGGGTAGGTAGGTAGGTAGGTAGGTAGGTGTTGGATTTGGATCTCTTCTTATTATCAGTGTGGCGGCATTATTATTACATGGAGTTGTACTTAAGAGAAATAGAAGGGAAACAAGCCCATGATCCTGTTATTATGGTAGAGGATGATTTGAAAAGCATGAGGAGGAGGAGATGTTGCTGTGTTTATGTGGCGGGTCCGGTGATCGTGGGAGCGGGGCCATCGGGTCTAGCGGTGGCGGCATGCCTGAAAGAAAAAGGGGTGCCCAGCGTTGTGCTTGAAAGATCCAACTGCATAGCTTCCCTTTGGCAGTTGAAGACTTACGACAGACTTAGTCTCCATTTGCCAAAACACTTTTGTGAGCTTCCATTCATGTCGTTTCCATCTGATTTCCCAACCTATCCATCCAAACGACAGTTCGTACAGTACTTGGAGGAGTACGCGGAGAGGTTCCATATTAGGCCGCGTTTCAATCAAACGGTGTCATCGGCGGAGTACGACAACACAGTGGGGTTGTGGCGAGTGAGGACGAGCGAGAGCGAGTACGTGTGCCGGTGGGTGATAGTTGCTACTGGGGAGAATGCGGAGGCGCTTGAGCCGGAGATTAAAGGGATTGGGGAGTTTGGTGGGCCCATAAGGCACACCAGCTTGTATAAGAGTGGCCATGAATTTCGAGGGAAGAGAGTTTTGGTGGTTGGTTGTGGCAATTCTGGGATGGAGGTCTGTTTGGATCTATGCAATTATAATGCTTCTCCTGCTCTTGTCGTTAGGGACAAAGTAAGATTACTTATACCTTTTACTCTACTCCATCATTTTCTCTATTCTCTTAATTATAATTAATTACCTAGGTATACTTATTATTATGTTCTAAGTTCAACCAGTTATTATTAATTATACTTTTGAAACAAACAGTTTATTAGTTTTGCTTCAAATTATTAATTTTCATGCCAACAAAAGTTATAAGCAGCAGCAGCAGTAGTAGTAGTAATAGAGTGTTATAAAGTAGGTAGGTAGGAAAAAAAAGGAAAGAAAGAAAAGAAAAGCCCATATTTCAATTGGTTTCAAGTTTCAAAACGTTTACATATATATACTCAAACACACAATCAAAGCACAATGAATGATTCCACAAAAAACCCTATTTTTGGCAAAAACAAATATCTTTCATCTTTCTTTTTTTTTTCTTGAGATTCCGAAGCAAGCGTATATAATAACATTGGTAAGAAATACTAGTTTATGTAATTTAATTTAATTAATTAAATGGGATGGTAAATGAATAATGAAGGTACACATCCTACCACGAGAGATGCTGGGAAAATCCACTTTCGGGGTGTCCATGTGGTTGCTCAAGTGGTTGCCCATACGACTTGTCGATCGCTTCCTTCTAATCGTGTCGAGGCTCATATTAGGCGACACCTCTCTCTTCGGATTGGACCGCCCTCCTTTGGGTCCCTTAGAGCTCAAGAACTTGTCCGGAAAGACCCCAGTTTTAGACGTTGGCACACTTGCCATGATCAAAAGTGGAGACATTCAAGTACTACTACTACTACTGCATTATTCCACTTTTCTTTTTTCTTTTTTTTTTTAATTTCATTTTATAATAATTATATAATTTTGTTGGAGGGTTTCTCGTGAATTAGACAACTATATAGTAGTACTAGTACTACTCCTCTATATATATATATATATAACTTTTTTGTTGATTGATCATATTATGTGGTACAAGAATCAAATGATATGATTGCGATTGTAATTTCTAAGATTTCCTGTGTGTTATATAATATAAATTTATAGTGGCACAGCCACTCGCTTTAGTAGAGTATCGTTTTTTGATTTTTCAAATATTTGAAAGAAAGAAAAAATAAAAAAGATATCAAATAATCATGATTATGTTTTTCAATAGTTTCATCTAGCTGTTTATAGTTTAATATATATATATAGTGACATACATTATAACCCATATACTTTATTTTTTAGTACATGTACATAAATAATAACTTTTTCTATTTACTCATTATTATTAATGGAATTTATAATTCCTTTTTCATTTTTTTTAATAATATTGAACATATATATATTTTAGGTATTTCCAGGTATAAAGCGGCTAAAACGACATAGAGTGGAATTCGTGGATGGAACAACAGAGAAATTTGATGCAATCATATTGGCAACAGGTTACAGAAGCAACGTACCCTCTTGGTTAAAGGTAAAATAATATATAATTAATAATAACAAAAAAAAAAATGTAGTTTCGTTACATACATATATATAAATATATAGATATAATTTTTTGTTGGTGGTTTTAATTAATTAATAAAAATATAGGAAGGAGAAATGTTTTCAAAAAAAGATGGATTGCCAAAAAGGCCATTTCCTAATGGATGGAAAGGAGAGAGTGGGCTTTATGCGGTGGGGTTCACAAAGCGTGGACTCCTTGGGGCATCAATGGACGCCAAAAGAATAGCAGAAGATATCCAACGGTGTTGGATTGCTAACACATCAACTACAACTACGACCTATAGCTACTTGTCATAATAATAATCATCATCTCACAATATATAAATTTTTATACCCAAAAACAAAAACCAAAACCATATTATTTTGACTTGAGACTTAGAGGCCGGGATATGTTACAATATTTTTTACATGATTATATATATATATATTGATTTTGGGAGAAGAAAATAAAGTAGCAAAAAATTAAAAAAAAAAAATGAAAAGGGGAGAGATGAGTTATATATATATATATATAAATATATCTGTGATCCTTTTTCATCATGTGTTTCCAAAACTGACATATAGGTTGGGTTGGTTTGGTTTGATAGGTAGAGAACAATATTGGGTGGGAGGAATATTTAGATATATATATATATATATATTTATGAAATTAATTGACGTTTGAGAGTGAGCTGAGCTTGGGGACCTCAACTGTACATCATCTTGTACAATATTGATTATTATTAATGTTCACACTCTGAAGAGAGGTTTAATTTGGTTTTTGTGATTTTTTTTAATACCTATATACAGTAATGATGTTTTCTCTTTGATTAATTAGTTGTAACCCTAATGGTTATTGTATGATTTATTTTTTTAATTTATTAAAATATTCTCCCATTATGAATCGGCCGGTTAATTGTTTGGTGTCTTTTGTCAAAGAAAAGAAAAATGTTGGATTTTCTTCTTCTTTTTATGAAGAAAAAAGTTAACGGCTTAATTAATCATAATAATGAAATCTACAATTTTTTTCTGTCCATTATTTATATGTACTTATATTAATATTATATATATATATATAACTGGTGGCATGCAAAGGATCACGGTCGATCGAAATGATTTCAGTACTAATTAGCAGAAGATTGGACCAACGCAACACGGGGGCGGAGCCAGAATAAGATAGTATGGGGGGCCAATATCGAACAATGCATACAAAATTGAAGAAAATATGATAATTTTTAATTTTTATAAATATTTTATATAAAGAACTAGGAAATTTAAAAGTGATTTTTAAGGTGTTAGGGACCCAATTTAATATAGTACTAATATTTACTCTATTACTATTAGTTAAAAAATTACATTCATTATATATTACGTCACATTTATATATAATGTATAGTATTTAATTAAATTTAGGAGAGTACAATATATTTTATTTTAAAAAATATTATGGGCTCGTTTGGAACAATGTATTAGGTCGTATTGTATTGTATTATATTAAATTGTATTTTATGCAATATTTTTATGTAAAACTATATGTGGTATCAACTTTTATGGACACTTAATATATAATATTTTAGTATAAATTAAAGTTTAACATAGTATTATATAAAAATATAATATATAATCCAATTCAATATAATACACGACCTAATACGACCTTACAAACGACTCCTATAATTTTTATATATATACATGATTTTTGAATAAGCTAACCCCATCCACCACATCGCCTTTCTACTATGGTAAGTGTGTAATTTGACCACAAATTATATAGTTCATCTTATATTATTAATAATATATACATATGAAATTATTTTGATCATCATTATTATAAACTAATATATATAATTTGAGAATTGAGGGGGGGCCAAGGCCCCTATAACTTATCATATAGCTCCGCCCCAACACCACCATATATATCCATATATAATCGATTTCTGAGAATAAATTATTAATAATTTACATGTAAATGGAGGGTTGGACTGTTAGAAATATATATATTTCAATGAAATAAATACATACGATCAACATATAATTGCAACTTTAATTATTGCCAGAAAAATTGCAAAGTCCTAATACAGCACGTTACGTGTTGAAATTTGAGTGTAATTGGATGTTATACCCAGTTTTCACAAAATATAGTTAAGGGTAACTTTCACCAAGACTTAAAATTAAAACCAAACGGGGTTAAGATTTGATCTATGGACTACATGATAGTACCCTATTTGAGTGCCCCATGGTACACTAAGAAGGCCATGCGAGCACGACCATGCTTGCATCTTAGGATTTCGAACCTAGGGTTTCATGAATTCAAAGTAAGGTTTTTGCTCCAAAACCCTAATTAAATGAGAAGTTCAACAAGAACTCAACTCATTGAGATACAAAAAGACCAAGACTTAAAAATATAGTTAAAATTACACATGAACACTCCCACAATAGTGCTAGGCGAGCATAACCATCTTTTTGGCCAAAAAAAATGGCACTGCTCGCCTAAGAAGAATGATGTAAAGACTCAGTTTTGACCGAGTCAAAAAGAAAAAAAAATATATTAATAAGAGAAACAAATCTTCCTCTCTCTCTCTCTCTCTCTCTCTCTCTCTCTCTCTCTCTCTCTCTCTCTCTCTCTCTCTCTCTCTCTCTCTCTCTTCAGACTAAAGTACTTTTGCCGGCGAGCTTTTGCACCGGCAATGATTCGTCAGCATAACGTGTTTTGCAGGCGAATCACCTTAACTCACCAGTAAAAGTATTTATACCGGCGAATTAAGTTACCGACGAGGAACTTATACCTGTTGTTGGGTCTTTTTAGTGTGCGATAACCTCTGCCCACACCTCTAGTGTTACCATATCTAGACGTGATCTCCTAGTCATTTCCGCCTCTCGATATTTCTAAATATTCTTCTTCCATGCCTTTTTCGTATCCGCTCTCCAGTCATGTAGCCCTTTTGACATTGATTTAAGAACATAATCCTCGAACATAGGATTGTCAGTTGAGAACTCAAACTTAGTCTGAAAAAAAAATAAACATTGAAGTCATATAGATTTATTTTTTTGTATGATAGTTTTCTTTGATCTATTACAATACAAATTTTAATGTTACCGTTATTCTATCGGCCAAATAGTCTGAATGATCGTCTCCTAAATGTCCTCGAACTCAAACTTGTTCAAAGAAATGGTATTGCGAACAAGAAATTTGATATAATTGTTAAACTTGTTGTCATAGTTGTCTATCGGGGCCCCAGTCCCTTTATGAGTTCTAAATTTCAACTTTTGACTCGCAAGCTGCTTGGCCAGTTTTTGTTCAATATTTTTCCCCTTGTACTTTCTCTTAACTCTTTTTTTCTTACTATTGCTTGCACCTACATCAGGCATTCTACACATACAAGCTAGGAATAATTAATTAATCAACCTATTAACAAAAGGAACATGTATTTGATTTAATTAACGGTGGGCTTAAATATTACAAAACTTTAAAGTCTACAAATCATCATAATCATCATCATCATCATTAACAATTACACTATTTTTATTATCATTATCACTAGTGTCTTCATCATCACTATAAACAATAAAATTATCTAAATCTTGATGGTGAGGCTACTCACGGTCCCTACTGGTCACTTCAATTGGGTCGACATCATCACACACATATTCGACATCGTCCAATTGTGAAAGTTGAACGACTAACTGGATTCTTGGAGAATTTCTTTCTTGTATAGTCTTGGTCTCATCATCATCCTCATATGGGAAATCCCAGACATTGCTGGAAGTGTAAACATTGACAAGCTTCCAATCAACTCTATTTTCCAGGTTAGGAATGTAATATATCAAATTTGATTGGATACAAGTATGAATGGTTCATTTTAGTACCATTTACGGGCAACACAGACACTAGAGAAAAAATCATCACTTTCTGTCTTGTTACCGTTTGTGTCTCACCACTTGCACCTAGAAATAATAACACTACAATCCTTCAAGTAAGTGACCTCATACACTTGTTTGAGTACGCCATAAAAATTTTTACCACCTTCTCCAGACACCAAAATATCACTGTTTTGGGTACGATTGTCATCCTGATCCTCAACTAAGAATTTAACACCGTTAACAATACATCTAGGAAAACAATAGCATGCTGGATTAGAGGGATTTGTGATGGCGTACAACTCATCTGATACTTCCCAGGGTTATCCGCTCGAAGTTGATTGATGATCTATTATTGAGTAAAAATGTAATCAATACTAGTACAAGAAACTGTGTTTAAATGACAAAATTAGTAGAAAGCAATACTTACTCGAGACTTGAACCAATTGGGAAACTCTTTCTCTTGAATTATGTCAAGATTTTGATCACCCCTAAGTTGTAGCTCGTTCCAATGCTCACTTCACATAAATAGATTTTTGTAAAAGAAGGTTATGAGTAAGAAAACTAAAATAAGAATGCAAAAAGTGTCTAACATGATATACTTCTCCACTTCATTACAATTGTTCAGAATGTACCACTCTGCCTTAAGTTTTTCTTGCATTGGTAAAGAAATGATGGTCCTCTTACCAATGGGACGCCCAACATGCTTGAATATAGAGAATTTCTTATCAAGCTTATTTGGAAGGACATCATATTTTGATCTGGTCGGTTAAACCGAATTTTAACTTCCTAGAAGTACATGGAACAAAAGCTTAATGCCTCGTTAGCTGCATAAGCTTCACAAACTTAAAATTTTGAATATTATGTCGCTAATTATCCAAAAAATTATAATTAAGTGTCATGTAGTTAATGGTAACTATTTTTTAAATCTAGAATAATAGAAAATCTCAAGCATATATAGAATTAATACTACGATATTTTGGCCCTAATCACTAGCGTCTCAGAGTTGTTCGAAAATTCTGAACACACAAAAAAGAAACAAAACAAGATGAAGCATTGTAAAATAATTGTAGAGGATCCACACATGATCTTAAAGCACAAAATATAAATTTTGCTCAATAGTCTATAGTCTTACCCCAATTAATTTACATGTAGTTGATAGTTTGAGTTAAGTGAGCATATGAACATAATTATAAGCTAAACATATCTACACAGACAAATAATTTATTTTTTTTTGTAATGGCCCTCTGACAGGCACTACTCTTCACAGATCTTAAATATAATTTTCAGATAATCATTAATAAAAAAAAGAGAATTCTATTAATAAATTAGTAACTTTTATCCCATAAAAAAATATTACAATGACCATAAACTAATTAAGTATATATATATATATATGGAACACTTCTTAATGGGTAATACCCGTAAATGGGTACTGAAAAAATTAAAGAAATGGCAATTTAATGACTTAGTATAGCAGGTTACCAACAAGTTAATTTTTTTTATTAAATTTAAATTTATTTTTTTAAAATAACAAAACTAATGATTACAACCAATAGTAGTTTAAAGAATTAGAAGGTATTTTTAGAAACTAAATCATTTTGGTTAAAATTACCGATTTATCTTTATATCAACAATCTACATCTATATTAGATTATCAAGCTCATTTACACGTATATTGGTTAAAACTAATAGCCCTAATTTATTTTTTTTTTAAAAAAAAAAAAATATATATCCCTAATTTATAGATGTGTTAAACTTGCCCATCACTAAAGCTCACACAAACCTCTCACATATCATTCATTTTCTCTATGATCCTGCAAAAAGAAAAAAAAAAATAGTCCAGAATATATAAGCAAAAAAGAAATCCCATGAGTAAAAAAAATACTAGCGTTTGTGAAAAAAAAAAAAAAAATCCCTCAAAATAGTAGCATCTAATTTAAGAACAGACCGCATACAGAGACCAATATAAATTATTAAGCTCCACTAAAAAATTCTTAATGCAGACAACAATATCAAAGACTCTTTTTCATCCGTGGAACCACATCATCTTCCAAATATTTCAATTAAGTCAAGTTAAATTTAGCCAAATTTAAATAATGTCACTTTAGTCTAGTTGTCGCACTTTGTACTCACTGAATCATGAGTTTCCTCAAATTCAAATTAACTAAAGTATAGAGCTTGTCCAAAACTAAAATTATGAAATAAAATTAATATAGTCGCCCTATGTAATTTATGGGTCTCAAAATAGTAAATACAAGAAAATCGATGATTCAAATGGGTCTCCAAATCAAACATAATCTGCCTTTACCATATGTAATTTATGAGTTAGATTTGTGACACTGGGACAAATTTTTTTATAAAAAGAAAAGATCCCTATTTCAAGTGCTTCACACCACTGTCGGGGTTCTTCAACAACTTATAATCTTTTTTTTTTTTTTTTGTTGAAACACTTTATATTGTTAAAAGAGTAAATCTTATTTTTCAAGAAGTATAATTTTTTTCATGTGTTTTTTTCCTTTGTTAACGGTTTCATAATGTTTTTTTTTCCTTTTATAGTTCTATTCATTTAGGAAAGTACAAAAAAATTCAATGCCATATCATCAGGTAATATGTTAAAAATGATAAATATTACTTTTTAAAAATTAACTAATAAGTATATATGTGAGCCTTTAGATTTAATCTAATGGCCAATATTAAAATACCTATTCATGGGTAATACCCATTAAGAGCATACCCATATATATATATGAAATGTTAAATTCTTGTGCATATATACCTAAAATATTTAAGACTTAAGATGAACATGCATGATAAAAATGAAAATATTTTGGTGACAAGAGACATTCCCATCTAATGATTATACCGTTAATAGCATATGAACCAATCATTGATTTCTTTTTTGGAGTGTCAGACCTATATGACATGCCTCTTCTTCCCACTGTATAATATTGTATAATATACAATACAATAAAATAAAATAAAATAAAATACTTGGTCCAACCATATCAATATAAGTAATAATGGAACACTTATCACACTTATATATATTATATTATATTAAATGCTCGACATATTTACTAGTTTATTAATTGTGTTATTGAAGTTAACTATACATTATTAATAATGTATGTAATGTGTACTGTGTAGTTTAAATGTCTCTTATTTATTATAATATAAATATATTATATCAAACACCAACTTCTTGCCATCGAATTTAAAAGACGTACTGTAAAATGGTCCATAATTTATATAATGATATATGTACGTATAGATATTAATTGTACCAATAAATATAATAAAACTGTTAGTTAGACTTAATCAATATAATACTGGACCACATAATTTCAATTCAAAAATGTGTAATATTGATGGTCCTGAGCGATTAGAAAGTGAGTGTCACCTCTATCTATGTGTACGTGTACATGATTGAATACCCTATCAGTATCATATATATATATATATATAAGCTTGTGGGTGATAATATTACTACTTGTTAGCTTTTAAGGACCACTTTAGATCTATGTCGTTATATAATATAATTTTTTGGTGTAAAAATGTTTTTTAAATTTCTACGTTAATTTTAATAGAATATTCTATTAATTAACAAAATATTTTTTATTATTTTATAATATTATTATTATTATTATTATTTGAAAAAATTCATCATTTTTATTAATTGCAATCCATAGTGATTACATGATTAAAATCTGGAGTAACATCACTACTCCTGATAACACAATCAGCAACTAAATAGGATGCTCGAGCTAAGAAATGAGCAACACTATTTGCAGAACGTCTAATAAAATTGACATAAACATCTCACAAGTCATTTAACAACATCTTACAATCAGAAATAATACTCCTTAAGTATGAAACCATAGGAATAGAGCTACGTAACGATCGCACCACAGTAACACTATCAGTTTCAATGACAACCTTCCTCCAATCTTTCCGTTTAACCCAACTCAGTGCCTCCTTAACACCCAAAGCTTCCACCATTTCGGGTTGCAACACCCCTGACCGACAGCAGGTAAAAGCTTCCACCAATGCGCCAATTTCATCCCTAATCACCCCTGCAAAGCTATAAGTTGCAGTTCCTGAAAAAATGGCATCATCTACATTAATCTTCAAGGTATTTTTAGCTGGTTTGGCACAAGTTTCCGCACCATCAACATCAGTAAGGAATGTCGTAGGATTAAATGTTGAATCTTGAGCCCGAGTCCAATCTGCGAGTAAAGCTTATGCTAAATGAGCAACACTCGCAACAGTAGGGGACTTATCAGACCATACTAGCTCATTTCGATGTTTTCAAATTGCCCAACATGTCATTGCGATCAACCTCCTTTTCTCCCCATCTGCCTGTTGTAGAACCGTAGCAAACCAGTTGGCAAAAGAAGCAACTGCCGTTAAATTAACACCAGCAGGCAACTGTTGCCAACACACTTTGGCAAAAGAGCAATCCACCAAGCAATGGTAGATGGTTTCATCAGTTACTTTGCACACAAGGCATATGGTATCAATAGGCACATGTCTAGAACGAAGTCTGGACTTCGTAGGCAGACAGTTAGTAGCAGCACGCCATAACAAGTCTTTCACTTTCGGAGGAACACTTAGCTTCCAAAGAGTATTCCAAAAGACAGAATTATCATCCTGTGCACCCAACTCTTTGCTCAATTGTAAGAACTTATAAACTGATTTTACTGAGAAATGGCCCGAGCTCTCCCAACTCCAATACCAAACATCACATAAACGACTTGAAGACAAGGAAATACTAAGAATTAAGTTAGCATCCCTTTCATTAAACATATCATGCACTAAGTCAACATCCCAAGCCAACGTATCAATTTCCATAAGTGCTTTAACATTTTGATCAATAAAATGCAGGATTATTCGAAGTTACTCTTGGATTATCTTCATTCGGCAGCCATAGATCCAACACTATATTAATTCGAGAACCATCACCAACTCTGCATCTCGCCCCTTTTCGAACGATCTCTTGAGTTTCATAAATACTTCGCCACACGAAACTTGGATTGCTTCCCAACTCAGCATTTAAGAAGGTACCATTACGGTAGTACCTAGCTTTAAAAATCTTGCTGACAAGTGAGTCCAGACGACTAAACAATCTCCATCCTTGTTTACAAAGCAAACTCAAGTTAAAGTCATGCAAGTTGCCAAATCCCATACCACCTTTAGACTTATGTACTGTCAATCTATCCCACTTTTTCCAATGGATTCCTTTGTTGTTCTTCGACGATCGCCACCAAAACTTACACATCAATTGCTCCATCTCATTGCAAGTTTCCACAGGTAGCAAAAACACATTCATTTCATAACTAGGAAGAGATTGAGCCACAGTTTTTATTAGCAACTCCTTCCCTGCTTTAGAAAGCAATCTTCCTTCCCAACCTTGAATCCTTTTACGCATTTTATCCTCCAAGAACCCAAGTAAGGCCATTTTATTACGACTCACAATATTTGACAAACTCAAATATGCGCTATCATCACCTGCCTCATTCACTCCCAACATAGAACACAGATGTTGCCTCACCTCATTGACAATATTAGCGCTGAAAAATATAGAGGACTTCTGTAGATTGACTTGTTGTCCTGAGGCCTTTTGAAAGATATTTAACATTTCTATCATTTTAATAGCACTATCCTCGGAGGCTTTACAGAACACATAACAGTCATCAACAAAGAACATGTGAGATAACACAGGAGCCCCTCGAGCAACCTTGCACCTCGAATCTTCCCCAACCGTTCATAGTCTCTTATCAAACTCGAGAATCTTTCTGCACATAGAAGGAAAAGATCGGGTGAAAGGGGATCACCCTGTCGAAGACCTCTTGTAGGAATTATAAACCCAATTTTATGACCCCCCCCCCGATGGGATTGTATAGGAGACAGAACTAACACACTGCATTAACAACTTCACCACATGCTCATCAAATCCCAATCTCCTCAACATAGCCTGTTAAAAGCCCCACTCCACCCGATCATAAGCCTTGCTCATGTCCAACTTAAGTGCCACAAACCCCTCCCTCCCCATTTGCTTCTTTTTCAAATAATGCATCACCTCGAAAGAGATTAAGATATTATCAATTATCAGTCTTCCAGGTAAGAAGGTGCTTTGAGTTTCAGAAATAACACTAGGAAGAACAATTTTCAACTGATTGGCTAGCACCTTAGAAACAATCTTATAAGCCACATTACACATGTCTTAGATCACTCATGCTTTTGGGTTTAGACTTCTTCGGGATAAGCACAATATTCGTTTCTTTTAAATGATTAAGAAATTCACCAAAAGTAAAGAAGTGTTGAACTAACCGAATGATATCCTTACTAACGATATCCCAAAACTTCTGATAAAACCAAGGATTAAAGCCATCAGGACCAGGAGATTTATCAGGATGCATTTGAAAGAGTGATTTCCGAACCTCCTCAGCGTCAACCGAAATAGTAAGAGACTCATTCATAGCAGTCGACACCCGATTATGCACACAAGCCGTGACCCTACCCCAATCAATCTCTGAAGCTGTGGACAACTCTCTAAAATAATCTTCAATGACACCCGGTAAGCCATTTTCCCAATCCACCCAAATCCCACTTTTATTTTTAAGAGACAAAATCTGATTGTTTTTATGCCTAGTACTCGCACAAGCATGAAAGTACTTAGTGTTTTGGTCACCAGATTGCAGCCACATTTGTTTGGATCTCTGCTTCCAGAAGACCTCCTTTTGGGCGAGGACTTCGAACAAACGATTTTGAGCCTCCTTGTGTTGGGTTTTGTGCCCTAAATAAAACCCATTTCAATATAATCAGATTTACTTATTAATAAAGATCAGAAATAACATTTTATGTTGCATGGTTCACATGATTTATTTCATGATTATATATATATAATGTATGAATTCTATTTAAGTCCAGAACATATGAATTTGTTAAAGATTATAGTGTTGTCAGCACAATGGAATATAATCTTAATTATGTGTTCGAAAGTTTATTCCCTGATTTGTCAGAACACTGGATTTAGACTAACATGGCATAATCAGCGATATGTATTCTTACACCTTGGAAAAGTGTTATGTCTTTTCCAGGACATTGGCAAAGTTTACCACTATCGGATGTATGGAGTATACATCGGAAGGGACCGATATTGAACTTTGATTAGATATATTAAAATTTACCATAATATTTATTCAATTCAATATCACCCGTTGATCCTAGATCAAATGATCTTAATCCTGATATGATTAGGTTCGATCTCAAGAGTACTATACATGTTCTTTGATTTGTTAGTTAAGCCTACTTTTGGGTCAGGGTGATACGTACATTTGAGAACATGATAGTATAATTGAGTGAGAGCGCTAACATAAATATGGAATCTGTAACTTCTATAGGAATTTAGAAGTGAAACGATGATATCCTTCGAGCTTGGCTAAATAGAGATAAATGGTGGAGATCTCATTTTACTTCGCTGAAATATCATTTATACGGAGCTAAGTGTTTTAAGGATAAAATACATTGAAGGTGTAACGGTAACTTAGTGCCTATTCAATGTAGATCATCTATTAGAGGGTCATTGATCACATTATGATTATAACAATGGATAACTAATGACGTATCTATATCGTGGAACATATAGAGCGTTCTATATGACTGAGAGTGCAATTCCAAGTTCTAAGTGTGGATTCAATAAGGAATTAATAAGTTAGGGAATTTACTTGGTAAATTCGGTTCGACTTATTGGAAGCTCGGAAATATAGGCCCATGGTCCCCATACTAGTTGAGACCATACTGCTTGTAAGACTCAGTTAATTGATTTTGATTAATCAATTATAATTCTAAAGTTAGACTATGTCTAGTTTATGAATTTTCACTAAGCAAGGGCGAAATTGTAAAGAAAAGAGATTCTAGGTTTATTTATTAATTAAGATACTTTATATGTCTAAATTAATAAATATATTAAATGACAATATTATTTAATAATTATTTTTAAGTTATTAAATAATTAGAATTGGCATTTAAATGGTTAAAATTGGAAAATTGACATTTTTGAGAAAATGGGAATGAAAAATAACAAAATCGGAAAGTTGCAAAGTGAGGCCCAATTTCCTTATATGGCTGCCCACTATGCAAGCCCTTTACCATTTATTTTTTCATTATTTTAATGCCATAAAATTCTAACCTAAACCTAGAGGGCATTCTATAAATAGAAAGTGTTGGCTTCAGGAAACTTATGATCTTGCACATTGTTTCTTTCAAAAAAAAAAGCCTAGCCACCACTTTCCTCTCTCTTTTCTTCTCTTTGAATTTCAAAATCCTTGAGTGATAGAGTAGTGCCTACACACATCAAGTGGTATCTCAATCATAGTGTGTAAGACTGTAGGAGAATCCAAACAACAAAAAGGAGAATCAGCATCAAAGGAAGGAGAGAAAGAGATCCAGATTCAAATCTTGATTATGCTCTGCTACAGAAAAGAATCAAGGGCTAGAGATCTGAATGGAAGGACTCATTATATTCCGCTGCACCCAATGTAAGGTTTCCTAAACTTTATATGTGTTTATTTCATTGTTTTAGAATTCATATTAGGATGTTAATGAAACATACTTGGTAGTAAATCTAGATCCTGGTAAAATATTTCCAACACCTTGTACCTGTTAACCGAATCAACATCCCTTCTATTTTTCAAAAGCTTCAAGATTTTATGACAACTATTTATTCACTGCTTGAAATTACCAGTGATATCCTTCCCCCATTCGGCTAAAGCAGTGCTACAACATTTGATTTTTGAGCTCAAAGAATTCGACTCATGAACATCCCAATTATCATGCACAATTTGGTGACACATAGGCTCACGCACCCAAGCATTTTCAAACCGAAATTTCTTTAAACTAACCACTTTTCTAAATAAATTAAGATTCAACAAAATAGGACAATGATCAGAAGCAGAAATTTCTAAATTTTGTAACCTTGCATCCGGAAAAAGATCATTCCAACCATGCGTGACGAGAGCTCTATTCAAACGGACTTCAATCCATGCCTCCGTACCCCTCCTTTTCTCAGAAGTGAAAGGATAGCCCACCAACTCCATATCAATAAGACCGCAATCTTAAATCACATCTTGAAATCCCTGAATTAAAGAGCTTGGATAAGGTTGACCGCCTCTCTTGTCACTATGATGAAGGACATTATTCAAATCTCCCATTAAACACTAAGGAAGAGTCGATTCCCCCGCAAGCTGCTGAATAAGTCTCCAAGAATTCCTACGCAAACTCCTCTAAGGTTCACCATAAAAGCCAGTCGCACGAAACAAAGGGTATCCGTCAAGCTTCAACTCCTAATCAATGTGATTATTACTAAAGCTAAGAAATTTGCCATCATCTTGATTTTTCCACAACATTGCAAGACTCCCACTATGTCCACGGGCCTCAACAACAAAACTTCCATCATAGCCCAATAAAGCTCCAACACAATCAACTTTGTCTTTCTTGCAAATTGTCTCACACAAAAAAATTAAATTGGATCTCTTTTGAAAAACTATTTCTTTAAGGAATTGAACAACCTGAGGGTTCCTAAGCCCACAGTAATTCCAACTCAACAAACTCATAACTTGCAAAATACACCACTCAATAGCAAAAATCACATGCCAGACATGTCAAAACGACAAGACAAAATGAATATTTTATTTTTAAAAAGAATACTGCTATTTAAGATGATGGGCGTTCTACAGTATTTTTAATCTAGAGATTCCACGTAACCTAATCATGTCTGTTGGATTCGGTATATTATTATATATATTTAAAAATAAATTTATATAAAAAAATTAATTTAAATTTAAAATACTTAAAATATTATAAATATTTTTAATCATATTTTTAAATTTAGTGGTTTAACTTTGAATTAAAATAAAAAAAATTATGTAAATATTTTACGGCCTTTTTCATTTTTACATTTCTAAACTTTTTTTTTTTTGCATTTTTACGGAATTCTATATAGAAATCCCTATTGCAACTAACGCTGCAACCTAAATCGTAATAAAAATCGTATAGAAAATCTTATTGCAACTAGCGCTGCAACCACTTTTGAAACCCAAACCGTAATTTTGAAAAAAAAAATTAAAAAAATAGTATATGGGGTAATTCCCCAATATTTTATATAAAGAAATTTAAATTTAAAATATTATAAATATTTTAAGGGGTAAATGCCATAAAAAGCCCTTGATTGACAAACGCCACTAATGTTCGGACTTAAACTATAAAAAGCTCTAAACTCAATTTCTAACCCAAAATGACCTCAATTTCAGCAAGAAAATATTGGAACTAGTCCCATACCCGATAACAATCCTATGAGGTCAGAACTTTCATAACTATTCTAATTCGCAAAACCCTATACGAAACTAATTGTTTTAAACTTAAAATGGAATTAAACTTTACATTAAGCTTTCCCGCTCCGAGAATTCACTATCCTGCTACTACTGGATCTTAAATCGCTAGGTTTTAGGTTAAAATTCGAAGAAAATAGATAAGAAAAGGTAAAGGTTTTGTCAAAGGACGAAGCTTTATTCGGTTTTTTTTTTTTTTCTGTAAAGTTATATATAACATAACTTTTATATATATAAACGTCGTTAGTTGTTAATAATAATAATAATAATAATAATATAATATATTACTAATAATAATATTATTAATAACGATAATAACAGTATAATAAGATAATAATATATATTAATAGTTATTTTATCGTTTTTTAGTCCTTAAGAATTTTTACTTCTAAGGCACTAAACTAAATGACGCATACTCTTAATTGTTCTAATACATATATTATCAATTTATCACAATATTCTCATTAATTCTATCAATTAAATCTATTATGATATTTCTAGCCCTCGATCGAGTCTCTAAGGTCGCCAAACCTGAAAATATTTTTATTCCACATATAATTCATATTGCATTCACATATGCTATATAAATCTTCGAAATTTATAAATTACACTTATTTATTCACTTATAGTAAATTTAAAATATATATTGAACTAGATTAGTAGGATCATAATCTCACTTATTACCTAATTATCCCAAAATATAAATATAAACCCTAATTATTTACCATTAGGCTTATCGGGATATCAAAATCATCCCATCCTTATAAGAATTTTGTCCTCAAAATTTATCTGAATAACCCAGGATATAGCTCCCACATCTGCGACTCTAATTCCCAAGTCTCTTCCTCAACTTCACTATTCCTCCATAGGACTTTAACTAGAGGGATCGTTTTATTTCGGAGTACTTTCTCCTTTTTGTCTAATATCTAAACAGATTGCTCCTCATAAGATAAGTCTGTCTTAAGCTCAATATCACCGTAACTCAAAATATAAGTCGGATCTAACACGTACTTTCTCAGCATAGAGATATGGAAGACATTATGCACCCTAGACAATGCGGGTGGTAAAGCTAATCGATAGGCCACCAAGCGTATTCACTCCAGTATCTCAAAAGGACTGATGTATCTAGGGCTCAATTTTCCTTTATTTCCAAATTTGCGCACCCCTTTCATAGGTGATACTTGGAGAAAAATAGGGTCTCCCACTTGAAATTCAATATCCCCACGCTTTGGATCAGCGTAGCTTTTCTGTCTACTTTGTGAAGCTAGCATACAAGATCGAATCTTTTCAATAGCCAACTCAGGTCCGAGATAATGTCTCTTATACACGAGTACGTCACTCTGGCTGCTTCATGGACTGATGACTGACCCTACAGACCAACACGAGTGTTTTCAGCGTGCTTTGTCCTCACTCACACGCATCCTGGGAAAACTTCCCAGGAGGTCACCCATCCTGAAATTGCCCCAGTTCAAGCACGCTTAACTGTGGAGTTCTTTCGTGATGGGCTACCGAAAAACAAGATGCATCTTGTTGATGTAGGTAGTACCAATCAATCCATTTAAGCTCTCTTCAACTGTGCAGTCCCATACCTACACAGTCTTCGAATCATCCCACTTGACCTTCCCCAGGCGGTGTGGGATTGCACAGCTTACCCGGTGTTTCCCCTTACGGATCACGGGACTACTAACTGTCACATATAAGGCCATAGAGTGAATTCGAGTTGTATACTCACCTCATTGATTACATAGAAAAGCTACACTGATTCAAAGCGTGGAAATATAGAGTTCCAATTGGGAGATTTTATACCTCTTTGAGTATCACCTATAAAAGGGATACGTAGAAAGAAAAGTTAAACCCTAAATTTGTTAGACCTTTTTGATACTGGAGTAAGTAGGCCAGTTAGCCTATTGGCTAGCTTTGAATCCTACGCTAACCGGAGTGTATAATGTGTTTCATATCTCCATGTTGAAAAAGTATGTATTAGATCCGACACATATTCTGAGCTATGACAATTTTGAGCTTTAGACAGATTTATTATATGAGAAACAACCTATCCAAGTTTTGGACTGGAAATAAAAAGTAATTTAGAATAAGACAATTCAACTTGTTAAAAGTGATGTAAAGAAACAACAAAATGGAAGAAGTGACTTTAAAGTTAGAGTCGTAGATGTAGGAGCAGTATCCCGAGTTGTTTAAGTAAATTTTGAGGACAAATTTCTATAAGGAATGGATGGTTGTAATATCATGGAAGCCTAATAATGAATAATTAGAATTTATTATATATTATGGATTAATTAGGTAGTAATGAGTAGAATTATGATCCTACTAACCTAGTTCAACATAAATTATAAATTTTGTCATAAGTGGATAAATAAGCATAATTTATTAATTACAGAGACTTATTTAGAATATATGAATATATTGTAAGCTATTTTTGAAATGAAAATATTTTTAGGTTCGGTGATCTTAGAGATCCGATCAGAGGTCAAAAATGTCACATCGGGTTTAGTTATTAATGTTGATGAGATTATTGAGATAAGTTGATTATAGAATTACCAAGATATTTTAGGGTACTCGAGGTTGACCAAATACCCTAAGATGTCATAAATGGATAAATAAACATAATTTATTAATTACATAGACTTATTTAGAATACATGAATATATTGTAAGCTATTTGTGAAATAAAAATATTTTTAGGTTCGGTGATCTTAGAGATTCGATCAGAGGTCAAAAATATCACATCGAGTTTAGTTATTAATGTTGATGAGATTATTGAGATAAGTTGATTATAGAATTACCAAGATATTTTAGGGTACTCGGGGTTGACCAAATACCCTAAGGTTAGAAATTTTTTAGTGGCTAAGAAATAATAAAATAATATTTTATTATTATTATTATTAGTATTATTAATCTGATTCTTATCTAATATATATGTATATATATTAAAATGTTTTAAAAACAAAAACATATCAAACCTCTCTCTCGTGCGAGCCAAAACCATCACCACCACCATCAAATGCTTATGTGATAACTTTACCACTGTTTTGAGTTATGAATCAAGTTTAAGCTTTTAAAGCTCAAAGCTTGAGCATTAATGGCACTTTTTGTTTAACGACATGATTTTGAGTTCTGTTACGTTAGAATTGTTGTATAGATGTTATATAGGTGTTCTGTAAAATTTGAAATCAATTAGTTAGGTTTTGATGGGATTTTGAGAAGTTTAAAATTGAGTTATTTCGTTCCGGCAAAACATGGTAGACCGTTTTTGGAGCGGAATAAAGCGGTTCAGTTTTTTTTTAAGATCGAAAATTGTATTTTGGCCATAACTTTTCACTCGGGTGTCCATTTTAGACGTTCTACATGCTGTTGTGAAGCTTGCAACGAGCTCTACAATAAGGTATATATTTTACAGCCAAAATATAAGTTTTATTTTAAGGTATTTATACCACGGTATTTAGTAGAAAACCCTATTGTCTTATACGAATATAATGCAGTATTTTGAGATAAACACTTATTAGTTTACCGTTGTTGTGACATAAGGTTGAGATCATCGGGAGTGTTTCTCCACTTGGGTTGGCCGACGTGCATGAATCCAGATTAAAGGTAAGAAAAGTACATTGTACCACATATCATGATATGTTATAATGCAATTATTATTGTTGAGAATTGAGTAATATTGAGATTAAAACAAGGTTATTACCGTTATGTGATGAAAAAGTTGTTTTATTAGGCAATGATGTGAAGATTGTCTGATTAGACAATGATGAAAAGGTTGTCTAATTAGGCAACGATAATTGGATACCGAAGGGTTAGGTATCAAACGTCATGACTATAAATAGGAACCATTGTTAAGTTTCCTACTTGTTGATTATTTGATTAGACAGTGAAAGAGATATATAGATGCTAGGTTAGGGCATCGGCGTTGCCTGATTAGGTAATGAAACATATGTGGAAGTAGGGTTAGAGCATCAAGTTTGTCTGATTAGGCAACTACAGGAAATTGTTACTTTATGAGGTAACAGATATAAATTATATTATTAAATGAGTATTGGTATATCATTAAATATTTATACTGATGTTGATTTTGAATGAATGTCTGTATTGACTTGGACTTATGCATGGGAGTAATGTACGAATGTTGATTATGAACACTTTATCAAGAAATGAAAATGACTTATATTATTAGCACAACGATTTTGTATTACCAAATATTTTTATACCGATATTTATTTGCGACTGATGTTAGTAGTGATTTGGATTTTATCTTATGAGTAATGTGTAATTATTGGGTCCTGATTGTCTGAATCTAACTGATAATATTTGAATAATAAATTATATGATTACTGATATTACTTTTCTTGTTGAGTCCCTATGACTCACGAGCGTTATGTGGTGCAGGTAATAAGTAGAGACATTTGGACAACCATGAGTCAAGAATCTTCTCCAGCAAATGTACATATCAGCTTATCCAGCAAGTGGTGCTGAGTTATCAGGAACTATATTTCAAATATTCTGAACTTTAAATATATTTTATAATAATACTGTAATAACATGTCTTGTAATATTTTAAATAGGAAATCCCCAATCGTAAAAAGGAACTATGCCATGATTTTATAATTTAAATTAAGTTGGTAAAGTTTTTACTAATCGTAATTTATCTAAACTGCTAGTTTATTGTTATAAACTAGTTTATATACGCACACATGTGGCGTCCCTAAGGATTAGGGCGTTACATTCATCTTCGGGATCTGATCTATCTCCACTTTGCATCTGACCAGTCGATCTGTCACCTTTTTCAAGGTTTTTATCTGGTCTTTTAGCCTTCTTGTATTATCATCTAGTACCTTTCATCCCCGAAATCAATCATTGATGTTGTTTCGTAAATCACCTCTTTGAGGCCTAACTCTTCCACGTTGCACTTTTTCCCTCCGCGCATTCATGTTGTCCCTATGAATTGCTTTCTTTAGGATCTAAGTCCTTAATATCATCCTTATGTTTAACAAAGGAACTGGTGAGAATCCTTCTTCCTTGGGCATTAGGTCCCAATGTCTGAGTACAGGTCTTGTTACCCTGTAGGAAACTCCTTTATAGATTGGTCGGATGACTTAGCCTTAGGGTTTGGTCATCCCTTCGATTTCGAAGGTTGATATTGACTCGCATAGACCTTGGTGGAATGATTTTTCTTTGGGGATCAACCACTTTGGCTTTTCCTTTTTCATTAGCGACTTAGATGTTTTGGCACAGGGATGGTTGAACTTTTCCATAGCTACTTCTAAGTTGGTGTTGAACTGAATCCTGAGAGCTTGATTTTGGTTTGTGGGTGGAACCTCCAGGTTGAGGCCCCTTTTTATGATCAACGTCTACAACTGAAACAACGTTTCTTGTATTTGGTGAGTAACTTCATCTTGTTCTGCCATCTTAGCTTCCTAGTCTAGAACTAGTTGCTTCAAACGAGAAACTTCTGGGTCTTTAGTGGGAGTGTAGTCTTCTTCTTCCTCCTCTTTGTCATAATCGTCCTATGTTCATCCTCATAGTACTCTTCCTAGCCTTCTTCTTTGACTGGGTCTTCTTCGTACGGGTCCTCTAGCCAATTACCGTTTTGGGGAGGATCTCCGCCCACTGTCAATGCTTCTTTGCATCCACTAAAGGAGGAGGATTTAAAACATCAACAACTAGGTCTTCACCATTATTTGGACCCACTTGGTCGGTTGGGCATGCTACTATGTTTCTAGTAGCCACCGTTTTGGTAGATGACAAAGAATAGTCAGAATCTTTTTTCAGCTCTCAATGAAAGCACCAAAGTATTTACCGAAATTTTTAAAAACCGATTATAATAAAAGATTTAACATAAATAAAGTAATATGAAAAAGAAAATGAAACACAATTTTTATGTGGTTGGGGCATTAATGAACCTTAGTCCACGAGGCAGTTTTATAAGCTCTTGGCTATAAAGATTTTACGATTCTTTACTGTATTTTTCTGGTTGTGAACCAAGAGAATTGAACCCTTTGCGTGAAAAGATAGTGTCATATTTATAGGAACATATGTTGAATGGGCCAAACGATTTCAAGCCCCATTAAGGTTTTGTACAATAAAACTCACTAATTGGGTAAAATACATTATTTAGCATTATATTTTGAGCTATTGGGTCGGCTAGGAGTTGCCCAATTTGGGTGAGTTGCATGTCGTACATGATAGTACTATTGACAGTGACAGATGAGGTGTGAGCTGCCGTTGGGAGAGAGAAATGTCAGCGTAGTGGGTGTCCGCCTAAAAAAATGAGATTATTTTTGTCATGTGCTTTTCTAAGTCTTAATAGAAGGGATAGGTCACCAAATTAAGAATCATGTTAGAGGGGTGCCACGTAGGCGACCTCCGGGATAGTAAGCTATCCCGAATGCCCTTTCGTATCTCGTTCCCAGATGACCCATGAGGGCATCCTTCTTGGATTTAAATATGGTTTGCATATCAGGTATGAAGTTCCTATCCGCGATCGACTGTCCGAATTCGTTACTAAATAAAGGTATGAGATCCAGACCACCCGTCCAGTTTTTCCTATTCTCAATAGGTGGGTCGATTGGTTGAACTACTTTGGCCAAGTAATGGGCTCGATACATGTGGTGGGCCACCGTGAGAGTTCATGTGTCACCTATTTGGAATCATGGATAACAGGTACCATGAAAATTTAATTTTCAACCAAAATTGATAGTAAAACTATGCTTTAATGATTGTTTTGCATGCCGCCACAAAAACTTTTTTTTCTTTTTTGGCAAAAATAGGATGGTAAAACGATGTTTAACTATGGTTTTGCAATGAAATATTTTTAAAAAAATTTGGCGATGCATAAGTATTTACTTGGATGCTTGATGAATTTGTGTTTATTTTAATTTTGGTAAAAAAATAATTTTGAACACGTTAAACTCATAATTTGGAGTGTATAAAATACAAAATTTAAATTATTTCATCTAGAATAATATTATGTCAAACAGACAAAATTCTCTCAAACTGGACATTTGAGTGAATAGTAATGCATCAGCAGAATTTTCATTAAATTCCATCGAAAATCATTATTGCTTATCATTTTAAAATTTAATTTTAGACCATGAAATTTTAATTTCGACCAAAATCAACGGTAAAATAATACTTTGATAATTGTTATGTGATGGCATCAAGAAAATTTAATTTTTTTGGCAAAAGTATTATGATAAATAACTATTGTTTTGTATTGAAATTCCATTAAAACTTTGGCGATTCACTATCTACTTGGATGTTTGTTTGAGATGATTTTTTTTTTTGGGTAAAATAATAAATTTGAAATTGACACATATAGAAATGTGTTGAATCCTTCATCTAGAGTGTATAAAATACAAGATTTCAATTATTTATGTGAAAGATTATTGCATCCTCAAGTAGAAAAAAAAATCTAAAACTAACATTTGAGTGAATACTAATGCATCAACAATGTTTTAATCAAATTCCATCGTAAATTATCGTTACTCTTTATTTTTTACCATCTTTTAAGTCGAAGAAACAAATTTGCATGGCACCATCGCCACGCCAATACATAGTTAAAGCATTGCTTTATTGGGTTGGTTAAAAATCAAATTTTTATGGCATCATTACAAAATGATTGTTACAACATCGTTAAGTATTGTTTAATATTGTTATTTTAGTCTAAAATCGAGTTTTTATGGTACCATTACAATATCATCATTAAAGCATCGTGTTATTATCATTTTTGACCAAAAATCTCAAGTTTGTAAAGGCACCATCACAAAAGCATCACTAAGCATTGCAAAACATCACTAAGATTAAAAATTTGCAGATTTTTAGTTTTAAATCTGAAAAAGAGAAAATAAATATAAAGGTGAGAAGCCAATAAATCATTCATTCATAGATGGGTTTGAAACATTTAAATTAGTATTTTAAGGCAATATTTGAGTGTAAGTTTTGGATTTAATTTTCAACAATCCCTCTCCCATGGGGTTAGTATCATTATTACAAAGCGCATTTTCTATAATAATTATATATTTTTGATAAATAATGTTGACATAATTTATTTAAGTACGGTATAATAAGATGCATAAACGATCAATTTCTTTTTTTAATAAAATATATAAAAGAGAGCATTGATGTAGGATGTAAAGTAAGATACACAACGTTCATCATAATTAAAGAATCTAACGTTGACGCAAATTTGCGTTAACATTTTGATACTTTTATTGAGAGAACTTTCCCCCTTTCGCAGCAATAAAACACGATACACACCCTAAAATTATACAATTATGTAATTCGAAACAACAAATAATATGGAAACTGGAGGATGAAGCAAAGTTCAGGTTTTTCAAAATTAATTGAGCAACCAAATACAGGTATGCAAAAGCATGGATACAAATAGAACAAGAGAAATAATATTTTACTTGGTCAAAGTTCAGAAGTTACATAGGACGTTAAAAAGAAAAAAAATCGAATAACCGAGGCAGAAACAAACTACTACATCCAATTTAATCGATCCTGAGAAGAAGCTAATCCTGTATGGTTAAACTAGTAGGAGGGGGGCAGGAACTGGTCTCACTTCCAAAGCTTGACAAACTTATCATGACTGGCTGAAGCTACCAAACCTGTGAGAGGGGACACGGCCAAGGCTGCAATAAGTCCTTCATGAGCTGATATTGTCATTGTCTTGTTTTCCATCATGTTCCAGAGCTCCAACGACTGCAACGATTGCTTTAGTGTTAGCATGAAACAACTTGTAGCAAAACTAGTAGAGACTCAACCATCTAGACCCTCCTAACCAGGGTTGGATTGGCAAGACTGTTTTTGAGTTTCTACGACTGTTATGCTTTTCGTTTTTATTTACTATACAGTTCGAAATTTATAAGCAATGCTTTCTAAGAATCTCTGTTTAAAACTACGGGAGATTAAAATTGAAATAGAAATACCTGGTAACAGCCTACAACTAACAGTGAAGGATAAGTAGGATGGAAAACACAGGAATGGAATTTATTTCCGCTGCAGCTCAACTCGTGAACACATTCCCCTTCATTTCCTGACCCAAGCGACCAGACTCTGACGGAGTCCTCACTCACCGATGCAAGTAACTCACCCGAAGGATCCCAGCACACAGAATGGACTGGCTTAGTATGCCCCTGCACAATAAAATCATGATCCAACATAACCTTAAAAAAGCAAGAAGCTTACCAACTATTCCCTGCTGTGATAAACTTAAATATTGAACTTATATGTATTTTATCAGACATTACCTAGTTTTACACAACACAATCAGATGCCCATTGTTTAACACGTGGAATAAAAAGATAATATCTATCCTAATTATTTTTGTTCATTCATTGTTTGTTGGTAATAAAATTTCACACGCCAATGCTCAGTTGTATCTAAATTAATATTACGGATTAAACCTGTAGTGAATTCCGACAAACTTGAGTCTCCACATCCAGTATAGATACAAGGTTATCTGCAGCTGCAGCCAGGTACCTCCCAAAACGGGGTTGGAATCTCATCTGTGCCGTACCACCCTAATATACCATACAATAAACATAAGTAAAATCATTCACAATCACTACAATCCTACTCTGTTAGAAGGGAGAAAACATTGAAAAAGAACAAGTCAATACTCTAATATCATAAAGACTTAATGATATATACCTTGAACACTCTAGCACAACTGCCATTGTTAATACTCCAATATCGTATCTCACCATCGCTGTCACAAGAGCTGAGAAGATCTTCTTTATTTGGGTGGAAGTCTAATGACATTACAGTGTTGGAATGTCCCATAAAGGTGCGTAGTGAATAACCGGGCTGCGTCCAACAGAGAAAAATTAGCACTCAAATATTAAAAATTCATTTACTCATTCAAATAACACAGGAAAAAAGTTATCACTTTTAACTACAATCACCACTTAAGATCTTCTGAGAAATAAGCATTCAACAATTGGATTCATTAGAGAGGAAAAACCTTCCACGGTAGTAAATATAACTAAATTCACTTTTTATCCATCACTGCGTTAACCCTGATACGCATCCTTGGAGCTGAACCTAATTTTAAGCTCTACCAGCAATGCCATGTTAACTACCTTCAGAGCATTTTATCCCATTTATGATCCTTTCCCTTTGGAAAATTTCAACAAATTCAATTTGTGGGAAGTAAAAACAACCATTAAATCCCATTTGTTCAAAAATAATAAAAAAGGAGTAACCAAAAACTTTGGCACATCATCCAGCAAAACTTTCCAATGCTTTGGAATACAAAAAAAAAACACTTTAGAGAAGATTAAAAAACGTTAAAAAGTATTCTTGAGAACAAATAATACGCTTGAACATTATGATTCAGATAAGAATGGGTGAACTTACATTGTCAGCATCCCAAACCCTAACAGTTTTATCAAATGAGGACGTAGCAAGCCGTGACATGCTTGGACTAAAACGAACATCAGTAATCAATGCTGAATGTTCCTCAAGTGAAGTTTTAGACTTTAAGGAATCCGTGTACCATAATACAGCCTGCATTATTCATTAACCACGGTATCAATCAGGAAAAGAAGTTCAACATTCAATCATAAAGCAGTTTCAGGTTAGTATTTCACAAAATACATATACATATAAGTATGCATCACCATTACATTAGTAGCTCAGCATATAGAGTTATAGAGACTAATTCACTCACCTTTTTATCATGGCCACCACTAGCAAGCAGTTTTCCATCCGATGAGAAGTGACAACATATAACTTTGCTCGTGCTTGCTCTAACAGAATTTACTTCTGCAAATGTAAACCCTGGAAGTACAATACCGTCACATTCAGTCAACAGACCAGCAGTAAACTCATGCATCTCTCCTTTGGAGTTTAATTAATCAAGGGCCCCCAAAATATACTAAATAATAGCAAGTAAATTCTCATAATCTAGAAAGCAAATATAAGAATAGCAAACAGATAGAAAGATTGATTGGAAAGAGTATACTTGTAGAGGACAAAACCTGCACACAATTAGTTAAAATAATTTAGTTCCTGGTTCAATACCAATGGCTTATATCTTCTAGTGTAACATATCATTTTCATCATCAACCCAAAACCCTACAATGGATAAGAAATAGAAAACCAACAAAATAGGCATCTCAAGTCTTAACCTTCCATTCTGTGCACAGTAATAAATAATTTCATCACAAAGGTTAAAAAAAATAAAGGAACGATGTTGATCAAAATAGCCTTAACACACCTTTGCTAACATCCATACAACGACCAGCAGCATCTCTGGGGTCTGCATCATCATGGGATAAGAAAGACTCCACATTGTCCTCAAGGGATCCATCATCTACAAATCGATCCATATCAGCCTGCAATTCAAGATCTTTATCATCCCACTGCCAAAATGGAATACAAATGAGAATACATGCAACTGTCAATTCCTTTCGCAAATAAAAGCATAGGAAGAATGCACTCACCAACTGATTTGATGGTGATGTAAGAGTACCAGTACCATCAGCTGCAAATATGAAAGGCTTTGAAGAACTACCACTATGGGTCAATGCAGGCATTGAGATCACATCCCCAGGTGTGTGAGTTGAAGGTGTTGAGGGAGCTGAGCTTGGTGAAGGTCCAGCTGTATTTGCCGTTCCTGAGCTATTTGCAGGACCCGAAGATGACACTGGCTGTTTTCGCTTTCTACCAGTCTGGCTTTTTGAACCCTTAAAACATAATTACAGCAACAATGTTAGAGATCCTAATAAGTATAATGCTCATCAAAATGATCCAGCAACATTTTTACATACGCCTTGTTGCAAGATTGATTTTATAAAATGCCACTTTCAGTAATTATTCTACCTACTCATATGCACGCAAACAGTTAGAAAAACTAATGTTTGTTTTAACATCTACACTAAGACTGCTGCTTCAACTGAAGTTAAAAGCTTCCTTTCTAAAGTGATAAAACATGATATAAGAAGATTGTGACTTTGACAAAATAATGCACATATAATAATGCAGAAAGGAAAAATAAAAGAAGATATATGAGGATGGATAAGCATAATTGAAGACTTCTGTAGGGAAGAGCTAAAACAAAACGTACCTGGTCATTTCCTCGAAAGGAGTTTGATATGCTACCGTCCATGGTCACACTGCCAGCACCACCCATCTTATCTTGGTGTGGATTGTGATTGGAACTCTGTGACTGCTGATTTGAATGTTGCTGTAGCTGCTGTGACGGTGTACTGTTCTGTTGTTGCTGTTGCTGCTGCTGTAGTTGAGCCATTTTTAACTGCAAACAAGAAAGTTGAAAAATCAAAATGGTAACATTTGGAAGAGGGTGTAGAAACACACACAGCAACAAAATAAGAAAGAGAACAGCACAAACCTTAATCAGCATATCCGTATCTCCACGAGGCAAAACATGACCCCCACTCCCTTGAAGTTGGGATCCAACATTGGGAACCACATCTCCAACAGAACTCGAAAAGCCATCCTTTACAAGACCCAAATTTCGGTTACTCAAAAGCATTCTAAGTCTTCTATTTTCATCACTAGCAGATGGTGAGGACAAATTTTGTTGTGCAAGCATAAGTTGGTGTTGTGGTGTCAACATCTGAAGTTGATGAAAGGGCTGAGGAGCCTGCATAAAAGGCTTTTGTTGCTGGAGAAACCCAGTGCGAATATGATCCAGACCCTAGAAAGGAAGCAAAAAAAAATATAGTGGAAGTATATTTCAAAATTTCTAGCCTCAGGGTCAGGCATATTTTGATGGAGAATACTACTACACTAGGCCGTATTCATGAATTTAATGTGTCGCAACGTGATGGCAACAAAAAAATATAGCGTATAAAACTTACTGTCAGAGGCCACCCTTTTAAAGTCAAATTGTTTCCTCCTTGATTTGACCCTGAAACAATGAATCATACAAGTTAGCTCTGCCTGACTGCCGCTAATGATCATAACAAATACTATTAGAATTTCCAGAAATGATAGTATGATAATAATTATAATAATGCAGTATTATTAAAATTTCTATAAATGATGTATTCCTAAAGTTTTTGAATGGTAATAATAGGACGCTGCAAACTAGAATAAGTAGATGCCAAAGTACCAAAATATGAAACTAAAAATTCAAAGGAATGTCACTATCGCTAACAATGGATGAAGAACTTAAAGAAGAATACCGGGCATTCCTACTAATGATCCTTCTTGACCAGCACCTCGGGGGTTCAAAACTGGATTAGTTTCAGGCTTTATGTCCTGAATCCACATAAATCAAAACAATACAGAGGTTAAGCTAACCAAGTTGCAAGCATAAAACAGAAAGATGAGAATCCATACCGGGGTGGACCCTGGCAATTGTTGATTTCGAGCTTGAACTTGAGGAGACATCGCTCCAGCTGAACCATGCAATACTTGCCTGAAAAACAAAAGGTTACTGGTAATTCAATAAATGTTAATGGCAAGATTAAATACCAGTAGCTAAATTAGGCCTAACTTAATGAGTGATTATCTGAACAATAATTATGACAAATATTTTGCTCTCCTTGCATGTTGCCCACTCATGCTCTATAATGATGTGCCCAAAAATTCTTAATTTTGAAGAATTTAATTTATATCAATAAGAATCATAAATAAACTAAACTCAACGACGACACACTGCATCTGCATCAATTTAATACATAAGCAATGTGATTTAAAAAAGTAAAAAAACAAAAACAAAAAAATACCCTGATGGCTGGCTGGATGCTGCAGGTGACTTTAATATGGAGGTCTGACTTGTTGGATCCAAAAGTTGGCCCACACTCTCACCAAATCTTTGCTGCTAAAAACATTAATATATTAAAAAGAAAGAAAAATCCAAGCTGGTTATTATCTTTACATTGTCAATTCTCAAAACCTCAAAACAATCACCAACTACATCCCTACCTTCATAGCTGCATCATCTAAAGGATCTCTTTGAGAAGGCAGCTTTAATCGCTCCTCATACATCTTTGTAGCCATGGCATTAGCTGTTCCTGGATTTTGTCGCATGAGCGGATCACTTCCAACAAGTCCATTAGTAGTACCATTTAAAATGTGGCTCCCTTCTCTTCGCTGCTGTTGTGGTGGTGCCTGCTGCTGCTGTTGTTGCTGTTGCTGTTGCTGTTGCTGTTGCTGCTGAGCATGCCTCTGCAATAGAAGTTGTTGCATTTGGATGTGCTGCTGCTGTTGTTGTTGGTGCTGTGGTTGCTGTGGTTGTTGTTGTTGGAACTGCTGCTGCTGCTGCTGTTGTTCCCTTGCTTTAATTAACTGTGTCTGCCATTTCATTAATGCCATGAGGTTAAATAGAAGCTATCTAATTAGTTTTTGAGACAATAATTTGAAGGACAACCTTGTAAAACATGCTACTTTCACATTGCATCTGCAGTAATTTTTTGCATCAATGGACATAGTGAATTAAGTGTAGGATTATGCAACAAACCTCAATATAAGACGCAGCAACTTCTGAATGCTTCTCATTGGTTCTAGCTATAAATATATCCCAGAATACAGACCACCATTCAAAGAGAAAGCCTCCAGGAGCATCAATAGCTGTAAACCAACGCCCCACAATCCAAACCAATTAAACCCAAAAAAAAAAATACATATACAATATGCTGAAAGAGAAGATCTAGGCATTCAAGCACATTCAACTTAAGATACTAACCAACAGGATCCGATGACACTTTCCCTTCAGCTTGGAATGCTTGAGCAGAAGCCTTTAAATCCCTCTTTACTAAATAATCGTGGATGTACACATCTAACCTGTTAATTCATAGTATATTATATATTATAATAGTAGAAAAAGAAAAGTCAATTTTTAAAGCAAAGACTACACATTAAAAGAAACACACATTTAGAATCCCAAATTAGCATCATAGACCCTAAATAATGTTAAAATACCAGATGAGGTAATGCTAGCACAACCTAAATAATGTTTAAGTAACTAAAACCCTAGCACACCACAGATGGAACATTCAATGGAAAATGATAAAGGTAAAAAAAAAAAAAAAATGAAGAATGAAGAAACAAAACAGAAAACAAGAAACGAAGTAGAAACCCAAGAACCTAAATCAACCAAGAAACAATGAAACTAGAACTCACATTTTATCTGCTTCCCAGTTGGTCTGAGCCATATTGTTCAGAACACAATACACCAAATAATAATGCCAGATTTCCGAGCCACTGACTACTTGTTCTACTTAAATTCACCTCTGAATAACACCATATCTAGAACAGGAAACTTGTTAAACTTTCCGTTAATTTACAGATAATGAATCCCCATTGAACAAAAAAAAAGGAAAAAAAGAACAACAACAAAGCTAGAGAGACAAACACAGGAAGAGAGATAATCTGTAATTTTAGCTTATCAAATTACATAAACGAATAAATAAAGCAAAAGATTGACAGATATACCTGCAACTCCGAAACGTTTTATTTTTTCATATATTTTTTTTTACATGGTTTCTTTCTTTCTTTCTGTTAAAAATTAAAGAAAAAGCTTTTTTTATTTTTATATATATAAAATATAATGTTGGTGGATGAGTTGCAATTCGCGGATATCATAATGGGGTTGAAATTACGAATTTACCCTTGGAACCCCATCAAATTTTCAATCCCTACAAGCTCACAAACTAGTGTGCATTTTACCCTCTTCTTTGGTAGGGTATGACTGAGGATTTTTTTGTAATTAAGGGTTCTCCTCTATCAACAAAAAAAAATATTAGTTTTCAATTCTATTTTAGTTTATTTATGAATAACTTTTTCAAAATGAATCATTTAAATCTCATTTCATTAGTCAGTCTTTGGTAATATTTTTATTTTTTTATTCTTTTTTTGAACTAAGGAAAATTTTTATTCAAACATAACCCAAACCAGTACAGCAGCAGTGGCTGGAAAAAACTAATACCAAAAAAAAAACTCTACAGTCTTCTAATTACATCAACAATAAAGGCTTCCTTTTTTTTAGACTATGTTTGGTAGGGGGGAGAGATGGGTGGATGGAGAGGGGTGGAGGGAGAGTGATGGAAAGAAAGACTAAATCACTTGTTTGGTAAAAGGAAGAGAAGGAGGGAGAGGAGAGATAGAGGAAGACATTCTCCCTCCAAACCTTCAAAATTTAATTGTAGAAAAAGACAAAACAAATTTTACAAAATACAATAACTACCCATAAAAAATAATAAAATTTTATTTTTAAAAGGACAATTTTGTTATTTTACTAATCAATTTTTTCTTCATCATTACCTCACACCTAATACCAAACAATACAAAGGAGATTAACAATTCTCTCCATCCATTTTACTCTCCATCATTTTTAACATCTCCATCCATCTTACTCACCCTCCCTCCCACCAAACATAGCCTTAATCTTAGCCAAATTAAGACCCAAAAATATAGATTTTTGTAGCTAACTTTATGGCCTTACAAATGGTAATTACCGAGTGACAAGTATATTTAAAGACCAGGGCTGGCCCAAATATTTTGGGGACCTTTGCAAAAGATTAAAATTAGGCTTTTTATAAAAATAAATAAATAAATAAATAAATAAAAATTATGTACATTAAGACCTTCATTGCTAGTTTTTTACTTCTTTTTTTTTAAGATATATTTCTAAACTTTCAAATATAAATTTTTTAATATATTTATAATAATAAAAAAAAAAAAAAAACTCTTCCTATAAACAAATGGGCCTTTACAAATGGGGGGCCTTATGCAATGGCCCAAGCTGCCCAAAGCTTGGGTCGACCCTGTTAAAGACACACAAATTTCGGTTGCACCAAATCTCATAACAAATTGCATTGTTGATAGCAACAACCAAGGAGGAAGAAGTTGTGCCTTGTTATCTCCAGAACTCATAGCTGATCAGCCACACACAAACTCCCTGCCAAGAGTTTATAACAACTTTAATTTTCTTAATCAAAGAAGAGATGTTGGGGGGTCTCTTCCTCAAGCTCACATACTGGACAAAGACAGTTAGAAAGCTTCAAGAATTTGTTTAAGTTCACCCAAGTAAGAAGGTGGTTGTTGATTAATTGCCAAGCAATGTACTTGTATTTGGGAATACTTAGTTTATGTCAAATTGCTATAACATAATCAACCTTAGCAACTGGAAAATATAAAACTTTATAACGTTAAACTTTCCATTTATCCCAGCAAAATCTAAGGCAACTTTGTCTGTGGAATCTCTTATCTTCAGCAATTTCTTAAAGTACCAGATGTAGTCGCTTTTCACAAGAAGCAACCATATATCTTGGTTTTTGAGATAAATGAAATTAATCCATCTCACCCACAAGTTGTCCTGCTTGTTCGAAATGTCCCAAAGAAACTTAGCAATGATAGATGTTTTATTTCTTGCCTTCTCAAAATTTAATCCCCCCATACTTCTTAGGAAGACAAACTTTTTCCCACGAAGCAAGATGAACCTTACTCCAGTTTCCATTCGAATCTCAAAGAAAATCTTTGCAACATTTGTCTATTGCAGCCACCGCCTTTTGAGGTAAGATAAATATTCCCATCCAAAAGTTTCTTATCCCCAAAAGTATAGTGTTGATAAGAGTAGTTCTTCTTGCAAAAGACAAATTTCGAGTTGCCCAATTGTAAAGGTTCTTGTAAACTTTGTTTAGGATAACTCCAGAATTAGAGGCTTGCCATTTGGTTGGTCTCAAGTGCACCCCGAGGTACTTCAAAGGGAAAGAACCTTCTTCCATTTGAACTATGTTAAGAAGCTGCTCTTTGATTATCTTATTAATCCCACCGAAGTGAATGTTATATTTTTTGTTTGCTGTGAGACCCGTGGAGTCACAAAACCTCTTAAAGGTGTTTTGAATAAGGTGAAAAGAATTTGCATTTCCCTTGTAAAAGATAACTAGATCACATAACTTAATAAGTTTTATAGACTTACACATTGGGTGGAATCCGAAACCTTTGGAGTGGGAGGCTTGGAGCAGCATCCTCGTTAAGTAATCCATAATCAAGACAAATAAAAAAGCGACATTGTGTCTCGACGCTTTTTTATAATCACAAAAGTAAAAATAAATTTTTGTTTTTTAAATTTTATTTTTAAAAAATAAAAATGTGTTATAAAATTATTTTTATTTTAAAAGAAATTATTGTATAACTATTTTGTAATGATCCATATATATATTTAGGTATGAAAAATTAGTAAGTAGAATAATATGTAAATATAGATAAAGACATATTTATAGGAAATTAACCTTGTATTTGTGTAGTAATGTTAATTGTGATAAATATTGATAACAGTAGAAATTCGACGAATTGACGAAGAAGTCACAAGATTAAAATTTAGCAGGTTGGATATTGTATTATTTAAGGGAAATTACAATTTTATCCTTAAGTTTTTTAGATATTTACTTCATTTTAAAATTCTCTGCAAATTATAAGTTACTTATTAATTTTAATATATATATATGAAAAAGATGAATAAAAAGGTGATGTAATAGTCTAAAATTACTCTAAATGTATATATTTCTTCTTTCTTTAATTTTCTCTTTTTTTTTTTAATTTTTTATTAAGTTTATAAATATTTTTTATTAATATTATAAATATTGATTCATTTTTTAGTTAATAAATTAGAAAGTACACTTAAAAATTCTCCACATATGTTTATAAATATTTTTTTATTAATTTTATAAATATTGATCATTTTTTAGTATGTTTATTAATTAATATTAATTTTGAAATTTATATCTATATAATGCCTCTATTTAGAATTCTCTAACCTAAAATTTTCAAGCCCTCAACGTTAGCCTCCGCTTGATGCCACCATTCATCGGATCAATTCATGGAGAAACCAAACCATGAATATACCATCAATATTCCATTCTATAATTTTTTTTACATTAATTATTGTTGATTATATTATAATTTTGACCAGATAGCTTGTGTTAGGCTAAAATTAGTCTAAGTTTTGGGTTGTATTTTCGGTTAGTTTTCACTCTTTGTTTCTAGTTTTAGGGCTATTTTACGCTTGATTCTTTTGTTTCAGGTCCCCGGGTGTTTAAAGAAAGTATGTATAAGAATCGAGGACAAGTGGTGAAAGAATCGAGAAGAAAAACCAAAAATTGTGTCGCTGCCTGTTCCAGTCGCGACGGGGAACATGCCAGTCGCGACGGGAACTGGCAGAAAGATTTTCAAGAAATCGCAGCTTAACCCCGTCGCGACGAGGGCATTGCCAGTCGCGACGGGGACCCAGTGACGGGATTTTTGGGCAGTTTTGTAATTTCACGAATTTTAAAGATGAGACTTGGTTTAAATAGAGAGAGTTCGTGAAAATTAGGGATTATTCAGATTTGGAGTCCTAGAAACAAAGGAGGAGGCTAGAAGAGCGGCTTGTGGCGACCCAGATCAATTGCTTCAACTAGTTCTTTCTCTTATCTTTAATTTTTCTATGTTATTTTCTGTTTCAATGTTAATTATGGATTTGATTATGGATGTTTTGAACTAAACTCCTATTTCGGGAGAATGATGAATGTTGTTTAAGTTTTTCCTAGTTAATAAATAATTGCCATTCCTCCATCTTGATTGTGAACACTATTCATATTTGTGTTTAATTTCCATGTGCAAGATTGATCACCTTTTACATGTTTTATGATCTCAATTCGAAATCTGAAAAGTGAGAATTGAGAATGCTAAAATTGGATAGTCTAGGTTTTGATGTGAAACGAAAGTATTTACATAGCCTTTGTGACATTTAGATTATTGCTTAATGCTGATTTCATGTTAGTTTAATTAAGAGATTAATTAGAGAGCATGAGATTTAGAACCTAGAAGATCTGAAAAGAGCTAGGTTAATTTATAATCTGTCATTCACTTCAAGAGAAGGATAGCAATTAGACATTAACATTGGTAACTTAACAACAGGATTCGTCTCCCTATTCTCTCATCTTGATTAATATTCACTTGTTCCTTTAAGTTTCTTGAATTTCTTTCTTCCTTTTTCAATCATAAATACTTTTGATTTGCCAAATAGAATTATAAGTATAGTTTAGTAGTAATTAATCCAATTCCCTGTGGTTCGACCTCACTTGCGTGAGTATACTACTTGATTGCGTGCACTTGCGTAGCATCATAATTTAAGCAACAGCTTGATTAATATAGAAGTTTCTTTATATGTATGTATAAGAAAAGGTAAATGCATCAAAATATCATTCTCTTGTCTTTGAGTTATTATTTGTTGATGTTCACATAATAGAGGTTGGTCATCTATCAGTCTCTCTTGTGTCTTCTCCTCCCCTTTGTTCTTTTCTTCCCTCTGTGCTAGTGTGACTATTTCTCCCTTTGTAGTTCTGGTCTTGTGCATCTCTGCCGTGGATTTGTGAGTGTAGTGTCTTTTTTTCTCGTTTCTTGTTTCTCTTTTGGTTTTGACTCGGGTCTTTGTTTCCTCTCTTTCTATTTCTCTTTCTTTCTTTCTTGTTCTCCATTTGTTTCCTATTTATTTGGGTGTATTTATTCTTTTCTGTGTGTCTGCTTTGAGGGTGTGTATGTGTGGTCTGTGGGGTTGGTAGTAGTACTTGTGGGGTTGTTTGGTTTGTTTGGTTTTGGTGCTTTGTTGGCTTGTCTTTTGCTGTTTGTTATGGCAATAGTTAATGCCACCAACTCCTCCATTAATGGCAAGTGTTTTACTTGCTTGGAAGCCTTTGTCAAGCTAATTCATTGTGTTTCTTCTCAAAAGGCTTTATCAACCTTTTGCCTCCTTGGGAAAGTTGTTGCCCCTATGGTAGTTAATGAAGCTACTACCATGGATTTTGTTAACAAGTCTTGGGAGTTCAAAGTGACAGTTGTTTCCTTGAATGAGAACACTAACAACCCAAACTGTTTTGAGTTTGGTTTCGCTCGTGCTGAGGATTGTTCTTGGCCCTGGATAACGGACCATGGTGTGTCCGCGGCTACTCCATGATACTTCAGGCTTGGACTCCTAAGAAGTCCCTCTCTGTCAACTTCACCACTATGAGAATCTAGTTACAAATCCACAACCTCCCTAGGGACTACTTTTCTATCGCTAATGGCAATATCCTGGGGGGAAAGGCTGGCAAGGTGACCACTGTTGCGTTGGATGAAGGAAAACCAGCCTTGTGGAGTAGGTTTCTCAGGATCTTAATCGAGTTAGATTTTAATCGACCTCTTTCATCCGGTTGTTATTTTGAGTTGGAATCGGGTAACCATCGTTGGCTACAGTTCAAATATGAGAGACTTGGCATCTTTTACTATAATTGTGGACGATTGTGGCATCAAAGAAGAGGATTCTCCCTATCATCCCCTATTACAGTGGAAAACGAAAAAAGGGATTCCTTTCCCTATGTTTGGTCGTGGCTTTCTACTGCGTCATCTTACCTGGATGTGTTCTCGAGTGCCAATACTTTCAATCCATCCCCGATGTCTCGGGTTCGGTCTGGGCTGGCTTTGAATCGGATTTCATCTTCTCCAGCGGACATGGAACCCGGTGCGACTGGCTCGACTAAATAGATTTCGAAGACTTGCGGCTCAAGGTAGCCTTTGAATGTGACCAGTCGCAAATTGGTGGTGGGAAGGACGGCTAGACAGGCTGCGTGGGTTCCCAAACGGCTCACTGCCAATCGCACGCCTAATGTTTCCTTACTGGGTAATAAGTTTTCTGTTGGGGAAGAAGATACACGAAAGGCGCCTGATACATTTCCTTGTATCAATTTTAAAAAGGTTGACCATCCGTTGACTTTGGAAAAGGAGTTGGGAGATAGTTTTGGGCTTATTAGAAAGAAGATTGGGCCGACTCTTTCTTCTATAAGGCCGGTTACAATTAATAATAATATTAACAAGGCTATTGATTTCTCTTGTGGGCCGAACATTGACATTGGATCAAATGGGGCAAAGGAAGCAGTAACTTCAGCTCGTGGGACCATTCCCAACCTTAAGCAACACACAGGCTCAAGGGGTAACGATAAGGGGGTGGGTCCTTACGCTCTCAATTTGCCGTCTGAGGGAGAGGTGGGCCTTGCTGGTTGCAACCAGAATAAGATTCGCATGATTGAAGGGCCCGCAATTAATATTTCCAATGAGAGCTCTATATGTGGTCAAGAGGTTAACTTCCATCACGATGAAGAGTTAGCTTTGTCTAATTTCTTTCAAGCTCAAGACACTCTTTTACAAGAGCTTAAATAATTTGGTAGCTTGGACTTATATGAGATTAAAGCCATTGGCGGTGACATAGGGGTTCTACCTACCTCGAAGACTAATGTAAGAACCACTCCTTTCAAGAAGAGAAAGGTTAATGAGGCCTCTACATCCCTTTGTTCATGCCCTTGGAAGCTTCTCCACCAACATCGCGAGGTTATTCGTGACTTCCCCTGGGATACGGATGTCAGAGCTAATGCTACTAAAGTTGTAGTGGAAAAGCCCTCAGATGATATCTCTTTATCCAATAGCGACTTCATTGGATTGGATGAGTGGAGTACTAAAGGAAAAAATGTGATCTCATCTAGGCCAATGGAAGGCACATTCGTGGTTGAGGACTCTGGATCTTTTGGGTCAGCCCACTCTCATACCCCTATGGAGGAGATCACTACTCCTCCACAGGAGCCATGAGAGGCATCTCTTAGAACTGTAGAGGGTTGGGGCAGACCTCTACAGTTCATGAGTTGAAGTCCCTGATTCGGTCACGCTCCCCGAATTTCATCTTTTTGACCGAGCTCAAAGTTGATGCTACATCTTTGGTACGTACTCTCCACTCCCTCTATTTTTATTTTGGGATATTGGCGGCTAAACCACCTGAACTTTACGGTTTGTAACACTTAACCACAAAAACCGAATTTTTGGCGGCTAAACTACCTAAACTCCGGTTCCGTTTTGCTCTGCACACCTCCGTCCAAAAAATCACAGTTAAGTGTCACGGTGGACTGTCCACGTGTACGCACTTGTACACATGGCAAATTTTTAGTGGTCCATGTAATATTAATTTTTAAAAAATTATAAATATTTTAAAAAAAAATTAAAAAATCAGATTAAAAAAATTAATTTTTTTTTTTACTTTTTTTTTTCTCTTTTTCTTTTTCTTTCTCTTTCTTCTTCTTCTGCTATTCTTCTTCTTCTTTCTATCGACAAAACCCAATCACTGCCGCAGACGAGGGACAAGAAGACGAAGAAATCTCCATCTCCGTCTAAGCCGCGGAAGAACCCTCCCATCAACAAACAACAACCTTCCATTCCTCCTCCGATCATCATCATCGTCAACTACAACAACACCTTCAAGCTCAGGCGTCGCACCATAAAAAGGTCCATCACCAAATCTCCTTTCATTCTCCAAAAAATCTCCCAACGAAGCCGTGGGTTTCGCATCGTTCTCATCTCTGCAAAGACTCCACCACCGCCTTCGTCTCTCCGCAACCGATGATGATGACGTGGCATTGGATTTGTTAGACCTTCTTCGAGATCCACTCATTGTTCTTGCTCCGTTTATGGCGGAAGTTGATAAAGGAGTTTCGCGGTGGCGTTGGGAGGGAGCTCAGAATATAATGGCTGGGAAACTGACTGCCATTATGGTTCCGAGAGTTGTGCTTCGATCGTGGAAGAACGAAACTGTAGACTGTAAAATCACAAAATTGAAGAGAAATTAGAGAAAAAAAAAAGAATGAGAAATGTGAAAATGTTGAAGGACATTTTTACCTCTGTGTCGAGAGGATATGGAGGAATTGGTTGGGGAAGAAGGTGGTGGGAGTCAATCATTAATGGTAGAAGAAGAAGAAAGAGAAAGAAAAAGAGAAAAAAAAAAGAAAAAAAAAGAAAAGGGAAAAAAAAGTAAATAAAAAAAAAATTAATTTTTTTTTAATGTGATTTTTTTAATTTTTTTTTTAAATATTTATAATTATTTTTTAAAACTAATATTACGTGGACCACTAAAAATTTGCCATGTGTACAAGTGTGTACACGTGGACAGTCCACCGTGGCACTTAACTGTGATTTTTGGACGGAGGTGTGCAGAGCAAAACGGAAGCAGGATTTAGGTAGTTTAGCCGCCAAAAATTTAGTTTTTGTGGTTAAGTGTTACAAACCGTAAAGTTTAGGTGGTTTAACCGCCAATATTCCTTTTATTTTCATATTATAGTTCCTGCTATTGGTACTGCAGGAGGTATTATTTTGGTTTGGAAAATTGGGTTTGAGTTTGAATGTATTGCGTGCTCTCAAAACCATATTTCTAGTATTGTTTTTTCGAATCCCCTCTCAAATCCTTGACTCATATCCTGTGTTTATGGTCCCCCTTACTTCCATGCTAAGAAAACTTTTTGGGAGAACTTTATGAAGACTGAGGATCGGTTTGGCAGACCATGGCTTATCTTGGGTGACACTAACTTTGTGCTAAGTGATTCTGAACGTGACGGCTCTTTAAAAGTCTTTTTTGCCAGCGCTTTTTATTTTATGCTGGCAAAAGTTCTAATACCAACATTGATTTGCCAACCCCCTTTTGCCAACACATCATGGGTAAATTCTATTTTACCAGCGCAATACCAAATTTTGCCAGCACAAAAATGTGCTGGCAAAAGTGACATTTCTTGTAGTGACTCCTCTGTCTCCTATGTTGTCCGTCCAACCCCTGAATTATCATAGTCTAGACAACCTTTCAATTGAAAGCCACGTGTCACTTTGCCTAATACCACGTCACTCGAGTAAACTTTGGGATAACATTTGTCTCCTAAGTTTGCGTAGGATTGCTTGGTTGTACGTGGACTTCCTATTTTCTTCTTTACAGGAGTAATGACATGCGCTCCTACCCACGTTATCTGGCCTAGACACGGGTCATCTCGACTCTCGTGGTTTTTTCCTTATTTCCATGCAAGTCTTTAAGTACACTCCCCAACCAAAACAAGTGAAGTGTGCCCTACATTAACCAAGTAAAATGGGTCACATACTCTCACCTCCCAAAGTATGCAGCCCTAGCCGTATAATATGGGTGGACATGGCCACGTAGTCGCGTTAACCAACAATTGTCTATCCTCAAGGATTTAAGAAAGGGAGAAGCATAAAAGTGAAGACAAAACCTTAAAATCCATTTTACTCGCCCCTAGTCAAAAATGGGAAAGGTCCCAGTCACCCTCCTAGGGGTCGGACTAGGTTGAGTAACCCCTAAGGGTCGGCTTAATATGACTCGGTCTTTATGGCTTCGGCCAAAGTCGAGTGGGAAAGAGCCACCTATGACCCAAGCCAAGTGGAATTTTTAACCACACCATAATGATGTACACAGACCTAGCCCGGTAGCATTGGGTCAGTGCTGTAAGGGTCGTCCAAGGCTGCGTGACAACGAGATAGTGTACTATGTAAAAACACTTAGCCTTAACCGATTAGTGCCAGTCCACTCTCATCCTAGTGAGGTACTTAACCATGGCCGAGTGGTGTTGGGCCACACACCCGAGAGGAAGGGTCGAACTATGTGGTTTTAGCTCCAATGGGTATTGGTTTAAAGTTTTACCAAGGTACATACTTCACCTTCTATCTACAAACACCATCAAAACATACTTTGTGGACGAGGACGAGGATGTCAACCTGGGTGCTCGGTGCTCACTATGGAGCTTATAGGATGTCGTTTGAATATTTCCAAGGTCTTAGAACTTGAGGACGAGGTCTTCTGCCCTATTTTTGACCATTTTGGAGAGAATTCTCGGAACATAATTGACATTTGAATGACTGAAACCAGTGCACCAGGTTGATTGTCAACTTGGGCGCTAAGCCCAGCACTAGGTCAACTTGGGCACCAGGCTCAGTTTTCATGCCCTGTGATTGTGGTTTTCTTCCTGAGTTTGCTTGCATCTTCCTGAGTCTAGTGCCAGGTGTCTACCTGGGCGCTGGGTCCAGCTTTAGGCCACCTTGAAGTTCCATTTGGTCCCCAAAAATAGTTGAATCTTAATCTTTGTTGAAAATAGAGAATATGCTCAAAAGACTTCTCAGAAAAACTCCTTAGAATTGGCCTAGATTAACAAAATGTCAACCTGGGCGCTGGGACCTTGTTCTAGCACCCAAGGTGTGTTGTTTCTTCCCTAAAATCACTTGTTTCCCCAATTTTGATGAAGACAAAGAGGATGCACGAGTTATATTTTTGATCTGACACTTGAAAGTGGCCCAAATTGACAGATGTCAACTTGGGCGCTGGGGTGCTCGAGCACCGCGTGTTCGGGTGCTCAAAAACGAACATTCTTCGAATCTAATTTTGATGCCTCAAATATGTTCGTGGCATGTCTAGTTCATGTTCCAATGCAAATTTTGGCCCATTTGCAGTAAGACGGTCCCAAAAACCAAAACCCTAGTTAAGGATGTCAACTTGGGCGCTGGGTGAAACCCTAGGTGCCTAAGTTGACTTTCGAGGTGCTGGTTCGTGTATTTTTAGCTCTCAGGACCTGGACTTGGTTGCTCCATGTCTTCATTGAACAGAATACTGAAAGATAGTGAGTTAGACATAACTTATCAGAATCCGAATTTTCATTTTGGAGTTCCCAGAGTCAATCTGGGCGCAGGGCTAGGGACCCCTCTTAGGTCGACTGCTATGACTCGAGACTACTCAACTCTGAGATGTTATCTTTCTTGCACTGCAAAAAATCTTACTTTTAGTCACAACAAAACTTGTGACTAAAAGTGAAAAAGTTGTGACTAATTATAAATCATCATTTCTATCTTGTGACTAGAAGGTCCGTGGCTAAAAGTATTAGTCTCAAAAATTACAATTTGTTGTGACTAAATGTAATTTTAGTGACAATACTTGTTGTGACTAAAACTAAATTACTGACAACTTGTATTTAAATACTATGCTTTAGTCACAAGTAACATTTTGTTGTGACTAAAAGTCACATTTAGTCACAAAAAATTATGTTGTGACTAAATAGTTTTCACCAAAAATAGCAGTTTTTTGTAGTGTTGTCACGTGTTAAACATTGATGTCCACGTCACCATAGAAAGTTTTTTGGTTAACAATGTCCAACTTTGATGGACATGAAAGGGAGTTTTTGTATAGTGAATGAATTAGGAAAATCACATTAAATGACGGTTTAAAACTGACGGGAAAGGCTTCTGTCGAACTGTAACCGATGAGAAAGCTAATTTAAATGACAATTTATAACTGACGGGAAAAATACTTTAACTGACAGTTTAAAATCAACGGGAAAGGCTTCCATCAGACTGTAACCGACGGGAAAGGCTTCCATCAGACTATAATCGATGGGAAACACTACTTTAAATGATGGTTTATAATCAACAAACAATTTGAGGTAAGGGAGAAACTGCAAATGTTAATGCAATTCTCTCCGTGCAATGTCAGAATTCAAATTTCCAGTATGCAACGATGAAAAAACATAACAATAGTAACAATACTTTTATGAAGATATATGTAAAAAAATTTAAACAGTCATCAAGTAGTAAACTATATAACTCAAAAAATTCCAAAAGCAGTCTAGCTAAGAATAACTACCAATTCTAACTAAATAAACTACCAGTTGTCATACTTTGCATTATTAATCATTTGCCTGCTGCTATTATCATCTGTTCTTTTTAAATTGCAACAAAGAAGACAAATTATTAATAAATAAATCATAATAAAAAGTAATTAAAAAACTTTACATTTGTGAAGTGAAAATAACTGATGTCTCAAGCTGTGAAGAAGCGCTTGTTGTTCATACTGCAAGCAATTACATAGAAGCAGATAATAAAGCATATATGATGATAGAGAAAATATAACTTGAACTCTGAGACCCTCTTAGAGAGATAATATATAATTGAATTCGTAGAAGATAAATAAATAATATTGCTATTTAAATGACATCCTTCAACTTCAACTCTTGCTTCATATACAATACACATATATAGTTACATATTGTTTACCAAAACCAAGAGATAAGTGAAGAAACACATTCAACCACGTACGTACTATTATTTAATTAATATAGATATTGTATATATATATGATATGATTATGATAAGAGTTAACAAAAGTTACGTACCGATAGGAAAACTTTTTTAATTACTTATTATATAATTTATATATCTATTAATAATATTATAAAAATTACATATATTTAGATATAATTTTATCATCCTCAATTATCTACTCTTCCTCTCTTTCTTCTAAAAGAATTTTTTTTCTTAACCATTGGTGCTTGATGCTCGATCAGTTCCAAAATCTCAGTTATAAACCTTTTGTCCCTAGATAAATATCTCATGCATTTTTCTTTTTATGTCCTTAATATTTCTCTCCACGATCTTCTTTTTTTTAGTCTCTCTCCCATTATTGATTCTCCTCAACATGCCTTGTGTATCTGGTAATTAACTAACTATTTGTTTTCTCTGATGTATCTTCTGCAACTGTCCTATTTTTATTTGTTTGCCACACCTAACTGTTTGGTTGGCTTCTTATCATGGAGTTGTTGCCTTTTTGTTTTCTTTTAATAGAACTGTGTTGCCTCTATTAAGAGGAATTAATTATGAAAAACAGAAAAAATAGCAACTCTATATTAGACCTTTTTTTCTTAATGGAGAAGAAGCATGGTTAGCTAAGAAACCATTGTAGTCCAAGTTTTCTATTATCAACTAAAATGTGCTCTGTTTTATGGAATGATATATAATATTCTATTACATAATTTCCCATCATTTTGTAGTCAAAATAGCACTTTTTATGTTTAAGAAAGCATTTTTTGACAATTTAACAATACGGTGGCGTTTGGTTGGAGGTAATGAAATGGAATAGAATGGAAAGGAAATAATTTTCATTCCATTCCTTTGTTTGGTTGCATTTTAAAGTATTGGAATAGCATTCCAATGGAATGCTCTTTCCACCATTTTGGTGGAATGGCTATTCCATTTTAAAAAAGAAGGAATGACCATTCCAATGTAACAAGAAAAAAATTTAATTATTTTTTTATCAATTTTTTTTATCTATTTTAAATTTTATTCCATTCCATTCCTATTCTCATTCCCATTCCCATTCCTATTCTTATATTTTCATTCCTCCCAACCAAAAGCCTCCTTAATGTTTGTAGGTTCAATATGAAAGCCCATTAAGTATATTCATAAAAACAGAACACATCTTGCAGTTTACTACATAATAATAATAAGAAGAAAAAAAAAGATATATAAAATTTATTAAATCAATTGGCAAAATGCATTTATTCTATTTTGATTTACGGTAGTTTTAAAAGAGAGATCATTTTAACAGACTATTAGTCATTATACATTAGATATGTAATGTGTTTACCACTTACAACTTTTGCATGCCAATCTTAGTAGGCATACAAGAAAAAAATGATTTTTTATAATATAATATGCATATGAATACATATAATATATATAGGAAATTCATATAAGAAGAAAATATAATAGGTTTATTAACAATAATTTTCTTGTTTCAAAAAAAAAAAAAAAAAACCAATAATCTTTCTATGTCAAATAAAATATGTGTACATTCTATTTTCTTTTTATGAAGAAGAAACAATATGTCCTACAATAAATTTTCCCTATATATGTTGAATTCAGAACCTTAATTAAAAAGTAGTATCGATCATATTAGCTTAGGATAATTTTATTCTGGCTTTCTAACTTCCTAATGGCTAATCATATTCACATATATAAAACATTATATATAGAGAGTAATTAAATCAATATCACAGAAACAGATTTTATTCTAAATTATAATGTCACCAGAAATGTTTTCATTGGAAGCAGCTGATCTAATTTTATTATTATTAAATTACTCTCCCCATATGATCAGCACAATAAATAATGCAAAAATCCTATGTATCTACCCACACCTAAATTTTATAATACAAATTCAATCCAGAACAAGCTCAAACCAGCTAAAGTGAGCCAAAAATGTGGCAAGACAACATTGTAACCTCAGATATTGATTGTGAAAACTTCAAGTTTCTCTATCTGAATTAGTATTCATTACGTACTGAATTATTCAATGTTAGCTAAGTAACTAAATTAAAAACATATATACTGCAGTAATAGAAAAGTGTAAAATACCAGCTTACAAAAAACTAAAACCATATATAACTAAACTTGTAAATTGATAACAGTAGTGTTTTAGTACTGTTAAAAGAGTGAAAATAAATTCATTCCTATTTTGAGACATGCAACTTCTAATAAAATCATTCTTGATTTGATTGTGTTGATATTTTGATATCACTTTTGTTGTTGTTTCTATTTATTAGTTGCTGCAAAAATTGGTACTGCAATATATTATTCTAATTTTAATTTTGGAGGAATTGTTGGTGTGATGATGTGAGGCTACCTAATCATTGAACAAAGGTAGTAATTAAGAAATAATATATTGGTGCCCTATTTGGCTATTACTGTCATGCATGTTTCTTAAAATTTTATTGGATTTAACTAAATACATTTTAGTATTTGCCATATGGAACAATTCTTGAAGACATTTCTTTCTTCACAAGTAAGTGATGGCATGAACATGGTTCTTAGGCTTACATGTCTCTCAATCAACAAAGCAATAAATCAAGCATTTCAAGATAGGAGTTTCTAAGGAAAGGAAAAGGAATTTTTTTTAAAATAGACTTGTGTGATATATATATGTTCAGATATTAATTTATATTGCTGTCACTTTGTAATTAAATTACAATGTAACATATTTTATATTAAATTTTGTTTTAAAATATTTGTGATAAGTAGTTTTAAAAAAGTAATAATTAATAACAAAATTGACACATGGACCATTTAATGGATGACATGTGGCCTAATACAAGTATGACACATGGACAAATATGAATATGCTACATGGCTGCCACATAGGATGACGTGTCACTGTACACGTCACTAGCTTATTCATCATCATCTAATCAGATAAGTAGGGCCCAACATATACTTCACCTACAAATATCAATACTTGTAGTTGTAGGTGGACAGGGTTTTAGCTACAAATAAACATTATTATTATTTGTAGGGACTGCGATTGGAAGGGCTTCGTTGGAATGTTTTGGTTTGTTGCCTAATTAAATATCCTACACATGTGTACTTTGATTGTATCTCTAATTCATCCTCACTTCACATCATAGTCTCATATCTTCCAACTTACCTCTCTGATTTTCTTTTCCAGAAAGCTTGTAAAATCATTCTCACCCTTCATCTGGAAAAATCTCTCTTTCTCATTGTTAAAACATGTGAATGGTAATCTATCAATCAAATTTGAATAGAATTATATGTTCCTTATATGTTTCTCATTGATAAGAGAAATAAACTTCTTGTTACACTTATTATATTATATATAAAAGTATGATTAAAAAAAATAGACCTTTTAATATAAAGGGTCTTGTACAATAATATATAAGCTGCTCAAACTCATAAGAGCAATTTCATTTTCTTCTTCTCCAGTATGATCAAGTTGCCATATAATAAATAGAACAGATGAAAGAATCAAATATGCCGAGTCACTTGGGTAAAGTTGTTGGATTAAAAATCCTACTCGTGGGCATTGGGCATAGGGCATATTAATGTATATACTATTATAAATGGTGATGGATGTAAAATTAAGTTATAAATATCAAAAGGTATTAAATTATTATAAAAATAATGTATGAATATCATAAGTTAATTTATAATTTTATGAGGGACTAAATTATAAATACTAAAAACTAATTCTATAATCAGTTTATAAATATATAGTAGTCCTCCAAAACACTAAGGTTCTTGTATTTTATCATTTCTTATTAGAAAAAAATTAGTATATTCTTAGAAGATTAAAATTTTATGTGCAATCTTTGTCAATAACTTTAAGTTAGTGTTTCTTCTCATCTCATATTCATATTCATGTTCTTTTTTAATTTAACAAAGTTTCTATATAAATATGATTTAGGATTTTAATATTAATACTTTTAGGAGCATGCATAATTAAATTTAAGATTATATGTATTTTTGAGTATTTATAAATTGAGTCACTCATATGAGGACCATATGAGTTGTCTCGTAATTTATGGAATCATTTTTTAATAAAAATAAGAGTTCTAAAGAAACTCTCTTTTACACTTTTTTTTATACTCTTCTCAATTGAGTGACCAGTGTAATCTTTTAAATCATGTTTCAATATAATTACTATTATACTTTTATTATCGAATTTATTTAATTGTAGTTAAAATAATATTAGTGCTAGTTTCATATAATTATTAATTTTAATAAATACTTAGTTGTAATAAATATGATATTTATTATTGTAATATAAGTCAATTTTAATTAGTAACAAACAGTAAATTTTAATACTATGTACTATTCGGGGTTCTGAGTGTTCAGAGACCGAAGACGCACACCTGATTTGCCTACCCTCAAGACTGGTCTGTGCACTATTTTATTGTAATATAGTTACTAATTATTATATGTTTTAAATATAATATGTATAATGTTAGTTATTAATAAAAGGATAAATATTATTTTGAATTCTGTGTTTTACAAAAGTTACCAATTAGATTATTTATTTTGTTAAATAATAAAATTGACTTTATATTTTTTAAAATGGTAAAAATAGGATCTTGAGCTCAATTTTCAATAATTTTATTTTTTTAATATAACCAGATAATTTCTAACATGAACATATATTAAATGTAATCAATTTTCTTATAATATTTTTAAATTGGATTATTATTAAGTTTTATTTTAATAAAAAATCAGCTCGAAATCCTATTTGTATATAATTTTAAAAAATACAGAATCTATTTTGTTATTTAATAAAGTAGATGTTCCAAAATAGTATTTACCTATAATAAAAATTACTTATTTTACAGTACAAATATTGTTACAATTATGATTAAATAAATTAATGTGACGATTGTTGCCATATCTTAATAGTTTATGTAATATATATTGGATATGATTCATGTTTTATTGTAGCACAATAACATATTAATCCATTGAAACATGTTGTAGGGCATGCATGTTTTTAATTAATATATAATGAGTACGTTGTTTACACATAGTTGTTCCCGAGAGTGGGGGAAAAGAATGATTGATGAGAGTGAGATAATAAGAGAGAAAATGAGGTGAGCACTGAGCATATATATACAAAGAGGAGTGTTTAATTACATATATATGAATATGTATATATGATGATGGTGATGATGATAATGATGATGATGACAAAAGAGAGATAAAACCATGCAAATGGGCAAATGGGCGTGTAAATATTAGGGAATTGATATAGAGAGATCTATCATATATATATATGTGTGTGTGAGTAGTGAGTGTGTCCTCTGTAAAAATAGGTGAGGGGTCAGTAGTAGGGTGAGTCAGAAATCAGAGGAGTGACGTAAGAAAAGAAAAGGCGTGCATGGAAGCGTGTGAAGGAGATTTTGGAATTGAATGGGAAAAACCCCAAAAATTAAGTGAGGAGTGAGAAGAAGAGGAGGAGTAGAGTACTATTTTTCTTCACAACCCACGTCTCTCTCTAAATCACACCACATTGTCTTATATATGGCGGCACAGACTGAGAGAGAGAAAATATATAAATATATATAAGCTTACATCAGCATCAGTACCAGAGCTGTCAATCGGTTTCTGAGACCTTCGTACCAATATCGTCTCTATATATATATGATATATGGAAGAAAGAGAGGTCAGAGCCCCATCATTGTCTCAATTATCACTCTAGTACAACTAAACACTCTCCTAAATTCTCCCATCAATATAATAACCCAATCTCTTTAATATTATATTGTTATTGGTAGGATTAAATGTTAATTATTAAATAATTTAATAAAATAATTTTTATTCTCTAGTTGGGTTATTGAAAACTATGTCTCTTCTTGTAACGGTCGTTCTGCCTTATTCTCTGATTGTATTTTCTCTAATATTAAGAGGACTTGTAATTATGTAGCCCATAATGTAGCTAAGTGGGCATTTACCCACAAGATTTTTGGTAATATCCCGTTATCCACCATCTCTTCAAACATTTTATGTAATGACCGAGATGTCTAATTTATTCTTAATCTAAGACGCCTTTATTCAAAAAAAAAAATAATAATAAAATAATTCTTATAAAATATCACTAATCAATGTAAAATTTTACTTTTAAAAAATATTGAACACCAAGATATTAAATAGCAATACTCATATATTTATATGTATACACTTTCAATATCATATAAATAAATAACATTAAAATAAAAAAACATGCTAAAAAATATTTTTTAAGTATAATATTATTAATGCAATTAAATATTTAATTACATCTAATTTAATGTAATAATTTTTTAAAAAATATAATTAACCAACAATCACAGAGGGCACCACCTTTTAATAATACTAGACAAGTAGTAAAGAATTAAATGTTATAATCCCAATTTAATATCTACTATTTTTCTTACATTGATCTTATTTCAATCATTTTTAAAATTTATATTACACTTAGTACATACTGCATCTACAATGGTTAAATAGAATGCTTGGTGAAGTAAACAACTTAGTTAATAGTTAATAAAATATGAAGGTACTAAAATTTTATATTAATGTCATACGATAACACTGATGTTATTTTTTTAAAAAAAATAAAAATTTATAGGAAATAAAATTGTACAATTTGAAACTAAAATAAGTAATATATTTATAATATCATTTTTGAAAGGTGTTATATCATTATAATATTTTTAGAAGTAAAAATGTCAAAAATGATATAAAAAAAGTAATAAAATAAAATATTATATTTTTAGATGATATATATAGAGTTTTAGAACATCTCCAACTACACTCTCTATTTTTAGTCAAATTTTAGCTAAAATAACTAAAAAATTAAAATACGGAACCATTTTTTTTATTTTTGTTCCAATGATGCTCCCTAATTTAGTTAAGTGTTTGATTATTTTATTAATATATTATAATTAGAATTTGTTAAATATAAATTAATTGAATAAAATAATAAAAAAGTAATAATATTTTTGATTAAAATATTATTATACTACAAAAAATTACTATTTTTAGTGACAACTTTTTAGTCACAACATAAATTTTTTTGTGACTAAAGGTGACTTTTAGTTACAACAAAAAATTATTTGTGACTAAAAAATATCATTTAGACACAAGTTGTCACTAATTTAGTTTTAGTCACAACAAATTGTAATTTTTGTGACTAATACTTTTAGCCACAGACCTTTTACTCACAACATAAGAATAATAATTTATAACTAATCACAATTTTTTTTACTTTTAATCATAAATTTTGTTGTAACTAAAAATAAATTTTTTTTAAAGTGTTAAAAAAATTTAACAAAAAAATAGAGAGATTTAGAGAGCTCTTTATCTATTCTTTATTATAAAAATTATGGTTGAAGTTTATATATCTTTATATATTAAAAGTGTCTATCTAACGGCATTTTTTGTTTTAACAGAATATACTTTAAAAATAAAAGAATATTCTGTTAAATTTAACGATAGGTTTGATCTCCCGTTAACTTTCAAAAATATATAAATAATTAAACCCAAAAAATTAAACAATCTTTTTTTAAACGTTTAAACCAAATAATTAAATCTAAAAAATTAAACAATCTTTTTTAAATTAAAAAAAATTATCCTAGCCACATATCTCTCTAACATAACAATCCGTATATCCCCAATGTTTGATATTTTTTTTATTAGTTAAACGTTAACAAATAAATAAAAAATTAACAAATATTAATATTGTTACACGATTAGCTTAACAGATTAGGCTTACATGATTTTTTTTTAAACCCAATAATTAAACCCAAAAAATTAAACAATCTTTTTTAAATTAAAAAAACTACACCAATACCCACCCTAAATAACAATCATCAATATAAAATTTAAACTCTATATAAAAAAAATCGTTTATAACATAAAATATTTATAAGTTTATATATACAATTATGATATTCTTAACAATTAGTTTTATAAAACATATCGTTTATAACATAATTTACAATTAGTCACTAAATTCTTAACAGAATATACTTTAAAAATAAAAGAATATTCTGTTAAATTTAACGATAGGTTTGATCTCCCGTTAACTTTCAAAAATATATAAATAATTAAACCCAAAAAATTAAACAATCTTTTTTTAAACGTTTAAACCAAATAATTAAATCTAAAAAATTAAACAATCTTTTTTAAATTAAAAAAAATTATCCTAGCCACATATCTCTCTAACATAACAATCCGTATATCCCCAATGTTTGATATTTTTTTTATTAGTTAAACGTTAACAAATAAATAAAAAATTAACAAATATTAATATTGTTACACGATTAGCTTAACAGATTAGGCTTACATGATTTTTTTTTAAACCCAATAATTAAACCCAAAAAATTAAACAATCTTTTTTAAATTAAAAAAACTACACCAATACCCACCCTAAATAACAATCATCAATATAAAATTTAAACTCTATATAAAAAAAATCGTTTATAACATAAAATATTTATAAGTTTATATATACAATTATGATATTCTTAACAATTAGTTTTATAAAACATATCGTTTATAACATAATTTACAATTAGTCACTAAATTCTTAACAGAATATACTTTAAAAATAAAAGAATATTCTGTTAAATTTAACGATAGGTTTGATCTCCCGTTAACTTTCAAAAATATATAAATAATTAAACCCAAAAAATTAAACAATCTTTTTTTAAACGTTTAAACCAAATAATTAAATCTAAAAAATTAAACAATCTTTTTTAAATTAAAAAAAATTATCCTAGCCACATATCTCTCTAACATAACAATCCGTATATCCCCAATGTTTGATATTTTTTTTATTAGTTAAACGTTAACAAATAAATAAAAAATTAACACGATTAGCTTAACAGATTAGGCTTACATGATTTTTTTTTAAACCCAAACGTTTAAACCCAAAAAATTAAACAATCTTTTTTAAATTAAAAAAACTACACCAATACCCACCCTAAATAACAATCATCAATATAAAATTTAAACTCTATATAAAAAAAATCGTTTATAACATAAAATATTTATAAGTTTATATATACAATTATGATATTCTTAACAATTAGTTTTATAAAACATATCGTTTATAACATAATTTACAATTAGTCACTAAATTCTTAACAGAATATACTTTAAAAATAAAAGAATATTCTGTTAAATTTAACGATAGGTTTGATCTCCCGTTAACTTTCAAAAATATATAAATAATTAAACCCAAAAAATTAAACAATCTTTTTTTAAACGTTTAAACCAAATAATTAAATCCAAAAAATTAAACAATCTTTTTTAAATTAAAAAAAATTATCCTAGCCACATATCTCTCTAACATAACAAACCGTATATCCCCAATGTTTGATATTTTTTTTATTAGTTAAACGTTAACAAATAAATAAAAAATTAACAAATATTAATATTGTTACACGATTAGCTTAACAGATTAGGCTTACATGATTTTTTTTTAAACCCAAACGTTTAAACCCAATAATTAAACCCAAAAAATTAAACAATCTTTTTTAAATTAAAAAACTACACCAATACCCACCCTAAATAACAATCATCAATATAAAATTTAAACTCTATATAAAAAAAATCGTTTATAACATAAAACATTTATAGGTTTATGTATACAATTATGATATTCTTAACAATTAGTTTTATAAAACATATCGTTTATAACATAATTTACAATTAGTCACTAAATTCTTAAACAAAAACCACCTAGAATTTAAAATAAAACTAATATTTACGTGGCTCGCCGCGTAACTCTCTTCTAGTATTTATATAAAGATATAAGCTTACGATAAATTGTTGTTAAATTAATAAAGTATTGTATTTAAAGTTTCAATGTATAATTATTTATAATTATTAAGAATTGAATAAGGATTTAAATATAATATATAAAAGTTTTAAATATTAATTATTAATTAATTAATTAATTGAAATTATATATTATAATAATATATAATTAAATTATTTTGAGTGGCTGAAAATAAATCTCACTCAAAATCTAATTCAGATCACTTTATATCTAATTATTTTCCTATTATATACATATAATTAAATAAAGGCTTATTATTATTAATTAATTATATATATTTTATAAATATAATATGTGTATATGGAGACATACATAAAGTTTTGTTATGTTTTAACTTAAACCTAATGAAATGACTATATAAAAGAGGAGATGAAAGTAATGTATACACAACACACAATTGGTTATTCTTTTCTTTTCATTGAAAAATTTCGAATAACCTATTATCTATAAGATTTCGAATAACCTATTATCTATAAGATTTCGAAATTTTCATCTTCTCTTCCTCAAAGATTTTAGCCACTATCTTATTCTTAGTGATTGAGAAATTACTTACACTAGTCATGATACCTAGGGTACTTGGTGATACTTTTTGGGGCGACTGCTTTTGTCGCTTCTAATACTCTTTTTAGGGGTGAACTCTTACCGCTCAATAGCTTTTTGAATTGGATATTTTAAACGACGGTGAAAATTCAAAACTAACACAATCAATTAGTAAGTAAATTTAGCGTTAATTGTAAACTGACGCAACTTTATGTTAATTTTAATTGATGTTAAGATCTTTTGTGGTTGTAAACTTACGCTAGCATGTATTAGCGCATAATTGATGCTAACTAGCTTCTTCTTCTTCTTTTAAATACTCATTATAATATGATGGGCCAATCCCATTTATTATCTAAAATATAAATATAAAATAGTATATACTATTTTAGACTGTGTTTTGTAAAAATTATTGATTGAATTTTTAGTTTTGTTAAATGATAAATTAGACCCTATTCAAAATAGTACTAATTAGTACCCTGAAATAAATTTTTATCAAAATAAAACTTAATAATAACATGATTTAAAGGTATTTTGACAAAATTAATTATATTTTCTGTATCTATTCATGTTAGGAATTATTTTTCAAGTTGGTGTTATATTAAAACAAAAATATTAAAAATTGAGTTCAATGTCTTATTTGTACTATTTTGAAAAATACAAGATCCATTTTGTCGTATAATTACAAAATAAAAAATCTAATCAGTAACTTTTATAAAACACAGAATCTAAAATAGTATTAACTCAATATGAAAGCATAAACTTAGTTATATAAGCTATGAGATTTTCACTCATCAATTTCTAACTTGGGACTGAGTTTGAATTTTGAAATGTAGGAGTTCGACTTTTTTTTTTCAATTATGCATTCATAATTTTAATTATTTTTATTTTAATATTTATTGAGTTGTAAGTAAGTAGAATAAATTTATTAAAATGATATAATTGTAATAAGATAATAATATTATGCCTAATTATTAGAAAAAAAATCCTTAAAAAAAATTATTAGAACAAATCTCAAAATATGATCCTTTGCTAAAAAAATCAAAATATGACATTTGTCATTTAATTATAGAAAAAGTACAAAAACAAAAATGTAAAAGAAAATCTTCTTAGCACTGCCAACTCATCATGACTGTCTTATTTTATTTGATTTTCTATGCTTAGAAAATCAAAAAATTTGATTTATAAACCAATAATTAAAACCCTAAAAAAACTATACTTTTTTTTTCAAAACCCCAAAAATACCCCCAAACTAAAACTATCTCTCTTTCTCTCTCTATCTAGCCGGTCCCAATAATCCCACACCCCAGGTCCGATGGTCGGACCATGGGGTCCGATGGGGTCCGACCAATCGGACCCATCGGACCCCAAGGTCCGACCATCGGACCTCTCTCTTCCTCTCTCTCAAATCGCGGGGAAAAAAAAAAAAAAAAAAATTAAAGTCGGTCGGACCTTCGGTCCGATGGGTCCGACCATCGGACCCATCGGACCGAAGGTCCGACCATCAGACCCTTTCTTCCTCTCTCTCCAAAATCGCGAGAAAAAAAAAAAAAAAAAATTTTCAAAGGTCCGATGGTCGGACCTTGGGGGTCCGATGGGTCCGACCATCGGACCCCCAAGGTCCGACCATCGGACCTTTGTCTTCTTCCCTCTCTCAAATCGCAGGAAAAAAAAAAAAAGTTTCAGAATTTTTTTTTTTTTTCTTCAGATTTCAGAGAGGGTCGGAGGTGGTGGAGGTGTGGGTTCGGTTGGCTCTCCGTCGGCGTCTCGGTCGGAGGTGGCATTCGCCGTTCTGCGATGGTTGGTTTTGGGTGGAAGGAAGGTGGATCGGCAGTGTGTTTTGGTGGGTTTGATTTGAGAGAGAAAGGAGGAAGAGAGAGAAATGGTTGAGAATAATGAGGGGGGTATTTTGGAGTTTAGGTAAAAGTAGTCCTATTTTTTAAAGAGTTATAAGTATTAGTTTAGATAATTAATTTAGGTATAAAAAATGCATAGAAACTCAAATTTCCCTTTTCTTATCTCACTCTTTAATTATAATGGTCACTTTTTCTTTAACAAAATATGGATGTACATAATATGGTACAAAGAAATACATAAGTAAGAGATAAGGACTTAAAGGGCTACAAAGAAAGATATGTTGTTAACCTTCTAAATTTCATTCATTATGATGTAGTGTATTAGAACAAACTAACAATAAATATTTTCAACAGTAATATATCTGATAGTCTGATTTTTAAAGAAAATTGATTGATACCTATATTTTTAGGTCTTATAATTAATTAGTAATTTTTATAATTTTTATTAAATTAAAATAAATGGAACCTTTTAACATTTTACTTTGATCAATTTGGAATTAGTAAACCTTGAGAAATAAATATAATGTTAGTAAATTTTATTGTATGGAAAGCTGTGAAACACAGTTAGCAAAAATGTTGAAAGCTTTTGTTTCAAACCTTCTTTAAATGAGCAAACTATAAAGGCACGCACGTGGAAGACTTTTCTTGCGTACGAAAAATTTATTGATAAGTTACAAACATTAAAAGATCTTTCAAATAAGTAAAATTAATAATTGACCCAATAAATGACAATTCTGTGCTTTTTGAGCAAAACGATAAGAAAATAATAAACATTAAATGATACCAATTCACCTATTTGGCATATTGAGTAGTCTGAGTCTCCATTGTTTATTATTATATCCTTATTTATTATGATTTTTAATAGGAGGATTTCACTTTTTATGGTTGAAGGTGGACCCATAATAAAATAACCCAAAGTTTTTACAACATAATTAAATTATCCTAATTTTCCCTATACTTCTCAAAATGTCCCATTTTATTTTTGAGTACTCTCATTTCTCTTTCTACCTCTTTCCCTTGTTTATTTCTTTCTTCTCTCTTTCTCCTATTTGATAAACCACCCTCTATCTTAACTATATGAAGGTACTTTGAAAAAATACTCAAAATTTGGATTTCTTTTAATCTTCTATAAAATTTTGCGTTTAGTTTGTTATTTACATGCATTGAGTTGTTTTAGATCACATTTATACATTTCATTGCCTGTTTGGTTGATTTTTTGGCAAAAAATTATATCCGCGTTTTTTGAATATTCTGTATTTTCTAATTGACAATTTTCGACGATATTCAATATGTGTATTCAATGTGTGTTTGGTGTATTTCAATAGCTACACAAATGCTACGTTTTAGGACAATAGCCTTCAGTGCCTACTCGATGGTTTCTTAATACTTTTACAATGGCTAGGTCAGGGATGATGATTTTCAAATATTTTTCGATGCCTATTCGATTAGTTTTTGATAGTTGCACAAATGCTTAGTTAGGAATGATTTTTTTTGATACTTTTCGATGTTGTTTTGATGGTAGTTGCAATGTGTTGGGTTTTATGCCCTAACTAAAACTCCATTTCAATGTAATCCATATTATTCAATATTAATAAAGAAACAGAAGTATTTTTCATTCATTTGTGTATGTTTTGGTTCACCTTATCAATTATTTGTCTATTTGATTTATAAATTCATCCAAACCCTTTTCACATACTTGATCCTGTTTATTGTGTTGTCAACATAGTGGAAAGTAAACATGACTGTGTGATTAAAGATTCCTAGATTTATCAGAAGACTGGGGTTTTACTGATATGATAATCTACAACAAAGTTTACTTGCATTTGGAGAAATGATATGTTCTTTCCAAAGCATTGGTTAAAGTAAAGCTTGGGTTGGATGCATGGAGTATGCATCGGAAGGGACCGATATTGAACTTTGACATAGATTTATTAAATTTACCGTAATATCTATTCAATTCAATATCACCTAGTTGATCCTAGATCGAATGATCTTGATCCTGATATGATTAGGTTCAATCTCAAGAGTGTTATTTGTGTTCTTTGATTTGTTAGTTAAGCCTACTTTTGGGTCAGGGTGATACGTACATTTTGGAAACACTGTAGTGCAATTGAGGGAGAGCGCTAACATAAATATGAAATCTATAACTTCTATCTGGCAAATAGAAAGTAAAAGATGATTTCCTTCGAGCTTAACCAAACGAAAATAAATGGTGGAGTACTCATTTCACTTAGCCGAAATATCATTTATACGGGGTTAAGTGTTTTAAGGATAAAATACATTGTAGGGTGTTACGATAGTCTAATCCCTTTACAGTATAGATCATCTATATAGAGGATCATTGATCAAATTAGGATTATAACAATGGATAATTAATGACGTGTCTATATGGTGGAACATATAGAGCGTTCTATATAGCTGAGAGTGCAATTCTAAGTTCTATGCGTGGATTCAACGAAGAATTAATAAGTCAATGAATTTAAGATATAAATTCTTGATCTGCTTATTGGAAGCTCGGATATATAGACCCATGGTCCCCACACTAGTTGAGACAATACTACTTGTAAGACTCATTTAATTGGTTTTGATTAATCAATTATAATTCTCAAATTAGACTATGTCTATTTGTGAATTTTTCACTAAGCAAGGGCGAAACTGTAAAGAAAGAGTTTCTAGGGTATATTTGTTAATTAAGATACTTTGGTTGGTCTAATTAATAAATATAATTGTTATCCTAAAATTGGCAATCTTACGTGGCATCACAAGAATGGTGACACGTGGCATCAACTTAGAGCACCTGGTCGGATGAACATGCCGAGCAGGATGCCTCCCTGGCATGCTCATGATGGAATACTCAACGAGCCATGCAGAATGAGCAACACTTAGCGAATTCAACCAGGCACTTCGTGAGTCACCAGCTCAATCCCTATAACTCAGGGATCAACTTGCGTGGATGTGGCATACACACGATTTCACTATCGGTGTATACGGCCTCAATCCCACGATCCTAGCATTCAGCAATGATCACACGATCTTTGTGTTTATGCGCTTTGTAACGAGAGAGGAAACTCTTCCTCCTCAAGTTTCCTGCCCTATAAATAGTGATGAATGTTCACTGGGCAAGGAGGACGAAAAAACAGAGATCGTACGCCGAAACGCTATAAGCTAAGGCTATCTAAGAATTATATATTCAGAGATACTATTGTAAGAGCTATAAGAAAAGGAATCTTCTTCCTTATTCTTAAGTCAATACAACTAACGAGGATTAGGCTATTACCGAACTTCTCGGGGCTGAACCTCTATAAAATTTCTATGTCTTCTTATTATTATTATTTGCTTTATTACATATTCTTACAACGACACATCGTTTATCGCTTATCAAAAAGACTCATTGTCGTTGGCTAAAAGCGAAGTCAATATTTTGGTGCTTTCATTGAGAGCAGAATCACAGATCGCTCTTTCGACACGATGGTGCAAACTCGTAGAGGCTTGTCCGACCCAACGAACTCACAGATGCTGGATCCGATGTTGCAGGACCCAGGGAGTTCGACGGTTCCACCCGCTGTCAATCCTGGAAAGACGGGGAGCGTGGTGAATGATGGAACAACTCCTGTTACTGAAACTGAGCCTGGTGTGTAAGAGACCGGAAACAACGGTTCCGCACATAGCCAGGACGTTCATAACATGACTGTTCCACCAGGGATCAACGCCCAGACGACCATCGGAGATGGAACCGAATTGCAAAACCTCCGTGCTGTGCTTGGACTCATGCAGGGCCACAACAATACCCTGCATCACGATCAGGAGGAATTACGTGCCGCAGTAAACCTCACGTTTGACGAACAGAGGCGTATGTTCGCCAAGTGGAGAGACAAAGAGATGGAGGCGTTAAGGGCTCACCATGCAGAAATCGAAGATCGTAGTCGGCAAGCTACTGTGCTGATACGAAGAGCCTATCAGACTCCCGGGCTAAATCTGCTACTTCCAAGAGTACGGCTCTGTCCAACACCTTGAGGGCGAAGGCGGACTTGGCCAAGAAGGAAGTTGAGGAGGCCAGGGCGGAGACTGCAGCTGTTCGCCATGAGTTGGGTGAGGCCAACAAGAAGCTTTTTGCCGCTGAGAAGAAGGTCACCGTATTGACAAAGGACCTCGAAGCTGCTGATCGCTTTGAGGAAACCATCGAGACCTTATCTGCTGACCTGGATGAATGTTTCAAAGTCCCGAGCATTTGCATATGCTCCTTTGCAAAAAAAAAATAGAACTACGATGAGCTTAATGTTTTATTTGTACTATTTTGAAAAATACAACTTATGCTCCTTTGTCCCGAGCTTAATGTCTTATTTGTACTATTCGTCCAAGTCACCGGGCTCACCTTTGCATATGCTTGCCTTTTATTCCAATTCTAATGCTTAGTAAGTAAGTGTGTTCTTCATTGTATCTTCTTACAATGAAATTCTCTGTTGTACCATTCCTTGACGCTCTTAGTGACCACTTGCAATTTTTATCCAAATAGTCAATTTGAAATTCTTTAGCGTAAGATTTTATGACCTTGTATTGAAATTATTATTTTATTGCAAAGTAGTTGAGGACACTCTTCAATATTTCTTTATCTTTGTAGATATGTACTTTTTCAATTTTTAGATGTTGTTTATCTATGATAACCAATGCTTCATCATTGATTTCTTCTTGATCAATTGTGTGTCTTGTTATTTTTTCCATCATTTCTACAGTAACCATTTGTGTATAGTCAACAAAGTCGAATGTTTCATTATCTTCTTTGTGTTTTCTGTGTATTGATGTGTGGTTGTTCTCCCTGATTGAGTTTCATATTCAAGCATGTGGATTTCTTGCCTTGCCATTTTGCCCACCTCGGTAAAAAAGGATATTTATGTTGTTGGATTTGTGTTGGGGACCATTTTTCATGCACAAAGGATGCTTTATCATGTCTTTTTCTCTTAATTTTAACTGCAAGTAAAAATCAAAGCTTTCATCATCCGTGATCTTTAGTACTGGGTATCCAGATTGTACCTGAAACTATATTTGTAGGTTTGTTGTGTTCCTGTTGCAATTATATTTTCGCAACAGTTTGTCCACCAATTCTATAAATTTGTAATTTTGTGTAATGCAAATCCAGTAGCTTTGAAACCTATGTATTAATTGTTCTCACTCCAATGTCCATTACTTTGAACTAGAACTAGTAATGATTCTATTTTTCTACAAATCAACACCATAAAATATATGAAACTCAATTTAAATTATATTATAGATGAATAAAATAAATTAATTACATAAATTAAACTAGCAAATCAACAATAATCATATCTATTTTTTTACATTATTATTATCAAAATTTAATTACCAATCAATGGTAGGCAATAAAAAAAACCAATTTTGTAAAATTAACAATAAATCAACGTTAAATTGTTTATTTCATCAAAACAAATTACTACACATATTAAATGAACAATCAGCAGTAGACAATTCAATTCATCAAAAGATAATTCACAATAGTAGGCTATGAATGAAATCAATTTTGCTAAAAATTCACAATAAATCAACTTTAACTTTAACTTAAGTATTTGCATCATCAAAATTAATTTTAATATATCATATAAAAATACAATACCTTGAATTTAATTTTAGATTTAATAAGGAGTTTCGACCAACAATTTTTCAATCTATTCTTGAATGATCTACAACATTGAAACAATAATTTCACCTTATGTAGTATAGATCTTATTCTAATTATTTCAATTTTTGTATTTCTAATGTTTGATACCTATTTTTATGCAGATTTTTTTAAGAGATTTTGTTGTTCATCCATTGACATTTTTTAATTAATTCTTTTGTTTTATTCAATCTGCCTAATCGTTGGAAGTTTGGTTAGGATTAAGCATTGTGTTGTTGATTTGTAGTTTGAAAGAGCTTGGTTCAACAACAATGTCATCACTATAATTTTTGTTTTTGAGCAAGTATTGTATTTATTGTCATTAAAATAAGAATCCCTCATATATTTGTTATAAAATTTCAATCCAATCGTATATTTGTTATTTTTTTATGTTTAAGTGAAAAAATTGCTTTATTAAATTAATCACTGTAAAAATTTTAAAAGGTTTTTTCTTTCTTTTTTTTTTTTTTTGAAAAAATAATCTCTTCACTCTTAGGTAGCGATTAATCGGGAGAAATGAAAATATAAAAATAGAAATAAAAATAGAATTTAATAAAATTTAAAACTTATAAAAAAAATTGATAAAAAAATCAATAAATTTTTTTTCTTGTTAAAATGGAATAGTGTTTCCTTCCTTTTCAAAATAAAATAATCATTCCACTAAAATTGTGGAAAAAACATTCTATTGAAATGTCATTCTAATACTTTAAAATGCAACGAAATAAAAAAATGGAAAAAAAAATTATTTCATTTACATTTTATTTTATTACCTCCAAGCAAAAGCCACCTTTTTTTTTTTCTCTAATATATAATGAGTATTCTTAAAAAAATAAATAAAGGCCAAGATGAAGTCAATTACTGAAATTTCATTTAAAATAAGCGATGAAATAACATACAATACAAGAGCACAAGGAGCAAGAGAAAATCAAACATCCAAAATTGTTATATATATATATAGAATATTTACATGAATTCCACTAAAGAAAGAAGAAGAAAAATGTGAAGTACAATTCTAGCTAAACATAGTGTCTTTTTTTTTTTTATTATTAGTTTTCCTTTTTTTGTTTCTACAATTTGAATTTAGGGATGGAGTAATGATTTTTGAAGTAGGATGATATGTGAAGAATTATTAGAGGAACAAGTGTTGGTTTCTTTATTCATAATCCTCCACTGGTCAGAAATATGTTTGGCTATTTTATGGGCATCAGAAGCTGTTCCCAGAAGACCTCTTCTTGTGAACCCAACTGTGTAAAGCCCATTCTCTCCCTTCCACCCCTCAGGAAACTCCCTTCTCGGCATACCATCTTTTGTGAAAAAATCACAACTCTGCATGGCATTAATTAATTAATTAAAATTAAAAACATAGAAAAAGGCAAAACAAAAACCCTTTTTGTTTTTGTGTGAAAGAAAGCGATGTGTGATTCATAATAAGATAAAGCTAAATCTAAAAAATAATATTTTCACATTGTTATTACCTTCAGCCAAGTAGGAACGTTACTTTTGTACCCAGTTGCCAATATTATAGAATCAAACTCTTTCTCTTGTCCATCCATAAATTTAGCTCCATTTCTCGTTATCTCCTTCACAGTTTCCGTAATCTAAAAATAAATAAAAAAACATAAAAAAGGTTTCCCATATCAAGACTCACATTACAATACATTAGTTTGATATTTTTTGATATTAAAAATTGTACCTTGATTTTTCCGGATCTAATTTGGGATAAGGCTCCGACATCTAGAACGGGAGTTTTACCAGTAGCGTTCTTGAGTTCAATTGGGCCGGTTTTAGGCCTTCGAAGACCCAATTGTTCAGTGTTACCAAGGGTCAAACTGGAAGCCAAGAGAAGGATCTTGTCAACTACCTTCAGTGGTAGCCATTTCAGTAGTGCCATTGCTATTCCGAAAGTTGAGAACCCAAGTATTTCTCTAGGCAGAACATGGACCTGTAATAATAATAATAATATTAATAAAATATTATTAACAAAAAAGTAATAATGATTCAAAAACGACAACGATGCTATTGAAAAAAGTGCCAACAATGGCTGAAAAAAAAATTCAAAACTAGGAAGAATAGTCAAAAGTAGGAATTTTTTTAGCATAACCAAACTTGGAAGATATTAAAAATCTACAAAAATAAGACAAAAGGCAGTGTGTTTGGTTGAGAGAGAGAGAGAGAGAGAGAGAGTTACGGTGTTTCTAACGACCATATGAGGAGCTGCATTGTGTCTACAAAGGTCCAAACTAACTTCCATACCGGAATTACCACAACCAATCACCAACACCTTCTGGTTTCTAAACTCACTACCGGACTTATACCCACTGGTGTGGACAACCGGCCCCTGAAATTTGTCCAGCCCCAAAATTTCTGGTATAGCTGGCTCCGCATTTTCGCCGGTGGCTACAATCAGCCACCGAGAAATGTAGTCGGCTACTTGGGTCTTTACCCGCCAAAGCCCCGAACCCGAATCGAATTGGGCATTTTGAACGGCTTGGTTGAAGCGGGGTTTGATTGAGAAGTGTGAAGCGTAAGACTCCATGTAAGAGATGAACTGGTGTTTAGTTGGGTACTTTGGAAAATCTTCAGGGAAATCCATGAAAGGAAGCTGACAAAACTGTTTTGGAAGATGAAGTTTGAGACGATCGTAAGTTCTTTGTTGCCAAAGTGAAGCTATACAGTCACTTTTCTCGAGAACCAAACAGGGTACTCCTTGACGAGCTAGACATGCCGAAACTGCTAGACCAGATGGCCCAGCTCCAACCAGAATCGGTCCTTGAACCCAAAAAACACATTTCTTCGACTCTTGTTCTTTACATGATGAACCCATGTTTACAAAATCCCAAGAAACCAAAATACAAAACAGTTTCTTTGTATGAGAAGAAAAAAGTGAGACGAAGAGGTTTTAAAGAGAGAGTGTGAGTGGAGCTTTTTCAATGCATGGAAAGAGAGAGAGAGTGAGAGAGTGAAGTAATGCAAGGCGTAAAGGTTAAGGAAAGGATTTGGTTCTGTTTCTCAAGGCCCTTTTCTCTTCAGGCTCAGGGATTTGTGGGATTCAAGTTGAAGTACTTAGTAGTGTATATACAAAGCTCAGTATAAATAAATAAATAAATAAATGCGTAGGTAGATTATTTCTTCATTATTTTAGAGGAATAAATATTGATATGTCACGTGTCACCAACTTCAACTCTATGCAAAACCCAATTTTAAAATACGTTAAATTACATATAATACAGCTATATATATATATATATATATATATGCAATTCAGCTCTCTGTCTTAGCTGCAGAGCAATTTATAAATTTGTAAGATAACTACAAAGAGCAACAGAGAAATCTTTCTATGAAAACAATGACATATCCTACATAATACTGGAGGAACATACATATATATGACGTCGAAATTTAATCTTTCTTATTTTATTTTAAATAATTTTACATATATATATATATGGTATGTATACTATTGATTCTGTTGTGGAAAATTTGCTAAAACATCCTTAAAAAATTAACAAAATCTCTTAATATACTATATTTAAATAAATACACTAAATATTTTTCAAAAACTCTTAAACCTAAAATTAGCCTTACAATTCAGAACACCCTCGTCTCCCTCTCTATCTATCTAACTTCCCCCAGAGCCGGCCCTGAAACAAAGTGGGCCACAGGGAAAAAAATATTTTTTGGGCCCTTATGTTAGAAAAAATGTAGTATTTTTCAAAAATCAGTAAAAAAAAATATATAATTTTAAAAGAGGAAAAAAAAAATTTAGGCCTCTGGGCTGGGTGGGCCCTAGGCACACGCCTAACCCGCCTATGCCCAGGGCCGGGCCTGCTTCCCCCTCGCTCTCTCTCTCTCTCTCTCTCTCTCTCTCTCTCTTACCCCCAAAATTCTCACTTGAAAAATCCTCCACCTAACATCAAAATTCCTGACCCTCTCTCTTCTCGCAAGCTTGGACCGCCGCCCAGGGTGAGAAGTACCATGGCGACCCACAACCCACGACGTACGCTACAACAACTAGCATTGTGCCCCCATATCTTGTCTTCAAGAACGTGTCATCAATACTAATTACAGGACGACAAAACTTAAATCCCCTTCTACAAGCATTCAGTGACCAAAAATAGTACTTCAACCTGTTGTCATCTATCACAATATCTGTAAGAGCACTCGGATTCTTCTGTTCCAGCATGTACAAGTAACCAGGTAACTTCGTATAAGATTGTGCTGGCGTACCCCTAACATACATAAGTGCCTTCTCCCTGCACCTCCGCGCCTTCTCATAACAAATTTTGATTCCATAATCGTCTAACATATCCTTTTGTATGTCTATTGCCTTGTACTTAGTTCCATCTGATGTGTACTTGTTCTTAATAAGGTGGCCAACAACCCACAGTATTGCTTGACAGTTATCAGCATGTCTAGAATCTAGGTTACATGTGTGTTCATTGTGGAACACAATGACCTCAAACATGTCACATCGTGCCTTCTTCTTCACCCTCAATCTCCATTTGTAATTTTAATCATTGCAAGATGCGTAAAATACATTGGTGCCAGACTTCCTTACCATGAACTCAAAATTCATTTTCAAAGAAAACCTTCCCACTATATTTTTTTTAATTCAGTCTTGTTTGTGTACAACTTGTCAACGTGTATTTCTCCTGAAGGTGTACCACTAAGAGAAGTTGTATAAACACTATTTTTCTCTATGTCTTCCCTTGTCCACACAATAGGTTTGAATTTTGTACGAACTTCAAAATTAGATGGTACAATACTACGAGGAGGACCTGACCGGTTGCTACTAGTGTCTGGTGTTTGGTGATTTTCACTATAAGGGGTTCTTCTTTCTTGCTCTGTCCTCTAGTTCCTTGGAGGTAGTGGAGGTAGTTCTAACCTCAAACTATGTACCTCTACAGCTTCATCAACTTGCAACTCTACATCACCATCCTCGTTCAAATCTACCACAAGATCATTGTTGTAAAAGGGAGCATCAAACTCATTAATCTAGTCAAATGCATTGTCAATCCTATCCTCATTTATATTAGTAGGGGGTTGCTCATTCAAACCTACCACTGGATCTGTTTCTGGAATAAAACTCCCAACAATACTTCTTGGGGGAACAGTTGGTGGAGTAGGCTGCAAAATCGCATGCCTCTTAACCTTAGTCATTAACAGGGGCAAAAGGTTCTCATCCACACTCATTTTTGCTTTCATTCTTAAGAACAATCTTACTTGACTATCTTTCTCTAAAACTTTCGACGGTGTCATATTGTATTTCATGTACATGTAACACACCTCTATTCAATTCATACACAATAGGGTCTATACCCAACTCTTCATATAAAATTTCATGCATCTTTTGTAAAATAGTGTCAACCTCAAATATTAACATCTTTGGGTTATTGAATATCCAGCTGAAACTTTCAACTGCTCAAGCCCCAGCATATAGTACAACCACAAATACAGTTAAATCTGCAAAAAAAAAAAAAAGGAAAAACATTAGTTAATAAAAACTATGTCGATAAATATCGCAAGTTATGTCATAAACCATGTCGATAAGCAAGTCGCATAACATCGCTACATGTTGACGAAATTCCCGCTCCCCCTAGTAAACCAACACAATACTCTAAATTATCGATACATGTCGCAAACAATGTCAACAAAAATTGCAAAAATCGTCTATGGTAAGCATAAATTGGCACATGTCGTAAACTTAGTCGCCACATGTCGCAGAATATCGTTAAAAATCATCCCTAACCTTTATCATACTCTAATGTCGCTATATATCGCTAAAACACAAAAAAAAAAAAACCAAAAAACGCAGAATGCTGGCAGCTCGAGTTTTAAGAACAAGACAACTAAAATAAAAGAATGATATGTGTAGATTTATTCATTTCAACCTAAATACTAAATACAACTTAATCTAACAATAATTATTAAATAAATTACATACCCATTATTTTTTTTAAGGATGATGTTGGATAGGGAGTTTGGGTTGCTCCTACACACTTGATTGTCAAGCTAAGACTTTGGCAAAGGGTGCTCCAACAAGGGTGTGTATGTGTGGTGACTTTGTAGAGAGAGAGAATAGGATTTAGTTTTATTATTAGGTGGATAATTTTAATACTAAAAAAAAAGATAACATATTTTGTTTAATATTTAATTAATAAGGTAGTATATAATAAAATCATGCAACATATTTAACCATGAATTGTCAAAATTCTATTAGTTGATTTGTAAGCATGAGTGGGCGCCATGATTTCTATCAAAAATAACAAAAGAACAAAACAAAGATTGCTTTTTAATTATAAAATACATTTTCATTGTTTGGTAATATACCTGAGAATACAAAGTCATAAGACTTTTAGAAAGGGTGCAATATTACCATTTCAAGCTACTTCATTTATTCTTTTTTCTACCTTATAATGATTTGCTTTCCTAGCTAGCTAGGACCATAACAAAACAAAGAGCTAGATTAGGGAACAAAGATAATCAAGAGATTTAACCTTATTAACCACAAGTCAAGTTGAGAATTAGTGGAAATTATTTTGGGAAGCTTATATAAGTATCGGACATTTAATTTACATATAAGATTATTGAAATTGAGATAAAAATATTTTAAGAAAAAAGAATAGAAAAGACAAAAAGTACCTTAAAAATAAATAAATAAATAATAAACAAAAAGTAAGTTGGGGGACAAAAAGAACAACGAATTGTGTTGATATTTACAGACGAGCCGATAGCATTATTATTAGCTATATTTTGATTTTGAAACATGAATGATGAAGGGGACGTGTGTGATTGTATATCTTTTTGCCACGTGGATGATGCCAAGTATACAGAGAAACTTCTAACATCTCAACAGCCGTCCGATCAGCATTAGTACCACGTTAATTTTTATTTTTTAATGTAATTTATTATCGTTTTATATATTTAAAGTTTTGTTATATAAAAATTTATTTGTTGGCGGAGGAGATTCTCAGCTTTATTACAATATTACTTGCATTGTCACTGGCAGGGGACGGGGACAGGAGACGGGCATGGAAGGACCACCCCATTTAGGGATAATTTCTCAATAAGCACTCTTATTTTGGACACTCTAGACGTGTTGTGTTATCTTTGCAACTGGTTACTCATACAATACATACGGGTACTTTTTAGTATTTCTCTATTCTGCATATTGGTGTCTAGCACTACCTGTTAATAGTGTCTTGTGATTGGTTAACAATATTCTCTAAAAATAATTAAATTAAATTATAAGTGACTCGATAGTTAAAAAAGTAAATACTATTGGTACAAGGACCTACCCATTAATATTAATGCTTTATAAAAATTATATGTAAATTTTTTTAATTTAATAATTATAGACTAAAATAGCATAAAAGTCCCCACAAAATTAAATAATCTATAAGAGAGATTGTAATGTAGGTATAATTTTTTTTTTTACAAGAAATAAGTCCTTACAAAGTAAAAAATCTGGGTTCTAACTGGGTGCAATTATGTATCGAGTCTCACATAATTTATTATTGCAATAATTTTGATGGAGTATCCCTAACCAACTACAAGATGAGAAATTACATTGTATATCCACTTTACTTTGTTTGTTTTAAATTTTACCTCCATTTTTATATTCTTTAAAATATACCCACTTTTATAGATAATGTTCACATTAGATCATCTTTTAGCTGATGCTAGACACCACCAGGATCGACCCTAAGTTAAGGCGGGCTAGGCCCGTACCTAGAGCCCACCTATTTTAGAGGCTCAAATAAAAAAACACATCTTTTAAAAAATATTTATTTTTTTAAAAAATAAAATAAAAATACTATTTATTCTTATAATAAGGGTCTAAAAAATTATTTTTTCTTTGACCCATTTCAACTTAGAGTCGACCCTGAACACTACTAGTGTCTAGTAGCAATGCTTTTAGAGCCTTTTCTAAAAGCACATGTAAATACATTCTCATAATTATTATTATTTTATAATTAAATTAAAATATTTTATTTTATTGGTTTATTATTGGAGAATAATTCATATAAACATATTTTTTTAAAAAATTATATTAATATACAAAAAATGTTAAAAAATACACAAATTATTTATATATTAGTATAAAGTCATAATGCCTCAAAATTACAATAATAAAATGATAAAGATTGCAATAGTTAAAAGATTTTTCCTTTTAAAAACAGAAAACTTTATATTTAAATTCAAACTATATATATGATAGTTGCGAATATACATATATATTGAACAAGAAATCAAGAGTTAAAGTAATTAAACAGAATGAGTCATATATTTTGTTGTTACTATTGTAAGGTTTCCTAATTCGATATGTGTTATTTGTTATTTTTTTATGATTTTATATTTTAGAATATTAGATTATTTATGTGATATTGAACATACATGTTAGTAAATTAAAATCATGGTAAAACAAGTTCCAACAAGAATCTTTAAAGACACCTTATTTCCACTTCACGCAGTTTTTAAGGTCGCAGATTTATGCACTATATGTTGTGCTCTAATGTACTAAAAAATATGAGGGTTAAGACGGGCTGGTAGTCTTCGAGTTTGTTTCTGAAGACCCATTTCTCACCTCGAGAGCTTTGTTTCAGTTTAACTTAAGCAAAGATATTTCCAAAGTTGAAAATAGAAATGAAACTTCGACAGACAAGCAAAATTTTCTTAAGTTTCGAATTTGAGAAAGAAATACTTTTGGAATTTCGTTGATTTTGTTGAAATTATCGTTTAGTCGTGTTCTTCGAGAAACAAAAAAAAATGAAATTACCTGTGAAAATGAAAATCTTGAAGCAAGTTGAAGCAAGCCCTAACAAAGCACTCTAACTGCTATAGGCATGTGGAGCTGAAAAGAGAATAGGTATATTCCTAATGCAATTAGGAAATTATTGAAAAATTATCTTTTTTTTAAAAAAAAAATTAAAAACTCCCAAATCATAGAGAATCTTAGCAGAAGGCTAAAAATGAAGGTCACATACCAAAAAGTGATGCCAAACTAGTGTTTTGTATGAAACGGGCTTAGTTCATATGGAAAAGTTAGCATGACACTTGTGTCATACTAATTTTGAGGGCAAATATTTACGCAAAAATTTGATTTGATGACATGGACTTTTAACTTGTGGCAAGAAAGAAATAATCTTGGGGCCCAACCATCAGGACTAAAGTGATTAATTTACGCATTGGAAATTGTGTCAGTGCCCTAATTGACATTAGTGGGTGCCTAGGTAACTACTGAGATCCTGTGAAGACGTTTCTAGTGCCATCCTTCAACAAAATTTTAGCAAACAGGTTGCAGTGATCCTAAAACGATTATATTTATTTAATTAAATTTCATTTCATTTTTTTGATAGTGATAAGTTACTTTTCACACTTGGATTTTGAAAAAGGAATCCAAGTCATGTTATATGAACTGATTTTTGTTGTTAGATTTTCTTGTATTCTTATAGAAATTTTGATGCATTGATTAAAATTAATGCTTTTTTTTTTTTGTAAACAAAAGGTTAACATGAGATAGGGAAAATACTAAAGACACGACAAAATACAGAACATTACATTGTTAACCAAATGAAGATTATGTCCTGGGAAATCTTAGGTAAAAGAGTTGAAATTACATTGTTGCAGTTGGTGATCTTTGTAGATGCTAAAATCTACAATTGAAAATGAAATGTATGTAGGGAGGGCATGAAGAACATTGTGAAGGTCTTGGATGGGATACAATGAATTTGTTATATACTAATGGTCCCAACGTAACTAAAGGCTCGTGGGTCCATAATCCATTGGAGGCCCAACTTATTAATGGGCTCATAGGCTCATTGAAGATGGTGGACATATTTGACCCATGAAACACTATTTGAAGTGATTCAAGATAGTATGATATCAAAAAAGAAAAGCCCAATTATGATGCGATGAATACTAAACACTATTTACCTTGATTCTTTGTAGTAAGAAACTTAGGACATTCTTGTTTTCAATGTTCTTTCTCTTTGCAAAAAACAAATGTACTTTTAACTTTCTTATCTTTCTTCTTTTTAGCTAAAACATGATTCGTTCTTTTCGTTGCTGATTTAAACTTCTTCTTGAAGTTGGTCTTAGAGGATAAAGTTATGATAACTTCATGTTTTTCTGCAGCAATTGGTATAGTATAGGTAGGAACTAACATATATATATATATAAATATATATATACTGTATATATTTATATTTCAAAGATTTTTAACCAATCTATAATATTTTTGTTCCGGTAAGTGAGACTCAAAAATATCAATAACTAAATAGAGTTATAAGATCATTTAATAATGACTCTCATCATTAACAAGCTCTTATCGTTCAATCGAAATAAGAAATATTTCTTATTAGAATGTGGAAGTATATGGTTGAGGAAGTAGGAATAGGTGAGTGGTAAGGTGCATGTTATTTTGTTTCAAAACCAATTGACAATAAGAGGAGTAGCCAATGTGAGACCCTCTAACATTCTCTCAAGATGGTGGTTATTTTTTACTCACTAATATTGCACGGCTCAATCACAAGTGACTCTTTTAGGCTCGTCTTTTTGGGCAAATTTTAAATTTAGTAGGATACTCGTTAGAGTTTAATTTAGATCTGATACCATATTAGAATTTAAGATTGCAATGTTGGTGAGAACTCGTCGACCAACTTGTGGCCAGAAAATCAATTTATGCTTCAAGATCGAAATGAGATGAAGAAAAAGATGAAATGTAAACTCAAATTGCTACTTAAAATGGAGAGAATGATAGAAAAATTACTATTGCTCTCAATATGGTGTTACAAGCATGATTTTCCAACCCCTTCTCATATATGAGAAGGAGGTATTTATAGGCTTTAATGGCCTGGAGTACAAAGTGGTCCCAAGGGGACAAAGCGTCATTTTCACGTTGCATGCTACAGGTGCTGGAGGTGGCTTTACACGTCGTACCCTTGTCTGGTGTCAGGTGGTCCCTAATTGCAGAAGGTTGATTCCCAATTGCAGGAGGTTGATTCCTAGTTGCAGGCATGTGGTCCCCGATTACATGTGTGTGGTCCCTGGTTGCATGTGAATGGTCCTGAGGTACATGCACGTGGTCCCCGGTTGCATGTGGGGTGGTCCCTGAGTACAGGTTGTAGGAGAGTCGTTGCAGCGTATCCTTAGTCGGATCTTCAAGCCTCGCAGGTTCGTTGCCACCTCTACTCGTACGTCCTTACTTTTAGAGTCTTCAGAAGTTGTGGTTGTACGCTCTTCCCTTGCACACCTCGTCCTTTGATTCCTCCTCTAATATCTTTCTTGTTGATATGCATTCACCTCTCACCTTACACTTACAACCCTCGAAACACGCTTACACAACACACACAGCGACTCGTGTGTGAGCCCCCCCCCCCCCACCAAATGGGCCCACATGCGTGCCCCCCACACCTAACACACGCAACACAACACACATACACACCCACGGCTTCGCATGCGAGCCCCCCCACTCGCACACACATCCACTCCTCAAAACACCACGACTCGCATGTCTTGCACCCACTCACACTTCACACACTTCACACGCCTTGCACCATCACGGCTCGCAACTCCCACAACAGTCACACTTGCACACACTTCACACGCCTTGCACCACCACGGCTCGCATGCGAGCCCCCATCTCGCACCCCTACAACCACGCGCCCCCATGCATGTACTCACTCGCATGCATACACTCGAGTGCACATACTTGCATGTACACATACATGCATGCAGGCCCGGCCCTGGGAATAGGCGGGCTAGGCCTGTGCCTAGGGCCCACCCAGCCCAGGGGCCCAAATTTTTTTTTTCCTCTTTTAAAATTATACATTTTTTTTACTAATTTTGAAAAATACCACATCTTTTCTAACATAAGGGCCCAAAATTTTTTTTTCCCCTATGGCCCACTTTGTTTCAGGGCCGGCCCTGCATGCATGCATGACTTCTTCTTCCTACGCCCGTACTCTTGGCGTTGGATCACCACAGGGTCAATCATTGAATTGCACGGGTGCATCTCGGGAATTGCGAGTATCGATGGTGGCGTTGCGAAACACATACTGAGTAGGTAAACTCTTTGAATGCGCCTTTATTAATTGCTCCGAGATTAGTTAACTAACCTAAAAAATTAGCAGCGCTAATTTTCAGGGTTAACAATATCGTTTAGAAAGTCAGAATCAATTGCATAGAATAAGAGGTTCAACTCAAAACTAATTGAGTAACCCATAACTGTGAATCTTGGTATTTTATGAGGTAGAGCCACAGTTTGAATAAATTACACTAGATTATAATGAGTCTACTAAAATCTATATATTTTTGATGAATTTGGTGGTGCCCACCATGTGAAGATTGTTTGGTTGTTTTTGTGCTCTATTCCCCGGTGACTTGTCAATGTTGGAGAACCCCTTTAATTGCAGCTGAGCTGAGCTGCATAACTCAGAATCATTGCTCTGTTGACTCTCAATCTCAATTGGTAGTGGTTTGGTTTGTCTCTATTTTAATCAACTCTCAACTTATTTCATTTCAGGCTCTCTGTTTCGAGTCGATAGTCGATGCATTGTGAAAACTTCAAGGCCAGTTTTTCTCAGATTTAATTTAACAAAATAACAATACAGGTCTGTTTGCTTCTTCTATATATGAATTTAGATTTTCTTATGTTCATTGGTTTTTTCTTTTTGTTTATATTAGATCTCACCATCAAAGTGCACATAAAGTTTGTGTTACTGATGATATGGGTCATTCATTTTGCAGGTCTGTAAATTTCTTGATTATTTATTTTCACTTTCTTTTGATAATCATCATAATAATTCCTTCCATTCACATCCTCCTCCAAAGTCTCTTCATTTATCTCCTAAAAGAAAATATAGAATGTCAGACTCTAATCGAAAGCTTCCAGATTTTAAGCAATCTGTTAAGCTCAAATACGTGAAACTTGGGTATCATTACCTCATAACTCATGCTATGTACCTATTTGTATCGCCACTCCTCGTTGTTATCGCTGCTCAAATCTCAACATTCTCCCTCCAAGACCTCCATGACCTTTGGGACCACCTTAGATTCAATCTCATCTCTGTAATCCTTTGCTCCACGCTTTTAGTTTTCCTGTTGACCCTTTATTTTCTTACTCGTCCCAACCCTGTTTACCTTGTTGATTTCTCGTGTTATAAACCCCATGATGCCCGGAAATGCAGCAGGCAGATATTCATGGACAGGTCTCGTTTGATTGGGACATTCACTGAACAAAACCTCGAGTTTCAAAGGAAAATTCTTGAGAGATCGGGACTTGGGGAATCAACATATCTCCCCGAAGCCGTTTTGAGAGTCCCACCAAATCCATGTATGGCAGAGGCTAGGAAAGAAGCTGAGATGGTTATGTTTGGGGCACTTGATCATCTCTTTGAGAAAACATGTTTGAAACCCAAAGATATTGGGATTTTGATTGTCAACTGCAGTTTGTTTAATCCCACACCATCCTTGTCTTCCATGATTATCAATCACTACAAGCTTAGGGGGAATGTCATTAGTTATAATCTAGGCGGGATGGGGTGCAGTGCTGGGTTGATCTCTATTGATCTTGCTAAAGATCTTCTTCAAGTGCATCCCAATTCTTATGCCTTGGTTGTTAGCATGGAGAACATTACTTTGAATTGGTATTTTGGAAATGATAGATCCATGCTAGTTTCTAATTGTTTGTTTAGAATGGGAGGAGCTGCAATCCTGCTCTCCAACAACACCTCTGATAAAAGGCGATCCAAGTATCGATTGGTGCATACGGTGCGAACCAACAAAGGGGCTGATGACAAGTGCTTCTCTTGTGTTACTCAAAAAGAGGATGACATGGGGAAGATTGGAGTTTCATTGTCAAAGGATCTCATGGCGGTTGCTGGGGATGCCCTCAAGACTAACATCACGACTTTAGGCCCGCTTGTGTTGCCCATGTCCGAACAATTGCTCTTTTTCGCAACATTAGTCGGGAAAAAATTCTTCAAGATGAAGCTCAAGCCTTACATCCCAGACTTCAAATTGGCTTTCGACCATTTCTGCATTCATGCTGGAGGAAGAGCTGTGCTGGATGAACTAGAGAAGAATCTGCACCTTTCGGATTGGCATATGGAACCTTCAAGGATGACACTTCACAGGTTTGGAAACACTTCAAGCAGCTCACTTTGGTATGAACTAGCTTATACAGAAGCTAAGGGAAGGATAAGGAAAGGAGACAGAACATGGCAGATAGCATTTGGTTCTGGTTTCAAGTGTAACAGTGCAGTGTGGAAGGCTTTAAGGACCATGAATCCGGCAAAAGATAAGAACCCGTGGATGGATGAGATCCACCACTTCCCAGTGGATGTTCCGAAGGTCTCTGCCCTCCAATCTTAATTTGATGCTCTGCTCTGTTTGAAGAAACTTAGGACTTGTGTAGTCAAGTTAGTAAGTGTTGTTGTAGTACACACACTCACACTAGTTTGTATGGGATTCAATCAAGGTGTTAATCTTTTGTGGAGTAGTCGAGTCAACAGTAGATGAAGATTCAATTGACCTTATTCTCTGGTTAATTTTTCATTTATATTTCTTTTGGTATAGGATATGACTAAATAATAATTATGTGACTATTGACAAACTAAAACAATTAGACAATGAATTTAATTCATCGGCCAACTCAATGACTAAATAAGACGTCAATAAGGCAATTCACAAAAATGATAAATGATATAGGAATGATAAAGGGTACTAATTACCGATACCATGGTTCAACACTTGAATTGGAAAACTTAAACATTAATAAGGCAATGCAAAAAACCAATCTTCCAGACATAACATCAATTTGTTTTAATAATGTAGCACAACCATATCCGACCCCAATGTCTCTACCATCTTTTTTTTTTCAACTAGGAAAAGAAACTTCATCGCAGGAAATGGGCAGTTACTTATTGCAAGCCCAAAAAAGGACCATAAACAATCAATAAGATATCAGCAAAATGTACACATAAATCCACTCCCAAGGTTAACAATCCATAAAACAGATAACAATATCACTCCTTGGAGGACTTGTTGATGAGAGACTTGTGGATGTGCGGAATCACACCACCACCAGCTATTGTTCCTTTGATCAGGGTGTCAAGTTCTTCGTCACCACGAATAGCGAGTTGCAGATGCCTGGGTGTGATACGCTTTACTTTCAAATCCTTGCTTGCATTGCCAGCCAGCTCCAGAACTTCTGCAGTCAGATACTCCAAGATAGCAGCAGAGTATACAGCGGCCGTTGCCCCAACTCTCCCATTTGCTGAAACCCTTGTCTTCAGAAGACGGTGGATTCTACCGACAGGAAACTGCAGTATATGTGTTTAAGGATGATGAGATACAAACTGAGTGACAATGAAATTAACATAAAGGAATGAAACGATCTGGAAAACAGTTCAACAACAAAAGCATTACTCATAATATGTGTGTGTGGCAGGCAGGAACTGAATTATAGAAGAAAGAAATGAAATATCTACTGCACAATCAAACAAAGAGAGCTACCCAAGATTTCTTTCTTCCGATCAATCTAAATGTTAAATCAAACCAACTTGTATCTTTACTAGGGTAGTAAAACTAAACCACTTGTGAAGACTGTAATTCTCCCGTGCTCCAAATTTCAAGTAACTAGTGTTTGTGTCTACAAGATTTCTTAGCATTAGTAGACAACCAAGATTAAGTTCCTAAAAACAATGAGAAAATTAAAGCAACTACATTTTGGCATGGTACATCAAGCAATATGCAAAAGACACAAACAATGATCAGAAATCTAATCAACAGTTGTAGTGTTCAACAATTTCCAACTTAAGATAAGACTTTGAAACAAAGATAACAAAGTTTGGGTCAGAAATGTTTAAGAAGATAAAACAGGAAAAACAATTAGATCTAACAACGCTTACCCATTCAACGTTGAAACTCACACTCTTCACTATTGATCACTACCATACTCTCTCTCTCTCTTCTCTTTTATTGTATTAACTCACCCTAAACTATCCTTCCGAAATCTAAATCTCCTAGATTTATATATTTATAAAAATTAAGGAAAGATATTCATAAATAAAAAAAACCCATACTCAAACACAGATCAGAAGTGGTTTTTTATCAAATAACATGGCTCAAATTCAGACACAGTTGAAAGAATGAAGCTATGAAAGAAAAACAAACACATGAACCCTGCCCAGAACCAAAACTGAAAAAGAATCCACAAGTTGAAGCTTAAAATGTAGATAATTAAAGAGAATAAAAAACCTGAAGACCAGCACGAGAGGAACGAGAAACGGGCTTCTTCTTGTCCTTGTCCTTGTCCTTGTTGGCTGGGGTTTTACCCGTTATCAAACCTTTGGCACCTTTCCCTGACATGGTTGCTTCGCGATTTCAGTTTTCAGAGATCGAGACTCGAGAATCATCGGGCTGAGAGTTAGCCTACAAGATTTATTTCAAAATCTCTGACAAAAATACCCTTCTACATTGAAAAAAAAAAGCCCTCCGATAACTATTAATATTTTTTTTTTTGATAATTAACTATTACTAATCAAAATTGAAGAAATTACACCCAAATAAGATATTTTAAGTAAGAGTAATTTGAATGATTACATCTAGTCACCTTGATTGTATTAATGCTGTTTTGTAGATGAACTTTTATGATTAATGATTATAGTGATCCTTATACCTCCATTCTTATTTAAATTTAATACATTGTCGCAGTATTTAATTGTCATAGACTAAGTGTTCAGATCCAAAGCTAACTATATCTCTAATAGTTGAATTGTTTGAGCATTGTCGAGGTAAATGAGACACTGAGAAGTCTTCAGGTGGCCAAACCCTCGAAGAGCCAACAACGAGTTGCTACCAAAGAGGTCCTCGTAGGGGTCTATGCAAGTCACCTCCCTAACAAGGAGTCTTCACAGGTCACCTCCCAATAGGGGGTCTTCGCACTGGGTTGACGCACCCTCGGTGGATTTTGTATTTTGACCATAACTCTCTTACTAAGGCTTGGAATCGAATGATTCAAAATTTTTTGGAAAGATAAGAAAGAGATCTACAACTTGCAGGTCATCTCGTAGGGGGTTGATGCGCCCTCAGTGGACTTAGTGTTTTGGCTATAACTTTTTCAGTATGACTCGGAATCATACGATTCAAGATGCTTTACAAAGATAAGAAAGAGATCTACAACTTTCACATTTATGACCAAATTTAATTCTAAACGTATCATTATCTAAATTCACCAACAATTTTTACTTGGTAAGTTGGCCTTACTAAATTTACTCGTGCCCATCGACCTCCATTTAAAATACCTCGAATGATTACAAACACATGATGGGCCTTTTAAAACCCTAGAGTAATGTCTCCCAAATTTGAGATTACTCCATTTGGTTGAAATTTTTGGGTTAACAACTGTCCCCAAGAATTTTAGGATGGAAGAGTTCTCGTAATGTTGGACGTGACTCCCAAAAGTAGCATTCTCTCACATACGCTTTTGTTTGTTATATGTTATTTTATATTTATTTTTTGTCGCAATATTAAAAATTTAAATTGAATAATTCTAACGTTGTTTTTTCAAAAAAATCAACATTAATGCAACAATCATAATTGAGAGATTGTTTTTATAAGTATTTTAGATGATACCTGATTTAGATTGATCAAAAAACTCGAGATCACTTCTTACAAGTCTACATCTTAATAATTTGTAAATTTAGTTTACAATAATTAGTTTTTCAAATTTTGAATTAATTTTCACATTTGGATTTCACGTTTCAAATCGACTGCTTTGAGATATCATCTTTCTCAGGTCAATTTGCTAGAATTAATGATGAATTTGGGTCGCCAGAATTGTTTCACCGTTGCTAAAGCGCGATCAACATCACTCCTAAACCCCACATCTGACAAGCAACCCCAACATCACTCCTCATCAAAATTGCCCTTGGGCTATAACAGAAAATTGCCCTTTGATAAAATCTCCTCCCCAAGCAAACACTCTGGCTACAACGTATAGACGTGGGATCAGGTTGTAAACAGGAATGTAGTTCCACTCCAACACAATACCATTCTGTTATAGAGTAATGTTACAATGTACAACAAAATCAGTAATATTATTCCTAAATTATTACTTGAAGCTATAATAATCTAACAGGGTGAAATGTTTTTTTTATATAAGCTGTTGATTTTCAGTCATGTAACCAAACGACCATCATCAACAATGAAGGCTTACACGAGTCAAAGAAGTGCATATTCGACTCTAAAATCTAAATAGCACAACAGAAACTAAACCAGAAATCCTTATACTATTTTTACATGTGCGCTGCACAGAGAAAGATAATATGCAAGTTTCATTATTAACGCACAACTATCAGAAGCAAATCTCACACAAATCATACATTATACAATCCTTTTTGTTTATCTGCTATTCAAATCATCAGCAGATGATAGCATCAATTCAGAGCTCCAGCTCAATGAAACCTTGTCATTTAGTGGGCCAACTTTTTTAGATGTTGAAATGTTCGCTGTTTTATCCACTGTCTATCATATGGCAAGTATGCTTGAACTGAGTGATCATAACTGCAAAAAAAAATATGAAAAATACACATATCTAAGGAACGATTACGAATAAGCTTGCTGATAGGTAATCAATAGGATGAAAACGTTTCTCAAAATTCATTGCATAGTGAATAGAATTGAGGTTTTGAATGCTGTGATGCAAAGAGAGGGATAGAAAGATACACTAGAGCGCTCATATCTGCAAGCCCATCAATGAAATTGTATAGATCTGCAATGTCATAAGATATGTTCCTAATTGCTGGATTTAATTCCTTAAGCTTCCTTTCATATAGTCCACATACACCTATACAAAATCCAACAGCAAAAACCACTTTTACTTGGTAGTTTAAACACAGTACAGTACCATAAATTCAGATATTGATGATGAGATTCATTTTGTTGTGATCCAATAAGAGGACAGTGATGACAAAGGAATCAATAAAAAAAAAAAGCTGATACAATACAACTGTTTTCAAGATTTGATCCCCTTACAAGTGTTTTCAAGATTTTCAAGATTTTCAAGACAAAACAAAGGAGTGTTTACCCTTGAAAATCTTGTAACAATTTTCCAAAACAAAGACTACTTTGACTAAAAACATACCATCTATTGCTTGACTGATCGAATCATAATCCATAAAAGTCCTTGTTGCTCTGTTCTGAGAAGTTTGCATCAAAATGATAGTATGCCTGTTAGCCTACATAATAAAATTGATAACTTTAGTGAAACATGTAAATATATATATAAGTGGATGACTACATAACAAAAAAAATCTATGGAAAACACTGTAACTGTACTAATGTTCATTCATTTTATAATAATTCAAAGAAAAAATAAAACCCTAATTTCTAAAAAGAAAAGGAGTCAGAGAAAGTGAGCAAAGGGGATCAAAATTAAATTGGGAGCGATAAAAAGATATCTTAGTTAATTAATACCATATCCTAAAAATGACCCAAAAAATAGATTACCATGAGAAAGGGTTTAGAGAAGAGAAAGCAAAAATGGCTGGTGGTGGTGCGTTTCAGGTACGCGAGGCCGATGATGCGAAGAAAAGAAAAGAAAAGAAAAGAGAATAGAAGAGAAAGACCAAGACTTAGAATAGGGCTTAGCTTCCAAGGCCAATTACATGAAGCCACTTCTTACTGGGGCCAACCTTTTGAAAACATATTCAATAAATTATACAGTACTTGTTAAAATGTACACATCATTTTAAAATATTAATTTTTAATTTTTTATCTCGTCCACGTAAGATTTGTCGTGATATTTTTAAAAGAGTAATTTGCGGCAAAACCCCCTCAACTATCAATTTACTTGCAAAAAACCATCCAACCTCATATTTTGGTGGGAAAACCCTCCAAAGTACTGTTTCGTTTACATTTTTAAGGTGTCGTCTATTCAGCCTCGTTAAGTCTTAATTTTACCCACGTGGCAATGACAGGTCAATAAAAAATTATCCTACGTGGCCATATTTTACAAAATAAAAATTAAAATAAAAACAAAAAATTTAAGAGTAATTTGCGGCAAAACTCCCTCAACTATCAATTTACTTGCAAAAAACCATCCAACCTTAAAGTTTCTTAGATGGTTTTTTGTAAGTAAATTGATAGTTGGGGGAGTTTTGCCGCAAATTACTCTTAAAGTTTTATTTTTATTTTGTAAAATATGGCCACATAGGATAATTTTTTAGTGACTTGTCATTGCCACGTGGGCAAAATTATGAGCTGGACAGACGACATCTTAAAATGTAAACAGAATAGTACTTTGGAGGGTTTTCCCACCAAAATATGAGGTTGGATGGTTTTTTGCAAGTAAATTGATAGTTAAGGGGGTTTTGCCGCAAATTACTCTTTTTAAAATAGTACTCTAATGATAAACAACTCTAAATTATTATCTATTATAATCTCACATATAACATTTTAAGAGTAAAACTATACTAGGACTTAGTATAACTTTTCTACCGTTATTGAATTTAGATTATGTGGTCATTAAGATATAAAGTGTATACTCTTACGTTAGGACTGTTTGTATACAATTAAAACTTTATACATATTATAATAAAATTTAATTATATATTTATTTTTTTCTAAAAAAATTAATATTAATAATTAAAAAATTATTAATTTTTATTTTTATTTTTATTTTTTCAAAATTAATTTAAATTGTTTTTATATATGTATTTATTTTTAAAAAATAATTTTACTTACGAATTTTACTATTAATTTTTTTATAACTTTATTTTATGCGTGTTATATTTTTTTGAATTTCTTAAAATTTTACAAAATATCTTAAATAACTGTAATGTACACGATCATGAAAAAATTAAACTAAAAAAGTCCCTCGAATATCAGAACAAAAATAAGGGTGCATCAGTACACCAATTTTAAAAAGATGTATTTTAAAATTTTCCTGATTAAAATTACTAAGAACTACCAATGAATTGGCTTGGACAACCAGTACAAAAATAAAAAAAAAATCATCAGTTTTTTTTTTTTTAAAAAAAATAATTATCATTTTTTTTAAAAAAAAAATCATCAATTTTTTCAAAAAAAAAAAAAATTAACGCCCATGAACATGAAATCTTTTTAATATATATACATCAGCTAAACGTTTAATAATAAAAAAATCATCATAAACAAAAAAATATGAAATAATCCCTACATTATGTCAAATAAAATTTTTGTAATCAATTGTCTTTAATTTTTGATTGGCCCAATTTCCTTCCCTATAGAATGAGTTAAAAATTGTATTCCCTACGGTAGAAAATCCCAACATTTCAAATATTAAATTTCTTAATTTTTTTCTTGAAAAAATAAATTTCTTTTTTGGGCAACACTCAATATCTATATTCTCAAAATTTGTCTTAAAAATTGAGCAACACTAATTAGTCTTAAAAATTGGACAACATTGTATGTATGGCAAGACCACTTCAAGGGACATATCTATATTGAGCAACACTAATTGGTCTTAAAAATTAGATCACATTGCATGTATGGCAAGACCACTTCAATGTGCAAACCCCATCACCACAGTCCACTTCAATGTGCAAACCCCATCAGTCTCCAATAATAATATTCTTTAAAGGTGCTATATATTTTTATATCATCTAAAGATATAATATTTTATTTTATCTTTCTTTCCCATCATTTTTAGTACTTTTACTTTTAAAAATATTTTAATGGTATAATATATTTTAAGAATGTTATAATTATAATCTCAGACATTATTATATGGACTTAGATTCTATAGCACTTATACTTAGGGGTGTGCAGAAAGTCATCCGATCCGATCCAATCCCAACCGATTTAATAGAATCAGATATCCAATCATAATTGGATCGGATCGGATGCAAATTTTAAAAATCTAATTGGATCGGATCGGATGTTGGATGAGACATCCGATCCAATGGATAACCGAACTGATCCAATCCAATATCATCCAATGTCCATCCAATTTATTTTAGCCACTATTTAGGCTGATTTCATTAAAAAGAAAAAATATATGAAAAAATATAATTTAAAACCTAATAATCCAATAATAAACAATAAAAAAATCAGTTAAAGCATCCAATGGATGGAATTGATCCAATCTAATACATCCATTAGATCGGATCGAATCAGATGACTCGATTCAATTGGATTGGATCGGATGACAAAATCTAACATCTAATAAATAATTGAATTGGATCAGATGCATTCAAATCCATTGAATGTGATCCAATGAACACCCCTAGTTGTACTATTGGCAGAATAGCATCCACACGTGTACTTAGCATACACATATATAATATGTAAGCATATATATACATAACATGTCCACTAAACATTTTAAAAGTTTTTTTTTAACAACATTTTATAATTTTAACTCAAATAATCACTTTAATACTTGCTATAGCAAGTTTTGGCTACCGCTTTATGTGTTGTTAGGATATTATTGTCATTCAACAAATTTATTTAGAGAAATTTTATTTCTACCTTATAAAGTTATAGTACACTCTATTTTAATAATTTTTATTTTATATAAAATATATTTTTAGTTTATATTAATTTTTAACTTTTTCTTCCTTCGCATATTCTTAAAAAAAATATACCAATAAAATAAAAATAAAATATATTTTAAATACTAAAGAAAAAATTAAAACAAAGAATTATATGAAATTTTATTAGAAAAAATTATAAAAAAATATACATAATTTAAAAAAAAAAAAAGTGAAAACAAAATTATAATAATTATTGATATTAAGAAAAAGTAATGTGAAAGAGAAAATTTAGAAAAATATTGAAATTAATTTGTAAAAATTAATTAAAGTTAATTTATTTAATATTAGGGTAAACTTATCTATAAAAAAAAAATTCATTTATTTATTTTCATGTAGTTTTCAAGTACTGAGTTTGGTTGGAAGGAATGAAAATATAGGAATGAGAATGGGAATAGGAATAGGAATAGGGATGGAATGGAATAAAATTTAAAATGCATAAAAAAATTAATAAGAAAATCGTTAAATTTTTTTTCTTGTTACATTGGAATGGTCATTCCTTTCTTTTTAAAATGGAATAGCCATTCCACCAAAATGGTGGAAAGAGCATTCCGTTGGAATGCTATTCCAATACTTTAAAATGCAACCAAACAAAGGAATGGAATAAAAATTGTTTCCTTTCTATTCCATTCCATTTCATTACTTCCAATCAAACGTCACCTTAATGTAATACATACAACTTAAAACATATGGTGCACATTAATTACCTGTGAATGCACATTGATTTTTTCTTTTCACATACTTGATTGATTATTTAAAAACCAATTTTTGTGACTCACAACAAATTTTGTGAAATGCAATTATACTTTTATTTCTTAAAAAAATACAAAAAATCATAATTAGATGTGAAGGTTAAATGCTCATATTTTAATACTAATATATTTGGACTTGAATAATGAAAACTATAAGACGATAGAGTTCTGTTGGTTGATTTTCTAGCCAAAATTTTATAGGCAATTTGTCGTATTTGGTTGTACATCAGAAAGGTTTAATTCTCTATGAGGTCACAAGCATGTTCGTGTTGAAAGATTTAGTGCAAATAAGATCACCCCTTGATAGATATTGCATGTAATGATTAGTTTGAATATTAACCACTGATCTTATTTTGTCGCTTACGATTTGATTCACACCCTCATAGAACTAGAGTATAAGCAGATTTATTACAAATTGTGTTGATTGGTCTTGATTTAGAACGATTGAGTAAGTTTGATCGCATAGTATTTTAACGAACTATAGTTATCTAAGCGATCCACCATGTAGCAAGTTTTTGGTACCTAATCAGACTGCAGGATCGTTTTGAAATATCCCATAATTAGGAGAGATGTACAAGATTTTTTACAATACATTGGGCTGATATGTTGATTCAGAATAATCAAGTAAGTTTGATCGCATAGTGCCTTAGCGAACTACATTTATTTGAGCGATCCACCATGTAGCAAGTTTTCATTTACATAATCAGAATGTATGATCGTTCCAGAATACCCCCTAATTATGAGAGGTTTACAAGATTTATTACACATTACGTCAATATGTCTTAATCAAGAACGACCGAGTAAGATTGATAGCATAGTGTCTTAGCGAATTAAATACAATTATTTGAGCGATCCACCATGTACAAAGTTTCTGGTACCTAATTGGATCGTGGGATTGTTCTGAAATACTCCCTATTAGGGGAGGCACATAAGATTTACTACACATTGTACCTATAGATCTTGATCCAGAACGATCGAGTACGTTTGACCGTGTAGGATCATTTTGAAATAACTTGTAATTAGGAGAGGCGTCCAAGATTTACTGCACATTGTGCTGGTAGGTCTTGATCCAAAATGATTGAGTAAGTTCGACAACATATTTCATAGCGAACTACAATTATTTGAGCGATCCACCGAGTAGTAAGTTTCTGTTACCTAATCGAACCGTAGGATCGTTGCAAAATAACCCCTAATTAGGAGAGGCGTCCAAGATTTACTACACATTGTGCTGGTAGGTCTTGATCCACTCCAACGATCGAGTAAGTTTAATAACATAGTTTCATATCGAACACAGTTATTTGAGCGATCCACGGAGTAGAAATTTTTTGTTACGTAATCAAATCGTAGGATCAAATAACCCCTAGTTAGGGGAGGTGCCTAAGATTTACTACACATTGCATCGGTAGGTCTTGAACGATTGAGTAAGCGCGACAGTAAAGTGTCATAGAAAACTACAGTTATTTGAGCGATCCAACTTGTAGCAAGTTTCTGTTACCTAATCAGATCGTAGGATTATTTTAAAATACCCCCTAATTAGGAGAGTCATCCAAGATTTACTGCATATTGCGCCGATAGGTCTTGATCTAGAACGATCGAGTAAGTTCGACAACATAGTTTCATAGTGAACTACAGTTGTTTGAGCCATCCAACTTGTAGCAAGTTTCTGTTACCTAATCGACCATAGGATCATTCTAAAATATCCCCTAATTAGGAGAGACATCCATGATTTACTGCACATTACGACGGTAGATCTTGATCCAGAACGATCGAGTAAGTTCGACGATATAGTTTCATAGAGAACTACAGTTTTATTTGAGCGATTCACCGAGTAGTAAGTTTTTGTTACCTAATCAGACCATAGGATCATTCTGAAATACCCTATAATTAGGAGAGGCATCTAAGATTTACTGCATATTGCACTAGTAGGTCTTGATCCACACCAATGATTGAGTAATTTTGACAAAATAGTTTCATAGCGAACTACAATTATTTGAACGATCCATCGAGTAGAAAGTTTCTGTCACGTAATCGGACTGTAGGATCATTCTGAAATACCCCTAGTTAGCGGAGGCGCCCAAGTTTTACTGCCCATTGCGCCTGTAGGTCATGATCCAGAACAATCGAGTAAGCTTAACAACATAGTTTCATAGTGAATTATAGTTATTTGAGTGATCCACCGAGTAGAAAGTTTCTGTTACCTAATCAGACCGTAAGATTGTTTCAAAATACCCCCCTAATTAGGAGAGGCATCCAAGATTTACTGCACACTGCACTGGTAGGTCTTGATCTAGAATGATCGAGTAAGTTCGACAGCATAGTGTCATAGCGAACTACAGTTATTTGAGGGATCCAACTTGTAGCATTTTTCTCTTACCTAACCGGATCATAGGATCATTTTGAAATACCCCCTTATTAGGAGAGGCATCCAATATTTACTGTACATTGCGTCGGTAGGTCTTGATCCAGAATGATCTAGTAAGTTCAACAACATAGTTTCATAGCAAACTACAATTATTTGAGCGATCCACCGTGTAACAAGTTTCTATTACCTAATCAAACCGTACGATCGTTCTGAAATAACCCCTCATTAGGAGATTACCTAAATATATTAATTTAAATTATAAGCTACCATATTATAGCCTAAATTTAACTAATTAATTACTAAGATGTATACAAATAAATTTTAGAGGTAACCAAAATGTATCTCAAATTATATGATATAAAAATGAAGTATTTTATGTAAAAATAACTAATTGATTTCTTATCAACACTATTAGTAACTAAAAAGTTACTTTAAAAATACAAGAAAAAAAAAAACAAAAAATGTAGGATTTAGCTAATATGGCACGTTGTAATATTATTATTGTAAATTAAATGTAAAAAAATATATATTATTCTAAACTTCTCAATTATGTATTCATTATTTATAAGGAAATTTTCCATATTTATAAACAAACTCCTAAAACCACCCTAATGCGACCTATTTGTTTATATTTTCTTGTACAAAATAAGAAAAATACGAAAAATAAATCATTTCACATACTTAATTACCAACTCAAAATTTGAAAAAAGGAGGCAAAAAATGGGCGTGTGATCAGTTTCAGCCTGCGAGTTGTCGAGGACGTGATCGACGTGATGGAGTGACGTCATCAACTACGAAACACGTCTTAGTTACCTTTTTTTCTTTTTTAAAAAAATAAAAAATGAATGAAATTGGGAACTAGGGGTGTTCATTGGATCACATCCAATGGATTTGGACCCATCCAATCCAATCCAATTGAATTGAGTCATCCGATCCAATGGATGTATTGGATTGGATCGGTTCCATCCATTGGATGCTTTAACTGGTTTTTTATTAGATTGGATTGGATCCATCCAATGAATTCCATGGATGAACCCAATCTATTTTAACCACTATTTAGGCTAATTTCATTAAAAAATATATATCTATATATATGAAAAAACATAATTTAAAACCTAATAAATAATAAAATAATATATAAAATATTAAATAAAATAATTAAATATATAAAATTATAAATATTAAATATGATTGGATGGACATTGGATGATATTGGATTGGATTGGATCGGTTATCCATTGGATCGGATGTCTCATCCAATATCCGATCCGATCCAATTGGATTTTTAAAATTTGCATCCGATCCGATCCAATTATGATTGGATATCCGATTCTATTGGATCGGTCGGTTGGAATTGGATTGGATGACTTTTTGCACACCCCTATTGGGAATGGTATACTAAAACAGTATAGTTTTAGTATAAAAAAGAATCCATCACTTTTTTGTAAATTTAATCAAATTAATGTACTTAGTTGTAAATTTTCTTATAATATACTCCATTTTGAAACCATAAGATTTATTATTTCTATTATTAATGTAATTATTTATTTAGTTTTTTAAAAATAAATTATTATTTTAACTGTCACTAACTCAAAAAAAAAAAGAGAAAAAAATTGAAAGTATGAAGTTGTAACAACAAATTCCATGAAAAAAAAAATAATGTAATAGTACAAAAAGATAAATCAAATCATCAAAACTAAGTAAAAAAAATCATAATACAAAAATATATTCGGAAGTTGATATTGTTTTGCATATTACAATTAGGTTATTAATTTATTATTTTTTGGTTATTTTGTAGTTATCTTTATATTGTTTTATATTTATTTTTATGTTGTTTGTTAGGTTGTTTTAGAGTGTTTTTTAGTTTTTCTTTTTATTTTATTAAGACACGATATTTTTTGTAATTTTGAAACTTTAATACAGTATTTTTCAAAACTTGGTACAGTAAAAATAACAAAAATGTAAAATACCTATTTTTGTTTGGACTTACAAAGGCCCGTAGTGTATTGGAGATGAATCCATATGGGCCTATAATGGGCCGGACTGTGTTGTATTTAGAGGAAATTATGTAGAATATGGATTTTTTTCCTCAAGTTTGATAAATATGGAGAAATTATGATTTTACTTAATCTATGGCTTTTTTCTAATTTAAGTTAGTTGTGTGGAATTATATTTCCATATGTCCAAGTTTTTATGAAATAAAGCCATATTTTATTTTGTTAATTTATTTTGTAAAGATTTATATTATTTTTTAGAAAAATTTGCTTTTATTTTAGTTAAAAATATTAAATTTATAATTTAATATATATTTGTGTTTCACGTTAGTTTTTTTTTTTTAGATTATAAAAATAAATATTTGACTTATTAGTTAAATTATTTTATTCTACATTAACTTTTTGATACTAATCTTACCCAAAAATAATTATTGAAAATTTATTCTAAATACTTATAAAAGAATGATTTTCATTTGAATTAATTATTACTATTAAAATTAAAACTAACAGTACCAAGTTACTCTCTGAAGCAATAATAATATGTAAAATTTAACAACCAGGTTACTTTTTCCAATTAACACGTTACTTTGTGCAACCATAGCACAACACGCACTACAGATACCATGTTACTTTTTGAAGAAAAATTAAAGCTAAAAATTTAACTACTATGTTACTTTTTCAAATTACAAGGTTATTTATTAAAAAATAGTCACAATTCAACACAGTCAATTATATTTAGTGATACATGTCTCAGGTTACTTACAAAATTCACATGTGATTACTTTACACAAAAATAGAATCAAAATTAACAAACTATACAAAAAGTATAGGTAAAAGTGACAGGTTACAATTTGAAGCAAAAATAAACACGTTAATTTGAGCAAAAATACAATCAAAACTCAACAAACTATACCAAAATCAAAAGTAAAAGTACCACGTTACTTCCTAAAGCAAAAACAAAATTTAAAATTCAACAACTAGGTTACTTTTCAAATTAACACGTTACTCAACTAGGTATATTACTAATACAGATGTCATGATTTATTTTGTAAATGAACAGATTACTTTCTTCATAAAACTCTGTCATAACTCATACATTAAACAAAATTCAGTTTGCATGGTAGTAGATTATTTGCACAAAGTAGCAAAGTCCAAATTTGAACATTTATTATCTTTGAAAAATGGTCCTTCTACTAATATTTGCAACTTGTGAGTTTCAATGATTGTTTTATCTTCCTCCCTTTTTCTTTTGTTTCTTGTAGTTTCTTCAATGATGAAGTCAACAACTTCATTAGTATAATCAACAAGTCTTCTGGAATTACGGTTACTTGATTGGTGGCTCACTTTTAGCTACTTGGTATGAGATCTCAATATTGTCCCAATCAGTGTTTATTTCATTTTTGATCAAATAAATTCCCAAGATCAAATAATGAACAATTATCTTGAATATGTACACCAATCACTTTGTAATTTGAGTAGCAGTTACTTTCATACTATCCTCTATAATAAATTAATGCTTTAATAAAATTCATTCTCCAAGAAAATTACAGGTGCCAGGTCACTTCCTGAAGCAAAAAGAAAAAATAAAATTCATTTAACAAGTTACTTCATAAGAAATTTAAAATAACATGTTTCTTTCTAAAAAAAATTATAGTCCCAACACAATACACTCAGCCATATTTAAAAGTAAGGTACCAGGTTACTTTCAGGAGCAATACAAAACCCTAAAATTGAACTAGCAGGTGACTTTTTTCAAGACATAGTTTTTTTTTTTTTGGTTAAAAATTATACACAACACAACAAACTCAACTATATTCAAAAAGTAAGGTACCAAGTTACTTTCAGAAGCAATAGAAAACCATAAAATTGAACTAGCAGGTGACCTTTTTCAAAACATGATTTTTTTTTTTTTGTTAAAAATTGTAGTCACAACACAACACACTCAACCATATTCAAAAGTACGGCAGCAAATTACTTTCAGAAGCAATATAAAACCCTAAGATTGAACTAGCAAGTGACTTTTTGCAAGACATAGCATCTTTTGTTAAAAATTGCAGTCACAACACAACAAACTCAACCATATTCAAAACTAAGGTACCATGTTACTTTTAGAAGCAATATAAAACCCTAAGATTAAACTAGCATGTGACTTTTTTCAATACATAATATTTTTTTGTTATAAATTGCAGTCACAACAAAACAAACTCAACCATATTCAAATGTAAGGTACCAGGTTACTTTCAGAAGCGATAAAAACCCCTAAGATTGAACTATCAGGTGACTTTTTTTTTAAGACATGGTATTTTTTTTTTATTATAAATTGCAGTCACAACAAAACAAACACAACCATTCAAAAGTAAGGTACCAAGCTACTTTCAGAAGTGATAAAAAACCCTAAGATTAAACTAACAGGTGACTTTTTTCAAGACATGGCATTCTTTTTATTGTAAATTGCAGTCACAACAAAACAAACTCAGCCATATTCAAATGTAAGGTACCAGGTTACTTTCAGAAGCGATAAAAAACCCTAAGATTGAGCTAGCAGGTGACTTTTTTCAAGACATGGTATTTTTTTGTTATAAATTGCAGCCACAACAAAACAAACACAACCATATTCAAATGTAAAGTACCAGGTTACATTCAAAAGTAATATAAAACCCTAAGATTGAACTAGTAGGTGACTTTTTTCAAGACATGGTATTTTTTTTTATTATAAATTGCAACCACAACACAACAAATACAGACATATTTAAATGTAAAGTATCAAGCCATATTCAAATGTAATGTACCAGGTTACATTTAGAAGCAATATAAAACCCTAAGATTGAACTACAAGGTGAACTTTTTCAAGATATGAGAGGTTTTTTGTTAAAAATTACAATCACAATACAATACATTACTATGAGAACAAAAATTAAAACCTAAAATTAAAATTTCTTATCATTTTTCCTAAATAATAGGTTAACTACGTCAAAAATGTAATCAAATTCAATAGTTTCTTACCTTTGTCTATTTTGACTTCAGATTTTATTAATTTTCTTCATCGACAGTAGGAACATGAACACTAAGATGAAGAATCATAATCACACCAAAGGAGAAGGAAAGAAATTGGAGGAGAATAAAGGAAATAGCATAGAAGAATGCAAGCCACGATAGAGAATAGATGGAGTTTAGATATTTTGGGTGTGGATTTTATAATTGGAAATATTCTTTTATAGGTGTTTTATTTTTTCCATTTTTTAAGTTTTTTAATTTTTTTTCCAGATTTAAAATTTTTCCATTAAATGTCCATATTTTTCAAAATACATTTAAAAATTCCATATTTATAAAAAAAGCCCTTGTATTTATTTGGAAAGTCCGTTCCCAAATTTCGGATTGGTTGAGAACGAGAGGGAGAGGGAGAGAGAGAGAGAGTTTAATTGAAAATGTACAGATTTATTAAAGGGAAACTTATAAAAATACTGGAATTTAGGTTAATTTTTACAAAAATACTGTCACACGGAAATTTTTACAAAAATACTGTGTTTTTATAAAACACGAAGCAGAACAACTCAAAACAACAGTAGAACACCAGTAGAACACCAGTGAAAACTTAACACAGTATACTGCAGTATGAAACTTATAAAAAAATACAGTAAAAAAGTAAAAAATACCGTCTGACAGTATTTTTGTAAAAAAATGGTAAAAGTTAGTATAACATGTAAATTTTCCTTTATTAAAGGGAAACTTACAAAAATACTGGAATTTAGGTTAATTTTTACAAAAATACTGTCACACGGAAATCTTTACAAAAATAATGTGTTTTTATAAAACACCAGTAAAACACAAAGCAGAACAACTCAAAACAACAGTAGAACACCAGTAAAACACCAGTAGAACACCAGTGAAAACTTAACACAGTATACTGCAGTATGAAACTTATAAAAAAATACAGTAAAAAAGTAAAAAATACCGTCTGACAGTATTTTTGTAAAAAAATGACAAAAGTTAGTATAACATGTAAATTTCCCTTTATATTAAATGCGGCTTTAGATTGAGACGTGACCACCACTACTACTAAACTTAGAATTAATCAATAGATTACTCTTATAGTAAGTAATAATTAAGTAGCTAGTTGTAACTGTGAGACAGTTGTAGTTAGATTGGATATAATTGAATTGAATGGAATAATGGTGGGTTTTTAATTAAGCCTCCTCTCTACTCCCTTTGGTGCATCTATCACCTACCTACCTACCTACCTATCTACAAACATCTATTGTCAATTATCTACTACAAGTGTAAATCAAACCGTATAAACTGTTTGTACTTAACCACAATGCATGAAAAAATACAGTTTGAAATTCTTTATAATGCGATTGTAGTTTATATTTTTGCTAAACTGCGTAGTACAATACCATTTACAGTTTTGAATTTAATAATTGCAGTTCAAACCGTACCGCACTATATATTACAAAGTTATCAATTTTTATTATATGATTTTTATTTTTTTTTATAAAAAAACAAATATATGTAATATATATGTATAATACATTATTTTTTAGAGACAATTTAATATAATAATTTTATGTTATGATGTTAAAACTTTAATATAATTTTTTTTTATTGTTAAAATTTTTATCAGTTTGACTTTTAAATTTTTATTATAATGTTTGATAATGATGTTAGTGCAAATAACTCAAACCGTACTGTACCACACCATAGTCTCGCAATGTGATTTTTGCAGTTTTGAGATTTTACGATGCAATTACAGTTTGAAAAATTACAACAACTGCATAGTTTAGTTTCAAAAAAATTGCTACAACCAACCCCACCCCTTTGATGATTTTTATTTACATTTTAACAAAAATTGTCAAGGAAAGGAAATAAAATCAAAAACTAATTTACAATCCATTTATCTGTATACATAAATATATACATAATTCTCTCTTACAAAATAATAATAATAATTGCATTCATGAAAGATGGGCTCGAGCTATATTTGGTTAGCTAATAACTCATATTTAATCGACAAGTATATAAATGTGACCGTTGTTATAGAGCCAAAATTATGGAATTGTGATGGACTATTATATTTTAGCATTTTTTTATATAATAAATTCATTTAATGTTTTCTCTTTTTTTTTTTTTTTTTTTGTGGTAATTAATCTATTTGTTGGGTCCGGTCGTCGGAGCTTAGAGTTAGGGATCTGAGTTTGGATTTAGGTTCGAAGTTCGAGTCTGTGGTTCGAGGATTGGATCCAAGGTTCGAGTCTAGGTCTGGGTTGGGTCTCGTTTGAGATTTAGCAAACTCAAACCCGATTTCGGACCTAGACCCTAAACCTAAACCCCAGCCTCGGACCTAGACCCAGACTCGGACTCGACCTCGGATCCTGTTCTCAAACCTTGGATTTGGACTTGGACCCGGACTCCGACCCGAACCCTAAACCTCGACCTAGCCCGAACCTTAAACCCCGAAACTTAACACGACCCCAACTGAACCCCAAACCCAATAATGCTATTGACCCCAGACCCTGGTGCCGAACCCCGACCCACTTTCTTATTCCTCAAATGAAAACAAAAAACATAAATAAAAACAAAATTTACTAAACATACTTTTGCTTTTGTTTTTACAATTTTAAAAAGAGGCTTTTTCATTTTTATACTTCAAAACAGTTTTTTTTTTGTATTTTTACGAAATTCTACATAGAAACTCCTATTTCAACTATCGCTGCAACGACTTTAGAAACCCAAACTGTAAATTTAAAAAAAAAAATTAAAAAAAATAGTATATGTGGTAATTCCCCTTTTAAAAAATAGAAGTAGTTAAAAAACACATTTTTTATTTTTTAAAAATGAAAACAAAAATTCTACTGTAACTTTTATAATTTAAAAAATTAAAAATAAAAAGTATTTCCAAAGACAACTATCAAATAAATAAGGTAAGAAAGAGAAATCCAAACTCACAAAATTAAGTGTTAAAATTGTTTAATCATGTTAACTAGGAGTGTTCGCGGTGCGGGTGGTGCGGTTTTTGACTATTTTTTCAAACCAACCTGCACATGCGGTTTTTCTAATTTCTCAAACCACACCCGTACCGTGAAACTAAAAAACCGCACCGTAAAAAATAGTGCGGGTCGGTGCAGTTTTTGCAGTTTCTGCAGTTTGGACTATCACTAAATAACTAAACTATCACAAATACAACAAAACTTGTGCAACACTTGTCAAAAATACCGTAAGGCTTGAAAATAAATATGAAAAAAAAATTAAGTTTCAACAATAAAATAATTAGTGGACTTTAGGTTGAACATTCACATATTGGACCTAAATAAATATAAAAATTAATATTTTTATAATGTGTGGTGCAGTGCAGTTTGAATCGCATATTAACAATTCAAAATTGCAAACCGCACCGTACCGCGCGGTTTAGGAAAAATTCAAATTGTGACCGTGCTGCAAATAATTTCAAACCGTATTTTTTTTGTAGTGTGATACGGTGCGACTGTTTGAGCAATTTTAGGAATTTGATGAACACCCCTAATACTAACAACCATTATGTAGGAGAAATTTACAAATTTAGATAAAAAAAAAAGATGCTATAGTGTTATGTTAGTTGTTAATTTATATATGTATTTCTTTCTAAATATATCTTTATTTTTATAAATAAAATTTGGTTATTTAACGAAATTATTAATTTGACAGTTTTTTGTTATTTTTCATTTAAATTTAACAGTTAAAGCTAATATCGTTATAAAAAATTTAAAATTTAAAAAGTATGAAAGAACTTAATTTTTTTGAAAAAAAATATGACAAAATTAAAATTTAAATATTATATTTTTAATTAAATTTGTATATTTAAAATAATATGATAGAATTGAATTAGATTTATTTTTTGTAAGGCAGAAGAGCAGCGCTAAGGATAGTTTGGAGAACCGAGCTCAATGAGAGGAGCAAGAGGGAAAGTGCGCGAGGAAGTGAGGAGAACGGATCCACGTGGACCATTTCGAGCAAAGGAAATGAATCACATGACATCTCTTCTTGCCTATAAATAAGAAACTCCATCATTCTAAAACGGCACAGATTCGATCAAACTAACCTAATCAAAACTCTATCGAATTACAATTTCAAAACACACTTGATCTTGGAAGAATAATGTAATAAAGTATAGATGTTCATTATGATTGGGATAATTCTAGTGTAAAGAATTCGAAGTAGAAACATAAATTTATTGTTGAGCTAAGTTTCAGCATTAATATTTTTATTAGGCTAATTAGTATTTTTTTCCCCTAAACTTAGACATGTATTAAATTATGCCCCTGAACTTTTTTGGCCATTAAAAATTTCCCTTGAACTATTAAGATATTGTTGAATTTAAGGACTTTGGTCTAATTTCATTCAATTTTACTAATTCAGTGATTGTTTTATGTTCTGAATCACACTCTCCAGACTTTGATATCTACCAAATCACGCCCCTCGAACTTTAGTATGTACTAAATCATACCCCTAAATTTTCATCTATGTTAGGCGTTCCTGCTAAAATTAGATAAAAGACCTTCAATTTAACAATCTCAATAGTTCAAGGGAAATTTTTAACGATCTTAAAAGTTTATGGGTCATGATTTGGTATATATCAAAATTTAAAGGATAAAATTTTATTATTAACATTAAATTAATAATTTTTATCTCTTCACATATATAAAACAAAAAGAAAGAGTATGTAATATTTTTAATCACAACGTTTACAAACTTTTAATGACCATCTATATATGCAACATGTTTATAATTTTTTGTAATTATGTTAATCGATTGCCATCAATTTTTTTTTTTTTGAACAACAAACATATTGTAAATTGTTAAGTCGTTTTTTGAAAATATTAGTTATCAAAATATTATGTTTCTTGTGTAGATTACGTTTTCATGACTGTATTTTTCTTTTAGGAAACTTTATATAAAAGATGAAGAAATCTCTTTATGGAAAGTTTATCTAAATTAATATATTTTTGGTATAGTTGTCTCTAATTATATTATAATTAATAATTTTGTATTGACTATAAATAGAGCAAATTTTTTAACCTTTTTATGCCAAGAAATAAAGTCTAAATCGTGGTCTTGGACTTGTATGGAAAGTTTCCTTATTTGACCCAATTTGCCATTACAGATTCCAATTGCGTTGCAACAAATTAGAGATTATTTTAGAAAACTTTTATACAACTGTGAAAACGTATTTGTGATTGTCTCCAAAGTTTCTATGATCTATAAATGGGACCTAGAGAGTAGCCAAATGTTCTCACCTCTTCTAAGTCTCATTTTGCATATGTTTATATTTGCGAGGAGGGAATTTCTTTTGTGAAAACTTAGTGTGTTCAACTAGGTTTTAGTCTTTGTTATCTTATTCTTATTCTGGTCTTAGAATAAGTTGAAGAACATCTTTGAACAAGAGAAATGTCTTCGGGAGAATACTTGCTTAAGCTTTACTTCGAGAGGAAGTAAGCACACACATCAAAGACAAAGGGAATTCAGTATTTGGTCTGCTCAGAATTCATATTAGCAAAGTAAATTACAAAGGATTGCGACAAAGCTTTAGAGCGAGTCTAAACTTATTTAAGTCAATTGTATTTGTAATTGTTTAAGACTTTACTAATTGATTTCTTTCTCTAGGCGTGACCCCGTGGACTAGGAGTGTTCAAAAGAATACTGATAACATGTACAATTCTCTTGTGTCAAGTTTTATTTTCTACACAATTTATTTTTTGTTTCTATTTTTCTATTGTATTTCTGTGTTCTCCTGTAATAAGATTACTGGCAAGTGTTACTGCCACTTTTTAATTACAGTTTCTAAAGAAATAAATTGACATACTCAAAAACACAGTTTTTTAATTGGTATTAGAGCGGGACACTAAACTCTTAATGTGGTTCTTTAACCTGTTTCTTATTTTTTGTGAAAAATGTCGTTCTTTGTAGAAGAAAGTTTTATTTCTCGTCCACCTCTTCTCAATGACTCTAACTATCCTTACTGAAAGGTGAGGATGGGAGCTTTCATCAAGTCTCAAGCGAAAAAGCTTGGAGATCCATATTATCAGGTTGGTCCCATCAAGTTGTGACAGATTCAGAAGGTAATGAAAAACTTAAACCTGAACTTGAATGGTCTCATGAAGATGATAATTTGTTTGCTTACAATAATAAGGCATTGCATGCTATATTTGATGGAGTAGGTTAGAGTTTTATTAAACTTATATCTTCATGTGAATCTGCTAAAGATGCTTGGTAAATTCCTTAAACACGATTTGAAGGAACTTTTGATGTTAAGCGTTCTAGGTTTATTATTCTTCAGATCAAATTTAATGATCTTAGAATGTCTGAAACTGAAACTCTGTCTAAATTTTATGAAAGATTGTCTAATATAGCTAATGAATATTTTGCTCTTAGTGAAAAGCTTAATAAATTTGTTCTTATGAGAAAAATTGTTAGAGTTCTTCGAGACAGGTTTGACACTAAACTCTTGGCTATGGAAGAAGCTAAGGATTTTAGCAAGATGAAAGTGGAGGAGTTAATGGGTTCTTTGCGCACTTTTAAATTAAATCAACAAATCAAACAGAAAGATAGACCTAGGTCTAACACTGATAGAGGAAAGGGTATCGCTTTAAATGTTGCTAAAAAGAAAGTTCTGAAAATGAGTGCGATGATGAAATTGAAAAGGCAAAAAATAAAAATATTGCAAAGGATAATGATCATATTTTCACTGCACACACTTATGTCTGATAAGTGAATACAAGAGTGTAAGTCTCCTCTACTCGAATAAAATTAAAAATTACCCTAATTCACATTATTTGTAACTTGTCTTTTTTCTCTCAACATTTATGTGTGATTGGTATTTGAGATACTAATTATTTATCATCTTTTGAAAGCATAACATGTGTATTTGTCTCCTTTTATGAAATTTGATTAGTTAATTGCTCTAGAATAACTTGTTTTTCTTATCAATTTATTTTTAGTTATTCGAATTTTTATATAAAAAAAATAAAAAAAAAAGGAAGGAGGCGCTTGTGACTTGACTTGTGGGTTAATGAAATTTAGTTCTTGATTTGTTTGCTAAGTATTAATGTTTGCTCTAATTGATTTATTATGTTGAGTTTCCTTTTAAAGTTTGATATCTTATTCATTGTATTTTGATTATTTGTTAATCTTGAATGATTTTTTTTAATTGGCCTATTTTTGGAAAGTATCATGATTTATTCTTGTTTCTTTTTATTTATTTATTTTTAAAATAAATTAAAGGAAAAAGAGTGGGGCGGTTTCCTCTTTGTTAGTGGGCAAGGCAGTTAATTTTTGTTTCCATTTAAATTGGTTTCCTTTTTGCTCCTCTTTCATATATTTATTTAAACCAATTCTTTTGTCATTTAAATCTCACCATCTTCTCTTCTACCCGATCCCTCTTTGTTGGTTTCTTATCTCTTTGTTCTTTATTTTCTTTTTCAAAATTTCATGGCTAAGACAAAGAACTTAGGGCATCCAAGCAAAATGGTGGATTCAGAAACTGCTCCCTGAAATGCTTCACATGTGCCTTCAAAATCACCTCGTGCTGCTGCAACTGCTTCAACTCCAGAGGATTCATTGCCTCCTCGGCGTGAATCAAAGAATGTGGCTGTAAAGAAAGCTTCTTCTTCCATTTCCACTTTTAGAAAAAGGGCTCCCAAAATCGTAGCTCAAAAATTAGTGAGATCCGTCCGATTACCCAAATTGTCCAGGTCCGATTCGAAGTCTTCATCTTCGACTAATAATGAATCTCCTTATCAAGGCACTGAGTCTCCTCCTGCTGCAACTGGTGTTGCTTCTACGACATCAACTCCAAAGGACCCTTCCTCTCGGACCCGTGCCGAACAAGCTTCTCTTGAGAAGGAAGCTCGCACCAAAAGGCGCCATGACAAACCTATTTCTGCTGCCAAAAAGCTTAAGCTGAATCCTCCCTCAGCCTCCACGAGTTCTGATGGTGAAGAAGAACCCATGAAAGTGTCTTCTGACAACTCTGAGTCCAAAATTAAGTCCTTTTCTTCTGAAAAAGATCTTCCAGAAGATGTTGTTGTCTCCTCTGACAACGAAGAAACTGATCTGGAGGCTGAGCCACCCTTGCAGAGCTCACCATGGCAAAAAGAGAGCGAGGCAGAGAGATGAAATCGTTTTGGGTTTTTTAAGAAGAAAGAGAATGCGTTTTTTTCAATAGGAAATATGAGTTTTTTTATTTATTTATTAAAGTCTTATTTTTTTTAATTTATAATTTTTTAAAATAAATTTTATATTATTTAAATAATTAAATTATAAAATTTTATGTGGACCAATAAAATTGTGCCACGTGTATACTGTGTACACGTGAATAATTCAGCATGGCAGTTTACCGTCAAAATTGGATGGAAGTAGTAAACTGCTAACGATATCGTGGTTTTAGAAGTTTTGCCGCTAAAATTTAAATTTTGAAGGTTAAGTCCAAGCAAAGTAAAAACAGTAAGAATTATTCTTTATATCAATAGTATGATATTGGAGAGTACTAGGCACTATGTGTCTTTTAACATATCTTTTTGGGTAAATACAGGCATAAGTACCTAAAGTTTTAAGTTTGTAAGCGGCATAAACCCAATGATTTTTTTTAGTGGCATAAGTACCAAATGTTTGTAAAACTGTAATTTTCTCTATTTTCGTCAGTAGAGACTCCGTTTTAAATTTATTAAAAAAAGATTTAGAAGTAACTAATACTACATATTTTCGTCCAGACCAAATAATCTAAAATTTAGGTCTTATATGTGTCCTGTTTAAGATAATAACAGAGTTTGTACTGATAAAACTGGAAGAAATTTACAATTTATAAACATTTGGTACTTATGCCGCTAAAAAAATCATTAGGGTTACGACGCTTATAAATCCAAAATTTTAGGTAGTTATGCACTATTTATCCTTTTTTTTTTTTTATGTATTCTATATAAGTGTCCAAAACTCTCACTCCATCCATATCCTTCCTACCGACCTAACCTAACTCCTTGGTGCCAAACAATAAATAGATAGATAGAGATAAACCATACATACAAATACAAGTGAGGATATAATAATTACATTTTATTAAGTCTTAAAAGGCAGCCTATGGCCTTTATTTGCTTATTTGAAAACAAACTCTATAAATAACGCCACAAAAATCCTTCTACTTCCCAAATTAAATTAAATTAAATCCACTGCCTCAAATCTGAAACCCCTCTCTTCTTCTTCTTCTTCTTCTTGTCCTCAGACCACTCCTCCAACCGCCGCTCCTCTGCCCCGGTAAATATCTATGTTCTTTCTTGGTTTCTCACTTTGAGGGACCATTGATAATCTCTTTATTATTATGTCAAATTACATCATTATTTTATTTATCATGATATATGAAACTTTAACTCATTGTTCTTCTATTGATTGATCTCACAATCAATTTAAATTTATGATTCCACCTCCTGAAACTTCAATGCGTCTGAAATAGATAGCTCTAGTTATAAAACCTGAATTGTGTTAGATTATTGTGTCTTTTTCCTTAGTTACTCCTTAAATCTATGTTAAATATATGTATGTATATCAAGCTTTCATTTCTCATATTTTTGAGTAGAAAAAGTATTAACAGTTACTCAAAACTACCATACACACAAAAAGACCTCACTCATTTTGAGTTTGAAATGACCTGGTTTGTGGTTTCTCAATATACATTTCACTTCTTCCTACCTCATTTCTCGCCTTAGCTTGTATTAAATTGGTTTTACAATGACTTAAATATGACTATTGCTATTCAAAATTAGTTCTTTTTATTTCTTAAAATTGAAGTAAGGTAATTACGATTGAGATATGGAAATATGGTTTCACTATCATGCATCGATTATTCATCGTTGTTTTGTTTTCATTGGTGCTTATTGTGTGCTGTAGTGGCTTATGTGTTTTTTGTCAGAGCAAATTTTTGGTTTTGGTTTTGCCAGTGTTATAAACTTTACATATTTGTTTTAATTTGTATCTAATAATGTTAAATTTAATTCTTTGATTTTTGGTAGGGGTGGAGATCTAGAAATTCTATTAACTTCTTAAGGATGTCTAACAAATATGATTTGGTTTTCAAATTCTCAATCTGCTATTTCTTTTTCTTTATGTTCAATCCTGATTTTTGTTTTTGGCTGAGTTTTGATTTTGTTTATTTCCATCATTTTTTTGAGAGAAAATAGAAATATTCATTAATAGACAAATCAGATAAAATCCATTACATGAAAATATAGGCTCGTAGAGCAAAATCAACAATAATAGGCTTATCAAGCCGTTTAAAATAAAATAAAAGAAAACCTTAACAACAACCTCAACTAAGGGTCTAATAAGCCACCAACGTTTCCATTAACTTTTCGATTTTGTCATTAGTCTTCTTCTTCTTTTAATTTTTATGGGGGGTCTAATTGTCTAAAATCAGTGTTGTGTCTTTGGATTGGCTCAACATTACATAATTGAATGCGTCAACTTATTGCAATTTTTAAGTGAATGATTTAACATTAGAAACCAAAAAATAATTAGAGTATGTGCTTGTTTACACTTTGGTTGGTGCCTTCAGTGGTTAGCAGTATGTCTCATAGACCTGCTCTTGTGCTTTCGTGTCTCATTTCAGTTACTTATTGAGTGTAATTTAGTGCAATGCACTGGAGGGGGGCAACTGATGTATTCTCTACTTGCCTGGATTTGATTTGTTACGGTGTTAGGAGATTGTCTCTAGCCTTTCTTTTAAAGGATCTGCCTCCTCGATATTCTAGGCTTATTTAGCAGTCTTATATTGTTACTGTTTTGTTCAATACTATATATGTGTTACTTTGTTTTAATTCGTAGTGTGTCTTGTCCTAACATCATCTGCAACCCATTAATGACTTATTTAGTATTGCCATGTCGTGAAATGTTGTACCTTTAATTTGTAACGAAGGGAGGAGACTTTGAGCCATCTTCTCATGTTTTCTGTCTATATACAATTGATGAATTCTGTAGCTTTTGAATTACCATTTTATCTGTGATCAGAGTCATGTAGGGTAAGCTTTCCTAGGACCCTAGGTGTTACAAAATATTGGATGGATGTATTACCTTTGCATGTTGGTTTCAAGAATTGTTTTGCGTATGAAATCTCATCATGGGTTTGGCAATTTCAGATGGATTTAGAAAGCACAACTGAAGCTACTCAAACCAACGGAAATGGGGAAATCGAATCTTTTTTCAACTTGGCTCCTCCTTTAAGGAACAGTGCTGATATCAGAGAAAAGCTAGAGAATTTTATCAAAATAAATGAGATGGCATCTGGCAAGTTCACTTTTTGGTTCTATCACATAGATACTTGTATGCAATCTATAGGGTTGCTTTGGGTTGCTTTTGTCCCATTTCCTTTGTGCTGATCATTTCAAATTTCGATTGATAAATACAGGAAATGGAGGAGCTAGGAGGGTTGTGTGTGTAACATCTGGTGGAACCACTGTTCCCCTAGAGCAACGATGTGTTCGGTACATTGATAATTTCAGCTCAGGCCACAGAGGAGCAACATCCACAGAGTACATTTGTATACCATCCTCAAATTATCTATGCCGTCTTTATTACTTCTAAATAGTTCTTAATCTCACTTGTAATATTCAGGTATTTTGTGAAGGCTGGATATGCGGTTATCTTTCTACATCGGAGGTGATTTCCTGTTTCTAGCATAATTTTTTGTTTGTTCATTTTCAATTTAATCACTGGAAAAGGTGTACAATACGTATTATAACAATTACAAGTCATATCTTGAACATCATGCCTTACTTTTTTGCAGGGGAACCTTCCAACCCTTTTGTCGGTCTCTTCCGGATGATCCCTTGCTAGAATGTTTCGAGTCAATTGATGGATCAAACATTAAAGGTTAGTAGATTGTGATGGCCCAGCAAATTATTGCTTGTATTTTTGAAAGAAATGTGTGTCATTTTTCTTATTATAAAATTTTACTCTTAGGAGTCTTTTGACACTGAGAATGACTAAAGTTCATTTCACCTTCAGTACAAGATTCATATTCTGAAGCAGTAGAAAGGGCCATTGCTGAGCATCATTCTGTATGGATAGCTTCTTCTTTCTGTTTATTTTTTTGTCTCTAATTCATTTTCTGTTTTATTTATTTTTGCTCCATTTCACTTTTGGCTCTCTAGGGAATTATGTAACGGTTGAATATGCTCAATTTAACCTTGAACTCATCATGTGGTAGGAATATGGTTATATTGCAGGCTGTGAAAAAAGGATTCTTGTTGAAACTTCCTTTCACAACTATATTTGAGTATCTTCAGGTTAGATTGAGTTGGGTTTTTTTCAATTGTTCGTGCTAGTTTTTTGTCTGAAAACTCATACACTCTTCCATTACACCAGTATTCTATGTGTATTTATTACATGCTCTTTGTCATTGGTCAGATGTTACGAATGATTGCTTTGTCTACCAGTAATCTCGGACCAAATGCAATGTTTTATCTTGCAGCTGCCGTTTCTGACTTCTATGTTCCTTGGCAAAGCATGGTTGGTGTTATTTACCATAATAATAATAATAATACTAATCCTTTTCAACAACGGAATTGTCGTGTCTATGTAATATGTTGTATTTATAGAGGAGCAATTAGAAATTTGGTCGCTCGTTGTAGTGATGATAGAATCATGGACTAATTCTTTTACTCCTTAACATTTTCCTGTCTTTTTTTTTTTTTATTTTTTCTTTTTACATCACTTTGCAGGCAGAACATAAGATTCAATCAGCATCTGGCCCTTTGAACATGCAACTTGCTCAAGTGCCAAAGATGTTACCAGTGCTTAGGCAAGAGTGGGCTCCAAAGGCTTTTCTCATTTCATTCAAGGTCACTACCTTAAATGCATAAACTTATTATTCAAAATTTATTAGTATTGTCAATGATTAAAATGGATTAATTTTGGTTGGACTAAAAGAAAATGTGATGGCAACAGCTAGAGACAGATTCAAAGATTCTTTTGAAGAAGGCAACTGCAGCTCTTGAAAAGTACAAAATGGATATGGTGGTAGCAAACGAGCTGTTAACTCGCAAGGAGGAGGTTGTGGTTGTCACAAGCAGTGAAAATATTACAGTTCGTAGAGACAAGAATGAAGGTGTTGATGACGTGGAAGATCCCCTAATTCAACTTCTTGTTGGAAGGCATTCAACACATATTAACACCAATTCTTCTTATGTTCAATGATATATCTTAGTCTCAAAATTACTAATTTGTATTGGATTTGGGGTTTGTATTATTTGCAGTGACAAGCAACTAAGCAAGTTTGCAGTTATTGTCACTAGCAACAATAAAATGTTTCTCTTTGAATTTATTGAGGAAATAAGATAGGGGTTTTTACAAAAAAATATTATATTTTAGACAAAAGTTTATAATTTTATTTTTTTTTTACAAAAATACTGTTTTTTTATAAAACAACCGTAAAATAATAAAATAAAATAATTAAAAATAACAGTGAAAATTTAACACAAATATAAAAAACACACAGTATTTTCTTAGTATTTTTTTAAAAAATATATATATAGTATTTTAGAAAAAAAAATTTGCCCCACATTAAAAGAAGAAAAAAAGTAAAAAAATTTAGTATATGGTGTAAAAACTCTAATAAGATATAGTATAATATATAATTTTCTTTTTTGACTTAGGATCCATTTTGCACCGTTTTTGAGAAAGTTAAAAATTGCTTTTTAAAAAAACTGTGATAAAAAAGTATTTGGTAAACAGTAAAAAAATATCTTATTAAATAATTTATCTTAAAAGTTAAAGTTGGTTCAATTCAACTTTTAGAAAAAATTATTTTGATTAAAAGATTATAATAAATTAGTTTTATACTAAAAATATATTTAATTATGTATTATATATTACAAAAATAATTAAAAAAATATTTAACATAAATAATATTTAAATTTCTTATTTTTTATTTCGTTTTAAAAAATATTTTATATTTATATTTATATTTTGGCTAATTAGGATTTTTTTTCCTGAACTTTAACATGTACCAAATCATGCCTCCTGAACTTTTTGGCTGTTAAAAATTTCCCATGAACTATTGAGATTGTTAGATTTAAGGACTTTTGTCTAACTTTAGTAAAAAAATTCTAACATGGATAAAAGTTCAGGAGGTATGATTTAGTATATATCAAAGTTTGAGGGGCATGATTTAGTAGATATCAAAGTCTGTGGAGTATGGTTTAGTACATAAACAATCAATGAAACAGTAAAATTGAATGAAATTAGACAAAAGTCCTTAAATCTAACAATCTCAATAGTTCAGGGAGAATTTTTAACGGCCAAAAAAGTTCAAGAGGCATAATTTGGTACATGTCAAAGTTTGAGGGAAAAAATTCCTAATTAACCTTATATTTTTATTATTAACAAACAACATAATGTAGTCATAAGTATAGCATAGTGGTTTCACATTTCTCCTCACAAAAAGGAGGTCCCAAGTTTCAATCCCCCTCCTAATATAAAAAAAACAATATTAACCGAATTTCTTATAAACTACAATTTTTTTTACAAGTGATCAAAATTTAATTTAAAAATATTATAAATTATTTTAATCAAATGTATATAAATTTAGGCTATAAATTTATACTACTGAGAAAAAATAATTAAAAGTATATAAAAAATAAAAAATTTATATAACATATTATATATATATATTTGTGATTATAATGAACTAGATTATCATATTATAATAGAATCTTAACAACTCTCAGTACTTTAAAATTTATAATTTATCATACTCAACTTAGTTTTTTTTCACAGTTTTGTTATAGCTATTTTTTCTCACAACACTGCTGCAACTAATTTTTCTCATAACACAATTGTGTCCCTTAATGTTAGATAACTGCAACATGTACAATAATAAATAATGAGTTATTTTGCTAACAACATTAAGACTTTATTGTTCAATCTTCTAAGATATATATTTCTTTTTCATGTTAGTGATATTTTAATAATGCAACTTATAAATTAGTTAAGCATATATACCTTAAAGTTACATACAATAATCTTTCTTCAAGGGAAAAAACTCTTCATTTTTTCTGTAACTACATTATGGTGCAATCTCAATATTATAAGTATTTTCTGGTATTTAGTAAATACTACGCAACACATGCCTTGCTCGTGCAAATGTTTCCTAGTATTAATATAAAACTAAATAAAAATTTGTACATATGATTATTATCTACAAACCGAGATTCAATTTCAAAGGTTCATGAAACCCATGCCAACTAATTCATATTCCTTACAAATCTAAAACTTCAAATCCAAAATAAAAATCACAATCAATGATCGCAACACAAAAACATAAAATTTAAAATGAAACTCAAATATATACTTCGATTTCAAGCTCCTCTCCTTCTCTCTACCTTAGAACGCCTTCAGAATCCAGCCCCAACTTGCGCCTTCCTTAGCACAACCACCTTGAGTCAGCACATTGATTGTTTAACCACGATATTGTAGTTTATGGTGCCACAAAAGCTAGACTTTAAAATGCAAAGATTATGATTATTTTTTAAAAAGAAATTGCGAAGAATGTGAAATTTTTGTGTTTTCATAACATTTGTCAACGTTATTAATTGATGCAAAGAAAAAAAGAGATATTTATAGTAGGTCTGTAAATATAGATTGGACTTTTCGATGACATAAAATTGGCGCAAACCTAGGAGGCATGAGCATGACATTAAATAAAAATATGGGCATGGATTAGATACGATAGGATGTTACAAATTAGCACGATATAATAAGAAAAATATAATCTTAAGTACGACACGACACATAAATGAACTAATTTAAAAGTACGATATATTAGAAAACTTTATAATTTGACATTAATAATAATAATAATAATAATAATAATAATAATTTAATTATATATGATGAAACAATAAAACTATTAGAAAATACAATATTAAAACTATATTAATTTATGAGTTAAATATATGAATATTTATAGGGAATTACCCCATATACTATTTTTTAACTTTTTTTTAAATTTACGGTTTGGATTTTTAAGTAGTTGCAACGCGAGTTGTTTCTATGTAGAATTCTGTAAAAGTGTAAAAAAAAAAACTGTTTTGAAGTATAAAAATTTTAAAAAAAAAACCCTATTTATTAACAAGTATTTAAATTCTTATAATTATATTACTCTTAATTGTGTGTAAAGTATTATTAAAAAATATATAAAAATAATTAAAAATGATATATATTAAAAAAATAAAATGAGAAAGTAGAGTTCGAATTATAAGAAAACAAGTTGACTTATAAAATGGACACGTGGGTTTGACGTGAAAAACAAAATTTTACAAAACTATAACTAAAACAATTGAAAGAAAAGTCAAAATATTTTCTTGGGGAAGAGACAAGTAGTTCCGTCCCTGAAATTGGACCGGCCTTTTAAAGTTCGGTACGGATCCATCAAAATTTCACACAATGCGGTATGGTCCCTATTTTTATACGGCTGTAATATTTTAAGAGGCAATATTTACTATTTAGAGCTCTTTACTTTACTAAAGATGCGAAAAGACACTTAGTTATTAGTGTCTAATATTTTTTTCAGTGTCATACTGTTATTGGTATAATTAAGTATTGGATCTCATGTAATTTAAGAAAATAACTTTTAAATAGTATCACTAACTAATCTAATCGTAAAAGGCTATTAATAGAAAGTGTTGAACACCACTGGACACTAGTGCTTAATAACATTTATTAGATAGTGGCCTTCATATATTTTATAATGATAATGAAGTTATATTTTACTAATTTCACATTCTATGGTGTGCCTTTGACACATTCCACCTAAATGTTAGATCGATTGTTAAAGTTAGACTTTTGCTGAAAGAAACATCATTGGTTTTTATTATCATATCAAAGGGGCATATAGTTATGTTACTAATACTTTATATAAAGGATAACCATTTCGACTAGTAACGATGATTCAAAACAACATCTAATCTATGGATAACAAAAAGGAAATAATAAAGAAAAGAAGCACCAATAAATATTGGTAGCAAGTAGCAACCATTTCATTAAACAACTTCTTTAATTAACTTTACAAATTAACTAAGTAGCACTAGATTTAGTACTAATTCATCATTGGACCATAAAAATAAAAAAGCCGTCGTTTAAGACTTTTTAACCTACAAAACATAATTCAACATGATCGATCTTTCATTGCATATATATATATATGCTGTATGCACATACATGCATGTTGAATCCCATATATTAATTGTTCATTTGAGAAGATTTAGTGCATATGTATACATATAAAAATGAAAATATGCATATATTTGAGTAGTGATATTATAATTAAGATGGAACAAGTAATTATGCGGAGGAGTGACGAGGACGAGCAGACCAAAGTGAGCTAAGCGCGCGCAGACGGTGAAAGTAGTCCCCTAAGGCGAGCAATGCCCGTGCAGCTTGGTTGGGCCTTAGAATACGAGCCATTTGCCTCATTGTTTGTAGCCTAAGGTGATCAGCCTACATTTATTCCAATCCAATAATGTATGTATACATACATATACATATATATGTAACCAACCATCCAACAAAAACTAATAATTATACAATTAAATCTCAAAATAATAATAAAAAATGATAAATTCATTAACTTTTATTTTTACCTGGTTCACAAAAATCTCAAGTGCTTCCAACTTCTCTATAGCATCGGCCATTATAGATTCATAAGCAGCTTCAGTTATGGGATCAGCTGCCATATTAAAGGCCAGATTCTGGTGAAGTTTATCTATTCCTTGTGACAGAGCATCTTCAGCTTGCTGTGATGATTGCCTAAGGTTATTTACACCTGCCACTTGTTGATCGTTCATTGGCTCGATATGTGGCATCACAACCTGGTTATACAAAACACATCACTCATCACAACCAACCAATCAATTAATTCTTTTTTAGTGGCATCCCGCCTTTCCTCGCATCCTAACTTGTTTGGGTTAAGGGTTCAAATCTCACCACAACCCCTCATAAACAGGTTTATGCTAAGATGAGAACTCTCGAGATTGGATTAGGTATAAGGCTCTTATAGCTAGCACGTGATTCGTGAGATTATCTAAACTACCGAAGGAGTAGAGAAGGAATCTGCAACAGGTGATCTCTTTTCTTAAAGAAAAAAAGAAAATATAAAGTTAATTACCTTAAGAAGGTCAGAGGGACGAAATCCTCCAATCCAGAGGAAAAAACGTTCAGCTGGGGTTCTCCATATTCCAGACATTAAATAGAAAATGTCTGACTTGGCAGCCTCTTCTTTCATCTGGAAAAGATTGTAGTAATGGTTCAAACCATTCTCTACTAACATACCAAGTTCTACATCCGATGCTACTCTAGCTTGCAGTGCATTTCTTAGCTCACCGTTCTGTCTGTTTAGCTCTTCCACCCAATACCCGTATTTATTATCAAATGCTACCATTTCTGAAAATTAAATTTAAAAAAAAAAAATGAAAAAACCATTTTCAACAAATCAATCAACTCCCACTCACTCTTTTTTATTTGAATGAAAATACTATACTTTCCAAACCTGAGTTCAAACTTGATGAGCTATTAGTATTACTGCCTATGAATGCTGCACCCTGTTCATTATTACAAGATATATAAATTAGATGTTATGTATGATGTACTATATATCATCATGTAGCAATATTGATAATAATAATAATGAATTCACCTTACCTGCTTCCTAGATCTCTCAAGTTCTTGCTCCAATTGGGCTAGTTTCATACGGCTTGATTCTAATTGTTGAACATAAGCCTATACATAATGTAATAGTTATAATAATTTAATTAGCCCATTTAATATACATGCCACTTGTTCATTATGAATTAATTGAACAAGTTTTATTACAGATTATTTTTGAATATTTATATATATATATATCAGTCAAATCATGAGCATCAAAATAAAACAAGTTTCTTTTAACCTTTTTCCGCAAACGACTTTTTCTTGCAGCTTCACGATTTTGTGCCAATCTTCTCTGCACCTAAAAAGAAAATATACGTTTACATATTCATATTCATATACATATAAAGAAAAGGAATATTATCACTTATATGCACAATACGTAACCTTGTTATCATCAGTAAATTTATGAGCTTCTTGGTCATTTTCTGAAGGTCCTACCGATTCATGAGATATAAACTCAAGCTAGAAAAGAAAGATGTCCAAAAAGATAATTATCACATGTATCAAACAAAGTAGTTTAATATATATAGTCTTTGATTAATATAAATAAATACCTTGGTTTCTTGACTAGGAACCACCTCCTCAACAATAGTTGAATTGGGTGTGTATAAGATGTTATTATTATCATTTTCAAAGGAGTTTTTCCACATGGCCATGGGAACCTGTCTGAATGGCTCATATATCCCCATTTCTCTTGACCTTTCAAACTGTACAGTTGATGAAGAAGAGCTCATACCCTGTCAACTAATTAACATCATTATAATTACTACTATTAATCAATATATGCCCTTTCTTTGGTATGATTTCATTTGGGTGTGATCTTATATATATATATATAGGTTTATTAAATGTTGGGTTCACCATTTCACAACCACAACTCCAAAACTAATATACATTTATTTACTTTATAGCATTAAACAATTGGGAAAACTCATATCTTTTATTTTTATTTGTTCAACAAGGAAAGATAAACTACCATATTATCACCTCTGATAAAATCCTTCAGTCAGAGGCCTTGTTTGCAAAACTGGATGACTACAAAATCACCACCCAATAAGACCTGAAACATCTAAAATAAAAATCATCAAGACCCAAAATATAATAAGGAAAAAAAAAGCTATTTATGTATGTATATATATACAGATATAATAGCTGAAGAAGAAGAACAACACTATAATAAAGGTCTGAACTTTGAAATCATGTGTTGTTTATCTTTCTTTTCTTCTTCTTCTTCTTCTTTTTTTTTTTTTCTTTTTTTGTTTCTCATTTTCCATCTCACTTTCTCAGTAACCAATCAATCAAGAGTTGAACAGAACAAAACAGAGGAATTCAATAAAAGAAGAAGAGAAGCACAAAACCAACTAACCTTAGGAATGAAATGCAATGGGCCCAAGTGAAGAATGAGAGATGAGAGAATGAATTAAGACAGAGTGTAATTGTAGTATTGACTATTAAACAGTCCTGGATTTTGGGAACCCAAAACAAAAACTTCAGAGAATGAGACTGCTAAGGATATTATAAAGCAAAACTAAAAGCAATTGTCACCAAATTATTATTATTAAATAAAATAAAAGAAAGGATAGAAACTTGCTCCATTAAAATAATTCAGCTTCTTTTGCCAAAGTGGTACAGTAAACCCGTTTGTGTAGCCATTGTCCCTACTTCGTACCAAGTCACTGATGTGTCTCATTGCCACTCTTCACTTTTTATTTTGTTTTTTTATACGAAAAAATAAATAAGGAAGAAAAAAAAATTCATATTAGGAAAATTTGTTGACATCACCGGTGCCATCATATCATGTCGTAATGTGTGGTTGAGATGTATTCATGGGTCCACTAAGTGAAAATCGGGTAGTGACACGTGTACAGATTCAGGTGGTTGATGATATTGGACCCGTCAATATACTATATAGAATATAATTGTTAGACAAAAGTCTTTAAATCTAATAATCGTTATAATTCATAAGGAATTTTTAACGGCCAGAAAAATTTAGGAGGCTACATGTCAAAGTGTAAGGAGAAAAAAATCTTAATTAGTCTTTTGAAAAATATACAAAACATTTCTTTTTTAATTCTTTTTAATTATATTACAAATTTCATATATAAAATGATAGGATATTTGTGTAGTACACTACACATCTTTAAAGGTGTTTTGGTAATAAAAAAAAATTAGTTTAATTTTTTTTAGATGCCGAAACATAATAAATATAATTGTATACTAATCTTGTAACTTAAAAATAACCCAAATAAATTAATATATTTATTTTGCTGAAATTTCAAATCATATTATAGTGTCTAACTTATTATTTTGTCGCTTTTACCGAAAGCCAACAACACAAAAGAGTGTAGATTGGAGATTGTATTGATTTGTTTGTGTATAATATTATATTAAAATGTGTTGAATATTATATATGTTGGGCTCCGTTCTTCTATTTTGTCAAGTCACTACTTCATTTTGCCTCCCACATTAGTATGATAGCCCTCACGGTTTTATTTTTGGGCACCTTCCCAAAAAGCCTCATACTAATGGAGTTGGTAGAACACTTATATTCAAAACAATTCTTGCCTATTCTTCTAATGTGGGACTTGGGTTGATACCCAACAATCCTCCCCTCAAACCAAGGACCACATACTCGTGGCCTCCCCTCCAACGAAACTACCTTAGACTCTCGATCTCATGGCCTCCCCCTCCAGCGAAACTACCTTAGACTTTCGATACAAGGCACTATATAGATCTTCAATCGCGAGGTCATCACATTGAAGGCTTCTCCCACACATCGCAAATGCAATCCACTATCCTAGTGCTCATAAACATTTGGCTCTGATACCACTTGTTGGGTCTATCTTTTCCACCTTATTGGGCCACTACCTCACATTGACTCCCAAATTAGTATGATATTGTCCACTTTGGGCCTAAGCCCTCACGATTTTGTTTTTGGCACCTTCCCAAAAGATCTCATATAATAGAGTAGGTAGAACACTTATATTCAAGACAACTCTTACCTATTCTTTCAATGTGGGACTTGGGTTAATACCCCAACAATATATTTGTATAATATTATATGAAATTTTGATTTATATCAAAATATAGTATATGTGTATGTATATATAAGTAAATATTAAACATAATATTATATAAAAATATGAGATATAATATTATATAATACAATTAAAAAAATATTAAAAGACACTAGTAGTACCTAGTATATTTATATGTGTCAATATTATTATTAGTTTAACTAAGTATTAGATCCTTTATAGTCTAATATAATAACTCTTTAAAAAATATCGTCAGCCAATCATAAAACAACACGTTTAGAAAATACTACTCTAAAATATCTATCACAATGCTCGTAATACAATTTACCAAACTCGATCTTGAAGTTCTATTAAAAAGAAGTATCATTATTGGTTGATGGCATACTATATACATATGCTGATGTGTCAATACCCAAGGAGGGTGTAACACGCGTCCCATCTGTCTTAGATGCTCTTTTTACCTTTGATTTTCTTCCTTTAATTTAAAATTTTATTAAGTTAAAAGTACCAACTAATAATATGACACTATTTAGTAATAGTGGCAATTTTATAAAAATTATTACACTAATTTAATTTCCATTAAGTTCCAACTTTTTGTCAATTATTTACAATTATGTTAAGAAACAACACGACTAATACGACAGTATTTAGATTCCATTAAATGATTTTATTTTATTTTTCAGTGGGATTCCTTTGGAATTTTTTTTTTTTTTTTAAAAAATAAATTTATTAAGATTTTTTAACTTTTTCGGTAATTAAAAAATAGTTTAATCAACCCATTAATATTATGAATATTCATTCAGCTATCGTACGTCTTTCCATAGTTATAAGATTCCTAAGCTATTATATGACATTAATTACATGAAACCAACATGTGAAGCTTTAAAAAATGCAGTGGACATATAAGATGCTTACCATATTAGAGTGAAGAAAAAATAAAGAAATAAATTGCTTAGAAATAGTATCATTTCTATCTTCTCTTTCTTTTATTATTTTTCATAAACTAAAAAATGTAATCATTTAATGTTTATTAAATAATTATATATAATATTATTTTAATAATTTTTAAAGATACTTAACATTATGTAAATTTGAAACTTTAAGACAATGTTTATGGAAATTTAACACAGTAAAAATATAAAAAAAAAATATCACAGTAAAAATATGAAAATAACAAAAAAATAAATATTTTTAGAAAAATCCCAAGAATATATTGCACGAAAAACCATTACAACAAGCTCTAACACCTGTCAAATTAAGAAACTAATTAAGCCCCCTTTTACAAAATTTGAATGAATCTATAAACCAACCCTGATTATCTTGACTAATTCTACTATTGTATAATAAACTCTATTATATACATCAAACATATCCTCGAAATTATTTCTATGGTAGAAAGTTTATGTCTAAATATTTAACTAGAATATTAAAAATGTTACTTTAGTTATTATTCCTTTATTATATAATATAATCCCTTAGATGCTTAAAATGACAAATGATATAATATCAAAATATCTCTCCAATCCTAAGCAACTCTAAAAGATGCTTAAAATGTCTACATAATATCACAATATAATATTTTATTTTGTCTTTCATTCATATCATTTTTAGTAATTTTTGTTATATAAGTATCTCCAACCACTTTCTCTATTTTTTTAGCTAAATTTTAATTAAAATAGCTAAAAAGTTAAAATAGAAAGTAATTTTTCTATTTTTGCTCTAATTATACTCTCTATTTTAATTAGTGTTTGATTATTTTAAAAATATTTTATAATTTAAATTTATTATATATAAATTAATTTAATAAAATAATAAAAAATAATAATGTTTTTAATTAAAATACTATTTAAAAAATTAGTAAAAAAATAGAGAACTTTTTATCCATTCTGAATCACTTTTTGTATGGTTGGAGCTTATTCTTTTAGGAGGCGTTTAGTTGGGAGGAATGAAAATATAGGAATAGGAATGGGAATGGGAATAGGAATAGGAATGGAATGGAATAAAATTTAAAATGCATAAAAAAATTGATAAAAAAATAATTAAATTTTTTTTCTTGTTACATTGGAATGGTGATTCCATTCTTTTTAAAATGGAATAGCCATTCCACCAAAATGGTGGAAAGAGCATTCTATTGGAATGTCATTCCAATACTTTAAAATGCAACCAAACAAAGGAATGGAATGAAAATTGTTTCCTTTCCATTCCATTCCATTTCATTACTTCCAACCAAACGCCACCTTAAAGTCTATTCCTTATTTTAGATAAAGAGTGTGTTTAGAAAACATGGTTAGAGATGCTGCTTTAATAAAAATATGGTTATTTTTTTTAAAAAAAATTATTTTATAAGAAAATTCAAAAAAAGAAAAAGTAAAAATGATAAGAAAAAGTTTAAGATAACTAGATGGGTAACCAATTATCTTATAATTTTTTCCCATATTTTTTATTTTTTTAAATTTTTTCTATAAAATATATTTTTTTAAAAGTAACATAGCCATATTTTTACATAAATTGTATAAAAACTAATAAAATGTGTAATATATTAGAATGAAATATTTGAAAAGAGAAATAAAGGATACAAGTTCAGTTCCATATTTTCCTAATAATGTAAAACTTATTACATGGTATAAGATTGTAAGACTATATTTCGTAGTGTAATAATAATTAGCATGGATAGGTAATTAATACAAAAAATTCAAAGACAAATCATACTATGAAATTTCATATAACTTTGATCCTCTCTAACCAAACATGCACGTACTTAGTTAGCGTTTAGTTGGAGGTAATGAAATAAAAATGAAACAATTTACATTTTATTTCTTTAGTTGCATTTTAAAGTATTAAAATTTCTAATACAAAATAAGAAAAAATTTAATAATTTTTTTCATTCTTATTCTTATTTATATTCATATTCTCATTTTTATTTCTCCCAACTAAACGTTACCTAAATGTATAACCGACTCTTGCTTTATAGAGAGTTTCGGGTGCTGTCCTAAAAAGGGAGGTACAATACACTATTTTTTTTTTAAAGGAGAGCATATTTAATTTCTTTTCTTTTTCTTTTGGCTGTAATGTAAACACAATCCTTTCATGTTACATAGTATTCATTTAATTTAGTACTACTGAATCAAACCTAAAATGAGGTAACTTTTTACTCCTAAACAAAATATTGGTTGGTTTATCTGTTAGAATTTGTTTTTATTATTAGTATTGTTCAGTGAAAGCACTTTGTTTAGTGTATAGACTCTAGATAACAAGTTAAACTAGGGTTAAATATTTCAAATAGGATATATATATATATATATAATTGTCAGTAGAAGACCCAAAAAAGTAGTGACAAATTTCTTTAGGTATCTAGAACATGTACCTCACTTTTGACATAATGATCATTTTTAGTGATGCATTATCTCAAATAATTAAAGATCGATGAGACAATAATTTTAATTATATAATGTGAACAAAAGAAAATAATTGATAAAAAGTGTGCATGGTCTCCTTTTTAATTCCCATCCAATTTATAAAAGCTATATACTCGAGACATATATATATATATCCAAAACACCCATGAAATTTGATTACATAATAGATCATTAATTAATTAATTATTAGATTCTGCCTATAATTTATATACCAATCAATTTAATTAATTAAAGCTGAAGTGGTAAATTTAATTTTATATCTCTAATCAATTTTAAATCCCCTTATTAACTAGATTTATTAGTGCATTTATTTATTTCTTTTCTACAATATATTTTTTTTCTTCATATAAATAAACTAATAAAGTTGCCATGCAAAAACATAATATATAGAATATTGTGGCAGTATATTCTTTCCTTCCTTCCTTCGTTTTATTTTTCTTCCTTTTGACACCCCATGTCAGACGAAATTATGCTGTGTCAACTTTGCATTGAAGGTATAAAGAAAAAGTAGAAAATAATATTTTAGAATAAAAGTACAAATTTATATATATTATAACTACTATAATAAGAAAATAAAAAATTAAAAGGGCCAAGTGGAGTATGCATGAGAGAGAGTTGGCAATTAATTTGGAAATGTAGGGCTTTTCGTTACATGATCACCACTGAGGTGACCACCAATTATTGGAGTATGATTTTAAATATTTTTATTTATTAATTTGGTAATTAAAAAGATATATATACTTGACAAAAATTTAATTATTCTATGAGCCTTTCCAAAAAAAAAAAAAAAAAAAGAAACTTACTTATATGGTACATAATGGCTTTGCTTAATGGGTTCAATAACTACAGAATACTTCTTACATATATATGTTATATATATTTGCCATCTTATCCTATTAAACAAAGAGATTTTGATTCATTTTAAGCAAGATCCTTTTGATATTAGTTTAGTTAAAGTTGATAGGAGATGAGTGTATAAATATATATATAAAAAAATAAAATAACCGATCAGTAAACAAAAAAGAAGCAAAAATTAGGTCCATTAAAAGGGTTCACTAATACAAAAAAATAAATAATAAAGGAAATTAAAAAAGACTTTAACTTTACCTTTATTAATGCTTCAAAAGTGGATCAAATTGGTTTTGTTTTCTTTTTTTAAGTTGTCATATTTAAGTAGCATCTACTTTTTCATCCCATATCACTTATGAGATAGATTTTTATTATAAAGTGATCTTTTCTTATAGTGCTGATGCCAAGCCAAAACACATATCAAGTATTTTAACGATAACATAAATAATATGTATAATTCTTGGCCAAAAAAAATAAAAATAAAAATAAATAATATGTATAATACTTTTAATGGGTATTATTAATGTACTATTTGAAAAAATTAAATTTATATGCTTAATTTTGTTATCTATTAAAAAGAAAAAAAAACTTCTGGTTTGAGGTTGTTGCTCAAATATTTAATAAAAGTTTAAGTTGAATATTTTTTATATAAAATATATTTTGATATAGTGTAAGTTTTTTCATATTTTTTTTAATTACATAGTTAAATTAATAAGTATAGAAGTTTAATTTTTTTTATTATTAGTCGTTAAATAAAATTTAATAATTTAATATTTATAAATATTTTTTGTAGTAACTATTAATAGTTATTACCTAGTCAAAAGTACTTCTATATAAATATTATATATATATATATATATATATATATATCATAAAATAAAATGAATCTTCCTTTCTAGGCAATTAGTAAAAGCTATATACGCATAGGGTTTGGTTTGGTTTGGATTAACCTCCATCTTTGCCTACCTTTTTTTTCTCAATCTTTAAATATATAAATATAAAATTTATAAATTCTAAAATATTATTTGTTTTTGGCATGGAGAAAAAGAAATTGATGGCACAAATATTTAAAGTACACGCAAAGTGTACAAAGATATTGGTGAGGACATATATAATTGACTAGTGTATAGTAGCCATGGCATAATTAATAAACTAAAGAAAAATTGTATATTTATATATAAATATTGATCACTATCAACGATTCCAATTAAATATTTTAATGAAAACCTAAGGAAAGCATCAAGAGAATATTGACATTTTTTCTTCCTACTTCCCAACCCAACAAAACTATATAGATTCATTCTCCACCATTAACACTGGAGAGACCTTTGAAAACGAAAAAAGAAAAAGGAAAACTTAATTAAGTCATCACTAAATTGCATGTATGTATTTGCAAATTATATTCTACCTATTATTACTCGTCAAAAGCCATTGAAAAATCCATATCAAAAGATGCTGTGATTTCTTTGTGTATATTTATTATTTAAGTTATTAGGATATTTTTGCTCCCTTGACATTTATTGAACTTTGTTTTCTAAACTTTTGAGACGGTTTAAAATTTTTCTTAAACAATTATGTACATTCTATACAGCACCAAAAGAACATGGCCTATAACTCTATTTTTTAACATCTTGTTTAATTCTCTTTGGTAACACTTGAACTGTAGCTAGAGATTCTTTAATTAGTTTATTTGGGCATGCCCATAGATGCCACTGCTGCCTATGCGTGTTATAGTGAGATTTCTCTCACCTAGAAACTCAAGACCAGACTCCTATTTAAATGACACGTGTATTCAGATTTTCAATGAAAGCTGAAATGTCCGTGAGAGACTTCTCGAAGTTTAGACCTCGCGCAGGATAAAACCAGCGAGATACTGCGAGTACGACCTAAGTCGAATCACGTAACCGTAATTCGCATTATGCAGGGTAGATCCAACTCGTATGTGTCAGGACATATGCGAGTATCCCCTCTATACTTCTGCAAAAGCATAGAGGTCAACTCTCTATGGTGCGAATCTGGTCCCAACGACCCAATAGCCTTGATAAACCGCTATAGGCTCACATGTCTAGTTTCTATCAGCTCGATATGCGAGGTCTACAAGAGGCGATTGCTTAAAGACTCGGACAGTCCCTAACGCGATAATAACCTTGCGAGCTCAATAAACGGAACATGAACAGTCAACTCGCAGATGCGGAAGACGCATACGTTGATGGACTTAGTAACTGTCACTCATTTATTAATGTTAACGTTGTTTGGGTTTAATTATTGCAATTCAATATGTAAATAATGGATTAACAATGAATGTGATCCTTATGTAACCGATTGGACACCTACTTTGTATATAAAGGGGTGATCCACCATGAAAATGGCACTTACGAATCCTTTGCTACAGTGGACTAAGCAGATCACAATCTGACTGAACCACTATAATTCTTTGTCTTATTGATATTTTTCCAGCCTTGTTGATTGTTCTTGCATTCCCAGTCGAGTACTCGACATTCTAGGTCGAATACTCGCACTTGTCACTTCTCTGAAAATTCTCTTTTTATATTAATTAAATAATACATTTTGGTGTTGCGAAATTTACTCAACAACAATGCCGATGATAAAACTTACTTCGTAAATTTAGAGAGCTTTGCCTGAGCTATCTACCTCAATATATAGCCTTGGAATTGTGGAGGCAGAGGTTCTCCAACCCAGCCAACTTCCGATATGAGTCCAGCATAGAGCGCTCAAGTACTGACAGTCGAAAAACAAAGTGGTCTCTTGTTTCTTTGTTCATTCCACATAACAAACATTGATCATCTTGCACTATCTTAATTAAATTTGATTGAACAATCTTTCTTTGATCATGTGCAATTTGTCCAGCACTGAAAGCCAAGCCATAAAATATATCTATACTTCGGTATTGTAATTCTATTCCACACTTTCCCATTCATGAATGATTGCAGTACCATATTAAGTTTCTTGTATTTCTCTTTCACTCTATAACAACCTGTCTCCAGTACCAACTGCTGGTATTTGGGACTGTATAGGCCCACCAATCATCTGTTCCAAAATAGACTATATGAACTTATAACCAAACCCAAAGCATGTCATGTTTCGTTGCTACCATCCAAGCATATTTTCCAATGGCAGCCTCATTCCATTTGGAAATTAATACTCCTAAATTCCAGTCGTCCTTCACTCTTTGTTCAACACTTCTCGAGCCATTAGAGTCTACCATACATTTTCATAAGAATTTCCTACAAATAGCATTCACTTTATACAGGATCTTTTTAGGTATTATCATAATTTGTGCCCAGGATAGCTAAACGAACCGAATCAACAAGAGTTACTTTTCCGGTATAGGATAGCTATCCTAGAACTCCAAACTCAAATTCTTTGAACCATCATTTCAATAATTACCTCACATTCTGCAACTGGAATTCTCTTTGCACAAATAGGAATGCCTAGGTACTATTATTGAAATTTTTAGATTTAAGAACTTTTATTTAATTTTACTAACGGGTGCCTAATATAGATGAAAGTTCAGGAGATTTAGTACGTGTAAAAGTTCGGGAGGCACAATTTGGTACATATTAAAGTTCAAGAGCACGATTTGGTACATGGACAATCACCAACATCAGTAAAATTTAACTTGGACAAAAATCCTTGAATTGAACAATTTTAATAGTTATTTGGAGAGAATTTTTAATGGCCTAAAAAGTTTCCGCGCAATATTTGACATGTTAAAATTCGAGGACAAAAATCATAATTAACAATTTATTTATATAAGTATATGTATGTAATGAATTTCATAGACTGGAAGATACATAAATGTATATTTAATTATTAAACTTTATCAATATAAATAAATTAATAACCCCTGGTTACCGGCAAGTATTTCCATCATCAATACACTTTTAGAAAAATACATTAGCTAGATTGATGTTTGATTAAGCATAATATATTTGATCGTAGGAAGTGATTAATCGGCTGTATACAAATTTAGTACCTTATAGTTTATTTATTTATTAATTTATTTTGAAAATAAGCGTAGATATATATTAAAGAAAACTAGACCTCATGGTCGTTACACAATATTTTCTTCGGTACAGAGTTGATCGGGATCGATCCATATACCTGGTGGGTGAAAGCCCACTTAGCGACATTGTGGGCCGCAAAGTTACAGTTCCTACTAACATTCGAAAAATTACAACAAATGAAATAATGAGAAGATTTAGTACAAAAGGAAACATAGTTCTCTAGAGCCCAATGGGACGCCTTCCCATTGGGAGCATTGATTGCTAATCTCGAGTCACTCTCCACAATAACATACTTATACTTCAAATCTAAAGCAACAGACACCGCCAAGCAATAACAGACCGCCGCTTCTCCACAAAGAGCCTCCGAGAAATCCAATCAGGACGCATGAATAGAAATCACCATCCCCAGGTGATTCTTAACACAACAGTTGTGCACATACTCTCCAAACCCACTCAAACATCACAATTTAATTTTATCCAATCCAGAGGTGGAGGCGTCCAGCAATCCTTCACAGGTGGCGAAGGACTAGGCATGAGAGAAGTATGTGACTCTGCAAATGAAGAACAAATTTGGTCAATACATTTTAGGAAAATTATTGTGTACCACCTCATTACGCATTCTCCATATTGTCAACAACAATTGAAGCATAAAGAAAAACATCCTCTACTCGGATACCCCTCTTATTAAGGCTCCAAATGAACTTCACCCAATCCCAAACTCGAATACCAGTATCACACACAGGGAAGATTTCCCACGGAAAAGAGCGCCACAAGTGCATCGCTACATCGCAGGTAAGAAACAAATGTTCTATAGTTTCCTCACCCAAACCACAAAACAGACAACTAGTATCTTCAATCTGAAATCTTCTTTTAATCACTGCTCGAATGGGGAGAGCTTGAGAGAGGATGCACTACCAAAGAACCTTATGACGCTCCATTATGCTACTATTCCAAAGTTTATTCCAAAGAGCAGGGGTGACATTACATTGGGGTGCTCTCTCCAAGGCCTGAGTCAGATAAGCCGATTTACAAGAGAAACGCCCATTACTCTCCAAGGTCCATAACCAACTGTCCTTTCCCAATCTAGGGGTGTTCCATCTTTCAGAATAGCTAAAACAGTCTCATGATCAAAAAGATTTTTTAGCTTATGAATATCCCACCCACCCCTAGGAGACAAGAGATCAGCCACACAATTATTATCTGTAACTACACTTCCATTTGGTTTCGGGACGAAACCTTTCAAGTGAGGGATCCAAGGGTCCCTCCAAATACTAGTGTCTCTTCCATCAGCAACCCTCTTGCATGCCCCTTTCCGGAGGATTGCACTAGCTTTTACAGCATTCTTCCAAAACCAGGAATCAGAGTCTTTGTACTTGCAGTTGAGAAAATACTTTCCCCTAAGGTATTTAGCCTCCAGAATCTTGCAACATAACGACTGACTCCCAGTTAGTAAATTCCACCCCTACTTAGCCAAAAAGGCAAGGTTCATTTCTTTTGTTTTCCGAAATCCCAGTCCCCCTAAATACTTGGGAAGGCAAAGTTTATCCCAGGCTTTGAGACAAAGGCCATGGTTCCTTTCAAAGCCCCACCAGAAATCGCGAATCAAACCATCAATTTGGTGGTTTGCATGGCATAGATGGGCAAAGACAGTCCCACAGACTTAATAAGGGTAGCCCTGCCCGCTTTTGATAATGTTTTAGCCTTCCACCCCTGAAGTTTAGATGTGAGATTCTCAAGAATGAAATTAAAGTCAGCATCTTTTTGTCTTGATCTGAAGAGAGGCAACCCCAAATACTTAATAACCCCTTCGGGAGTGTCTATACCCAGAGCTTCCTTAATTCCTCTCCTCATTCCAACCAGGGTATTTTTGCTAAAGAATATTGATGTTTTGAGTTTATTGACCTTCTGCTCAGACCACGAACAGAACTTTTCCAGACAAGTCCAAAAGAATTTAGCTTCATTTATTAGCCCGACCAACCAAGATGAGGTCATCAGCAAAGAAAATATGGGATAGCACTGGACCCCCCTACTTAGCTTTATCCCTTGAATAATTCTGTTCCCAAGCACTTCTTCTAATAGTCTAAAAAACACTTCCGCTGCGCAGATGAAGAGGTAGGGGGATAATGGGTCACCCTGGCGAAGACCGCAAGAAGGCATGATCTTGCCAACCGGACCACCATTAAGACAAATATTGAGTGAGGTGGTGGAAATGCACTGAGAGACCCAACTACAAAATTTTTGAGGGAATCCAAAACAACCAAGAACATGATCTATAAAAGTCCAACTCAGCCTATCATAAGCTTTAACAAGGTCTATCTTGATCGCAAAGAAGCCCTCTTTTCCTTTCTTCCTATTGAAGGAGTGGATAATCTCTTGCACCAAAACATTATTATCTTGAATATTCCTTCCTGGAACGAAAGCAGCTTGAGTAGGGCAGATAAGAGAGGGGAGGATAGGCTTAATTCTATTTGCAATAATTTTAGAAATGACCTTATACATCACATTGCAAAGAGAGATGGGTCTAAATTGATTTGGTCTCTTCGGGTTTTGCACTTTTGGAATCAGCACAACATTCGTAGAATTCACACCCTTGTGCATTCTTCCTTTGACAAAGAAATTAGTGACAGCATCACAGAAATCATCCCCAACTGACTCCCAATAGTATTTGAAGAATAAAACGGACATTCCATCAGGTCCTGGGCTTTATGATTACTCATGGCAAATAGAATACTTCTTATTTCTTCGCGGGAGGGGCACCCAACAACCTCGACCTGGTCCTCAAGAGAAACCATTTCCCTAAACAAATGGCCACAATCCAATGGCCTGTCATGATTAGATCCAAAGAAAATACCCTTGAAAAAATCCAAGAATTCCTGACCAATTAATTCCCCCTCATTTATCCAGACATTATGTTTATTCAAAATGCACTCAATGGCATTTCTCCTTCCTCTAATAGCAGCAGAGAGAAAGAAGAATTTGGAGCATTTATCACCATCCTTAAGCCACTCAATTCTCGCCCTTTGTTTCCAGTAAACAGCTTTCCTGGTTCTTGCTTCATTCAGGTTACGTCTGATGTCACACTCCAACTTCCAATCTCTAGTACCAGCAGGCAACAGCTGAATTCTATCAAGTTCTAGCTCCAAATCTTTAATAACCTCATCAATTTTCCCAAATTGCGTTCTTTTCCACTGAAGAAGAGCCACCCAAGTAGCTCCTAACTTTTTAAAAATGCGGGCGAGAGCCCAAGGATGGCCCACCAAATCCCAAGCGTTGGCAACAACAAGGTTGCTTCTAACATCCCTCGTCCAACTTTCCTCAAATTTGAAGCACCTCTTAAATTTAGACACTGTCCCTACCGTATCAAGACACAACGGTCTATGGTCAGAAGTACTAGTCTGGACAGAACAGAGAATAGCTTTGGGGAACAGGTGAAGCCAGGCACCATTCACAATGCCTTTATCAAGGGTCGACTTCACATGGTTCTCTCCCGACCGGTGGTTGTCCCAAGTCATCATATCCCCTTGGATGTGCATATTGATAAGGCCACGGGACTCCACCAGGTGAGAAATAAAAGGGATAAAGGGGTCTCTACCCGACGACCCGTTTCTTCTCTATTTTTTAATTAGCTAACACACGTCACACGTAATTGGAATATCAAAAATTGCTACTTCATTTAATTTTTTTTAAAAAAACAAATCATAATGAGAATATTTATTTGTGACTTTTTTGGCGATATGAAAGTATTTTTTTTTTTTTTGGGGGGGGGGGGGGGGAGAGAACATGAAAGTATTTAATTGATTAAGATTGATGACATATCGTAATGTTGTAAGTAGTATGTGTAAAATAAAATTATTTATTTATCTTCTAAAAAATCTTTTAACGTTACTTTTACATGAACAAAACGTTACCTTTAAAATATGACGTGTTTGAATAAACAAATTATTTATTATGTAAAATAATTATTACTTCTACATGAAACTTTTTACGTTACTTCGACATGAACAAATTACTTCTACAAGTTTAGTATGTAAAATAAAACAAAATTATTTATTTATCTTCTAAAGAAACTTCTAATGTTACTTCTACATGAACAAATCGTCACCTTATAACGTTTGAATGAACAAATTTAAAGTATTTTTTTCTTCAAAAATAAAATAGGACAAAAAGTGACGTAGTAGGCCTTTCACGTCTCTTACTTACCACGTCATAATAGTGTATAGACATCATTTTTGTAAGTATGGAATCAGAAATTCTATTGAAAGGAGACATTATATTGTAGCCTTTCTTATGTTTGGGTATTTACATTATATGGAATTTAGAGATAATGACGTTCATTATTTTATTTTCTTAATCTCTATTTAGGTATCCTAATGTAGTAATATATCCAATATAAAAATGGGATATCGGCATCAACTTATTATTAGCAAAGTAGAGAGAGAGAGAGAAAAAGAGAAAGAGAAAGAGAAAGAGAACAAGCTCTAAATGTCATAAGGAGAATTTATTTTTATAAGAGTAATAATTAAAATTCTTATTTCAAGCAACGCAAAAAAGATAGAATTTTATCGCTACATTTTTTTCTATTTCAATCACAACACTAAAATTATACTTTTGATTATCATATTATTTTAGTAAATTATAAATAAATACAAATAATATATATTGAAAAGTTTAATTAAAAATATATTATTTACGACTAAAAACATTAAGAAATAATTGGTATAATTTATAGTGTAACACTAATATTAGTAGGAGACTATAAATAATATTATATATAGCATAAATTTTAGAATATGGTTGGAAGTGTAAAATTCTCAATGAGTTTAACATTTTAGAGTTCTATTGGACTTAGCCTTAAAAAATATATGCCTAAGTATTTTTATTTTATTTTATATTTTCTAATCTTTAAAATTTGAAAAAGAATACTCTAATATGTATTTTTGGATGCAAAAGTTGAGAAAAGAATAAAATAAAAAATTGACAGTAATTTTTACTTTTATTAAAATAAAGACACTACACACTTTTTAATATTATTAGAATCCATGAGAACATAATACCATATATAAGATGCATAAGTCACTCTTTTATCACGCATATACAATATACATTTTGCGCATTCTATATGGTTTTTTTTTTTTTGAAGGTAAATGGAATGACCATTGGACATAGTCCATTACATACACATATTTCTCATCAAGCAAGATCAACAATAATAGGTTAACAATTACAATAAATAGGAAAAAATATTCGAACAACATCTTCAACTAAATGACTAATAAGTCACCATCTGCGAAGCATCACAAGAATTTGAAGAAAGTTAAATTTTTATCTTGAATGAATACGTGACAGATCATTCTTATCAATGACAATCAGCCAAAGATCTTCCAATAAAAATTTGGTAGAGACACCCTAATTTTGAAACTAGAATAAAGGAGAATAACAAAACTAACCAAACTAAGGACAAACATATTGAAAGACCATTGCATAGAACAAGGGATTAATAACAATCTAAGAATCCCCGTATCTGACCACTGAGCAGAGAAACCTCACTCGGAATAAAAACAACAATACCCATTAAAAGCATAAGACAATAAAATAAATAATTGCTGAAAAATAAAACAGGAAAGGAAAATCACCAAAGAAGAATAATGGGATCACCAAACACCAACACATCAAAAATTGGGGCGCCGCCACAACCACGCAGATCAACCCTACAACTAATAGAAGAAGCACCCAGTATCTCTACCGTGAAGCTCAACCCCGACGAATCACCAACTTCCAAGCAAAAACCCCAAAATCCAACACCAAAAAATATCGATCCACCCTCAGATAACTCTTTCCTTCAAATGTACAATCAAACACCCGCCAACCATACCATAGCCACTACCAAACCCACAAACAGGTTGGCAAGCCAAGGCCAGAAAGGAGAAAAGAAATCTCAATTGGCGACAAACTCTCAATTTCAGAGAGAACCTTAGACTTTCTTAATGATTATTTTTATTAAAAACAATTCATCCATATATATTAAACATATATATATATGTATAAAAAAAAAAACATATATTTGAATTTTTGGAATGAAAAAAAAAAAGTTTTTCCATAATTATAGGAAAAATTAGCGACATACTATAATGTGTGTATACCAAATCTTTAAACCAAAAACATGTTTCTAAGACAGGGAAGAAAAAACTACATTTTACGTGGGCACGAAAATTTTAGATGGTAATATGGTATTCCAACGAATATAACATTTTATAATTTATTATTGCAGCTCTTTGCATTATTATCTCTTGGTTGAAAGTTAAAACTACTAGAAAGAAACAAGGTAGAATTCTGAAATAATTTTACAAGGGCATTCAACTTTGAATCATACTTTTTTTTTTAAGTTTAACATAAATTCCAATTGTATTTAATGTTCTTAAAAGATTTCAAATGAACTAGTACAAGACTCCATCTTCTTTTCTTTAACAAGGAGAATTTTATGTATCGAGGTATATTGTAACTATAAGAAAAAAAAAAAACTACAAAACTCAACAGTTCAAACGCCAGTCGTAAGGTTGATATGTCACCTTCAGCTGAGAGTTAGCAAGAGGCTCTACTAGAGCTTCCGACACAGCCGGGTCCAAGTAGTTCGAAACAAACTTGAGTACTTCTATCTCATTCTTACCGAAATCTACACTAAACCTGAGAATCCCATGATGAAGGAGATAATATTAGGCAATATGTAAGAAAGACTGCATGATCAAACAAAATGGGGAAAACAAAAGAAAAGTATAAAACACATGTTATCATTGGAAACACATAGTAACAAACTTACCATTTCAGCATCTTGCTAAGTGATGCTACTTTGGCTTCAAAATCAATGATAACTCCACCCCTCCTTAGAAAATTACAGGCTGATTCCATCAACTCTTTGTCAATGTTTTCGGGCGAGTAGCATCTAAGAGCAGGCCCAGATTGGTTACCAGAAACAAGCGCAAAGTGAACAAGAGGTTCTGGATGAGGAAGAGCCACCTAAAATTACAAAGACAATAAAAAGGATGAGTGTCTATATAAATAAAGTGACTGGGAATACTATTTATCTTTAAAGAGTTTATTTTCCTGGCCCTGGTGGTCTACAAGTTCAAGAGTTATGACAGTGAAGAAATGGACTGGGAAAAGCCATAGTGAAAAAGCTATTTAATGAATTATTGACTCAAACGACACAATTAATAAAAGCTATACACAACGACATATGCATAAAATGACAAAACATAAGTAAATGACATTATATATACTTAGTAATACTACTCTGCATCAGTAAATGATAGTATATAGTATAGTATAAGTATATCTATATCAATCTGCATCACAGGCTACATAGGAAGCAATATGGACTTGCTTAATAGTAATTCCTAGAAATATACAGATGAACTCACAAGGGGCCAGAATAACTTTTAGTTTATGACAGAAGCTTGAAAATTGATACATAATTTTGCTCAAGGGGAAATTGTACATAATTACGTATCTAACAATCTTGTCAATTAGACTCGTACCATGATAACATATCAATACAAAAGACCCAACCCCATTAAAAGAAGAAAAGAGAAAATGACTTTCATGTTACTTGACTATGAAAAATGGAATCATACCTTGGAACGTTTATCTTTTGCATTAAATGGCTTCATGAGATTGTACGGTGGTCGCTGGTTACCCCTTAAAATTCCATTTTGAATAGCTGAAAGGGAAAATGTGGATCCACCAATAACATACCTAAAGTCTCCAAACAATCTTCTTCTTTCTAGGGCTCCAGTTGGATGACCCCACAACAATATCGCATGGATGGCCATCATATTGTATAGATTTATAAAGAAAGCAAGTTTCTCTTCTCTTGGCATTTCCAGTAATTCAACTCTTTGAAGCTCCTCCACTATTCTCAAATACCTGTGAATCATAACAAATTACTTAAGTACAGTACAATACCACATATGCTAACGAAAAATAAAGCTGCTATTCCCACAGCCTAGACCATTAAACAAACCTTGCAAACTCCTCACTGCCATAAATACTAACATAATCAACATGCATTCCATCTTCTGATGTGTAGGCTTCAAAAATTGCATAAGACAAAAACCTCAATCTTGATGCAATTTCTGTAATAGGCTTTGGCTTCACATCAGTTAAACCCCTTGGAATGTTGTGACATTCAGAAACAATAGGATCATCATCTAAGAACCGGTAAAGGTGGTTACCATCCTCAAATAGATTTTCACTGGAATAAGCAAAAACCACTGATGAGAACCCATATAAAAATACAAAGACAAACATACTAATGGAAAAAAAAAAACATTTTACATAATGTGAAACAAAGTTGTTTCATTTAATTAGCTACAAATCATGATTCCTGGAGAAACTGATGCCCCCTTGATTATCATCAGCCATTTAAAATAAATAATTTCTTTTTTAAAAAAAGAAATACATCATAACAAAATTGATACCTTATTACATAAACTTCTCCTAAAAACCTATAGTTTACATCAAGAATATATTAATTTTATTTTAATCTTACTCTACTCTAATACTTCCTTGTAAAAGCTTCTTAATAATACAAATAAGTCAACCACTCATTCAAATTGATGACTCACCCAAGAACATGTTGAAAAAAGAGTTGGTCTGCTAGATTTCTCCCAAACTCAGTAGCCTGGCTCACAATACAGGAGAACAAGAAAAAAGGGAAACAGATAAGAACAAAAATAAACCTGAAACACATATATTAGTCTGCTGAAGAAAAACATTCAATTTTCCTACTAACCTCTTCCCTTTCCAGATACTGATCTTCTGAAAAGAAATCCACCGCTTGCGAACCCAGAAAACAGCTAGTGAACCTACGCATCTTATAAAATCGGTCCTTGACGGCCACAGACTCTTTCATTTTCCGGACAATTAAAGCTTGTTCATCAATAGCTCCACTACTGGACAGATCATCTTCACCAGAAAGTGGAGGCAAAGGTGCTTCAAATGATGGTTCTTCAGTAATCAGATAATCAATTTTCTCATCAAGCTTTCCTGACTCCTCCAGACTCTTTAGATCAATCAGGCCTCCGATCAGGATTTCATTAAAGAACACCTTTGGAACAGCAGAAGACCCAGCAATCTTCTCTAGCTCCTGCTTTCTACCGGTGTAGATATCAATATTAATCTCAACATATTTAAGCTTCTTCCTGTGCAAAAATAGCCTAGCCTCTTTGCAGTCTTGGCACCCTAACCTTGTGTACAGTATAGCTCTTCCTTTCATAGCTAAGTGCTGTGGTGGTCCTTCATTGACTGCATTCTTCTCTTCAGAGTTTGTTGGATCAACATCACGAGACAAGGTAATATAAGTAAGGGGATTCCATGCAGACTTTTCTGCTGTTTTCTGAGAAGCTTCTTCGGCTCCATCAACTTTAGCAGACTCTGAAACATTCTTATCTTGATTCTCAGAAACATCATGTCCATCTTCATCTTTTTTACCAGAAAGGCGACGCAAAAAAGTTGACACCGCAACTGCACCCTTCTCCTTCACAAGGTTTTTTAATGCCACCGCCTTATCAACTACCTTTTGGGTCTCAGAATCAAGATCTAAAGATCGGGTAGATGTGCTTCTGCTAGCCTCCATCCCAGGAACCTCTGTTCCATCAAAAACCGGCTCTTGCTCATTCTCCTCTCCAAGAGTCTCCTCTGTAGTTTCATTTGTCTCTTTTTGAGATGTTGATGCACAATCTTCATCAGTAGATTCCAGAGCCTTGCTTTCAACTATCTTCTGCTCCAAATTATTATTTTTCCCATCATTGTCTTCTTCTTGAACTTGGGTCTCAATTTTCACACAGTCATTCCTCTCATCAGCATAGTCCTTTTGTTTCTCATCAGCCTCTATGTCCAGAGATTTCATTTCTGATACAGGTTCATTTTTTTCAACAACAAGTGCTTCTCCCTCCAACTTCTCAGCAGCAAGAGGACTTGTGATTTCTTCCTTCATTGATTCTTTTGTTTCCATAAAGCCAACTAGATAAATAATCTTAGTTCTAACTCATGAAAACAAAGCCCTATATGTGTTAATACACTTGTAGTCTGTGACTCAATAGAGTTATGTAGATCCTGCAATAAGAAGAAGAAGAAGAAGAAGAACAACAACAACAGCAATGTCATAACTTGCGAAATTCCAAATGCATCAGATATTTCTATCAACACATCAAGTGACAAAATTTCACTTTATTTTTTAAAAAAAATAAATAAATGAATTTACATACTTAATAAGCTCTAAACTAACAAAAATCTGGAAAAAAAAAAAAAAAAAAAAGGTAAATCACTTAACGAAAAGAGTGCTTAAGAAATAGCTAGCATAACGTCAGCCGGGTAACAAAAACGGATTTGTGTGCAACGATTAAACCAACGCCATACATGAATGCATAATCCAAATTAAAATACAAATTAACCCATTTTGATTAAGCTTATTTGCAATCATTTTACTTTCTTTAAAGATAAACTGAAATCTTGATTCAAAATTAAGATATATAATACATGCCTAAAACAACAAAAGGGTATTAAATAATTCAACGGTAGGTTCCCAATCAGCTACTAAATACAGCATAGTATCTTGAAATAATTGTTACTTCTCCATCATGAAAATAATGTAACTTCAACTTGAAACAGTACCCATCTTTTTATGTTTAACTTCTCACCCCCAATAGTCCCTCATCATTGTCTAAATCAACAGAGACCATAAAAGAAGTAACATTTATTCAAATTCTTCATCCCTAAAATAAAACCACAACTCAAAACCCTGTTCTTTACTCAAATTTTTCAACTTATGAGATATTAGGTGGAAAAATAACAAATTGATCGGGTGTCAATGTCCACAAATTGTGATGCATGAAATGAAACTCAAGAACATGAAAAGTAAACAATGAAACAAACAAAATAACTCACCCAAAAGAAAGAAAGAAAGAAAGAAAAGACGAAAGAAAGCTTACAGATCTGAAAGAAGTGATGATGATTTGTGGTTGAAGATTGGAGAATGGTCCCAATGCAGTAACGAATATATATATATTATATATAACGCATTAATTGTCTGAAAGTTTCAATATTTGTATTAAAATTGGAAACCACAGGAGAGAGAGAGAGAGAGAAGCGGGAAGTCCGTGGGCTGAAAATTAACATGAAATTTTGGTGAATAATCTTATTCTTTTTTGACTTTGTTATCCTAATGGATTTCATACACGTGTCCCCTCATCTTCATTTTCTCTATTTCACCCTTCATTCTTCCAAATATTTACAAAATTACAATTTGTTTTTAAGAAAAAGGTTAATTAAGATTTTTACTCCATGAACTTTGACATGTACCAAATTATGTTCTTTTAATTTTTTTTAGAAGTTAAAAATTCTTCCTGAACTATTAAAATTGTTGATTTAAGGATTTTTGTTCAATTTCATTCAATTTTACTAATTCGGTGATTATCCATGTACTAAATCATACTTTCCGAATTTTGTTATCTACCAAATTATGTCCCTCGAACTTTGACATGTGCCAAATCATGCTCCTGAACTTTCATCCATGTTAGACTTTTCTTACTAAAATTAGACAAAAATCCTCAAATCTAACAATCTAAATAATTCAATGAGGAATTTTAACGGTCTTCAAAGTTCACGAGTTATGATTTGGTACATGTCAATGTTCAGGAGGCAAAAAATTCTAATTAGCCTAAAAAACACAAAAAAAATAGAAAATTCTACAATGCACCCCTAAAATTGGTGCAACAATGTATCCCTATCTGTTTCAGTATTCGAAAAGAACTTGTTAGTTGTTAGTCTAATTTTTTTTCATGATCGTGTACGTTGTAGTTATTTAAGACATCTAGTAAAATTTAAGAAATTCGAAATAATTTATAATATAGAAAGTAGTGTTCAAACTTCAAACAATCTATTTTACACATGTATAAAATAAAAGAATCACAAGTGCAACAAACTGTTTGAACCCTATATTCGATGTTTTAATTTCTTTTTTTTTCTTTTTTGAATTTTTCATAATTTTACATGATGTCTTAAATAACTACAATATTCATAACTATGAAAAAAATAGAGTAAAAATTTTCCTAATACCGAAATAAATAGGAGTGCATCGGTGCACTCTCCCTAAAAAGGTGCATCGTAAAATTTTTCAATAATTTGTTTTCAAGGACTGGTATGTATATACATTTTTTAATATTATTTATAAACTTTGACAAGTTGCTCTTTCAAATATTTTTTGAGTTAATACTATTTTAGATGTTATATTTTGTAAAAATTACCGAATGAACTTTTTATTTGTTTTAAGTGATAAATTGGACCTTATATTTTTAAAAATGGTACAAAACAATACCATGAGCTCGATTTCGATAATTTTATTTTTAATATTACTAATTTGAAAATAAATTCTAAAACGAACAAATATAGAAAATATACATAGCCTTATCATAACACCTCTAGATCAGGTTATTATTAAATTTTATTTTGAGAAAACATCTGCTCAGGATATTATTTTGGGGACAACCAGTTCATGTGAAGGTTTCGACTTGTGGTAAGAGGCTTTTACAATGGGGTGGGAGTTACATGTGAAGGTTTCCTTCATCCACGCGGAAGTATTTCTCCGCTCTTTTTGTAGAAATTGTCTAAGCCATCCAACTCTCTTTTTAACATATTTTCCCATAGCCCACCTCCAGGGTGCACCCCTGCGGCTATAGTGAACTTAAGCTCATCTTTGGACACTTTTCCTACTTTGGTAACTTCGATGTTGAAGCCCTGAATGTAGCTTTATAAACTTTCTTGCCCCTTTGCTTCACATTGGTGATACTTGTGATAGGCATAATGTTATCACATGCAGCCTAATGTTGTTAGAAGAATTCGTTTGAAAGTTGCTTCCAAGATGTGATCATCCTCGGTCTTGGCCATGCGAACCATTTATAGGCGGCTCCTTTTAATGTGATCATGAAATATTGACACCTTGCCTTACATGACACCTTTTTCATCTTCATTAGCTCATTAAATGCACCAAGATGGTACTTTGGGTCAATGGTACCATCATATGGTGTCATCTTTAGCTCCTCGAAGTTCAGTGGAAGTGGTTTCATTTGAATATCCCTCGAGAGAAGGGATTCATCATCAAACTACTCATCATCATTCAAGTCTCCCCTGCGTGGCAATAACTATCTTTTGACATAGCTCTTGCATTTCTGCCTCCAACTCCATCCTTTCTCATCCTCTCTCGGGGGTTAGCAAGTGGAACTTGGGTTTTTTGTATGGTTTTTACTAGGCATTGCTCTTGGGGAGGAGCCCTAGGCGAGGTGCCCTCAGTATAAGACCTCTTGGGTGAAGTCTCTTCCTTAGGTTATGGGTGTTTCCCTCAGTGAAATCTCCTTATGGTGGATAGGCTCGAGTTATTTTAACTGGTTCGTTGGGCTCTTGTCTCAGGATAGGTTCCTTCCATGTTCATCTCTTGGGGTGCTATTAGTGGATGGCATGGAATCACCTTTGCTAGCATCGGCCAGTTGAGATCTCGTTTCCCATTTGGTGGCTTTTGTGACAGAAATGTGAGGCTTAGGTTTTGCCTTTGAGTATATCTTTCAACACTTTTAGCATACCAGCTACAGTAGTTTCTAGCCTCTTGTCCTTTTGGAAGAGGTCGCTTACTTCTTCTTCATAATAGTGAGCTCGAGAGCTTGGACTCATCGAGCACACATGCTTTTCCTTTTTAGGTCCACGCTTTAAAGGGTCAGGGTTTGATGGCACAGATGGTGGAAGGCACCATACCAGAGATGGCTTTCTCAGTAGTTGAATACTTCTATCGATGGGGTTGGCCATCAATGTCGTTATCAAGTCACGTAGTGCTGGAGGGCCTCTTTGAGTGTTTGCTTAGTGTTCCACACTTTGGTTATTCTTCCTTTAGCCCTCTCTGACGACAGGAGTTGATGTCCTCTTACGATGGTGGCTAGCTGGTTTTCATCTGAGTGAACTCCATTTTCTTGGAGACGATGGGAATGTCTTGACATCTCGAAAAGGATGGTGAATGGTTTAGGAATTATCGTAGCTAGAGCTTGTCGTTCCCACAAATGATGCTAGTCTGTTGATGGAAAAACCTTGTCATCTAAACTTTAGATAGAAAATTAAATGCAAAAGGGTGAAGATGAAAAGCTTAAGAGGAACTCAAAACATTAATGGAGAAAAATAGTGTTGTATTGAATCTATAAATTCACTTACAAATGATTATTTTCCAACCCTTTATTCAGTGGAAGAGAGAGGTATTTATAGGGAGCTCTAATGGCTCCAAAATACAAGTGGTCCCAAAAGTTGGGGGACAAAATTACTTTTATACCATGAAGATCAACACGTCAGATGGGTAGTGGTGAGATAGTTGTTGGGTGTCAGTTGATACTCTGAGTGAGACAAATAGTTATTGGGTCTCCACTACTTGTGCTTGTTGTACAACCTCTACTTCCTCAGAGGCGTGCATGCTTTAACGACTCCATCTTTTGTTGTACGTTGCAATAACGTTCCTCTCTTTATAGCTTACGCTCATGATGCATGTATAACACTTAAGTACTAATGGGTCTATGAGAAGTGAGACTTGTTGTTCAAACTTAATAAGAACTTCCTCCTCATCCCTTTCGGAGTTACTCCAATGTAACATATATACTCTAAGTGTTCTTGCTCATTTGTATAGATGAGGGTGTATTAGGTGGTGACTAAGGGGAGTGAGTGAGTAAGGGAGCAAGAGAGAGAGAGAGTGGTGACTAAGGGGAGTAAGTGAGTAAGTGATCAAGGGAGAGAGAGAGTGGAATAGAGAGAAAGAGGAGTGGGGAGAGAGAGCGGAGCGGGAAGCTCCTCACGCAGGGAGCTCAACCCGTGCCTTGGCCCTTCCTCATGTTGGCTCCCCCTCTTGTGTGGTGTCCCGCCATGATAGTTGACATCTTCTTTTGTTGTAAAGTATATTTTGGATTTTTCCTCTCACTAATTTATAGATCTTCAAAAATTACACTTAATAATTTTTGGGAGTTAACATTTGTATATTACTTTTATGTTATTTAGATATTGTTTTACTATTCTTCAATGTAATTTTTTTATGTTATTTCTGTGTTATTTTTATAAAACACTATAAAAATATATATAAAAAATATTTAAACATATAAATTTTTTTACCAAAAATGTATAAATTTCCAATTAATAATTCAGTTTAACCAAAATTAATCCAATCCAAAATACCAAAGTAATCCTTATAATTATGGCATCGTTGCCAATTGCCATTTGGTAAAATGTAATTTCATTTTTGTGTTTGCTATAGGGTAAATACCATTTTGAACCATGTGTTTTATAAAAGTTATTAATTGGACCCTCTGTTTTATTAAATGATAAAATAGACCCTTTATTTTCTAAAATGGTACAAATAGGACCCTGAATTGATTTTTTGTCAAAAAAAAAATTAAATTATAATCCGATCTAAAAGTGCTATGGCAAAACTGTTTACATTTTTTGTGAGAATTGTCTTCAAGTTGGTTATATTAAAAAAATTATCAAAAATTAAACTCAAGGTACTATTTTTACCATTTTAAAAAATATAGAATCTATTTTATCATTTAACAAAACACAAGGTACAATCGGTAACTTTTGTAAAACACAACGTCTAAAATGGTATTTACCGTTTATTATATTATATTTGTAAGAGGGGAGAGCCAAAAACAACAAAGGAAGAAGCAAAGGAACGAAACTCAAAACATGTGAGTGGCGTAGCTTTATAAACTTATATGCTTTCTCAAGTTATCTCTTCTGTTCGGCCAAGCAAATTCCAACTCTCCTTCCAATTACTCCTTCATCTCATGTGAGTACTTAACTCTCATAATTGTTTGTTCAAATTCAAAATCTCATCTTAGGTTTTCCTTTTTTCTGAGTTTCATTTCCCCTTGATGAGTTTGAAATTTGATTTTCTCAGGAAAAGGCAAAGAAAAAGGGGAATGAATGAATAAAAACTTAAATTAAATTAATCAAAATAAAGGATTGGATGAGAAGTACGACAATGATCCGGAAAACCAATTGTTGTGCCATTTGCGAGAATTGCAATCTCGCTTCTATTTGTGTCAATTGTGTAAATTATAGGTATGATCATCATCATCATCTTCTTCTCTTATACTTCACAAATTTATGATTTTTTTTTTGGAGTTATTTATTTTGAATATAATTTGCATCCAAATCAATGTTGTGTCAACCAGATTAGCTGATCACTACAATATTTTAAGAGCTTCCAAGAGTCGTCGCGATTCGTTATTTTCTCGATTGGAACAAGTTCTTCTAGCAAAGGTTTGCTTCAATCTTTCTGATATAAATAAATAAATATAATTAGAATCAAGAGCTGAAATTTAGCTCATATAAAATCTGTATATATATATGGTGGGTTCAACAGGGGAAAGCAGATGATCAAGTGAATTGGAGAGTGTCTCAAAAAGAAAAAATTGCGAATTTAAAGGAGAAGCTCCGCCGTTCTAAGGAACAACTCGTGCAAGGTAACGGTCGGCATTCACAGCTCTACTTTAATACATTTTAGTTTTACCGATATTGTCACTTCAGAACAACTTCTATTTTTTTATAGGGAAGGCTAGGGCTGAGAAGATTCGTTATGATCTTAAAGTAAAGTCTGGAGTACTTGAGTCATCTCTTTCCATGGTATCAAGGACCTTTTTCTGTTTAATGCTTGTAATTATTGTTTAATCAATCTCCTTATGGGATAAAGGGAGTAAAGCTACCATTTTTTGCTAAGCTATGTGCATCGTTTTCCTCTTTGCAGTTGGAGAACAACCGCGTGGAACAGCTGGAGAAGTTCTATCCTAATTTTATTTGCACTCAGACCTTGGGGCATGTAAATATTCTATTGCTAACTTTTATGATGTTCTTTTTCAGTTTTTCTTATAAAAGACAAAAAACCAAAAGAAGAATTACCTGGGAAGGAAGGACACTATATGCTAATCTTATAGGAACTTTTGAAGCTTAACTTGCTTGTAATTTTGTTTGTTAATATAGTTGTTCAGTTCAGTGTTCATTTTGTTTGAAAGTCAAACTTCTGCCACATTTGTACGTTGGTATTTGAAATTCTTCTAGTGTCCTACACAAATTTTCTATTTTAATTTTTTTTAATGCAGATGGCAATTACTTCTGAACGTCTTCATAAGCAGTCTGTGGTTATAAAACAAATATGCAAATTGTTTCCTCAACGCCGTGTAAGCACTTCTGATGATGGATTTATCTTGATATTAGTACAAGCTACATTTGTGTGTATACATATATCCCTGTGTAGGACTAAGTTTCTGTTTTGTGTATTTATTTATGTTCGCTGGAAGGATTATACGGCTTATAGTTTCTGTGTATAAATTTATATATATTGATGTATATATATATTATTTTTGTTTGCTGGGTAGGAGAGAACTATTGTGATTAACTTGATTATCATTTAAATTTATTGGAAAGAAAAGATTATATCTCTCTTAAAAGTTGAATCCTTTAGTTTTCAACTTATGTAGGTTAGCTTTTGATAGTTCTAGCCACTTTCCTTAAAATAAGTAATCTTTGTTTTCCCCTCTCTCTTCTAAGACACTTAGCTGCATGGTTTGGTCTGAACTCACCTGTTACTATAAAAGTGCCTACACTAATCGTAGTTATTTCGAAGTAGAGTTGCTATTAGATCTTAAAGACTGGATCGATTAGACTGGTTCATGGTAAAATTACAGAAACATAGGTAGCATGACATGTAACATTACAGTTTTAGTATGTTATTATTTTCTAGTTCAATCTATAGTTTGGAGTGCCTTTGCAAGGCTGCATTAGAGTTAAGTTTTTACAGACACTGATATTTTCTGAAATATAAGGTTACTCATTTGTTGTTTAGGTGATTATGAATGGAGAGAAGATAAATGAGTCAAGTGAACAATATGATCAGATTTGCAATTCACGGTTACCGAAAGGGCTCGATCCACACTCTGTTCCATCAGAAGAACTTGCTGCCTCATTGGGGTATTCCTTTATTCTCTATTAGGCTATTACTATATTGTTTGTTGCCTATGTCTACTATCTGTCATCCTTCCACTAGACAACTTGCAATTTTTCGTGTTTTCCTTCTGCGATTCCTTCACTTTTAAGTTACTAAATAATGCTATTATGCACTATGCTAGTTTTGTTATTCATGTGTCTGACTCTATTTATTGCTGACCACGGTTGGGTAACAGATATATGGTGCAACTCCTTAATCTTGTTGTTCAAATCTTGGCTGCTCCATCTCTTCATAATTCAGGTTTTGCGGTAAGCTATGCTGGATTCTCCATGTTTTTTATGAAGAGAAATGACAAGACAATAATTTGATTTCTTTAGTGTTGAGTTTTACCATTGATGAACTTAATGTGGGCTTTGGGAGTAATGATGTGATTCTTTTGCATTTGACTATCCATAATTCTTGGTTGTGTCATGTTATTGTTTTGAATGTTTGGTTGTTGTTTTCGTATGGAAATACATCCGACATATTGTATGAGTTCAATATATATATTATGCTATCGAGTATTGATAGATACTCTCAATTACACACTCATTACACACTATGATGTGCTATTAATTTCAACTATACAATTAAATATGATGTAGTCTCCACTTAAAAATATCCATGGTTGAGATTAATTGCACAGCATAATGAGGTTGATCATGTGCATATTTTTCTGTCAATGATTTCCAGTTTTGTACTAACTGATTATATTTGATACAACAAGCAACTATGATCTTATTCTTGCCTTTCGAAAAGTGTTGAAGAAACTTAATAAGTTACTATTCATTGAAGTCTCCTATCCTCTTAAAATAATGGGCCCACTATCATAGTGGTTGTTTTTATCATTACATGTAGGTACTTTTGGTGTTATTGGTACATGTACAAGTTGTAACTCCATTTTTTTACATAACGGTATAATGTAGCTACAGTTGACCTCCTACAAATTTTTAGGAAATTCCGGATAAATAAAGATATCGAAATTAGTATTAAAACAACTTGTTGTGTGTGCTTATAAATATCGGAACAAGCACGCATGCAAAAAGTTGTGTGAATCCTATTTTCCTAACAATTTGTGAGAAGTCCCTATAAATACATTATACACCGTCATGTAAAAAAAATGAAGTTGTAATTTATCTGAGTACCAAAAATACTAAAAGTACCTATAAATAGTAATTTAAAAATAATTCCTACCCAAAAATGCTTCTTAATCTTAAATAATTATATATAGATATATATATTCTCTCTAGCCTTCATAACTTGTGTTGGAGTTTAACCAATAACTTGGTATGCATAACTTTTAGAGCTTTTTCTTAAACAAACATCTGAAGGTTCTTCAATGCCATCAAATATTCATGTATGGATTTTCTTTGTGTTAAATTTATATACTGTTTCTCAGGGTTCTTGCTCTCGGATTTGGCAAAGAGATTCTTATTGGAATGCACGTCCTTCTTCACGAAGGTATGTGATTGTAATTGCTATATAGCATGGAGCACTTGGCTTTCTCAGATTGTTGGACTAAATTAACTTAGTGTTATGCAGTAATGAAATTGTTTCATAGCATGGAGCACTTGGGTTTCTCAGATTACTGGACTAAATTAATTTAGTGTTATGCAGTTATGAATATCCCCTATTTATCCCGCGTCAAAACTATTGCACCACTACTGGAGAAAATTCATGGTCAGATAGAAGCTCAAGTAATTTTGGTGTAACTTCAATACAATCGGAGAGGAAGGCCCGCCTAGATTCTTCAGGAAGCTTTAACTATTCTTCTGCATCTCCACATTCTGTTGAGACTCACAAGGACTTGCAGAAGGGCATAGCACTTCTCAAGAAAAGCGTGGCATGCTTAACAACATATTGCTATAATTCATTGGGTCTGGATGTCCCATCGGAGGCATCCACTTTTGAGGCATTTGGAAAGTTATTAGCTACATTATCTTCATCTAAGGAACTCCGTTCTGTTTGCTCCATAAAGTTAGCTTGTTCGAGGTACATTACACACAAATATCTTAATTTGAATGCTGTCGGAACATCATCATCATCATTTGTTTTTTTTTTTCTCTTTTCCATATTTTATTTGCCTTCTCTATGCCTGTATATTATTGTGAGGGAGGGATACACAATCCTTGTTGCTCTGGGTTTAGGCAAATTTAATTTTGTAGAGAAATTTCCTTATCCTAGCCTCTCAAGTTTAGAATTTTAGGTTTGACCCAAGGATGATAGCTCGAACGGTGAGACATGTGGTGTGCTCTCACAAAGTATGAGGTTCAAGTTCCTCCTGAGTAAGCTCATAGAAATTACTAATTTCTTGGTCCCCAAATATTGTAGGGTTAGGCAAGGAGCCAGTTCCATAAAAAGTCTTACAACGGGTTTTGATTACTTTTTAACGTTTTATTTCCATGCCATTTCCTAGATACCATCTTAATTTTAGGTTGCTAGTTAAAGAATTATAGAGAGACAGTTGATCAGATTCTATTTTTCATCTTAAAGCAATCTTTCTTTGGAATTTTCAGGTCCAATAAGCAAGTTCAACAACTAAATAAATCTGTATGGAATGTGAATTCTGCTTTTTCATCTGCCTCGATACTGGACAGTGCACATGCAATGACATCCACGGTACAGAGCTTGCTTCCATTTCTAATACTTTTTTTCCTCTTCATGTCTAATTCTATTTACTTTCAAATTATCATAATATTTCATTCTTTCTATGCTTTGTTTTCCTGCATTGGGTATTCTTTCCTCTTTGGTAGTAATTTTTTGGGTACCCTCCCAAGAATCTGATCAATGAAGTTTTATCATGTAAAATTGATTGTTTATCAACAAGGTGATCTTTAAAAGAACAGCAAATAGGCCTACTTCTGTTACTGTCCAAAATCTAACGAGGCAGTGAAGTATTTTAAGTCCTCTGTATCAGTTTTGTACTGTGCGCATGTTCTTGGGTTTTGAGTCAGATTTTTTTGATTATGAATTTTTACAACGTTAGGGAAATGAGAAACATCACGCTCTTCTGTATTTTGGGTGTGAGAATACAAAACTTGATCGTCTAAAAAAGAAAAAAATTCCATGCTTGCAGATCATTTGTGAAAATAACCTTCCTAATCCTGCCACCAGCTTTCTTTATGCCACGGAGTTGTCCGAGGCTGGAAAGAATGAAAGCTTATTTGAAGGATGGGATCTCGTAGAGCATGCAACTTTTCCTCCTCCTCCATCAGATTTTGAGGATGTTGAGCACTGGACTCGAGCCATGTTCATTGACGCTAATAAGAGATAATTTGGTATGTGTATTTTTTTTTTGACACTTATTGCAAGTAAAGTAAGAATGTGAATTATTTCATTGAGAACTAGAGATGAGATTTTCTCATTAACCTACGAACTCACCAAATTGTGATTTGGTCCCTTAACCTTTCAGCTAAGGATTCTTAGTGGGGATTGGGGAACCCTCTCTCATACATTGTGAATAGCCGAATTCAAATCAAAATAAAACATTTATGGTACCATATCTATGGTGTCTTATACCAATCTTGAGAATTTGGTACCAGGTTATTTAGGAATGTAGTTCTATGCTGCAACTTAATATTCTAGCCTGTTTTTGTCTTCTTAATATTCTTGTGTGTTTTTCACTTTGTCATATCTTCACCATCTGGCTACCAACATATCCTTATGCTTTCCTTTCTACAGATTGGTAAGAAGAAAGACACCAAACTGAAACCAAGGCTGAGTGGAAGACTAAGTTATATAAACTTTTGTGGCATGTTTGAAGACTTATTTGATTGTAAATAGAAAACATTTAGATGTCTTGTGTATAGAAAGTAACTTCATATTGTTATATTTATAATATATTCATATTGTTAAATTATAATATATTTTGTATGTTCAGGGTTACTTATTATTCTTAATTCAAATCAGAAAATAGATGTGGGCTCGGTGAAATGTGAAAAAAAAATGTGGACTATAATAGCAATACTTATTATTAGAGATATGGTAAAATACTTCCACTTTCCTTTCCCGTTCACACTCGAAATGAGCTGATTTAAGATGTTTTGGAAAGTTAAAAAATAGCTTTATTATTTTGTATTTCACAATCTCTTGGAAACAATGAAGGAGATAAGCTAAAAAATTAGCTTAAAGATCTGTCTATTACAAAATATCTTTTAAGTATAAATTTGCATAGTGAAAACACATTAAATCTAAAATATAACTATGATAAAATTAATTGAGCATATTCTTTCTTTCCTTTTATTCTTTTTCTCGTTCTATTTGTCCTTTTCTTTTTTTTTTCCCAACTGTGACCTAAGTTTCTATAATTTTTTTTTATTAATTTTCTCTCTTCCTCTCTTTTTCTCAATCAATTCTATTATTTTTAAAAAAAATTCTGATTACACTATTAACTCTATTAACTATTTTGGTTGGAAAATAGTATCATGATGTATATTTCAAGGAAATTATTTTGACATGTAATAAGCATATTATTTTTTATCACAAAAAATAACTAAAATAAAAAGCAACCTTGTAGTTTCTTTTATACTTTATTAAGATAAAAGTAATTAAATTTTAAATTTAATAAAAATTTATAAAACTAAATTTTTGTTACTTATTTCTATTAGTACTCTTAAAAATAATTGTTATCTCAACTTGAGACCTTACAACAAAGTAAAATTTCAGTACAGGTCCCAACCTTACACTTTTATTGGGTATAATCTCTATCACAACGGCTATAACTTATAAGTGCCTTTCCAAAAATGCAGAATGTACATTTTCAGGGATGTACTCTTTGATGAGAATATCTTTCTTTCTTCTCAAAATCCCTCCTCTCCACCTTCCTCATCTTCTGTATCACCTCCAAAAACTGTTGTTCCACCTGTTGTGCATATTCCATCTCCTCCACTGGTCTCACCAGACCTTATCCCAACACAACATGTTACACCACGTGTTTCATCACAATCTGACACTGAACCAACTGTTACCACACATGCAGATCCATCTATTATTCCTATGTTACTAATGATTTACTTGCAGGTTCTCTTCCTACCTCATCCAACAGATGCCACAATGATGCTTTTGCTCCAATCATCACTCAACCAGCTTCATCTACTTCGACTGATATTGTTGCTAGAGCATCTCAGTGTCAATTTGGCTCTGTAGCTCCTACTACACCAACAGTAACACTGAACAATCAACATCCAATGAAAACCAGAGCCAAGTCTCGCATCAAAAAACCTACGGTGCTTATGGCAGCCCTCAGTCCACCCTCTCTCAAACATGGCTTTGCAAGATCGCAAGTGGTTTGTTGCTATGCAAACAGAAAACATAGCTCTAAAGAAGAACAAGACTTGGACTTTGGTTAAACTTCCACCAAACAGAACCCTAATAGGCTGCAAGTGGATTTATAGAATTAAAGAAAATACAAATGGTACTATCACTACTTTCAAAGCCAGACTTGTTGCTAAGGGCGTCCACCAACAAGCTAGGTTTGATTTCAATAAAACTTTCAGCCCTGTAGTCAAGCCAATAACAATTAGAGTGATTCTAACTTTTGCTGTTACAAAAGGATGGATTGTTAGACAACTTCATGTCAACAATACCTTTCTCAATGGTGACTTTCAAGAAGAAATTTATATGGCCCAACCTTCTGGTTTCATTGATTCAAATGAGCCTGACAAAGTCAACAAGCTTCACAAGACATTATATGGCCTCAAACAAGCTTCTCAAGCATGGTTTGAAAAATTATCTTCTACCTTAACAAGCTTTGGGTTTACTTTAGCTAAAACAAATCACTCCCTGTTTATCAAAATATCCTCTCAATCCTACATCTATATTTTAGCATATGTTGATGATATTTTAATCACAGAAAGTGATAGCTCACAAGTTCCTGCTTTAATCTCATCTCTCTGTACTAAATTTGCTTTGAAAGATTTGGGTACAGTGGATTATTTCTTGAGAATTCAAGTGGTTCCTATTGCTGATGGTATCATTCTTTCTCAACGAAAGTACATTCAAGATCTCTGTGCAAAGCTGGGATGCAGGGAGTGAAAACACATCATCACCATGAACAATGGCCTTATGCTTTCAAACTAAGGCAATGATCCTGTCTTAGATCCTTCTGCCTACAGGTCTATCGTTGGTGCTCTCCAATATGCAACTATTACTAGACCTAACATTGCCTTCAGTGTAACAAGGTTTGTCAGTTTATGCACAACCCACTGCAATCTCACCTTGTTGATGTCAAAAGGATACTAAGATATCTCACAGGGTCTCTAGACTACAGTTTACACCTAAAAAAGGAAATTCACTTCAACTTGGAAGCTTATTGTGATGCAGACTGGGCCGCAGATCCGAATGATCAGAGGTCCATTACATGTTTCTGTATTTTTTGGTGTGATGATAACTTGATCAATTGGTAGTCAAAGAAATAATACACTATCTCTCGCTCCTCCACTGAAGCTAAGTTTTGAAGTCTTGCCTCTGTTGTGACTGAATTAAGCTTGCTTCAGTCCCTCTTTTCAGAATTTCACATCCCAGTTTCCACTCCTCCGGTTGTCTTGGTGTGACAATCTCAACACCATAATGCTTGCAGCCAACCCAATGCTCCATGCCAGAACTAAACATATTGAAATTGATCTCTATTTTGTTACAGGTAAGCTCAAGAAAGAAAACTCTGTTCACCATGTTCTTGCTGACCATCAATTAGTTGATTCACTCACAAAACCAATTTTCAACTCCAAGTTTCCTTTTTTGAGAGACAAAGTTAGTGTGGCTTGCTCAACCACACTAAGTTTGAAGAGGGCTGTTGAGAACACAAATCCAGCTAAGCTGGCACCTTATAGTTAGAGTTGGTTAGGAGTTATGTACAGTTAGTATTTTTTGTTAAAATTAGTTATTTTGTTATCTTTCTGGTTTGAACTCAATATAGCTCTATATATAAACTATGTATTCATCTTCTTTAATCAGTAAGAGATATTCATTTTTTTCTTTCCTTTCTTTAATCTCTACATATTCTAATGCAACATGAAAAAAAATTAATAATTTTTATTAATTTTTTAGTGCATTTTAAATTTTATTTCATTCCATTCTTATTTCTATTCTTATTCTTATTTATATTCCTATAATTTCATTCTTCCCAACTAATCTCGTGAATCTTCTTTAATCATAGATCGAGAATGAAAATTATTTATAAATTAAATATAAATTCTTGATGGTGATGATGATTGATATCTAATTTTAATTTGTGGAGATTAGAGAATTTTCCATATCAATAGCGTTGGAATATGTTTTTTTTTTCCATGGACTCCTAATTTATTTCATTTTGTCTTCTAATTATACATGCTTTACTTTTTCAAAAAACTTTGCCGAAAGTTCTTCCACATGTTTTTTTTTTTTCATTTTCGAAACCCTCTTCCTTACCTTTTGTTTCTTAGCTACAGAATCTTTCTTAAAACTATAAACGTGGATAATTTGTTCCAGTTTTCTACTGTCCTTATATTATATATAAATATATAATATATATGTATTTATTGGTGATCATATAAAAAAAAACAGGAGAGAAGCTTCGCAATTATTTATCTTTACTGTCGTTTAATAAAGAAAAATATATAGTGACAGAATAAACAAATTATAATTTTTTTTGTTAGGAGGAGTGTTACCGTCAACCTTCTGTTATAACTTCTTAGTCAATTTCTACACTCGAAAATATATGTCGGAATATTTTTTTTTCAAATTTTTTTTCACGAGGGTGTTCGTTATGCTTACAACATCATCCCTGTAAATTTTTGAAAAATTTCAAATAGTTTACCGTGTCGAAAATACGTTTGAAGTTCTTTGAACGCGCGTGGTAAATTGAAATATCAGGAACTCTGTTTTCGGTACTGTAAACTATTCAGAATTTTTAAAAAATTTACTAGGATGATACTGTAACTATAACAAATACCTATGAAAAAAAATTTAAAAACAAATATTTCGGCATGTGATTTCGGATGTGGAGATTGACTAAAAAATTGTAATAGGAGGTTAATTAACACTTATCTCTTCTCTTGTTAATTACCATGCGGTATTTTATAATAATATCAACATTTTTTTGTTTTTCTAAATGACTATAATAATAATAATAATAATAAATGAAAGAATATATTATTGAGGAGTGTTGAGTTTGTGGTGCGATCATAATTACGTAAAGCACTTTTATACTTCCCATTAATTAACGTAACAAAGCAGTGATCACATGGGTGGCTTTAGTTTAGTAAACCTTTTCTGTTTTTCTATTTTTCTTTTTTTTTTTTAATTCCGAAATAATACAGAATTTCATCACTTTTTTAATTTTTTAAAAAAGAAAAAAGCTTCCAAACCATTCAAAAAAAAAAAAAAAAAAAAACTTCCAAAAATTAAGCTAAAAAAGTAAGAATAATAAGTTAAAATAAATATCAAAGCTTAAGAAATATATATTACATTATTTTTATAAAATATATATACTAAAATTATATTACACAATTAAAATTTAGTAATTACCAAATATAATATAAATACCACAAATTACTAATAATGTAAGACAAACTCATACACACGAGTTTCTTTAATACTAGAAGTATTAATAATAATAATAATAATAATAATTTTTTTTTTGCTAAATATATTAATAATAACTTGAGTAAATAGTGAAAATACAAAATAGTGGAAGAAGTGTCATATTCAAATTTGGTGAAATTACCTGTCAATATTGAATATATAGTGAGTAGTGCACCAATATGAATATTATGATCATATAAACCAAATAAGGAACTAAATACCAAACATGAGAAATGTACTTTATAAGTCCATAACACCTCAGAAATTGTTTCACGTCTCTTGTGTAAATTATGCTAAAATAGTGTACCTAATAATGTGCCTTTAATTTGTCTATATATATTATTATTTATCTATTGGAGCCAAAAGTATAGTGTAGTACTCGTGCCTTATACACAATTTGGTGCATATGTATAATAAAACTGTTGGTCAAATTTTTATTCTTTTTGTCTTATTAGAATCGGCCGACGTATGGAAGAATGAGACAAATTTGATAACGACGTCGTTTTGCTACTTACAAAAGCTCTGAAAGCGAGTTTATATTACATTATCCTACAGGTGGCACCCCATTATTTACTACCCCATTTTTTCTATGTCATGCTTCTTTTCTGTCCATTAAAAAGAAGAAAAAAAAAAAAAAAACCACACAATAATTTCTGTATGGATAGATTTCGTTTTCTTAATAATAAACAAAATACAATATTATTATTTCGAAACTGAATTTATTTGTTGGGTAAGAGAATTTTCGAAAGACAATTAAAAGAAGTTATTGGGGTGTAGTTGCGGAGAAGAAACATTTTCATTTTTTAATTGTTACTTCAAATATATTTTAGATTAAACATGATTATCATAATCATATAAAAATAATTAGTATACTTTTTAACAATTATATATTTTAATAATATGTTACTAACTAAATTTATTAAAATACTAATAGTCTTACCTTATACTCTTACCAGGTGTCCCATTATAAAACTAAAAATATTGCTGACTCCTAATTATTGGAGATGAAAAGAAAAAAAAAAAGACTCCATTGACCAATTATATAAAGACTGATTTGGATTTTTGCCCCTGAATTTTAACATGTATCAAATCATGTCTTTTGAACTTTTAACATCGTTAAAAATGCTTCCTGAACTATTAAAATTGTTAGATTTAAGGGCTTTTGTCAAATTTTATTCAATTTTACTATTTCAAAAATTATTTATGTACTAAATCATGCTCTCAAACTTTGATATCTACCAAATCATGCCTCTCGAACATTGACATGTATTAAATTATGCTCTCTGAACTTTCATCCATGTTAGACTTTTTTACTAAAATTCGAAAAAAGTCTTTGTTTTTAACGACCTTAAAAGTTCAAGGGGCAGAAGAGATAAAAATCCTAGCATAGATATATATTGCATCAGCAGTTTCTTTTCTTATTGTTTGATATATGCATCAGCAGTTTTGGTTATAGTCTTGTAACTTGTTATGTTTGTTTCGTGGAACAAACTAAATAACATGTAGTTTAACTTATTCTGAGTATGAAACGAACCCAAATAGTACATTATATAAGTCTTCACGGAAATTACAAGTACCTTAATTAAGCTAGCTAGAGAGGTACTACTACTCAAGCCAACCTCTTTTCTCTCTCTCTCTCTCTATATATATATATATATATAGTAGTGTGATTAAGTGCAAAAATAGAGTCATCGTCTATTTCTTTTTGGTTGATCCAAAAAGAAAGAATTATTACTCTAACTATTTGTTCTTATTGGAAAAAAGTGGAAAAAAATAGCCATCTATTTTCTCTTGGTTTTTTTTTTTTTTTTTCCATAGAAAGAAACTCTCTTACCTTAATCGATCAAGGGAAAGGTAATTAAGTGATCAATTAAAGTTAAAAATGATGCATTGTTCTCAACCACCATCTATGTCGTCCATTTGTCGCCCTTGTGCAGTTTCAGTCCCAAATCTCACCAGGTATATATATATATATACTTTGTTTTTGTGTTAATTATATATGTTTTAATTAATATAATATTTATTGTTTTGCTAATTATATATTTATCTATATTGTGATCATGCACAGATCAGTGCCGTTCATCAACGAAAGGGGAGTAGGTATATATATATAATATATATATTTATATAATTATGAACTGAACGATTCATATAATTAAATCCTCTATCTCTACTTCAACTAATTAATTATATGTATATATAAACTATATTTATTAATTATGAATAATATAAATATTGTCAGGTCATTGCACAAGTGTCTCCCGCAGTGTGAATATGGAGAGCCTCCGTAGTGGATATCTGTTTCCTGAGGTATATATATATATATATATATATATAAATATGGCTTAATTAATTAATTTGATATATAACATGTATAGGATTAATATTAATTAATTAAAAACAGATAACAAAGCGGGAGTTAGAGCACAGACAGAAATACCCACAAGAAAAGTTGATTAGGCTTGGTATCGGTGATACCACGGAGCCTATACCAGATATCATAACATCGTCCATGGCTGAGGTAATTTAATTAATTAATTATATATGAAAGTATATATCACATTATTATTCTTTTCACATCAGTCTTCCTTTATTATTATTATTGTTGTTGCTGTTGCTGTTTAGGAAATTAATGGACACAGAAAATATAATATTTATTAATTTATTTAATATATTTATAATTAAACATTATGATATAGTTTTGTTATATTAATTATGATATATTAACATAAATTAATGGATCGTACCTCACATTTGCAGTATGCTCTCGCTCTCTCAACCGTGAAGGGCTACAGTGGATATGGAGCCGAGCAAGGCAAGACGGTATAAATAAATACATTTAACTTCTACACATTTTTTCTTTAAAAATAAGTACCAAAGAGTAAAACTTTATTAGTAAAACTAAAAGGAGAATGCAAAATAAAAATTTGAACTTAATAGTAGCCCATAAAGTCTTAATTTGTACACATTAATAATGTTGCATATATGTAATGAACTTAATTTAATCAACATCGTGATTTAAATAATTTTAAAATGTACAAGTTTATATGCTTTGAATTTCAAAGTCAAACAATACTTTTCTCAATTTTCAACTCCTTAAATAAATCAACCTTGTACGTATAAGATGATGACTTCAAAATTTCGTTACATGTTCTCAGTATTTTGCCTTCTTTTTAGGTACTTTCTTAGAAACTTAGTTTTATATTTATGATCAATAAAGTTTATTTCTTTTTGCTAAAGATTTATGAAAAATTAATAAAATCAAATACGGAAAATATCTCTTTCAAAAGAAAAGAATATATATCAATATATAATATATTGATATATTATATATTATATCATGATGATTATGACCCACAAATATCAAATGGTATATAAGATAATATTAGAGAGAATTTGGAATTTTTTTGATTTTTGTATGAGATAATCTTAGAGAGAATTAGTTTTGAACATTAGCCAAAACAGAGGATTTTCAAGAAAAAAGATGTAAGAAGTTATGAATATTAAATTGAACACAGGAATTAAGGGTGGCAATCGCAGAAAAGTTATACAGAAATATGGGAGTAAAAGGCAATGAAGTTTTTGTATCAGACGGCGCACAATGTGACATTTCTCGCCTTCAGGTATATTACACAGTATATTTTTGGAAAATATCAAGATTAAGGTTCAAATAAATAATATGTTTATAAATTATTATAATTTTTTCATGATCTTCTAAGTTGTAATTACTATTTAGTATTACTTATAAATTTTTAAAAAATTCTAAATAATTTAACGTATAAAAAAAATAACCGCGTAAAACAATCATCGTACGACACTAACTAGTGCTAGCAATGCCCTATATATATACTAAGGTTATTATTAATGTACTTAAATTTAATTATATTTTTAGTTTTTATTTTTTTTATTATGTGTATTTTAAAATTTTATAAATTAAAAAGAAACTATTTATTAATTTCTTATTTTTTTTTTAAATTTTAAAAATTTGAGAAAAATAAATATAAATTTAAAAATATTAAAATAAAACACACTCCCAATATTAAAAATAATAATGTTATAAATAATATATTAATATTTATATATTTTTAATTAATTTAAAATAAATAATATTATTTATATTTATTTATAAAATTAATTTTATTAATACCGTTAAATTTAATAAAATATATTTTTTTTAATTATTTTTAAAATATATTCTGCTAAACTAATAAAATTAATTAGATAACAAATTTTTATATATAAATATATAAATATAAAATAAAATTGTTCTTTTCATGTATTTATTAGTGTTATTATTATTAAAATAATGTTTTACGATTATTGTGGCTATAATAATTTATCATTAATTTTTTACAATATTTGTAGATGCTTTTTGGATCTGATGTCACGGTGGCTGTGCAAGATCCGTCTTTTCCGGTAATGTTGTTTCAGATGTTTTTGTTTTATTTATATATTTATGTATTGGGTGGTTTTCATTGCTAGCTTCTCTTTCACTTAAATTGCTCATTTTTTTTTTAACTCTAATTATCTCTGGATAAACTTTAGTTCTCAAATCAAATAAGTCTTTCCTCTAACGGTTGACATATATCACGTGAAAGTACATTACGCACAAAATCATGTCCCTATTACTGCTTAGTTTTTAAAATTAAAATATTATTTTTGCAAGTATAAATAATGATAAGTTATCAAGGATGACCGAATGAAAAAGAAAAATAAGTGGTTTAGCAAAGTCCGTAATAATTCTTACCCGTCATAATCATATCATATATATTATTATGACTTATCAATTTATGTGGAGTTGAGGCAAATGAGCTTGGTTGGCCATCTGGCCCATACATAATCCATTAAAGGGTATCCAATTAAAAGGGTATAAATATTAAAATAATTTTATTAATTTCAGATATACTTTCAAAATTAAAGTAACATTTTTTTTTCTTCAGAGGAGTGACTCATTTTAATTAAAATCATTTCAATAACAGTCTTGATTCTTCTTGAAACTAGATTCTTGAGTAGAGAAGAAACAATAAATAATGAAATAACTTCTACCATTTATGTATAAAAAAATATAACTGTACTGTGAATTAATAATTTTTAAACTTGACATGATATGATATGAATCATATGATATAAGTTTTTTTATTATTTTTTTTATATGATATAAGTTATTATCTCTGCCGCGCGCGGAGAGCTTTGTCATTTGAGCTTTGCTTGTCTAAACTTTGTTTTGATTTGGTAATCTTGTTTCTTTTTTCTTTGAATGAATTATCTTTGTTTCTTTTAAACTTACTCGATATGATACAATACTTGATTGAAAATTTCAAAAAAGTCTAATACGACTTTGCCAACAACTATTGTATGTCTAAATCATCATAACATAATGTATGTTAACCATAAAATATTATATATTGAGATAATTCTTGTGTTATACTAGTTAGATAGTGCTTTGTTTGTAATAGTATATATTGAATGAATCTTATTAGCTTATTTATAATATATATGATTAATATATATTGGCAATTATTGACAGGCATATATCGATTCAAGTGTGATATTTGGGCGAGGTGGGAATTTTGAAGAGAAAACAGGGCAGTATGGGAACATTTCGTACATGAAATGCTGTCCAGAGAACAATTTCTTCCCCAACCTATCACCATATTACACACCCAAAACTGATGTCATTTTCTTTTGCTCCCCAAACAATCCAACGGGTAACGCTGCGACACGTCAGCAGCTGAAACAACTTGTGGAATTTGCAAAAACCAACGGTTCCATCATAATATACGACTCCTCGTATGCTGCTTTTATATCCGACGACAGCCCCAGATCCATCTATGAAATTCCCGGGGCAAAAGAGGTCCGTCCATCTCTCTCTCTCACTCCATATTTATTATATCAGTAATTACCTACTCTTTATTATTTTAGTTAAAATACAGACTTCTTTCTATTATTGTTGCTCAAATAATGCTTCTCAATTTAATTATTTTATTAATATTTTATAATTTAAATTTATTAAATATAAATTAATAACAAAGTAATAGTACTTATTATTAAAAACTTTTAACAAAAAAATAAAGAACTCTTTATGTTTAGAGAGTTATTTATCTATTTTTTATTATGGAGAGTATTTTTTTTTTGTATAGTTGGAATTTATTTTTTTTTAAATCTCACTCCTATTTTAGTTAAGACATCTATTTAGAGAGCATGGTTTGTAGATGCTTGTTTTAATTTGTAAAATATTTAACTCTCTCTCTCTCTCTTTTTTTTTTTTTTTCTTTAAAATACTAAAGGACATTCATGATGTCTAATACTCTTGTAAGGCACTTAGCAGTCTTAAAAATTATAATATCGCTATTTATTTAATTTAATATTAAGTTTCACTTGTTTTATTTTATTTTTAATAAAAATTATAAAAAAAATTCATGACACCACCTCACATCACATATTGGTGTCCCGTAATAATATTTTTTTTGGTGGCAATAAAATAACTCTTTAACTTTATTTTTGTTTGCAAATATAAGGTGTTAGTTAGGCTAATAAAAATATGATAGACAATCTCAATTGACATTTATTCGTAAAATTTAACCCACACTTCATATTTGCAAATTGAAGTGAGATCAAGAAGGTATTACTGCGAAAAACAAAGATCATAAGGTTAAGAATATACAAACTAAAACAAAAGAAGATTTTGCCACAAATTATTACCTATTTAATTATTGAATATGTATGTATGTATAGGTTGCAATAGAGGTTTCTTCATTCTCGAAATGTGCTGGTTTCACGGGTGTTCGGCTGGGTTGGACGATTGTGCCAGAAGAGTTAAAGTACTCCAATGGGTTTCCTGTCATAAAGGATTTTGATCGAATTATGTGCACTTGCTTCAATGGTGCTGCCAGTGTTTCTCAGGCTGGTGGTCTCGCATGCCTTTCTCAAGAAGGTTACAAGGTAATATTAATAATTAATTAATTGCATTTCCATATATATTATAATTAATTAATTAATTAGTTGCATGAAATAATAATATTGTATTAAAATTGGAACAGGCAATGATGGATGTGGTTAAGTACTACAAGGAAAATGCAAAAATAATAGCTGAAACTATGAGATCACTTGGGATGAAAGTGTACGGTGGAAATAATGCACCTTACATTTGGGTACATTTTCCAGGGCAGACTTCTTGGGATGTTTTCACTGAAATTCTTAACAAGACACACATAATGACCATTCCAGGTACTGGATTTGGTCCTGCTGGTCAAGGCTATATCAGACTCAGTGCTTTTGGCCATAGACAAACCGTGCTTGAAGCCTCCCAAAGGCTAAGAAATCTTTACAATTAAATACTATACTAGTACTAGTCTATATACATAATATTATTCTTATTGTCATAACCACTACTCTGTGTGTAAGTGGTCCTGTACATGGCTCAATAAGATAAGTTTCCCATATGCAATTAATGTAATAAGATTTTTCTATTGAAAAATTAAACTTCATACTATTTTTGCTCTCTAGCTAGAATATCTCCACCTACTCCAATAAAGTACTTTAATATATTTCTATATATTATCACATCTCAAAAGTTCTCAGTTCTTCTAGTAATGTTGTAAAAAATATTGTATGATCAAATCATTTTTCTTTTATCAAGAAAATATTTTCTATTAATCAAAATGAACGAATTACAAATCAAGAGAAATTCCTCACAAACACAGCAATTAAAACTGTCAAGTAATATTTAGTTATTACTGTTAGTGTTAGTTAGGATCTCTGTTTTTTGTAACTTTAACTGTTTTGTATTATTAGTTAGTTAAAATGTACACTCTTGTATCATGTATTTATAGAACTCATTGTTAATTGTAAATATTCAAGATTCAGTTTCACTATTCTTCTTCTTCTTCTTCGTTCTCTATCTTTCTGTTTAACATGGTATCAAGAGCATTTTTATTGCTTCGCCATTTTCATCCATGTGATTGTGTCTGCTTTCTTCCTCTTCGTTCTGATTCTTTGCTTCCATGGCTGCTCCAAACACTCAAGCATTCAATCCCGTTGTCTTGGCTGACAAAATTTCTGTTAAACTTGATGATACTAACTTTCTGCTATGGCGACCTCAGATCTTGTCTGCAATCCGAGGTCATCGTCTACAAGATTACATCTCTGAATCCTTTCAACCTCCGCGCAAATATCTCACACAAGAAGATGAAGTTTTTGATCAAGTAAATCCTCGATTCACCGAGTGGAAGGTCCATGATCAACTTCTGTATTCATGGCTACTGTCGTCCATGTTCGATGTTATCCTCACTCGAATAGTTGGAACTGAAACCTCTGCTCAAGTCTAGAAAACTTTGGAGGTATATTTTATAACTCAAACTTCTGCCAAAATAGATCTCTATACTACTCAATTACAGAATTGTAAGAAAAGATCTCTATTTGTCAATGAATATCTTCTTCGAATCAAAACTCTTGTTGATAAACTTGGATATGTTGGTCACAAAATCTCTACTAAAGAACATATACCTGCAATCTTTAAAGGATTGCCTTCTCTATATGATACCTTTGTTATCTCTGTCAATTCTCGAAATGACAATTATACTGTTGCTGAAATAGAGACCTTGTTATTGTCTCAAGAACACAAAATGGAGAGTCATAACAAGGATCTTGATTCTGTTAATTTAGCTACTAATCGTGGTTTTAGACCAAAACCACAAAGTACTCCACCTTTTTCCAATAATCCAGATACTAATACTTCTCATCAAGGGCGTGGATCGTGGAATCCATATGTTGTCTCATCCAGATCTGCACAATCTCACTCTCCATATAAGAACAACAGTTCCAATCAAGGTCATGGAGTTTCTTCTCCCTTTTCCTGCATCTCCAAATATGTTCATGGGAGTCAAACTAGTATGTCAACTTTGTTCCAGAACTAGTCATCTTCCAGCTCGTTGCTACCAACGGTTCAACTTTGATTTTCCTGGTGTTGGTGCTGCCAATTGTTGCTATATTTTTAAACGCTACGCAAGTATACGCAATCAAGTAGTAAAATCTCACACAGGTGAGGTCGATCCCACAGGGAATTGGATTAAGTACCATTAAATTATACTTATGATTCTATTCGGTAAATCAAAAGTAATTATGGTTTAAAAACAGTAAAATTTGAAAGAAATTCAGAAAACTTAATAACACAGTTTAAAGTTGAGCAAGATGAGACAATAGGGAGGAGAATCCTGTTGTTGTTTACCCAAATTGTTAATGATTAATACTATCCTATTCTTGGGGTGAATGACAGATTATAAAATAACCTAGCTCCTTTCAGATCTTCTAGATTCTAAATCACATGTTATCTAATTAATTCCTTAATTAAACTAACATGAAATCAGCATTAAGCAATAATCTACTCGTCACATAAGTCATGTAAATACTTTCGTTTCACATAGAACATCGATTATCTTAATTTTAGCATTCTCAATTCTCACTTTTCAGATTTTGAATTGAGATCATAGAGCATGCACAAGGTGATCAATCTTAAACATGAAATTAAACACAAATTAAGATAATTTCACACACACAAGAATTGAGGAATGGTAATTAAACATTAACTAGGAAAACATTAAACAACAATCATCATCCTCCCTAAATGGGAAATTTAGTTCAGAAACAAATCCATAACCATTCCTATAGCAATATTCAACATTAATAAATTAAAGAGGAATAAAGAAAAGAACTGTTTAAGGGTGAATTCTGGATCTTCACTTGAATCTCTACGCTCTTCCTGCCGCTCTCAGCTGTGTTTTAGGGTTCCAAATCGCTCTCCTTTGACTTCCAATCGCAGTTTTCTATTTATATCTAATTTTTAGGGTTCGATGGACGAAATTACCCCCGGTCCGTACGGGATCTCGCCGCGGCCACACTTCCTCTCGCCGCGGCGAGAATGTGCCAAAATTAGGCAGTTTCTGTTTCTCGTATCTCGCCGCGGCGAGACTCTTCATCGCCGCGGCCAGATATGCAAAAACTCAAAATATGAAGTTTTTCTTCGGCATCAGCACGTCTTTCAGTGAATTTCTGCACCCGAGACCTCTTTTACTCCAAAGAACCTGAAAACATAGAAAACAAGCGTAATTCCGTCCCAACACAGCTAAGAATGCACATAAATCGGATCCATAACATAGGCTAAAAATAGCCTAACAAACTCCCCCAAACTGACTCTTTACTCGTCCCCGAGTAAACTAAGACTAAACTAAAAAAAAAAAACTAAAAATGATAGCTGAACTTTCCAACAATTAAATTGTTACCACCACCTGCACAACTTCAATCCTTCAATAACCAGAATTTTAACTTGCCAACTCTAAGAACTAAGTTGAATGTGCAGTTTACAAGTAAGTAATTCATACAAACATAAAGCATCGCAATTCCCATCAATATCACAATTGTTCTAACTTTCCAACATCCCACTAACACATGATCAATAAGTTTGAATGACATACCTCTCTCCACTAATGTTGACAAATTTCTACCTGGAATCAATAGGTCTTTTTCGGTTAAAATCACATGGCTTAGGTACATGGGTAGATGAGAAGTCATTTAGGCTATACTATACCATAAGCACTATTAACCAAGCAAGCCTAGACATTTATTTTGCTTTCTTTCCATATATCCCAAAAACAGAAATAAGAGATTGCAATTTTTCTTATGTGTATACCTCATAATTTTCTTAACTTTTTTTTTTCTTCAAGAAGACACATTTTTTTCTTTTTTTTTTCTCTTTCTTCTTTTTCATAGGCACAACACACAATATTATTCTTTTTTTTCAATCTCTCATTCCTACACTCTATTTTTCCACTTACAGCAGTTATCCCCCCAAACTTGCTTCAAGGCTCATGGCATAATAAGTTACGTTCAGGGTGAAAAGAATTTAAGATACGAATTCAGCTCAGTTAAGCGGTAAAAAAAAAAATTTAAAACAGGCTAAGGCTCAACTTTGGGTATACTATGGTAAAAAATTCATAGGCAGGCTTGAAAGGCTCAATCGTTCCAAAGAAAACTTGCCTAAATCACTTTCCAAACAAAAATCATCAAGGATTTCGCTTCAAGAGAGTATGTCAAACAAATTCTATTCCATGTTCAATCAATCATTCCACAAACCAAATAGAACAGAGGTGATATGTGAGAATAGCAAATGTTTTAAGTCTACATGAATCACTTCCTAGCACACATCCATCTTAATTCAAACAGTTGCAAGTCAAGCACACAGTTATGTTTTAATCCATTGCACAAGTGAATAACAACAATTCAATCAATCTTTCAATTTAGCTATCACACAAGACTAAAAAAACTAAAACAAACTAACTAAAACAAATAAACGCGAAAAAAAAATTAAGTTTCCCCCCCCAAACTAAAATGCACATTGTCCCCAATGTGTGAAAATAAACCAGGGTGAGAGAAACTTACCTGAGCCCCTTAGAAGGGATCAAGTCCACCCTTTGCATTCAAAAGAGCCCTCGCACTAAATGAAGAAAATTTACCACCAATAGTGTTGATTTCAGAGTTTTGCACAAGAGTAAGCTCACCTTCAGAACTACCACACATCAATCTTTTCCAACGACGCTGAATCGTTCGAAGTCGCTCTTTAGGCTTTGCTTTCTTCTTATCGGTTTAACAAAAGAACCCTTCACCACCTCAATCTTGCAACAGGTAGGAATGTCAGTTGGGGCAAAAACATTAAAATTGACCTCTTCATCTTGGACTCGCAACTTTAACTCCCCCTTTTGAACATCTATTAATGCTCGACCCGTGGCCAAGAATGGTCTTCCCAAAATAATGGGAATAGTTGAATCTTCCTCCATATCAAGAATTAAGAAATCAGCAGGGAAGATAAACTTACCAACCTTCACCAGTACATCTTCAATTATGCCACGAGGATGAGTTAGAGAACGATCTGCTAGTTGTAGAGTCAGCATTGTGGGCTTTGCTTTTCCCAATCCTAGCCTTTTGAAGACGGACAACGGCATTAGATTAATGCTTGCTCCCGGATCACATAGAGCTTTAGTTTCCACTTTGAACCCCCTATAGAGCATGGAATATTGAAACTACCGGATCTTTAAGCTTGGGCGGTAGTTTCTTTTGCAAAATGGCGCTACACTCCTCGGTTAATGCCAACTGTTTCATAGTCCTCCATTTTTCTCTTCTTAGACAATATCTCCTTCATGAACTTCACATAACGGGGCATTTGTTCCAAGGCTTGACAAAAGGAATGTTGATGTGTAGTCTTTTGAAAACCTCTAGAAATTTTGTAAGCGCTTGTCTAGATTGGTCTTTCGGAGTCTACGAGGATAAGGTATCTTCACATGATGATCAATGCCGATTGGTGGAGGCTTGTTGTGGTGGTGCAGGGCTATCAGTAGTTTTCTTTTCTATTGATGTTGGAGTTGGTGTTGATTGATCTTTAACTTCTTCATTGAATGGTTGTACCACATCAGGCCCATCATAATTCTTTCCACTCCTCAAGGAAATTGCTTTACATTGCTCTTTTCCTTTTGCCTCACTAGTGCTAGCTGAATTTCCTTGAGCTTGGTTTGCCACTTGAGTAGCCAATTGTTCCATTTGAGTTTCTAGAGTTTTAATAGAGGCTCTAGTTTCCATCATGAATTGGAGCAATAAATCAGCTTGGATATTGGAGCCACTAGGACTTTGTTGTTGGTTTTGTTGGGCTGATTTCTCTGCTGGTAGAACCCCTGTTGGTTGTGCCCATAATTATTATTTTGGGAGTAGTTCCCAATGGCTTTTGCTTGATCCATTGGCAAATTATCCACATCTGCCTGACACTCTGAAAAGTGATGGTTGCCTCCACATATCTCACAAATAACTTGGGCTTGTTTAGCTTGCCCTGCAATCAGCTTTGTCAATGCCTCAACCTGAGCTGTTAACTTTGTGATGGCATCAACTTCTAACACACCAGCTACCTTCTTAGATTGACTCCTTTCAGTTGGCCACTGCTGATTGTTTAGAGCCATCTCCTCCAATAGATCATACGCTTCATTAGCACTTTTTCTCATAAAAGCTCCGCCATTCTTGCATCTATTAAAGTTCTAGTATTACCAACCCGGCCCGTTATAAAAGTTGTGAACCGGCATCCACTTCTCTATACCATGATGAGGACACCTCCTGATCAGATCTTTAAACCTCTCCCAAGCCTCATGGAGAGATTCATTATCTTGTTGGCAGAAATTATTGATTTCTCCTCTTAGCTTTGCAGACTTAGCTGGAGGAAAGAACTTTGACAAGAATTTTGTTGCCAGATCATTCCATGTAGCAATAGAATTAGGTGGCAAAGAATTCAACCAACTCTTGGCTCGTTCTCTGAGCGAGAATGGGAACAACCTCAGTCGAATGGCATCATCGCTAACTCCATTAACTTTAAAAGTTTCACAAAGTTCCATGAAGTTAGAGAGATGCAAATTAGGATCTTCAGAAGGGAGACCACCAAACCGGGCGAAGACCGCACCATTTGAAGGATGGCGAGGCTTAATCTCGAAATTGTTTGCATCCACCGGGTGGCCTCGATACATGTTGCACTCCCGTCAGAGTAGGGAGAATGTAATCTCTCAAGCTACGGCCATTAGCTTGATCTTCCACGGCACCTCCATTATTACCGTTATTACCCCCATTGTTTCCAGCATTATTGTTCACATTGGCAGCCATGATTTCTGATGTTTCGGCGATTCTTTGAAACTCTTTCTTGCCTCTTGTTCTTTCGATTCCTCCTGCAAGTTTTCTCGATTTCAGGATCAACTGGTAATATGACTGTTTGTCCTTGACGGCGCATGCACTTAGGATTCCTGAAATAGATCAAAAAAATTATTGCAAGAAAAAGGTTAGAAAAATCAGCAAGAGAAAATATACCAAAGTAGAAGTTAGTATAATTTTTATGTAATATTAATCTTTAACAATTCCCCGGCAACGGCGCCAAAAACTTGTTGCTATATTTTTAAACGCTACGCAAGTATACGCAATCAAGTAGTAAAATCTCACACAGGTGAGGTCGATCCCACAGGGAATTGGATTAAGTACCACTAAATTATACTTATGATTCTATTCGGTAAATCAAAAGTAATTATGGTTTAAAAACAGTAAAATTTGAAAGAAATTCAGAAAACTTAATAACACAGTTTAAAGTTGAGCAAGATGAGACAATAGGGAGGAGAATCCTGTTGTTGTTTACCCAAATTGTTAATGATTAATACTATCCTATTCTTGGGGTGAATGACAGATTATAAAATAACCTAGCTCCTTTCAGATCTTCTAGATTCTAAATCACATGTTATCTAATTAATTCCTTAATTAAACTAACATGAAATCAGCATTAAGCAATAATCTACTCGTCACATAAGTCATGTAAATACTTTCGTTTCACATAGAACATCGATTATCTTAATTTTAGCATTCTCAATTCTCACTTTTCAGATTTTGAATTGAGATCATAGAGCATGCACAAGGTGATCAATCTTAAACATGAAATTAAACACAAATTAAGATAATTTCACACACACAAGAATTGAGGAATGGTAATTAAACATTAACTAGGAAAACATTAAACAACAATCATCATCCTCCCTAAATGGGAAATTTAGTTCAGAAACAAATCCATAACCATTCCTATAGCAATATTCAACATTAATAAATTAAAGAGGAATAAAGAAAAGAACTGTTTAAGGGTGAATTCTGGATCTTCACTTGAATCTCTACGCTCTTCCTGCCGCTCTCAGCTGTGTTTTAGGGTTCCAAATCGCTCTCCTTTGACTTCCAATCGCAGTTTTCTATTTATATCTAATTTTTAGGGTTCGATGGACGAAATTACCCCCGGTCCGTACGGGATCTCGCCGCGGCCACACTTCCTCTCGCCGCGGCGAGAATGTGCCAAAATTAGGCAGTTTCTGTTTCTCGTATCTCGCCGCGGCGAGACTCTTCATCGCCGCGGCCAGATATGCAAAAACTCAAAATATGAAGTTTTTCTTCGGCATCAGCACGTCTTTCAGTGAATTTCTGCACCCGAGACCTCTTTTACTCCAAAGAACCTGAAAACATAGAAAACAAGCGTAATTCCGTCCCAACACAGCTAAGAATGCACATAAATCGGATCCATAACATAGGCTAAAAATAGCCTAACACCAATGTCACCAAACAAATAGCTAACATAGCAACTGCAGACACAGTCTCAGATGAAGCCTGGTATCCAGACTCAGGAGCCACTTCTCCTTGTACTCCCAATGCTGCAAATTTCTCTTAGAAACAACCCTACTTTGGTCAAGAGCAGGTGCACATGGGTGATGGTGCTGACTTTCCTATTCAAAACATTAGTAATACTCTCTTCTATTCATCAAATTATAGTTTGTTTCTAAACCAAATGTTACATGTACCACACATTAAAAAACATTTAATCTCTGTGTCTCAGCTTGCTACTAATAATAATGCCTATTTTGAGTTTTATCCTGACCATTGTCTAATCAAAGATCAGGTTTCAAAGGAGACATTGCTGGAAGGTCAACTTAGGCAAGGTCTCTCTATGTCATAGATCCCTCACAACTCACCAAATCCAATCCCATTTCCGCTGTCAATTCCAATAAAGTGCACACTGTTATTAATGCAAATGTAGCTTCTACTTCTACATCTTTGTGTAATCTCTTTTTATCTTATAGCACAAAGAGTTAGCTCATCCCTCTGCTAGAGTTGTATCTGCCATAATGGCCCAATGTAATATCTCTCAAAGAAATAAAAGTGTCACTGATTTTTGTGAAGCTTGTTGTAAAGGCAAAATCCATAAATTCCCCTTTCCTAGTTCTACCACTGTGTACACTAAACCCCTTCAGTTGGTTCACACTAACATTTGGGGGCCCTCTCCATGCTATCATCTTGTGGTTATAGGTAGTATATTCACTTTATTGATACTTTTTCTAGGTACACTTGGGTGTTCCTTCTCAAAGCAAAATCAAAAGCTCTACCAACCTTTATCAACTTTAGAACTCAAATAGAAAAAGAACTCAATCAACCTATAGTATCTGTCCAGTCTGATTGGGGATGAATTTCAAGCCTTAGAACCCTACTTAATCAAAAATGGTATCTCTCATAGGCTCTCTTGTCCAACTACTCACCAAGAAAATAATGTAGTTGAAAGAAAAAACATACATTTAATTGAATCTGCCCTCACTTTGCTTGCTCAGGCTTCTATGCCCCTTTCTTATTGGGATGAAGCTGTGAGAACAACCTGTTATATAATCAACAGGTTTCCCACACCTGTCACAGCCAATGACACTCCTCTTAACAAATTGTTCCATAAGAAACCTGACTATTCCACACTTAAAGTATTTGGTTGTGCTTGCTATCCAAATACTAGACCATATAATAAACACAAGTTAGAATTTAGATCTGAAAAATGTACATTCATTGGCTATAGTTTGAAACACAAAGGCTATAAGTGTTTAGCTTCCACAGGCAGAATTTTTATTTTTAGAGATGTCTTGTTTGATGAATTTAATTTTCCTTTCACTAATATCCCTAATAATAATTCTGTTCCTTGCTCTTGTATTTCTCCTAATGCCTCCTCCACCATCCCAATCTCTACTCAAGCACCACCACCAGCAGCACCTGTCTTACCAAACCAGCAGCAAGCTCACTCAAGTGACAGTTTAGATGAGTCTTCTGCTGTTGCTGACTCATCCCCCTCAACATCTATTGAACCTGTTAACAATGATGGCTCCCCACAGATGTCTGATTCTGCATCATCAAGTGAGCACCACACAATTACTATTGTACCAAGTGACAATGCTGCTTCCACTTCTGCTCCAACTTCAACAGTGTAGCATGCTCCTATAATCAACAGTCACCCAATGGTAACTCGTGCCAAAGTTGGTACCTACAAACCTAAAGTTATGTTAGCTTCACAAACTCCTCTCATATTAGCTGTTGCCCTTAAATCCCCAAAGTGGAATGCAACTATGGATAATGAAATTACTGCTCTAAAAAGGAACAAAACTTGGGTTCTGGTTCCCCTGCCTTCAGGAAGGCAAGCAATTGGTTGCAAATGGGTTTTTAGGGAAAAAGAGAACTCAGATGGTACAGTAGCAAAGCAAAAAGCAAGACTAGTGGCTAAAGGTTTCCTGCAGCAATATGGCTTTGACTTTACAGAAACCTTTAGCCCTATTATAAAGTCAACTACAATCAAAGTCATCCTAACCATTGCTCTCTTAAATGATTGGTCTATTAGGCAACTTGATGTCAATAATGTCTTTCTCAATGGAGAGTTAACCGAAGAGGTTTACATGACTCAACCTCCTGGATTCATTGATCCTGACTCCCCACATCTGTTATGCAAGTTAAACAAAGCAATATATGGTTTAAAACAAGCCCTAAGGGCTTAGTTTGACAAACTAAGAACATCATTGCATACCTTAGGTTTTACTTCAACAAAGGCTGATCAATCCTTATTCTTGAGAGTTATAGAGAGTCACATTACCTTCATCCTAGTTTTTGTGGATGACATACTTGTTATAGGCAGCTCTCTCACTGAATTATCCAATCTCATCACAGCTCTTAATGCAACCTTTGCTCTAAAAGATTTAGGTCACATTGATTACTTCCTTGGTTCAAGTGACTCATCTCACTGATGGTCTTCACTTATGCCAAAAGAAGTGCATCATTGACTCATTGCATATAGCCAAAATAGATTGTGCAAAATCTCTTCCCAATCCAATGGTCAGTTCAGAGAAACTGTCAGGTTTTACTGGTGACCCTGTTGCTGATCCACATCTATACAGAAGCCTTGTAGGAGCCCTGCAATATGCTGTGATCACAAGACCAGAAATGGCATATGCTATCAACAAAGTGTCACAATTTATGCATAATCTTCTTGAGCCTCATTTCAAAGTTGTTAAGAAGATACTTAGGTATTTTAAGGGGACTCTTGACTATGGATTACACTTAAAATCATGCTCCAAACTGGTCTTAAAAGGGTTTTATGATGTTGATTGGGCATCTGATCTTGATGATAGAAGGTCAACTTTAGGCTTCTGCATCTACTTAGGGTATAATATGATCTCTTAGAGTTCTAAAAAGCAAAAAATAATGTCAAGGTCAAGCACAAAAGGTGAATATAGGAGCCATACAAATGCCACTGTTGAGATGGTTTGGCTACAATCTTTACTTGCTGAAATTGGCTTTGCACACCTTGCTGTTCCCACCATTTGGTGTGATAATCAAAGCACTGTTTTAATGTCAGCCAACCCTGTTCTTCAATCCAAAACAAAGCACATTGAGCTTGACCTTTACTTCATTAGAGAAATGATTTCCAACAAACAACTTCATGTCAAGCACATTGAGCTTGAGCTAAGGATCAGATTGCAGATATTCTAACTAAACCTTTTCCACTTTTAGATTTCAATTCTTAAGGGACAAACTGAGCATTGCATCCCTGTCCTTGCTCAGTTTGCGGGGGGCTGTCAAGTAGTTAGTTATTAATTACTGTTAGTGTTAACTAGGATCTCTATTTTTTGCTGCTGTAACTTTAATTGTTTTCTGTTATTAGTTAGTTAAAGTGTACACTCTTGTATCATGTATTTATAGAGCTCATTGCTCATTGTGAATATTCAAGATTCAGTTTCACTATTCTTCTTCTTCTTCTTCTTCTTCTTCTTCTTCTTCTTCTTCTTCTTCTTCTTCTTCTTCTTCTTCTTCTTCTTCTTCTTCTTCTTCTTCTTCTTCTTCTTCGACAATAACCCCTTTATAACATTAAGTACATTTCTATCTATACTAGATAATTTTCATTCATGTACAAGATTAAGTCCATTTTTTAAACTTTTTTTAATACTATCATTTATACATCTTGGACTCAAATATTTGTTCTCATATATACATGAATTTTGGTTTAACCATATGACATATATTACACCTGCTAAGACAGCATAGAAAACATCCTAAAGAAGTCTTCTCGGTCTCTTTGCCTTAAGTCAAATCTAAAGATCCTCAAAAGAGTTAGGCCAAAGTTGACTTCCAAGCCAACTCTTAATTGTAAGACTCTCCAAGAGGAAGAGGAGTCAAAAAATAAATGACTATGTGACTCAAAGTTCCACTCACATACAGGGCAAATCTTTGTATCAATTAGTATGTGCTTCCTCACTAGGTTATCTCTTGTAAGGAGGTTGTTATGGAGTGCTTGCCACATAATGAATCTGTGCTTCACCGAGAGCTTACACCAAATAGCTGCCAAAAACTCAAATTAATCATCACTTATAAGCTTGTTATATATCTGTCCAATTTTTAACTTGTCATTAACCTTTGCTTGAACAATATCCTAATAAATATTTACTTATTTTTCTCATATTTTTGTGAATATCATATCCCTCTATTTTTTTAAACAAACCTTTAAGTATGTTAAACAAGTACGGAGTATGGAGTGTCATAACGTATTTGCAAATTTTACAAAGTGCAATGAAGAAATTAAAATTATAATTTGCTAAACATATAACTCCTAATTCTGACAAACTTGTTTTTGTTTACCCCTAATTAAATAACTGAATCAAGGAAACTTCCTATGACCCCCATTGATCTATTAGAAAATAACTCCACTTTAGTATCTTTGCACTTTCCGCAGTCTTTATAAGAAGAAATCACATAACAATTTAAATAACATTATGTCAAATAAGTGAGCTACCCTACCACCATTACTTTAACAAAAACTTATCAGTAAATTTTACTTGGTCAGCACGTATGTAATATATAAATATTATTACCACCAAAGAAAATTTCAAATTCAAACAACACGTATTCAATTAATTAATTAAATCATTTAAATACATATGGGCCCTCTATTGGGTTCTTGCTACCCAAGGCAAAGGCCCAACCCAACTAATTATAAAGGAACACACTCTCTCTCTCTCTGCTATTAACATCCGAAAAAGAATAGAGAGTGAAAAGCCATGGCTACAGGTGGTTTCTATATAGCCGAAGCACATGTGATGCGAAAGCTTTACAAAGAGAAATTGAAGAGAATGGAAGAAGAAAGTGGGGTGGGGGAGGTCAGAGGTGGAGGTGGTGACTCTGCTGGAGTGAAGGAATCGATGAGTGGCTGTTTCGGGTTCTTAAAGAAGATTCATCCGACCAGTGGTCAGGTTGTGGTGGTAAATTCTGGCAAAGAAGAAGAAAAAGGAAAATTGGAATCGAGGAGATTATGATAATGTGTTTTTTTTTTGTATGAATAAATCAAAGGTCTTGTAAATAATACTTTTTCTTTTTCTCTAAAGTCTTGTTTTTAGTTCCTTCAAAAAGAAAAGTGTTATTACTAGTTTGTAGAAATGCATTAAGGTTCTGTTTGGAATTCATGATTGTATGGAAATGATTAGATTGGATTGAATAAAATTGAATTATACTGTATTTAGTTTAAGTATAAATTGGATTATTTTTTTTTCTTTTTTTTAAATAAAAATATAAAATAATAAATAAATAACTCTTAGAAAAAAAATAAAAAAAATTTAAATTATAAAATAAACTAAAATATTATATCATATATAATCAAATAAATAACATAAATATATAATAAAATAATTAATAATGTTTTTATTTAATAAATAATTAAAATAATAAAATAATTTTTTTTGAATAATATAAAATTATTTATGTTAAATAATAATTTAATCACAAATTTAATATAAATATTAATTTTCTAAAATATTGATATAAATTTTTTAGTAATTTAAAAAGAATATATAATGTTATTATTATATTGTTATTTAAGTAACTATTGCTTATTTACTATTATTTTAAATTTTAAAAGTTTATGTATGATAATTTAAAATTATATATTTTAAACTAACTATTGTTAGTTTACTTGAAATAGTTGACTGCTTATCTTTAGTTTTAGTTTTGAAGAATGTATAGTTATTTTAAGCAAGACAAAAAAATCACTACACGATTTGATTTGGTTGATTTTTTTTTTATTTGACTTTTTTTTTCAGTTATATAACTAAATTAATGGAAGATTGAGTTTTACTCTATTTTTAATCATTTGTATTAATTTTACTTTATTAATTTATTTTTTCTATGATACATATTTATTTGATTAAAAATAAACCAATCTATTTGAATTGAACTGAAAAATTCAGAGAGCTTCAAGCCTAGCTAGGGGAATCTCTTCAAGCTTTGAAGTTAATAAATCATTAAGCAAATAGATGTGATCAAGTAGATGAAAAAGTATATAATAGTGGCAAATATATTAAGAGAATGTTGAGAGTTAAGATTATGCTAGCTAGATCAGATTGATTGACAATGTTTGATCAACAATTTAGCAAAGAGCAAACAATCAACAAATAGATGAATAAAATCAGTATAAAGAAATGTGTAGTGTTAGTATGTGAGTTAACAGTTAATAGAGTTAGTGATGTTTGTTGTTGTTGGTCATTTCATCTCATGTCCTGTGATGTCATGACAAAAAAGTCCTCTATGTTATATTATGTTGGGTTATTGTTAATTATTTTTTGATGTAATACCATGGAATGGAAATCTCCTTGAAATTGAATAGTAGCAACCATTCTCCCCTCTTTGAATATTTCTCCCTTCTTTCTCTCTCACTACAAGTCTTATCTCACTTGTTACATAGCTCAAAGTCTTTCAATTACAGGCTTAACCAATTAACATAGCCAACATTATTACTTACCATTATCAGGGATCATGACTGTGAGTAGAATATTTTTTACTCCCTCTTCAGCTATTAACCGAAATTGGCCAACATTTTTCAGTTCCTTCCTTACAGTAAAAAGTTTCATGTTGATAATAATCACAACAACAACAACAATCAATTCTTTTTCAGTTGTAGTATCATTCAATTGAGCCTCATTTAGAGTTTTGCTAGCAGTTCAGACTACATAAGGTAAATTGCTGATTCTTTGTCCTAAAATAACACCATTAGCATAATCAAAAGCATCACACATTATTTCAAAAGGAACATTTCAATCTCGAGGGCGAATAATGTGTCCACCAGTCAAAAGGCATTTTAATTTTTCAAAGAGAACATGTCAATTATTATCAAAGACAAAAGTATTTTCTTTTTCCAAAAAATGACATAAAGGGCATAAAATTTTGCTAAAGTGTTTTATCAATCTTCCCAATCAGTTGGGTTTCTACAAAATATCTACATTACCATCTCCCATAATAGGGTTTGTTGTCATATTCAGTTCGCCCTGTAGAGGCTCAGTTTGTTGTTCCATCAACTCCTCTTCAAGAGTTCCATCCCTGTTAGCTTGTTGTCTTCTATTACATTCACATCCCTTTTTCTTGGACTCCATGGAAGGCTTCTAAGTTACACAACTCAATAACAAAACAAAATCGTTAGACTAACACTTAGTCAAGTTGGTATTCCAACATCTCACTCAGAGAATCATTTTTCCTCTTTGGAAGGCTTCTAGTTACTTTGGGAGTTTAGGGACCATTACAATGATCAGACTAGTTATTGGGGTTAGTTGGATCTGCATAATTGATTGCAGTAAGTAAATTTGGTGGCCTAAATTTTACTCTACAACACCAAATTTTAGTGCTTATTCATCTTCGATAAAGGTGTCCAATAACTTATTCATATCCAAGAAAAAGGGATGTGAATGTAATAGAGGACAACAAGCTAAAGGAGATGGAACAACAAACTGAGCCTCTGCAGGGCGAACTGAATATGACAACAAACCCTATTATGGGAGATGGTAATGTAGAAGGAGATATGGAGAATCATTCAGAACTAGAGTTAAGATATTGGTTCATATTTAAATGTATAAACTATTAAATCATCTGGCTTGATATTGGTTCATATTTTCTTCTCTTTTTGAAGTTAAGATATATATATATATATTTATACTTATTTTGTTGTCTACCAAGTACTGAGTGTCAAATTTATTTGTTGACATTCCACCACTAATAAATAATGAGGTGAGTTTTAGCTGTGTTGAATTTCTTGTACCTATAAATTCTTTATCAGTTCACACCAAATAAAGTCTTCAATTTATCCATATGCATGTATAAAGTTGAATTTACTGGAACTGTATATTACAAATCAAGTAAATGACATTTCATTATACTAAATAGTCATAAATTAATTATTAGAGAAAAAAATGCTCTTTCCACGTTTATTGATACTAAAACCAAATCATTGAATATAAACAATTCACAAAGTGAACTAGAGTCTAAACTTGAGGTGGAGAATAGTAAATAACCATATCACTACATACAAGAACTTTCCCTTTCAGTCCAATTTTCGGATAATGAGAGGAAAAAAAGGGTTGAATTGATATGAGAAAATGTATATGAAAGAATGAGTAGTGCAAGGGACAACTTCAATAATTTGTTCTATGAAATGCAATTGGAAAAAATAATTGGTTTTTTTTTTTAAGAGTTTTAATGGCTTTAGGGATAAAATAATAGAGAGAGATAAAAGATTTAGGGTATCTTAAGTGGTTTTATTTACTTGTCAGAACTTTTCTTACAAATTATTTATTGTTTACATACAAGTGTATATTAGATCTAGATGATGGGTAAATTCAAAAGTCATATTTATAATGGTTAAAAAATAAAAAAAAAAAATGTCTCTATGCTATGATTACAAAATAGGTGTTCCTACATTTCTTATAAATATATAGGTATAGGTATTATCGTATGGGTGATTATTTTGGATACTGAAACAAATTATGGTATGGAACAAGCTAAGTGACATGTTGCTTGCTATAGATAAGTACGACCTTATGGCGCGTACAATGCATCGTCTTTTATGAGTGACGTGTTGCTCCAAAACCTGTTTAATTTGTTTAAAAGTGGCTTTAAACACCTATAACTTATTTCCAAACCTTTTAGGTATACTTCGATATCTCATTATACTAATTTAAGCCTAAAAAGATAATTTTTAAATTTCTATAATAAAAAGTTAAATTTAGCATCACCAACGTTAAATATTTTGCACAAATTTGTGTATGAAACAACCTTATATTATATTAAATCAATCATAACACATCAATTTCAATCTCAAAGTTGGAGCAACCAATGCCCAACTTAATAGCAAGGAGCTCAGTTATTAACACATTTTAAAGATCTTAGAACGCTATCATTTTGGTAAGCAACGACGACTCCTCTTCGATGATCATGCGTGCGACCCTGCACCAAGGCCGCAAAACCTTTTCCCCCTTTTTCAAGTACAACATCAACATTAATTTTCAAGAAGCTTGCAGTTGGCAAAATCCAAACTAAGCAATTTCTTATGTTTGTACTTAGAATCTAAACCATTTGAAAATGAACAAATAGCACCTCTGATTCCCAACCTTTTTCCAGGTGTATCATTTAGGTTCCCAAAAGCAATATTCAATCCAATATATTATAAAAATCCATGAATCGGAAAGGGGTTTTACTTGAAGAAGAAGAAAAAAAATTATGCATCCTTTGTTGTTCTCTACTATTGAAAAAGCTTGGGTGGAAAAAAAATAGTGTAATAAACATAATTTTACTTCACAAATTATGAAACTAATTACTCAATAAATTGAAAAATTGAACAATTAATAATCATCATAAAACTAGTATATAATTTGCTATTTTCCAAATATGAATAATTCCAAAAAAACAATCATAATTTGCAATTGGTGTTCATTTTCTCTACAATGTAAGTTAAGTACATTTTTTAGACGTAGCGCTATCGTGCGATGCGATGCGTTAAGCAGAATAAATTTAAAAAACAACAATATCCACACACCTTGGAATATATATAATATTTTTATATGATTAACATTATTGAAGGTATTGTATTATTATTAATAATAATAAAAAAGAAGTAAATAAATTAATTTTTTTTAATGTACATATGCATGGAGTCAATCAAACCTGAATGTATGTCCTACCTTTTCTTTTCACAAGTGTGTGAGACTAAACATTTTAACTAGTTTAACACAACATTAATACAATTACAAATCCAATACTAAATATATACTTATGGTTATCTACGTACTACAATGTACATTCTACAGAAATTGATAAATATAATATTTATCCTAGAAACATTAATATAGTTAAGCACACACTGCAAAATGTTGCTCTTTCAAGTCTTCATTATAATTTTAGTTGATCTGGACTTGAAGCTCACTATTTATTCAGTTAAATAGTTTTATTTTTGTGATGTGTGTGCAGCTACCAAAGTCCCAAACTTTGTGTTTGGTTTTAATTTAATTTGGATTTTTTGTAATAATTGGAATTGTAGATTTTTTCTAAAAATATAGATTAATGATTTCATCACTGTTAAGTGTGTGCCATTTCACAGTACAAAATAACAAATAGGTGCAATAGAATTTGCGATTACAGCAAACATTAAAGATTTCTTCTTTGATCATTTGTGGATTGGTTAATATTTTTTCTTTTTTCATATTTTCACTTCTCATACTGCATCACCGATGACATTATGGGTGAAACATGTTTGGGGTGATAAAAATTGGGATCGGTTATTTTTATTACCATTTTCAAATCTTTGTAGTGTGGGACGCTAAAACGCTATACATGTGCGACGCATTCCTATTTGAGGCACGTAAAATTTTTTACTAATTTTTTATGACGTTATTTATTGTAGTTATAGTAGTCTTTCACAAAATTTTGAGAAATTAAAGAAATTACTAAACTATAATCAACGTAGTTTTTTTTTTCTTTCATCGATTTATAAAAAAGACAAAATTAAGCATACTACCGATTATTTAAAAATATTATAAATTATTTTTTTAAAAAATTATTATAATTTAGAATGAATATTATTATAAAACAAGATATATAAAAATATTGACTAATTATGGTTTTGTCCTATGAACTTTTTACATGTACCAAATTATTACCCTGAAGATTTTATGGCCGTTAAAATTTTCTCCCGAACTATTGAGATTGTTGAATTCAAGGACTCCTTATAATTCACTAACGTACACATGACATGGATGAAAGTTCAAGGGACACGATTTGATATTATCAAAATTAAGGGGTAAAATTTGGTATATATCAAAGTTGGAGACACGATTTGGTACATTGACAATCGTCACATTAGTAAAATTAAGTGGAATTGAACATAAGTCTTTAAATTCAACAATCTCAATAGTTCATAGAATTTTTAACTGTTGGAAAAATTCGAGAATTTGATTACCAATATGTTAAAAATTCAAAGGGTAAAAATCATAATTAACCAAAAATATTTTACGTGCCTTAAGAACTAATGGCAATCTAAACTAGCATGTTTGTTATGATGTAGTTTATAAAAATTTTGGAGTGCTTATATGGTGCATTCCCAAAATAGGTACAAGAATGGATCATTTTTTAATATTTGAATAGTTATAATTTTACTTATATAAAAAAAATAGTTATAATCTCTCTTTATATATACATGTGATAATGTATATCATTATATAACACATCTTACAAAGTTTTGATAAATTTGAAATAATTTAAAATATAGAAAATAGAGTTCATATTATTTATTTTACACACTTATAAAATAAAAAAAATACTCTCTAATAAATTATTTGAACTATATTTTTAACGTATTAAATTATTCTGAATTTATTAAATTTTATTGAATATATTAAATAATTACGATTTCCATTGCAATTAAAACTAAAAGTATGGAGATTTTTAAAATATAAAAAAAGATGCATTAATGTACTGTTTTCTAGAAGGGTTAATTTCACAAATGCACAAAAACAACAAAAATACGGTTTCACGGAATTTTGAATATTTTTACGATTTTTTTTGATTTTATTTATATAAAATACGGTCTTTTATGTTGAAATTTTGTTCATTTGTTGTTAATTTTTTGTTATATGTATGTTATTTTGATGTTACTTTTATGTTGTTTTCTTGTTGGTTTTATGTTATTTTCGTGTTATTTTTTAGAAAACCGTAAAAATGTAAAAAAATATTTTTTGAACGTAAAAATATAAATATTTTATAAAAAATAGTGCCTTTTGTAATTATTCATTTTTAGAAGGTGCACCATACAATTTTTCAAAATTTCCCAAGTTTAGCATCACATTTGCATCTAATTGTTATTATTACTTTGTTTCCATTAGGCAATGCCTTCTTTTTCTTTTTTCTCTTCTTTTATTTATTATTAAGGCCAACCCAAAAAAAAGAAATCATGTTAGTGTCAAAGTAAAGATAAAGGCAGCCTTAGTGCACGTGTTTCATGGTGGTGTCACGTGGCAGGAGTGAGAGACTGACAAATGGAGTTTTGGCTTATCTAGCTGTGATGTGCTCATCATACATAAGCCTCCTCCTCCTTATGACTATGCCATGTGATTTGACGAAAACACCCCTCCCCTTCCCACACCTACTATGACCAAACCCATGTGCATGATGCCCATTCAGGTCACACATGTGTGGGCCCCACATTTGCCAAAATATTCATTCACCGCGTAATTATCAATAATGCAAGTGCCACTTTCTCCAAACTCTTAAAATAAAAATAAATATAATTGTAAATTAATTGTGTAATTGACATCTTTGTGTGTATATATATACACATACAATACATTACATATATCCCTTGGCTATATCCACTTGTCCTATTGTTTGTCACAGGTGAACCAATATCAAATTTTGGCTTAATCTTACTTGTACATGGAATGTTACTCTTTTCTATAAGGACCATTTTAAGAATCTGATTATAGTATCATTGACCATATTAATCAGTCGGTTTAACATTTGGGCTATAATACATAAGAGGTCAACTTATATTCGAAATTTAGATTTTGGTGGAAATGTATATATATATTTTCTATAAATTAATGATTGTGGTAGGTATTGGCCTCAAGCTCATCCCTAGAAAGAGCCCAAAAAAAAAGGACTGTTTTTGTTTATTCCCTCCCTAGAAGTAGAACAGTGTTTTAAGAAGTAAATTTCGTTTTGATAATCATTTTGAGATTGCATGATGATATTTCGGGTCGGGTCGGGTCATTTGCTTGCATATATAGGCGTAGGTGGGGTTGAATTTGATAGGGACTTAACTTCTCCCTAAAATAATTGATTTGAATTGAATTGTTTTGGAAATCAAAATTAATTCATTTACAGCCTGCTATATATTACTAAAAATAAAATTCTAGTACTTTTAATTTTTACGAAAGACAAAATATGTTCAACAAATATTATATGAAGTTTTTTGTCAAATTAATTGATGAAGTTTCCTAGTAAATCAAAAACAACACTTTTGTTTTTCATCATAGGAACAAACCCTTATTTACAACTATATATATATTTCATGAGTAATTAAGAAAATAAATAAATGAGGAACCTTGTTTTTATTCCACTAAATAAATAAGTAAATTGGATGAGTAGGATGGAGAGTGCATGTCTTCAATTTCAAATTGTTGTACACAATTATGATTATCATATCTCAAGTTCTCAACTCATAAATGAAAATGTCCTTAGAGGAAGTAGTCATTCAATGTCAATAGGCTAGTTAGATCATATAATAATGAATTGGTCATTATTAACAACCTATAACCTAACACAAGAAAAGAAAATAATCAGTTGATAAATGTTACATTGAATTAAATTTGATAATTTTATTTCATTGTGATCCCTCCATCTTTTATTTTATTTCTGATTTTTTTTTCAATTATTGATCTTAATTTAAATAGCTTAAAAAAAAAGAGTAATTATTAGCGAAACTCTTTTATATTTTAATTTTTATACACAACTCTATAATTTTTATATTTAGTGGCAATAAGTTTATTTTAAATATGTAACGTATACCTAAATTTAACTAGAACTTTAAATTTATAAATAAACATAAAATTTAAGAGGATATTGATAAAATAAAAAATAAAAAAGAGAGACTTATTAAGTGTTTAAAATTAAAATATAAAAGAGTTTTGTGATCAAAAGAAAAAAAAAAGAAACAAAGGGGTATGCAAAGTAATAAAACAAGAAGCCCATTTAAGCGAAAAAAAAAAGAATTAAATTAAGAAAACAAATTATTGAATTAAGAGAGAAATGTAGAGGCTTTTGGCGGGTTTCTGAAGTTGATATCTGAGCTAAAACACTAAGCTCCATTTCACCTCATTAATGGTGTTAAACAATTAACCTTGTTATTTACTCCATTTTAGATCTTAATCTTCAAATTATATCCTAACAACCAAAACCCAAATACTCTTCCTCTCAAATCTCTCTCTCTCTCTCTCTCTCTCTGGTTCTGTATCAGTGGAGAAGTCAGAAGCTTCCCAGTAAAGATTCCCTACTTTGCCTTACATCTTAAGCACCTGCAGATCCGGAGCCGAGGTACCAACCCTCACTGCACACTTAGCATTTTTCTAATGGAGAAATACTAAAACATTATTCAATAATATAACCCATTTTTATTATTATTTTTTTAGCGTCGACTTTTCCTACTGGTCACCATTGTACCCTGCATAGCATTTTCGGTAGTCTTTCTTTTTTGGCGTTTCTAATAATTTTAGCTTCGAATTTAACATTTTTTTTTTTAACATTTGAGTTTTTCTTCATTGCGTCAAATCTGGTTTTTGACGTTTTCCTCAATCAAATACAGTGTTTTTTTTTTGGTGCAGAGATAAAATAACATTTCTTTTAGGGTACTCTTTTTTCCACATTTAGCTAAGCATTTTCACATTTGAGTCTCGGATTCTCTTTCTTCACTCTCTGCTATTTTTGTCAGTTTTCGGGTTCAGTGTATATTTACTGGCCTGGTTAACTCTGGCATTGCTTTGAGGTTCTTCTTCTGGGTATATTTTTTATTTCGTCGGTTTATGGATGTGAGCATCTGAACGCACGGCGGTTCTCTTGGGACTTTTGGATCCGATGGATTTTTTATTTCCTTTTTTGTTGCAAATGGGTTTCTGAACTTGTCCCTGGTTTTGGATTTTACGGGTTCTAAACCTCCTTTTAAGGAACAAGGTACCTTTCCAATCGAGCTTCGTTTTCTATATGTACTTTGCACTTTTCCTTCTTGCTTGGTCGCTGAGAAAATGTTGGATTTTAGTTTTTTTTTTTCTGGGTCTTGTGGAAACTAGCAACTAATTTTGAAATGCTCATTGAAATGAAGATTCAGTTTTGGAGACATAGAAGAACGAGATTGAAAAAAAATCATTCAGTTTCCAGTATAGTGTGCCTTCTTAGTTTAGAGCTAGTGTAAAACCCTGACATCTTTCTTAATCGTGGTCAATTTATTGCTGATTTAACTGTAGTCTTTGACTCTAGTCCGTTTCAAGTCATGAAATGGTTCCATCTAGTCGAGGGAATTGTAGGATCAACCTAGTAGGAGTTTTTGCCTATACTGTTTAAATTAATCTCTAACGCCATTTATTTCTAGCTCTAAATGCTCTATTGTTATCCTCATTGTTTTCCTTTGGACTGGGAAATAATTAACAGTAGAAGTTCTTTGTATAGTTTTAAGTCACAGATCATCTGTTTGTATATGTTAGTTAATATATACTTGGTAAAACATATGTTGTTGTGGTGTCTAGAGAAGTGTTCTGGAGAACTTCACCACAAGAAGCATAGTTTTATCATGCTTTGATGTACCAAAATTTTGAATATGAAAGTATTTGTCCTTTTCATCCAGATTTAGTATTTGTTATTGGTACATTATAAAATATATAACTACAATTATTCTCCCTCTAATTAAGGTTGAATGGTGCAGGGTATGGAAATGGGACATTGATCAATCACTGGACAAATTAAACAGCAATGTCAAGGGTCACTAGATGGAAAGTTGAGAAAACAAAAGTCAAAGTGGTTTTCAGGCTACAATTCCATGCTACACATGTAAGTTTCTGGGGAACTTCTTTAAGTCGGTGTACAGTTGATATGCATTGTATTTCATGGTTCTACTCTTTGTATTTTATAAAAATGTAGTTCTAGATTGTCTGTGCCCACACTTCTTTCTTCTTTTAGCCAAAAGAGGGAAAAAGAAAAACAGAAACAAAGAGGAAAGTAGGGCACCGTGTAGCCAGTAATGATACATGTTATGAAAATTTGAATGTGGTGAACTAGAAATGTATATAAGCTTATATGGATCTCTTATATAATTCTGTTTTAAGCTTCTTTTGATGACTTAAGAACTTTTTTTCCCTCTTCTCCCTTCTTCTTATAGCTGGAGAAGAGAGTATTGTCTGTATTTGACATTGATAATTGTGCAAGGCCTGAATTTAACGTTTTTCTCTTGTGATTCAGATTCCTCAAACTGGATGGGATAAGTTGTTTATTTCATTCATTCCTGCTGATTCTGCAAAGGCAACAGCTAAGACAACCAAAGCAAATGTGAGGAGTGGCACCTGTAAATGGGGAGACCCAATCTACGAAACCACAAGACTTCTCCATGATATTAAGACAAAGCAATACGATGATAAGTTCTATAAACTTGTGGTGGCGATGGTAGGTACTAGTAGTTGTATTATTCCCTCAGAATTCTTATTTTAAATAATAGTTTCTGCAATGCAACATAGGGTCCTTTCTATGAATCCTTTAATAAATATTTTTTTTTTGTTCTAGCCATTATCTGTTTTAACTTAACGAATTTTGGTTTGGCTTTCAGGGTTCATCTCGGTCTAGTGTCCTTGGTGAGGCTAACATCAACCTTGCTGATTACGCTGATGCATCAAAGCCCTCCTCTGTTGCACTGCCTCTTCAGGGATGCGATTCTGGAACCATTCTACATGTGAGGATTGCCTCTTCATATGATTTTATTATCTTTAGAAATGCTCTTTCATTTCAGGGTTTTATATTATTTTACATCACTGGATGTATTTCTTTTTTTCTCATTTGGTTGTAATTAATCTTGTATGCTTCTTGTCTAGTGATTCAAATTCCCACTAAGTGTTTTTCTTTTTTCATTCCTTTTCCCGATGTCAGGTCACGGTACAGCTGTTAACATCTAAAACGGGTTTCAGGTGCTGTATTTACATCTAGCTAGCTTTATTTATGCTTATTGCTTGATATAATTTCAGTTTGTGAATATATATTTTTTTTGTTTTTATTAATATGTAAATATAACCATTTTCAGAGAGTTTGAGCTTCAAAGGGAGCTTCGAGAAAGGGGTCTCCCAGATGAATCTGTTGCCAGAAGATTATCATCTGTTGATGATACAATGAATGATCCAATGGACAAGGTTTGGTGGCTTTTAAATTTCTTATATTATGCTGCTTCAAATTATTTTGATTTTCAGTGATTGAGTATTTTATTGTTAAATGTGAGTTTTAATCTTTTGATCAAAAGAACCTGTATAAATATTTATCTCAATGTCCTTTTCTTGGCCAATGTTAGCATTATGTCTGCTCATATTGCTTTCAGTAGAAAACATCTTCCAGATGAGACTTTATGTTTCAGCAAGCCCAAGGGATCAATGTTTATACCCATGAAGTGTTTCCTTGCCTGACGGGAATAATGGTTATTCCCATGTAGTTGTTTGTTGCTTGGTCGAATTACTAAGTCCTTCCAAATACAAACTGCTAAGAAACTTAATTCGAAGATTAATTCTGTCTCTAATTTGTTTCAAGAAATAGATGATCATATATTATTATTAGTTGAGTTTAGGTCATGAAAAATGCTACTCGTATCTAGAATAGTTAATGAGGTAGCACATAGTCTATAGCTAAATTTGCTTTAACTGCTACCACTAGTACTGTTTGGTGGTCGCGTTATCGTGATTGTATCCATCACCTTTTTTTGGTTGATGCCAGTACTTAACAATATCTCTAGCTCCGGGCCCTCTTGAGTTTCCTGCTCTTAAGTGGTGTTTTCCTAGGCTAATTTTGTCCCCCAAAAAATGCTAATTGTAAAAAAAAGTAAATTTCTTTAATTATATAGAGTTGGTAATTTTTATTCATCTTCTCAGGCTCTTAGGGTATGTTTGACTGGGAGGAATAAAAGCACAGAAATAGTTATGGAATGAAATAAAATCTAAAGTGCATATGATTTTTTTTTTAAAAAAAATTTCTCATCTTGCATTGGAATGGTGTTTCTTTCTGTTTGATAGTAGAATAGTCATTCCACTAAAATAGTGGAAAAATCATTACATTGGAATGGCATTCCAATATTTTCAAATACAATTAAACAAAATAATGGAATGAAAATTGATTCATTTCTATTCCATTCCATTACCTCCAACCAAACGCAACCTTAGAAACTGCTATGTACTATCCTAAAACCTCAGCCTTTATCATAATTCAGGATTTGGGATTATTATTCTGATTTAAATGTAAAGCATTTTCTATGTGGGATAACTGTTAACTGTGTAATGTGTTTGCCCTTTTAATTATTGACATCAGTGTGTAAATTCTGAACACTATTTATTGTCTGTCTACCTGGTGCGTCAGCTGTTTTATATAAGAAGACCAAATATCATGCAGTATCATAAAGCTCTTTTGCGCTCGAAATTTATTATGCAAATGTAAACGTCTAGTGTTGTTTAGTCTTGATATGTATTTATTGTCACTGTAAACAGGTCAATTCAAAAGTTCGATTCAAAGAAGAATTGCCTCTCCTTGAAGAAGAGGTGGGCCTCAGTGAAGAGTATGCAGACTCAGCTGTTGGCTTCGATGGTTCTTCGAGTACTTCAGAGAGTTTATATGCTGAGAAACATGATACTTCCAGCACCAATGAAATTGACAGCCTTAAATGTACAACCCCTGGTGGCGTAGTTGGGCCGAGTCAAGGTCTACAGCCAGAAAAAGGAGATCCCTCTAATGTTCGGTTTGCGCCTCCTGGAAGTAATGATTGGGCTCATGGCTGGGGCGCTGACTATTCTGCAGATAATGACTTGGCAAATGCATATGAGGAGAATAGTAGACTTCGAAGAAGCTTGGAAATAGCCGAGTCATCTATTCTTGAGCTTAAGCTGGAGGTGAGTTCCTTACAAAGTCATGCTGATGATATAGGCACCGAAGCCCAAAAATTTTCTCAGCTGCTTGCTACTGAAATGGCTTCAGGAGAACAATTAGCAAAAGAAATTTATGTACTGAGATCAGAGTGTTCAAATTTCAAGGCTGATCTTGAACAGTTAAAAAATTCCAAATTATACATTCCATTTACTGCAAAAGAAACTAAAAAGACAGACCGGGATGCCTCCTTTCAAGAGTTGCCACTCAGGTGGGTCAAGGGGCTTCTGGAACTGGAGGATAAGATAAAAGAGGTTCGAAGCAAGGCATGTTTTGGATTCCAAGAAAGGGAAGTGGGGTCCTTCAGTTCAGATATAGATGCATTGCTGGGCGTTGTGGAGGATCTTAAACAAGGTACTAGACAGACAATTTCAACGATGAACTTGGTGAATGTAAAGGAGATCAGAGAAATGAATTTGCACAAGGGTCAACAACTATTACCAGGAAGCAGGTTTAGTGCTGAGTTTTACCAGCCAGAAGGTCTGTTTCATTGTGTGGACATACCTGCCGTGGTATCTCAAGAAACTGATTCTGCAGATGCTCACAGTGCAATCAAGGGAAAAATGTTTGAACTTATCAAAGAATTGGGTGAATCGAAAGCTGAACGCGAAGGCCTTGCAAGAAAAATGGATCAAATGGAGTGCTACTATGAAGCTCTTGTTCAGGAACTTGAGGAAACTCAGAGACAGATGATGGGTGAGTTGCAGAATGTCAGAAATGACCATACAACTTGCCTCTACACGCTTTCAGCTACAAAAGCTGAGATGGAAAGTATACAGCAAGACATGGATAAGAAAATAACAAGATTTACTGAGGAGAAGTGTGAATTGGAGACTCTCAACAAAGATCTCGAAAGAAGGGCTGTTACTGCAGAAGCATCACTGAAGAGGGCTCGCTTGAATTATTCTATTGCAGTAAACCAGTTACAGAAGGATCTTGAATTGCTCTCTTTCCAGGTTCTCTCCATGTATGAAACTAATGATACCCTCATTAAGCAAGCGTTTTCAGATTCTTCAACACCAAGCATTATTGAGCACAAATCAAGAGAGAGTAAAAATTTGGACTCAAAGGAACTTCAATCAACGAAACTCTCTCAGTCCCCGCGTCAATTTGATGCGGTGAAGAAAGATTTAGATGGAGACATTATATCAGACTTGAGAAGATCTCTTCTTTTGCAGAAGGACCTTTACCGGAAAGTTGAAGAAGAAGTTGGCGAAGCTCATTTGGTGAATGCATACTTGGACATTTTCTCAAAGACTCTACAAGAAACTTTACTTGAGGCAAGTGCTGATTACAGATTGCTCAAAATGAAATCTGACAAACTTACACAGCAGCTGGAGGTTTCAACTGAATCTAAGGGGATGCTGAGGCAGAGGCTTCAAAGTGTCATGGATGAGGTTCAACATTTGAATGAATACAAGAATAATTGTGATGCAAAATGCAATGACATGGCTCTGCAGAACCAAATTTTAGAAACAAATTTTCAAAAGGTTACTGAAGAAAATGTTTTTCTTTCCCAAAAGATTACTGAATGTGAGAGACTGCTAAAAGATTTGGAAAGTTATGAGAACAAATTCCAAGCAAGCTCTATTGAAAAGTTAGAGTTGGAGAATTTGTTGAAAAAGGAAGGGCTAGAAAATGAAAATCTTAAAAACAAAATTCTGTCTTTGCAAGATGAGTTGAAAGCTGTGAAGATTGAATTCGAAGAGCTAGCTTCTGCAAAGCTCGGTGAAGAAAACTTTCTTCTTTCTGCAAAGATCACCGAATGTGAAACACTGACGAGTGATTTGGAAAGTTGCAAGAAAAATTTTGAAGCATCCTCTATTGATAAGTTAGAGTTGGAAAATTTGTTGAAAAAGGAAGTGCTAGAGAATGAAAATCTTAGAGATGAAATTTCGTCGTTGAAGGAAGAGATGAAAGCTGTCAGAACTGAACTTGATAAGCTAGCTTCAGCAAAGATCGGTGAAGAGAATTTTCTTCTTTCGGAAAAGATTGCTGAATGTGAAACACTGTTGAAAGATTTGGGAAGTTGTGAGAGCAAATTCCAAGCTTGCTCCATCAAAAAATTAGAGTTGGAAAATTTGTTGGAAAAGGAAGCACTAGAAAATGCAAATTTACGACGTAAAATTTCCTCTTTGCAAGACGAGGTTACTGAATTCGAAGAGCTATCCTTTGCAAAGGAGGATTTGCAGAGTACTCTAGACTTTCTTCATGATAAGCTGCAGAATCTGCTGGCATTCTATGATGAAAAGTTTAATGGGTTGAACATTTTCAGTGAATATGTGTGTGAGGGACTAGAGCCCAATGATTTGAAAGGTACTGTGATGAGATTGGAAGAGATACAGCATATTGCCAGAAAGAAGATATTCCAGCTGATTGAAGAGAAGCAAGATTTAGCGCGTCAGAGAGATGTGGCTCAGATGTCCTTAAATGCAGCAGAGTCAGATAATGTCGTAATGAAACGAAAATTTGAAGATGATGCACGGAGTGTAATGGGAAAACTGGAGGTGTCTGGTATCCTCATGCATAAGCTTCAGTCCGAAGTTGAGGCCATTGCTAACAAATTGAAGCTTAGCTCTGAAGCTGAAGAAAATTATGAACAGTTTCACAGAGAACTTCTGTCTGCGTTTGATGATTTGGAAGCTGAGCTGCAGCATCTGACTTCTAAGAACAAAGATCTTGCTCAAGAAATAATGGCATTACGGAGTGTAAGTGAAGAGGTCGGAAGGTATAAACAGGAAATAGCAGCAATATCAGAGGAAAGGAAAGTTCAGATGATGATCTTGAAGGATAAGAATGAGGAATCTGCAAAGCTAGAAATCGAGCTTAATAATATGAGATCAAATTTGCAATCACTCCATGATGAGTTGCATGTTGAAAGAAGCATTAGAAGTAAGTTAGAAAGCAGTGTAACTGATCTTACTTCTCAATTGAATGAAAAGCAGCATGAGTTGCTGACTTTTACTCAACAGAAGGCTGAGTTGGTTCACCTGAAACAGTCTGTGAAAGATTTAGAACTAGAGAAGGCAAGTATCTTTCGGACTTTGTCGGATTCTGAACAAAGTCTAAAAGCAGCTGGTGAACACTTTTCTGATATATCTCGTTTGGAAGCCCAATTTTCTGAAATGCATGAGTTATCATTAGCGACAGATGTGAGACTTACTTTTACAAAAGCTCAATATGAGTTCTGCTTTGAGGAGCTTCAGGACAAGTATGTTAGTGTCGAGAGTATGCTTAATCATTGTCTTTCTACCAAGGCACATTACATTGAGGAGAATGCTAAATTAATGACAAGTCTTGATTCCCTTAGGTCTGAGTTGGAGGGTTCCGCTGCTCAAAATAGAATGCTTCTTGATACAAATAGCAGCTTAAGAATTGCATTTGATGAACTCGAGAAAAGAGCTGAAGATGCAGAGGATAATTCAAGAAAGAATGCTGTTGAAGTTGAAAGGTTGAAGGGTATGTTGGTGAAATCTGATGAAGAGATTGATGACCTGATGCTCGTCAAGGAAGAACTAGAAGTCAAACTTTTGGTCCTCAAATTGAAATTGGATGAACAACAACCTCAGATAGCCTTGATGGATGAATATAAGCATGAACTGGGGATGCTGCAAACTAAGTACAACCAGATTAGCCAAAAACTCTCTGAACAGGTTTTGAAGACTGAAGAGTTTAAGAATTTGTCAGTTCATTTGAAGGAGCTTAAAGACAAGGCTGAGGCAGAGTGTCTTCAGGCTCGTGAAAAAAGAGAACCAGAAGGACCACCACTTGCTGCGCAAGAGTCCTTGAGAATTGCATTCATCAAAGAACAGTATGAAACGAAGCTGCAAGAAATGAAACAGCAACTTTCAATCTCCAAAAAGCATAGTGAAGAAATGCTGTGGAAATTACAAGATGCAATCAATGATGTCGAAAATCGGAAGAAATCTGAAGCTTCTCACCTAAAAAGAAATGAAGAGCTAGGGATGAGAATCTTGGAATTGGAGACCGATTTGCATTCTGCACTTTCTGAAAAGCGTGAAATAATGAGGGCATATGATCTATCAAAGGCTGAAAAAGAATGCTCATTGATAAGCCTTGAATGCTGTAAGGAAGAAAAAGAAGAGCTCGAGGCCACATTGCGCAAATGCAGTGAAGAAAAATCTAAGATTTCATTAGAGCTCACCTCTATGAAGGAGTTTCTTCAGAGCTCGGCATCCCAAGTGAATAATCAGAGAAGAGACAATGAGGGTTTATGCAAACCAGATTGTGTCTCTGATGAGCCAGCCACTGCTTGTCAAGAAGTTGGCCATGCTTTTTTCACTCCCATTGATGAAGGTGACCAGTCAAAGGAAGCCATCAATCCGCAAAAAAATCAGGTAACTAGCAACTTTTGTCTGGGTTGTGCTTGATTTGTTAGTACATTATTAATTTATGCATATAGGTACTGTTACTAGAGTTCAATTTGCTTCTTTTGCAGCTGAGCATTTATAGCTATTTTAATTTTGAAATTGCTCACTGTAAGAAGAAACACTTTTTTGTTACTTTTAACATATCACAATTCTAAATAACTTAATTCATAAATCATTCAGCACTTATCTCAAGTGTTGTTTGGATGAGTGTGTGAGTTGTTGGGGGTTCAAGTTTCCAATAATGTACAAAAAAATTACTATGATCATTGAGTAAATATCAGGGCTAGGCAGCCCATTCTGTCTTCCTTGAGTTTTCAAAAGGGGGTACCTGTAAATCTCATTTGACCCTCCAAATATGCTAATTTGGTTCGTATATAATTCAAATGATGTTCATGGAAATTTGTTTATCATGTGACATGCTAGTAAGAACTATGTAATACCATTGCTTTCATACTATCATGGTAATGTTGGTGTCTAACAATCTTTGTACATCAGGATGCTCTTACAACTCGGTCGGCAGGTCAAGAGGATACACTACGAAAAGACACAGAGCATTTAGCTGTTATGAATGACCATTTCAAGACCCAAAGTTTAAAGTCTAGCATGGAACATTTAAATAAGGAGGTATTTACAAGAGAAAAGTGAAAATATGATTTTAAATTTTGCTAGGATAGCTGGTATAGCTGCATGACGGTTAAGGATACAATTTTTTTGTTCTTTTCATTATGTTCTTTGTCCTACCCCTTGAAATAATTCACTTAGTATTTGAGAACATAATTTATTTTCATCTTTATACAGTTGGAAAAGATGAAACATGAAAATTTGCTTTTGTCCCAAGATGATCATCAATTTGATCCAAATTGTTCTGGTTTACAAAGAGAGCTGATGCAGTTACAAAAGGTAAATCATATCTATCCCAGTTTTATATTTGAATTTTCAAGTTTCCTCAAAACTCACTCTTCATTCTGTTTGTTGCTTAGGTAAATGAAGAACTGGGAACCAAATTTCCTTTGTTTAATGAGTTTTCTTACAATGGCAATGCATTGGAGAGGGTACTGGCTTTGGAAATTGAGCTTGCAGAGTCCTTGCAAGCAAAGAAGTCACGAGTTCAATTTCAGAGGTATGTCCCGTCTCTCTCTCTCTCTCTCTCTCTCTCTCTCTCTCATAGACCCTGGAAAAACTTTAATCCGATTCCCCCAATAAACCTTTCACTTTCTTCCTTGATGGCATGTAAATTTTCTTTAATTCATTTATTTAAGACCAAATTCTCATCTCGAAGCTAGAGAATTTTGTGATGCAATAATCTAGTTGCAAAATGTCATATACTAGAGAATGATCACACTTCTGAATTCAGAATGAAAAAGAATGATGTGATTTTAACATAGCATTCTCCTTCTGTGTTCCAGTTCTTTCTTGAAACAGCATGGTGATGAGGAAGCAGTATTTAAAAGCTTTAGGGACATCAATGAGCTAATTAAAGACATGTTAGAAATCAAGCAAAGATATACAACAGTGGAGACTGAATTAAAGGACATGCACGACCGATACTCTCAACTAAGTCTTCAATTCGCAGAGGTTGAAGGAGAGAGACAGAAGCTCATGATGACTCTGAAGAATGTCCGGGCATCCAAGAAAGTACCATATTTAAATCGCTCCTCGACAGCCCCACTTGGAGGTCCATTGACATAGCAACTGTAACAATTGCTTAAGTTTTCCTCATTTGCGGAGGGAGCATCCAGAATCGCTCTTTCACTCGGCTGAGAAGATTTAGTATTTCAACAATGCTTTGCTGCATTATGTAATTATGTAGATCAGAGGTGAATGTTCATGGGCAGCTAAAGGTAGTGCAGAGCAGAGGGTCAAATTTCAAATGAAAAAGAAAAAGAAAAGGATGTGTAAATAAAAACGTCAGTTGGTTCATGTCACTGATTTTTATAGGACCATAAGTACAAGTCCCTATAATGTACAACTCTAATTTTCTCTTCTTCCTTTTGGAAGAAGGCTTGGGTTTTGGGTCATCCCGGTGGTGTAACTTCTACTGTATAGATACCATTTTTCTTAATAGACATTAGTAATTCTATTTAAATATCTTCGAAAAGGATAGGAAACGTTTCTCCAATTTTCCCATCCAATTTTTTTCTTTCTTTCATTTATTTAATTTCTTACCCTTTTTCTGTGCGAAGAGTAAGATGTGATTAAATAACCCTTTGCTGCTCATTCTCAAAGGAGAAAATGATATGGTAATTCTATGTCTAATCAAATTATTCATTAAACAATAACAGATGCTTCATAATTCACATTGGGTCCAAACCCATAATATAGAAATGATCACACAGTACTATATACATGTCACTGGAAATTAAAAGCTATTTTTTTGTTCATTAGCCAGAAACAGAAACAGCAATCACAGGTCTGATTATACTAAACTCAAAACAAAAACCAATGAACTCACTTCTATAATATATATATTTTCCTTTATAATTCTTTTCATTCCAAGAAAAAAAAATGTTTTGGTAACTATGTTTCCAAATTCAATCCAATATTATGCAACCAGTCTTTTCTCATTCACATCAACACTGAATTAAGATGTGTTATGCCAGATGAAACCAGAGGAGTCAAAGAAGCACCAACTCCGCTTAACTTCTCTGTGTTTGTGATTAGAGAACTGTGATTCTGATTAGAGTGTGATCAGCAACCAATGGAGACACATGAAGCCATACTAAAGACCAACTAAAGAAGCTATGTTATTCTGGTCACCTCGGGTCCCAGCTGCTCGTGGCTACAATATTGAGCATCCACACCGGTTCATGTTCTTCTTTGGCAAATCATTCTGCACTTTGTCTGTGGAAAATTACCAAGTGCTATTATTATATAACTGTCACATAACCCAATTCTGTTTCATTGTTTCATAACATAATCCCATGTTCATACATCAACAAATTATTCTTTAATTTCCAATGTTTGAAATGAAAAGTCAAGTTAGCCATGCCCCATGTTCTAAATCAAACCATAAGCTGTAGTTGAGTCAGGATAAAATAATGGAAATGTAGATTGAGTGAAAGGTAAAGATGAGTACTTTAGTGAAGTAATTACCAGGGTTCTTTTCTGAAAGAGGAGGGCGCACGACAACGTGCATGGTAATGACACCTCCTGGAAGATCAACTGGTAGTTTGGACTCAGCAAGTGTCCTGTTATTTTCCAATATCTTCCCTGCATTAATTAGCTTCAGATCATTTATTGTCCTTGGACTACTTTCTTTATCTGTTGAAACAAAAGATAGAGCTCCTTTAGAAAATGTGGATTATTTCAAACTAAGTATAGAGGTCTTGTTTAGATCATCATGTTGAAGCTATGCTAGGATTAGAATTTAGAAATTTCAGCCAATTTTTTTATCCCCTTTGTTTACTTGTTTCTCTAGACATTCTTTTGTCAAGTAGATGAGAAACTTTGAGATGTGGTCCATTTGCAATGAATAAGGATACCAACAATGAAAAAAAGAAAAAATTAACACAGACAACATTTTCAAGTTTGCACTTTTCAAGAAACTCAAAGCTAACAAAATTAAATTTCCAACTTCTATACAACTAAAATATAAATTTACTCAAACAGATCGTGTTTAATCTTTGCTTAGTATTATTTTTTTAGCTGTATGATAAATTGATAATGACTAACTGTTAAGACAGACATCTTGTGCAAACAATATAGATCATGATAACAACAATATGTTTTAACAACATTTGTTTAACTCATCAAAATCCAAGTGGGATTTCAATTTCAGAGCATCATATATCTCAATGAGTTCTTACCATTTTCAGAAATCGCAACAAGGTCAAAAAAAAAAAAAAAACTCAAAACGCGAGTATAGTGGAAAACAAAATGAGAAGCTCAAGGATTTAAAGCTATCCTAAAACCAGTATAATCAAGATTCATATACAAGAACCAAGGAATCTGACCAAGATATCTAAAGAAGAAGCTGTATTAAAAGCAGTACAAAGGAACAAGACATTTAAGCATATCAATTCAATGGGTAAAAACCCCAAAAAAAGAAAAGAAAAGAAAAGAAAAATCTGACCTTTAGGCCACTGTGCAAGTATTTTTTCCTTGAGAGATGCCACAGAGACAGATGGGCTATACTTGCTTGGCCCAATATCAGTGCCATCGGAGAGCCTGAATTTCACTTCAATCAAATCTTGGGCAGCCATCAATGAACCTTCCACCAAAGAAAAACCCACTTCAAATTCTCATAACAGTCTCCAAAGAAGGTGACAAACACATTCACACAAAAGAAAAAGAAAAAGAAAAAGAAAGAGAAAGAGAAAAAAAAAAAACCCAGTTCAAATCTGTCAAACGCGGATAATAAAAAGATCAACTAGATTAGAATTTAGACCCAGACAGAAGAAGTCTTCGTTTCTTTTCTTTTCTTTCTAAAACAAACACTTTGATACTGATATAGAATACCCATGAAAAAAGAAGGAAACTTTACATGGAAAATATAAGGAGCTCGGCCTGAAAAATTAGCAACATAAAATGAAGAAGAAGAAAAAGAAGAGAGAGAGGAAGTTGATGTTAACCCAAAAGCTGAAACTGTGTAGAGGTTTTAGTGTATTAATCCAAAGACCTCCTTCTTCTCCTTCTTCTTCTCCTTTCGAATTTTGGTTTGATGTAGAAATAAAGAGAGACACAACCCACTACTCTCTATGTTGGATTTATTACCTGAATTAACTGAAAATTCCAATTATATCTATTTCTCCCATTTTTACATCATTGCCCATCTTTATTTAATTATTTACCACCCAATTAACTCCTTTATTTGATTTGTTTTCTCCTTAGTATGAACATTAATGTAATAATATGTTATTCACAATCACACAAAAAAATCAAAATCAAAATCATTTTTTAGTGAGAAATGCTAAAGGACACTCATGTTCCCTACCACACTTATGAGGTGTAATATCTTAGTAAGACTCAATATCAAGTCAAACTTTTTTTACTTTCATAAATATTGCAAAAAATCCCTAACCAATTTTAAAGAGATACTTCATCGTGGTGCTAAGCAACATATGTGCCTCATAGCAATGTTCTTTTTTATTAGCTCTCAAACTTTTGTGTATTAATTATTTTTATTTGAGAGAAAATGGAAACTTCCATTAATAGACAAATCAAACCAATTTTATTACACAAAGATATTGCTCCATGAGCAAAATCAACAATAATATGCATAACTATAATATTCAAAGTAAATTAATGCATTTAATGAAATATCGACGAACCAATTGAGAGCAAACTCAATTCCAGAATAAGAGTTAATTGCGGCATCATCCCCAAAAATTTTATTTTGCTTGCATTTAATTCCTAAAATCTAAATTTTGATAGCAAAACCTTCAAAACTACTGTGCTATTAGCAAAAATACATCTTTGCCCCCCTTGACCCTGTTATTTGCCTACGTGGCTTAGTCCAGCCAATGTCAGGTAGACTAATGCATGCCATGTTGTTAATAATTTAATGATGTGACATGTGAGGAAATAAAATTAAAAAAATGAGTTTATTTTTTTTTTTAAACGAATGGCTAATTAAATTAAAGAAACAAATAAAAATAAAATAAAAAGAAAATAAAACGGGAGATAGAACAAAACAACAAAATTAAAAGCATGAAACTAAATTAAAACTAAACTATAAACTCTAAATCTAAACCTAAAAAGAGATAGAGCAAGTACTTGGTGGTGAAGTCGACACCTTAAAAATCAAACTTAAGAGTTATCATCATTTTCGTGAGAAATCGAAGGAAATCGAGAAAAACAAAACCTTTTAAAGAGGTAGAGAAAGTACGAAGGGAGAAAACTTAAAACCCAGCAAATTGAAGAAGAGATTCATCATCCTCATGGGAAATCAAAGGAAACCCAAAAAATTTGTGGAAGGAGAAGGTTTTTGAAATGGTGTATCATCGTCGAGTGAAGAAGATCCTCTTCCCAACTACAGTAAGTACCAGATCCATATATTCTAGGGTTTTTTGAGTTTTTTAAAAATATTGATGTTGTTTGAGCAAATCTAAGCAAAATGAGTTAATGGGGGGCTTATACTAAATTTCTATCAGTAGTAGCTTTAATGGTTTATGAGGTTTGGGGCTTGTGGTCCACATCGTGTATACTAGTTGGATATGATATTAAAGTAGAAGGTTTCAAATTATTGGTAAAAATAGATTAATCAAAGGTTGTTGAGTATCTTTGGTTGTTGTCTTCTTTAATGGGAATATTTTCACATGTTTATATATATATATTATTTATTGTCTGTTTGTTGGCATTGGGAATTAATTGCTATTAGGGGTTAAGTGAAAATGTTGGGAAAGTTTAATTGGTTTTGCCTAGATCACTTGTAAGTTTAACGGTGTGATTATATATTAACTTTGCAAGTTTGAATTTGGATAATTTTACTATGAAATTATTCCACAGTAGTTATTAGATCACTCGATGTGGCAATAGGAAGTATGAGAATGGTTGAATTGCCTACTTTAATTTCTATAGTTTCAATAGATTCAGCAGGTTCCATCTTGAAGAAATAGCTCAAGAATTGGGATACCTATTCCCGTTTGGTTTTCTTTTTAAGCCAAAAGAGAAGCACCTGAATATGGGATTTAGTGTAATTGAGGAAACTGAAATTGATATGGTGTTGGATGATTTGAGGGGTAAAAATTACAAGGAGGCCAACATATATTTGGTGTTGCCAGATCCAGTTTATGCAGTTGAATGGAGACTGGATGAGGAGGCTATAAGACATGTTCCCCAACCATCATTTGCTAAATTAGACAAGTGCATCCCGAAGGAGTTGCCATTTGATAGTGATTTAGTAGCAGATGTTGTTGTCAATCCAAAAGGCCATCATGATCGTAATGATAATTTCTTCAACAAGTTTTTACAGTGGGGTGATTTAGCAACACAGTGGATTGATGAAGAGGTAGAGTCTCGTGAGTGCAGCCTCCAACCTGGTAATATTGTGCATGAGACAGTGATTATTTCATCCTCCTCATCATCAGAATCCTGGGAAGATGATGATGATGCTGTTGATGCTGTTGATGATGGAGATGATGATGATAGAGATGATGATGATGGAGATGGAGATGATGATGATGATGGAGATGGAGAAGTTGATGATGATGTAAATCCACATGGTGATCAGAATATTTATGAAATTATGGACTGGGATGAGGGAATTTTGGGCATTTTGATGATGATGGAGGCCTACCAACATATCTATTGTCATTGCAGTAAATTTCCCCTGAACCACAAAGCCCCTTCTACCAGATGTAGCACCAGCAACCTAGGTTAGAATTTAATTGTGTGCATGTTTCTAATTTATAATTAAGTGTTAGAATATGTGTGTATTAATGTTAGTTTTACAATTTTAGGTTCAGAATATGTGGGGGGATGTAGAATCAGGTCCAACAATATTCCAATCAGCCCTAATGTTGTAAAAAAAGTGGTAAAGTTGCAGATTCCCCTAAGATTGAATTTCAATTATATTTTTTCTTGTTGTTTAAAGTTGTGTTAATGAATTTTAGTTATGGAATGCCATAACTTTATTCCAAAGATTGGATTTCAGTTCCTGGATATAACTTTGCAGTTGTTAATTTTGATAATATTGCATGATTTTGACTTTGGTTTCTTGTTTTACAGGATCATGTTGATTCACTAGATTCCCTAGAAGTAAAGAACATTGGCTATAAAGAGATTGTTGAAGAAACTCCAAGAGCCAAAAGACTTAGGTAGAGGAGGATGAGGAAATTTGGTGCCCAATCACAACCCCACCCTAAACCAGAAACTGAACCAAAACCCCACCTTAAACCAGAACCCCTCCTTAAACCAGATATTATAACCCAACTTGAGTTTGAGTTTCCCTCCTAGTCATCACAACTTGAACCTCAACCCAATCAAAACCCTACCCTGATCTAGAAACCCAACAAGAATTCATTCCCCCATACCCCAAAACCCAACCTGAATCACAACCCCAACCTGAACCTCAAACCCAATCAGTCACTGTTTCCCTAACACCCCAAACCCAACCTGAATCACAACCCCAACCTAAAACTCAAACCCAATTAGAACCTATTCCCCCAACACCCCAAACCCAACATGAATCATAACCCTCACCTGAAACTCAAACCCAACCTAAACCTCAACCCAAACAGATCTGATTTTGTTTTGCATAAGGAGGAATACTGTGGTGAGCCAGAAGTAGAGAGGCATGGATACACACAACTTGACAATTGTTCTTGGTGGGGAAGACACACCGAATTGGTTCATCACAAAGCAACAATGTTTGTGAAATTCAAGGAAAACATCATTATCATTAGTTAAGTTGAAAATACTAACTAAGTTTTTTGTGATTTGAGGAACATGAAGAATGGACTTTAAAGCTAAGGAGGAATTGGGTAAGAAGGTTGAACCTGTGTGGGAAATCATTAATTTCTTACCATCTCCAACAGCTAAACTCTCAGTGCCAGTGTAAGGGGTGGATTGATCAAGTTGAGTGCCATCAGATGTGACATGATGAGTAGCTCCTGTATCCGCAAACCATTGAAAGTCATCTCCAAAGTCTTGCACCATGGTAGAACTATATGCGATCGAATCAAACTCCAGTTCTTGTTCAGTAAGATATGCCCTCGGATTGTTGGTGACAGGTTTGGGAACTTGCCAATTTTTATCGAACCTGTAGTGTGGCAAACAGGAGCAGTGTGGCCACTCTTTAAACATACTTGACATATTACTCTGTTGGGAGGAAACCTGGAGTACCCTCTTCCCCGACTTTGAGTTTGAGAATTGCCTTCTTGATTTCCAAATCTGGTTGTGGAATAAGGTCTAGAGCCACCCGATCTTCCTGAGCCAAAAGCAAGATTGGCTTGCATTTTCATGGACAGGTCATTCATGTGTTGATGATGTTCCAACCTGCTTTCGTGAGAGAGTAAAAGGGCTTGAACCTCATCAATGGTGAGATTGTCACTTCTTGAAGTAATCCAGGATACAACATAATCGAACTCAGGTCCTAACCCATTTAGAACTTGAAGAACAAGATCTTGATCTTGAATAGGAGCTCCAGCCACAGTAAGAGCATCTGCAATGGTTTGGACTTTTTCCACATACTCAGCAATGGAAATATTGCCTTTATGAACGTTTGAAAACTGCCCTTTTAACTGAAGCAATCGAGCTTTGGTTTGACTGGTTTGACTAAAGAGGTATGATTGGCAACAGAAGCAAGAATCACTTCGGACATTGAAGACCGAAGCCACAAAAGCAGAAGTTGGTCCTTCTTTTTCCACAACGTATACTCAGGATTAACACCTCCATTAACAAGATGCTGAGTTGGATGTTCGCCGATGAAGAGGATTTCATCTAAGTCATGACCAATGACAGTCGGTATAACTTGGGATTTCCAAGAAAGGAAATTGTTATGATCCAGCTTGATCGTAAGGTTCGTTGTGAGAGAATGGGAGAAAGGATTCCAAGCAGGAATCGAAGAAGTTGGTTGTGTAGCCAGCAGCAGCGGTAGTGATTCTAGGATCAGAGGTTGAAGATGACATTGAAGAATGTCAGTTGGCGATTGATACCATGTTAAGTGTAGAAACAAGAACAAGAATTCTGGTGCAATGCACCAGAGTAGAAAACAGAGAAAATAAAAAACAAGAGAGTAACAATGCAACTAACTGCATCCTCTCATAACTAAGCTCTTATTTATATACTTGAAGTAATACACAGGGAAAAAGGAAATAACAGAAAAGTTTTAACTAACTTTCTAACAGAAAAAATTGAACTAACTGTTAATACTAACAAGTATTACTATAAATTCAATAATTGTCAAGAGTCTCATTTATGTTAATAAAATTCTGAATTAACATGTACCTTATAATTTTATATTTTATGTAGATTGTAACTATTAAATTTATTTGACTCACATTAATATTTATATTAGTAGCTTTTTTATTGAAAATATTGATGATACTCTCACTACTATTGCCATTGCTACGCCCACTACTTAAGTTGTTTTTACTTTATCAGCGCAGTTAATTTTAGTTAGATGATCTTATTAGTCATCTTACAACCGACAGATCTAATCACAACTGTTCCAATATAATTGGATATTCAATAATAATTGGATCAGATCAAATGTAATTTTTGAAAATTCAAATGGATCAGATCGGGTTTTGAATGGGACATCCGATTCAATAGACAATCGTACCAAATTGATCTAATTATTATCTATTTTCCATCTAATTATACTTATATATTTTTAAAATATATTTACTAATTTTATATATTTATTTATTGAAAAATATTAACTAATTTTATTTTTAATATGCATTAAATTACATAAAAAATGCCTTAGATATCACATATCACCTATTTATAGCATTACTAAATATATTTTGAAAATATATAAATAATATACATATTTATTAATTTTATATATTTATATATTTTTAAAATATACTCGTTAATTTTATATATTTGTGTCTTATATAATGAGAATTAGGTTTTGAATTATGAGAATTAGGTTTTGAATTATGTCATATATATATATATTTCTTTTGAATGAAATTCAACTTAAATGATGACTAACAAAAATTAGATAAATCTAATGCAGTCTAATAGAAAATCAGTAAATGCGTTCAATGATTAAAACCGATTTAATCCAATGTATTTATCAGATCGATTGACTCAATTTAATTGAGTTGTATCAGTTAACAAATTACAACATCTAATAAATAATAGAATTGAATCAGTTAAATCCAAATCCTGATCCAATAATCAACCCTAATCTACACGTGTTCCTCTTTATATATAATAATTCGTTAATTTATTTAGTATTCATTTTATGATTGTTATAATATTAAATTTAATTATTATTATAAATATATTTGTTAGATAGAGAGCCCCACATTGCTAATGTGTGGAAAGATAACAGAATATATAAGATGAATAAGCTATTCCTCCCATAGCCAATTGGTTTTGAGATGAAACTCGATTCATCTTATCCCAAATTCTAACATGGTATCAGAGCAAAACAAATAAAAAAAATCTCTAGCGACTATCCGACCAAAAAAAAAAAACCGATCGAAGTAGAGCCAAAAAATAGAGCCACCGAAAATTCAAAAAAAGAAACTGACCCAAGAGCCAAAAGTCAAAAAATGTCACTTGTGATTCGGTGATAATGAGCCAAAAAAAAAGAGCCACCAAAAATCCAAAAATACCGATCCAAAAAGTAGAGTAAAAGAGCCACTTATGATCACGGATAGTGAGCCAAAAAAGAGCTGCTTATGATCGAGCTGTCTAAGATGGTGAGCAAATAAAATAACTACCATCTTGAGGGGGATGTTAAAGAGTCACATTGCTAATGTGTGGAAAGATAATAGTATATATTAGATGAATGAGCTACTCCTCCTATAGCCAATTGTTCGTACTCTTCTCTTATCTTTAAATAATGTTGAGTTGTGTTTTCTCAATCGATCTGCAAACAAGCTGGCTCATGTTTTAGCTAGGATTCTTATTTCTCTCCAGGTCGTGTGCTTCAATTGGAGAATTGTTCTAACGAAGTGTGTTCTATTGTTATTAACGATTGCTAGTTAATAAAGTTGCTAAGTTTATTAAAAAAAAAAAATCAAAATAAAATAGAAAATATTAAGAAAAAATTAATACAATAATCAACTATACTAAAGGCATTGGAACATTACAGTATTGTTCTATATATTAAATTAATTGGAAAATAGAACAAGTGGAGCAAGAATTTCTGAATCAATTCTATGATTATAACATAATTTTTTCAGATGATTTCGAAGCATATTTTTGAAGGAGATATGTTTTTATATATTGTAATTAGTATTGTACCTCCATCAAATCAAAAGAGAACAACATGTGTTTGTGTTATTATTATTATTATTATTATTATTATTATGACAAATTCTATTTCAGGTTATATGGTATTGTCTAAGTCTACAACTTTCTATAGCTTAATTTGGCATATACATTTAATAATACAGCCTCTTGATTATGTGTAGGGAACTATTTAATCTTCAAAATAGTAAATAAAAAAAAAAAAGATAAAAAAACACAAAATTACTCTTTTTCTTGTCCATGTAGGTAAATATAATAAATATTGGAAGTACCTACCTAGCTCAATTTCATGATCATGAAATAATATCAATATATATAAAAATATAATCTGATTTTGATTAGTTGTTGGGTCACAGCAAACTAGCTCTCAGTGTGCACACTATATGCACATACATACCTATAGCAATTATATTTATTTATTTAATAAAAAAATAATGCAAGCAAAGGCAAGTAATAATATCAAGACACAGAAGCAAAAAGATTATGATAGTTTAATTTTGTTGGCCACCTAACAGAAAAGTTGTGAAACTAAATCATGCTGGAAAGATGAACATTTTTTACTTATTATTTTATAAATAGAAAAAAGAAATTATTAATACTATTAGACATATATCTGTAAAGGCTCCTCTAAAAGTTGCTAATTTTAAACATGTCATTACTGATTATTACAAGCAAATAGAGACAGGTACTTGTAACAATTTCAAATTAATATTTGAAAAAGATGTACACACACAAATAAAAAGAGAAGGTATGAGCTCATCATCATGTGCTTAGGCCCCAACAGAAGAAGAATCAAATTATTTTCCAGGCATTATTAGTTATGGTATGGTGTTTGTTTGAGTTGCCACAATGTTAGAAATAATAAAAGATCATTTAAGTCATATATAAGATTGGAGAAATTATTTATAAAGTTTGATAGAGATTATTATTGTCGTTTCTCAAAAGCTACACTACTCCCCACTACATGTAAATAACATGGCAAAGAAAGGAATCTCTTAATGGAAGTTAAATGTCAATATCTCATATCCTACACTTCATTATCTCTCTTTTAGAATTTGTTTGTTTTTCTTTTCTCTAATTGAGATTGGTTCGAAAAGCATGCATGTGCTTCCTTGTAATTGTTGAAAGATTCTAGTTGAACAATAAAAAGAGTAATTGAATTGATCTTATATTAGACATATCAATTATCATCACTACTACTATAGCTAGTTCACTTTGCCCACCATTAAGGCACCACCATTTTTCTTTTATGTATCAATTATTAAGCAATTAAACCATTCATGATAAGATAAAAAGAAGAAGAAAAAAAAAAGCAAAGTACTTGAATACTCATTGTAGAGAATTTTATTGTTATTATTATTGAGAACTCATTTGAGAAAAACAATGGGATCCAATTTTTCAGTAGTAATTTATAATTGGACAGTTTTAAATCAAGTCCCACTCCCACCGGTACCTTTGATTAAAAAAAACAAACACAAAAGCAAAAGAGATAAGGGACTTTTGGTACTATTAGACAAGTGAGAACAAGAGACCTCAACTTGGGCACTTTCTATTGTCATCTTCTCTTCCCCACTTTTGCTTTAGATTATAGTAATTACAGTATGGTTGAAGTAAGACTGAACAAATATACATACATAAATATATATTTATATATATATATAAGGGCTTTTTATTATGGCCAACAGCCCTAACAGCAAAACCCACCAAATTGATCCAACTTGGGACTTGAACCAAAAATCTATGTGATGATTAAAGAATCTCTAAAGTGTTGATTTGACAATAATAAACATTTTAACACTACTAATAAAGAAATAAATAAAGTAAGGAATACAAATTTGATGCCAACTTGGATTCTTAGCTTTGACTCGGATGAGTTTTGATCATCATCAGATGACTAGGAGTCAACTTCAAGAATCCTATGTAAGCCAGAGCAGGCTTTATTGAGAAGTTGCTTGCTGTGTCATTGGAGGGCATTCATAATTTTGACAAATATGCACTATAAAAATTATTAGATTTTATTCAAAAAAAAAAATATATATTAGATTAAATATCTTTTTGTCACACCCCATTTTTCCAAAGTTGGGACCACACTATCATAAAAAAATCCATCTTTTGCATTATTAAAGATTTTACAACTTGTAAGTAGCGATTCAAGTCACGACACGATAGTACGATATATTTGATACGAATTATTGCGTATTAAAATCATGAAAAGTAAAAACAAGTTAAAATTAGATCAAATCCAAATGACTCAATAATTATTTAGTTTAGGTTAGAGTCAACGCATGTAATATGAATTGACTCGTTTATCTTCAATATATTATTAAAATTGTAAATTTATAGTTAAATATTATATATAATTTTCAAAAAAATAAATCCAAACTAAAAAAAATTTACTTACAAGAACATAAAAATATAGCTTACTTACATTTAATATTAACAATTTTGTTTATTGTATAGATAATCTACGATTAATTATTTAATTAATTAATTTTATTTATTTATTTATTATTCAAATTAGTCAGAAAAATTGACACAATTAAATATATATAATTTAAATATTTAATATTAATTATGTTAATCGATATAGTTTTAAGTATAATCGACATGTGAACATAATAAATTGACATACGAACACAATGAATTAGATTAAAATTAAAATTTCTAGCACTAAAAATATACAGGTCGATTAAGATTAATCAATTCATATCATCAACGTATTGTTCTTTGTTGGCGACATCAAAAAACACAATTATGATATAGAAGAGCTCACACTAAAGAAAAAGGAAAAAAAAAAAAAGAAGAAGAAGCATTTCTTTATGGGATTATTTCTGAAATACATTAAATAACAAAATTAAAATTACAAAAATATAATTGTATGAAATTTTAAATATTTTTACAGTTTTTAAAATTTTATTTATTGAAAATATAATCTTTTAATATTTTCATGTTATTTTTTATGTTATACTCTTGTTATTTTGTTGTTGATTTTTTATTATTTGTATATTATTTTGATGTTTTCTTATTACTTTTATGTGATAATTTCTTATTTTTATAGAATACCGTAAATATATATAAAAAAAATATTTAAACGTAAAGTAAAATTTTTATCAAAAATAATATTGGTGTAAATTTTCCATTAACTAATTAGTATTAAAATAAAAAATTTATACATGTGTCCAATTTACAACAATTAATCATAGTTAACTATTGTAAACCAATCTAATTGAGATGGTTTTTGCATGTTCAGTTCACTATGTATGTTTTCATAAGTATATTGTTATTAAGTTTGTAATATTCCCCAAAAATTATTATCTTAAATTAACATGTGATCCGAAATTTAATCCTAAATTAACATGTGATCCGATATTTAATCCGATACTTAATTACACTAATAATGATACGATATCAAAAACATTACCACGATTGATGTCTTAGCCAAATATTTCAAAGTTGGCTCCACGAGATAAGAATCTAAGTTACTACTCCAAGTCCATGACTGAATCATTATTGTGAATATATTAAGAAATGACAAACATGGTTACGGTACGTATAGTATTGAATGTCTCAGTTGTGGTTGTTTGTATCAGAAACATCCCATATCCAAGAGTAATATCAATGTCAGTTGTGGTTGTTTAAACTTTCAAGGCCATCACCCAATAACAGATAATCAATCACACATCAGCTTCTGGCAATTGACACTAGTTCAGTTTGTAATAAAATAAGAGAACTTCTCACAAACAGTTTACACGTATACATTTATTATATACTACACTGCTCTATACAATATACCTCATTTTAAAAGGAAATAACATAATTGCTCTCATAGAAAAAGTAAATGAAACGAAACTCGTGTCATTGTACGGACACTTGATTGTGTGACTCTTGTGCTCAAACGTCAAGAACTTGGCAACTGACTAATTCCTTGGGACCGAAGTCCTTCCTCGCGATGACCTTCCAGATAACTGCATCTGAATCTGCCTGTGAGTCAGAGGATTCAGATGTGAGAGAAGCTGAGCTCGACGGAATGGAATCAGGGCTATCGTGCTGTAGATCAGCACGCAAAATTGCAATCCTATGATTGGCATCTTTGGTGATGACATGAAGCTTTCCGTGAAATCCAGCAAGCAAATATGGAGATTCAGAACCTGCAAAATCATAGATGGGGACTTTTCCTATAACAACCTTCCAAACATCTTCCCCATGGTCATACACCTTAATCTTACCACTGTCCAAGGAACTAGAAGGATCAAAAGCGTATAATTCACCATCTACCACAACACTCAACTTTGTTCCTGCTTGACGTGCAGGCCAGCCTTCTCCCATGCCAGCTGGCATTTCATTCCATGAATTTGTATCAGGGTCATAAACTTCTCCCCCAACATCAACAAAGAAGGGCCATGAATACAGACTTTGAGGCACACATAACTTTCCCATGTATGAAGTCAACCCAGTTGCAATAGGCTTTAGCATGTCAGCCAAAAAGGCAGTGGGTAACACTTGAGCTTTCGAGAAGGGCATACTTGGCACTTCGGACCATGTACCTGTGGAGGGGTCAAATACTTCGGCAGATTGAAGCGGACTCAATCCACCTCGGCCTTGACTAACCCCCCCAACAACATAGAGTTTGCCATTCAAAATTCCTGTCTTACAATAGGCCCTGCCTGCGGCCATAGCAGTTACTTCAGTCCATGCATTTTGCACTGGGTCGAATTTCCAGACACATTTCATGGCTGCAGATCTAGAAAACCCACCTACGACGTAAAGGCATCCATCCACGGCGTTAACAGCACAACCACAAAATGGCATTTGATCTAAAGTGTTCCTACGCCCAAGCCAGTCTCTAATAGAGTCAGCAATTTTGATGCTAGGCCCCAACATGTTCCACATCCAATACATGGAAAAACCACCTTTATTTTGTCCTTCTTCATAAACAACATCAGGCATGGAAGGTAGCCTCAGCCATCTTTCCGATAAGGGGTCCAAAGCATGCCATAAAAACCTCTCGTCCTCCGCTTTTGTCAATAGATACAGCCATTCTTCAGTGGTGCCAAGTTCCTTTCTCAACTTAAAAAGTTCAGGGCTCATAACAGTTGCCTTCCACTTTCGCGACACCATTCTCACATTAAAGTAGTAAATTCTAGGAAGCCTAGCGATAATCTGGATAGACAGCTCATCAGGAAGACTAGGAATCAGTCTGGGGTTCTCCTCAGCAACACTTGGGCACATTCTTTGCCTCTTGCAGGTTTCATATTCAGACACCTCGTGATACTCCTTCATCCTGGATTTTGAAGCAGTCAAACTCAATAAATTCCCCATTAGGATGGGAAAACCAAGGGAGGAAGGTTACTCAACTCTTGAAAGAAATCCTTCCTGGTATATCTATAATGAGAACAGGTGGTGCCCAATTTTTCGCCACTTGTATATAGTTCGTATTATAATAAAATGCTACATAAATTAGAGAGAATAAAAGTAAACACTAACAGTAAATAAACCAAACCAAATACAAATTAAAGAGGCTGGTTAAGAGATTATGAGTACAAATAACTAAATATATTACAGTGAAATAAATGGTGAACCAGATGCTCGAAAGAAGAGAAACAAAATCTTCATAGTTTACCAAACATTCTTCTTTTAAACGTGAGTATAAACCGTATTTATAGGTTGAACATCTAACTGAGACTTAAACAAAAAATCAAAAAAAAAAAAAATGAAAGTGGAAAGAAAATTCCTAATAAAACTAGGATTTAGTGATTACACCCCCCACAATGCACAACTAAAACTAGATAATTTAAAAGTGCAAAACTTTAAACTGCACAGAAAATACTAAATAAAAAGAGTAATTCAAAACGTGCAAACAAAGTTCTACTAAAATCCCCTTCTCTTCCTTAATTAAATTTAGGGGCTAAAGTTTATGCTGATTTGTTTGCAATTAAAAATACAAAAATCTTTCTATAAATACATCTACACGTATGTGCGTGTATATATATAAGTTAAGAACACTAAAACCCCTCTCCCTCCAGAAAATCGCCAAACTTTCCACACTTAAAAGAATAGAGGGTTTGGTCACTCACAGTTGTTACCAAAAAAAAAAAAAAACCAACAATTCCAAATTCCACTAATTCGAGATAAAAAAAAAATCCAATAAATTAATAAACACAAAATACCCAAGAATATTTTCACAAATTCGAACCCGTAAATTCGAGGAGGACATATTAGCTTAGATCGTTAAATACAAAAAAAAATGCAAATTTATTCTATTAAAGGATATAAGGGCATCGATTTGTGACCTGGAGATTGTTGTGGGAGGAGGGAGGAGGCGATCCATGACGATGAGGCGTGGGTTGGTGCTGAGTCGAGTCGACCCGAGCCGCTGAAATGAGAAGAAGAAGAAGAAGAAGAAGAAGTAGCTGAAGGAAGAAGTTAATGTGGATGACTACGTACACCCTCTGCTGCTATGTGTATGTGGTTGGTGGGGCCACGTGGCTTCCAAAATTTGCACGTGGACAGTGGATGGGAATGGCATGCATTCTTCTTTTTTCTTTTTTAATAATAAACTAGTTTGGGCTTTTTCTTTAAAAAAATTTTACAAAAATACTAAAAATTAAGGAAAAATTACAAAAATATTGGGACACAAATATTTTTATATTTTTATGTATTAAAAATATTTTATTAAAATTTTAAAATTATAAAATACGTAGTACTGTGTTTTAGTAAAATAAAAAAATAATTCAAAAATAACTCTAGAACAACTTAATAAATAAAATGAAAACAACAAAAAATAATTATAAATTAACAAAAAATAATAATAAAATATTGACATAATTGCAATAAGCAAAACAATATCAGCTCATCAATATGTTTTTGTATTACGATTTTTTTCACTTAGTTTTGATAACTTGATTTATCTTTTTATACTGTTATATTATTTTTTTTCATGAAATTTGTTGTTACAACGTTATTCTTTTAACTTTTTTTTTTCTCTTTTTCTTTTTGAGTTAGTGATAGTAAAATGATAATTTATTTTTAAGTTTCTAAAGTCGGTGGCTGCAAAAAGTGAAGTTGTTAAGTTAGTTAGGTAATAACCAACTTAACTAACTCTCTTTTGAGTGAGATCTCCACGTTAGCATAAGTATGAATGCTTCTGGGAGCATATAATGAGGGCTTCTAGAATTACGAACCAATGCACTCGTTGAAGGAACTTTTCGAATAGGAAAGAGCCAGTTGAAGTTGACTATTTGAAAATCCTTTCTAGGAGGAACAACTAGCCATCCAAAACTCCTTTCTGAAAGGAAGGCTAGCTTTCCCAAGGACCCTTCCTAGAAGGACAAGAAAGCCTTCCAGGACATGCTTCCGTGAGTCAACAACGTTCCAAAAATGATGATAACTTTTGGAAACCTTTTCTATTGGAGGAACTATACCACAAATTCCACCTAGTTACTTCAAATTAAAATATTGACAGTGATGAAGAAAGAATACAACCATCATGGTTGGTGTTCTAGAAATCTTAGTTTACTAACTTTTGAGATTGACCAAGTTTAAGCAATACTTGAACTTATTTATTGTTAAGACCTTAGTCCCAACATCAGCAGGATTATCTTCTGTTCTGACCTTCTCTAAATCAACCAACCCTTCTTTTATCTTCTCTTTAATCTGGTAGAGTCTTATATCTATATGTTTGCTCTTTTCATGATAAGTCGAGTTCTTACAAAAATGGATGGATGACTAGCTATCTGAATATACAATCATTCCCCTTTGATTTGTTTCAATTCATAAAGAACTCCCTTAAGCCATAATGCTTCCTTGAATGCTTCTGTAATTGTCATGAATTCTGCTTTTATGGTGGAAAGAGCAACCATGGACTGTAGTTGGGCCTTCTAGCTTATATAGTTTCAGTTTGTCAAAAAAACGTAGGAAGTGGTTGATTTTCTGGTATCTCTCTTCGAGGCATAGTCAGCATCCACGAACCCTTTTAACTCTAATTAATCCATAATATATAATAAACCTTAATAATTCATAATTAGGTTTCTGGGATATTACATCTGAGGTTTTATCTAAGCTTTGAGATGTGCCTTACGTTTGTTAGCACCTTGATTCCACCATCATACTGTTTGACGGCAACCTTCCCGGTTCTAATGACCTTGTATGAATGATCATTACCCATTAAAACCTTACCTCCATCGACTAATTTATAATCAAAAAATGACCCTTAGCTCAGACGCATGTGATAAGTGCATCCGGAGTCAAGAATCCACTCCCTGTTCATGGAGGACTCTGAGATAGAGAATAGTTCTCCATCTGTGGAGCAGTTATCACTATCCTCCGCAATTACAGGAGAATCATTCCCGTGGTGATGATGCCAATTGTCCTTCCTATCTCCATTGTGAGATTTATTGAAGCCTTGTTGCTCCTTGTACTTCTTTTAAAATCTTTGCAAGTGTCCAAACCTTCCACAGAAGTAAGACTTTCGAGTTTTCCTTCTCTCTAGACATCGATCTTGATTGAGAGTGATGGTGTTTACTCTTTAAACTTACTTTCTTGGGTGATCTTCCTCTTTCCAAACACACTTCTTATTTTTTAGATTCTTTTTCCAATTGTAATTCAAAAGCTTTCGACTTAAGTGTGGCAAGAACATCCTCCAATGTAATCATGTCTCTGCCATACTTGATAGCATCCTTTACTTCTTGATATGCAGTTGGGAGCGATCTCAGCAAAATGATGGTCTGACTTTCTTCATCAACCTTGTGATTTATATTAGTCAATCCTACAATAATCTCATTAAATCTATCAATATTGTCATCTAAAGAAAGGAAAGAAATCATTCTAAAACTGTATAACCTTTCTAGTAAATTGAGCTTACTAGTTATTGATAGTTTTAAGTATATTTCTTCCAACTTGTTCTAGACTCTTTTTACCGTCTTCTCTGGGATGAGTTTTCTTCGAACACTGTTTGACAGATACATGATGATCGTGTAATACACTATCTCCTCTATTTTTTCTTTTTCTTCTGGTTTCTTCTTGGCCAAAAGCTTCTCATCGCGAAGAGCCTTGGATACCTTCGGGTGCACTAGGATTCCTTTCAAACTTTCTCTCCGTAGTGCAAACACTACTACAAAAGGGCTATTCCCAACGATTTATAACTGTCTTTTATATTATTTCCCAACGGTTCATAAAACTGTCTTTAAAGTCTCATGTTCCATCGAATTTCTCCAATTTGAATCTCTCCATTGATGACATTAAAGTTTCTTCTAGAATTACAGCGGAAAGAATCTTAATTCTGCGTTCTTGATCGATTACCAAGTTTTAATTTGTGGGAAAATTACAACTAGTAGTGTAGAATCAAAACAGCTAAACTTTAAAGAATCAAACAATTAACAATGACAAGAGTGACAAATCATGATCAATACTAGAAGAAAAATAGGGATGAATAGAGCATTAAGATTCAGAAACAATTCAAGTAGTAAAACAATAAAATCAACACCAAGATATATAGTACTGGTTTAAGTTCGATAGATTGACACTACAAAAATTAAGGTTTATAACGAGCACAAAAGTTCTCGGTACAACTTGAAATGTCACCAGGAAACCTTTATACCGAGAACAAGTCCTCAGTATAATGTTCTCGTTAGAGCCTCGTCGGTACAAGTTAAGATCTACCGAGGACAAGAAAATTATTGTCGGTAAAGGGTATACCGAGAACATTTGTTGTCAGCAGAAGTTTAGGAAGTTCTCAGTGGCATCCTTAGCATTTGACAATTCTAACTAATTTTTACTGAGGAAACTCTTCTCGGTAGAATGTTTTACCAGAACACAAGCAGTTTTTTCTCCTTTTCTTTTTAAATTAATTTTCACAATTATATTATTCCATTTTATTTTGATATTAGTAATACACAAATGATAAAAATAAAATTCATTAATAAACTTCATTAAGTTTTTCTTTTTATACTTTTGAGTTGTGCTAAATATAAAAATAAAAGAGTTCGAATAGACACTAAACATAAACATAACTACTAACTCGTTCTTCTTTCATGGCTCAACTGATCTTTAAATTTTTGCCTATTTGCTGAGTTGATCTCCGAACGTTTCTAACAAAATAAAATTGAGTTATTAAGTAAAATTAAAATAATTAAGTACAAATTCAATTGCGTTAAAGAAAAAAAATATATACCTTTACTTAAGGTCGTCCTAAAAACTCAAGGGCCTTCTTCCACTGGTTTGTTGTACATCCACCATATGGAGTTGTCGAACCATTCTTTTTCAAGTGATCATGAAATTCACTCTTGATCTGCTCTGTATCTTTCACGACCAAAGTCAAATACATTGTACTATAAAATAAACTTTATTAGTAAATATGATATACAATTAAAGAGAAACATATAAATCTAAAAATAATTCATCTCGACTCTTGAGAGTATCCTTCTCTTTTTGGGATCTTGTAAATGTGTCCAATCTTTGCAGTTTGGATCTGTGTACTGTCGTACAAGCAAATCTAACTTCCTAGAAAAATTGGAGTTGTATAGACCTACCTCCTTGTGTGTTTTTCCTTTGAATCTCACTCAAAAGGTAGTGGACGCCCGAGCTCTTCCTGTTTCTCTCGTATGCTTAATCCCTTATGGTGTTTCTATTTTTTTGAAGGAGCTACTATCAAGGCATTGAAGACTAGAAGATTAACAGAACTTATTAGATAGATAGATAGATAAAGTGGTAATGATACATAGATAGATTAAACTGACCATTGCAAGGCACAAATCTAAATTATATAAATGTATATATAATTATATTTTTATATATAAAGACCAAATGCAAAGGCCCAAATTAAAAAAGAACAAACAAACAAATATAGGTACTTATACATTCATAGTTTTGGTTTCCAGTAGAAACTCAAAAACTATTCAACTATAACTCTAAAGGACTTTTGTAAGTTTGACAATTACATATGTTCAAATTTTTAGTCTATAAAAAGGACTAGACAGTAAGCATAATCATGACATATAGTAGAAAATTATAAACTAAAGAGCATCACAGAAAAATCTTCTATCACAAAAATAAAATCAAAAGCTTAAATCTTATTTCAAGTAAATCGATCTAGAAAACTTAAAAATTTATTTCCTAGCATTTTGCTCTCTATAGACTTCTTTTATTTAACAAGTTTTATCAAGTATATTTTAGAAAATGCACTTAATTTTATGGCTATAGAGTTAGACTTCTATAGTGTCAAGAGGGGTAACTAGTTTGGTCATTCATTTATCTAGTTAATTCTTACTACTATGAAGATGAGTCTTTTGGCTAAAAATGGAGACACCAAGGATGATTTGAAGCTCCCTATTGATGACTAAATAGGTAAGACTAATGATTTTATGAAGTTATCATCTTTGTGATTTGTAATGATATTAGTAATTAAAAAACTTAACTGTGCTTCTTAAGTGAACTTTAATTAGTGTCTCACATATAAAAAATAACAATCAAAGAGAGGGGGGGAGAGTACCGTAGAAAAAAAAATACAACAACATATTCTGAAAATGCAACATTAATAAAAATTAGAGAAAAGAAAAGGAAATAACAAAAAATCTGAGAGAGTGAGTTAATTAGCTAGAATATGAAATGTAAAATATAATAACAAATAAAAAATATCATAGACAGTCATATATACCCAAACAAACAAAAATAAATAATTTTTACTCAAAAAGATATAAAAATAAAAATATATATAGCAAATGTACGTATAAATACCTTTAATTTTCTGAGATTGAGCATGATAGAAGACAAGCTTCAAGGTTCTATTCCTCTCCTTTGTCTCGGATCTAAAGAAATAAAATAAAAAAAAACAAAACATATCCATTAAAAAACACAGAGATAGATAGGTTAATAGCAAAAATGAAGTTTTGGAGAAGATTCTGAAGGTTTTAGAGGATAGATAGATGGAGAGAGAGGAAAAAATAGGGTTTCATAAATGGGGATTTTTTTTATTCAGAGAAAAATGAAGGAGATGAACAAGGTTACTAAATATAACACTACCTGTAATGAGGACAATGTCCTCGTTAGAGCCCATGTTCTCGTTAGAAGAACTTAGAACCCCTAAAAAATGCGCGAAATCTTGCCGCCAATGTGAAATTTCCTCTATCGATGATATTTTTCAATGTCCTCGGTAAAAGTGTTCACGATACAGCCAAACTTTTTTGTAGTGCGATGTGATCTATGACTCTACTCCAGTTCTGGAACACCACTAAATCATCTTTATTGATTGAGCAAGAATATGTATAATACAGTTGAGATAGATTCTTTGATGAGTTTTCTCAAAGTGTTTCAACTCTCACACTCTTACCCAAGAATCTTCTTCATCTACAAAAGATTCTTCATACAAAATCCAAACCCAATCTCTTTATTTTCTCTGTACCTTTCTCTCTCTACCTCTCAATCTTTTCTCTCTCTACCTCGAAATTAAATCTAGCCGTTGTATCTGAAATGATAAGTGTTGGTGGTATTTATATGCTTAGGATCAAGATCCTAAAGTCGGCGGTTGCAAGCGAGATTGTTAAGTTATAGTTAGGTAATAACCAACTTAACCAACTCTTCTTTGAGCGAGATCTCCATATGTCAACATAAGTATGACTGCTTCTGGGAGCGTATATATGAGGGCTTCTGGAATCACGAACCAAGACACTCACCGAAGAAACTTTCCGAATAGGAAAGAGCAACCTGGAGTCAACTATCTGAAACTTTTTTCTAGGAGTTCTAGGAGGAACAAGCCATCCGAAACTTCTTTTTGAAGGAAGGCTAGCTTTCTTGAGGACTCTTCCCAGAAGGACAAGAAAGGCTTCCAGGACTTACTTTTGCGAATCAACAGTTTTTTAGGAATAATGATAACATTTAGAGACCTTTTCATCAGGAGAAACTATACCACAATATGTAAATATATAATTCAAACACAATATATACATTCACCTTTTTTTTTATGGAAGTATACATTCACTAGATGTTGTTGTAGATTGGATGCTTAAAGTATAAGAGGTTGTTCCTCTTGATTAGTTTCTAAAATAATTTGAACTGCACTTACCACTAACCTATTTTGCTCTCTCTCGCTCTTTTCTTCGTAAGAAAAACAAACTTCTATATACATATGAAAAATTAATGCAAGCCTAGCTAATTCATTAGTAATTAGTTGATGACAGTAGTCATAGGGCAGAGCAATGAGGAAGAAGAACCGGGAGACTCATGTGATGAGTAGAGATGATGATGGCTTTGATGAATGATAATGTTGGTACTATTGCTGCAACCCAAATTATTCATGGAATTCGCTATTAACATCCCACGATTTATTGAAAGCTCATTCTCCAAATACGATAATCCATCAGACATTGATGGCCACACACCACTATGAATAATACTAGTATTAAGCTCATCATCATGATCAACCTCTTCTTTTTTGACTGGCTCTACTACTACTTCTTCTTTTTCTTCTACCTCTAGCTCTTTAAAATCGTCATCATCAACATGGTTTTCCTCTAAATTATCATCATTGATGGTGATGAGATTTACTATGAGTCGGCCGTTGTGACGGTGGCACTCAAGGTAGCGGTGGTGTTGCACTCTGTGTCCTTTGAGTATGAGTCTTCCGTCTTCATTATGTCGTGTCAGAACCCACGGCATAATTATTGCACCAGTACTACCCAAATTCCTTGTTCCCGCCACCATAGGCGCCATAGATATAGGCGGCGGATAACAAGGGTGCTCTTTTTTCTTTTTTACTCTTGAATTATAATTCTTATTCTCATTCTCATTCTCATTCTCCTTCTTCTTTGTATTCCTATTCATCATCATGGTCTCTTCTTCATCGTAATTGGAGTGAGAACTGAGTATGTGCACGCCGCTATCCGTCCCCATTATTATGTCATCCACTAGTGAATGGTTCATCAAAACCCTATTGTGGGAATGGAGAATTTTCTGTTGTTCATGAAGAGGATAATGGTGATTATTGTTTGCAATGGCAGGGGTTTGAAGATCATGTGGTTGTGGTTCTGGCTGCCCTAATTGTGATTGTGTAGCGTGAATGATGAGCAGGGTTTTGAGTCCAAGCTGGAGATCATTATTATCATTGGTAGATGGTGATGGTGATGGTGATCTACTAGAAGAAATAGAGGAAATCTTGGATTTGATTCTACTAAACATCTTTCACAACTACTGATCACCCAATATCAAATCCGTATTTATTGTTAAACGAAGTAATACTGAACAGGAGCATTAATATTTAGAGAAGAGAACGTTATTGTTCAACTATAAGTAGTGTGTACTGGCTAGTGTTGAATGAAATAAATACCTGTATACAAATTAATTAGAGTATATTAGGATCTATATATATACGAATTTGAAAATTATGATTTAAAAATTTAATTTGAAAATACACATATACAATAATATCATAATTTGGTTAAAAAAAAAGTACATTTTTGTTTGCATTGAGAGTAATTTGATGTAAATATGATTCAAATCTATATTTTGTCAACACCACATATGGCCACGATTCTGATACTCGTGTCTTTGTGTCCCATCTTCATAAGTGAAAATGTAAAGAAACGTACGTACAGAACTTTCTTTTTAAGCATTATTCAAAATATAATTGGAAAGTTTTTTTTTTTTCTTTCTAATCAATGCCCTCTGACCTAAAATCAAAAATGAAAAGAAATATGTACATACAAGGAATCTCACCCACTAAACAACAATAATTATATCAATATATAATTATACGGTCTACGGGTATATATGTATTTATATAGTAACTCTCATCAAACGACGAGACATAAATTTTGTTCTAACAAAAGTGTCCGCCAGTTCCAATTTTTATTAGTTCTTTAAAATTAGGTGAAAGTCCTACATTTAAAAAGATATTAATGTATATAGATTTGTTTTATATTTTCTACGACAATTTAAAGTTAGTAAAATGTTGATTTTATCTTTGTTTTTGTCAGTTTTGTTTTGTTGTAGTATGAGTAAATTAATCAATAATTTTTTTTTTTATTTTCTTAAAGAGAAAAGATTATGAAAAGAATTTTATTTTACAAACAATATTCCTTGTAAAAGTGAGATCTAATTTTATGAGAAAAATAACAAAAAATATATATATATACATATATATATAGATAGATATTTAACAGTACTACAATAGTGAGAGTAAGAATTACTTGCAATCTGAGTCAAGGAAATAAAGCAGGACAAGTGTCGAGTTTTATATCTCATCACAATCTTCATCAACGTCGAGTGAGACTCTGTCGACACATTTTAAAAATGACATTTAAAATGAGACAGAATCTTACTTTGCCAATGTTATTAAGACTATGAATAATTAAAATCTCACGAGTGAGATTCTGTAATAATTAAAATCTCACCAATCAATTATTATATTACTAAATCTAAATGAAGAAGAAGAATTTGATTAAATATGAACCTTCTTTAACATTCTTGGTTTAACAGAATATACTTAAAAATAAAAGAATATTCTGTTAAATTTAACTATTAGGTTTGATCTCCCGTTAAAAAATAAACCCAATAATTAAACCAAAAAATTAAACAATCTTTTAAATAAACAATCTTTTAAATATTAATAATCTCTTTTTAAATTAAAAAAATCATCTTAGCCACATATCTCTCTAACAAACCTATCTTGGGAGAATATTAATAATTTTTTTATTTATTTTTTAAAAAAGAAAAATATAGATAAAATATCTAGAAAAGATAATATAAAAGAAGATTCATTGTGTTGGCTTAGAGATTTTTGGGCTTGGGCTTAAAAAAATAATAAAAAAAAAAAAGATGAAATGGGCTGTAATTAGTATTTACCTTATATGTTTGTGCTTATTTTTAGTTTTATTTTTAATTTTACCACAAAGAGGAGAAGGTTGAAAAATATTAGAATATGAAAATATTATTGGTGCTTATTAGTAATTTGCAAAGAATGTGGAAGTCTATAAATATATAGTTGTATAGCTATTATTAGATATGAAATGAGATAATAGAACTTTTTTCAATTAGAACATTAATGTACATTTTACTATTAATAACATATATTATTATAACACAACTATGTTTTACTTACTAAATATACTGACACATATTTTATTTTTATAAAACAAATCGTTCAAATAATTATACTATTTTAATTATTAATTAAAATAAAAAACTAAAATATTAAATAAAACTAACACTACGTGGTTTGGCACGTAACAATCACCTAGTATATATTTATATGAGTGTATTTTTAATGTGTATTATCAATATAATTATAAAAATTTAAAATTTTTTATACTTAATTTTGTTATTTAATTATTATTTTTTTTTTTTTACATTATATGATAAGAGTTGTTTCATGTGAGATATATAACAATAATATTAATAAAATTAAAATTTAACTATAGTTATTTTTTTAAAATATTCAAAATCATTATATAGTACTTATTAATAAATGTTCGATATATATTTCTACCATTACGCTATATTTATAGTCTAGGACAACTCTTTTTTTTTTTAAAAAAAAAGAAGAAAAAGTCTTTTATAAATTAATCTACACACCCATTTAAAACTAATCATGGTAAAATATTTGTCCAAAAAAAAAAAAAACTAATGGTAAATAAAACGTTAGATGGATATAAAATATATACTAATTTCAATTCAAGAGATATATATAGAGTTGCATCCATCCTCCTTTGCTAGCATTTTTCCTAATTTGATTATACATAAATATTATTAACTACTAATTACTACCATAATTGTCATCTATTGTTTTTTTCTAATTTTTTTTAACGAGTATAATTTAATAATAAATAATGAACGAATATGATGAAATGAAAATCTAGAAAGAGATGTACATACCAAGTTTTGAAGAGAGGAATTTGAGTACTGAAATGGAGAAGACCCAAATAATATATGACAATGTGGTGGGTAGCTAGCTAGTAGTGATGTTGAGTAGAACTGAAAGCTGATGACTTGGCTAGCTATCTATTTAGAGAGAGAGACAGAGAGTAGAGAAAAGAAAAGAACAGAAAGATATAGCTCTGACTGGTTCACTATCTTTGGGGTCAAGCTTTTTATTGAAATAATAGTGAGATCTCTCTTTCTCACATCACATATAACTGATCCCCCTCTCTACAAAATAATAGTTAACTCATGATTTTATAGCAGAAGCAATGTACTACCAGTGATTCGCCCATTACCTAAAATGCCCCTGCTCTAATAAACAATGGATAGTAATTACATAAACACACTGGGCATGCACCGCAGATTTGGCAAATGGCAGAATGGTCATATCATCATTTAATATCTACATGAAAGCGAAACGGCAGCACTTGCAGGAGAGGGGTAAGGATACTCTACGGCTGCATTGTTTTGTGAATGGTGCATCACCCTGCAGTGTCTGGAAGATTTAGAGAAGAGTCAATAGATCCCACACGTCGGAGAGCAAACCTTATTGTTGGGATTATTTAATGAGATGAGAGAACGTGTACACAGGATCACCGTAGTGAAGGTAATGAATTTGTCTGCTTTTGTATGACTCTGGCTTCCATGTTTGATGCCAAGTCTCCTACCTCTTTCTCTTCACTACCTTCTTAGACACGTACGTACAACCACTACTCCAACTTTTCCCTTCATTATTATTTTATGAAGACAATTGATTAGTCAATTTGGTCATTCATTTTTGCATACTAGTATATTATCCATGCGAGACTCTTTCTCAAATAAGACATAAGTGACACTTTTCTATTTTTAAAACAATATAATTTTTTGGAAAAAATTCTAACAATTCTTTACTTCAATTTATAAAAGTATTTTCTCAAACAATATCAATATCTATAAGATTGTGCATATAAAAGAAATATCTCATGACTACGGCAAAAAAAGCTTAATTATGGAAACGCAACATACCCTTTGGCCAATAATAGTGTTTCTATAGGTATAGGTTCAAAAATGTGCATTATACTTACACCTACAAAAACAAGCATTGCCCATTGCTGTGGATACCTACGAAAATGGACATTGCCCATTTATGTATTCGTATACCTACAGAAAACACGAACATTGCCAATTTACAATGCCCCTTTCTGTACAGGTGATCAAGAAAAAAAGTGCTAAACTTTTGTTTTTCAACAATTTTATATTTTTATTATACTATACACAATCAACTATATATTAAGAAACAAGATAAATTTACATAAAACTATAAATACAAATTACATAGTGTTGTCAACCTTTTTTGTAAGGACGCGCTAGTGGTGCCCACTTGATGATAGGCCCACTAAAGTACCGGACACATTACACCTTAGGCTCATAGTCTGTCTGGATGTTGTTTCAACCAGAGAATTTAGAAAGAGCATGTTTGATATAGTTGGCCTTGAGAAGTTTTTGGAAGTTTGAAGGTTTCAAACGAGAGAGGTTCCAAATGATGGCTAATATGTTATCATTCTTGCATATGTTGAGAATAGTGCCCTTAAAGCTAATTTTAATTGACAAATGCTTTAAATGAAATAAATAAATAAGTGAAGTTAAACACATATGTAGACAATATTTGATGTTATGAAAATAACATTGTGTAAATATTAGAAAATTTTCAAGTTTTCTTGGACAAACTCACCTGTGTGATCTCTGTAAAAGCCTTCGTAAACTTCGTAGATGATTGTACTAATTTTGGTCTTGGATATGCACTTTGAATACGACATAGATAACCCTATTCGATGTAATCTTCTATCTATTATAACATATATGGGAGCTTAGTACTGGACCTTCCTGATAGCTGCCTTCTTAGCTTGTCACTCTCTTGAAGTTAAATATCTAAGGATGGGTCCTATCCAGGACGTGGATTGGTCTATGGCATTGACCCCAAGTGTTTATATGCATAGTGTAGGTAAATGGAAAATTATTACAACCCTGTAGGCTTCTATTTTCCAAATCTATGGCTAGCTTGGCTAGCATATCAACGAAGGCGTTCTGGTCCTGGAGACTTGCCTAATGTTGTACCTTTTGAAATGCTGGAGTAGCTCTCAGGTTTGGGATACATAAGTGGCCATCTTTTCTCCTTTAGTTTGGTCTTTGCTTAAGATTTGGTTCACCATAAAATATAAATTGAGCATCACTGTGGACCTCAATATTCTCGGCCACCACTTCCTTAGCTAGACGAAGTCCAACTATCATGGCTTTATGTCGACTTCATTGCTTGAAAAGTCGAAGAGGAAACAGAGGGCACTCTGAAGATGGTGACCCTTCAGGAGAAATTAAGATTACGTCGGCTCCAAAACCATTCTCATTCGAGGCTCTATCTACATATACCTTCCACACTGATAACTCCGACATAAGCTCTTTTGGGTTCTCATTGAGCGCAGAATATTTAACTATGAAATCAGTCAAATCTTGACCCTCAATTAACACTCTTGGCTAATAATGGATGTTAATTTGGCTAAGTTCCATAGCTCATCAGCAATATCTTCTGGATGATTTTGATTTCTATAAAACTTATTAGAGAGGGTGATTCGTGAGTACCTTGATGGCATGGGCTTGAAAGTAAGGTCTCTGCTCTCTAGAGGCAATCAATAAGAAGAATGACAATTTTTCAGTAAGGGGATACCTGGACTCCGCGCCTAGCAATCTCTTGCTTGAACGTTTTCTTCTTCTCGCACTAATGCAACACTTATATCATGTTCATATATGACCAAGTACAGGTACAACAATTTTACTTTAACCGATTTTGACAGGATTGGGGTCTGAGCCAAATGCTCCTTAATTAAGTTTCTAGAAGGCTTCCTCACATTCGGTAGTCCACTCAAATTTTTTGCTTCAAAGAAAGATGTTAAAGATAGGGATACATTTATCAGTGGACTTAGAAATGAATCTATTGAGAGCAGCGATCCTCCAGTAAGACTTTGAACATCGTTATGCTTCTTTAGCGATAACGTATCAATTATAGAAAGTATTTTCTCTGGATTTGCCTCTATTCCGTGGGAATTGACAATAAAACATAAGAATTTCTCCAAGGAAACTTGTAATGTGAACCTTTTAGGGTTCAAATTCATCACATACTTCCAAATTATGGGAAGGGCTTCCTCGAGATTGTCTCCATGTTCATTTGAAGTTTTGAACTTTACCAGCATGTCGTCCACGGAAAGTTCCATGCTCTTTCCCATAACATCTTTGAACATTCAATTTACTAACCGTTGGTATGTGGTCGTCTCTAGAATTCTTTAGGCTAAATAACATAACTATGTAACAGTAGGTCACCCTTATCCGTTTGAAAACTAGTGTGTTTTCGATTTGCCACATGCATCATGATCTCTAATTGTAGCCAAAGTAAGCATACATGAAGCTCAATAGCTCATGTACGGATGTTACATCCACCATCTGATTTATTTGGGGTAGTAGAAAATAATCTTTTGGATAGGCTCAGTTAAGGTCTGAGAAGTCGATGCAAACCCTCCAGGTTCTATTAGGCTTTGGGACCAACACCAGATTGACTAACCATACCAGGTATATAGAGCTTCCCTCATGAATTTTATTGAATAAAGTTTGTCCACTTTTATTTTCAAAGATTTTGAGTGAACCAGATCCAAAGGTCTTTGTTAGGATAAAAAGTTTTGCTGGGGAGCTTAATTGCGTAGGCAAAACTTTCCCACCTAATTTACTTTACACGTTTTTATTGCAGAAAATTAACTGCCTTTTTTTTGGGACTTTTACTGGCGAGTTTATGCGTCGGCAGAACTTCTTTTCACTTGCCAAAAAATAGGTGCCTTTTGGCGCTTGGTTTCCCTACTTATGCTGGTGAATTAACCTTGTTTCGCCGACATAACTCCTTTTTGCTGACGAAAAAACTTACCGATATAGGCGCTTAACCTAATAATTGGCGGAAAAAATTTTCCTACCTCTGCCAGCAAAGCTAAAGGAATTTCGTCGGCAAAAGTTAACGTTTGCCACAGAAATTTATGGATTGCCCCGGCAAGTGATTTTTTGTATTGGTAATTACATAGTAACTGTGTAATTGGAGGTAATTGAGAGGCCTCAATTACTCTTTCTAATTCTCATACCCCCATACGAATTCAGTGTAATTATGTATCAAAAGTAATTAGTTTTATTAAATTAATATAATACTTATTCAATATGATTTAGTCTTTTTTTATTTTCTTTTCTCATATACGTAATTTATTTTTTATCCTATGTATGATGCTCTTTTATAATATTTTTTCAGTTGGTTTTTATTGTATTATTTGTAAATAAAAAAAAAGAAGACATAAATATATGGATATATGAAATCTATTTTTTTTTTCATGAACACTATTTTTTAAGTTCTCTTTTGTGTTAAGTATTTAATAGATTTATTTATGATTTAGTATAAATTTTAATTGATGAAATACTTAAATTTTTTATTATTAATTTTTAATCAACATAGGAATTATAAATACACAAACATGTAAGACTGGAAATCTATACACCAAATAAAATAGCTCAAAATATATGGAATACAAGAGCAACTTGATAGTCTTAATAGATAAAAATTATTTTAAATATTTGAGTTTATTTTATGAAGAAATTTTATTATTTTAAATATTATTAATAGATAAATTTATTTTAAATATTTGTTACAAAATGATAATAATTATTATATTATATATTACATAATATTATTTTACTGTGTAATTACTAATTGTCTTATCAAATATGGCAATAGAAATTCACATGTAATTACTACTGGGAAATTTGAAAAATATGCATAAAATACCTTAATTTTTTTTCCCTAATCTAATACATTTTAAAATTTAAAAAATATGACAACTTTACAATAAACCCAAAAATACCCCTCTCATTTTCAAACCTCAACTCTCTCTCTTCCCCTATCTCTCTTGGTTGTTCTCTCACCATCTCACCCTCACCAACCCTCTTTTTTTTTTCGTCGGATGTGATTTGGGCAAAATTTCGGTTTGGGTTTGATTTCGTCAGGCCCGATGCCGGTCCGATGGTAACACAAAAAATTGAGGAAGACAAAGGCCCGATAGTGGGCCCGATGGTGGGCGAGATGCATGTGTAAAAAAATAGAATTTGATATGGCCCGATGGGTCCGATGGTTGGCCCGATGGTGGGCTCGATGGAGCCCGATTGCATGTGTAAAAAATAGAATTTAATATGGCCCGATGGGTCCGATGGGCCCGATGGTGGGCTCGATAGTGGGCTAGATGGTCTACAGTATAGTGAAATAAGGAGAGAAGAAAAGAGAGGGGGGTAATGTAAATGGGAGGTATTTTATGGATATTATAAAATGTGTCATATCCCACAAATATCAAATATTATGAGTTTAGGGGAAAAATTTTAAGAATATGTAAGCATAAAAAATCAAATTTCCCTTACCACTTGACATTCAAAGTATCACACTTTCGGAACTCCGTCAAAAGGTGGCCCAAGTCATACATAATTTAATTATAGGTTGCTTATGAGCTATTTGGGGTCCAAGATGACTCTATTTGGCTTGTTAAAAGTGACATTCAGGAATTGTGCACCATGCAATACTTGGGAGCCCAACCAATCAGAGTTTGGTGCAAGTATGATTTCTAACTCTTAATAATAAACTTGATAATATTCTTTCGACAACAACGATTATTAATTATGACTTGTTATCAGGTACATGAAAGAAAGACTGTTAGACATTGAGGGGCTGAATCGAGTATATAAATTTCTAAATCTTGGTGTGATTGCCACCAATGTAGGGGCTGATAGTAATTGTTGTCAAGCACTAACTCAAATGACTAAGATGACTAATTCAGACAAATGGCTTATTGTCCCATAAAATAATCGGTATATGTAGATTTAGAATAAATAATTTTAGTATTTATAACTCTTCGTAAAATTTATTATTATTATATATATATTAACAGTTTTACACATATTTATTCGTGTAGGAAGATGGTTCACTGGATGCTTGCACTCATCCAGCCAAGTATGCAGACGGTGGCATACTTGGATTCAGGCAACAACGACATACTGGATAATTTGAACTTCATCATATTCACGTAAGTTCTATATCAAACATCCTAATATGTAAAAGTGTTCTATATTTATAAATTTATATTTGCTAATTAACTTTACTTTTTGTGTAGATTGTTCACCATATATAATCAAATGATAGGACGGCCTAATCGACCTATCCAGTGGATGACACCTATTTGTCCTGAACAACCAGACGACAAATAGTGTGTGGATACTATGTCATCAAATTAATTGAAAATTTTATGACTGTAGAAGATCCAATATAATTATTGACCCAACATGATAGGTTCTCCACTGCGTACACAAATAATGAGATAAATATTATGCGTGATCGGTGGGTTCATTACGTGAGAGAGAAAACAGAGCGACAACAATTTTTGTGTCAAGCAGTGTGTATATATCTCGATTTATTGTTACTATATAAATTTGTAAATATATAAAAGATGATTACAATTAGCGTTAACTTAATTATAGATTTTTAAATATATTTAGATGATATTAGTCTTACTTTAACTATTGTGACTATACAGAATTTTAAATATATTTAGATGATATTACCATTAGTTTAATTATTGTGACTATACAGATTTGTAAAAAATTTAAAAAATTAATACAGGAAAAAAATTACAGAAAATTTATTTTTTTTTCCCTATTATTCCAATGTAACGACTGAAAAAAACTGTCGCTGAAAAAAATTAAACAAACGTAATCAGTCCTGTAAGGCACAATTTAAAATCGTCGTCTATAATAGGATATAGGCGACGGTTTTAAACCGTGCCATATACTATAGGCGACGATTTTGAATACTTGCCTATACATACCGTTTTGCGACGGTCGTATAAGCGACGGTTATAGAAACCGACGAGAATACTTTAAATAACTGTTTAAAAGTGTAAAAAAAAATCATTTTTGTAGCAGTGTCTCTGCTTAGTTTTTTTAACAATTTTCATAATTGACCCCTTTATTAACTGTTAAGAAAAGTTAATTTTGTTGTAGTGCTGGCACATACACTTTAGTTTTGTCAGTACAAATTTGTTCGGTCAAAATCTTTTTTCTTGTAGTGTATGTGATCACATAAATGTGAGGACACATACATATATGTTATATGTTTTGAGTAAGTCTATCTACTTTTATATTATGGTTTTTATTTGTTCTTTTATTTTCGAATTAATAAAATTATTCAACTAAGACATTTAATTTATTGTTATATCGTTGTATTTGAAAATATTAGATTGATCATTATTTTTTTTTTTTTTTTTTTTTTTTTTGACAAAGTGATTAAAATCACTCATGAATTTACGACGCCCACGTCCGCCACCGGCACTGGAACCTGCTCGAACCAGGATAGCTCATCGTCTAACCGCAGAGCATGCTTTGCCAACCATAGGCCGCGAAAATCTAAGAGCGAGCCCCATGGGACAAAACTGCCCCCGGAAATTTAGACAATAAAGCTATAACATCTTCTAACAACGCTCCCAACTCAATATAATACTGAAGTTCCACCTGAAAAAATATCAAAAAACAGAATAAAACTTTAATTAGAAAACTATTCAAACTGAATAGATTCAACCAACCACCAAGACTAAGCAACTAGATCTCCCTATAAAATATTAGAACTAGCCAAAGGGAGTACCCTTTGGCTAGTAACAACTAAATTATAGCAATATACTTCATAACCTTCATAGGATCCCTATTCCTTACCTTTACCCTTGTAAAAACAAACATAAATAAAATTTTCATTTTAATACTCATTATTCCTTAAATATTCAAAATATTATATACTAATTATTTCATTTTATCTCTTAAAAGTATTACTTATTTTTAGACTAAAACATGTCAAAATTCTTAATAGGTCAAATTGTTTATTATTTTATTTATAGCGTAAAACATGGTATCTATAATCTTTATTCAGCCTAAATTAAATCAAAATTGTATTAATATCCTTAAAATTTAAGATTGCACTCTTCACATTCAAAATACATTTTTCTAATACCACTTAATCATACATTTAATTAATAATATTAAATTAATATTAATTAATCCAATTCGGTATTATGACATAATGCTTCCTTATTTATTATTTAAAAAGATTACCTCCTAATTATTATACCATTCAAATTATTATAAAAACCATTCATATTAGTATCTTCCTATACAACTAATAAAGCAATAATCTCAATACTTCATTAGCATTTACTTCTCATTTATTTCAATATCTTTCCAAAAATAAAAATAAAATAAAACAAAATATTCTCAATTCACAATAAATGTTCCTACCTCCAATTAATTACAAAATCTCACATTTATAATTTATATACGAAAATTAATATTATGTTATCCATAATAAACTAATGAGGCAATAATCTCATAATTACATATCATAATTGTTAGCTATTAAATTTTATAATATTTTTTATAATTAATGATATCTTGTAATTTTAACCAAATTATCCTAAATAATTAGGGGTCAGCCATAAATCAGGCGCGAGAACCTTGAAAGGCACCAAAGCCATAAACAATGGCGCAGCTCATCCATCAAATTCGTACTTCCATTTCTTCCATAAAAAGCTAATACCACTCATCCAGAATTTATTTAAAAATACAAATAATGTAATAATTTTGGTACATTCCCATAATATTGAGAACAAACAAAATTCCATAATAATTTGACTTCCCAAATATATCTGAAGCAATATATTCTCATTAGACCATTAGTGTTCCCACCTCCCTTTATTACAAGATCCTCAAGATTCTTATTTTTCAATTTATTTAATTAATTATAATATTAGAATCTGAATACTAAAATTCCAAACACAAAAATTCCTTAAAAAATATAAACCAAAATATAGCTAATAGGAATTAACATTTAAAATAAACCCTCTTAAACTTTATTTCAGTTTAAAATATTCTTTAAATCATTCCTTAACTAAATAATCTTTTTATTCCGACTAATAAATCTGTATAGTGCATATTTTAAACTTTAAAATATTCTTCTGTCATAATTTTCATATACATTCAATACCAAAAAACATGAAAATTTAAACAAATTACCCTAAATAATTAGGGGCCCAACCATATAATAGGTGCTAAAGCTTTGTAAGGCGCCAAAGCCATAAATAATGGCGCAAAATAGAACAAAATCAATATAAAACAAATCTATAACAAAATTAACAGTGTATCCCATTATATCAGTTCACCCAAAAAAGAACAAAATCAATAACAAACAACAAGATGAAATCAACTATCCACCATTTCAGCCTTCAACCCAACACGACACTGACCGAGATCTCCCAAGCTCAAAACTAAATTTAAAAAATTTAACTCAAAAACTTCATCACACTGTGCAAACATTCAAGCAAAAATTCTAAAATCTATAGGTCTTTCACTAACTCAAAAAGAAACCAGCATAAATTCCCAAACAAACCAACTACGAACAATCCTAATGAATCTAAAACTAAAGGACTAGTGTTATCTAGATTCACATACTGTATGTATATACAATCTGTGGCAACTATTGAATGAAATATTTTTCTTGTTTATATATATATATATATATACATATATATATTTGTTAATCACACATATCCAAAATCTGGTCTAATCCTATCATAATTAAATTGGATCCATTTATGTAGGCTCCTAATTTAAATAAACTCCCCACAGATCCTTATAAGCGATTGGAATTATCATCTAGTCACAACCAACCTGTATAGGGCAGGGTCATGACAACAAGCAATAGTACTCTCTCCTTGCAAGGGCCATGATGAATCATGAGACTCTCTCCAGACTGTGCCACCATCTAGACAAGGACAATGAGTCTTCTAGGATAGGTCCAAGCAGAGTAAGTAGCATTTCATACCAACAACAATTTTTATACCACTTTATATGACTACGTTATTATATATTATAATAAGTTAGCTAGCTAGCTTTAAAATATAAGTTTCTTCACTTTGAATACACTGTTGCTCTTTCTCAAACGTAAAAGAGTCATTAAAATATGTATATGAGTTGTCAAATACGTGTGATTATTCTAGTACAATGGTAAACTATTTTTTTTATATATATATATAGAAGTGTATCATATTGAAAATTAGGAATATATATATATATATATGATATATATCATGTCAGGTAAGCAAATTAAAACAGCAATTATAAAAAATTATATATGGGGAGTCCGACTGGGTTTTAATTTGTGACTTTAATCCCCAAAACTACGCCTACAAATAGGCCATAATCTTTGCTAGCTACGCTTGAAGAAATACAGGGAGATCTGAATCTCTCTCTGCCACTGCCTCATCTCTCACACCTTCGCCGGAGTCTTTCCTTTCTCCACTGTCGTTTCAACCCTTTCGTTGTCGTTTCATCATCATGTTGTGTTAATCTTTGTTCTCTTCTGCCAGCCGGTACGTACGTATCTTTCTTAATTTTTTCAATGTTTCATAATATTATTATATTAATTCGTTTTCATCTTAATTTTCTTTTTCATCGTTAATTACTCCTAAATGTTTATATGTATTATATATATATATGATAATTATTCAGCAATATATGCCCTTCATTTGTTTATTATCCTTTATAAACATTTAGTAGTACTCGATCGGCATAAGCGTCAGAGGGTAGCTGATCGTGTTTGGTTTCTAATTCAGCCATGCAAAGAAAATCCGTACACGCAAACTTCAATCAATAAAAAATTGAACATTTAATCATTTTAACTTTAGTACTAATTATTATTATTATATTTTTGGTCCAGTCAAAATTAATCAAAGAGTTCATCCTACAATTCTGGACTTGGTAAAGATATATATATATTATATATTCGTTTTTACTCTTATTATCATAGCAATTTTTATTTCTTAACTATTAATATTTTCTTTTAAAATAAAGTACATGAATGATTGAAGTAGAAGTGTACTCATCATGCACTCCCCAAATAATTATTATTTGCAGTATAATTAAATTGAGGGTGAAATCTTTTTATATTTTAAATTTTTTTTTTTTTTTTGTTAAATTTTTTATATTTTAATTTTATACATTTAATTTATTATATTTTTTTTTAGTAAAATCTCCAAATTTTATTTTTCTTTATAAATTTGAGGTGCTAATAAAATCTCACCATTAAATAACAACTAGACTGCCATGTATACATTTATATATAGGCTGCATACATTTATTAGCTTCAAGGTACACATCTATACACAATGAGAATCAAAGTTAACATTTGATAGTAAAATTTAAATAGCATCTCATTCTTTTTTTTTTTTTTTTAAAAAAAAAAAGTAAAATTAAGGTGGCGTTAGGTAATGAAATAGAGTGGAAATGCAAATGAAATAATTTTTCTTCCATTTCTTTATTTGCTTGCATATTAAAGTATTAGAATGTCATTTTAATATTAGAATGACCTTTCTATCATTTTGGTGGAATGACTATTTTATTTTAAGATAAAAGGAAAAATCATTCTAATACATAATGAAAAAAAATATCAATTTGTTTATGTATTTTAAATTTTATTCCATTCATGTTTCTATTTCAATTCTCATTCTTTTTCTTATGTATTCATTCTTCCCTATTCAAACGACACCTAAGTGTCCACAAGAAAAAAATATAACTAAAATGTATAAAAGTTAAAACATAGAAAGAATTTTACCGCCAATTAATCAAATTATTATTACTTGTTTTATCGGTATACCGTATACATGTGTTATTTTATAATATTTCTATATTTAGGTGGTGATTGGTAACATTTTTATTTTTTAATTTTTAATTACAAAAATAAAAGTAAATTTTTTATTTATAAAATTTTGATTTTTAAAAACAAAAATGTGTTTTATAACGATTTTTATTTTTTAATTTAATTAAAAACTAAAAACAAAAATATGTTCTGTAAATTTTATTTTCATTTTCATTTGTTGATTTTATTTAAGTTAGGTTTGAATGCAAAACTGGTATCGGGGCTGGGTCCGGGTCCAGGGTCGCGGCTAGGGTTGTCAAATTCTAAGGTCTAAGTTCGTGTCAGAGTCTAAAATATTAATTGAGAAAAAAATATTTAAAAAATTTTTCAAAATTTTTCTAATTTTAATTCTTGATTAAAAATTTGATAATAAAAACAATTTTATAGAACATAATTTTAAAAAATATTTTTACCTTTCTAATTTTAAAAATAAAAAATTAATTAAAAAATATTACCAAATGGACTCCTAATTTTTATCTTTAATTACAAATTTTACTTCATTCTTGCGTTTGCCACTATACTTTGTATTGCAAGAGCACATTTTTTTTAAGCAATACTTTTCTTGAGTTATGCGAAAAATACAAAATATCGAGTTTATAAATATAAGGATATGGTTTTGTCCCGTGATGTACTTTTACAGAATGTATTCCGTGGTACATTAGATGGGTAAATGGTACATTAAATGAGTGTCAGGATACATTTCTATTTTTAAATCCTAATTACCCTAGATCAATTTCAGCCGTCAGATCAAATAACTCCCTCATTTGACGGCTGCTGTACATCACGGATTACAATCCGTGAAAATACAATAAGGACAAAATCATATCCCTATAAATATATACATATATTTGAACCATAACCTAGTTTATTTTTAAATATATTTTCTTTTTTCTTTATGCAATATATAAGTTGAAATTCTTTGTATATATTAATTTTTTCACCTAATATTTATATGCATATAATTTATTATTATTCAAATGTGTTGATGAGATAGTATCCTTAATAATAAATATATGAGATTTTTTTTTTTTAGGAAATTGCATTGTAGGCAACCTACTCATAATAAAAGTGTAATAAAAGTGGTAAGATTTTAATAAAATATAATACGAAAGTATTTTTGATTAATGAAAATAAAAAAGAGGTATTCCTCAACCTATCCTTTTTTTTTTAAACTAATTATATATGGATGGATTGTTTTTTTTTTTCTTTTTTGTATTTTGATAGGAGTATGTCATAATTGTTATTTCTTTTGGGAAGAATAACAATGTTTTTTCGTTATAACAATATCTGATCAATTCCACGCATATACTGTAAATACATATGTATGTATGTAACGGTTGAGTAAAATTTGACTATATAATATTAATAATAATCCAACGGTGGTAAAAGAAATATGGCAAAAATCTATAATGTTGTGAATTATATTAATGGTATATATAAAAGGTAAATGCCACAGAAGAAATTTAATATAAAGAACATGGATTTTGTTGGACTCCCAGCTGGCATACAGTGATATTATAGAGTTGTCATCTGTATCTTATTAATTTTGTGAATCAGAAAAACAATCACCCATAAGTAAATTTTTAATTTTGAGTTCTTACATTATATGATTTTTTTGTTTAATTTTTTCTTAATTTTACATATACATTACATATATGGATGATCATGTATTATTATTTTAAATAAATTTAAAATACTATTTTTATCATCTAATTAATCATATGATAAATATATATATATATTTTTTTATGTTTTTTTGAAATTTACAGGGTTTCTCCCAAAATAAAAATAATGATAATAAAAACATCATGACGTCATCATCACCACAAATTAGCTGGGTTTGTGTGCAATAATATATATATAAATAAATATAGCACAAGCTCAGTGTTCATGTAATTGTTCTTCTTTCATTTAATAATATATAATGTACCCATTTTATTTCATTGTTCGATAGTACTGATGATGATGCCTTCATCATCACCGTTAATCATGATGGGAGACTACATTGGGATGGAGAGTTGCGTGGACGTTTTGAAAGAAGGAGATGAGGAATACCATGATTTCCTTGGGTGTAATAATAATAAGGAAGCTGATGATGATGATGATGATGAGCAGCAGCAAAGAATAATGGTTTTGAAGAAGAAAAAACTAGTATTCCCACCTCCAATTCCACTCCTGGCTCGGACCCAGAATCTTCCCTGTCGTATGCCATGGGTCTTGACACGTCACTACACCTCCGACGGTCGATTGATCCTAACAGAGGAGAAGCTCCCTCGTCACGAGTACTTTCGAGCCCACAGATCCAATGGCCGTCTAACCTTGCAGTTAGTTCCTCTCGACGAAGACGATGACGACGTCGTATTGGCCTCAAATGAAAATGATCATCATCATATCCAACAAGAGTCCAATGTGTGGTGATCAACAATGAAGACAAAGAAGAAGAAGAAAAAGAGAATGGCCGGATTAATATTGGGATTAACGGGATTGATATTGGGATTAACGAGATTGATATTGGCATTGTGGTGGAAGGATTAAATCATGAGAATAGTGCTACTGTAATTGATAATAATAATGATGATAAGGCTGCCTGTTTGAATTACAATAGTAGTAGTAGTAGTAGTAGCAGTCGTAGCGTAAAAGGGTCATCATTATGTTCTTGTATCCTAGCAATGACAGTGCCTGCAATTAAAACCCTTCATAGTTAGACAATACTATGATTGAAGATTATTAGGAGTCTCTTTCATATGAGTTGAGAGTTTTGATATTACATTTTTTGTTTTATTATTATTATTATTATTTTAGAGTTATTTGCGGCATAACCTCTTAAAGTGGGCAAGTTTTTTACAACTAATTCTAAATTCTAAAATTTTAGTGGTAAAACCTCCTAAACTCAAGTTCTGTTAGCACTTAGCCTCTTCCGTCTATTTTTGGTTGTTAACTGCCATGGTGGAATGTCCACGTGTACACAGTGTACACGTGACACAATTTTATTGGTCCAATACAACCTAGTACTCTTTGGTTGTCTGTGGACCTTCTGCTCCCGAGCACGCTCCTACGGAAACCCATTTTGTTTGGGTATGGAGTGGCACAAACTGGATGTAGTATTACTCCTGGACAGACGAAGCAACAAACAAAAATTCCAAAAATAGAATGTAAGCCATTCTAGGAGCAAGAGGGGTGGAAAGAACAAAAGTCAAAGTAAAACTTCAAAAGACCAAGGAAGGAGTTCGAAGCAAAATTCTCTGAGTACTCAAGTTTACTTGAGACTCGAGAAAATGTGTACAAGACGACCTGTAATATGGTCCATTTTTGAAAGGCCCCAAGGATGCCGCTACGGGTAAAGAACAAAAAAGATTAGAAAAAATGTGTGAATATCATGGAGACGTAGGCCACAACACCAATGAGTGTGATTATCTGAAGGATTAAATTGAGACTCTAGTCAAAGCGAGACACTTGGGCCAGTGGATTCGAATCCCAATTATTTATCACAAACAAGGGGTTATTCACGGACAGTTGCTCGTACTGGGACAGTTGGGAGTTGTAAACCCTTTGCAGGGGGTAGGCCACCCTCAATCTCCTAGAACACAACTTCTAGCCCTACCTACTTTGCAAACTCTGCAGTAGCAGTTTTAGCTTCGAGATTAGGGAACCCGCATCCCTCAGGAATAACTCCACCACCCGTTGATTGCATGTGGCCATGATCTCTGGAGGACCACATATTGCAGGAATAACCCAAAACTCTCAAAAAAGATATTTAAAGGAGTTAGAAAATGAAGGGGAAATCTACACATTAGTAAAATAACTTGCACAACGTTCGCGAATGATGAACTTACCAATTACTTTCACAGATGAAGATGTAAAACATGTATATTTTCCCCACAATGAGTCGTTGGTCACGGAAGAAGATGTCAGACATATTCATTAATTTTATATTATTAATTAATTTTTTATAACATTAGAGAAGTAAAGAAAACAAAAGTTTTTATCTGTTTCTCTCTCTCTCCACCATTATCGGCTCTAGGAAGAACCAGAGTAATCAACCACTTTCTTCATTATTTTCAGTAATTTTTCAGCAAGAATTAAAGGGAAGTTGAAAGCCAAGACCAAAGGTAAAGCCCGAGCATCTTTCTCCTTGAGTTTTAGTGGTTTTCCTTTGAATTTAAGCATGAAAAGTTTGAGATGTGTTTTTGTCTGAACCCTAGAGGTTTTGGGTTGTATACTGAGGTTGATTTAAGATGTTTAAAGTTGACTTGTGATGGTTTTGCGAGCTGATTGTGGTGTTGAGAAAGTTTGAGTTCAAGAAATCAAACTTGGCTCAACAATGGTGAATTTAAATTCTGTGAGTTTTGGCTGTTATTTGTTGGGTTATGTTTATTATAATTTAATTAGGTGTGTTGAAGCTTGATGTGAAATTTGGGGTAGAATTGAGTGAGATTTGAAGCTCTTTGGAAATTTTACAGAAAAAATAGTCCACCGTTTTTCCAGAAACATTGAACCATTTTTCCAACCAGGATCCCATAAAACGGTTTGCCATTTTAAAAATATAATTTACCAGCTTAGGCAATTTCGGGAGCCTCAATTTTTATGTTTCTTTGATATTTAGAGTATTGCCACGCTATTTATCGATATTTTGTGGAAAGTTTTCCAAGATCTGTATACCATTGAGAGAATTGACCAAGAAAAATCAACAGTTCGTGTGGTCGGAGAAATGTGAAACTAGTTTTCAAGAACTAAAGCAGCGGTTGATTACAGCACCAGTATTAGCTTTTCCATCAGATCAGGAGAAATTTATGGTATATTGCGATGCATCCATGTAGGGTTTGGGGTGTGTATTAATGCATGCTCACAGGGTCATTGCTTATGCTTCTTGTCAGTTGAAAGATTATGAGCAACTTTACTCAACACATGATTTGGAACTTCTTGTTGTTGTGTTTGCCCTAAAGATTTGGTGACATTACTTGTACAGAGAAAAAAGTGAGATATTTATACCAATCACAAGAGTCTCAAGTACTTCATCACTTAGAAATATTTGAATATGAGACAAAAGCAGTAGTTGGAGTTTGTCAAGGGTTATGACTTTAAGATTTGTATCATCCCGCGAAAGCTAATATGGTGACAGACGCTTTGAGTAGAAAAGGTCCCGAATAGATTTTTAGTACCATAATGATCTCTTCTCAGCTAGCGACATACATGGTCAAGACTGGTATTGAATCCATGGTCAGTAAACTTCATTATTTAATGCTTCAATCATATTTACTTGAGAGAATGAAATGTCCACAACTGAAAGATTTTGAGCTAATCAACATTCGAGAGGAGGTATTAGCTGGTCAGGCTACGGACTTATCAATCTTGAGTAAAGGGTTGTTACTTTTTGAGGCTCGAGTTTGTGTTCCGAGAAGTGATGAGCTTAGGAAAAAATACTTGATGAATCTCATACTACACCTTATTCATTGTACCTGAGTACCACAAAAATGTATCAATATTTGAAACTTTACTACTGGTGGTACAAAATGAAGAAAGATGTAGTTTACTATGTGTCCAAATGTCTAACATGTCAGCTGATCAAAGCAAATCATCAAAAACTGCCAGGATTACTACAAACCTTTAACACTTCCCGAGTAGAAGTGGAAGACATCACAAAGGACTTTGTGGTTGGTCTACCTAGAACCACATGAATGTATGATTTGATCTGGGTCATAGTAGATCATTTCACATAATTAGCACACTTTTTTCCGGTAAAGATAACTTACACAATGAATTAGTTTGCAGAGTTATATGTAAAAGAGATAGTTCACCTTCATGGAGCACTCAAATCCATTATTTTGGATAGAGATCTGAAATTCACTTCCAATTTTTGGGAAAGCCTTTAGATAGCCATGGGTATAAAGTTGAAGTTCAATACAGCTTTTCACGCTCAGACAAATGGGAAATCTGAGGGGATGAGTCAAATACTAGAAGATTTATTACGAGTTTGTGTTATGGAATTCGAGAATTCATGGAGTAAATATTTGCCTTTGATAGAATTTTCCTATAATAACAACTATTAGAGTACAATAGGGATGACTTCCTACGAAATGTTTAGGATGAGACCAGAGAAATGTAATATTTGAGTCCTGAGTTAGTTCAACAGACTAGTGAGGTAATAAAGAAGATTAAGTATCGAATGCTTGCTTTGCAAAGTAGGTAGAAAAGTTATGTTAAACCTAAGTGCAGAGACATAGAGTTTCAGGTGGTAGAATCTATTTTCCTATGAGTCTCACCAATGAAAAGTGTAAAACGCTTCAAAAGGAGGGGAAAGCTAAGCCTTAGGTTCATAAGGCCATTTGAGATACTCGAGAAGGTCAGACAGGTAGCGTATTGGCTAGCCTTAACACCATCATTGTTGATTTTGCATAATATATTTCATATTTCAATATTGAGAAAATATATATCAGACCCGACTCATGTTCTAAGTTACGAAGCCCTAGAACTATAGTCAAATCTGTCCTATGAAGAACAACTGGTTCAGATTGTCAGTAGGAAGGAAAAGGTTCTTCAGAATTTGGAGGAACAGTAAAGTGGAGGAAGCCACCTAGAAATTAGAGTCCGGCATGAGGCTTTAATATCTAGAGCTATTTAGGTTAAAATTTAAGGACAAAATCCTTTTAACAGGGGGATAATTGTAATGAATGTATACTTAAAATATGGATTAATAAGGAAATTAGCATTATTAAATTATATTATATGATTAAATGTGATTATTTTATATTATGGGTCCTATTTTCAAGAAATAGGCATTAGAATTATAATTTCTTAATTTTGGAGATTTTATTAAACTCTAAGTGTATTATAAGTGCTATATGTGAACATTTATATTTTTTGAGATTTTTGCTCGATAACAAATAAAATGGGACAGTTTAGCCATTAGAGTCACACGAGTTTGATTAGAATTTTTTATTTAGCGGAGCAATCATAGGATATTTGGAATATCAAGATTAGGCGAGGTTATGGTGTGTGACCATTTACCCCTAAGCCTTAAGATAGCTTAAGCTTTAAGTGAGGGGCAAAAATGAGATTTTCCTTAAGGGGTTAAAGCTTTTTCTTTAGTGAGTTTAGTAAAATTTTCTAAGGAGTTAATTCAAATTATTCAATTAAGTTTATATTAGTAATTTATTTTTGATGACCTTTAAAAGTAAAGAAAACAAAAGTTTTTATCTCTTTCTCTCTCTCCACCATAATCGGCCTTAGGAAGAACCAGAAGAATTATCCACTTTCTTCATCATTTTGAGTGATTTTTTAGCAATAATTAAAGGGAAGTAGAAAGCAAAGATTAAAGGTAAAGCCCTAGCATCTTTCTCCTTAAGTTTTAGTGTTTTTCCTTTAAAATTAAGCATGCAAAAGTTGAGATGTGCTTCTGTCCAAACCCTAAGGGTTCTAGGTTATTTTTTGAGGTTGATTTAAGATGTTTGAAGTTGATTTATGTTGGTTTTGAGAGTTGATTGTGGTGTTAAGAAAGTTTGAGTTGGCACAACAATAGTGAATTTTAATTCTGTGAGCTTTGGCTGCTGTTATTTCTTGGGTTATGTTTATTATGGTTTAATTAGGTGTTCAGGAGCATGGTGTGAAAATTGGAGTAGAATTGAGTGAGATTTAAAACTCTTTGGGATTTCTACAAAAAAAAAATAGTCCACCCTTTTTTGTAGAAACGGTGAACTATTTTTCTAAGCATGATCCCAGAAAATAGTTTAGCATTTTGGAAATTTGGCTTCCCAGTTTAGGCAGTTTTGGGGGCCTCTATTTTCATGTTTCCTCGATATTTAAGGTATTTTCACTCTATTCATCAATAGAGAAACTTCTATTTTAAGTTTAATTATGTCACTGAAAAGATTTTAGCAAGTTGTTTACCTGTTTTGTGTAAATGTGACATAGAGCCTCCGTTCAGGGAGTGATGTTTCTATTCAAGTTGACTGACACACTTGCATTAGAAAACGAGATAAAATTAGTATAAGATATGTACATGTATATGTGTATGTACATTATATGAATGTTGTATTACGTGATTTTTATACTACCAACACTAGTACAGTTGCAGTACAGAGTGCATGGTCGGTATATAATGTTAAAGGGCATGACACATCGTTACCAATACTAGTACGAGATGAGTACTTAGTGCATGTGGTACAACAATCAGTTGTACTCGAGGTACGATTCAACCCTACCAATACTCAGGGCCGGCCCTAGGCATAGGCGGGCTAGGCCCGTGCCTAGGGCCCACACTTTTCGGGGGCCCAAAATAATAAAATAAAAAAAAATTATTAGGCTTTTATTTAAGTAAAATTTAAGTGTAATATAAACAACAAATATTTATAGCTTAGTTGGTTGAGGTGGAGGACATAATGTCTAAGGTCATGGTTCAAATCCCATGACACTCTTTTTTTGATATATTTTTTAGGGCCACAAAATTTAATTCGTCTTGGGCCCATAAATTTTCAGGGCCGGCCCTGCCAATACTAGTACGGGACGAGTACTTAGTGCATGTGGTACAGAGGTCGTATTTCCGTTAAGAATGTTCTTGATCATTTGTTAAGCCTTTTAAATAGGTGTATGAACGTCTAGATGCAAGTCGGTAGTATGTTATATATTTTATGTTTTTCTTAATGAGCATGTCGATTCACAAATATCTGTGCTTGTGTAGGTAAAGGAAATGCAAAAGCTAAATACTAGTGAGTCCAGAGCTTGGGGATGATTGTACAAATTAGGATGGTTAGACCTAGAGTGTTTGGTCTCAAGACAACATGGGGCTTCATTTTGTAGTCGCGGAGCGACATTTTTGTAAAATATATTTTGAATGATGATGTAAACTTTTAAAATGGGATCCATCTTTTATGTAAGGTTATATATTTATAAAGGTTTAAAGTTTAACTAAAAGTTTAAATGGTATGATTTTCAAAAAAATCTTTTAATTTGCTAAGTCGTGCACAATAATTAGAATTACTGTAGCGGTCCTAAGCAAGTAGGGCATTACAACTATGTACGCATGTGTATACGTTACAATAAAATCTTGAAGCTAATACAGTGGTAATCCAGTTTGCATATATTAGTGATATCAAACTGGTATCTCAAATTTGTAAAGAAAAAAAAAAATATAAGGAAATTTTATCAAAAAAAAAAATAAAAAAATTAAGTGTATAAAATCAAAACAGAATTTTACTGCAAATAACCTTTATATTTATACAAGAGAGAATCAAAATTACAGTACTAACAAATTTCAAGAAAATAAATTAACTATCAGTAATAACTAATTAAACTAATTAACAAAACACGTGTATTGGCTTAGGGGCTAACAGATATTGATATGAGCACTCTCATACCGACTTTATTTCTAATTTTTATTTAAAAGAATGGGTAAATACTATTTTGGACCCTCTGTTTTACAAAAGTTACTAATTGGACCCTGTATTTTGTTAAATGACAAAATGGACCCTGTATTTTCTAAAATAGTACAAATAGGACCCTAAATTGATTTTTTGTCAAAATAAAGTTTAATTATAATTCGATCTAAAAGTGTTATGACAAAACTGTTTGCATTTTTTGTATCTGTTCGTATTAAGCATTGTCTTCAAGTTGGTTGTATTAGAAAAAAAGTTGTCAAAAATTAAGCTCAGGGTCCTATTTTTACTATTTTAGAAAATACAAGGTCCATTTTGTCATTTAACAAAACACGGGGTCCAATCTATAACTTTTGTAAAACACAGGATCCAAAATGGTATTTACCCTAAAAGAATTAATAAGTTTGTGTATTAATTATCTAATTGTTAACTTTAATAAGAACAAATATAAACTATTATATCGATATTTTTTTTTATTATATATATATATAATAATATTTTTATATAACGTCTTAAATTATGATTAAATATTTTGTGTATTTAGGGGCACTAAAAACTAAAAAGAAAGTTTAGAATTCAAATTTTAAACTTTATCATTTTGTGACACTGATTGAATATGCATTAATTGAAATATAATAACGTTAGAAAGTCTATAAAAAATACCCGTTTAAATGTATTTCGTGCTGGATATAAATTTTAAAAATATCAAACAAATAACAAAATTAGTAATTAATTTTAAAAAATAATTAGTTAAAAATATTGATTAATAAAATGGTCTATGGTGTGTATATATACACATATTAAATATATATGTTAAAATGATAAAAAAAAATAATAATAAAATAAAAATTGTAATATCAAAACTCTAAACTCACATGAAAGAGATTCCTATTAATCCTCAATTATAGTATTGTCTAACTATGAACGGTTTTAATTGCAGGCACTGCCATTACTACGATACAAGGATGACCCTCTCACGCTATGACGGCTACTATTGCAATTCAAACAGACAGTCTTATTATTATTATTATCAATTACAGTAGTATTATTCTCATGATTTAATCCCTCCACTGCAATTTCAATATCAATCCCGTTGTTAATCGCAATATTAATCCCATTATCTTCTTCTTCTTCTTTGTCTTCATTGTTCATCACCACAAGACCATTGGACTCTTGTGGGATATGATGATCATTTTCATTTGAGGCCAATACGACGTCGTCATCGTCTTCGTCGAGAGGAACTAACTGCAAGGTTAGACGGCCATTGGATCTGTGGGCTCGGAAGTACTCGTGACGAGGGAGCTTCTCCTCTGTTAGGATCAATCGACCGTCGGAGGTGTAGTGACGTGTCAAGACCCATGGCATACGACAGGGAAGATTCTGGGTCCGAGCCAGGAGTGGAATTGGAGGTGGGAATACTAGTTTTTTCTTCTTCAAAACCATTATCCTTTGCTGCTGCTCATCATCATCATCATCATCATCATCATCACCTTCCTTATTAATATTACACCCAAGGAAATCATGGTATTCCTCATCTCCTTCTTTCAAAACGTCCACGCAACTCTCCATCCCAATGTAGTCTCCCATCATGATTAACGGTGATGATGAAGGCATCATCATCAGTACTATCGAACAATGAAATAAAATGGGTACATTATATATTAATTATTAAATGAAAGAAGAACAATTACATGAACACTGAGCTTGTGCTATATTTATTTATAATATATTGTTGAACACAAACCCAATTAATTTGTGCTGATGATGTCATAATTGATTTTTATTATTATTATTATTTTTTATTTTGGGAGAAACCTTGCAAATTTTAAAAAAATAAAAAATATATATATTTGTCATATGATTAATTAGATGATAGAAATGGTATTTTAAATTTATTTAAAATAATAATACATGACCATCCATATATGTAATGTATATGTAAAATTAAGAAAAAATTTAAACAAAAAAAATCATAATGTAAGAACCCAAAATTGGAAATTTACTAATGGGTGATTATTTTTGTGATTCACAAAATTAATAAGATACATATGACACCTATATAATATCACTGTATGCCAGCTGGGAGTCCAACAAAATCCATGTTGTTTCTTCTGTGGCATTTACCCTTTATATATACCATTAATATAATTCACAACATTATAGATTTTTTCCTTTTCTTTTACAGCTGTTGGATTATTATTATTATTATCATTATTATTATTATTATATAGTCAAATTTTACTCAAACGTTACATATGTATTCATAACACACATATATATATTACGCGCGCGTGGAATTGATTAGATATTATCATAAAAAAAAAAAAAAAAACTATTATTATATTCTTCCCAAAAAAATAAAAATTATGACATACTCCTATCAAAATACAAAAATAAAATAACCCATTCATATATTATTAGTTTGATAAAAAAAATATGATGTATTTATTATTAAGGTACCAATCCATGTTTATTATAAAATACACGTTTGAATAATAACAAAATATATGCATATAAATATTAGATTAAAAAAATAAAATGAGAATAATATGCCTGAAGTTGACCTTCAAAATAAGGTCGATTTGATGAGTCAGACCCTATGGTCATTATGGCTAAACAACGTCAATTGGCAGAAAGTAGGGTTATCTTGTTAGGATCAATTTAACTAGCTGCTGCTCACAATAATGACTAGAACAAAGGTCGTGATGACTGCCCTGACCTAGGGACTCCCGACGTACAAGTTTCTCCAACATTTGATGCTCTTGAAAGAGCATTTCCATAAGATCCTGGAACCTCGAGCATTTGCAAAGACAAAAACAAAGGGATAGCTGTCAATAATCCTAAAAAGACTCCTTCCACCAAGAAACATAAAAATTCCAACACTGTTGACCAACCTTAACAATTAAAGAAAGAAAATCATGCTTCAGGACATGGTGACTAGACTAATTCTAGAGGCAGAGTCACGCAGAAAAGTAAGACTGATGTCGTAGTCTGGAAGCCAGAGTCTCGGAAGGAGAAGCATCATCCCAACAATTCTAGTAATGATGATGATGCTGATGAGTTATACCCTATATCAAACGACAATAGTAGAAGTATTTCCACAACTAATCTTCGAAGAAGATTAAATGAGAAAAAAGAAAGAGCTAAAGTAGAAAAAGCTAAACCCCGTGAGAACTATCTGAGAAACCATATCAACGATCGTGTTCGTAAAAGAGAATCTTCAAGTGACAAGACTCCATACATGGAATGCAAAGTCGAGGAGTTGATAAAATCAAAGAAAGAATCTCGAGAGAGTAAAGCGGCACCATGTCAGACCCTAAGGAAGAAGATACGGAGCCTTGTGTGTGAAAATAATCATAGAAGTACCACTGCCAGAGCACTTTAGAATTCCACAGATGGAGCTATATGAAGGAAGGATGGACCCCAGGGACTACCTGTCCAAGTACAATCGTATTATGCAAGTCGCCAAGGCTAGTGATGGCATTAAATGTTTATGTTTTTCATTAACACCAAGTAAGTTCGTGAAGGATTGGTGGAAGAGAGTATCTCTGGGATCGATCCACAATTAGAGAGATCTGCAAGCGATATTTAAAACACAGTTTGTAGCAACGAAGGCCTTCGACCTGGAAGCTAGTGCCCTGACTAGTGTCAAACAACAGCCAGGAGAAAGCCTGAAGAAGTACATCCAACGCATGATAAATGTATTTGTTAAGACCAAGGTCACTAATTATATGAAAATATTAGCCTTAACATTAGGACTTGCAACTAGATCATTGTTGTGGGGAGAGCTTCAACGCAAAAGAGCAGATACTCTAACCAATTTCTTGACAAAAGCTCAAGGATTTATAAATTTGGAAGAAGCATATACTCAAGCGTATAGAGTACTCCCAGAACCTTCCACCGATGTACCAAATGCTACAACTTCACAGATGACAACTCCGTCCATTTACCCTGCACCAACTGCTTTTACAACCCCAACGGTATATGGACCAAGTACTTCTGTATAGCCAGCTACACATGCTAGTTTTTTCATCTTCAGAGCTGCACAAACTGGATATAGTACCGCTCCCAAACAAATGAACCAAAAAGAAAAAGTTCTAGAGTCTAATATAACCCAGTCACGGGGTAATAGGAGTTGAAAAGGTCCAAATTGGAATGATTCTGCGAAGAAGGAAAAGTATCAAGAATCAAGGTACATTGAGTTGACAAGTCTTATAGATACTCGAGAGTATATGTACAAGGAAACTTGTAACATGGTTCATTACAAGAAGCCTTCGCCCATTTATAAGGGCAAAAGACAAAGAATATATCCAAATAAGAAGTACAAATATAACGGTGATATTAGGCACATCACAAATGAATGTAACTATCTGAAAAATAAAATTGAGGGACTGGTACAAAATGAACACTTATCCAATTGGGTAAGGATTTATGCCATATATCCTGGACCTGTAGTTGCACATGGACAAATTTTCATTGTTGGACATCATGGAGTCATAAATCCTCCTCAGGGAGTAGGCCATCCATAAGCTCCTAGAATACAAACTCAAAATGTACAAGCCCTTCAGGGGGCATAGAATGCTGCAGTAGCTGCATTAGCTGTAGCTCCCGATACCAAAAATTAGTACCCCCTAGGAGTTGTTTTGCCAGCCTTAGACGGTCATGCATCAACTATTTATGGTGGACCTCACATTTCTGGAAGCACCTAAAATGTGTAGAAAAGGTACTTGAATGAATTGAACCAAAACAAAGCTTACCACCTGGTACAATCACTTGCCTAACGTCCAAGGTTGATGAATTCACCAATGACTTTCATAGAAGATGATGCCATGCATGTGCTTTTTCCTCATGACGATCCTCTGGTGCATTTTCCTCATGATGCTAGGCATGTGCATTTTCCTCATGAGCAATTTCCTCATGGCGATCATTGGTCAGGTGGAAGCCAATCTATTGCCATGTTTGATTCAACTACAAGGCTTCAACGGAGACACGCTGATCCCCATGGAAAACATACAACATCCAATGACAATAAATGAGGAAGTTCCTGAAAGCAATGAAGTGTCATCATTTAAATACAACACATTCGTAATAGTTTATTGCCCTACCGCTTACAACACCATCTTAGGAAGAACTTTTTTGATGGATTTTAGAGTGGTAACATCCATCAACCACTTGTACCTAAAATTCCCAAGCGATACCAAAAGTATAGGGACGATCAGAGGCAATCAAAGAAGCGCACAAAGTTGCTATAGCGTTTCAACTAGGATAATTCTCATGGTACAGGAAGGAAATGCATCTGAAGCTGGAACATCTTCCCAACCAATACTGGGGGTTGCCAAGAAGATGAATTTGATCCACGAATTGGCGTGGAATGAATAATAGAACCAATAAAAGAAGTAGAAGAAGTACGTATCGATGACAAAGATCCCACCAAAGTCATCAGAGTGGGGAAGAACCTACCTCCTGTAGTGAAGGAAAAACTATCTCCACAGTCAAGGCAAACAGTGACGTATTAGCCTGGAGTCATTCTGACATGACTGGAATGAGTTCTTGTATGATTTTCCTTGCATTGAACATAGACCCCAAGGCAGATCCAGTCCAATAAAAGCGAAAACCTGTAGATCCAGTGAGGTCAGAAGTAGTAAAAACAAAAGTAGACAAGCTAACAAACATTGACTTCCTTAGGAAAGCTATACAGCCCATATGGCTCGACAATCTGGTTTGGGTCCCAAAGCCTAATGGGACATGGAGAATGTATATAGATTTCATAGACTTGAATAAAGCTTGTCTAAAAGACTGTTTTCCACTTATGCGCATTGATCATATGATTGACGCAGCCTTGGGATACCAACTTTTAACCTTCGTGGATGCATACTCCAGCTACAATCAAATCAAGATGCACGTGGCTAATCAAGAGCACACAAGCTTCCAAACTAACAAAGGAATCTACTACTGTAAGGTCATACCATTTTGGTTAAAGAATACTAGAGCTACATATCAGTGACTAGAAAACAAAATGTTTAAACATTTATTGGGAAATAATATGGAGGTTTATGTCGATGACATGCTGGTAAAATCAAAAACCTTCGTGAGCCATCATGAACATTTAGAGGAAGCATTTTCCATCATCCATGAGTACGGAATGAAACTGAATCCAAGGAAATGTACTTTTAGGGTTTCCTTAGGGAAATTCTTGGGTTTTATAGTTAGTTCTCGAGGCATTGAGGTAAATGCGGAAAGATCAAAGCTATTCCAGACATGCCTTTCCCTAAAAACACAAAGATGTTCACAAATTGATGGGAAGAATCGCAAGTTTCCATAACCCCTATCCATCTGAGTGGAAGGGAGCAAGTTTCCATAACCCCTTGAGTTTCGAAAGCTTGGAGGGTAAATGTTATCCATTTTTCTGGATGGGTACACGTGGGATTCTACAAGTGACTACAGTGTAAATACTCTAGGGCCAATAGCATACCCAAATGAAATATTGGACCAAACCCATATGCAGTCAGTCTTTCCAGAAAAGTAGAAGACTCGTCCAGGCGAGTAACCCATCCAACATTCAGAAGATATTACACAGTGCATCCGGGAAAAGCAGACAACGAGCATCTAGAAGTCCATATCAGAAGTATTCTCATTAATTACAAGAGCCCAAGATATCAAGAATTAACTCTCGCCCAAAGATCATATCTTCTTAAATATGGAAATAGAGTAATTAGCAATTAAGCATATAATGTTTCTTTATTCTTCACGAAGATAGGACACGACTTTTAGCAACTGCCAATGTGATGTGGCATCCATATCAACATACACCAAGCACCTTATGGGCTAGAGTTCACCAGATAAGCCCTAGTCGATATGTTACTTGTAATGACCCCATTAGTGGAAAAAGGATAACGAATAAAAAACCTAAACACTATAAATACACAAAGAACCTTTCATGCAAAGGGTTAGAAACTCATCCTCAATTGCTCAGGAAAATATAGAGTTCATACATTCTTGTAAACCTTAATGATTTTCTAGCTTTCAAGTAATAATATTGACTCGTGGACTAAGGTTCATTAACGCCCCAACCACGTAAAATTCTTATTATTATTTTCATTATCATTGATCGATTTCATTATCATTATCATGAGCTATATGACTAAAATAGCAAGTAAAATTTAAAATAATAGAATCTTTAATCAACAATTACTAGTAAAATTCATTAATGCTCGTTACTCAGTGCAAGCAATCTTGATTCGGATTGCTGATGTAGATTGATATCTTGGTGAATGTGTTATATATAATAGAAATTATATATGACAGGACCGATATGTAATTAAGTTATCTTTATCAAACTAGTCGTTTACTATAATGATCTAATTTATATCATAAAGATGATCAATTAGTAAATCAACCAAAATCCTAAAAAATCATGAACTCATGTTCATATGTTATTAGTTTCTTTGATTCACTCGTGAAAGTTTCTCAGTGAAGATGATTCTTACAATTTCTATTTTGGTAATCTAATAATGTGTATGGATGGAAACTTAATTTACAATATGGAATCTCGACTTTTCTATTGATTAAATATTGGTTCCATTTACGTGTTAATTCTAGAACTAAAAAGTTGTGCACAAATTTAAATTGGATCTAAATTATCCTTTTACTAGTGAATTAATTAATAGTACTAAATGATAAAGAGGTAATTAGAAGGGTAAAATAAAAATTTGACCAATTCAAAGTATGGACCAATACTAGGAAGGCTAATCACTGGTATTGATTATACTAATGGACACTTTAATTAAACACAGTAAATATAATTTTATAAGGGATATTGGCGGCTAAACTACTTGAACTTTAAATTTTTTAACACTTAACCACAAAAATTAATCTTTTGGGGTCAAAACTACCTAAACTCCCATTCCGTTTTGCTTTGTACACCCCTCCGTCTAAAATCATAGTTAAGTGCCACGGTGAATTGTCTACGTGTACACACTTATAAACGTGGCAAATTTTTAGTGGTCCACGTAAAATTAATTTTAAAAAATAATTATTAAAATATTTTAAAAATTATAAAATAAATAAATTATAAAAAAATTATTTTCGATTTTATTGTAAGATGTCAAATATGAATGTTTGTTTGTGAGTAATTGACTTGAGGGGTACGTAGTACTCTTTTTTTTATTTAAGCGTTTATATATTACAACCATGCATAATCTGAAACTTGAACCTAGGACTTCTAACACACACGCACACTCATACGACCACTTGAGCTAGCTTCAAGTGGTTCGGGTACAGAGTACTCTTCTAATTACTAATGTAGCACGCATATATTTCCTTTTGCGAAATAATTTGCATTACTTTATTAGCCATAAAAGTAAGTTGATAGATATGATCTCCACCACACATCGTTCCCTCTATTATGAAAAAACTCCAAAACCATAAATGTAACCTTTTCAATAACATTATAATCTGATAAGAAAAGATGGTGCTTTAAATATACTCATTTTGACACATTGTTGGTTGCCATGTGGAATAGCAGCCAGACCCACCTTATACCTTTGTTTATTCTCCATCTTTTAATTTTAATTTCTACTGTACCACCGCCCAATCAATAAAACCAATCAACCAAGCAATTTCAGCACAGGACACACAAAAAAATATTAAAGCTTACCTCACCAGCTCCCATATATATTATTTACTATTAATATCTGGTAGACACGTGGCCCATGCATCAACCATTCATCAACTGTACATACCGATCTTCTCCCTTTATTTTAATACGTGGCGACTGATTAAGCAAGATCCAAGTTCGTATTATTATCAGAAACCTTATAATAAATTTTAGTTGGAAAATTTTCAAAGCTCGAAGGGTCTTTGTCCACTATAGGTGTATTTGCTATCAAGCTTTACCGGTACTCTGTTTACTTTCTATATATACTTTCGTGTACCAAAAGTATTGAACTCTTCCTCTTTCTTTTGAATAAACATATTGGCATATATTTATATGTATATATAAATACTAACCTACCCTAATTTCACGGCACATAAGAAAAAAATCGTTGTAGCAGATAATTTATGCATAATACACACGTATTAGTATGGTGACATCCCTACACATTAAATTAGTGTATGTTAATATATATATACATATATTTATGTGATTTATTAATTTATAAAGAAGGGAATCCCCACAGGGTTTTCAATGAAGGTTCCTGCACTTTCTAGGACCAGGACGTACGTACCCCACCTTTAATTAAATTTATAGTTGTTTTATTCTATTACTTTTTTTTTATATTACATTAAAAAATTTGCAATAATTGTGAGAGTCAATTATCTTTTTCAATCACTAATTATTAAATATATTCAAAAAAGAAAGAAAAAATAAATAAAGCTATATATACCGAGCAAGTTTAGCGTATCTTTCATATCATTTTTCTTGTCACTCATAATATTATTCACTATCATCATGATCATCGATATCTCCTTATATATATATTATCTAGCAAATTAATTAAGTACCAAGTTATAAAGATAAACTACTAGTTCTTCTTTTCATCAAAACAATTATATATCTCAGGTTTTGTTTCTGATTGATCTTCCATATCAATTAAATAGATAGATCAGTTTATTATTATAACTGTAAAAACTATATATAAGATATTTGAGTAATAACTAACTGGTTAATATTAATAATAATCATCTTTCGTACGTATATATTATATTATCGAAAAAGTGAGTAGAGAGAAAAATGGGAGTTGAAGGTACTTTGGAGTACTTGTCAGATCTACTAAGCAGTGTGAAAAAGAAGAAGAAGAAGAAGCAAACACAAACTGTAGCCCTAAAAATCAGGATGGACTGCGAGGGCTGTGCCCGCAAGGTCAAGAGCGTTCTCTCCGGCGTCAAAGGTATATATATACATATATTATACTCTTTTCATTATATTATTAATTTAATTATATATACATAGTAAATTAAATGAAAGTTATTTCAACATTAGTACTTAAAACATCAAATAGTAATTGTTGACCAACTATAGTACTTTATATTTTACATGACAAGTTTCATTCTCTAATCAATAATTTAGAATAATATATGTATATATATATATATGCACATATAATTTTTTATTTTTTATGTATATGCAGGGATGGAATCACTTATTTGTGGTGTGGGGCTGTAAAAAAAATTAAATATTTCTTTAATTAAATAATAATACAACAAAATGGTATAAAATGTAATACTTGTTTTGCCGTGGCTTTTTTATACCATTTTATTGGATCTATATATTTTTATTTAATAAATGTTATGATAAATAACTTATATACTATCTAATTGTACAAATCGTCCGAATCACATCTTATAAAAAATATGGTTTATAATTTTTTGAGGTACAGTTTGCATTTTTTTAAACGGCGCGATACGGTACAGTTTTTAATTTTGAATTTAATAATTATAATTTAAATTGCACCGCATTATGTATTATAAAGTCACTAATTTTTACAATATAATATTTATTTATTTTTTTATATAAGAACAAATATATATATAATTTATGCATACATATTATAATGCTAAAATTTCAATAATATTTTTTTTATTTTGTATTATTAAACTTTATTAATTTGATTTTTAAATTTTTATACATGTTTGATAATGATGATAGTGTAAACTCCTCAAATCGTACCGCACAATACTGTATTTTCGCAGTGTGATTTTCACGGTTTTAAGATCTCACCATGTAGTTGCGGTTAGAGAAATTATAAAAACTAAGTATTCAGTTTGGTTTGAAAAAATAGCTACAACCCGCGACACCTCCACAGTGAACACCCCTAATATATATGATTTAAGAAGGAATGGTTAAGTAATAAATGGATGTGTGGCAGGGGCAAAATCGGTAGAAGTGGACCTGAAACAGCAAAAGGCGACAGTGAGTGGCTACGTGGATCCGAAGAAAGTGTTGAAGGCAGCTCAGTCGACGAAGAAGAAGGTTGAGCTGTGGCCGTACGTTCCGTACAATATGGTGGCCAACCCATACGTATCTCAGGCGTACGATAAGAAGGCCCCGCCCAACATGGTGAGGCGCGTGCCCAACACCGCCACCATCACCGAGACTACCGTCGACGACTCCTACACCATTATGTTCAGTGATGAGAACCCTAATTCCTGCACTATCATGTAGCTAGATATAATACCTTTTAAGTATTTTGAGTAAGTACGCACGTGCAATGTAATTTGTATCAATCAATCAATCAAATATTTAAATATATATATATAAATATATATATATATATATATTTATATGATGAAAAGGTGATCACGGGCCATGATGATCATCAAATTTCCCCTGTTTAATTCTTACTCCATTTATTTTATAATTTTATTATTAGATATGTTGAGGATAGTGGAGCTTATATAATATTATCAGCATTAACTATAAATTAGGCATATGAAGAAACTTGTTGGTATTTTAGGGTGCGTTTGGAAAGTCACAATGTAATTGGATTTGTGTGTAATTGGAGGTAATTACACAATTTGGCATGTTTGTCTGACCATGTAATTACACTGTAACTGTGTTATTGGAAGTAATTGAGGGGTTCCAATTACACTCTCCAATTCTCATGCCCCCCCATGAGAATTGAATGTAATTACACTGTGTAATTGCTAAAAACTTTCCATATTAGACATTAGCTACTAAAAAATATTATTTTCCCATGTAATTACTAACTATTTTACCAAACAAGATATTAAGAATTCATATGTAATAACCACCTCATATCCAAACACACTTTGCATTTTAAAATATAGTGTAATTACTACACTGTGTAATTACTACACTGTGTAATTACCACCCTAGTAATTACTCTACCTAGTAATTACATAGATACTTCCAAACGCACCCTTAATAATTATAAAAATACAGATAAAAATTTATTAGAATTCTGTTTAAAAAAATTATTTAGTCTATGTAAATGATAATATTTATAAAACTTGTATAGGGTTGTTCATAAAATAGTCCATCCAATGCAATTTAGGGCCAGTTTGGCACAGTTATGCTGTAGGAAAAAAGCAGCTGTAGCTGTGCTGTGAGAAAAAGCAGCTGTAGTTGTGCTGTGACAAAAAGCTACTGAGTGTTTGGTAAATATAATTCTAAAATAGCTGTGAGTTGAAAAGTTGCATATAAGTGTTTGGTAAGCTAAATGATTAAATAGTTTTTAAATATATAATTACTAAAATAGGTATGCCATTTGTTATCTAATTTATTTAAATAATTTTATACCTATTAATATATTTATAAATATTATTTATTATATTATAAATTACGATAATTTTTTTCTTATAATAATTAATTCTTTTATATATTTATATAATAAAATAATAAATTAGACTTTTACTACTACTACTAATAATAATAATAATAATAATAATAATAATAATAATAATAATAACAATAATAATAATAATAATAATAATAATAAGATGATTGTTGATTAGTTTTTGATTGTTTTTTTTTTTTTTTGAATAAGGATGAGATTGAAAGAATTTAAGAAGCCCTAAAATTAATTGGTAAATAGGAAATTTTAAAATTAGATGAGGGCAATTGAGTCAAGTGAAAAATTCATTAAACCAAAATTGTAGCTTCCCTTTAAAGCTAAAATCTCAAATCTAGGGTGAGCCAACTTTTCCTAAAAGCTATAAATTTAACTTAAATTTTTGAGAAAGCTATTTTTTAAATTTTACCAAACACATATTAACTCATAACTTTTTCTAAAAGTGATTTTAGCTTTTTAAAAAGCTCTCCCAAACGGGGCCTTAATTCGCAAATGCGGATATCCGCACTTATGTAGATTGGATTGGATTAGAAAATTCAAAATTTGTACTTGTGCATTGGAACCAGTAAGACAGCAAGTCACTCAAGGATGAGATCCATGAATAGGATGAGGTCCCAGAGCAAGACGAGGTCCGTAAGTAGGACTCATTCAGTAAGTAGAACGAGGTCCGCTAGTAATTATACCCAACCGGATCTGCGAGGGCACTTGAATCAGAAAAAACCTGATCTTCGCCAACAACTCGGTCTAAAGTAAGAGGATCCTATTAGACGAGTTGGAAGATAAGTTTAGGAGGTATCAAGTGGGGGAGTTAGGAAAACAATCTGGATACGACTCAGATGAGGAACTCGAGCCGTACCATCCAAATATCATGAATACCCCTTTTTCTCGTGGATTTGAAAACCCTCATGTCTCGCTGTATGATGGGACCACAGATCTGGTCTCGCATTTGAATAATTTCAGCACTATAATGCGAGCCAGTAATGTTACAAACAATTTATATTGTATTTTGTTCCTACCTCGCTAGTTGGAGCAGTAAGCAACTGGTTCAACAAATTTACTCATCATTCCATTACTTTCTGAGAACAGTTGTCCAAAAACTTCAAAAAGTAGTTCCAGGCCGCAAGGGATAGGCGACCTGAGGCGTCCTCGCTAACCAACATAAAGCAACAGCCTGACGAGACACTTAAGGCATATTTAAGTCGCTTTAGCACGGCTGTTACAAGAGTTAGAAATTTGGATGATAGTACACAACTTACTGCCCTTAGGCGGGAATCACTACTGATCTATCCGTTGCTGGGGGAAAATTGTGGGACGACTTACAGGGTCGTCCAGTGAAGAGCATCACTGAATTCAACGAGAGGGCTCAGGTGTTTGTCCGAAAAGAAGAAGCTCGAAAAGAGATGAACTTGTTAAAAACTGGCTGGGGAGGCAAACCCAGCAATGTTTCAACAAGTACTGTCTCAACTAGAGTTGATAACTCAGGGGTCTCTAGCTCAAAGAGGAAAGATGATTCTAAGGGGTGTTCAAGGACAAAAAGAAACAAAAGAAGAACGACAAGTACGTGTCAGTTTATACTATTTTTACCGAGCTTAATGAAACTCGAGAAAATATTTAACTCGCGCATGAACACAAGATTGCCTTCAGTAAACCTGAGCCCATGAGGCATGCGAGGCACAAAAGAGATCCGACCAGGTACTGCAAGTAGACATTGGGCACACAACAGACGAGTGTCGTCAACTGAAAGATGAGATAGAAAGTCTCATCGCACGGGGCCACTTCAAGCAGTATGTGAAGAGATAGGGCAATGGACATAACCAACCCAATCTGCCCAACAACCCAAACAACTAGGGATTACAACCTCCTCCTGTTGAAGGAGAGGATACCCTGATTATTTTGGGAGAGCCTCAGATTGCGGGAGAAAGCAACAATGCCCAAAAGAGGTATGTGAAGAAAATAAAAAAAAAATGAGCAGTCAGTATTTGCTCAAGAACTTTCCAAGAAGGTAAAAACTAAAGAACCTCCAATCATATTTTTGGAGAAAGATGAGAAGAACGTGAGGTACCCTCACATCGATCCGTTGGTGATTACTATCCAGCTTGCCAATAAAAGGATAAAAAGAATGCTGATAGATAACGGGAGTTCAGTGAACATCCTTTACAGGGAATCACTGTAGAAGATGGGGCTCGAAAAGGCTAAATTAAAACTTTGCATGGTAAATCTATGCGGATTTACTGGCGACAGTATCACCAGTCAAGGTATAATCGAGCTCGTATTGACCTTGGGCGAAGCGCCCCTATTTGCCACAATTATGCAAGACTTTCTGGTTCTCGACCTGCCATCTGCTTACAATATTTTACTGGGTCGTCCAGTATTGATCAGACTAAAGGCAGTTAGTTCGATCAAGCATCTATCCCTAAAGTTTCAAACATCAGAGGGTGTGGGAGTGGTGCGAGGCGATCAGATGCTAGCTCGCGATTGTTATCTCATAAAGCTACAGCACGGAAAAGCCGATCACCAGTTAATGGCAGTCTTGGCAGAGGAAAGAGAAAAAAAGGATGAAGATCTTGATCCTCAGATTCAAGATGAAAGAAACATATTAAAAGCAATTGAAGAATTGGAGGAAATTGTTCTCGACCCAAGAAATCCCACAAAGTGTATCTACATTGGGAGGAACCTGGACAAGCAGTTGAAATAGCAGCTAATAAGTTTCTTAAGGGTGAACCAGGATCAGTTCGCCTGGAACCATGGAGATATGATAGGGATTGACCCTAATATTATCTGCATCGTCTAAATGTCGATCCAAACTACCCAACAAAGAGACAGAAAAGGAGACCCTTGGATTCTGAGAGACAAGGGGCCCTCAAAAAGGGAGTGGATAAGTTATTGGTCAGTGACTTTCTACGCAAAGTGTTTTATCCTTTGTGGATAGCCAATCCTGTTCTCGTCCCAAAGCCTAACAGAACTTGGAGAACTTGTATTGACTTCTCTAATTTTAATAAGGCGTGCCAAAAAGATTGTTTTCCACTACCCAGGATCGACCAGTTGGTGGATGTAACTGCTGGGCATGAGCTTATGTCATTTATGGATGCATATTCTGGATATAACCAGATAAAAATGCATGTCCGAGATCAAGAACAAACAAGTTTTGTAACCAACATGGGACTTTACTGTTACAAAGTCATGTCGTTTGGGCTGAAGATGCTGGAGCAAAATATCAACGACTGGTGAATGAAATGTTTGCGAATCAAATCAGAAAAAACATGGAGGTTTACGTCGATGATATGTTGGTAAAATCAGTAAAAACTGGGAGTCATACCACAAACCTCGTAGAATGCTTCGAAATATTAAAGAAGTATAATATGAAGCTTAACCCGAAAAAATATTCCTTTGGAGTTTCCTTGGGAAAAGTCAATGCGAGGGGCATTGAAGCAAACCCTGAGAAAATCAAGGCTTTGATAAATATGTCATCACCAACAAAACCTAAGGAAGTCCAGGCTTTAACAGGAAGGATGGCTGCACTTAACAGATTCATTTCGAAATCAACTGATACGTGTTTGCCATTTTTCAATATATTGTGAGGCAACAAGAAAATCGAGTGGACAAAAGGATGTGAGGAGGCCTTTTAGAACATTAAAAGGCATTTGGCGACGCCTCTAGTTTTGGAAAAACTAATAACTGGAGAAACGTTACTCCTCTATCTAGCTATCTCGGAAGATGCGATTAGTGCGGCTATAGTAAGAGAAGAGGGAAAGCACCAGCAACCTATTTACTATGTCAGTAAAATGTTACTGGGGGCAGAGACGAGGTACCCCTTCTTGAAAAACTTGCTTTATGCCTTATCCACGCGTCTCGCAAGTTACGACCTTACTTCCAGGCACACCCAATAAAAGTGTTAATTGATCAACCCTTGAGACAAGTTTTATCAAAACCAGACGCTTCTGGAAGATTAATAAAATGTTCAATTGAACCGGGGCAGCTTGACATAACATATCACCCTCGAACATCCATTAAGGGCCAAGCCTTGGCAGACTTCTTAATAGAAGGAATAACTCAAAAGGGAAATTTTCCTGTTCACCGAGACGCAGCCACTTGGAAGTTATACGTGGATGGTGCATCCAACGAGTAGGGCTCGGGTGAAGGGGTAATATTTATTTCACTAGAAGGCTTTAAGTTTCATTATGCTTTGAGATTTCAATTTGACGCGTCAAACAACGAGGCTGGGTATGAAGCCTTGATCGCTGGCTTGAGGATAGTCGAGGCGTTGAAGGTCTAGAATCTCATGTGTCATAGTGACTCACAACTGATTGTAAATAAGGTTCTCGGGGAATACCAGGCTAAGGGCCTAAAATGGGTAAGTATCTAGAAAAGGTTCGGAAGAACTTGGAAAGATTTGGTTAGTTTAAAATCGAGAAAATCCCAAGAGAACAAAACTCTAACACTGATGCCTTGGAAAAACTGGCCTCGCAGAATGACTTGGATGAATTAAACTTGGTTCCAGTGGAGATGCTAAACGAGCCAAGTATATGTGAAAAGGAAGACATAGAGATGATAGACAGTTCACCTACATGGATGACTCCTATAATCAACTATCTACTCGATGGACAACTTCCAACTAACAAAAATGAGGTGCGAAAACTCTTGTATTCAGTGCCTCGATACACAATAATTAAACTATAAAAAAGAGGTTATTCTATGCCTCAGGCAAATGGACAAGTGGAAGCTGTTAATAAAATCTTGAAAGATATTATCAAGAACAAGTTAGATGCTGCCAAAGGCAGGTGGGTCGACGAGCTACCTCAGCTACTTTGGGCTCACAGAACTACCGAGAAGACAGTAACGAGACACACTCCCTTCTCGCTAGCATTCGGCTCGGAAGCAATGCTACCTGTTGAAGTGAACATATTGACTCATAGACGAGAGTTTTATGATCAAGAGGAAAACCAAGAACTCCTAATATTATCCTTAAATCTGCTTCATGAAAAACGAACTGAGTAGCAAGTCACTAATACAGCGTATCAACACCGAGTTGCAAGATACTTCAACAAAAGAGTCAAGAAAAGGCTATTAAACATTGGAGACTTAGTGCTAAGGCGAGTATTTGTGAACACGAGAGATGCATCTGCGGGAGTATGCAACCCGAACTGGACGGTCCTTAGGTAATCGAAGCAGTAGTAAGAATTAAAGTTTACAAATTTGCTCGGCTAAATGGCTCGCTAATACAGAAATACTGAAACGTGGAATATTTGCGACCCTACTACCCGTAAATTAATGATATAACTTGCATTGCTGATGTAATATAAACTTCAATTATGAATAAAGTGAATCAATTTTTTTTAGTTAAGTAATTACAAAGTCTTACTCTTTAAAATTACTTAAAGGGGCATATGTGTATGATTAACCGGAACTCATCTGGAAATACATGATATAATACAAACCCACAACTTTAAAAAAAAAAAATTAAAGTTTTTGATCAAACCTTTCTGACGAGAAAGGGATCAAACCATCATAAGTTCATGATTTAAAACCTGTCTGACGAGAAAGGAAAATCAAAAGTTATAAGTGAGATATAACTCATAACTCGCGTGCGAAGCTAAATATTAACAGCTCGCACAATATAGGAAAGTGTTAAATGAGACATCAAGGTGTCTTGGTAAAAGTACTTAAACCTAATGTATGGATAAATAATATTACTATTCATATGAGCAATCAAAAATGTACAAAGTGATAAAATCATTAAAAGTATATTTTTAAGTTTGTTTAAGACAGATTATAACTGTTATTGCGAGGTAGATAATAAACTACCCCCGCACATAGTAGATTACTAACTACTTAGATAAGAAAATTATGAGCAATGGAAAGACTAAGAGTACTCTGTATTTGATCAAAATATAATTATTTACATTGTGAATGAAAATGCAAGCAAACATATAAATATATTAAGTTCGAGCGTAAAAGTACAAAGCATTTAAGATAAGGAAAAAACTAAGTTGGTCAGCCAACTTTACAAACTTATATTTACAAAAATGCTACAAGGGGCAAACATTAGGCCATTTTATTAAACAATGTCTACCGTGGGGCCCACATTTGTGTTTTGTGGCCTAGAATTTGACGGTCCAGCTTGCAAGGGGTTTTGGGTGTAAGTCATTGGAGGAACTTCCTGCACATGTTGATTTCCTGGTGGGATATATGTCTCTTTTCCTCTGTTGGGATCCCTATTGAAGGGAATTCCCACTTCTAGGTGATGTCCGGTTCATTAATTAAATTGTCTGATCAACTCCATGGTTTTGCGCGACCGATCATCAATTGGCTCCTGTTGAGCCCTTAAACTTTTTGCCTGTCTATCCATCCACTCCTCGAAAAGCCTCTTTTACTGTGCGAAAGCTTCATTTACGACTACTCGGGTATCTGCCTAATCATGATGAAGAGTGTTAGTGTGATTTTGAATTTGAGATGTTGCTTCCCTCAAATTACACAATTCGGCATCATCATCAATAGTTACCCAAGGTTCGCCAACTGGCGGCCCTTCGACATCTGGGTTGGTCTGTCTAATAGCATGAGTACTGGTAGTTCTAGTTGTTGGAAATATTTTACCAGGATCTAGATTTACTACCAAGTATGTTTCAATAACATCCTAATATGAATTCTAAAACAATGAAATAAACACATAAGAGTTCAAGAAACTTTACATTGGGTGCAACGGAATAATATGACTCCTTCCATTCAGATTTCTAGCCCTTGATTCCTTTCTGTAGCAGAGCATAATCAAGATCTGAATCTGGATCTCTTTCTCTCCTTCCTTTGATGCTGATTCTCCTTCTTGTTGTTTGGATTCTCCTACAGTCTTACACACTATGATTGAGATACCACTTGATGTGTGTGGGCACTACTCTATCACTCAAGAAATTTTCGAAATTTGAAGAGAAGAAAAGAGAGAGGAAAGTGGCTATGGCTTTCTCTGAAAGAAACAATGTGCAAAGTCATGAGTTTCCTGAAGTCAACACTTTCTATTTATAGAATGCCAACTAGGTTTAGGTTAGAATAGTATGGAATTAAAATAATGAAAAAATAAATGGTAAAAGCTTTGCATAGTGGGCGGCCATATAAGGAAATTGGGCCTCACTTTGCAACTTTCCCATTTTGTTATTTTTCAATCCCATTTTCTCAAAAATGCCAATTTCTCAATTTAACCAATTAAATGCCAATTCTAATTATTTAATAATTAATTTTTAATTATTAAATAATATTGTCATTTAATATATTTATTAATTTAGACATATAAAGTCTCTTAATTAAAAAATAAACCTAGAATCTCTTTTCTTTACAATTTCGCCCTTGCTTAGTGAAAATTCATAAAGTAGACATAGTCTAACTTTAGAATTATAATTGATTAATCAAAATCAATTAACTGAGTCTCACAAGCAGTATGGTCTCAGCTAGTATGGGGACCATGGGCCTATATAAACCGAGCTTCTAATAAGTTGAACCGAATTTACCAAGTAAATTCCCTAACTTATTAATTCCTTATTGAATCCACACTTAGAACTTGGAATTGCACTCTCAGTCATATAGAACGCTCTATATGTTCCACGATATAGATACGTCATTAGTTATCCATTGTTATAATCCTAATTTGATCAATGACCCTCTAATAGATGATCTACATTGAATAGGCACTAAGTTACCGTTACACCTTCAATGTATTTTATCCTTAAAACACTTAGCTCCGTATAAATGATATTTCAGCGAAGTAAAATGAGATCTCCACCATTTATCTCTGTTAAGCCAAGCTCGAAGGATATCATCGTTTCACTTCTAAATTCCTATAGAAGTTATAGACTCCATATTTATGTTAGCGCTCCCACTCAATTATAATATCATGTTCCCAAAATGTACGTATCACCCTGTCCCAAAAGTAGGCTTAACTAACAAATCAAAGAACATGTATAATACTCTTGAGATCGAACCTAAACATATCAGGATTAAGATCATTTGATCTAGGATCAACAGGTGATATTGAATTGAATAGATATTACGGTAAATTTTAATATATCTAATCAAAGTTCAATATCGGTCCCTTCCGATGTATACTCCATACATCCGATACTGGTAAACTTTGCCAATGTCCTGGAAAGGACATAACACTTTTCCAAGGTGTAAGAATACCTATCGCTGATTATACCATGTCAATCTAAATCCAGTGTTTTGACAAATCAGGGAATAAACTTTCGAACATATAATTAAGATTATATTCCACTGTGCTGACAACACTATAATCTTTAACAAATTCATATGTTCTGGACTTAAATAGAATTCATACATTATATATATAATCATGAAATAAATCATGTGAACCATGCAACATAAAATGTCATTTCTAATCTTTCTTAGTAAGTAAATCTGATTATATTGAAATGGGTTTTATTTAGGGCACAAAACCCAACACTAGTATTTTGAGTACCTAGAGTAACAACGGTTCCAAGAGAGGTTCTGTTCAGATCACTAGCATGGGGATTTCTCAAATTTACAAGAGTTTAAACAATTGGATTAGTCACCATAGGATTAGTAGAATCAGTAGCCTGATTCCTTCGAGTTGTTACAGCCATTTGTGATTTGAACTGAATGAGATCAATCCAATTGTACTCTTGAGTTTAGCTCTCAATGAAAATACCAAAATATTGACCACGCTTTTGGCCAATGACACCGAGTCTTGAAAGCAATTTAGAATTAATTAAATTCAATGATAATATGTTTAAAAATATAACATAAACTAAGAACACTAAATTTTATAGAGGTTCAGCACCATTTATTTGGTAATAGGCTAATCCTCTTTCTGATTGTATTTTACTTGTGAGAAGAGAAGCAAGAACAACTTGATCTCTCTCAAAGCTTTTACAGATATTTAAACAACGTAATAGCTCTCTTGAAAATATAATTTTTTTTGTCCCTCAATAATGGAATGGCTCTATTATTTATAGGGGGATAATTACAATGGAAAATGGTTCCTCAAAAGTTGACAAACAATAAAAATAGGAAATTAATTATTTTCCTAAACTGTGATATTTACATATGGAAATCCTCTAAAATAGAGATTTGATTATATAAAATGAAAAACTTTATTTAATGAGTTCTCTTCATGCATTTTTCTTTGGTCAGATTGCGTGAAGCGCTGGCTGTTTCTTCCTGTCCAGGTTAACTTCGTTCATTCCATACAAGAAGCTTTACTTTGCTTATTTATTGTTGCGTCTAGCAAGCTGTTTATCCTGAGCGAGCACTTGGTACACCATTCTTCCACCCATGTCTTGGAATCACGATACGTGTCACCTAAAAAATGTGCTACATCACCTGGATAAAATTTAGGATAACATTTTCCTTTTTAGCTTTATTTGTTTTAGGAAACCTACTTATTGTATCTTTTTTTCCCTATAAATAGTGGATCCATATTCCATTGTACAGGGATCTAAAATCATAAATTTTCACGAGAGCTCTTATGCTGTAAAATAATTGTAAGCTTTTCCTGAGAATTATTAAAAAACTCACTTGGCCAGCTCCTTGTAATCATATTAATTCTTTGAAGTAATACAAGAAAAAGGGGAGTAGGCTATTACCATAATCTCGGGGCCGAACCTCTATAAATCTTGTGTTCTAATTTTCTTAATTATTTTACTTATTATCTATTATTCTTATCTCTTTAATTGACTTAGTGTCGTTGGCTAAAAATGAAATCAACAATTATAAAAATTAATGCACTAAAAAATATCATTAACAAAAACAATATTACTAAAACAATTACTTAATAATACATGTTTATCCAAAAATCTACTTATCAATACAAATAATCCCAAAAAAATATTTTCTTAACCAATGATTACAATTGAAGTTTAACATAAAAAAAACATTAGATCGACACCGAAGCCAGCTCCTAGAAGCCGGAGATGGGGAATATTGTGACTGAATCACGGAGTAGCCACGAACGTTGGGAATACTTGAAAAAAATAATGAAATGAGAGAGAGAGAGAGAGATTGGGATCGAGAGGGATGAATGGAGAGAGTGGGAAAGAGAAGTTTTACCTGGAGGGAGAGAGAGGGATGAGCGACGAAGAGACTCAGCTTCGGTGAGGCTCCACCACGTTCTGTGATGGTCTTTGACAAATAAAAATGGGAGATATAAGCTCTTCTTGGTTTCGAGGTTCTGATTCCGATGGCAACGAGCCACCTTTTGGCCTCTGCTATCTCTAACAAACCGCGAAGAAAGAGATAGAGGCCAAGAAGAGAAGATCGTCGACAAGATACATAGATAGATAGATAGAGAGAGAGAGAGAGAGAGAGAGAGAGAGAGAGAGAGAGAGAGAGAGAGAGAGAGAGAGAGAGAGAGAGAGAGAGAGAGAGAGAGAGAGAGAGAGAGATCTGAGGTTGGGGTTTCAGCCGCTCATGGTGGGTCACCATGGTTGCCTTGTAGCCGCACTAAGAAATAAAAAGAGAGGGGAATGATCGGGTACAAAGAATTAGGGTTATGGAATATGAGTTTCCTTTTAGGCTATTTAGGATTTACCTCCCGAACTATGACTTATGCATTGTTGTGCCCCTTGATCTTTTCAGTCCGTTAAAAATAGTCCCTGAACTATTTAAAGTATTGTAAATTGGTCCTTTTGTCAAGTTTTGTCACACGTGACAAACAAAATGATGACATGGCTGCTTAGCTAGTTGTCAAGTCAGTGCCATTTGATTTATTCATTAATAGCTTACCATATGATCTAGCCCATACTTCTTATCAAGGACTTGATATAAGCTTAAGGTTACAGGAGACAACAATTATCCTACCTAAGCTCTCTCTATATATGGTGGTTGAAACTCTCTTCATCTCTCTCTCGAGAAATTCCTTTACATGTGTTACGAAAAATGATCAGAATTATCTTAGGTAGTTCAAAGATCAATGTGGAAGACTATAGAGAAAAGAGTGGTTTGAATTCCTTGTAATACCTAGTATCAGAGAAAGGACATAAAGTTAGGGAATCCAAAGAGTGGATTCAATATTATAAATCAGCTGTGTGTTTATAAGTATTTTTGACATAATATATATTTATGTTTAAATAATTAGAAACATGTTCTAGGTTTTTTTATGTATTTGGATGATGTAATATATAAAATAGGTTACATGTTATAATTCTTAACAGTATTCCCTTTCCTCAATATTTTTTTACCATGAACCGGACCAGGACCCCGACTATCAACCTCGGACCCCAGCCCCTGGGACCCGACTTGGACCCCAACCCTGACCCCTGGCCCTCGAACCTAGCTCCAGGCCTTAACCCCATAACACCCAATCGAACCTAGAAAAGACTCCGGCCTCTAGCTAAACCCAGACCCCACTTGAACTTGATCATTAGATCCCAATTTCAACCCTGACCTGAACCTAGCTCCCAGGCCCTAGCCCTTGTCCCTCAACCCCAACTTAGACAAACCTTGACACCCTTCTCTCCAACCCAAACCCGAACCCTAGCAACTGGCTCTTAGGTCTTGGCCCTTGACCCGAATCTTGTCCCCCAACCCCCGACCCACTTTCTCTCTCCTCATTTAAATAAAAAAAGAAAACAAAAACATAAATAAAAATAAAAATAAAAGCTATTAAACAAATTTTTATGCTTTGTTGTTAATATCGAAAAACAAAAATAGTTATCAAACACTATTTTATATTTATAAAATAAATGAAAAACAAAAATTGTGTTCTTATTTTGCTGTTTTAAGAAATTTAAAAATAAAAATTTACTAAACCACCTTAAAGTTTTTTTTATCACAATTGAAAGACTAAGTTAATTCAGACGCTAACAATAAAATATTAAAATGGGTGTAAAAAATTTAAAAATTATACTAACAAGGCTCGTGTAAAACACTTCTCCCCGAACATAAACATGAATGTTTTTTCATATTTTTATTAATTTAAAGGAAAAAATAATTAAAGGTATATATATGTAATCAATGTTAAAAAAAAAATATGTTATGTTGTGTAGTGGTAAGGATTGTTTTTATTGGTATCCTTCATTGTTTAGGTCAAGGGTTTAAAACCCACCACAACCTTTCTTGAAGGAATCTATACCACGTGATTTCCTTTTTAGTTATTAAAAAGAAATAAATAAATAAGAATAATATAATATAATAATAATAATAATAATAATAATAATAATAATAATAATATAAAATATATATATGGGTTTTTGTGATTCTTTACCTTATGTGTAAATTAAGCAATTAATGTGATAAGAATAAAAAAGTGAAAAAAAAAAATTTAAAAATAAAAAATATTGCTAAACTTTTTTTGCTTACTAGTTGACCTATATATTCCTTTTTAGATTTTTTTTTTAGTTGATGTAAAAAAAAAAATATCTCATTTTGTGTATAAATACAAATAATTATTAATCCTATTCTATATTTTTATAAGCTCAAATTTTATTAGGGTTTCTTTCAACATTCTTCTTTCACATTGAGCCGTTTTCAGTCACCATTGTTAGAGGTAATTCTATTATTTGGTATAAATTATTATAATTAAATTTGTGTTGAATTATGCATTATTTATGTTCTCCATATAATTCCACTAATTTTCTATTTGGAATTGTTTTTCTTAGTTAAAATCCCTTCGTAAAAATATGTTAACGGAAGAAAAATCTAAGCTTATAAACCATATTAATGTATTTGGAGGATTTACTAATACTTAATAATATAAGAAGAAAATTTATCATCAGTCAATTTAGAATAGCATTTTATAATTATGAATTATAATCGCTTTGGATTTGTATGAAGTTTACATTGAATGGTATCAGAGATATAATTTTGTAACTTTTATCGCTATTTCACAGAATAATCTTTCAAATGTAATGATTATTCATATAGAAGAGTTTTATAAATGGATCGTATAAGCAAACAAATCTTTGTTTGCGATTTAGGTTTAAATTTGAATGGATTTGGTTATAAGTAAAGTAGTTTTGACATTAACGGAGAGATAATTGGTTCGACCTCCATCTTTCACAAGTGGCACATAAATAATTATTTGTTGTTTAGGTGTCTCCACTACATTACAGAGACTTTCAAAGATGGTAGATCTAATTAGCGCTCACGCGTTTCACCTAAATTTGTGTACTTTTTTTGTGTCTAAGAACGAACATACTCAAATTCTTATCCTATATATAGTATTTATACAAAATGTAAAACCACCTAATTTAATTATTATTATCCCGTTTTATATCTTTAACGCTTATTAAGACAAAACAAAACATTTGTTTCCTTTTGTTGGAGTGAGTTTTAGACCAACAATTATACTTTATGAAGGGAAAAAAAAAATCTAGAAGAGACTAGCTATAAATGGGATATTTTTATAAATACTCAAAAGTAAAAAAAAAATAAATTAATACGATTTTACTACTTTTTTTTTACAAATATACAAAATGTGTTTTTTTTTTCAAAACAATGTTGTTTTCACATTTGCAACATAAAAATTACATGAAAACAACAAATAATAATATTTTTGGAAAGAAAAATACAAGTAAAAATTTGTAAGAGAAAAATCTGTAAATATATAAAAATATATATAAAAAAAACCTTAATATAATAAGTGTCACTTTACTTATTTTGTGTAAAAATTGGTATCAAATGCATTGTAAAATTTTATTGGGCCAATCTAATCCAAATTGGGCTTTATAGGTGAAGCAAGCCCATATATGGAGAAACTTGAATCGGCGGGAGCGGTTGATCAAGAAGAACAATTTCGTTTGGCAGTTGAGTCCTTATTCGATGAGGCAGACAAATTATTGGCTGATAATGAGCCTTTGGAACACAATATCCAATCTGATGGGAACGTAACAAAGGTTTCTATCTTTTTATTTAAACTATTTGTTTACTTTGTTTTATTCTTTTAGATTTTTGAAAAGTGTATTTTACAAGTATTTGGGTAATATATATATTTGGTAAATAAGATGCACAAGCACCTACATACACAGCCTTACAATCATTCCATGTACAAATTTGACAACCAAACCCTGTCCTTCATTACTATTTTCTTTTGTATGAACCCTTTTAATCTATTTACAATTAGATGCTTGACAAACAAAACAATTGTTTTAGTAGTTTTTATCTCATGAAACCTAAAAGCTCTATATCTTTGAGGCCAAATCAAGTATGAGAAATGTTAATTATAACCTCCTATTACAACCTCATATTACAACCTCTTAGTCAATCTCTTTACGTCCAAAATCACATGCCGAAATATTTTTTTTCAAATTTTGTTTCATAGCGGTATTTGTTATAGTTACAGTATCATCCCTGTAAATTTTTAAAAAATTACGAATAGTTTACAGTACCGAAAACAGAGTTCCTGATATTCTAATTTACTACACGCGTTCAAAAATCTTCAAATGTATTTTCGGCACTGTAAACTATTCGAAATTTTTCAAAAATTTACATGAATGATGTTGTACGCATAACGAACACCCCTGTGAAAAAAAAATTGAAAAAAAATATTCCAGCTTGTGTTTTCGGGCATGAAAGTTGATTAAGAGGTTGTAACAAGAGGTTGACGGTAACACTTCTCATCAAATATACACAAGCATTTAGAACAAGCAACCCAAGCAATAAACCTATGCTTTGGGATGCTATAATGAGACCAAATCAAAGAGGCAAACCACACACCATTGGAAAAAAGAGGGAAAGATAGTATTACATATTGCTTATAGAGAATTGAAAAGCTTTGAATTGTTTTTTTTCTTTTTTTTTCCAATATTTGGGTAAAATATTAGAACTTTATAGTAAGAAAGGTATTTTCGTATACTCTTTATCTATTTTAAAAGAGAAATTTATAGTCCATTTTTTTTTTTGTTATGTAAATTTTAAAAAATATCTAAAAGTTTATAGTGCCAAGAATAAATTCAAATTACATTTTGTTGTACACGTAACTATTTTTCCGTATACGTGTAGTTACTAAGTGTACGTCCCTACTTTTTTTATTATTATTTTAATAGTTATAAACTATTATTTTTAACATACTTACACCTATTGAAAATGTTATTTTGTAATTAGAATACAATTTTTTTTAAATAACATTAAAATAATATCTTATTATTATATAGCAACAAAATGTGGAACTAGGAAGTGAAAGTGGAACTGGGAGCGGGAGCAATATTGAGCAGCACAGTGTGACGAATAATAAAGAAGGTGCAATATGCTCAATGTCAATGGTTAATCAGATTCAGATGGAGAATATTACGGTATTAACATAATTATACATATTATTTTTTAATATTAACTAATAATTAATACGTATGAAGGCTGGCCTGAGCTGAGTACATACTACGTACTTAACATTTTATTAGACAATAGTGTATTATTAATTCTATATAATTATAACATAATCGTACGTGTATACTATCAAAAAATTACACAAAGCTAAATAATAATATCCTAAATCATTATGTATATATATTTAGTTATTTATTATTGTTGGAAATTCACATACAACAACTAAATTCATCCAACACCTAACCAGATGCAACACAATCAAAGCAACACAAATTAAATGAATCGAGCATAAAATAGAAATTGAAAATAGTAAAAAAGACAATAATTTATCTTGGTTCTGGTTTTAGAGATCAAATTTGTTCCTGGCCATACTCCAATTGAGAACCATCATCATTAATCTAATATGAACAATGTTGAACTTGTATAAACTCTAATTGTAGAGATCTCAAGACCTCTCTGTACTCACACCGAAGAACACTAGAAATTTTTCTCAAACCAAAGTACACTCCCTTTGAGTTCTTAATTTCAAAGAACTCTCTCTCTCTAACATTTACAGTATAAGTTACATCTAAAATGAAGTGGGATAAGAACTATTTATAGCTATAGCTCATACAAGATAACAAACTGTTATAACTGAAAACTAAAGGAGCTAAGCAACTCGGTTCCAATTAACTTAACTGAAAGTTAGTTATGTTGGTTATTGTTTTGGAGGATTAACTTCCACAAATTCCACCTTCATCCTCAAAAGAATAACAGTCCCAAATCTCGATCAATGACGATGGTAAACTCTCAAAGGTCTCAATAACAAGCAAGAATGTTCAGCAAGCTAAGACAATGTTTTAGCTTACTGAAAGTGAGAACCTTAGTTCCCATATTAGTAGGGTTGCCACTTCTGTGAACTTTCTCCAATTCCAACATCTTGTCTTCTATCCTCTCTCTTATCCAATACAACCTTATGTCAATGTGTTTACTCTTCTCATGGTGAATCAGAGTCTTGCACAAGTGAATAGATGACAAATTGTTTGAATAAAATAGTCCCTTTTTTAAGCAACTTCAACTCTTATAAGATACCCTGCAACCAAACTGCCTCTTTGAAAGTATCAGTGGTAGCCATGAATTCTGACTCTGTTGTGGATATGGACACTACTTGTTGCTGCTGAGATTCCAACTGATGCAGCTCTTGTTTATGGCAAAAAAGTCACTACAAAAATCTTACTTTTAGTCACAACAAAATTGGTGACAAAGTAAAAAAGTTATGACTAATTATAAATTATCATTCTTATGTTATGATTAAAAGATCCGTGGCTAAAAGTATTAGTCACAAAAATCACAATTTATTGTGACAATGTATATTTAGTCACAATACTTGTTGTGACTAAAAGTAAATTAGTGACAACTTGTATCTAAATACTATATTTTAGTCACAAATAACTTTTTGTTGTGACTAAAAGTCACATTTAGTCACAAAAAAAATTATATATTGTGACTAAAAGTTGTCTCTAAATATAACTGTACATTTTTTGTAGTGAGTAGACAGTAGTGGACCTTCTGTTATCTCTATTAGAAGAATCATCATCTACATAACCAGTTAGGGAAACTTTTCTTGGATCCCTCTCATAGTTTAGGCCACATCTTGATGTCCCTTTCAAGTATCTCAGAACCCATCTCAAGGCCTTCCAATACTCAGGCCCTGGATTAGACATGTACCTGCTCAGCACACTCAAAGAGTGTGCAATGTCTGGTCTTGTGCTGACCATTATGTACATTAAAATCTTATTGCAACAGCATAGGGAACCTTCTCCATTTCCTTTCTTCTAGGTTCAGTTTTAGGACAATTTTCATTTGAGAGCTTAAAATGTCCAGCCATTGGTACCGTAGTGGCTTTAGCAGTATCAAAAAACTAAACTTCTTAACCATTTTGGTAATGTAACTTCTCTGAGTGAGTATCATTCTTCCTTCCTTTCTATCTCTTAGAACCCAAATACCTAAAATTTCCCTCACAAGTCCCAAGTCTTTCATTTCAAACTCAGATTTGAGCTTATCCTAGATGATCTTGATTTTGGCCTTGTCTAGACTGATGATCATCATGTCATAAACATACAATATCAGAAACGCAATGCTAGTTGTATCCAGGTCCTTATAGTACAAGAAAGAATCAAAATTTGACGTTACAAAACTAATCTCTTGAGCAAACATGTTGAACCTCTTGTTCCATTGCTTTAGTGATTGCTTCAAACTATACAAAGACCTTTTGAGTAAACATACCACTTCTATCTTGTTATTTTCCACCTAAAAACCATGTGATTGCTCCATATAAATCTCTTCATCTAGGAATCTATTCAAGAATACAGTTTTGACATCTAACTGGTCAACTTCCAAATCATAATGTGCTACAACAGAAAGCATCATCCTAATGGTCTTGTATTTTACCACAGGTGAGAATATCTCAGTGTAATCTATTCCATCCACCTTTGTGAAGTCTTTAGCTACTAACCTAGCTTTGTACCTAAGTTAGTAATAGAATTGCTTGATCTTCTTCATCAATCTTGACTCCAATGTTATTCAAGTCCAAGATTAGTTTGTTGAAATCATCGAGATGCCTCCTTAGTTCTTTAGTTTCCTCCATCTTCATGGTGTAAAGTCTCTTCTTCAAGTACAATTTGTTAGCTAGAGACTTTTTCATATAGATTGCACCAAGTTTATTCCATAAACCAAGAGCAGACACCTCTTCTGCAACTTCTCGAAGCACTTCATCACCCAAACTGAGCAAGATTGCACTGTGAGCCTTCATCTCGATTTCTTGGGAGACTTTCTTTACTTCTTCTCCTTCTTTGGAAGTAGGTTCAAGAATAGCATTGACTATGCCCTGCTACACAAGGAGTGCCTTCATTTTAATGCGCCAGAGGCCAAAATCATTCACCCCAGTGAATTTGTCAATTTCGAATCTTGCAGTCGCCATTGATGTGTTTCAAGCTTTGATCTTCATAGTTCTTGAATCCTCAATTGCAAGCTGTGCTCTGATACCATTTGTGGTGATTCAACACCAATCAAGAACAACATAAACAAGATCAAATAAAGCTAACAAGTAATGAAACAACAAACAATAAACCAGAGAACAAGAATTAACAATGCAGCAGTAAAAACAATAAGAACACAAAAGTTTACAAGGTTCAATCACAAGTGAATTAACACTTGGATCTAATCCTTGGAAGGAACCGCCTTGAGGCTTTGCCTTTATTTCTTGATTAAGATAACTCAGAGATTACATCGATTTTGGACCCCAGAGAACTGTACTCAATGGAGTCTTGCCCCCAACACAGAGTTCACTCGAGAGACATGAGTTTAACTCTCATTCTCTTTACAAAGTACTCTCAGCTCACACTACTTCTCTCTCCCTCAAAAGAGTTACAGAATAGCCTTTATATTTAGGCTGAAAAACAAGAGTACAACCGACTTAACTAACTCAAAAGAATAAACTAACAATTATAACAAACTGACCAATAATAACAGCACATGCACTAGACTATAAACCCCACAATTCAAGAATACAGTTTTGACATCTAACTGGTCAACTTCCAAATCATAATGTGCTACAACAGAAAGCATCATCCTAATGGTCTTGTATTTTACCACAGGTGAGAATATCTCAGTGTAATCTATTCCATCCACCTTTGTGAAGTCTTTAACTACTAACCTAGCTTTGTACCTATAGGTGGTTCACCTTTGTCATGCCTTCTTTTAACCTGAACAACCATTTGTAAGAGATTATTTTTTAACCATAGGATTTAGGAACCACAATCCAAGTCTTATTCTTTCTTAATGAGTCCATCTCATCATCTATAGTAGCTAACCACTTCTTCTTGACTTGCTTGCTACTGCTTCTTCATAAGTTGTTGGTTCTGGTATCTATTCAGATTACAAAATAACTAGAGCATATGCTATGAGGTCAGCTTCTACAAATCTTTTGGGTGGTCTAATCTCCCTTCTATTCCTGTCTCGAGCCAACTTGTAGTCTCCTAGCTCAGTCTGATCCACCTGATCAGTGCCTTGTTGTTAGGTGCTAGAACTGGTTCTTGTAACTGCTCTCTGTACGTACTCACACCAAATGAATAGTAGCAGTTCTTCTCAACCCAGAGTACTCTCCCTTCAAGTTCTTAATCTCAAAGAACTCAAACTCTCTCTGAAGCTCTCTCTCACACTCTGCCTCTCTCCCTCCCTTTAACATTTACAGTACAAGTTATATCTGAAATAAAATGAGACATAACTATAGCTCATACAAGATAACAAACTGTTATAACTGAAAACTAAAGGAGCAAAACAGCTCGGTTCCAACTAAATTAACTGAAAGCTAATTATGGCTCAATATTTTCACATTTAATCTATGTGAGACAATATTCTCCAATACTTGTTATTAGTTTGAAAGATAAACTTCCAACATTATTAATTAATTCCATATATTTATTTATTTATTTATTTATGTGTTGTGATGATCAGGATAACTTGGCACAGAAAACTGGCGATGATGTCAATGGAATTATAAATTGTGATGGTGGGCGTCAAGAACATACCGGAATGAACCACAATTTAGAGGCTTTGACACATATTATAGATGATGAAAAAAGTATTGAGATTAGTGGAGACATTACTAGCTTGGTTCCTCCGATTGTCAATGTTAACAATGTCCATCGTGATGAGCAACCAAACTCTAACTCTCAACACTCAACTGGTTCTGTGTTACCACCACCTACTGTATCCCAAAATCATCCTCCAATATTGCTGGTATGAATTCAATTTATTACATTCATATAATTATATATATATATATATATAAAGTCTCATTATACCTATTAATATAGTAAAATTTCTATTTAATAGTATACTTAAAACCAAGCAAATTATATTTTAACTGAGAGGTTATAATTAAATAGAGTTACTCCGGATTAAAAATCAAATACAAAAAAAATATCAATGGAACAACAATACCAATAAACAATCTTTAATACTATATTATAATAGAATTATTTTTTGTGTATATAATATTTATATATGTATTACAATTTAAAATAAAATTATTATTTCTATATAAATAAATTTATAAAATGTATGTATATATATTTTTAAAATGTAATTATTCTTATATAGAATTATACTTTGTTAATACGAAAATTAAAAAATGAATAACTAATTATAATTTAGAGGTACTCTTTATAATTGGCCTGAATTAAAATTTCAATTTCTCATAATAAATTAAAAGTTATTGTTGAATATAGTATTTTTTTTGATGAAGGTTATACTGCTGTATAATTAAATATATTATCGTGTAGGATTATGCGGAAGTAAGGTCATCAGCAGGAAATAATTGGTCCAATAATAATAATAATAATGTAATTAACTCATCCATTATCAACGGTGAGAATCATGTGATGATGAGAAATAACATTCAACGATCAGTTATTCCAAGCACCAACAATGTTCAATTCCAGAGCCCAAACCATTCCAATAGAACAGGAACAAGACCACTCTCAACTATCCCAATTCTACAGACGGTAATAATAATATAACTACGTACACTTTATTTTTTTTTATATGATCATTTTATTATTCCCACTAAATATATAACTCAGTAATTTAATTGTAAGTTCCTTTAAATTTAATTAGAATCAGAATCAGGTTGTTGCTGCTGCACAAGTGAATGGAATAGCTCACTCATTTGGTCGAACTAATCATCATGAGTCTAATATGATTTACTCATCCCATCATCAATACCAAAATGTTTATCCTGAAAACGTATCACCCCAGTAAGTTAAACATATATTATATAAGTGTTTAGATTTGTCATTATATATTATTTTACATTTAATAATCAGTAATGAATTTTTATGTGTACAATTGACATTAGTCAACTTGGGACAATAATGAACAACAATAATCAATTAGTCCCAAACAACATGAGTACAAACTATGGAAACTTTGTCAACGGCAACAATCAATATCAGCAACCACAGTCGTCCATCTATCCACCCAATTCAATATTCTCTCCAAACACAGTATGTATAATATATATGATGATCATCATGATGTTATTTATTACTAAAATTATTAGTGTACATGTAATAATGATGAATTTTTATTTTTTATTTTAAAGCAGATGATGAATACTACTGGTGGAATGGGAGTTGTAAATCAATTTAATAGACAGATAAATAACTCAGCCCAGCAAGTGATTTTCACTCCTCAATTGGTGATGAACAATATTGGTGCTAACTTAAGTGCAGTTGAAAACAATAATCCTCCGGGATATAATTGGTATATGTTCTCTAATTACTCATGTTAAGTATTAGATATATACCAATAATAATTGAGACACCTTCAAATTACACAATTTTTACACTACTTAATGATATATATAAATATATGTAGTAAAAAGTGTTTATGATTATATGTGGTTATTTGTTTCAGGGGCCAACAAAGTCAGCATCCACAAATGAACAATACCCAAATTCCACCAATGCAATATGTCGTTAATTACAACCCATACGGTCAAAACTCATCAGCAGCGTCTCTCAGGTCTTACGTTTATATTAATTTAGGCCTAAATTAATGCTTTCAATTTATGTGGCAATAATGGATTGTTTTTTTTTTTTAGAAAAAAATACAATTAATTTCTTGACAGTGGTATTGGTTCTAAGAACAAGTTCATATCATGGATTAAGTAAATTATACGTAATAATTAATATGATTAATACATGTTATGTTATGAGTATTAGAAAAAAAAAAATTAGCCAAGTTGAGTTGATTTAAATTAATTGGGCTGGAACGATTCTTTTGTTCTTTTAATAATTTTTTTTAGTTGAAAACTGTTGAGATCCAATCTTTGATAGCCTTGCCAATTGAGTTGGATGATTTAGGTTGATGGTTCGTTTATTAGAATATCTAACATATATATATGATTATTGTTACGATTTATTATTGATTAAAAAAGTTTAGTTAAGTATATTCTATATTGTTGTTTTAATGCTATTTCGAAAGTTTAGCAGACGTACCTTTTCGGTTTTAAGCTTGCTGGTTTTTTCATTTTAATTCTCTTTTTGTTTATATAATTTTTTTTTTAATGCATGTTTAAATTCTCTTATTATATCATTATATTCATATAATTTGATATGCCTATTTTCTTTTTTCTTTCATTTTGAAAATATATATTGCAGGGGGGGCCAAAATGTCTCGTACCATCAGCAAGTCCAAGTTCCAGTTCCAGCCACTCAATTTGACCGAGTAGTCATTAACTCGACTCTGCACCCTAATGTTCAAATAGTTCATCATTTCAATCGCAGGTCAGTACTAATTAATACAAAATCACTTTAAATAAATTTACCCCAATTCCTGGACATATCTTATTGTTAATTACAATTTTTATATAAGATATTGTTATATGATCGAATAATGAAATTATGTGATAATCTTATTTTGAATTTAGGCCTATTGCACAACAAGAAGCAAGAAACAATGAATTCAGAGCATCATCGTTTAATTTTACTATGCCATCTTCCTTATCGTCCTCAAGGTAGTTTATTTACCATCTAATATTTATGTATAAAAAATCTCTAGTCAAATTGTTAATTATGTGGTCAATATTAAGCTGATTTAATCAAATAATAATTTTTCTAATGAACTTAATTAGGACCAACCTGGCGTCACAATATTCTAACGTGAATGTCCCACCACAAGTACAACCAGTCCAATTTGGAGATACCATTATTCAACCATCCAATCTGTCTCGGTATGTATTTATCTTAATCTTACCCTTAAAATCAATTTTGTTATATAGTTACCAAAATTTCATAATTGTACTAATTAATAATAAGTAGATAGAAATTAAGTGATGGTAACAATTTAATTATACCTGGTATGAAACAAACATAGTCCCTAATTTTTGTTGACTTGTTAATAATTTATTCAGGTTTATTTTTGCTCAATCTCTTTTCCTAATTTTGGTTTTTCATTTGATTTATTAAGTAGGGTGAATTTGGACAATAATCAGCGGCAGCTTCAAGTGAATACTACTAATAATGCTATGAACTCTAATCACTGTCGTGGAGGGCATTCTTTCTTTTCTAGGTACAAAGTGAAAATAAATTTTAGAAATTAGATTTTTGAAATATTAGCAAGTAATTAATAAGATTTACAATTATGCAGATCGCAGGGTACACCTAACGGTGGTGGTGTGTATGGTTTGACTGCCAACTCTACCAATAATACAGCTGATCATGTATTGATGAACTCACAAGTAATTATATATCTATACAACTTATTTTCAAATGGCATGTAATCTATTTCAGAAATAATTAATTAATTACACATTATATATAACATTATGATCTTAATATTCTCAGCAAGGTGGGGTTGGGGTTGGAATTCAGAGCAATGGACAGGCAACTGTTATTCAAAACAACAATGCAGCATCTACACAAGAGGTATAGTTAATATATCAAATATAACAAACTAATAACAATCATAAAATTTAATTCCCATTTCTGTTATCAAATTAAGTTCATGTAATTGATTTTATTTATAGAGTGAAATAACTTCCGAGAGGCGTGGGCGTGGCCGTGGCCGTGGCCGTCTCACTACTAAAAATCCACGAGATGAAATTGGAGAGTCGTCAACGTCTTCTAAACGTTTGAAGGTAATTTATTACAATAAGTTGCTTGTACAAAGCACAAAAAAAAAAAAAAAGGATTCGGCATTTAGAAAAATAATGCTCGTGTACGTTATAGTTATTTAAGATATTGTATCTTGTAAAATTTTGAAATTTAAAATAATTTACAACATAAACAATGTTGGAACAATTTATTTCAAACGCATAAAAATTAAAGAGTCGCACGTGCATCGTTTGAACTTAATTTTTAACGTGTTCAATTTTTCAAAAAATTTATTAAAATTTACAAAATGCCTTAAATAATTTCCGCGTACACAATTAAAAAGAATAGACTAAAATGTTCTTCCCATTAGATTTTGTTATTGGCACAACCGCACAAGAAAGTTTATATGTATATATTGATTAACTAATACAGTACTCTGTTTATATAATAAATATATATATATGTGCAGAAGGAAGTAGGAAATGAAAAAGAAATTGCAGAAGTGCCAAACAATGATGCAGCCGATAACTCCAACCAGCCTGCTAATTCCTCAAGGTAATTAACTCCTACAAATACAATATTTTCAATCCCTAGAAAATTTTATAGTATTTAATTTTATGGTACTTACAAAAAGTATAACTCAATTTTCTTGGACGACAGTATTTTTATATTATTGTTATAGTAGACATTTTATTAATTGGAATACATAAATGAATATTCATTTAAATGCAGGCATATTTATCTTTATAATACATATAAAATTAATTATTTGAACTTTATTTGAGAAATTATTAAATATTTCTAAAATTTGGTGGGATGTGTAAAAAACAAAAAAAAATTGTATTATAATTTCATCAAATGTCGAAAAGTTACAGTACTTCTATTATAATTACTTCAAATATAATATGTGTATACTAGTTTATTAATGTACACTTTAATAATTTTAATGCAAAATAATAATAAAAAATTTAACACATTTTGCTGAAAAAATTACAAGGATATTTCATATAATTTCATTATAAAAATGATCTTTCAAAATAAATAATAAGAATATCGTGTATATAATATTTAAAATTAAAAAATTTAGTTTTATATATTTACTAGTAAAATATACAGTATAAATACATTATTTTTACAAACAAAAAAAATTATTAAGGAAAAATAAATTCTTGTATATACAATGTCGACTTTGAAATTTAATGAGTGATAGAAAAAAAAAAAATTAGACTTTTATTTAGAAAAAAAAAATATAGTATTTTTTAAAATTATTAAAAAAAATAATTTTTTTTGGCCTTTAAATTAAGTGAGCTCTTAGTATAAGCCTAATTTGCCTAAATTTCAAGCCCGGACTACTTTCATGTAAAATTACTGTCAGTGTATTCTGATAAACCAATAAGAACTAAAAATATAATTAAGACATTTCTTCAAAACAAAACAAAAAATATAATTAAGACATTGAAAGAAAAAAACAATGAATAATCATAACTTTTTTTCTATTGAATGGATGGGAATTTATTAATTATCAACATGGGTGAAACTGAAAGAATTTACACAATAACCGTTATTTTCAAATTTCATACTACAGATATAACACTTTGGATTTATCTTAGGCTTCTCTCTTTTCTCTAATAAGGAAAAAATAAGAAATTAATTACCAAAAAATGAGAAAGAATATTACGAGAATAAATGTGTTAGCCCATATTGTTGAAAAACAAGCACTACTCAAATGAAAATAGCACTGACTAGAGATACAAGGAATCATGAAAAAATATTCGTTAATCTACACTATATTATTTAAAGAAAAAAAGTTTTTACCATACAAAACAAAAATTATTCTCATAAATTATAACTAAGGAAAAAAAAAACACACTTAATTAAAATAAGATGATAGTGTATACAAAGATATCGATGAGAATTATTTAAACAATTAAGATATGAAAAGAAAGAAAGAAATAAATAACCATAACTTATTTTTCCTACAATGAGAATTTACTTCAAATTATCAAAATGGGTAAGAGCTATTTTAAAATTTAATATTACATATTCTCTTTTTTTGCCGCTGCAATGAAAATTGTACTATATATATAAGACAAGGAATACAAAGAATCATAAGATAATATTCGTGTTTATAGTAGATATAATATTTCCTAAATTTCAATTATGTTAATAATGTTTTTTTTATCAAAATTTAAGACCCTATAACAGTTGGGTTCGGGATCTGATCTGAACAAGTTTTCCTTTTTTTATTTTTTTATTTTTATGAATAGAACCAGTTTTACTTAGTCACAGCTGCCCTGTAAATATATATTATTTTGATAAGGCTAGCTATTTGTAAGAAATTATTTATGAATTGAACCTGTTTTCTTCATTAAAAGAAACAGTAAATTGCATTTTGAAATTAGAAACAATTTATTTAGGTAAATATGTGCATTTTTTTTTTTACAGAAGATATATATATATATTAACTACTGATACACCGAATGTATAATATTTGGTACAAAGTAGTGAGCAATTAATTAATTAATTATTTACAACTGGTTGCAGGGACATAATAAATACTGCTTATGACCCATCATATGAAGAGAATGGCATAGCTATTGACCCCCATATTCGGTCCTTTACTTCATCCTCCATCTAATTAATTACCACATTTTGGTAATTAATTACAATTCCCATATCATCTATCTCTGTTTTTGGTTCAATAATTTCTGCCTTCATGACAATCAGAAAGAACATGTTGCTTGTTTTATTTACATGCAGACAAGTACTTAAATCTGTTATTTTATTAAACCGGTTGATTGGTTTGAGAACTCATACAATTTATATTTTTATTGAGACATAAAACTTTGGGCTACAATGTCATTAAATTCATGGTGGGTTACCGTTACAGTGAACAATTTTAGCATTGTTAACAATATTTTCTATTGATATTTTTATTTTGGTCTCACATACATGCATTAAAAAAATTGTTTTAATTTTTTGCTAATGTTTGGTTCGAAAAAATAAGGGAGAATGGAATGGATATGGGTTGTTTGGTTTTATAACTAATCGACCGTTTTTCATTTTTTTAAAATAGAAAATAGGAGGTGTTTAGTGAAATATTTTAAAAACACTTTTTTGAAAACCGAGTAAAAAACAAAACAAAAACTCAAAAAATATCAAAATATTATTTTTTATTTTAAAAATATTTTTTAGTTTTTTTGTGTAACATATTTTGCTTACATTTTTTTCTTTCAAACCTGGGTATAAGGTTGGAGCTCGAGGCTTGGGGTCGGTGTCCAGGTCCGGGTTTCGGGGTCGAGGATGGGTTCGAGATTTAGGGTTGGGGCCAAGTCTAGGTCTAGGTCCGAGGTATGGGTTGGGTCCGGGAGCCAAGGGCCGGGGTTGGGGTTTGGGTTCCGCGCTGAGGTCCGGGGTCCAGGGTAGTCTAGGGTCCAGGGTTCGAGATCCTAGGTCCAGGGTTTGGGTCAAGGTGCGGTGTTTGGGCTTTAGGGTCTTGGTGTCCGGGTTCAAGGGCGGGGTCGCAGCCGACGTTCGAAGTCGGTCTCAGGGTCTAGGTGGGATTGGATTCATTTTTTCTTTTTTTTTCTAAAAATAATTTTTAGAAATTATTTGCCATGTCTTATATTTTGAAAACTATAAAAATTGTTTAGGTTCTCATTTCATTATTTTCTCCCTAAGTGATATATTTTCAACGATATCTCTAATTCTCCAAAATATATTGCCATTCAATTTGAAATTTGATGAAAATTTTGGATGATTATATTGCACCCGATAAATATACAAAGACATTCTATTTATTAAAACAAATATATCAAACTAATCTATTTTTTGTTTCAAGCTATTCATAGTTCAATTTTAATGCCTTCTCAGTTTGGATTACTTGTTGATGATTGTTGAGTCTTACTCTCGACTCTAAATAATGTTTCTTTAAAGTTTGTTAAACGATCTGCAAATAGGGTTGCTCATTGTCTTGCTAGAGAGTCTTGTTTTTCGTCAGATTGTGTTTTTAATCAGCATAATGTTTCTGCTGATTTTAAGTCTATTGTAATGGCTGAAAGTGTTTAAATAAAATTTTCACTTTGACTCCAAAAAAAAAAAAAAAAAAAAAAAAAAAAAAAAAAAGAAAACGTACAATTTTAATAATTAAAAAAACTTATCTTCCTTAATAGTCAATTGAGAAAAAGAAAGAGAATGACTAATATTCAAACCACAAATGTGATCAAAGCTATGGTGGTCAGAATTATCGGAAAACGAAAAAGGATAAAGTGAGCCTTCCTTTTGCTCATAGGCAATGCAACTAGAGCAGAAAGCAATCTCAAAGGGAAGATTAATCAAAAAAGATCAAGACTTTCTAAGGGGCCATGCATGCAGTTGAGACATTGTCTGAGATTCGAGAAGCAGCCACGGACGTGATAGAAGCTATGGTGGTGAGCATCATCGAAAAACAAAAAGGTGGATCGCATGCCTGCAGGAGCAGCAGCATGGCTAGGGGATTAGAGAAAAGGTGTGAAGAGGAAGAACTCAGTGGATTGAAAATGATAAATAGAACTGAGAAATTTCAACTAAACAACTTAAGCAAACACAAAATCCACAAAAATATTAGAGTAAAAGGAATAGATAAATAAATAAAAACTCTAAATGCAAATGTAAAATAAATAAATAAAATAAAAGAGATAAAACCAATTAGACATGGGACTAGAAACAAAAACATAAAATATATGTTTAAATATTAGATTTACAAAAATATGACATATCAAATGCTATGAAAAATCATAAATGTGAAAAAATGCTATAAGAATATCATATTTTTGTAACTTTCTTATCAAATCTTATATTTCATATAATTTTCACTTAATTTAACATCATAAATCAGATTATGAAACCCGCTATGTTTCTCTCAAAACAGATAGTGGGGATTTGCGAGACAACAATAATTGTTCCTTATTATATTATCTAGTTACTTTAAGTATTTTCATTACATAAATAAATTATAATTTTATTTGTTTTTATATGATAGTATATTATAGTTATTTTAAATTTCTAATAAACTTTTTGAAATTTTAAATAATTTAAAATGTTGAAATTTAGATTAAAATAACTAATTGCAAGCACGTTGTTTGAATATTTATACATGTGTTCAATAAGTTATTTGAATGAATTGATGAGAAATACTTTCATGTAACTACATTATATATTAAATAAATAATACTTAATTGTATACAGCGAATATCAAAAATATCAAAAAAATAATGATTATTTTTATTATTATTATAAATAAAATACTTTTACACAAAAAAAAAAAAAAAAAAGAGCGAGTAGCTTTAAAGAAGTGGATTTGCCGTTTGGCAAAACAATGGCAAATATGTCAGCTGATTCTCCCTTTTATAAATTCTTCGATCGATCACTCTTACAATTGCTAGATATGGCTTCAGAAATGGAGGGCAACAACAACCCACTAATAACAAGATACATATAAAAAGGGAAAGGCAGTTGTTCATGGAAGTTCATTATTATTGTTATGATCGATCAAGATTATCATGAACTTGACCAAACATCACTACTTGAGGCTCAATCAGCTTTTGAGTTATAATATACACATTACCCTTACTATAAAAAATGATATTTTACTGAGCTGCACTAGCAAAACGGAGAATTGCTAGTACTGCAAGACTTCTTCAGTCGGCAAACGGTTGCTCAAATAAGTTTGTGAAACAATGTTTGTTAACGCATTTGCATCGGTTTATGTTAAAAGGTGCAAACTTGTTGCTCGCGACACTCACCTTTACCGGCAACTAATAACGCCAATGTAAATGACTTTTGCCAGCATAATGATGGTGCAACACTGACAAAGGTGAAGAAAAAATTCACCACGTGGCAGAGATCATGTTTTTTAGTAGGAACATTACCTTTCTTGCTGGAGAGAAAATAGGCGGCGCCAAGTAACGCACAATAATGCAGGAAATGATTTGCTAAAATTAGGTGGAAAAACTTTTACCGACGTTAGATAACATGCAAGCAAAACTCTTCACAAGTGGTTCTAAAAAGTCAAACGACACCATTTCATTTTAGGGTTCTAAGTGAAACTTTCTTAATGCGTACTTTGACATTTACCGACGCAAATATATAGAAAGCGTCTGCAAAAATATACGATTGATATTAAATAACCAACGCGTGCCCATTTCTTCTTCTTCTCTTTATCTTCAAAACCCAGCTACCCGTACCTATTCCCCACCCTCAAAACTGTCTATTTTCAATCTTTCTTTCTATTAAATCAATTTCAGATAAACAAGCAGAACATAGTAAAGTTGTATTTTGGGTGTGTTTTTTCTTTAAAGCAAAAAAGTTCATTTCTTAATTATTGGTACCAAAAATAGCCAGGGCAGCTTCTATATTATTACTTCACGTGTAGATGTAAATGATGATGACGTACCAGAGGTGATTAAATTTTTCCTAGAGTATGATACATACACAAATGTGTATATATATATGAATGCTTCCTTCATTTATATGCACTTAAAAACTATATTTGTCAATAATTACTTGAAAGCAGTTGTCGTTTGGTAATAAGTTTCATCTATTATCTTCCCATGATAAGTTTAACCGGGGATATCTATCATAAGTTTCAAAACTGGGAGAAGAAGATTAAAAGGTTAGATAACCTAGATTTCATACGGGGTAATACAATGGTAACAAGTACATAAACCAGACTACATTTAGATGGAATTCTACCATAAGTATAACAGAACAGACAACAAGGCTTACAAATCACAGAAACTATATTATAAATGTGAGTGCTCCCCTAATGTTGCAAAACATATTCTGATATGTTAAAGCATAATCATTATTATTGCGACTAAATTGTGTCCACTAAACAGATCGCCCCAAAGATACTAGATGAGTTTTCAATTACATCTTTCACTTCTCGGTGTTAAGTTTATACTCCAACTGACCCTTCTCTTTGCCTGTCACGTATAATAAAACATAAATTAGTGTGTCTAGATATTCCAATCAGAAACACCATCACTATCAGCGCAATAACTCATTGAGCAAATAAAGTTTATGAACTCCAATACCCCCACCCACCCCCCATCCCCGGGAAGCCTTTCTCATAAAAGATAATATACTCTTCTTAAGGGCTTCATATTCATCTAAACACGTATTTTTATTTTACTCCTATTGATAAAGCTCAGATCGGACCAACCGCACTAAGTCGAATAATTGAATTCAATAGAAGCCCTATAGCTTAGACAGACATAATATAGAGATGCTGCCCTGCGGGGCTAGAATTCAGATTCTGTGTCAAATTCGTTAACCAAGAACTTATTTCCCATGGAATTGAGAGGAGGCTATCACAATTATTTCTTGAGAAAGATTAATGTCATATTCATTTGAAGACAACTAATCCTTTTTCAATGAAAGAAACTACAATCATGCAAAATGACGTTGAATCAAGCCATTACATGAGAGGTCTTAAAGAACAGGGACAGTTACATCACTTAGTTTCTTTGATTAGGTAGAGCCTTGACTCGAGGGATAGCCTCCAATTGGTCACTGCTATACTATACGAGAATACAGAAGACAACTATCTTAAGAAGGAAAACAACAAGTATCAAGAGGCACTGCGTATAGAACCACCAACATGAAGATAAAGAAGATAAAAAGAGAGCCCTGTGGACAAGTGAAATATATCAAAAACAATACCTTCATCAATTTGACTTTAAGTTAATTAGATTGTATGTCTAGTGCGTGGAAAAGTTGGTATGAAAAAGAATTCTTATAGGACTAATAAGAATTGAGTCATATCATTGTAATGGAAAACATTACCTCAATAACGAGTGTTATCAAAAACCCAAGGTTCATGAGTGAAGAGCTCACGGCCATTCATTTCCACTGTCCCTGCAGCTATATCTTCCTCACGTTTCCTTACTGCTTCAGCTTTTCTAGCTAATGCATCAGCCTCCTGTGAAAACCCCAAATTCTAAATACATTTTTCTTTATAAACTTAATCACATCTCTTCTCTAACTACTGATGGGATTGGAGCAAGAGGCAAATTTACTATGCTTATTGATGAAATTGGAAGTCTTTAGTGTTGGCAAGAATTTTTCTTCATTGTACTAATAAAAATTTGAGAGATTTATTGGCCTTTCAAGGCATCAACCCCAATTGATGTTATAGTAAATGTACCATTCGGATTTGGGGGATTTTACAATTGAAATATATAAATCATTCTAGGGAGAAAAACCCAAAAAGACAACATGCAAGAACTATATAAAAAGTAGGATAATCGCATGAAAATCAATCGAATAATTGAGAAAAGACATAATCGAAAAAGGGATAAAGTAAAACCTAAAAGAAAGAGAAAGAAAGAACAGAAAACCTTGCGGCGTTTCCAGGAGAGGAACTGGGATTGTGTGATGGCATTGGGGTTAATAGTGTTATTAGGGCTGAGCTTGTTCTCTGCCTCTTTAACGTCTTCTGCTTCTGCACCCATTTTTCAGTTTCTCTTTCTCTCTGCAGACTCAGAGACGCAACCAACCAGACAACTACGATGCCAAGCAAGGCATCCAACACAAAATGACGTCGTTTTATGCCTTGAAATACAAATAATATAAAAAAAATTCTATTTGCACTCCATAAAATAATAAGTATACTCAAATAGGAAAAACTCAATTGTGGTAAGTTTACCTAACAACATATATAATTGTTGCATTACAGTTGTATTTAGGTTTTTTCATAGTTGACTTACCTTAAATGAATTTTTAAATTCTTAAGAACATGATGTTGGGTTTTTGTGCCTGTGACAGTCAATAGTCTTGTAATTCGTAAAGGAAAATACCGGGTAAGTTATGCAATCTCACACCGCCTGGGGATGGTCATGTGGGATGATTCTGAGACTGTGTAGGTATAGGACTACACAGTTGAAGATGGCTTAAATAGATTGATTGGTACTACCTATATCAACAAGGTGCATCTTGTTTTTCGGTAGCCCATCACGAAAGAACTCCACGATTAAGCGTGCTTGACCTGGAGTTATTTCAGGATGGGTGACCTCTTAGGAATTTTTTCTAGGAAGAGTGTGAGTGAGGACAAAGCACGCTAGAAACACTCGTGTTGGTCTGTAGGGTCAGTCGTCAATCTAGGAAGCAGCTAGAGTGACGTGCTTGACCAGTTATTTCAGGATGGGTGACCTCTTAGGAAGTTTTTCGAGGAAGAGTGCGAGTGAGGACAAAGCACGCTAGAAATACTCGTGTTGGTCTGTAGGGTCAGTCGTCAATCTAGGAAGCAGCCTGAGTGACGTACTCGTGTATAAGAGTCATCATTCTGTGGGTGTAAGGACCTAATAGAGGCTTGAAGCGGGGACGTTACAAATGGTATCAGAGCCTTAACCAACCATAAGTGTGGTCGACGAGGATGTCGGACCCCGTAAGAGGGAGGATGATTGTGACAGTCAGTAGTCTCGTGATCCGTAAGGGGGAAATACCGAGTAAGCTAGCTGTGCAATCTCACACTACCTTGGGATGGTCAAGTGGGATGATTCTAAGACTATGTAGGTTTGGCACTACCCAGTTGAAGATGGCTTAAATAGATTGATTGGTACTCCCTATTTCAACAAGGTGCATCTTGTTTTTCGGTAGCCCATCACGAAAGAACTCCACTGTTAAGTGTGCTTGACCTGGAGTAATTTCAGGATGGGTGGCCTCCTGGGAAGTTTCCCAGGAAGTGTGCGAGTGAGGACAAAGCACGTTGGAAACACTCGTGTTGGTCTGTAAGTAGTCGTCAATCCAGGAAGCAGCCAAAGTGACGTACTCGTGTATAAAAGCCATCATTTTGTGGGTGTAAGGGCCCAATGGAGGCTTGAAGCGGGGACGTTACATATCATAAACTTACCGTTATATCTTTCTAAGTCAATATCACTTAGTTGATCTTAGATCAATGATCTCAATCTTGAGATGGTTAGGTTCTGTTCAATTGTATTATTTGTGTTCTTTGACTTGTTTGTTAAAGTTGACCAATTGGATCTTCCCGATACTTACATCTTAAGAAGATGGTAGTACAATTGAGTGACAGCGCTAGTTACAAAATACGGAATCTATAGCTTCTATAAATGCATAGAAGTAAAACGATGATTTCCTTGGAGCTTGGCTAAACGAGATTAAATGGTAGAGTACTCATTTCAGTAATTATATTAGTTTACTTAAATATCATTTACAAGAAGCTAAGTATTTTAAGGATAAAATACATTGAAGAGTAGAACGGTAAATTTGTCCATACTCAATGTAAATCATCTATAGAGAATCATTGATTATTTGGATTGAAATAATAGACAATTAATAGTGTCTACATTTAGAACATATAGAGCGTTCAATATAATTAAGAGTGCAATTTCGAATCTATAGTGGAGTTATGAGAAATTAATAAGATAGAGAATTTACTTAGTAAATTTTAGAACTACTTATTGAAAGCTTGATTATATAGGTTCATAGTCCCCGCACTAGTTGAGAAAATATTACCTCGTAGACTCAATTAATTAATTTTATTTAATCTATAAAATTCTAAACATATTATGTATTTATACTAAACATTTCTTGTAGTGTTTAGTTTATTAACTATTATTTTTATCTTAATACATATTATATATTGACACTAAATATATTATTATATAACACAAAAATGCGTCAATAAAAGTGACAATATTTAGTGTTTAATTTATTAACTATTATTTTTATCTTAATACATATTATATATTTAGTTAAGAATATAATTATAGTAAAAAATTATTATACCTATTAAAATTATTATTAGTTTGAATTTTAATTTTAGCTGTGATGTAATACATAGGATGATGATAGGAAGCAAAGTTACACCATAGTGACAAAAATGAGAGAATTCACTAATTGTTCTCATAAATATGTTGCTTTACATGGAAATTATATATTGTAAGCACCTCCAATTCTTTAATTATTCATTATATTTTTACAATATTTTTCTGACAACACTCAAACCTAGCTACAATATCATATAATTGAATATCCCAACATGCATGAGTGCAACTAATAATCAACAATTAATAATTTCAGAATTAGGCACTAATCTAGATCCAAGGCATCCCTCTACAGCTTCACCTACCGTCATGAAAATCCTCTCTTTTCCAATTTTGTCTATAAACTTGGCCAATTTGAGCTTGTGAATCACTTGCCATTTTGGATTTGCAACTGCTAACTGCAAATATTAAACAAAAAATTACAACATTAATTAATTAGTTTTCCATATTCCACACTTTAGTAAGTATTAATAAGTTGGAACGCCGTTCGTATTATATTGTATTGTATTATATTGAATTGTATTTTATATAATATTTTATGTAAAACTATATATGGTATTCACTTTTATGGACACTTAAATATATAATATTCTAGTATAAATTAAAGTTTATACATAGTATTATATAAAAAGATGATATATAATCCAATTCAATAAAATACAATACAATACAATACGACATAATACGACGTTCCAATGTCATTGTACTCTTATGCATTAAGGTATCTAACACCATACTAATGTAGCGCGTAAGTGGCTGGTAATTTTTTATATTATTTATTAAATTTAAAAGTGTAAGACCTAATATATATTAAATATCAATAGTAGTTTGTTATTTCTTGTGGTGTTTGTCACCTATTTCTAGTATTTCTGATATTAATAAATGTGATATATATTGATATTTATATAAGGCTAATTAGGATTTTTGTTCCCTAAACTTTAGCATGTATCAAATCATGTCTTTTAAATTTTTTTAGCCGTTAAAAATTCTCCTTAAACTATTGAAATTGTTAGATTTAAGGACTTTTGTTTAATTTATTAATTCAATTTTATCATTTTAGTGATGGTTTATGTACTAAACCATGCTCTCCAAACTTTGATATCTACTAAATCATATTCCTCGAACTTTGACATGTAATGTCCTCTGAACTTTTATCCATGTTAAAATTTTTTACTAAAATTAGATAAAAATTCTTAAATCTAACAATCTCAATTGTTCAGAGGCATTTTTAACGACTTTAAAAATATAAAAAGTATAATTTAGTACATGTCAAAGTTCGGAAAGTAAAAATTCTAATTAGTCTTTATATAATAGGATAAGATGTATAGTCTTACTCCTATTCCATGCAAAAGCAAATTTTTGTGAAGTTCTTCCAGAGCTGAAATTCCCGAAGTGTCGATATTCATCACGACTGGTGCACATTAAACAAAAAATAAATAAATAAATAAACTCACATTAATATTAGTCATGAATAAATTAAGTCGAGAAACCATTATAATACCAAAATTATGCAATACATAAGTTTCACTAGGGAGGATTTAGTAAGTATAGGAGAGTTTTTTTTAGTTTTTTTAAATATAATAGTGCATATTATAATTATTTAGAACTTATATATATATATATATTTATGGGGTAATTTTATAATATAATTTAAAAAAAAAAAAGTGTATTGATGTACTTTTTATTTGTTTTGACATTTAGGAAAAAAATTTAGGTCTTATTTTTTTTTTCATAATTGTGTATGTTATAGTAATTTAAGATATTTTATAAAATTTTGAAAAATTTAGAATAATTTACAATGTAAAAAATAATATTTAAACAGTTTATTTTACATGCGTATAAAATAAAAGAATTATGCGTGCAACAGATTGTTTGAACCCTATTTTTGACGTGTTAAATGTTTTCAAATCTCTCAAAATGTTGCAGGAAGCCTTAAATAACTACAACGTACGCAATTACAAAAAAAAACTAGACTAAAAAGTTTTTTTGAATACCAAAACAAATAGGAGTACACTAATACATCCTTTTTAAAGAATGCATTATAGAATTTTCCTATATATATAAATTTTTATAACAAATAGTTTATATGTCCATGTCCAGTAATAAAAATAAATTTCAAATATTTTATTATTATTTTTATATAGATAGTATGTATGTTTAAACTTTATTTACGATATAAATTATTTTCTAAAAATTTACTTATAGTCTTAAATAAATACAACATACACTTAAAAAAAACTAAATAACACTGCTAAAAAAAAAAGAAAAAATGCGCACAATATATTATAAATTTATCACACAATATATTATAAATTTATAATAAAAAATGCACACACATATTTTTTTTTTTTTTGAAAGAAAAATGCACACACATATTATGATTAATAATAAATAATAAAAATAAAATTATTAATTTTTCTCAAAAAAAAAAAGTCAACGGTAGTTGACATCCCTAATTATCTGTTGGGTCTGCCCAATAATTATATGCATTTTGTTTGCTTTCCTTTCAACCAACCATATTTTTTTAAAAAAAGAAATAAATAATAAATAATTAAAAAAAAAGAAAAAAAAAAAACTTATTGTATTATATTAGAATTAAAATTATTAATAAAAAAGAAATGATAAAAAATACTAAAAAACATGTCACATATCATTATTGGTCGTAAATGTTAAATTTTATATATTTTAATTTAAATTAAAATATGAAATATATCATAGTATGTCAAAAAAAAAAAAAATGGAATCATGGTGGCGATATATGCCAATCTTATCATTTTAAACACAATTATGTTTTAATTATATGAATGTTAATTACAACGCCATCTTTCTCAACCTTCACACTTGTAACATAAATATTAGGCTAAAATATTTTTTTTTAATTTTTTTTTTTTACATAGTAGTGCTATTTATAGTTACAAAATCATTATTTTTTTAAATAAAAAAAATTTAATAGTCTATAGTATTAACAACAGAATTTTGATATTTAAGTTTACCACTCCTATTCAAAAGCTTCTAATTTGTGTTTTGATCTCTAAATAGGCTATACGAAATTATAACTACAACGGACTATTGAGAAAAAGAAATTATTTCCGCATATGTTTTTGAACGCAAAATTTAAAAGGAAGATTATAATTAGTATTTCTCTTATAGCTTATTGCAATGCTCCTCTAATTATGTAGTATTATAGCCTAACAATACTTATTACACATTATATTATTAGTGTAATTTTGTATGGAATCTGATGACATATTTTAGATTAGATACAGTACCAATGAATATATTTAAGTATGTGTTGAGAAATGTGAGCTAAAAAGTATATTTTATTTACTTTGTTAATCAATAATATAATGTAGGGTGTTTAATAAATATTTATGTTCACTATAATATAATATATTTTGGTAATAATAATTAATTAATATATTTAGCATTAAGAGTAAACTTACTGGACATATCAAGGATAACTACTTGAACTCTATCCTTTACATGAGTCGAATCTTCTGTCCCATAATCCTCCTCCTCATCTTTCACCCATCTCATTATCCTAATTATTAATAAGCCAATACATACATAATGAGACAATTACTTAATAGTGTTATTGACAAAATATATGTTACAAGGTCCTTGTAGACTAGAGGCAATGGTTTTTATATTTATTTTGAACTGTATTTGTGTCATGAAAATACGAAGGAGATGTACTAGAATTTTGCAGTGTTATGCTGTAACAATTATAATGGCATAATTAATTATATATAATATATATATGTACCTTTGTCTTACGAAATTAGCATTAGCAAAACAAAGCAAGGCAGAGTTGATACGGATGGTCAAGATGCCTGGGGGAGCTTTTGTAGCCATTGGATATTGGCTGATTTCACAGAACGTATCTGTTCTGGGAATTCTCCCTATCAATTCTACCCCTGGTCTAATTGCATGTAATAATATCTTACCAAAAGATATGCTTACCTGCAGATATATGCATGTAATTAACACTTAATATATACTAATCAAGTTGCATCATTTACTACCTTAATTTTTCTATATACAATTATCTACAACTTAAAATTATATTCTCATGGGTAAAAGTGCAAATGCTACTAGACAAGTAGTAATATGGAATGGGACCCAGATCATGTATTGTGCGCTGATTATGATGTTGATGCTTACACATGTTTACAAGTCCTTCTTCTTCTTCTTTGTTGGTAAATTTTAAAGTAATAGACCCATGATCAAAAATAAGAATATATATCATATGTATATGGGCCAAGAGAAATGTGCCAATAGAGCTAAGAAGTAAGTGGTAGATATAACGTCTGTAACAAGACTAGAGACCTGACTAGTAGCCTTACTTTTGGAAAGGTATATATGTATATATGCACATATATAAAAAAGCTAAGAATCCACTAAAGAAAAATTGATCAAGACTGGACCAAAATAATTTCAAGTGCTCAATTATGAGACGAGGAGCCCATCTCCACCACCCATAAATACCAAATAATATAACACACATTCAACAATTAAATCGGAAAACGACTCAATAAAATATTATATATATATATATTTATAATATTACATACCAATCATGAATATTACAATATAATTTTATACGTAACAACAATTATATATATATATATATAATCCTCTTAAATTTTGTCGCTATTACTTAAGTTGATTGATATAATTATCAGCAGTGTGTTCCAATATTTATAGTACTATTATAGAGAGCAACATCACGAGGGCATGTTTTTATTGTTTCGGTGACTTGATTAAATTATTTATATTGTACAACTTGGATGATGGGGTTCTATCATGGTCACGTCTATAATATGTGTTTTTTTTTTAAAAAAATATATATAATAATATAATTAACAAAATATTAATATTAATTAATGAAATTAGTTATAATTACCGCAATTAATAGACCGATCTCAACTGAGGCGAACAAAACACCAAAGAAAGCACCAATGCAAGCAAGGAAATCTAGTTTGTCAACTTTCCAAATATGAAGGGCTTCATTAAAGTCAATGAGGCCTGGAAGTGCTGAGAGAATGATAGAAGCTAGGATGGCCATGGGAGTGTAGTACAAGAGCTTTGTTAACAATTCTAGTGACAAAATCACTGTTATGGCCATTACTATATTCGACACAACTGTTTCACACCCTGCGCTGAAGTTCACTGCTGTTCTTGAGAACGAACCTGCAGTATTTATATATATATATATATATATATAAATATATTAATACAGATTTAGAGAGAATCCACCTCAGAGTCTTATATATATTAAATTTAATTATACCGGTAGCCACGTAGCATGAAGTTAGAGATCCTGCAACGTTCATAAAACCCATGGCCACCATTTCAGTGTTACCATCGAGATGGTATCCTTTAATGGAAGCAAAAGAACGACCTACAGCAATTGCTTCCTGATAATATATATATATATATGAATAAATATATAATTAATTAATTAATAGGTAGGTAATAATTAAGAGAAATTAAATAAAAATATTACTCACGGTGAGAGCAATAATAGCACAAATGAGTCCTGTTTTGGCAGCTTGTGCCACATGTGGACCTGTGAGCTGTAATTTTGTAGCAGAGATTGGATTAATGCCTCCTTCGATGTGTTTCACTATATTCACTCCATGCTTATCACCTTTTGTTAAGTACACTATTAGTGTAGATAATACAACTGATATTAAGGGAGCTATTGCTGGCAACCAGAACAGCTTTTTATTTCTTCTACCCTGCACGTAAATTATTAATTAAGCTTATATATATTTAAAAGAAAAGAAAAGAAAAACAAAGCTATATTGTGGTGACATATGAATTTACAATTACTTACGATGTGTCGGGCAATTAGAAGAAAAATCAGGAATGAGCAACCCAGAACAAAATTCAAAGGGTGCCACTGTAACATAAAAAGTCAATTAATTAAATTAATTAGAGTAAGGTTATTAACCCATTAATGTGTTTATATATGAGATACTTACTGGGTCGTGCAACAGTGATTTGAAAACGGATGTCAATACAGAGACCACATCTGTTTTGGTAGTAAAGTGAGTAATGCCAAATAGACCCTTTAGTTGTTGAAGACCAATAACAATGGCTGCTCCGGCCATGAATCCCACAATTGCAGCATGGGAAAGAAAATCCACTAGAAAACCCAACCTAGTGTATAAGTATATATGCATTAATTAAGAGAATTAACTATAATTATATACATATGTAGTATTTAATAATTGAAGAGTAACGTTTAATATATATAATTGAGTAATTTATTATCAATCAATATATATATATATATATACATATATAAACCTTAAGAATCCAAAGGAAGCTTGGAAAACCCCAGCAAAGAATGTAACAGTGAAAACAAGGTTGGTATAGGCGACAGGGTCAGTTACAGGGTCTTGAATCTCCGGAACCAAAGAGGATATTAGTAATGAAACCACAGCTACTGGTCCAATGGCTAAATCTCTTGAGCTCCCCATTACAGCATAAATTAGAGGTGGGACAACGCTTGTGTCTGTATATCATCATATATAATAATATAAATACATATATATAATGAATAGATTTATAAAGTGAAATTATATGCAGAGGGGTCATCGTAAAATAACTTACAGAGGCCATACTGTGGATCAAGCTTTGCTAGATTTGCATATCCTATACTCTACACAAAACAAATGTAACACTAATTAATTAAGTTATGTAGAAGAATTTTGAGTATGTATAAATATAAAGAGGTAGTACGTACGTACCTGAGGAATGCTAAGACTAGCCAGAGTTAAACCAGACATGAAGTCATTTTTGAACATAGAAAAATTGTAATGTCTTCCCCATCGGAAGATGGGAAATAGAGTTGGAAGGAACGAAGAATGGTTAACTGTATTCTTGGTATGAATATTTTTCTTTTTCTTGGAACAAAGAGACTCATATTTGATTGAACAAAGAAGCTCCTGCCAGATAGTTGGAGGATCAGGAATGTTGAGGACCATATTCTCATGATCAGATGATGACGATGATGTTTTGATATGATCACCATGATTATGATGATGATGATTAACAGCACCTTCCTCGACATTAGCTATATCGAACTGTTGAAGCTCTAGTACTGAGCCAAATGCGTTATTATTAGTACTCTCACTTTGAAGTGAACCCATTTGGCTTAGCTGCAAAAGTTTTGCAATGTTGTTTGGGAAAGAATTGTGAATGATTTGCCCTTTATATATATGCGTTATAAATTACATCAAATTAATGGGATTATCCATATATATTAAAGGACCCTAAGAGTCCCACATGGAACAATAATATGACAAGTACCATATCCCTAGAGTTTTAAGTTGGCAAACATGTTATTATATTATAACTCCCTAACCATGCCTATAAAATATATTCAATAATGAAATGAGTGTCAATATATGCCAAATATTTGTTTCATATTTTCTAATATTCAATTAGAAAAATATTATTTTATCAATTCAGAGTTATATATAAATAAAAAGAAGTTATCCAATAAATTTCTAAAAAAATATTTTCCTCTATTTTTTTTACTAAAATGTTGTTAGATATATAAGAGTATCTAATGGAGTGCTAAATTTATTTGGTTAAGATTCGAGTAGGCAGTGCTTTGAGTCGACTTCACTATAAAGAATGAGGTTACACACTCAAATCAGAAATGATCTCCAACTCGCATTACAAATTTCTCTCTGAATGGCACAAGTTCTCTCTCTCTGAAATTTTCTCTAGAAATATCATTGTACATTACAATTGTCTCAATTCTAAGTTGATCAAATCTAAACTCTATATATAAGGCGAGAAAGAGAGAAGGAGAAAGTTGAAGATTTTTTTTGAAAGAAGAGAGCTGAAGTTAGTTGTAACAAAATTAATGAATTCCGTTATCAACTGTTGACCTGAGTCTTGGACAGTTGGATGTTACAAATAACTAGTCTTCTAATGCAATATGAGTCAGATTAGACAAAAGTCTAACAAAGGTCCAAAGATATAAGGACCAAATCTTCACAATTTTTCACCTTGATTTCTATTTCCTTAAGTGTAACCTGTGAGTGAATTAGCGACTACTTTGGCAAAGCTCCGGGAATAAAGTCTTGATACCAAGAAAGTCTAATGTAATACTGAATTGCTCACTGGTATCACATTAGTTAGCATATTAGCAGGGTTGCTCTCTGTGGCAATCTTAACCACCTTGATGAGTCCATTTTTAACTATGTCCCTTAAGAAATAAAGTTCGATGTCAATGTATTTCATCCTTTCATGAAACATATAGTGCTTTTAGCTAAGTGTATAGCACTTTGAAAGTCACAGTGCACACTTACATCCCTTTGATCAAACCCCGATTCAGTCATGATTACCTTTAACCATAGAGCTTCCTTGACAACTTTAGTAAGGGAAATATACTCTAGTTCTGTAGTGGATACTAGCACTACATCAATTAGCTAGTTTCTATGTTCTGGTAAAATTGGTCACCAGTTCTTGGAGATGTTGCTATTCTGTAAAAATGAGAGACTCGAAACTACCCGATTTTTGTGTAAGTCACTTTGCTAGAAAAATGAAATGTGAAGTTGTAAATTTGACTCTTTTGACTTCATAGCTCTCAGTTACTATGGAAAACTATATGAACAATTAAGAAAAAATCAGAATCGGATAAGCAGAACCCAGCGCACCAAGCCATATGTCAACTTGGGTGTTGGGGGTTTCTTTTGGAGCTTCCGAGCTGCTATTTTGTCACTTTCTTGAACTTAAGGACAAGGTCTCCTACACTATTTTTGACCATTTTGGAAAGAATTTTCAGAGCAAAATTTGCATTTGAGTGATCAAAACCAGCGCACCAGGTTGATTGTCAACCTGGGCGCTAGGCCCAGCACCAAGTCAACTTGTACACTAAGCTTAGTTTTGAAGCCCCTGCAGTTATTTCTTTCTCCTCAAGTTTATTTGTATCTTCATTATTTCTGATGTTAGAATAATTCCCAGAACACTTATTCAGAGAGAGGATTGGAAACAGCCCAGGTTGACAATATGACAGCCTGCGCGTTGGGCCCAGTGCCAGGTGTTAACTGGACACTGGTCCAGTTTAAGGCCCTCGGAAAATTATGTTTGCTCCCCAAAAATAGTTGAATCTTAATCTTTGATGAAAATGGAGAATATTCCTGGAAGACTTTTTGGATAAACTCCTTGAAATTGGCCTAAGTTGACAAAATGTTAAACTTGGCACTAGGCTAGCACCAGGTGTCAACCTGGGTGCTGGTCCCTTGTTTTGGCCCCCAAGTTGGTCTGTTTCTTCCCCAAAAACACTTGTTTCCCAATTTTTTATGAAGACAAAGAAGATGCATGAGTTGGATTTGCAGTTTGATGCTTGGAAGTGGCCCAAGTTGAGAAATTATCAACCTGGGCGTTGGGTGCCTGGGTACCGGGTGCTCAAAAATGAAATTTCTTTGAATTTGATTCGGATGCCTCAAATATGTTTGTGGTATGTCTAGTTCATGTCCCAGTGTAAAATTTGACCCATTTTCACTTAAACGATCTCAAAAACTGAAACCCTAGTTGGGGTTTCAACCTGGGCGCTGGGTGAAACCCTAGGCGCCCAAGTTCATTTCTGATGTGTTGTTTCGTGTGTTTTTAGCTCCCAGACCCTGGACTTGGAGGCTATGTCTTCATGGTATAGAATACTGAAAGATAGTGAGTTGAAAACAAATTAGAGGGATCCAAACACCCATTTTAAAGTTTTCAAAGTCAACCTGCGGGCAGGCTAGGGACCCCTCCCATCTCGACGTGGTATGATTTAGGACTACTCAACTCCAGGATGTTTTCTTTCTTCCCACGTGTCAACCTTTGATGTATAGGGCTATTTTTGGTGTAGGCACATTGCTTAGTAAAAATCATTAAAAAAAAAAGATAAAGTCTTTTTTAGAATTCTAATTGGTTCAAGAAACCAATTAATTGACTACAAGACAATATTATCCCAAATAGTTTTGGGACTATGGGCCTATGTAACCAAACTCCAATAGGCAGTTCCCACAATTTATGAATAAATTTCTTGTTTTATTAATTCCTCCTAATTCCACTATAGGTTTAGAATTGTAGTCTTGATTACATAGAATGCTCTATATGCCAACATATACACTATGAATTACGTACCCATTGTTTCAATCTAAACAATCAATGTTCCTCTATGGATAGTTTACATCGAATAGAGAGAAATTTATTGTTTTACCCTTTAATTTATTTTATCCTTAAAACACTTAGCTACTTGTAAATGATATTCTAGTAAACTAATATAATTACTGAAATGATTGCTCTACCATTTAAACTCATTTATCCAAGCTTAAGGAAACCATTATTTCAATTCTAAGAGTTTATAGAAGTTATAGATTGCATATTTATAATTAGCATTCTCACTCAATTGTACTACTATATTCTCAATATGTAAGTATATGCTAGTCCTATGGGTAAGTGGGTAATGAAGAAGTCCAAAAACCTGAATAGTATAATTAGGCTAGAACCTAATCATCTTAGGATTGAGATCACTGATTTTATAAGATCAAATAAGTGGCATTGACTTAGAAAAGATATACAGTAAGTTTAAGATATCTTTTCCACTGTCAATATCAGTCCAGTTCGATGTATAACCAATACATCTGATACATGCTTACTTTGCTAATGTCTTGGAAAATACATTCTACTTAAACAAGTGTAAGTAAACAACGTCGATGATTATCATGTCAGTATAAATCTAGTGCACTAATAAATTGAGAGACTAAAATAGTTTATATCATGTAATCATAATTATTTACTGTTGTGTAGACAATGATATAATTATTAATGATTTAATAGAATTTATATATCAAATATATATGATCATGAAATAAACATGTGCACCAAGCAATAAACGAAATAAGTAACGAAATAACTTATGTTCTTTTACTAATAATGAAATTAAGATTACATTTAAATTGAGTTTTATTTAGGGTATAAAATTCTAATATTAAATTGACATATTTGCTTTTTGCATCAGTCCAAAAGACCATCGTACATTCCACTGACACAAATTGGGGAGTGTTGGGTCGATTATTAACTAACGGGATTATTTATTTTGCGTTGGTTATTAATGGACACAAACGCTAGAACGAAAGAAAAATTACATCCATCCACACCACATTCACCAAACCAATACAGAAAAATAAAAATTTGAACCCTGCAACGCCGCCACCAAGTTGAGCCACCATATGTGACTATACAAAAAAAAGTTTGATTTGAACGATGAGAAACGAGAGAGGAATAAAACAAGATCTACAAAAGTGAGTTCTATATTTTATCAAAAAAAAAAAAAAAGTGAGTTCTATAGTTGGCTAGCCGTCGTTGTTGACACTCAATATCTCAACCACTGCCATGGTGGTCTGCGAGCATACCTGACGAAGAAGAAGAAGAAGAGAAGAAGATTAGATCGAAAGGGAGAACTTGTATGAAGGTTTTATTCTAATTTAATCAAAAAAAATTTATTTAAACTACAATATATTTTTTTCTAAACTAATAGATTAGTTAGTATTAAATTTGTAAAAGTACACACGTGGCGTCTCTGAAAGTCAGGGCGTTACACTCGACACGGTCTACAAGTCCAATAATTTCGTACCGTACTCGAATTTGTATCGTTCTTTATTCGTGCTATGTCAAAAAGCCTCACACATAATCAAATTACCTTATTAATTAATAGAGTGCAATATAGAATCTGTTTATTTAGCATTTTTTCATATATATATAATTAATACTGTAAATTATTATACGGTAATTAAAGCAAGCCAATTTTTGTTTAAAAAAACTACTAATTAAGTCTATTACTTGCAAAGAAAACCATGCTTAGGGTTTTGATCTTTTGAGTGGTCTCATTAACACTACAGAAAGTAATTTAGATAGTTTTTTAGTCACGAATGTAAATATTTTATCCTTACAAAAATATATATATAAATATTTTGTGATAAAATGTTACTTTTATTCACAACAAAATATAATACTAAATATTATATTTAATTATAAATTGTCACTAATATAATTTTATAATCACAACTATTTTTAATGATAAATATTTTGTGATCACTAACAATATATTTTATTGATAAGTATTATTACTATCATATAGACCTTCAGTAATAACATAGCATAAGATTTGTTTAGTTAAAAATTAAAATTTAATTTTGCAATGTGATATTGAAAAAATATATGTATAATTTATATATACATACGAGTTTATATGTGGTTGAGTAATTTAATCAACCAAGTATACGTACATTGACTTTTATGTCACTAACTAATAAATTTCACAATATATCACAATGTATTATAGTCAAAAAGTATCATAGGTTTAAGTTATAATACACAGAACTGTTATATTATAATTAAGCGACTTTCTTTCGTAGACCTTTTCTTTATTGCCAAATAAATGAGTAATATGACAGTGATATTAATTAATACACTTTTTTTTGGGGGGGAGGGGGTTCTCACTTATTTTTTTCTTTCATATTAAGAATAATTTTCGATGTATTATTGCCCATATATATATTAAATATAATACAAACCCTATCGTTTGTTATATATTTTAATTTGTATAAATATATATATAATGTAAATTTAAAACATGCAAGTTATTTATTTAATTATATAATCTATAACGGGTGGTGCTGCTTTTTTGGCCGGCTATCTATCGAAATTATTCTAACTATTAAGGTGTCTAATTTGCAATTGATTACAAAGTTGTGGTGGAATTGGAAGTCAATTCTTTTAGTCATTTATTTATTAGTCTTTTTTAGTTATATTTATAGATAAGTACTGCATACGTTCAAAAAGGACAAGAGAGAACGAATATTTGGCAGACAAGAACTAAAACTACATCAATCTATAATTAATTCCAGATGAACTAGGACTCAATCCTGGGAAGATTCATTACACATCGATGTAATTCTTTTATATATATATATATATGTTCTATTTATATATAAACATATCTAGATTTAATTAGATTCATGATGAATTGAAGGATAATCATGATTTTACAAAATTTTCACTTTCTTCTTCGACTATATATCCTTATGATAAACCATTACATGATTTTTTTTTATAAATTAATGAGTTGTATTGCACAAAACAAGCTTTTTACAAACTAAACGCACCCATGAAAAGGGTCGATATCTATGTATACAATTATATCAATCTAGAGTCAATATATGTAATATGATTTACAAAGCAATAAACCAATCTCTATCATTATTCTTGATCTTTTTAGGCATCACCCTATCAATCCGAACCTTGATGTTCCATTTTGTTTCTTCAACAATTCGGGTCGAGCTAACTCTAGCTTTTTGCCAAACCACTTCATTTCGGGCTCTCCAAATGTTGTACACCAGACCTACAACAGCAGCCGAGAGAACCCCCTTCCTAAACTTGGACAATTTGGACTTCCCAATCCATTTAAGCAGCTGTTGTAGGCTACTGGTTTGAGCATGCCAGTCCAGCCAAGATTTCAGATCCTGTAGGCATTTCTCAGCAACATTGCACTCAAAGAACAAGTGCTGGCAGGTTTCAAGATGCATCTTACACAAGCAGCAGGTCCCCTGAACTTGTATGCCAAAATTCATCAGCCTATCTTGTGTCTTCAACCTATTAAGCATTGCCAACCAAGCTATAACACTATGTTGTTAAGCCTTGACCATGTTTCTTTGCTCCAAACTAACCGATTGATTGGGGGGAGAACATTTTATAGCCGGCTGAAATACTATATTTCTGCTTCTGGAAAACATCAAAGTCTATTAGCTCTCGGATTTGTTCTTTCAAGGTAACCATCTTCTTCCAATACCAACTGGAATGAATGGAGGGAGAGTAATCCCCCCATGTCTGATTCTTAATATAAACACTATGGACCCATCTGAGCCATAAGCTCTCTTGTTTGTTAGAAATAGCCCATACATACTTACTTATTGCAGCCTTGTTCCATGCTTCTAGGTTCTTGATCCCTAGACCTCCACTTGCCTTAGGTTGACAAATATTATTCCAAGCAACAGACCCTGCACCTTGGAACATAGCTTGACCTTTCCAAAGATAAGCTCTACAAATGGCTTCAATAGATCTCAATACCTTCTTTGGAAGAATCATTATTTGACTCCAATAGGCCTGTATAGCAATAAGAACTGAGTTGATGAGGGTGATTCTCCCAGCAAAAGAGAGATTCCTTGAACTCCAACTTCTAATTCGGGCAGTCATTCTCTCAGCTAATATATCACATTCTTTCCCTGAAATCCTTTTCCCACAGATTGGTATTCCCAGATAGGTGAATGGCATTTCCTGTCTGGTGAATCCTGATATCTGCATAATGTGATTGACTTCACTAGGTTGCATGTTGCTACAGTATAAAGCAGTTTTGCTGGCATTCGGATATAATCTAAAAGTGAGAGAGAAGGTTTTTAGAGCCTGCAACATGTATAAGATACTCATGAAGTCCCCATGACAAAATAATAGTACATCATCAGCAAAAGCAAGATGATTCAATTTCAAACTAGCACATCTGTCATGGAATTGAAACCCCTCTTTTCCCCCCACTTTCTTCATCAATCTCGACAAGTATTCCATACCCAGAACAAAAAGCAAGGGAGAGATCGAGTCACCTTGTCTAATTCCCCTTTTCGCCTCGAAGAACCCATGGAGAGTTCCATTGAACATCAATGAGAATCTAGGAGTGGTAATACAGTTCATGACTAGCTGGATGAATTTTGAGTATAAATTCAAGCCAACTAACATCTCTTCAAGAAAACTCCACTCAACTATGTCATATGCCTTTTGTAGATCCAACTTAATCATGCAGCTAGGCTTATTTGCCTTTCTACCATAGTGCCTCACCAAATCTTGACATATCAAGATATTATGTCCTACAAATCTCCCTTTAATAAAACCACCTTGAGTCTGTGATATTATTGAAGGAAGGATGTTATTGATTGTAGAACTTAACAGCTTGATTGCAATCTTGTAAATCACATTGCAGCAAGCTATAGGTCTAAAGTCTTTAACAGAGTTAGGACATTTCACCTTAGGCACCAATGTAATTATGGTAGAGTTTATTTCTTTCAAGATGTTACCTGAATTCAGAAAAGAATGCACAGCTGCACATATGTCCTCTCCAATGAGCTCCCAATTATCTTGGTAGAAGCTACTAGAAAAGCCATCTGGACCCGGGGACTTGCTTGCAGGTATGTTGAATATTGCCTTTTTTATCTCATCCTTTGTGAATTCCGAAAGCAAGTAATCAGCTTGAGTTGAGGATAGTACAGGGCCATTGCTGAGTATACTGTTCTCCACTACCTTCCTCTCCTCTCTTTTGGTTCCAAGTAGACCTTTGTAGAAGTCTAGGAATGCTGCTGTAATGAGTTCAGGGTCTGTAATTCTGCTGCCCTCTTGGTTTTCAATGGAGAGGATTCGGTTTTGCCTTATTCTATGCTTTATGCAAGCATGAAACAAAGCAGAGTTCGAGTCACCATCTTGAATCCACTCCACTTTAGCTTTCTGTTTTAAGAACAATGAGTAATCCTTCTGCTTTTGAGTTAAAAGCTCACGGGCTGATCGTTCCTGCTGGTGTAAACTGTCTTCAAGAGGCTGCTGCTGTAGTTGGCTTTGTAGACTATCGAGGGATGCCTTGGCCTCATGAACCTGCTGCTGAAGATCACAATATGCTTCCCTGTTTAACTTCCTCAACCTCTCTTTGAATTGCTTTAGCTTACAAACAACTTGATACATTGGATTCCCTGATATTTTCAAGCTCCAGATATCTCTTAGCATGGAATCATATTTAGGATGAGATTTCCACATCCTAAAATACTTGAATGGCTTTTTTTCCCCCACCACTTGAGGATGCAAAGAACGAACTGCCGGAGAATGATCGAATAGTCCCTCGTTAAGAAATACAGCTTCAACAAACTCATATTTTCCAATCCAAGCTTGGTTGGCCATGATCCTATCTATCTTGGAATATATCCTATCAGCCCTTGGTTGTTTATTCGTCCAAGTGAAAAAATTCCCACTAGCTTTGACATCTTCAAACTTACAATAATTCACACAATTAAGGAAATCTGAATCCAGATATGACCTTACTCGATGCCCCACTCTCTCTTCTTTAGCTAGAATGTCATTGAAATCCCCCATCACACACCAATTTTCATCAGAGTATAAATCACACAAGTCCTTCCAAAGTACTTTCCTCTCTCCCCTGTTGTTTGAAGCATATACAACCGTAAGCAGACTGTTGAAACCTTCAATAGTTGAAATCCTCAAATGCATTAGTTGGCTAGTGCACTTGATGATATCAACCATAAATCTATAAGGATTCTAAGCAATCGCAATTTTACCTCCCGAATGCCACGCAATGTTTGAGGAAAAACACCATCCATCGAAAATATTAGAGTACAAGGCTCCAAGCTTTGGAGCCTTTACCCTAGTCTCGAGGAGACCCACAAAATTAATCTTTTGAGAAATTATAAAGTTCTTTATTAGTTGTTGTTTAGATTGATGATTGGCCCCTCGGACATTCCAACATAACAATCTATCCATTAGAAAGAGAGGGACCTCCCCCCCCCCCTCCTCTTGTATTGTCATTATTCTCTTCATCAGTTGTGGCCTTGTCATCACCATATTCAGCATTACTTTCCCCATTATTTCCATCTTGTTCCTCTAAGGTAAGTGCCTGAAATGTGTTCACCACCCTTACTGCAGCAGACACCTGTTGCTTTCCATTCATGTCCATTCTCGGCCCTTTTACAATCTTGGTAAAACCATCAGCATCTGCAGTAGGAATGTTATTCTTTCTATTGTCATTCTTCACAATCCACTGATACTTAGCAGGAACAGCAGCTTTTTTACATTCCTCTGCAGAATTTCCAACTCCAGAACAGTGGGAACAAGTAATCGGCCTCCATTCGTATTTGACACAAACTGAGGTATTAAAATCATATTCATTTTCAAATTCAATCAAGTTCGGGAGTTGTTGGTCCATTTGCACTTCAATTAGCACTCTAACATAGCTCAGCCTCTCCCTATCTTTAGTGATAGCATCCTCCATAAGAGGCTTGCCAATTTGCCCAACAATCTTAAAAAGAGACCTTTGGCCCCAATATTTCAATTCAAGATCCTCAAGTTGCACCCAAATTGGTACACACTTGACATCCTCTTTCTTGAAATTAGTATTAGGGTCCCAAGGTTTCAATATTACAGGTCTGCGATTGAAGAAAACATAACCCCCATTCATGACCTGATCCCTGAATTCAAGAGAGGTAAACCGAATAATGAAGATTCCATGAGACTCGATCGACCTTATCAAGCAATATCCTTTTCGCAAATCCTTCAAGAACGTGCAATGGTGGATTTACTCCAAGAACATAGCACACAATTAAAGGATTCCAAAACAGAATCTCTTCTTCAATATCATCTAGGGTGATTTTCACTTTCCCAGAGTCCTGCTCCACATCTTTAAACGAATTTTCCAGATATATATACATGATTATTCTAATAAAAATTAATGATATATACATATGAAAAAGTCTATGGTGCACTCCTTTGTGCTTTTGATATTTGGATGATTTTAATTTTATTTTTTTGAGAATTTTTTTTATTTTTACATTTAAAAGTAGTATTTTTCGTATTTATGTAAAAATACGTACACAGTAAATTAAATCGCAACTCAAATTTACTTCGCAACCTACACAGAAATTACTCTTGCAATCCAAACCCTAAAAATAAAAAAATTAAAAAAATAATATATGGGGTGATTCTCCTAATTTTTTATATGATTGTATACAATATAGTTATTTAAGACATTTTGTAAATTTTAAAAAATTATAAAAATTTTAACATGCCAAAAACAAGTTCATTTTTGTTTTACATTCGTATGAAATAGATTCTTTGAATTTTGCTTTCTATAATTTTCTATATTTTGTAAATTATTTTGAATTTCTTAACACTGTATAGAATGTCGTAACTAACTACATCGTCACTATCATATAAATAAAGTTTAAAACTAAAACAATCTGGATGTCACACAAAGGGAGTGCATCCGTGCACCCTTCTTGAAAGTTGTAACGCTCTAATATCTAAGGCACATTACGTACGTATTTTTCAATTATTTTATTGATATTTACTAATCAAAGGATATTGAAATTATAAAGTGCATTTAAAAAAAATTCTCAGATAATTAAATCTTTACTAAACATAAACAGTTTTAAGAAATATTCACAATGCGGGTTTGAAATCTAATTACAAAATATTTGACATCATAAAATCACAACCCATACCACCTGCACTAGGAACTCCTCTAGTCAAAATCATGTCTCTAACCATTACAAAACATTAATATAGATACCTCATGAAAAATGAATTAAAGATATGTAATCTACATTTTATATATTAATTTTGATAATTTAGTTAGAGCTACAAATCTTACACTTTAATAATTTATTATATTTAATTTAATCAAACATTATTGCACTAAAATTAGAGGTGTACGTTAGTCAGTTTGGTCGGATTATAACATATTTTTATTAACCCAATATAAATATCAGGTTGTAAATATTTATCGTAACTCGTCTAATCAAAAATTAGAAAAAGTTCAAACTGTCCAATGATTTTTTCAGTTTGGTCGGGTTAATCCGTTCAAATCGCTTTTTACTTTTTTTTTATATAATTATTATTGTTAGTTTCTAGTATTCAAATAATTAGATTTAAAAATAAAAATATATTATTTATATTTTAAGTTAAAAAATACTATATTAAATTAATTTTAAGATAAATATAATTGAGTAAACATAAAATAATTGAATAAAATAATAAAAAAAAATATGGTATAGATTTTAAACTTCAACTACAATATCCAAATACAATAAAAATTATTAACTATAAAGTCTAAATTTTAAGTTAAAAACTAAAACATCCAAACTTTAAATATAAAATAATTTAACTAATAAATATAATTTATGTAATATAATATATACAGTTTTATTAAAAAATATATAAATTAGTTTAATTCGGTTTATTCGGATTAATTAGACGGTTTAAAATAATTTGTAAACTACCCAATATATTTATTAAGCGGTTTGGATTTTCATTTAAATATTTCGGGTTGGGCCATGAGAGACCTTATTAAGTATTTCAAAAGAAAGGGCATGCTGATAGAGTTGGGCGGGAAGATAATACTAGTTATCAAGTCAGAGAGACGCCTGGCCTGTAAGCTGGCGGCCTCCTTAAAAACCCATTACTTAACAAGGGGGCTATGCGGATCCTCGGACATATATGAAATAGAATAAAGATGTACCAAGCTACTTATAAATGTAACTACAATTAATATTACTGCAGTCGGGCTATCGAACACGGAGTCAGAAGTGAATTACGAGTCAGACCAATTTACAAATTATTTATTCGAGTTGGACGATTTATAAATTTTGTTAAACACTCCTAACTAAAATAATATAACATGTCGTTGTTATGATTAACTAAAGGAATTGCTAGAAAGGAAGTTAGTAACGTGAGTTAATTTAACACATTGAAAAGCGACAAAAATAAGGATTCCAATAGTTCTTGCAATGAAATAAGTTTCATTAAAATCACCGGGAAATCTTAAAATTACTAATACCTCCTAAAAAAATATATCATCGTCCACTTATTACTATTGGTGAATAAATATTTTTGTTAAAAATTTATAAAACATCAGATATTATATTGTATATAATTTATAATACTATGATTAATTGAACAATATAAGAGATATACCTGTTAATTTATTGAAATAATGAAAAAGGATTTTCTGAAAAAAATACAAAAATAACAAAAAGATTATAAAAATATGATTGTATGGAATTTTAAATATTTTTACAGTTATTTTTAAAGATTTTTTATATTTATACTTATGTTATTTTACAATTATTTTTTTGTTATTTATATATTATTATTATTGATATTGTTTTTGATGAATTTTTTTTATTGTTTTTGTGTTGCATTATAAAAAAAATTAAACGTAAAGTTATAAAAAAAAAAAAAAAAGAGAGAGAGAGAGATTATTTTACAAATACACAAAAAAAAAATTACAAAAATTAAGTTGTACGAAAATTTAAATATTTTTTATAATTTTATAATTTTATTTATAGAAAATATTTTTTTTATTGTATTCTTGTTAATTTTTTGTTTATTTTTTATTATCTGTATGTTATTTTTTGTTGTTAGTTTCATATTGTTTAGATATTATTTTCCTGTTAATTTCATATAATTTTCTTATTATTTTCTTGTTTTTATAAAAATGGTAAAAATATAAAAGAAATATTAAAAGTAAAACTATAATTTTATTTTATATAATTATCCCTAAACAAAGTAACTTTCCCTAATAAAAATGGTTTGATACGACTCTCACATCTGACAAGAAGATTGGGTCAAGTCCAACAAATTTTGCAGAAGCCCAACAAGCCCAAGGAAATGGGGTAAGTTAAAAAATGTTTTTTTTTATTAATCAATTAACTAAATTTATTTCTAATTTTTATTTAATTAAAATATATCTCTTTTTATATATATTGTACCCAATGATAGGGAAAAATTGATACAATGTTTAAAAAAAGAGGTAAAAATAATAAACTTTTAAAAGTAGGTAAAAATAAAAAAAAAATAAAAAAACAATATAAAAAAGATATAGAATCTAATTTCCTCAAGGAAAGGCCATGACTGTGAGAAAATTATACTCTATACACACTTTATTTCTTATTTTAAATTTTACCTTTATTTTACTACTCTTTAATTTATACCCAATTTTATAGGTCATATTCTCATTATGTGCATTAGAAACTCTAATTTTGATAAATTATATAAGATTATATTTGGTACTTTAATTATATATAAAAAAAAGTATTTATCAATTAAAATTATATATATTTTTTTTGAATAGTCGAAAATCTTTATTAGCCATAAACTTCTGCTACTAAACAAGGTAACAAATCAGTTGGAACATGCTCCAAACTGAAACGACGATCAGGAAATAAAATAGCAGCCTTAGCAAAGTTATGGGCCACTAAATTAGCAGATCGTTTAACAAAAGAAATAGAAACATTTGTAAGAGAAGCAAGCAAGCTTTCACAGTCTTTTACAATCAAACCAAAAGTAGAAATCATGTCTAAGGAACTTCGGATGGCCTGAACCGCACAAAGACAATCTGATTCAAGAGTGACATTTTGCCACTTCGCTTCTTTGATCCAACTAAGAGCCTCCTTAATTCCCAACACCTCCGCTAGGACTAGTTCCACTGCACCATAAACCAGAGCCGTGTGTCCCTCTATAAGCAAACCGTTTGAGTCCCTAGCGACAAGACCAAAGCCATATGATCGATTCCTTTCAAACAATGCCGCGTCTACATTAATCTTGATGCTATCACTATGTGGAGGACACCAATGCTCATTTCCATCTCCTGCTTGGAAAGTAGAGTAAGATGTATCGGAATCCGACTGACGAGCATTTTTCCATTGATCAAGATACTTTTTTGCAAACTCAACAACGTTATCGGGATGAACAGCTTTTCCATTCCAAACCAGGTCATTTCGGGCTCCCCAAACAGCCCAACAAATAGTAGCCATTAAGCACAATTGATCCGAGGTAGCATGCTGAAACACACCCCAGCACCAGTCCAAAAAACCAGATCCAGGAGTCACCACCGTCCCGATACCAACCCGATTCCAACACAGTTTGACAACACGGCAAGTCACCAAACAGTGCAAAACACTCTCCTCTTCTTCCATATAGATGGGACAAAGTAAATTAACATCTACTCTCTTAGTTTTGAGTTGAACCAACGTAGGAAGACACTGTGTACACGCACGCCATAACAAATTACTAACCTTTGAAGGAAGTTTCAGCTTCCATAGTTTACTCCAGAACGCATCAATCTCTTCATCAAACCAGTTACTTTTTTAATTCTGCAGGAAATTATAGGCTGACTTTACAGAATACACACCTGAATTTTCGAAAGACCAAAACAGTTGGTCATATGCAGCAGTATTGGACAGAGGGATACCACGGATGAGGGACTGATCCCTTGCCTCAAACAGGTCAGCAATGATCTCCAAATCCCAACCTGACCCATGAATTGTTGAAATTTAGTGCAACTAAAAACAATATTGTATAGCTTGGTCTTATTTTTTGAAAGCTGATGTTAGTTGATATTGGAGAAATTTTAATGATATTTCCAAAGCAGTAATGGCAAAGTTCAAGGCTAGTAAGCTTTATTAGAGTCTTCTTCATTATGAACATGTGACTTACACTAAACCTAAACACTGGTTCATTCTGTGACAAGCAGTGAATGTCCATTTGTTAATTAGAGACAAGTTGATGACTTTCAATATCCATTCAGATTAAATTTTATGTCCTTTTTGTGAGCAAGTTCTTGAGAGTCATTCTCATTTATTCTTTGGGTGCAATTTTTCTCAAAAAGTTGTGCAGGGTGTTCATGGTTGGCCGCTTGGGTGTACTTTGTCTCTTCAGTTTTAAAGTTGGCTAACTTAGATTGTGATAAAAAATAGTTGTTTCCTTTCTAATGTTATTTTTGCTGTAGTTGTTGCTACATATTATAATTTGTGAAATTTGATTTTCTATACTTAAACATTTTCAAAATTTCGTTTTTGAACCAATACATTTTACATTATGAAAAATATGACTCTTTTTTCAAAACTCCAAAAATACCCCCTCTATCTACTTTGTCTCTCTCTCTCTCTCGGACCGAAAAAAAAAAAAAAAAAACATATGGTCCGATGGTCGGACCACATGGTCCGATGGGGTCCGACCAATCGGACCCATCGGACTATGTGGTCCGACCATCGGACCATGTCCATCTCTCTTCGTTTTCCTTAAAAAAAAAAAAAAAAATATGGTCCGATTGGTCGGACCCCATCGGACCATGTGGTCCGACCATCGAACCATATGTTTTTTTTTTTTTTCCTGTTCGAGAGAGAGAGAGAGAGACGAAGAGAGTGAGAGGGGCGATACAGTGGGTGGGTGGTGGAGGTGAGCCGTGGTGGTGCATTTGAAGGTGGGGGCGGTGAAATGGTTTGAGTGTCGACGGCGTGGGTGGTCTGCCGTGGGTGGTCTGCCGTGGGTGTGTGGGTGCGGCACCGAGAGAAAGAGAGAAAGAAAGAAAGAGAGGCGAAAGAGAGAGAGAGTTGATGGTTTCAAATGGGGGGGTATTGTGGGAATTAAGAAAATGTTATCCCATTTTACCAATATTCCCCATTTTAAGTTTAGGGAAAAAATTATTCCTTAATGTAAGCATAGAAATTCAAATTTCCCAAATAAAAAAGCTTGTATCTATGAAAGAAAATCTTATAATGTGTATTCTAGTGTGGAGTTGAATGAAAGAGATTTTCAAACTAGAATTCTCAATATAGCCATTAGGAAGATGAATAAGCCAGATTTGACTGGACTTTGTTAATTTTTTGTAATGAGATTTTTGGGTATCATACCTTTGTAACAGTAAATAGAGTTACACTAGAAAAAAAAAATAAAACACTAAAAAATATCAATATAACAACAATAACATTATACAATCATTAATACTATATTATAATAAAATTATTTTTAAGTAAATATAATATTTATACATATACTATAATTTAGAATAAAATTATTAATTCTACGTAAATAAATTTATAAAATATATGTCTATATTTATTAATAAGATGTAATTATTCTTATAAATAAATTATTAAAGGTTATTCTTATTTATAATTTGATCAAATTAAGACTTGTATTCTTTATAACAAATTAGAGATTATTCTTAAATAAAATATTCTTAGATAGAGACTCTACTGCTTATATATATATATTGTACCAAAAAACAATATTTAAAAAAAAAAATAATAATAAAAACAAAAACAAATTTCTTCATCTCTCAAATACAGCTCCTTTGCTGGCTCCTTTACTTTTTGTCCTAATTTACATCTTAAAATTATATTATACACTCGATTATAATAACAAATATTATATCAAATATAACATTTATATTTATATTTTGAATCATTTATTACAATAGATCTTTAATTAAAGATAGCCTTAATGCAGGTAATTACTGTTGTTTTAACTTCTATCTATACAAAACATTATAATAATTAAATTAAAAATATGAATCTTAATGTTATAGCCAAATTAGCAGTTTCTATTTATTATTAGATTTTTATTAATATTGTAAAATAAATAAATAAATATGTAAATCTTTGTAGTCGGTCAACCAGTTTGAAAAGAATACAGCTTAGGCGGGAGCTGATTATTGAATATGACCCTAAAAACGTCCTTATTCAAAATTTGTGGGGTCCACACCTCTGAAAAAAACACTCCCCACCCTTGACTTTTTCATTCAACACGTGGATCATCAAAGTCCCCACACTTAATATTTCCCAGCTATTAATAATAATAAAAAACAATCTCCTATTCTTTTTTTTGTCGAGACTTTTTCATTAAGTTAAAAAGAAAAAGTTAAATGTTATGAATCTTAGAATACCCAAAAATTTAGGTTAACGGTTAATTAAATTAGATTATGAACCAAAGTGATGAACAAGGAAGCAGTTTGAGTAGATATTGAACTTGGACAGAAACATGTACTACATACAATAATAATACATTAAGTTGAGTTACTCCTAAAATACGAGGAGGACCATTAAGTGTGCTGTGGGAAGAGGAAAACGGAAGGTGGCTACTACTGATTCCCACTTCTGCCTTTTCACAATGACACGTATATAAAATATTGTTTCTTTTTCTTTCTTTTCTTTCTCTTACATATACAAATTCTTCTTCTTCTTCTTCTTTATTTACTTTTTCCTTTTTGTATGTACAAATATGTACATATAGATATTTATATACATATATAATATTATTTCTTTTCTGATTAAAAAAAAAAGTGCCCTTTTTCTCCCACTATCGATGGTTTTCGTTAGAAGCACATGAATGAATGAGGTGAGTAAGACTCTGTTTTGGACTTTATTCTTCATATTTTTTTATGCATATTGAAATGACCAATTATGGATTTTGAGTCATGATTATTATTATTTGGCAATGCATGTAGGGAGAACTGTTTTATTAGATGCCATTGGCAATAGCCTATGATATGAGTAGGGGGATCAATGTTACATTAGATAGAAAAAAAATTATCTTCACAGAATAATATATAATCTGTATGAGTTTGATTGGATTTGGTCAAGTTGTCTCTTTAGGCATTCCAAAAGGGAACGAACAACATCTCATAAACGCATGCACCCTTTTGGCGATTCTTGAAAACAATGTCCAGTTTTAGATTACAGTAATGATTTTTCTATTTAATCCTTTTCAAGAATAACAGCATATTTTCAATGAAACTAATGCTTGTTATGATTGGATATGGATGGATGCCCTTTTATTTTCTTTAATGTCCCAATCAAGAGTCGAATACCAATAACTATTTGAGCGTGGAAGAAGAAAAATATAAAGGTGATGCTTACGCTATATGTCTATATCTAAGCGTCTGTTACAAGGTTATTGTTTTTTTTTTTGCTTGAGTTGAAATGGTCAATGGTTCACTCTAATACTTTGTTTAGTCGTTTTGTTAACTTGCTTTGTGGACCTTCTCGTATCATATTATATTCTTAAGCTTTAGTTGAAAAGAAAATTGGAGCATGGATTACATTAAGAGAATACATCTTCATATTTTGATGTTTTATGTCTAAAGTGTGGGACCTTACTTGATTGTGATCCCTCAAATTAGTACTAAAAAATTCATTAATATAATAAACCCCATTAAAGCTCAAAAATGAAACTTTGGTTCATTGGTTCTATATAATGAACAAAGATTTGGAAAATATAATTTAAAAGAAGTGGACTTAGCTCTCTACTTCTGCCATCTGTGATTTCAAGTCAACACACCCATTTCAAACTAAATATTATAATCCTTAAGCACCAGAGTTATGGTATTGATGAGATTATTGCTTACATCAATTATAAGCCATTGAAAATTAATAATAATAATAATAGCAATAGTCCATGCGTCTGGCTGTTTTATGATTCTAAAGTTCAATTATTTTATTATTAGTAACTTCACTTTGTCTAGTTGTGTGTGTATGTGACATGTAAGAGATCCAGATTCATCAATACACTGCTGTTGGTGCTTGTGTTTTCAGTTGTAAAGTTTGACTAAAATTCTTTCATAACAGCTTATATAAGGCTAACTTCCTCAACATCCTGTTCTGCATTCAATAACTCTCTCTACTGCTCCATTAAGGTATTTGATTATATGACTCTGTAAGCTTTAAATAACATTGTACACTTTTTCCATTGAGTTTACTTCACACTGTTTTTTATTTTATTTTTTTCAACTGTTTGACTATATGGTGTTATTTCATTAGTTACAGTAAATTAGGACTTCATTTACATAGTTAAAGACTTTTTTTGCTGAACACAAAGTTAAAGACTTAAGTGTCACAAGACGACTATAAAGCCACTTGCTCAAGTGGTTGGTCTATTATTAACCCTTCTGAACTTGGAGCCAAAAGGGTAGTTGTCTATGCATAATTAGATGTAAACGAAGTATTATTTCTATGCTAATTGTCCCTCCATTTATATTTCTGCATATCAGTGTTCTGAATTCAAAGTAAAATATATACTGAGATGGCTTCAACAGTTCATTCAACTGCTGAAAATAAAGAAGAGATGGACACGATAAGGAGCACCCCGAGTGACCGATATATTCCCAGAGTTTCAGTTCCTTCCAAGCAAAACCTCTTCAAGGAGTTCAAAAACACTGTCAAAGAGACATTCTTTGCTGATGACCCTTTACGTTCATTTAAGGATCAGTCCAAGTCTAAAAAGCTCATCCTTGGAGTGCAGGCCGTTTTCCCCATCTTTGAATGGTCTAGAGATTATAGTCTTAAAAAATTTAGGGGAGATCTTATTGCTGGACTCACTATTGCAAGTCTCTGCATTCCTCAGGTACATCATTATCAGCTACTTCTCTGCTTCTCTTGAGAGGTTTATACTTAAAAGATTCTGTCATTCACAATGTTGACCAATTCCATTGACTTGGAAAACAGGATATTGGGTACTCAAAACTTGCAAATTTGGCTCCACAATATGGATTGTGTATGTTATCTTTCTACTTATCTATGGTTATTTTCGGTTTGATTGTTTCATTGAGTTTTGTGCTTAGTCTTCTTCTTGTCCCCGTTTTAATCTCTGCAGACTCCAGCTTTGTTCCACCACTGATCTATGCTTTTATGGGAAGCTCAAGAGATATAGCCATAGGACCAGTGGCTGTTGTATCTCTCTTACTTGGTACACTGCTTCAGAATCAAGTTGATCATACTACACATCCGGTTGAATATCTGAGACTTGCATTTACAGCTACTTTTTTTGCTGGGATAACCCAAGCAACTCTTGGGATTTTGAGGTAATTCTCAACTAAGTGTTTAGGCCTGGTATGGCTACTATCTTCAGCTAATTCTCTGATAAAATATGCACTGATTTCATGTCTTCTTTTTCATCTGATATTAGATTGGGTTTCTTGATTGATTTCCTATCACATGCTGCTATTGTTGGTTTTATGGGTGGAGCTGCTATCACAATTGCCCTCCAACAGCTTAAGGGATTTCTTGGCATAAAAAAGTTCACAAAGGAAACTGATATCATCTCAGTGATGCATTCAGTAGTTGACTCAGCTCACCATGGGGTAAACCTCTCCTTACATTCCCTAAACTATGCAGTTTCAATAACAAATCATTCTATAGTTTTCTAGTTACTGATTTATATGTACCAAATTCGCAGTGGAATTGGCAGACTATAGTCATAGGAGGGGTGTTTTTAACCTTTCTTCTAGTTTCTAAATTCATCGTAAGAATCACAATATCACTTCCATGATTTACTTCAAGCGATATAAGCTCTCAATGTTTTCTTATTTTTTTTTTCTAACTCACTCTTGTGTTGGGAACAGGGAAAGAAAAACAAAAAACTCTTCTGGGTGCCTGCAATAGCTCCATTGATATCAGTTGTTTTGTCAACTTTTTTTGTTTACATAACCCATGCAGAAAAGCAAGGAGTTGAAATAGTAAGCATTTGACATGATTTCTCTCCCTCCTTATTGCTAATTATTTAACCAATAGATTTAATACTATAAAGAATGGTTTTTTAGTACTTGTTGCCGTTGACTTTTTATGACGTGTTTGACTTATTATATGAAGGTGAGACATATAGAGAAAGGAATCAGTCCTTCATCCTTGAATCAAATATACTTCACTGGGGAATATCTCGTCAAAGGCTTTAAGATTGGTGTTGTGGCCGGTGTTATAGCATTAACGGTAAGCTGATATACCTATTTTTGAAGAATTTGTTTTGGACTTTGGAGCAACATGAATCTAACCATCGAAAGTGAACTTCTTTTTGGGGTTGTCTATATATTAGGAAGCTATAGCAATTGGAAGAACATTTGCTTCCATGAAGGATTATCAACTTGATGGAAACAAAGAAATGGTGGCACTTGGAACCATGAACGTTATTGGCTCAATGACTTCCTGCTATGTGACAACAGGTGAAAATTATTTATATAAATGACCAATTTCAAACAATAATAGCTGATTTTGAACTGGGGATTAGCTGCTCATCACAAGCAAATTTCTAAAATTCACACTTGATCCTCCCTCATTTAAGTAATATACTTGTTTTGATTAACATTCTTAACTTTATAATAATACGTCAGTAAACAATATAGAAAGGGGATCAAACTAATATGATATAAACACAAGGGAGTCAATCATTCATTTCATTTTCCAATGCTTTTATTATGTTTGAAATTCTTGTCATCATAGATTTGTAAACACTAAACTAACTTAGGTGTCTCTAACTGGTTGTATTGTATCTTTTTGCTCATTGCTTGTAGGTTCATTCTCTCGGTCGGCAGTCAATTACATGGCTGGATGTCATACAGCAGTCTCTAACATTGTGATGTCCTCTGTTGTATTCCTAACATTGATGTTCATCACACCCCTTTTCAAGTACACTCCAAACGCCATCTTAGCCGCCATCATTATATCTGCTGTGCTCAATCTAATCGATTTTCAGGCTGCAATCCTAATATGGAAGATTGATAAGTTTGATTTTGTGGCTTGCATGGGAGCCTTCTTTGGTGTTGTATTCAAATCTGTCGAGATTGGTCTCTTAATCGCGGTACTAATTCCCAACATAAGCTTACAACTATCTTATATTCCTAGAGTAGACCAAGAAAGAATATTGTGTCAAGTGATCTGTTGTTAATCGTTGTTGTTGTTGTGGTAGGTCGTCATATCCTTTGCTAAAATTCTGTTACAAGTTACTAGACCAAGGACTGCAACTCTTGGAAAGATCCCTAGAACAACTGTGTACAGAAACATCCAACAATATCCAGAAGCAACTAAGGTTCCAGGCGCTTTGATTGTCAGAGTTGATTCAGCAATTTACTTTTCCAACTCTAATTACGTTAGAGAAAGGTATATAGCTAGAGCCTTTTCTGCCTTACTGTTATTCCTTCATATTTATCCTACAAGTAAATCTATCTAACTATATAATATGTATGTAGAATATTGAGATGGCTGAACGATGAGGAAGAACTTGTTAAAGCAGCTGATCTACCAGCTATTCACTTCTTGATAGTCGAAATGTCACGTAAGTGAATTTTGTACCTAGTTTTGATCAACTACCTATGACATTTTATTTCTTATGTTTTGGTTTTGTTGTTTAATTGTTGCAGCTGTTACTGACATTGACACCAGTGGTATCCATGCCTTGGAAGAATTGTATAGGAGTCTCCAAAAGAGAGACATTCAAGTAAATAAACCTATCCATATTTAATTCTACTTTTAGTTCCTCTTACCTATAATAGCAAACCATAATTATTACTAACATTTCATAGAATACAATAATTGTACTTAATTGGTTTGAGTATATACTGACCCCTGTTATTGCTAAACAGCTTGTTCTTGCAAATCCTGGTCCTGTGGTGATTGACAAACTTCATGCATCTAAGTTTACGACTTTGATCGGTGAGGACCGAATCTTCCTAACTGTTGCGGATGCAGTGGCAGCTTGTTCTCCAAAATTGCTGGAAGAAGTTTAAGTAACAACAAACACATTACAAATGAACGTAATATTGTTGATGGCAATATCATAAAAATCAGCTGAGTCTTGAACATGCTGATAAGTTGAATTCTGAAGAAATTACTAGTATAACTCTGGATATATATGGCAGAAGAGAAGAGCCATTATGAAAGTGGTTAATGGAGGGTCATATGCCTTAATTCCAATAGAAAGAAAAATAATAACGTATATAGATGTGTACAATTTGTACACTACAAGAAAGCATGCAAGAATTTAATGTAATAACTTGCAAAAGTCTATAAGTCTGCGTAGAATTGAACTGTTAAAGTTATCTAAAGCTCACTCCATACTTTGAGATTATGTTACCCTATATATCATGACCTCGAGGCTTTTCTCAGATCTTTTGTTTTCACCCACTATATATATAATATAATATACATTTGAATGTAATTAAGATTTAAATGAGCTTTGATGCAAATGATCATTGCATAACACCATACTCTAATGTTGTGAGTAGTTAACAGTTTCGATTGATCCTATTAATCATATAATAACCATGGTATAGCACCTAATTAAGCTTGAAGTAACATGAAATGATATTTCATATCAAGTACGAAGTTTGATTATATTCATATTTTAAAAAAATAATCATTAAAAGAAGGTTTCTTATTAAATTTGTGGAAAACATTTTCTTCCGGCCAGTTTTTTTCTACTATATATTTTCCTCCTAAAAATTTCCTAGTCTAATATCTTAACAAGATCTTAGTATTTAACTATTTGTACGTAAACTATAATAATAAATAAAGAGAAAAGTTGATGGAAGATTTGTTCAATCTTATCCATATGACCTCATTTATTTATTTATTTTTTCTGAAAGAACGATCATGTTCGTAGAATTACACCAGAATTTTGCTAGAAATTCTAGCTCTCTTAGTTATAATCCATCAGTGAAAGTGAAACCATTAGTTAATGTTGATCATGGAGATGTAAAATGTGTCAACTAGTTAATTTTACACACAATTATCAAGTATTTAATTTTACCTATACATATTTTTAATTAAATGATGATGTCTATGCAAAATCAAATTATATATATAGTTAAGATCATTAGTTGGACTTGAACTGACACATCAAAATTATACTTTTAATTTTGTTAATTCATGAAACAAAATTATTAAAATGTTTTAAAATAACGCTGTTAGAGATAAAATAATTCTCCTCTATTTGATTACTGGAAACAATTGCAGAGAAACCAATAAGGAGGGAACCTTTAATCTCAGTTATCTTCTAATTAGATATTAGGGAATGTAATCAAACCAAGTATTTACGTACAAATTAGCATGCCCATGCCAACGTACTATAATAATAAGAAGCATTTTAAAACCAAATGAAAAAATCGCTAAGCTACATTGAGATCACACTCCCCCTTCTCATGTTTTTCACACAAATATTTTATCAGAAAAGTAGAAAATTAGTTGGTTGAAACAAATAATACAAATTAACTAAAGGATTTTCTATCTTTCTTTCCTTCTTTGATCTGATAGTGGAAAAATACTTCTTATATATAATTCACATTTTGAGTAATTAAAAACCGAACATAATTATTAATTTCTCACGACCATATACAAAAATACCACCATATATATAATATATATCTAGAATTATATTATTAGAAGAATGAAAAACAATTGTAAAGATTAATCAAGCTTACCAGCTGTTCCTTTATTTGATTCTCAAACTAGCTAGCATATAAGCTTCAGAAACCCACTTGGTTAATTTAATTTGAAGAGATTTTTCTGGAGAAGAACATGTACAAACTGAGAACTTCTTTAAGGAAAAGAAAGAGTAGTACTAGCTAGAGAAATAAGTCTTCCACTTATTAAGACAAGGGGTTGAATTGATTTTTGTGGGCTCTCTTTTTGAGACGGAAAAAAGATAAAATGTAAATGTGCTGAAGTGGAATCCTAATCAGAAACCATTACAGCTTAAGGTGAACAAGCTAGTATGGAACAGTTTCAAAAAAAAAAAAAAATGTAATAAGGTTTTGGTCCAATGCTATATGCTGCTACCTTAAAAAGGGTTCGGTTTTCAGGTGGAAAAATACGAGTCTGGATAAGCACTGAAATGAGTGCAAAATATGTTTATATAATGCACTTTGTTATATATATATAAAGTCATTATATATGTATATAGATTCCAGACTTATAAAAATTATGAACTAGCCTTTGCTACATATGTTGGCTGTAGCCCTTAATTTCAAATGATGACACACGCAAACCATGTCTATCTGTACGAATGTAGTTACAAAACGAAGCCAGATTCATTTAAAAATTAACTCCATATATATTTATATATATTTTTAGAGCATAAGATACCACATTCTTTACTATATACTTTATTGGATAAATGATTCACTTTTTGGCGTTTATGCTATAAAAGAAATGATACTTGCTCTTATCTCATACCACTAACTTGGATATTTGTCTCCTCGGGCCCTAAAAGAATGATACAAAGAGAAAAGCTAAGGGCAAGTTAAGGTGCTAAATACACAAGAGGTGACATATTGTGGGTTCAACATATTTTGATTAAATAAATAATATAAAAAATTACTAACTACTAGTATGGTATTGAGCACCATAAAATATCTCGTAGCAATGCTCCACAATTACCTCTCATAATACCATAATGCTTGTAAGGAAAAAAAAAATATATATATATATTTTTTATTATTTTTAATATATATCTATTCTAATAAAATAATAAAATATTATTTATATATAATAAAATAATAAAATAAAAATAAAACAAATCTCATAAATATTAGGTGATTTTTTTTTAAAAAAAAAAATTATATTCAAAAATAAGAGAGGTTAACTCTCACGTTAACTTCAAACAAATTGAAATTAAACCCTTTAACCAATCCGAATAATTGATATAGTTAATAATAATTATATTGAGAATTATTTTTTTTTGCGTACAAATCTGAATATAGTGATATGCACATATATATGTAGAAGATGTTGCTGTTATCTAATCTCTTCTTCCCAATATTATTTAATTTTATTAATTAATAAATAGGTGGGTCGATTTCAATCTTATTTAATCGATAGATGAGTTGATTCCCAATCAAACAATCGATTCTAAGTGGGTTGCACATACGGCTTAGATCTTATTTACATAATATAATTTTTATTTACTATTTTCTTAAATCTGATCTCATTTATTTTACAACTGATTATGGATAACTCCACATATTTGTAGAAAATAAACCAAATAAGAAGACATAAAATAAAATTTGTAAATTATACAAAAAGGATATGCCGTCACAGTAAATTAGTCATATTTCAAATAAAACCAAAGGAAAATGCCAAGAAGTAAAGCAAAGGAAGAATAAAGAGCAGAGCATGCAATGGAATTGGACGGCAACCAACCAAGGAGACGGCAAAAACTGCACCATACGTGTGTATGTATGTATGTATATATATGTGTGTGTGTTTGTGTACATTACATATACTATATAAGTATAGTTTGGTGCCATATAGAGAAGTGTTGGATATTCATTCAAGATGTGTTTCAGTGTCAGAAGAGAACTAACTAAAGAAGAACTTAAGGAGAAAGCAAAGAGAGAGAAAACAAAGCAAAAGGAGAAAGAGAAGAAGGAAGAAGAAAAGAAAGCCAAGGAGAGAGAGAAGAGGAAAAGGAAGAAAGAGAAAGAGAAAGAGAAGAAGAAGAAGCTCCAAGAGAAACAAAAATCCAAGCACAAGATGAAGAAATAATATCAATATACCAACAAAACTACACAACAAATAAACAATATGCTCCTTTTTCAAGTTTATGTCTTGGAGCTTTTGCTCAATTTGTCAACTTTCATGTAGGCTTGGTTTTTCATTTTCAATGAAATAATAGTCACAGATAATTGCATGGCATCTAATCAATTTGAACTCACTGACATGAAACAATAATCATCGATTATCAAAGTGTATTATAAATATGAGTAGATTAATTAAATAATCTACATTCTTATTCAAAAAAATAATATTTGTTTCAGTTCTAAGAAATGATAAAGCTTTTGCAGGGAACTGAAAGAGATAGGGCCCTGCTATAAATAGAGCTAGTCTTGTTCCTTACACGTTATCCGTTCCCTTATTTGAACTCTAAAACTAAAATAAATAAGAAAAGAGAGAAAAAGATATACACTTTGAGGAGAGATGAGTACAGGTTCTCAAAAGATCACTTCCAAGAGGCCATAATGTTATAACATCTTGTAAAATGATCGAGAACAAGTTCATCGATTTCTCCAGCTAACCGAGCACCTTGCGGAGTTCTTCTATTAGCACTTTACGGCTTGTGGGATCCACCTGTATTTGGGCACAAACAGTTTTATGATACAAATTCATATTCAGATAGGCATATGAAAATGGATATGACTAAACTACAAGAAAAGGGTTTTTACCTTGCTTAGAAGGGTGGCAAGACCTTGAGGTAGAACTTGGAGATCTGAAGTTGAGTTGCCAATGTTTGATAATTGGAGAAATATCTTCTGCACCCGCAGCTCCTTTAGTTTGGCCTCGTAATTCTGTGGATCATCCTTCCATTTAAAGAAAGCTTCATCATCCGACCAAGCATTTTGTCTGCTTTTTGAAATGTCAGAATCTGAAAACCAGGTGACAATCAAGTCCCTCGCAGATTTATATGGCAGCTGGTCCCCAGCGGCTTCTATTACAGTCTTGATCAGTGATTCCTCTGCAATTCTCCGCCACAGTCTCTTGTAAAAGAAAGATCGAGACTTGGTCCACTCCAGAACTTCTCTCACAACTCCTTTCGCAGCCATCCTCAGGGAAGTGTCATGCAATTCTGCAAATTTAGTAGCTATCTGAGTGTATAAAGGCAAAAGTTGCTTCTCCCGAGTTCTTATCTGTTGTTGAATGGATTCAACCAGCCCATGTGTACCACTGCTTTTGGCTTCTTGAAGTTTTGTCTTCAGATGTATTAGTTGTTGATCAAGCCTTCCCATGCACTCCAGCAGCTCCTTTGTTCTAAATTTGATCTCAATCGTCCCTTCTGGCTCAAGTACATTACCTCTAGCTGTTTCATCCGCATACATTTCAATATGGTCTGAGTTAATTTGACTATCCACAACCACCCATGCCCCACCACGGAGCTCGCCCATCATTGGGATGTACACAAAAACTGGCTGCTTGTATGTTCTAAGGTTTTCTACAATGGTTGAACCAGCCTGAAGAATCCCTTCGAAAAGGTCCCTCTGCCCACCTGAGAAACCTCTCCAATTGGCAAGAATAAAGAGTGGAAGCTCTTCTCGATTGAAATCTAACAATGCTTGTGCTGTCTTAGTTGCAGAATCAGGAAACCATACTTGTCCAGCCTGAGGAACAACCCTCTCATGGGAATCAAGTTGGCCTGGATCAGCAGGTATAACTTGCATTACAGTTTGTGTTTCTACAGCCACTATACCTACAGGAATTCCTCCAAGCTTTGCCCTTCCTGTGACAACAGTCCTTGCCCAACCTTCTAGAGTCTCCACAAAGCTATTTTTATCGAAAATGCCTCCCATCCACTTGCTTTGACCATCCAAAACACCACAAATGGCAGCACGAGGATCGCACGAATTTTCAGGGAAGTATTCAACAAGCCTCTCTGGAGGATCTAATGAAGGTGAAATGGGAAGAGGACCACCTACATATGGTGGAACATAGCTTAGCCATTTTAGAATAGCAGATATTCCTTCGAGGTCATCTGAGACTGTCAGATGAACAACCCCATTAGTTGCCATAATTTTCGGCCCACCAAGTTGCATGTGTGAGCTGTAAACCTCTCGACCAAGAAGTTTGTTCAATGCAGAGAAACCGGTTAAAATGATGGGTTGATCAAGCCTCTGTATGCATCGCATCCCTAGGCGAGCAAGGTAAGCACCTATTCCAACTGTTCTACCAGTCACATAAGTCAAGGTAAATGTCTCCTTGTATGCTCTTGAATACGCACTAGCAATAGCCCCACTGCCAGACAAATTCTCAACCCCCAAACCATCTTCTTTTCCAACAATTGTATCTATAACCCATCTGGTTTCTCCACTTGGTAGCTTTAACTCGTGTGCTATCACAGATGATCCAATGCGAGCATAGTCATCAGAGGTTAAATATACATACTGAAAACCACGCTCAGGGCTTAAATCATCCGACCAACCAACTTTGAAGCAAGATTTTATTTCTTCAGCTACTCCAAGACGGGCGCCAGAGTTTGCTGCCAAGTATATTAAAGGTAGTTTCTTGGCACAAGCAAGATCAGTCACAGCAAGGAAGAATGCGTCCTCTCTTCGGCCAAAAGACCCTGCTTTAAATGTCACATCATTTGCAACTATCAAGATTTTCCTTCCAGAAGGAAACTCTGGAGTTGACATCTCCATAGACCAAGCTACCATGCCAACATCATTAAGCCCAGATGGACGTGAAGCAGGAACAAGAGGGGTACCCCAGCTACCATTCTGGTCAGCAAACTGGAGCTCAGTTACGTTGAGAATAGCTTTATCTGTTGGTTTTTTGATACTGGAAGATTGAGATGCCCATGACTGCTCCAATGCCGTCTCAAATGCCTAATCACAATAATTAGATGTGAGTGTGTGTAGGGTAGAGAGAGAGAGAAAGAAAGAGACCACAGTGTTAAGCATAGTGTTTACCAGTGGAAAATCATAACAGTAAGTCGTGTTGCTTCTCCTGGCCAAAAGGCGTTTCCGATCAAGAACTCCTAAAGGTTGATACTGCGCATTCACTGGAACTCTATGCAGAGGACCTACCCTAGAAATTGAACTGTACACCACTTTGTGTTCGTTGTTGTCCTCAAATTCTCGATAAACCTGAATTTTACAAAGCAATTATATAGTATATTAGAATGCATCTAGGAGAATATGATATCATAATTGCTTAGGCATTATACTAATGTCTAGAGTATGACACAACTAACTGGTACTCATCTATGGCTTCACTTTCTTCCTCCTTCGTCCTTGGGCCAGTTCCAAAAGTAACATCACTCATGTTAGGTTCTAGAACTAATTATTTGTTGCTAATAAATCAGCTTTTCAATGTGGCTAGTTTGCTTCTTATGACTAGCATGGTAGTCTATAATCACTTTCTTACCACAACACATGTAAATGATCAACATAATGTTAACACACTTGTGTATTGTATTAATTGCAAGCATAAAATAACCTATTAAACTTTTAAATTGCAAGATAGTGTAAATATTTCCTTTCATGAATATAAATCACATAAAAACTTACATGTACAGTGCAAGTATGACCAGTCACATTTGTTACTACAACCCGCCAAGCACCATTTGCCTGTCCGGAAGATGATATCCAAAGTTTCACTTCCCATTCCCAAACACCTAATCTATGCATTCTTACACCAACAGATACATGTATGTTACGTGCCAGCTCTTCTAAGATTGCCTCAACAACAGTTTCTTCTACACTACCATCTACATCAACTCTCCTGCCACAACATTCCAAATGTAAGATTAACTAACAGAACATATCAAATTTTGTCAAAGGAGTTGAACAAATATATAAACATATTTACCTAGGGTAAGGCACAAGATCCTCTAGTTGTTGCTCCCGTAAGATATAAAGGTACATATGAGCATGGTCAGATTTGAGAGTCGTGTTGTGTGCATTAAGTTCCAACTCGTCCATTGCTGTCACTAAGGACCTCCAAATTCCCCTGGAAGTAAATGGCATACGGGTTGTTTCCACATCTAGTCCTTGATATCCGGTAAACCCTCCATTTGTTGTGGGCTGCCTTACAAGTGTTCTGAGAAACATCCTTTGCATTGGTACACGTCTGTCTACAACAGTGTATAAGTGCCATTGACGATCCCTTGATTGAGTATACTGTACGTTCTCGTATCCTTTAAGCTTGTCCTGATAATATTTAAAAATATGTCAACATTCAACGAACTTTAGATCATGGAAAACATTATTTTTTTTTTTTTTGGCTTAGAATGACTAACCAATTCAAGATAGATGGACAAAGGAGGTTCCAGATGACGTAATAGAGGTTCTTCATAATAGAGCTTTTCTGATGACCAGTGAAAGGAGTGCCTCATAGGAGCCCGTCCTTCATCCCTTTGTATGATACAACTAATCACTCCAACTCCTGCGCTGCGCAGACTCGAGGCTACTCCTTGCTCTTTAAGTATTTTTGCTAACTTGTTGATTCTTTCTTGAGCCTGATCTTCATCACCACTGCAAAGCATCAAGTTAAGTACAGGGTAAGACTTATGTTTCATATATTTTAAACAATTTGCAAAAACAGATTAAGAAAGCTCCTTCTGCTGTAGATAGGAATCCAAGTAATTATGAAGCATTGCTATCTATGAAATAGAGAGTTTGTACAAATTGATGTAGACTCGTCATAATCAAAGTGAGAGCAAATGAGATACCTATCCTGGAGTAAACTCATCTGATTGTTAATACCAACTAATGCAATATGCATCATATTCCCATGGCTATCAGGCTCAGGAGATCCAATTGGAGTTGCATCATGGAGATTATGGGTTGCTTCCCTTACTGCAGCACTAATTATTGCTGGCAAAAATTGGAGAGTTTTTATTATCACCATGACTCCCCATTTCTTCTCGCTGTGTTTTTCAACTAATGGTTTATCATTTACTTCGGCCTCTTCTTTTCTCTTAATATGCTCTTCAAAGAACTCCCATGAAGCAATGAGCCCAGATCTGTGCCACTGCATCCTCACACTCCCCTTCACAAGATAGGGCTGATGGCATAGACAAAGTTAACACATGAGAACTGTCTGCAAGTAATAAGCAGAAAACTACAACAATTCAAATCTCAGTACCTGATATAATCGACGAACATAAGTCTCCATCACTCGCCTTTGAAGGGTGTGATCACTATGATCAAACAGACCTACCAGGGCATCCTCAACTGCCAAAGGAGCACTCACAAGATCCTCCATTCGTTCATTTATGGCACTTTTCCTCTTGGGAGTATCCATGTTTTCACCATCCTCCGTAAACATTTCCAACTCTGAGAGACTTCTCGCAATGTTGGAACGGAGTTCACTCAATTTGGTTTGCTCCAGCAACTGACTTGCTTTTAGTGCCAACTGCATAAATACATTGACAGCAGAACTTCATTTATAACATTGATCAACAAACTGAAGTTATTGCTTCAAGAAAACATGAAAAGATGATACAAAACTTAGAACTGTTAAGAGCTGATCATCCATGCCGGAGAAAATAAACATTGAGAGATGTTTGAGAAACTAAACGAAAAAAAAAAACATACAAAGGATTTTTCTTTCCATCATAATTTACTAGCTTAGTGCAACAGCCAAACCTCAGAATAGTTTGTATGGTTGAGCGTGGAGAATCTAATTAGTTTTTCCCTGTATGCAGCGGGGTTAGGATAAACAAGCTGTTCCATGAGTCTTAGTATAAGCTTATTCTTACTCTTGACACCCTGCAAACCGAAAACGGACAGAGTAAAAACGTAAACTATTCCAATAGTAAATAAAAAGACCCTCAAAACTGGCTGGGCTCATCAAAATATTACCTGATGAGAAAGTACAATGTCGACAATCTTCAAGAGATCTTTTTTATACTGAAGTCTGAGACGCTCAATTACATCAGCCTGGACAAAACAGAGTACTTCAATGAAGATTTTAAAAAGAAAAAGATGAACAATAAAAGCATTTCAAGTAAAAGGCTTAATCACCTGGATTTTGGCTATTAAAATGGACGACACAAAAAACCAAGTTGGATAATGTAGAAAAGTCTTCAGTCAGATTTTTTAGTATTATTATAAGTTAATTACTTTCAATATCATTTTCTCAAAAAGTAGAAAACGAAGTTGTCTAAATATGATACAAATGAGGCTAAATTTTACAAATGAATGGACCAAAATACGTAAAAAGAGAGAACGAAAAGTAAAATTAATTTCATGTTCTTAAGAAACTATTGGATGTAAAATGATAATTAGGACTCAGAACATTTTTCTTTTCTTTTTCTTTTTACTCCAAACATTTTCATTGTTTGCTTATTTGTTAACAAGTTTATGATTAATCTATCACAAGCAGAGTGAAAACCAGAACTCATTCAGTAGAGTTAAGTAAGAAACAAACAGTTAGGCTGTACAAACACAATGGGCATAAAAGTAAAGTGAATAAAAGAAATAATAATATTACCCTCATTACCATGTCAGTTTGAAGAATTTTATTTCACAAGGAACACTTACTTGAATGTTGTCACTAAATAATTCTTCAACCGTCAAGTATTCTTCAAATAGGGACTGAACAATAATGCGAGCATGGCTTTCCCTGCCACCCTCATAAGACTTTGCAAGGCTCAATAAAGGTTCAATAAGCCTCTCCAGGGCTCCTCTTTCTTTATCAGAACAGGACAATAGGTGGGCCTACAGAAAAATATGCGTTCCTTCACTATGAATCATAAGGAGAGGGCGGAACCCAAATGAAAAATAACTGCACTTACTTCAAGAATATTCCGCAATAGTTTAGCAGGGAAATCAACATTCTGAGTGCTAGGAATTGCATCGAACTCTTTATATTTTGATTCTAACTGATGAAAACATAAACATCGGATAAAATGTGAGCATCAACCACTATTCAAGCATATAATTGCAGGGGAAGGGGGGAGATAAAGTTTTATTTACCTCATTTTTAAGATCTTTGGGAAGGCGGGTTGCAAGAACAGCCATGCATTCTTGCCATTGAAGATAAGGGAGTTCAGGACTGTCAAGGCAATGGAGCAAGTTTTGCACTACCTGGAGGGTAGATGCATGAAAATCTCTTCATTAAAAGTTTAATCTCATAACATCATTATTTATTACATTATTAGCTAAAATCATAGATTTTTTTCAACGGTGAAACAGAATTAGATACTCACTTCATCAATGTTGTGTTCATAACCTGCAAGAATCATTCGTGCTGCATTTATACTTGCAGCACATTTCTGATGAACTTTATCAGAAATTGCAGTTGGAGGTCCCAAGATAGGAAAAGTCCCAGTGAAAGGTTCTGCCTTTCTCACAGCTGAAGGGTCATCTAAATCAAGTCTTGCTATAAGCTCACCGGCCTACAAAGATAGTAACTGTTTAACTTCTATGCAAGTTATGAATATCCAGATCTTTATTTGGAACATAATTACCTGCATTGCTTGACCTTCAGACATTTTAAATTGAATAATTCCAGAAGCAGGTGAAAGTAGAGGCATACACATCTTCATAACCTCGACCTCAGCATAAGGTGTATCAGCATCAACATGACTACCATCAGAAACCAAATACCTCATCAGTTTGCATGGTGTCTCCGCTATGAGCTTAGATGGGTCATGATCATTCTAGATGCAACAAAATATTTTACAGTTAACTCTATCTTGTTCAAGAAGTATTTCTTAAGAAAACAAAATGGTTTGGAAGAAGTGAATGATGGGATACCTGAAGCAAGCATGTCCTTCCATCAATGAGAAGCCGAGTTCCAGCTGCTTCTTCCTCAGCATATATCACATGACTGTTTCCATCCAACTGTAAAGAAAATACATATTGTAGATTTCAGTTAAAATTCCAAAATACAAAATGGACAAAGACATTCTATTTACAAACTGAGGAAGCTTTTCCTCTAGCAATTTTACATAAAGTTGAATTTGGGAGTCAAGTATTCTCGTATTCTAAGAGGGTTACCCCACTTCAGGGGAACGGAGAAACACTTGAGTTTGCATGTGTCGTGTAATGAAAATAACAAACTGTTTAATAGTTGCAACTTGATTTTTTTTTTTTTAATATTTGCTATCAGGCAAACAAGAAAGTGGATAGTGTAAAATATGATGAGTTTTAGAACAAAAGATTTAGAGAATACACTTGCCTGCATCAATAAACCTCCATCACGTAAAGTATGTATCTCTGCTTCAATCTCTGACTCATTCATTCTCAGTCTATAACTTCCCGGTCCACCTCTTACCATGTCGATCTAAAAACATTTTCCATATTTTGGAGAATGTATGTCAATAGACAATGAGAAGCAACAAATATCCACAAAAACAAAGATTTACAACGTCATCGTTTAAACACATACTGTGTATTTGCTTCCTTCGATGTTCAAGGCCACTTGTGAGTGTACAAGCGATATATGCTGCAATGAGGATAAGCATGAATTAATTACATGAGATACATCATGGAACTTCAATAAGTACTTTTAACCAAAATACCTTGGGTGGTATTTGCCCCTTTTCAAGATAGCCCACGTAATCTGAAACCATTGCGGCACTACTTGCAGATGCTTTCTAAATTGACCAAAAATATAGGGTAAGTGATGAATTTTAGACATATGATACATCGAATAATAAACTATTTCTAACATATGTGCTTACAAATAAAGCTCCTCCAACAACAGACAGATACCAAGGGGGCCGTTCTGCTCTCACTCGCATAGCTATTCTACTATCCAACCAGCCTGTGTGGATTTTATTCTCTCTGTAATCTAAAGCCTGTGAAACATTTATTTATGCGTTAGTTGGAGTTTTGATTTGATTCTACCAAGTCTAGAAAGGGAAAATGAAAAAAGAAACCATTAATTTGTGAGAAGTTTACATGTAAGAGATCAATCGTGTAGTCAACATTAGTTCGAATTTCTCCACGAATTTGAATTTCCTTCAGCCCAAGAACCATATTTGCAATAGCCAAGGCTCTAGACTCGCCAAATGCAAAAACATGTCCTGAGGTGTGATCAAAGACTTAGCAACACATACTTATAAAACAAAAAACCAATTGTTTGTGAAGATTTTTCTCAAGACACAAAAACCACTTCTAGCTTGTACAGTATCAATGTAAAGAATGATTAGTCACAACACATGTTGATATTGGATGATTCACTTTAACACCTACGTTTCAGATTATCGAAGTTCGGCCATATGATTAGCTACAAAATTCAAACGGCATACAACATTAGTAGTCAGCACTTACCAAATTGAGAATCAGAGAATTCATGAATCCCTCCTCCAGACTGCAAAAGGAAAAATGGTGATTAGAATTTAATGAATGAACTCAAGGTATTCAATACTTTTTCCATTTTCATTTTGGAAAGAGAATTTGAATAGAATTCCATAGACATAACACCAGCATAAAGTTACCTTGACAGAAAAGTATGCCCACACATTTGGCTTGCTTTTAAAACTCAACTCCTGTGCATGGTGATGCAAGTCAATATGAATTCACCAGTATCACTTGTTCTTTATTGCATATGAAATATTAAAGGCTAACCTGTACTTTCCCACTGGTAGGTTTGAATCCATCATCTGGGTCCTCACTTGTTACACGAACAGCAACACAATGACCTTTTGGTCTTATAGATTCTGCCTGGTCAAAATCAAATGGGGTGGCCTTAACTGAAGTATTTCTCCAAGAATCATATCCACCACCATGTTCCTTTCCATAAAATCTTCTTATCTCTTTTTGAATCAAGCATATTAAGAAGAGAACAGGAAATATTAAAATTGGAAAAAATAAAAATCTTCTTCAAGAAAAGGGGAAAAAAAGGTTATAGAAGTGCCTACCAGGAATTTGCCAAAGAGGAATACCCATCCCAACAGCGACCTGGGCTGCTGGCAAATTAACTTCAGCAATCCACTCAGTAACAGGATGCTCGACCTGCAAAAATAAAAATAAAATCATTCCAGGACATCCATTTACTCAAAAAATAGCCAGTCAGAGAAATGAAATAAAATGAGTTTCTAATATTTGAAGTCACACATGTAGATACCTCTTTCTCACCTTAATTATGTGCTCGTTCCATTTTCACAAAATGGTGCATAATATCTAAATAACTTAGTTTTACTCGATTGGTGTGATTTCATTAACAACCACTTTAGGCAAATAAACTGAACAATTGAAGAGCAACAAAACATGAACCTAACCTACAATAAGCTTACCTGTAAACGAGGGTTGAGCTCTAAAAAATAGTACTCTCCAGTATCCATACTGTACAGATACTCAACAGTAGCCGCTCCAACATAATTAACGGATTTAGCCAACCTTCGAGCTGCCTGTTCCAATTTCTTCACTGTCTCTAGAGGAGCTACTGTTATTGGACCTTCCTCGATAATCTATATAACAAAGATGAACACGTTAGAGAGAAAGAGGGCCTAAATGCATTTTACCACTTCAGATATGAGTTTACCTTTTGGTGTCGTCTTTGAACACTACAATCACGGCTATGCAAAGCTGCAACATTTCCATGTTGATCACACAATAACTGGACTTCTAGATGTCGGCTCTGCAGCAGAATATTCACAAATTATGAAGTGATTAGTTGAGTTTGCTTAGCACAGTTCAAAACTGCTGCAATTATAATCATTCATATCAAAAAGTAGAGATTACTAACCTGAGATGCAACCTTCATTATAAATATTGGGGAACCAGGAACTTCTCCCTGAACTTGCTTAAACAATGCCCTGACTTCGTCATCATTATGAACCTAAAGATTCAAATGATTTACTTCAGTATTTTAAAAAATAATGAAGAGGGCTCAACTAATTCCTCACCATAATAGACGACTTAGTCTAACCTACTGTTCAAATCATTCTACAACACCTTCTTCGCCATACAGATCTTGTAAGCAATTTTTTTTTCCAATAGAATGAAAATCATTTGAAACAAGTTTCCAAATGAAAGCATATTGACATGCAAAGAACAAACCTTTCTTATGCCTTTACCACCGCCACCCCATGATGCCTTGATCATTGCTGGGTAACCAACAACTTGGCAACTTGCAACTGCTTCTTCTGTTGTAGAAACACATGCTTCTCTATATATTTCATCTGGAATTGTAACCAAGTTACTGTCTGGAGGGATTTTCACCTGGTAAATTTTAAGAAGGTTAGGTGTGGAAAACACTACATAATAAATCAAGATAAATTTAGGTACGTTTTGGTTTGATAGAATATTACATGAGAACCACTCCATGGAAGGGTAGGCACTTCTGCTGCTTGAGCAATCAATGATGAACCAATTTTATCTCCTAACGCTGCCATAGATGTTGCGGGCGGCCCAAGAAATATAATTCCTTTTGCATTTAGAGCATCTGGTAGGTCAGGGTTCTCGGATGCATGACCCCAACCAGGCCAAACTGCGTCTACATGTTTTATCTCCGCCATCTGGGAAAACAAACAGAATATTAATCAACTATTTCCAACATTGAATTATTCACCACCACCCCATGAATGCACCAAGAACAAGATTGATAGAACAATAACATAGATCGATACATCAAATGACAATATACATGTACGTCCCATTTTCACAAACCAAAAATTTCCACATTCTTAGAAACATTAAAATCTTAGGATCATATATTCTAAAAACATACTTGGGACACTGGATTTTAGGTTCCAACCTTTCTGTCTCACCTAGACTAAAAATTCAGCAAGTGTAACATTAAACCAATATAAAATTTCTGTAAACTGAAAAATTATCCTTCGAGTTTAGTTGGCCTGTTTCACATTTAGAATCCAAATTAAGAAAACATGAAAGTTGGCATAGCTCAGAATACAGACCTCTACAATAAGCTGTACATTGGCATAGTTATTATTGTTAGTCCCACCAGGAACTTCCACAAACTGATCAGCAATTCTAATATGTTCAGCATTGATTCTCATGTCCTCTGGTGTGGCCATGGCCACCAGCAAGATTGCCTTTTCTGAGCCAAATGTTTCATAAGCCCATGTCCTCACACTACGTATAAATTTAACAGCTGCCATACCATTGTTTGCAATTAAAATACTATGGATTGGCTTCTTGCCACCAAGTGCATTACAGAACTTATCAACTTCAGAAACGGCAGCAGGATGCCTGATTAAAGCTGCCCCATTTACGTATCCATTTCCACCTAGAACACCAGCCATTGTCGGACTCTTTCGGGCTTCTAACATACTGCAATAAGAGAATTATTTGTTCAACAACTCTAGTAATTGAATGGAGAAAAACAAAAGCGTTTTACTCCTAATTCACTCTAATTTAGTCAAATCTATTTTTTACAAGAAAATCAGCAGTGGTTCTATACTGCAACTACCTCAATTACACAAAACACAGTTGATGCACAAACATAGTTCTCCAACAATAGAAATTATTCGTTAACAGTAGACATTTTCTAGTGATCATAACCACTTTCCCCAGAATAATAAAAAAAAAGTGTGAAACTTTCTAAGATATAATTGCTTTTAGAAGTAAATTTGATTGACTGTACAGTCTTAGGATGCAATTTTCATTTGTAATATCACATGAACATAGTTTACCACGAAAAGGGTACCGCTCAAAAATTAATAATTTAGAAAAGGAAAAAACTTAACTTTTACACCACCAGCATAATGATTTACATATAAAAACCCTTTTTATAAAAATAAAATAAAAGTGGAAAAAACATGAGTCCCAATCATAGCCTACTCAGATTTACAAGCTGCAAAAGATGCAGTCTTTAAAAACCACAAAAACCAGTAGAAAGTATAACTAGAATAGTTCTCCTAAGCTAGGAGAAACACTTACCTCAGTGTCCAAATTAACACATATTAAGCAAAACGCAACAGCCCATAAGAGAATTAAAGAAATAATCTAAGAAAAAACTAGCACAGACCTCAATGAAAGTGGAACTTAAAAATTGAAGAAGCCTTGAATCAAATTGCTTCAAATCTCTATGTGGGTATGAAGCATATTGAACCAAAAACGGAAAAAGGCGGTGTTGAAAGTGAAGAGAACCAAGAAGAAGAGTGTAAATGAATGTTGTTTATATGATGATAATGATGATCATGCACAAGACACAAAGCACAAATCTTGAAAAAGCTTAATAGTAGTTATAAGGAATTGCAGCGGGTAGGTGTGAGTTTGGGGTCGGGTAGCAAGAGCCCGTGGGGTCATTCAAGTTTCTTAACGACTTTAAATGAGATTCGCACGTGGCACTTGCTCCTTCCACAACGCTCACATCCTCACTTACTTACTACTACTACTACAGCTACTCGTAGCTCCCATCTACCCTTCTCTCTCATTTCTTCAACCCAATTTTTTCTACTCTTATTAAAAACTCAATTTGGGTAACCTAATTTTTTAATACAACTTCATGAATCAACCCAAAAAAAAAGGGGGCAGGGGGGTCTTTGTTATGTCTTGACCAAGAGAGTTGGGTGGTTTAGTCGACCAAACCAAAACCTCCAAATGTTCCATAATGATAAATATATATTATAGTTTTCTTGTTACACATATATTTAATATGTTATATGTTTTTTTTTTACTAAAAAAGAAAAAAAAAATATTATAGAGGAGTGGGTCCAATATTTTAGTGTGTTTTTCCCTTTAAAAATAACAATAATGCATATATAGGTAAGAGTTGGATTAGTAAAACAAGGCATTAATATTGCAAAAGATGGGGATGAGGTTGGATATGGTTGGAGGTTAGGTCTATCCATGTCATCCTTTCCCTTATTTTTGTTGTGAGCTCATATGGTATATTTAATAAGAAGAGAAGGAAAAGTAAATATAGAAGGCTCTCTTTTGTATCAAATTATTTACTTATTAGTTATTAGGAAGGAGACGTTTGGTTGGGAATATAAACATGAGATAAATAAGAAAGAGAATGTGAAAGGGAATATTAATAAGAATATGAAATTGAATTAAATTAAATTAAAGTCAGAATAAATAGTATTTTTGTTGGTTTTCCAAATTATGATCGGTTCATATGTGAAGCTTGAATGGTTGTTAAAAATTCCTTCTAACATATTTGTGTCTCCGAACATTGATCATTGCCAAATGTCCCATTTTATTAAAAAATTATAATTTTTTTTTAAAAAAATCATTTTCAAAAATTAAGAAAATAAAAAATAAAGGTAAAATTTTAGCATTAATTAAAAAAAAATAATACTAAATAACAAAAAGAAAACTAATTAACAATAAAAAAAAAACTAAAACTTTATTAGTGATTTATTTTTCTTCCTTCATTTTTCTCATTATATTTTTTGCAGTACATTAAATATAAACCCAGATTAAAAATATTTTTTTTTCTTAATAATTTCATGTAACAATTTCTATTATCTCATTGAAGGAACTTTATGAATATTGCTATATTTTGAGCCAAATCTCATAAAAAAAAATAATAATACGTGCATGAACGAATCTATGTATTCAATTTTTTCTAATTTTTCAATTATAATTTTATATTTTTTTTATATCTTATTAAAAATTTATTTTTTGACCCCCTAAAATAATTATTTTGCACTTTGGTCCACTTACAAATATTTTCAGCTTCTGACCCTGAATACATGGTATTCAAAACATAGACTATGAACAAACGAAAAACTCAAATTTACAGTCAAACACTATTATAAAACACACTTTTCAATTTTTATGACCTTTTTCAATGTTCAGCGCAATTGGTGCAGGTCATGCAAGGGTTGTAGAATAAGGTTTCATAGCTAGCTTTGATAATAATTGTTAACCTTACTTTTAGCTAACGACACTGAGTCTTTAAAGCAATAAGATTGAATGATCAATTATTAATAAAATAATAAAAATAATCTCGAGAAAGTTTTCAATTATTTTAGCAGTGTAATGGCTCGCTAAAAAATTGAAAATCGAGATTCCTAAATAATAAAATGGCTCCACTATTTATAGAAAAATACAATGATTTGTTATCAAAAATAATAGGGAAATAATCGAGAAACTAAATATTCATTCCCATCAATTTCTCGGCTGTATAAAATTGATCCCACAAATATAAAGACTTGATTTTGACCGAGTCAAAAGAAAAATATATATATAATAAATAAATAAAAAAAAATGTATACATATATATATATATATAAAAACAAATAGAACATTTATCCCCATTCCCCCCCCCCCTCTCTCTCTTCAGACCATAAGAGAAAAGCCCACAAACTCATCACTGGCGTAGCTCTGGCGACCATTCTCTGGCCACTATGTGGCCCCACGCGTCGGACCATTCAAATCCCCAGGTGCCGACAATCTCAACCCCCAAGTGGCGCTACCCTTTTGCTGCTGTTAGCCCAAGATCGCAAGTTAAAATTTTTTGGCCACCTCCGGTATCCTTTTGACGAGTCGTCTTTACCATTAGACTCAACTTGTCGAGGAGAACAACCTACACTAAGTCATTTCGCTCAAGCCGCTACTTTTTTTAGTGACGTTTTTGTAGCTCCACCCCTTTTTAGCGATATCGTGTACTGTTTTGACAAATGATTAGCATGGGTGTGATCTACTCGTCGAGGTAGTCATTTGATATATAATATCCCTATTTTTAGCGACGTTTCCAGTACACTGATTTCTACCACCACGGATAGTTAATGTGCATCGCTTAAGTGAGATTTCAAAACTTCAAACTTTAAATATAGTCATATTATATGTCATTGGATTTAGTTTTGAAAGTAAAATATAATCATAATAATTATTTAGCTATTTAATGGTATAAGGGACAGTGATATCTAAGATGACTAAACAATTGGAGCTCGGGACTTGAGAGCTTAAGATCGTCTTTTGGACAAAGTTTAACGACTTGGGAAAGGTAGGGACTCAACTTGATTATTGGACTTAATTTTTATGACTTGCAAATTGTTTGAAAAATTAAAAACTTAATCTGCACATTTTTGTGAACTGTTCTGGGGCACTAAGTGCCAAATATATTTTTGTACAAATAATTATGTAGGTTATGATTTTTTAGTTTAATCAAAATACAACCATTATGCTGCTGGATTTTTTAGAAAATAAAAAGGGAATGTGTTCTTTTGTTATTCTTATTATTTTGCATGCTTTTGGTTGTACTGATGAGAGCCATATTGATCATGATTTGTGAATATATGTCATCATAGGTAGATCAGGTGTGCACTCACCTGTAGGTGAAAGAGCTAGAATCTGTATAGGAAGTGAATTGAATCTGAGCCCCAATATTATGGAGGTTATCAGGTGCGACTAACCAGTTTTGGATGTCGTTTTCTATGATTGGTATTGATAGCTAGGAGTCTAGTGGACGGTGTGATATGCATTTGACGCTTGATTTTTTGATTATATGTGGTGTCTCTACTTTGTTATACATTTTGATAATGGTGATGAAATGTTGTATTTTTTTTAAAACTAACCATGCAGGAATTTTTATTAAACTAAGGGTCTTTGATATTAGTTTTTTTCCTACTGAGCTTAATAAGCTCACCCCCCATTTTCTCTCATTCCAGGAACTCAGTTTGATGCTAGTAAATAAGGATGGTACCGTTGAGGAAAAAAGTCGTTATTAGTTTAGTCTTATTCTACTTATTAAACTTCTAATGAAATTGATTTTGTATGTGAGCTGGAATAGATGGTCTGGATCACTTAAATTAGTTATGTACTAGTTAGAAATGAGGAATGATGGATGCTAGATATTATTTTAGTATTTTACTAACTTATTGAATCTATCTATTTAGTGACTACATAACTTTGGGGATACTATTGTTCTTTTATATTAATGAGTGGTCCTAATTTTTGTACTAATATTTTCTTATCGATATAGGAGTTAATTTATTATTTTTAAATAAGTATTTTATAATATAAATTAGATCATTTTATAAGTGTTATATTTCTACAAGGGTCAAAGTGTGACCTTTGACCACCCAAGTTATGGATATTAAATATCTGCCTGGACCTAAGGCTCGGGCCGTGATAGAAAAATGGTATCAGAGCACTGGGTTTAATTACCTTGGAGTGTGTCACCAAATAGTTTAGATTTATTTTAAATAATAATAGTAATAAGTATCTTCATACTTATATGTAAAAGAATGACTCTTTTAACCCCTAGTAGTGATTTTATTGTTTACCGAGCCAACATGAGTGTTGTGAGACAAAATTCTATCTTAAGGCAATATCCGTTTCAAGTTTCAAATTCACCTCTGAAGGAGTCTAGCGCTAAACTTCAATCAAGAGATTGTTTAACACTTTCAGCTTTTCCTTGAAAATACCAAAATGAGTCTTGTTCCATTTTGCCAAACACCTCCGTGTGTTAGCCAAATGAGTGACCACCTGGTAGCTCTTAGCTCCTAGCACTTTAATAGCCCAAGCTTATTTAATGACCTCCTTAAATTTTTCATCTCTTGCCCACACATTAAGATATTTGAATTGGGTTCTATATTTTTCCTGTTCCAACAAAAGATCCAATATTAATAGCAAGGGATTGAACACCTGGTTTAGGATAGGTAAGAATCCAATCAGGATCACACACAACTTTGTCTAATCTTTCCCAAATTAGATCTTGAAAGCGGCGACCATTTATCTAGGTGAAATGATTCCCTATAGTTCCCAAGTCCACACCCCAAGTAACATCCAACAAATCGCTAAGGCCTTGACAATCTCCTTCTTCAACTCCATTTTGTTGGCATAAGATCATGCTAAGGTCTCCAACCAAATCTAAGGATGGTCCAGAGTCAAACTCTCCAAAGCTTGACTTTCCCAAAACTCTTTTCTAGCAATCCTAAGTGGAGGGTCATAGACAAAAAAAAAAAACACACCAATCTAGGCCATTAAGAATGTTTAAAAAAAATCACCAAACCCCAAACTTCACCAAACCCCATTCATATGCTCTCCCACGAGCTTAGTTTCCATCAAGAACAAAACATCTGGGTCTTCTCTCAAAACTAAAGCTCTAAGCGCTTTCTTAGCCATTATAATCTTGACTTCGCGGTAGTTCCACGAAAGTACTTTCATGGGGCTTTGGGGGGTATAATTTGGCTCGCCTCCTCGACCAAAGAAAAATCCCTCTCAATGTCTTTCCCCTGAACACTCTTGTTCTCAAATTTTCTCGGGGCTCTAGTATCTGAAGCAAATGACTCTTCATCCTTTCATTGATTAGCCAAACGGAGGGGAGATGACTCAGTAATGAGCCCCTTACTAGTATCCCCACAAAGCAGGGTATCATTATCCCTATCATTTGAGCCCTTAGGCAAGTTAAATTCATCCCGATCTCGAACTGCCTCATCCTTCTTCGAACTATAGGAGCTCTCAACAGATTTCATAGAATTATGAAGAAGATGAGATTTTTTACCTATACCAACACTTTCATCCCTACTAGTCGTCTTATCGTTCAGATCAATGCCACTCGCTTTTCTAAATGTATAGCAACTTTGTCCCTGACTTTCATGCATAAAATCACTTTTGTTAATAAAATTCTCAGAAATCCTTTTTCTTTTTGATCCAATGCTAGCTCCAAGTTCACCCATTTTTTCTTCCAAAAATTGGTGGCTTCGGGACTCCTCTCAGCCCAGCCAAGTGGGGCTTCTTCAATTTCTGAATTGGGTCTGTCTTACTAAGCCTAGACCAATCCTCATCATGGGTCACTCTAAATCTAATCGATCCAAGTTTTTCTTTGAACAAATTGGCCACATGCACCACGTGTTGAGTAGGAAAGTTTGAGCGGTCCACATAGTCATTGTAAGTCACTGAGTAGGAGTTATCCGCTATTTGAGAAACAACCCCTACCATACCCTCTACCTCCACCCTAGTGGTGCCACTTCAATAGCGCTAGGGCCACCGCGCCTTATGCCTATCTCGTCAGTCGCTCTGTCTTTCAGGCAACCCACCAGACTAGTGGAAACAGCCAACACCACACTATTCCCTTACAACTTTGAGTCATCTGTCTAAAGCCTTCGACAATCTTAGAGGTCTTCAACTTCTAGAAGGGCAAAGCCATTCTCCAATCGAGACCCTTCCTTGAGCCAAGGTCCAAACATGGGAATGGATTGACCATCTTAGAAAGACACCATCCTTTTCTGGCCAAAGTAGTCCTCTTCTACATGGCCAATAACCACACTTGTAACAAAAGATAGGAAGACGTTTATATAAAATGACCCCACACCTTTTTTGTCCCCATATCCAGCAACGAAACCCCAACAAGGAGGGGGACAATAAGGTTAAGCTTGACTTGAAAATGAAGATAGTTATTCATAATGACCCCATTCTTTTGCACCTTGTTTGCCTAGATAAGAGTCACCATATAATTAGCCATGTCCTCTATGCACTCATTTGCCATATAAGGCAACGACACCCCCATTAACCTTAATCCAGATATCCAGAGCTGATAAATCAGTAGATTCCCACTTACCATCCTTCGAAAGTGTCGCCACCATCATAAAGCCACTACAAGGGCCCCAAGGCCCATTCTCCAAAACAAAATTCACTTTCTTAGGACTATTCAAGTGAGATATATAGGTTTTTGGAACAGGAGCCTGCAAATGCCATCCTGGAGTAAGCTTCCACATGCCCGTAAGAGCTTTTCTCAAGGTCCCTTTTGAGACCACCTTCTTAGAGATGAACCTCCCCACCACTGTCTTAGAAATCATTTCCCGAGCTGTTTCATTATCAGGGGCCACTTGAATAAAAAAAATCCTCTAGGTTAAAGTTCTTAGCTTCTTTAATTATTTCCTTGAAAATTAAAGAATGTACGGAGAGAGAAATATATAATTTAAAATATAAGAATGTCACCTATACAATTTGAAATACAATATAACTATAACTAAATTGGAATCCTCTAAAACAACATTTCAAACTTTATTCTCTTACTTTAGCATTTATTTTTCTTTCTTTTTTTATCCTTAGAACTTATGTAGTTTTAAATGGAAAATTTGGTTTCGTATGTTTAAATGTAAAATATGTTGTTTTAATATACCACCAAATTAGAAATGGTATATATATACTTTTAATATTTTTTCCTCCCAAAAATACCCTTACATTTCAAAAAAAACTTCTTTCTCTCACTCTTCGGCGTTAACCCCGACTTAGAAATCTTACCGTCGAACACACAGACTCAAAACCCCGGTCGCAAGGCCTCGCCGTCATCTTCTCTCACGGCCTCTCTCATTTTTTGCGTTTCTTTCTTCTAGTTTACCAATATTTTGCGATATTTAGCGATGTATTCACATTGATTAGAATAAATCTGAGGCTATGGTTGAAGTTTAGTGATAATTTGCGATATTTAGCGATATTTAGCGATGATATTAGCGATGTGTTTTCGCGATGTTGTGAATTGAAGACATTTAGCGATGTTTCATGATTTTACGATGTTTCGCGACATTTAACGATATTTCACGACATCGTCAAAAACCAGAAAAAAAAAATGCAGAAAACAAGCGAGTTGAGAACTCATAGATTTTGGAGCTTTGGGTTTCACAATTTCTCTTTGTAGTTTCGCGATATCCTCCTTGGTTTTGTCTTATGTTTCGTCTTCAGAGTGCGTTCCGCTGGAGGTGGTGCGGTGGTCGTGGAAGAGAAAGAGGGAAGGTATGAGGAGGTATTTTGGGATTTAATTAATTTTAGAGTATTAAATTTGTATGCATTTTAATGTGGTATATTAAAAGACCACGGATAGGGGTGTTCGTGGTGCGGGTGGTGCGATTTTTGATAATTTTTTCAAACCAACACGTACATGCGGTTTTTCTAATTTTCCAAACCGCACCCGCACCGCGAAACTAAAAAACTGCACCGCAAAAAATGGTGCGGTGCGGTTTTTGCAGTTTTTACGGTTTGGACTATCACCAAATAATTAAACTATCACAAATATAATAAAGCTTGAGCAACACTTGTCAAAATTACTATAAGGCTTGAAAATAAATATGAAAAAAAAAATAAGTTTCAACAATACAATAATTAGTGGACTTTGGGTTGGACATTCACATATTGGACCTAAATAAATATAAAAATTAGTATTTTTATAATGTGCGGTGTGGTGCAGTTTGAATCGCATATTAACAATTCAAAACCGCAAACCAAATCGCACCGCGCGGTTTAAGAAAAATTCAAACCGCAACCGCACCGCAAAGAATTTCAAATTGCATTTTTTTTGCGGTGCGGTGTGGTGCGGGCGGTTTAAACGGTTTAAACGATTTGATGAAAATCAGAGACAATTTTTAAGCATAAATTGTCAAATTTCCCTTTTAAATTAAAGGTACTAATAAGAAGAGTTTGTGGTACTGATTTAAGGTCTGTGCTTGTTTTTATAAGGGAATGATTTAATCATTAAAAAAAAGGAACGAAAAAGACCTGTTTGGCCAACTTTAACGCCAAGACTAGTGACACCAATCACATACGGTATTACAACAGGTAGGTGCATCTCCCACCAGCTAACTCATATGTTCTAATGAGCTTTTTTGCCATGCTTTTTATTTTCAAATAAATAAATAAAACATAAGGATGTTTGGAAATCAAAACTTGAACTGAATTTTTTTTTTAAAAAAATTATAAAATAAAATAGAGAAAATATAAATAAAAGATTAAATGACTGCATACTAAAAAGAAAAAACAATTAGGATATAAAATGCATTAAATATTCAAAATTTTAGAATTTTTTAGTGACAAAATGCAAGATCTCCAATAACTACAAGTATCGTTTCTAAAATTTCTAACGATAAAATACAGTGTTTTATCGTTAGAATTTTTATTCAACGACAAAATTGTAGTCACCGTAACTTTTTGCAACAAAAATTAAAATTTTAACATTGTCGCGGCCGTTAGTGTCACTAATCTTAGTAATGTCACAATAAGATAATAAAAATTATCATTTTTTTGTGGAGTTTAATTATTATGAGAGAAAGAGAGAGATGAAAAGGGATATAGAAAAGTGGATTGAAGTAGTTAGGAAATATGTGGTTCGTAAAAATCAAAGTTGAAGGTTTCAATTAATTTCGTGCGGTGTGCAGCAGCGACTGCCTTCAGCCACCTAACTTCAACACGTACGTAGTGGCCTACTCCTTAAATTCAAAGCTTTTTTTTAGGTGAAATATTGGCAATTCCCATTAAAACTAACTATGACCATCCTGTAATTGAGATAAAAACTAAGCCAACTTCACTTCACTTTTTACCATATATTTATATATATATATAATATATTGCTACTCATTTAGTTAAACAGAAATGAAAGGGAAATGTATTATACATAAATAATAGTCAAAATAAAAGTTATTATTGATATTTGAAGAAGTCGTTATTTCATAATTAATCGCACTTTTTAAGAGCTTTATTTCTCTAAAAGGAAGTCTAATATAAAATAACTACATATATTAAGTTTATAGTTTTGATAGTTGCTTATTAATTAATCGTTATGATATTTGACTGCATATTTATTATTTGTACACATACTACATATTATATATTATAAGTTATAACCTTACAATAAGTGAATATAATTGAGTGGTTGAATAACTAGACCATGCACAAGATAAAGATAACGATAAAGGAGGAATATGCTGTCATCGTTTGAGGTGTTCTAGAGAAATTACTAATAGGGTAAAAATGAAAAAGTCGTTGCTACATTGATGAATAATGTTTTTACAATGCCTACGTAAATGTGTATATATATATATAATATTTAAAAATTGTATATGTTTCGACATTAAGAAGAATCTTTTAATCTATTTCTTATTTGTTTTATGATGATGTATTTTGTAGTTATTTAAGATATCCTTTAAAATTTTAAAAAATTTTAAAAAAATAACACGCCGAAAACAAGATTCAAACAGTCTATAGTACGGGTGTTTCTTTTATTTTATCAGTGTGTGAAATAGACTGTTTGATTATTTTTTTCTATATTATAAATTATTTCGAACTTTTTAAAATTTTGCAAGATATGTTAAATAATTATAATATATGTACACGACCATAAAAAAATTAAACTAACTTTTTTTTTATAAATGTCGAAAAGTTAGAGGTGCATCGACGCACAAAAAAAAAAAATTGCACCCGTAGAAGCTCTCCATAATATTAATATTTCTACACGAAACTCTAACAAGCTAACTGATGATAAAACTTGCACCTTTGACATGTTGATGACTAGAATCCATATCGATTACCTTATTTGATAAAATTATAGGAGTTTTGCTATTTTGCTATGTCATGCATATTGTCACCTCTCGATTGAAATCTTATATAAATAAAGTGCATGTTTAAAATATGTGGCCATATATTGGCGTTGAATGTGTGTACATGTATGTAATCATTATTCACCACTAACCAAAGCCATACATATATGTCGTTTTTCATATTCAAAAACGACATGATTGCTTTACTAAAAAGAATGTTTTATGGTCCTTTTGTCTTGTTGTTATATATTAGACTAGAGATCAAAAACAATAAAATTTAACGGTAAGAAATCAAAAAATAGAAACATTTACAATATGTTGTATGATGGTGTTTATAAATAACAAAGAAAAAAAAGAAGCATACATGATATCAGGGCCGGCCCTGGGCATAGGCGGGCTAGGCCTGTCCCTAGGGCCCACCTAGTCCAGGGGCCTAAAAAAAAATTTTACCTTTTTAAAATTACACAATTTTTTTGCTGATTTTGAAAAATACCATTTTTTTTCTAAATAAGGGCCCAAAAAATAATTTTTACCCTATAGCCCACTACATTTCAAGGCCGGCCTGCATGATATGCATGAGAGGCAGGTATTGACGTGGTCAAGCAACTACCAACAAACACTCGATCTACTCAAATCGACTTTGCCAAACGATATTCACACATTATCATTTGTTAGAAATGAAAATAAAATAACAAGAATGGAAATAATAATATGAATGATAATTGAATGGAATAAAATTTAAATTGTATAAAAAAAAATTGATTAAAAAAATTATTAAATTTTTTCTCATGTTATATTGGAATGGTCTTTCCTTTAATTTAAAAATAGAATATATAGTAATTCCACCAAAATAGTATAAAGGACATTTTATTAGAATGACATTCTAATACTTTCAAACACAATCAAACAGATGAATGGAATGAAAATGATCTATTCTATTTTATTTCATTACCTTCAACTAAACGCCACTTAAGTATTTTGCCTTCCTATTGAACATGAAGAAGAAGAATAAGAAAAAAAAAATAACTATACTCTCTGGGAGTGAAATACTTACATTTTATTACTTGTTGCGACGATTTGCGTTATTTAAATTTTTAACATATTTAAACTACCTATTTGTTTCTCTAATCTCTAGACTAACCAATTCACATAAAATATTTACTATGTTTTTTTCCCGCAAAGTTCATAAAATATTTGCTATGTGTATAGCCGTTATAAATCCATACATTTTGTGCCCCATTCAATTTAGATTAACTGATAATGGGAAAAATGAAAATTAATTTAGCGTTTGATAATATTTTTGTTTTTAAATTTTTTATTCATAAAAATAAAAATAAAATTTTTGTTTTTAAAAACAAAAATGTATTCTATAACCACTGTTGTTTTTCAATTTTAAAAACAAAAATTTTTCATCACATTATTTTTGGGTAAGCCTAAAAAGAGATACGTATTATTTTTGGGTAAGCCTAAAAAGGATTAATCAGATTGATCTCTTTTCCATCATCACTCCAAAAAGATTTCTTCTCGTGTGTTGAGAATTAAACTAAGAACTCCATATACACTATATTCTACTAGCCCACACTAGTACTTGTGTGTGGTGAAAGAACTGGAAGACTACAGTGTGACTTCTTCGTCATCATCCAAGAATACAACTTACGAAGAAAAAACAAGGATACCCTAATAGGCTTTAAGAGGTAAATTTTTTTTTTTTCAAATTTAACGTATATAGTTATTGTAATCCTAAAGATGTGATACAATGATAATCAAAAAATATTATTCCGCTGCGTAACTGATTTAGTACTACAAAACTAACAACAATATTGCTGAAAATTTAAAAGTACAATTTTTGAGCAATTCCTCTGCTTTCATTTAATTTGTATATGTGCCTTGAGGCATACATGAAAAGGGAAAGGTAAAAAATGCATTTAAAGGAAAGGAAGGTTGGATCTTGACACTCCCATTTTACTGATAATATCGGTGCAGGTGGTTTACATTCCAAGCTTGCGGAATCTTTAATCCCTCCAGTCTTTTCATTTGATAGGTTCTGTTACCCACTTTATGCTAGATTTCATAAGGTCCTTCCCAGTTGGGTCCTAGGACTCCCACTCCCAGATCTTGAGAGGCTGGAAACACTCTTCTCAAGACGAGATCACCAACTTCAAATGTCCAACTTTTGACTTTAGAATTGAAGTGCAAGGAAATTTTGCCTTTATGCATTTTCAATTGGACTTGAGACTTCTTGTGGAGCTCTTCAATTAAATCTAAGGATTCCTGAAGTAGAGCGTGGATCCAGGTAGGGTCGTAAGTTTCTTGCCTATGAGAAAGGATGGTATTTTCAATTGGGATGACTACTTCATATCCATATGCCATCGAGAAAGGATTGTGCACCGTTGAAGTTTTCTTGGTGGTCCAGCATGCCTAAAGAACTTTGGGAAGTTCTTCCAGCCAATGAGCTTTGCAGGCTTGCAATTTCTTCTTCAATGTGGTCTTCAAGATTTTGTTGACGGATTCCACTTGTCTGTTTGCCTGTGGTCTAGCCACGACTAAGAAACTTTTGATGATCCCATGCTTGACACAAAAGCCAGTGAAGTGATCGCTATTAAATTATTTCCCGTTGTCAAATACAATCTTGTGTGGGAGGTCGTACATGCATACTATGTTCTTGATGATAAAGTCCAGAGCCTTCTTGGATGTGAGCATATTCATGGGTTTTGCTTCCATTCACTTGGTGAAATAATCAAAAGCCACTATGGTGTATTTGACCCCTCCTTTTCTGGTTGGAAGAGAACCTAGCAAGTCGATTCTCCACATAGCAAATGGCCAAGGACTATTCATCAACGTGATTTCCATTGGTGGAACTCGCAAAATTTTGGCATAACGCCGTCATTATTCATATTTCCAGATGTATTCGATGCAATCCTTTTTCATGGTTGGCCAAGGACTATTCATCAACGTGATTTCCATAGATATATATAATTTCCTTTTTATTCTTAACATATATATAGTATATATATGATTGATGATTAAAAATATTTTGATTATCATCCATAATAAAAATTATATATCATATGCTTAAATTATGAAGATCTAATGACGATAGTGAGCTGATGATCATTGTGGATTACATGTGTAAAGATATTTTCTTCTCGATTCTTAATTTTATCTTTGTTTAATTTTTAATTTGTTGGGAGGCTTGAGAGGTATGAGACTATGATCCTATACTTGGGTTATGACTTTTTTGTTTTTTTTTTTTCAAACTTTGAGACATATTTAGTTTTTATTTTCTACTAGGTTATGCTTTTTTAGGTAGGTTTATCTTTTATCTTCTATGAATTATGAATGCATAATAAATATTTGTGAGAATATTGGTTTAATTTATTTTTTTCAATTATTTTAAATTAATTTTTTATTATATTTTACCTTAATGGATACCCGATGGGTTCCCCATAACCGATGGGTATTCTCCTACCCTGAATCAGTTGGTTATTAGACGAGGATGGGGGTATAAATAGGTAGCGGAGATGGGGGCAGGGATTGCATTCCCCGTACATTAACCGCCCAATTTCCATCTCTACTCGCATTCCTCAGTCCATTCGAACTTTTTATTTCCTCGCAACACATTAAAAAATGGGATGCATTTATCTATGGATTTTGAAATGAATCGACTAAGGTTGCAATCCTTCCAGTTACACTTTGCACATCCTTGAACTTCTTGGGGAAAGGCATGTCGAAGAATGCTTTGATCTTCTCTGGGTTGCCTCGATTCCCTGAGAGCTGACAATAAAGCCTAAGAACTTCCCAGATGAGACTCCAAATGTGCACTTCTTGGGATTGAGTTTCAATGCATACTTCTAGAGGACTAAGAAGGCCTCATCGAGGTCAGTGTTGTGCTTTGCAGAAGTTTTAGATTTCACCACCATGTCATACACATACACTTCCATATTCCTCCTAAGCTGGTCCTTGGACATCCTGTTAACCAACCGCCGATAGGTGGCTTCGACGTTCTTCAACCCAAATGTCATCACTTTGTTACAGTACACGTACCCCCTTATCCATTTGGATACCAGTATGTTCTTGATCTGCAACGTGCATTTTGATTTGATCATAGTCAGAGTAGGCATCCATGAAGCTCAAAAGCTCATATCCGGATGTGGTGACCACCATTTGATCAATCCTTGGGAGTGGAAAAGAATCCTTTGGGCAAGCCTTATTGAGGTCCATGAAGTCTATGCACATTCTCCATATATCATTAGGCTTAGGGACCAGAATGAGATTTGCTAGCCACACTAGGTACAATGATTCTCGAAGGAAATCATTAGTATTTCTCGGAGAAATAAGGTTAAAGACATTATTTTTGAGGAGGAATTGAATTCAAATTCAGTTCTTACTATCACTTTTGACAATGTATAGGCTTCTACACCAGTCATTGATTAAGAAATGAATCTAGAACCTCAACAAGATAATGTTGAACAACTCCCAATTCAAGATGAGGTAATTGTTCCAGAAGAACAAATTTAATACCCTCAAGAACCAGAGATAATAGAACATGAGGATGACAATAGAATGATGGAAGATTACCTAATCAATTTTTATCAGACCATGAAAAGTTCTAGCTCTCAAAAGTGGATTGATGACATGGATGAAGAGATTAAGTCCATGCAAGACAATAAAATTTGGGAACTTGTCCCATTACCATAAGAAGAAAAAATAAATTTGGAGCTTGAGCAGAGACTCGTACTGATAACGTGTTATTAAATAATATAAACTATATAAGAATAAAAAAGAAAAAGAAGATGAAAAGAAAAAGAAAAACTGAATGAGAATTTCTTAATTGTTTATTCTAATGGGATGAACTCCTTTTTATACAAAAATATGAGTAAAAGAATAGGAACTAAATCAATCTAATAAAAGAAAATACAATCAAACATTAATGGTGATCAATCTAATAAAAGAAAATACAATCAAACATTAATGGTGATAAATTAATTTAATAATTTAAATATTCATAAATAATATTTCATAACAATTAGATTTTAAATTATTTAGGTGTCGTTTGGTAACACTTTTGTTTTTTAATTTTTTAATCACAAAATGAAAGTAAAATTTTTGTTTTTAACAAATTTATTTTTAAAAAACAAAAATGCGTTCTGTAACCACTTTTGTTTTTCAATTTTAAAAACAGAAAATAAAAGTGTGTTCTGTAAAATTCATTTTCATTTTTATTTTTTTGATTTTATTTAAGTCGGGTCAAGATCCGGGGTTGGATTTGGGTTCGGGTCAGAAGCCGGGTTCAGCGCCAAGGCCGTGAGGAGGGGATTTTGGTCCGGGTCTGGTTGTAATCCAAAAGATTGATTAAGAAAAAAAAAACTGTTTAAAAATATATTGAAAGTGATTTTTTTTTTTTTCTAAAAAAAATTTTGATTTCTAATTATAAAATTGAAAAGTAAAAACAGTTTTATAGAATATGTTTTTGAAAAATATTCACTTTTTAACTTTTAAAAATAGAAAACTGATTACAAAAGTATTACCAAACGACACCTTAATTTTTACACTCTATCTACTATGTAATTTAATTTAGTTAGATATTTAAAATTAAAATCCTGTCTAATCTAATCACAATTTAAATATCTAATATTTCACTAATTAAATTATTTATACGCATCTCTATTCTCAATCACGGTCCCGTGAGGGAGTAATAAATGTGTATAGAGAAGATGACAAAATTGGGGTATATCGCCCACTCTCAGCTGCGTGAAGTGTAATAGTACGCGCCGTTGTTCTCGCATCAGCTCACATGGGTGGTCGAGTAGCATCATTCTCATTTCTTATGTGTGGATGCAATTACGTGGGCCCCGACGAACAACAAATTAAATACGAAATCCCATTAATTGGATGGTCCCACCAAACTCAAACCCAGCTGTGCTAATAATAGTTATTAATATATTATTATTATTATTAATATTGATAGATACAAAAGCAAAAGAACAATTTAAAATAATTATTGAGGGACCCTTACAAATAAAATATCTTTTGAACCATGAAATACAAATGCTAATATGCTTATGAAAAGTAGTAAGTACTAATTAAATATTATAATTAAGTATTGAAGTCTCAATTAATTTAATTTAATAATAATTATATAATATAATTAATCATTTATAAAATATTATCTCCAACTACTTAACACTTAATAACAATAGAGAAATGTTAAATGGCACCAGTAGTGCCTAACATTCTCTTATGTGATAATATCGCTATTAGTCCAACTAAGTATCGAGTCTCATATAATTTAATATAATAGTTTTTAGGGAGTATCGCTAGCCAATCACAATGCGACATATCAAGAAAATGCTAGACACCACTAGTGATTATTAGCAATACTCATAACAATACTATATACTTATGCACCTCACTCCACTCTTTATAATACTAGTTAAAGAAGTCACGTGATTCATCAACTTAGAAAATAAGAGTTAATTATTATATAAAGTCATTAATATCCTTAATTTTTAGCTCTTTTTTATACAATTTAATTATTAGGAAAAAACTACAAAAAAATTAACAATAATATTAATAAAAAAAGATAATTTCTTTGAAAAGTATAGAAAAAGATTATGAATTTCCATCAAAAATATGTATTTTATTTTATTATGTGGAGTAGATTATCCTTATTTTACATCCATGTAGAGGTGGAAGTTAAAAATAGATTGTGTAAAAAATAGGTTGTATTCACTTTATAAAGTCACGTGCACATCAACCCAAAAAAAATTATATTTCACACTTTAGTTTTCATCTAAGTGTCACAAATAATTTAGCCAAATATTAAAAGTAAATATTATTTTGAACTTTGTGTTTTACAAAAGTTACCAATTAGATTCTCTATTTTGTTAAATGATAAAATGAACCCTGTATTTTTCAAAATAGTACAAATAGGAACTTGAACTGATTTTTTAATCAAAATAAAATTTAATAATAATCCGATCTAAATGTATTATGACAAAACTATTTACATTTTATGTATTTATTAATTATTCGTATTAAGAATTGTCTTTAAGTTGGTTACATTAAAAAAAAGTTATCGAAAATTAAGTTTAGGATCCTATTGTTACCATTTTGAAAAATATCGGGTTCATTTTATCATTTAACAAAACAGATGATCCAATCTATAACTTTTGCAAAACACATAGTCTAAAATGGTATTTACCCCAAATATTAATAATGTTCTTAAAGTTATTCCCTTTCTCCTTTTATTCTTTCTTTCTTATTTCTTTCTTTTCACTCAAACTTTAAAAATAATTTATGGTCACATTGTTATGCGGGTGAGCTTAAAAAAGTACCATTGTGATTTACTCTTCAATGTGAATATTTCAAGATGTGAGAATCATATGCTTTTTTGCTATTTTTAGAAAAGAAACCATTTGCTTACTAATATAGTGATTAGTTACCGTTTTTTAATTTTTTTTTTAATCTTAGTTAACATTTATTTTAGAATTTTATTAATTGATAACTAATTAGCTTTCAAGATAATAATAAAAAAAATATATTAAATAATCAGTATATAAAAATAATAGCTTGTTGTTATCCACATTTCTCGAGGGAAGACATGTGACATTCCCAATAACAAAATTAATTGATTAAAGCCCGCTTAGAAGTCCAACAAGATAATGGGCCAAGAGTATGCGAAGATTTGGGTCGCACAACCATCTGAGATACAGGAAATCTATGCCTGAAACTGGATGTCTCCAAATCCAGAAGGGTGACTCGCCCCACTCAAAAGGAATCAGTCAAGACCCTTCATATTAGCGTCTGGGATAGATCTAGAAGGGTTCTCCAAGAAACAGCCCACTAAAGCTAGTCTCAGGTCTAATCAAGTCTGTGGGTTGAATCCACTAAAGAAGATGGACCGCAAGTCTATCTAAATTGTAAGTCATCCACGTATTGATCCGAACCTTTTAGAATTCGAAAGGGTATCTCGCTGAGATGAAGATAACTTACCGAAAGCCCTCCAAATGAGCTGAAGGGATACTTTTGGAGGAGTAATCCAAAAGGCGTTTGGAATCCACAAGCTGACATGGAAAACTTCTAACACCGAATTCCACAAGCTTAGGACCTTGTCCCCTGCGTCAGACCAAAGGATTGCGCGTACCACCAAAGGGAGCATACACTTTGTCCGACGACCACCTCATTGACGTAACAGTGTACGGAAACGGCTCATGCACGCCGCTTGTCAACATCAAGTGGTCCCCATCCGTATGTAATATCACAGTCTCACGGGCTGGGCCTCATTCTATGGGCCTAAAGTCATTTTATTAAGTGTATTTACTCCATTAGTGGACCAAGTTTAATGCAAACCCTATCAGGTCACGAGTATACCCATATCCGGATCGTAGCCTATAAATATAGCATTATACCCTCATGCAAAGGGTTGGAAGATTGTTCCTCAAGCACTTTAGCCAACGTCTAGGGTTCTTAAGCCATTACAAGAATACTTGTGTAATACATTAAAGACTATTTAGCCCAATACAATTGACTCATGGACTAAAGCTCTTTAACTCCTCAACCATGTAAAAATTATCATCTCCACTTACTTATTTTGAATTTACTTTCTTGGCTTTCACTTTCATATAATCAGTTATTTCGGTACTTTTATTGAGAGTTGAAGAAAGATTTGAAAGCACCTTGTCTCTATAACAATGGTGCTTACAAGAAACACCATCCCCAAGCCTAATCTTTGTGAGCAGAACGCTGCCATGGGCAACGTTAATCCTCTTCTAGCAGTGTACACCCAGCCGAGCACTGTAAGGGAGGTAGAGACGTCTAAATTTGGCAGTTGTCTAACCAAAAAAGCCCTAAAGACAATGATGATGGATATGAAGATGACGATGGATATTTTGAGCGAGATCCTAAAGTGATTCGAATGGGTAAGGAACTTGTTGATACAAAATAAAAATTGGCTGTACAAGAGGAGTTCTCTCACTAGATGCAGCAGATGTTAGAGCGGCTAATAAAGAAATTGCATATGTCATTAATGGATGTTAGCACAGAAGCCGAACCCTGCTGATGATGGACCCCCTATTCCTACAAAGGATAAGGGGAAAGGTAGCATGGGTGAACCTCCACAAAAAATGTCCCCACCGTTCCTAAGAATAATAAGAACACAGCTAACCAACCTCTGCGGATATATAGAAGTCCACCTATGCTCCTATGCTAGGATGCCCTTCTCATCTGCGAGGCAAAGTTGAGCAGAATAATAGTCTTGGTGCTCAGGTGGAAAAGCTACCATTCGAGAACAAAAAAATTGTCTCAATATTTTTGTTAACCAGAGAAGAGGAGTGAAGCTTATCTATCTAGAAGATAACATATTAGATGATACCACCACTTATGCTAATATTGTGGGGAAAGCACTGTGACCTAAGGGCGTAGTTGAGTATATTCAAGAGTCTTGATGGACTCAAATTGTTGGTGGACCTACTGCTCCTCCTACCTCTAGTTATGGTAGGGGTGGCAGTGACTCAACCACTGATCAAAACAGAAAGGTACCATTTGCACCTGGTGGCTCAAACCAGAATAAAAGGTTCTGAGGGAACTAAGGTCGTGGTAACCATTAGGGTGGTCCTAAGAACTTATACACTTACCCAAAAGGCCCTAATTGCAAGAAACATCATTTGGGCGTGTGTAGAGGGCGGGGATGTTTCCAGTGCAGAGTAACTAGACATTACAAGAGAGACTGCCCACAGTTAAAGAAAGAAGAGCATAAGGTTGAAGTAAAACCTACTCCAACAAGGGTGTTTGCTCTTACTCAGGCTGATGCAGCTAGCCTCTCAGTTGTTACAGGTTAGCTCTCAGTCAACAACTCTAGCTATTATGTTTTGTTTGACTCTAGGTCCACTAATTTGTATGTGGCAGCCAGAATAATTGGTAAATTGGGTAGGCCATGTGATAAATATGATAAAGGGTTCGGAACCCTATTGCCTGACGGAGAATTACTTATCTCTAAATGGTGTGTTAGGTCTATACCGATTAGAATTCAAGGTAAAGAGTTGAGCTCTAATTTAGTGGAATTGGGTTTAGCAAATTTTGATATTATACTTGGAATGGATTTCTTCTCCAAGTATGCTACTAATGTTGATTGTAAGCGAAAGATGGTGATCTTCCAACCCAAAGGTGAGGAATCATTTATTTTTGTGGGATCAGTTCAAGGATCCTGAATTCTAGTGATCTCAATATTGAAAGCCAACGATCTGTTATAAAATGGATGTCTAGGGTTTTTAACAGTGGTGTTGGACACCACTTGGCCTGAATCAGTTCAGCCAGAAACATCAAAGTAGTTCAAGAATTTCTAGATGTGTTTCCCGATGAAATTCTAGGTTTACCACCACAGCAGGAAATAGATTTTGTAATTGATTTAGCACTTGGAGCGGAGCCAGTTTCTAAGGCACCTTATAGAATGGCTCCTGTTGAACTTAAAGAATTAAATATTCAACTTCAGGGGATGCTTGCCTTAGGGTTTTCTCGACCCAGTGTGTCCCCCTAGGGAGCTCCAGTGTTGTTTCTCAAAAAGAAAGACAGATCGCTCCGTATGTGTATTGACTATCGAGAATTAAATAAGTTGACTATCAAGAATAAGTATCCTCTACCTAGGATCAACGTCTTGTTCGACCAGCTTCAAGGGAAGACAGTTTTTTCTAAGATTGATATCCAATCGGGCTATCATCAGTTGAGAATCTAAGAGGAAGATATTCTAAAGACTGCTTTCCGCACTAGGTATGGACATTATGAATTCTTGGTTATGTCTTTTAGACTAACCAATGCTACGGTAACTTCCATGGATCTAATAAATATGGTCTTCAAGAATTTTCTCGATATATGTGTTATAGTTGTAATATCCCAGAAAATAATGTGATATTTAATTGGACATATTTTATTAAATATGTAATTATTTTAGTAATGAAGTACGATTATGATATTACTTAGATTAATTAGTGTGAATTTATTAAATGATTAAATAAAGCGTAATTTATTAATTACGGAGATTTTATTGGAATATATGGGTATCGTGGATACTATTTTTGAAATAAAATATTTTTGGGCCCGGCGACCGTGGGAACTGAATGGTGTGGTCAGAAATGTCACGACATTAATGGATGAATTATTTTGGAGGTGTTTCGGACTAGTTTAAAATTTTAAAATGTCGGTTTGACGTATTAGCTAGAAAATGCCCCTAGATTTTTATAAAGTTTAAGTTTAATTAGAAAAGGGCATTATGGGTATTTCATGGATTAGTATTTATTTGTCTTTTAGTGTTAAATGAGCTGAATTTATTTAAGTGATGTTGAATAAAAGCTGATTTTTTCTTTTTGAGTGTAAATGATGAGAAACTTAAAAAGTAAGATACCATAAGCTTCATCATTTCCTCTCTCTTTTCGAGCAGCTAGAACCAACCATCAAGGGAGGCTTTCCTCATTTTTTTCATTGATTTTGAGCAAATTCTTGTACCTAGGCTCAATCTAGAAGCAACTAAGGTAAGTTCTATATTTTGTTTAATGAATTTAATTGGTTTTTAGGTAAGGGTTTAATTGTTTCTTGGCTGTAGAGTTTGTTTAGGTTGAGATGTTAAGTATAGGTTTGATTTTGAATAAGTTGAAGCTGAATTGAATGTTTGTTTAGGGCTGCTTAGCTTAGATTGGTTTAATAATACCTAAAATTGAGTTTTCTTCATTTGAGAATGTGATTTTGAGCAAATTGATGAATTGTGGTGAATTGGTGATTGGAAAATGTTATATTCGTTATATGGATAGTTTTGGAAGGTTTGAACAGATTTGGTGAAGAATTGGTTGGGTTTTGGAACAACAAACCAGAATTTCTCATTTTTGCAGCAGGGAAAACTAGTTAACGGGTTTCACAGGCATAGTGAAACCGGTCAACCGGTTTTGTCAGCAAGGGAAATCCTATTTGAGGCTTCGAAACCAGTTTTGTTCGGGGTGTTTCCCAGAGCTTAGAATATGATATTTTTATGATGTCTGAGTTATTTTGAACCAGTGGAGAGTAAGATATGTTCGGTTATGAAGTTAGGGTTATTCTAAAGTTTGGAATAAGTTGTTAATTGAGCTTTGTTGTCGTGACATAGGACCCGAGATCGTCAAGCTTTGATTCCACTTAAGATTAGCATGTACGCTAAATTTTTGAACTGAGGTAAGAAAATTTTAATGCACCGTTAAGTAGCTAAATATAAATTGGTTATAATCGTTAGTGCCTCGAATAAGATCAAGATTAACGATATGTATTTGTAGTGACTCGATCTTGATCGAGATAAATAATATGTAGTTGTTGTGACTCGATGGTAATCGAGGTTATGGTGAGAAATAATTATTATTGTTTGTGAATTGTTTATGATTGAGGGAAGAACACGGTTATCAACGTTGTTGTGAATGAATTAAGAAACGGTCATTACCGTTATGAGTAATTACTCGTTGAAATTGCGGTTAAGTTTCTTACTTATCGTTCGCTTTATCAGGCAACAGTAGTGACATACGCAGCTCGTGGATAACGAGTGGTGAGGATTGGAAACAGTCATTACCGTTATGAGTAATTACTCCTGAAACCGCAGATAGGTTTCTTACTTATCGTTTGCTGTATCGGGCAACGATAGTGACATATGTAGCTCGTGGTTAACGAGTGGTAAGGGTACTTTATGAAGTACCAAAATTGGATGGTTACGATGTTGTGAAATGGATCAAGTGTGTTATTATGTAATGAGTTGTATTTGAGTACATTTTTGCTACAGTGTGATTGAATGAATGTTATATTGCTTATGAAATTGGTCACTTTTCTTACAGTCTCAGTGGCCTAGGGATGTAAGAATACATGGTTCTAATAATATATGATTAGGGCGTTTAATGAAATACTGAGGTTGTTGATTATGTATAGCTATAAATACTCTTAATTTTGTAATGAGTTTGCTCGTATAGACATTGAATTGTATATGTACGTTGAAAGAGTATGACCTATTGGCATGTATAATCTGTTGTATTGAAATCTACTATCACTTTCTATGATTTTCTTTATCTTGTAGCTTTTCTTGCTGAGTCAGTGTGACTCACATGCGCTTTGTGGTGCAGGTAAGGAGGTGTTCGACCATGACTTGGAGGTTTCCTAGCAATGTGCAGATCAACCGTGCTGTCTTGACTTTCGAGAAGCAGGATCAACCCTTTTCTATGATTAGATGTATAACTTATTCTTGTATTAACGGTTTTGTAATTAGTTATAAAAGAATTTTATTAGCAGGGGATCTCCATATTACGACAGTATTTAAAATGGAAGTCTTTATTTTGAATTTAATTAAAGGTTTTAATTAAACCACACTTTTTCAAAATTACAAGATTAGTAATAATAAGTTTATAAAAAAGCACACACGTGGCGTCCCTGAGAGTCAGGGCGTTACAATAGTATTTATCGATGACATCCTTGTGTACTCTTAGTCAGAAGTAGAGCATGAGCGTCATCTACGGATGGTTTTACAATGGTTGCGAGAACACAAGCTCTATGCTAAGTCCAAGAAATGTGAATTTTGGCTATCTCAAGTGTCATTTCTTGGACACATTGTCAGTAAGGATGGGATCATGATTGATTCGAACAAGATTGAATTTGTCAGGGATTGGCCGAGAACGAAGACAGTCACTAAAGTTAGAAGATTTCTAGGTTTAGCTGGTTACTATTGTTGGTTTGTTGAGGGGTTTTCTAAGATCTCAACACCCTTAACGGAACTAATTAAAAAGAATCATCAGTTAATATGGACAAACAAGTGTGAAACAAGTTTTCAAGAGCTAAAGCAGCGATTGATCAAAGCTTCGGTATTAGCACTACTGTCGGATCAAGAGAAGTTCGTGGTTTATTGTGATGCATCCATACAAGGTCTAGGGTGTGTTCTGATGCAAGCTGATCGAGTTATCACTTATGTTGGGTTTTGTGTCCTAAATAAAACTCATTTTAATATAATCAGATTTACTAATTAATAAAAGATCAGAAATTATTTTATGTTGCATGGTTCACATGATTTATTTCATGATTATATTTAATGTATAAATTCTATTAAGTCTAGAACATATATACATATATATTTGTTCATGATTATAGTGTCGTCAATACAGTGGAATATAATCATGATTATATGTTCAAAAGTTTAAGTCTCGTGATTTGTCAGTTCACTGGATTTAGACTGAAATGATAATCAGCGATAAGGTATACTTACGCCTTGGATAAGTGTTATGTCCTTTCCAGAGTATTGGCAAAGTTCAGTACAACTTTCCATCCTCAGATTGACGGACAGTCTGAAAGGATAATTCAGATACTTGAGGATATGTCGTGGGCGAGTGTAATAAAATCTACTAGAATACATAGTACAATAATTTGAGTATAGTTTTAGGTATGAGTAATATTAAATACATACTTAAATTATACACACTTATTACACACGATCATATGTATTAATTTACTATTTATACTTTTTTTGACTGATTCATTGAAAATTTAATTACTTGTGTGTCAATTATAAATTAAAAATTATAGAATGGTGTGAACAAGGAGTGATCATGATCATGATCGATCATGTCATGTATGGGTGGAGAAAAAGATTGGCTAGTACCCACACCGAATTTCTCTCTTTTTGTTATTTGTATTGAACCAAAGGTATAAGACCAACTCCATAAAATGCTGAGTAGGCCACAAACCCTACTCTTTAGAATCTTTTAGATTCCGCTCTTAACAATCACTAATCACAGATTATTATTTCTCAAACAGAATCTTCTACCTTTATGTTCCTCAGTCTCGAGTCACGTACGGCTTTTTTGTTTAGTTAATTAATTCTCTCTCTCAAACTAAAATCAAATTAATAATTAAAATTTTTCCTATAGTAATAATTATATAAAAGACAAAGTGGAAGAAAACAAAAACCATTGGATAATAAGAATGTTTTAATTAATCAAGTCTAGTATCGTTTAATATATGAGATGGGAGAAGATATAATAACAATAACAACACCTTGTCTGATAGCACTGTATGATGGCCAGATTATTCTGATTTTATTTGTCACTTGATCTCATCAGTATAGTTTGTTTGAATTTATTAAAGCCTAATCCCATTTATAATATTAAGTTTTCAACCATGTTTCTGAAAAAAAAAAAAAATCCAACCTTGTTAAATTTTATCGACTAATATAACAATCATATATTGTTTCAATTAAATAATAATTATATATCAGTTTTGGCATAACAGCTGACCTGACAGTGTCTAAAAAAGACAAGAGAATCACTTTAAAACCACTACAATCCACTCAACTTGAAATTTATGATACTATTACTAGTGGAGCGTATATATTCTCCCAAATATATATATGCATATATATAGAATTTTTTTTTTTTTGCTAAATTTTCTCCGTTACAAAAAAATAAAAGGAAAAACTTCATATCGAATTGGGAAATACACTGCATCAAAAAAAAAAAAAAACAAAAAAAGAATTGGGAAATATATATAGCTTCATTAATAAATATATTTTAACAGTTCACATGCATGAAAAAATAATAATGAGATTAGCCAATTTCGCAAGCACACATAAATAACATCTAAATTAGCCCCCACCATTAATAGCTATATATGCATTAATTTGACATATTTTAATATTATATATATATATATAAAAAAAAAATAGTAATGGAGAAAACGTCATCGTTTTGGAGTAATAATCGGTGGCCACAAGGCTGGGAGGGTGGTAATAATTTCAGATTTGGCAGAGGCATGGGATCTTGCTGACGTGGCAGCTGAGTTAGAGGCATGAGCTGCTTCTTCTTTGTCCATTTTCTCATCGTGGTTAATCTGCTGTTGCCTGCACTCTAGGCTGCAGTATGCACTAATACCTCTACAAATAAAAAATCATTGCCTTAATTAATTAACCAAAAACCAATTAATAATTCAATTTCATACATTTTACCATACTCTTCATTACATCAATATTCTATTATTTTTTAAAGATGAAGAGATCTACAGTAACTTAGGAACTTGATCTAAATGATATATCAGAATATATACCTATACATGTAAATATCACGATTAGGAACGAGGCGGCGATTGCAGAGAAAGCAAGCTCTAAGAAAATGAGAAGTAGTAGTAGTAGTATTGGTCTGAGACTGAGTAAAATCAGCGGAATTACTCTTGCAAAGACCGCCTTGTACTACGGCGGTGGTTGCCTTCTTGAGAGGGTTGTGTGGATCGAACGGCTGAGATTTGTCGTTGGTGTTCAGATCAAACGTGATCTCCGTCATACTTGTTGTCCTCTTCATCGACGTCCTAGCCCTCTTCCCCAACATCTTTGAACAACAAATGGTTAATAATACTCTGGTAAAATGGAAGGAAGGTAGTGTATTCTTCAAATCTAGAGAGAGAGAGAGAGTAGAAGAAGAAGAAGAAAGAGAGAGGAAATAGGAGAAGAAGAATTGGAAATGTAGTAGCATAGCAGCACACATAAAAGAAAAGCAAGAGGGCAGGAGAGAATCTGGGCCGTTGATCTCTCCGTTAAAGAAGTTAAGAGAGCGACGTGTGGACAAGAAGTGTCTGGTTGGATGTACCACGTCATCAATGCTTTTATTGAATTAATAATATTATTATTATTTTATTTTATTTTTGGTATGTGTAGTTGGCAATTGGGGAGTATGAGAACTTTGGATACTTCAATTTAAAGAAAATCTCATTCTTCAATGACCATGCGATGCGAGAGAGAGAGTTTATTGGGTAATTGGTGAGTTATTACGTTAATCAAAAACTCAAATGAATATATCACAACAAGGGATTCCTTTTTTATTGTAATTAATGGTTTGCCTATTATTATTATTATTATTATTATTAAATTATTATTTTTTGTACGGTTATTATTATATGAGCATTGCTATTGGGCACCAGTGGTGCCTAGCACCTTCTAAATGTGTCGACTTGTAATTGGCTAGCGATACTCTATAAAAATTATTATATTAAACTATATGAGACCCGATACTTAATTGCACCAATAGCGATATTGACACGTAGGAGGGTGCTAGGCACCAATGATGCCCTTTAGCATTTCTCTTATTATATTCATTTGATTAGGAGGAAAGGAAGAAAAAAAGTACAGTTGGTCCGCTTTTTTAAAAAATCAAGGTATATTATATATATCTAAAAAAAAAATCAAGAATGATTCTGAAAAAATTAAATTGTATACACTATTCTTTAGGGATGTTGATCAAATTGTCTACACCGCACAAACTACTTGCACCGTATCACATCGTATAAAAAATATAATTTAAATACAGTGCAGTTGTGGTTTGTGTTTGGAAAATTTGAATTTCTATACTTACAATGCCTTATAATTTTTTCCCTAAATGCATAGTTATTAAAATTGGTCATATATGACCACTTTACTAATTTCTCAAAGCTACCCCTCACATTTCAAATCCTAATCTTAGTCTCTCTCTTCCTCTCTCTCAACCCACACTCTCGGTCAGCCTCCTCAACCCACAAAAACCCGAAGCTATGCTCACGGTGATGGCGCACGGCGCAGGCGACTTCGACCCAGCCCATCGACGACGAGCCCACCCACCCACAGTGACCCAGCCAATCGACGACGAGCCCACCCACGCCGAACCGAAACCATTTCATTTTTTTTTTGTTTTTTTAGAAAGTTTAGATTTATTGTGTTTGTGATTTTGTTTGGGATTATTTGTGAAACCTATTATTTGTTAGATCTAAGAATTTTTGGGTAGAATGGGTGGATTCGGATCTGTGAATTTTTTTTGGGGAAGAAGACAGTTCGATGGGGTCAGTCCGATGGTCCCGATGGGTCCGGTCCGATGGTCTGATGGGTCCAGTCTGATGGTCCGATGTTATGGGGTTCGATGGTCCATTTTGTTTAGTTTTTTTTGCTTGAAATTGGTCTGGGTCCGATGGGCCCGATGCGTCTGATTCCGATGCTATTTTTTTTTAAAAAAAAAAAAATTGGCTTTGGGTCCAATGGACCCGATGGGTCCGATGCTCATTTCCCTGGGAATTTTTTTTGGCTTTTGGTCCGATACGCGATGGTGAGGGGGTGACGGGAGAGGGTCCTACGAGGTGGAGAGGGGGGCTGGTGGATACCGGTGCTGGTGGTCGTGCGGTGCTATTGGTGGTGGTGGGTCGGTGGTCGTCGGAGGTGAAGGCTGTGGCGGCGTTCAGCGAGAGGGAGAGAGAGAAGTTTTGAGTTTTTGATTTTAGTTTTTGAAATGGGAAGGGTATTTGTGGGATATTAGTAATGTGGTCATATATGACCAATTTTAATAACTATGTATTTAGGGAAATTTTTTTAGGGTATTGTAAGCATGGAATTTCAAATTTCCTGAAAGTGCAATACAGATTGTAATTTTAAATTTAATATTTTCAATTTAAAGTGTACTACACAATATATTATAATGTTATCAATTCTTATAATATGATTTTTATTTTATTTTTTCATATAAGAAGAAATATATATAATATATCTATATAAAATATTATTATTTTAGAAAAAATTTAATATAATAATCTGATAATTAGTATATATGCTATGATATTAAAAATTTAATAAGATTTTTTTTATATTGTTAAAACTTTATTAGATTGATTTTAAAATTTTAATTATAATATTTGATAATGATGATAGTGTAAATTGCTCAAATCGCATCACACTATTTCATATTTTCACAGTATAGTTTTTGCGGGTTTAAGATCTCGTGATGCGGTTGCAGTTTGAGAAATTACAAAAAATGCACATATGCGGTTTGGTTTGAAAAAAATATCACAACTCTCACCACCTGTAGCGCGAACACCTCTACAGTATCTTCCCTATAAAAAAATGTATACACTATCTACACATGATGTAAAGAAAATTATGTGGTCCTATATATAATGAATAATGATTGTGACACATTTAAATTACATATATTGGACTGAAAGGAAGAGCCTAGTCCTTATGTAATTGGTCTCAGACCAGAGCAGTTGAAGGAAATAATATTGGGGCCTAGGTTATTAGAACCTGCATGACAAGGAGAAGCAATTTCACCTAAGGATCGAGATGAACAACCACTGTCGAGAAAAAAATGGGGAATGGGGGTCGTTAGAGACTTAGAGTAAACAGAGAGTGTTATATTATTCAATAATATAATATAGATTAAAATGTGACAAATATATGTTATGGTAGGTTTTATGGTACTAAATCAGGTACGCGGTTGAATATTCCTAAATTTAATTATCATTGTACCCTAGCCCAATATATTTTCAGATGTATAAACATTAAATAAAAACATAAATTACATGAAAAGAATATATACCTCTTCCTTTTGGTTGATTAAAAACTCACATCGTAGATGCACCACACACAAGGAATAATGTGGGCTATTAGAATAAAGTGTATAATTTTGTTCTTGATTAATTCTCAACACATGAGCAAGAACTATTTGAGAGAGAAAAAAAGTAGCATGTGAAAAACTATCTTCTGGTGTCTGAAATCAGGCTTCATTTATAGTAGTTAATTCTCCATTAATTAAATCATATTTTATTATATAAATAAATATCAATAATCAAATTCAGTTACTGATATATCAGATGAAGGGATCTCTTGAGAGAATATCTCAACTAACTTTGAAGAAATATCTCAACCAATTTGAAATATCTTTAACCACTTTTCAAATTCAAATATTTATCTAATTGAATTAATTAACCCATTAATTAACCCAAAAAGACAAAATCAATAGGAACACTCTACTATGGTAGGTGCCTACCATGTCTCAATTGAGACAAGAATAGTGTCTTTTTCCTGACAACTTTTATCTTAACAATTATTGTCTTGACAACTTTTGTCTTTTACCTATTTAATTACGAGGAAGAGATCCGAAGAGAACCTCCTGCAGTACCGGCCGCTATGATCTTCCTATCAGCTCATACAGGCGCTCTAGCCGTTTCATTCCTTTTTGTTGTTATGATGTTCCATATTCAAAAAAATAAATAATTACTATTTTGCCAACTCAAAATTAATTTTTTCGAACAATATTATACAACTAATAATTCTAACTCCAATAAACTAGGTTATTTATTGAGTCTCAATATCAATCAAATAATCTTTATTTATTAATTTTAAGATTACTCCACTATAAATATGGAATTGAACTCTTAGTAATTATAGAATTATATTTACTGAGTTTTACTGCAATGTCCATCAATATAATCAATTCCAATGTTTAGCCCTCCTTGTGTTCGTTCGTAAGTAGTTTTAGTCAAAATATCATTTTACCCTTCTAATTACTTCTTTATCCTTTAGTACCGTTAATTTACTAGTGAAAATATAATTTAGATCTCATCTAAATTTATGCACAACTTTTCAGTTTCAGAATTAACAATTAAAGGAAACCAACATTCGATCCGTTAGAAAAATTAAGATTTCATAATTGTAGATCATGTTCCCAACTATCCACATTATTAGATTCCTAAAACAGAAGTTGTATGAATCATCTTCTCTAAGAAACTATAACGAGTGAATCAAAGAAACTAATAACATGAACAAGAGTTCATGATTACTTAAAATTTCAGTCAAACTACTATTGATCATCGTTATGATATAAATTAAGTCTTTATAGTAAAAAATATATTTGATAAAGACAATTTTATTCATATCGATCCTTGTCATATATAATCTTTATTATGTACAACACATTCACTTAGATGTTATACTACATCAGTAATCCGAACCAAGATAACTTGCACCAAAGAATGGGCATCAGTGAACCGTACTAGCAACCGTTGATTAAACATTATATAACTTTAATATGTTAGTGACTGTTTTATTCATAGCTAAGTGATCTTAGTTCTCTGTACAGCTACTAGTCACAACCTCATATATGAATAAGGAATCATTAGAAGAAATGTGACTTTTACTGATGCATTTGGCCAAATGCACCAGCAAAAATTGTCGGCATGATTATTGCAAATGCAAGAGGAATTGAATGGAAGTTCAAGCTTTGGGGAAATTCCTACTCAAGATGCCTTCACCAACAAAACCAAAGGATGTTCAAACTTTAACTGGAAGAATAGTAGCACTCAATAGATTCATCTCGAAATAACCTGATAAATATCTCCCATTTTTAATTTCTTGCGAGGCAATAAAAAATATGAGTAGAATGAAGAGTGCAAAAGGCATTCAAAGAAATAAAGAAACATCTTTCTACATCACCAATTTTGGCCATACCAACTATTGGAGAAACATTGTTCCTTTATTTGGCCATCTCAGAAAGTGCCATAAGCGCAGCACTGGTGTGAGAATAAGGTAGGAACCAAAAAACTGTCTACTATGTGTTACTGAGGGCAGAATCAAGATAACCACCACTCAAAAAACTCACTCTGCTTGATACATGAATCTCGAAAACTGCGACCTTATTTTCAAGCATACCCTATTAAAGTCCTTATAAATTAACCATTACGACAAGTATTGTCAAAACTCAATGAATCAGGGAGATTGACTAAATGATCGATTGGATTAGGACAGTTTGAAATAACCTACCACTCGAGGACCTCAGTCAAAGGTCAAGCTTTGATTGATTTTTCAATAGATAACTCAAGAGAAGACTCTAGAACGGGAAATAAAATAGAAACATGGAAATTGTTCATTGATAGAGCTTTAAACGAGAATGGCTCGAGGGCAGGAGTAATAGTAGTGTCGCCAGAAAACTTTTAAGTTTCACTATGCACTCAGATTTTAGTTTGAAACTTCAAATAACGAGGTAGAATATGAAGTCTTGTTAGCAGGATTAAGGATAGCCAAAACACTAAAAGTCAAGAACATCTAATGCTTCAGTGATTCAGAGTTAATCGTGAATCAAGTCTTGGGTGAATACCAAACAAAGGGGTTAAGAATGGCCAGATATTTGGAGAAAGTTCGTAAGAACTTGAAAAAGTTTGATTATTTTAAAATAGATTAAATTTCAAGAGAACAAAACTCTAATGTAGATTCCTTAGCAAAACTGGCGTCTCAATTTGACCTCAACAAATTAAACCTTGTCTTGGTGGAGGTACTGGACGAGTCGAGTATATGTGAAAAGGAAAATGTGGACATAGAAGCAAAAAAGAATTTCATTTGACTATTATTTTGGATTAATCGACAAAGTAAATTTAATTTAAAGTAAAAAAAAAAAAAAAAAAAAAACGCAAGACATAGAAGCGATACATTTTGATAAAAATAGAATAAAAGTAGGACTTTTCAATTACTAAAAAAAAAATACGACGCGAAATATTTCTTAGATATTTTATAAAAGTAGATATATTTTAAAAGATGACATGTGTCGTTAGAATAAAAGATGAAGTGAGAGTGCAAAAGACACCTATTTAACACTCCTCTATATTTTTACTGTGATAATTTAAAGTTTGATATAACCATTATTAATCATCCACTCCAAACTCCAATGATTGTTGATATTTTTAAGTGTCCAATAAGCCCAACCAAATGTTGCTTCATTATAAACCTCCAACTGAGCCTTTCCAAATTTTTGGTACTCTTCTTTGGTTGCTCCCTTCACTTGCCACTCGGCCACCCATTCCCCTGTTTGTCAAATAAATTAATGTATATAAATATTATCTATATATATATATATATTTTTGTTATGTAGTAGTTTGGGTTGTTAACGTACCAACGAAGGTGAGAGGTCCATTTGAAGTGGTAACATAACTCAAATCGCTTGTTCGATTAGTAAAGATGTAATCTATGTTTTGTTGGGGTGTCATGTTGTCGAATGTAGAGGAGAAAAGGTTGTAGTAATGAACGTCGATTACAATTCCATTTAAGCCATTTGCTAGAGGGAATAGCTCCCTTGCGTCAATGTTTCCTAGTCGATTTGAGAAGATAACATAAACCGTTGAGGAGTGCCTGCGAATGGCTTTGTATGCTTCCTTGTAATACTTGGTCAGTGTCTCTAGTTTCACTGATGGGGATAGAGGCTCGTTTAAGAGTTCAACTGCGTGTAGACTTGGACTCTTTGCATACCTATATATATTGTTATTAGTTAATTAAATATTTGATAACACATAAAATAAATTGTGAAGATGAAAACAACTGATTGACCTGGCTGTTAGAAAGTCTATAACATCAACAGTTTGGTGAATATTAGCATCAGTTTTTCCCCATTCAATTGAACCGTCTCGAGAAGAGCTATGCTCGAAACCATTTTGAGAACCAGGCCCAGCGTGTAGATCTATTATCACTTTCAATCCATATTTCCTACCAAAATTAATTTTAAAAAGGAACAATTTTAATTGGTTGAAATGTTTTATCATATCTAATTAAACTGTAATTATACAATGTTACGTACTCTGCCCAAGAGAAAGCCTTGTCTAACATTGTTAAGGAGCCCCCAACATAAGGCCGTGGGGGTCTTGGATCATTCGCTATCCACCAACCAACTGGTATTCTAACTGCATTTAATCCCTTTTCTGATATGAACTCGAAGTCTTTTTCAACTATGAATGTTTTCCAGTGATCCTGATCCATTCAAACTCTTTCTTTATATTCATTTTATTTGCAATTTTATATATGCTTAATTAACTGTTATGTTAGTTATAACAGTAGAATATATATATCATACCCTCATAACTTGTGGAGCTCTTATTGGGCCATAACCATTTGTGACTTGAAACTCTCCTTCCAATTTTCCAGAAATTCTAATCAAGAAAACGGATGGATCATCATCTCCCCATGTAGTATTCTCCTCTGCATAGTCAGCTGTCACCAGCTCCTCTGTTTTTGCCTGCAGTTTTTTTTTAAAGCACATAATAGGCCTGCCACTATGTATTTTGTTAAGATAAATTATTAATATTATTCATAAAAAAATAAAAAAAACCTGCAAGTAGAATCCATTGGAGGCTTTGATCCGAACACGGTTGGAATCATTGGAATTTCTTACAATGTGGAATTTATCAGAAATAGTTGTTATATTGGATATAGCCACTACTTTAATTTGATTTTCCTTCATGCTAAGACCCACGAATTGTTGGTTGAACACTCTGAAGTGAAATGTATTTTCATTGATCCTCCACAACTATAACAGAATTAAATAAAATATAATTTGTATCAAATGAAGAACACAATATATATATTTAAAATAAATAAAAATTATAACTACTTTAAATGTTTCCCAGCCCGAAGCAGAAGTTCGATTTGCTACGATGATAGTTCCTCCACCAGACTCAGCACAAAGGTACTTTTTTGTTGTAACAGACTTGAACTGAAGTCCAGTTCCATCCTGTTGATTTTAAATTTAGTTATAACAAATATGTATCAATGGGTTACTAAAAAATTTACTCATATATATAATTATTATACCAATAAGTCCTTGTTGGGGATGCCATCAAAGAGAGAAGGTTTAATCCAACCTTCTGTAACAAGCCAACCTCCCAGATTAACAGCTCTGAGTTTGAATGTAGAGTTGGAAATTGTTTGCCTTCCTTGTGAAACAGACACCATACAAAATAGGAGACTAAGGATTATTTTGATGGCCCAATTTAAAGCCATTTTCTTTTTAACTTCGTTTTCTCTCAATTGTACTACTACTACTACTATATATATACGTGGAATAATGTATTATTCGTATATGTTTTGGAATACACAATACACAGAAAATATCAAAGGTTTGACCCACAATTGGGAAGACTTTGAATGGTGATTCTTGCATGTTGTCAGGGGAAGAGAAAGTGATTCTCTGACTATGAACAGAGATTATTTCATTTTTAGATTAGGCAAAATCAAAAAGTGTGAATCAATATCGCAAGCTTACAAAAATATTGATAATGACATTATTAATTAATTTGGTAATTGTACACCATTATTCTAATTGCTTCACGATCACAACACGGCAAAGAACCACCTCTGTGTGGTCGATATTTTTCTTATTAAATCCATTTGTGAATTAAATATGTTACAATTTATTTGCACTTTCATTTTGGTGGTATTTTTTTATTAAAAAAAATGCTTAAATGCCTAAAAAAAAGTTTGGCAGAAAATAAATTAAAGGAGTCAATTAGTCGACGCTATGGACCAGATTTCATAAACAAAATAATGTCATTTTCAATTGTTGGTTTTAAAATAAATAAATTTGTGATTCTGCGGCGACAGTAGTGCTACGGTTTCCGTTTTAACGTGACAAGTTTGAGTAGAGGTGTTCGTGGTGTGGGTAGTGCAGTTTTTGACTATTTTTTCAAATCAACCTGCACATACAGTTTTTTCAATTTCTCAAACCGTACCTGTACTGCGAAACTAAAAAACCGCACTGCAAAATATAGTGCGGTGCGATTTATGCGGTTTGGACTATCACTAAATAATTAAAGTATCACAAATACAACAAAATTTGAGCAACACTTGTCAAAAATAACATAAGACTTGAAAATAAATATGAAAAAAAAATTTCAAGTTTTAACAATACAATAATTAGTGGGCTTAGGTTGACTTTCACATATTGGACCTAAATAAATATAAAAATTGGTATTTTTATAATATGTGGTGCGGTGCGGTTTGAACCGCATATTAACAATTCAAAACCGCAAACCGCACCGCACCGTGCGGTTTAAGAAAAATTCAAACCGCGACCGCATCGCAAGGAATTTCAAACCGCATTTTTTTGCGGTGTGGTGTGGTGCAGACAGTTTGAGCGGTTTGATGAACAAACTAAGCAAAAATGTGTTATCCTTACATGCATTACATAATATTTAAAATCTCATATATTACCAAAAGCTAACACAAAACGTGATACGTCTATTTTAAAAGGAAATCATTTCGCAAAGCCAGATCACAATAGGTTAGGCAATTATGCTAAAACAGTGCAGAAGCTATTAGATTTAGAGAGAAAAAAGAAGATGAAGAATTCTCTTGTATATTATTGGAATGAATTTGTAGAACGAAACAGAACAGTAACAAAATAGTTACTAAACGGTATAGAGTACAGACTCAACTTTTGACAGCTCACCCTAACTAACTAAACCATTCCTTGATACTCCATCTCTCAATATGGTACTCCCATAGGATTATACCTTTGAGGGTAGTCATAAACACTTCCTCATGTAAGTTCCTATGAAAAAAAAAAAAAGAAAAACAATATTCACATCCAATTGATGAGAAAACCATCAATGGACTGCAGCTAAAGCAAGTACTAATTTCACAGAATCTAATTTAGTAAATGGAGAAATGTATCAGAATAGTCGATTCCCTTTTGTTGGTTATAACCCTCAGCAACCAATCTAGTCTTGTACATTTCTATTGTCCCATCAACATTGTATTTTATTTTTATAAACCCATTTGATTCCATGGTATGTTGGTGGGGAGGGAGAAAAACAATAGACCAAGTGTCATTGGCTTGAAGAGCTACTAACTCAGCTGCCAAGGCCATCAAACATTTTTTTTTTACAACAATAATATTATGAATGATGATCAGGGCCGTCTCAAGGTATTGAGAGGCCTAGGGCGAAATTTGAAATGGGCCTTTTCTTTTTACAAAAAATTAAAATAATTTTTTTTTTTGCTCTGAGATATTATTTATTATTGAAATTTTGACACAATATAATTAACTCTTTTATCTTCATATAATAAATAATTTTTCTCACATATAACCTAACTTAACGTAATATTTAATTATAATTAATAGCATCTTTTATTGAAGTATTATATATTTTAAGACTTTTGTAAGAAAAAAAAAATCATTTTTAAATAATGCATTGAAACCCTACACAATCTTTATTAAATCTAATCAATGCCTTTAAATTTTTTAAAACAACCAAAATGTGAAAGAACCAAGAATCGAACCCAGTACCTAGCAACCAACATAAATTCCCTCTACCAATTGTGCTGTAAGACCTTTTATAAGAATGTTTGGACCAAAATTTATATATATACATATATTATATTTTTATTTTTATGTATATAATATTAATTTTAATTTTTCGGGGCCTCCAAATTTGTGGGGCCTAGGGCCTAGGCCCCGGCTGCCCCACCCTCTGGCCGGCCATGATGATGATTGTGTTGAATTGATGCTCTTCATATATAATTTTTTTTTTTTATATATATATATAGATATTTCACCATAATTGTACCACTAAATTGATAATAATACTTATTGAAATTGATTTATTACTAGAAGGATGGAGTACTAATGGAAGAATTCATAATTACTAATTTATAGAGTTACTATATTATCCTTATATATTTTTCTAATAATATTTGTTGATGGTATTTTTGTAATTTAAATTAATTGAATAGGGAGAATTCTAATGAGGATTTTAAATTAATGGATTTGTTATGTTATAATTATTTATCACCTATAAAATATGCAATATCAAAATTAAATTTCATACACAAAAATATTACACATTATTAAAAGTATATAACCATAAATCTAAAGCTTTTGATGATTCAAATAGGAGAAAGAACATAAATAGCGAAGCATACATTAATTCCTTCATAGAAATAATTAATTCAATGATGATGATCTTTGGGTAATAATTTTCCAAAAAAGACTTAAGTTCTCTAATTTTATATCTCAAAAAAAAAAAAAATAGTTCTCTAATTTTATTTTCGAAAAAAAAAATAAAATAAAAAGTTCTCTAATTTTTCTCTTGATGGAGGAAGATGAGAATAGAGTGACTTTTATTTCTTGTGGACCACTCACAATATATAACCTCATATAACTAGGGGAAATTTACAAAAATACTGGAATTCGGGTTAACTTTTACAAAAATACTGTCACACGAAAATCTTTTCAAAAATATTGTGTTTTTATAAAACACCAGTAAAACACAAAATAGAATAACTCAAAACAACAGTAAATAAACTAAAAAACATCAGTAGAACAACAGTAAAAACTTAACACAGTATACTGCAGTATTGAACTTATAAAAAATACTGTAAAAAAGTAAAAAATACCGCCTGACAGTACTTTTGTAAAAAAATGGCAAAAATTAGTATATCATGTAAATTTCCACTAGGTTATTAATTTTAAATTTTTCTAATTTAGTCTCTTAATAAATTAAAAATATCGCTTAAGGTATCTTAACATTTAGCTCACGGCACTTTAATATCCATTACCCACAATTACTAAAATGATCACTTTATTTGGAACAAACTTCAAATAGCAATATACCAATATATATGAGCCTATATTGAAGATTTTAATCCAACATGCTATCCTCTTACCTCTCCTTTCTCTCCTCCAATTCTTCTTGCCAAACAAAGGTATTTGTTATCTCCTCCCACCTCTCTCTCTCCTCTCCTCCCATCTCTATCCACTCTCCCTCTACTAAACATAGTGTTAGTTCTTCAGACCAATACACATGCCCAAAGTGCTATTGTTTTGTAGGTACACCTCCATTAACAAATATTGCAAAATCATCAAGTGATACATATGATCTTATTTTATTTTAATTTTTCGTATCATTAATCATATAAGTGATTAGGTGAATAGGTTTAAGCTATAACTAGAAAACTTGGATGCATAATATATATCTACTTCGAGGGTGGGAAAGCTAGTGATGCTTTTATTTGAATAAGTAGTGGTGGTACCAAGTTGCAGTCATGGATATAATTGCTTTGAATCTAATCCAAGCAAGCATGCCTATCTTTTCTAAGTTTGAAATGGTCAACCTTTTTAGAAAGTTTAAATGATATGTGCTCTCATCATCAACTAGTCATACACTTACAAATGAATATCATGGTCAAGATAAAGGTGCCACACATTTTAGATGAAAAAAAAGGCACTGAGAACATAAAATAAATGGTCCACTCATCACTATGGAAGATATATTATTAAAACAAGTGCAGAATTGAATCATACATATTGAAAGGCATGCCTTGCCTTGTCTTGCTTTTGCACCAATATTTTATTTTCTTCTAAGGTTGAAGTATAATATTATTGCCAAAAAAATATTAATTATAACGTACCAATTGTAAATTTTATCCTTCTTTATACCTTTAAAAGAATGAAAACTGTTACCAAATTTTCAAGACCGATCCTCATGGTCTAAACTGGTAAGAGTTTTTGCTAGAACTAATAAATAGTTATCACTTATAATTTGATGGTATGTTCTTTAGGCATCTCTTTCGTTATATATATATCTGGAATGAAAATTATTGGTTCGTTCACATTAATTTTTTAATTTATTTTCAATGCAGTAGTACGAACTAAATTATGCCAAAAGACTTAGCCACAAGTAATAATAGTAAGGTTGTGAACGGCATTGACCAAAAATATTTGAAACGATTAATTCTAGTATAATGATATCATTATCATTAGTATATGGTAGATGACTAGTACCAATTTAACCATAATGGTGAAGTTCTTTTGGCTGCTACGTACTAGTTGTTTTGTAGGGAAACCGCTCCACCCGAATAAATCGTCCAAATCAAATCGAATAAACTCATAAAGAATACAACCCGAAATAATATAATGAAAATCCAAATTGCCCAATGAATATAATGGATGGCTTATAAATTATTCTAAACCCCCCAATTAACCCGAATTAAACCGATTTATATATTTTTTGATAAAAGTGTATATAATATATTACATAAATTACATTTATTAGTTAAACTATTTTGTATTTAAAGTTTAGACATTTTAGTGCTTAACTTAAAACTTAGATTTTATAGTTAATAATTTTTATTGTATTTGGATATTGAAGTTAAGTTTAAAATCTATACCATATTATTACTTTTTTTTATTATTTTATGTTAACTCAATTATATTTATCTTATATTAAAGTTCTTAAAATTAATTTAAACTATAGTATTTTTTAACTTGAAATATAAATAATGTATTTTTATTTTTTAAATCTAATTATTTGAATACTAGAAACTAACAATAATAATTATAAAAAAAACAAAAAACAAAAATGAAGAACGGTTTGGACGGGTTCACCCGACTAAACTGACGAAATCATTGGACAGGTTGAACTTTTTCTAATTTTTAATTGGGCGGGTTACAATTAAATATTTACAACCCGATATTTATATTGGATTATTAAAATATGCTATAGCCCGACCAAACCGTGACGTAGTGTTTTGCACCAACCCATGAATCCGCTAACAGCTGAACTGATCGCTATTAGAGAAGGTCTGAAGGTTGGTATTCAATGGGGATTTCAGCAGTTTGTGCTTGAAACTAATTGTCAATAAGTGATACATTTGATCAATGAAAAAGAAGAATGTTGTAGAGAGGTGGACGCACTGGTTCATGAGATAAAAAGACTTAAAAAATAGAGAAAAAGGTTTTTATGGATCTCAGCTCAAATTCAGCTGAGTGAGAATATTGCATTTATATAGGCAAATCCCAATAGGGTAGAGAATACAATAACAGAGCAAAAGATGCTCAAGAGTACAGCTGGCAGAGATCATAACAGAAAAAGGGAATATTCCCATACAATGATTACATTCTAATGGTACAATTATTTTAGAAAATCCTTATTCTGAAATTGCAGCAGGATGTTGACAACTGTCCTTGTATGGATCACACTAAAACGAATTCACCTCTGCATTGAAAACTTTCATTTCTTCACATCCCCTCTCAAACGTAGGGGTGAGTCAGTCATCCCAAGTTTGTCAATTAAGAAATGGACTCTTGAATTTGATAGTCCTTTTGTCAGATAGTCAGCAACTTGGTCTGATGAAGGCACATACCTGATGTCCAATTTCTTGTTTAGAACCTTGTCACGGAAGAAGTGTATGTCCACTTCGATGTGTTTGGTTCGTGCATGAAAAATAGGGTTCAAAGCAAGGGCACTTGCTCCCATATTGTCACACCAAGTTACTGCAATTGGTGTTTGAAATTTAATCTCCTTCAGCAGTGATTCGATCTATGATATCTTAGCTGCAACATGAGCTAGAGCTCAATATTCTGACTCTGTGCTAGACCTTGCTACAACTGCTTATCTCTTAGAGGATCAGGAGACTAAAGTGTTGCCAAAGAACACACAATATCCTGCAACAGACCTTCTATCGTCAAGGCAACAAGCCCAATCCGCATTAGAATAACCGGTGATACTCAATGGTTCATCACAACTGATGTGAAGGCCTTTGTGAATTGTTCCTTTGAGATATCTCAGAACTCTCTTTGCTCCACTCTAATGAACGGTAGTAGGAGCTTTCAAAAACTGACTGAGTTTATTTACAGCATATGAGATGTCTGGCCTTGTGTGACATAAGTATTGGAGTCCTCCTATTATGCTTTTATATTCAGTAGGATTAGTGAGAAGGTCTCCATCTGTGAACGACATAGGTTTTCCTGCAGTGGCAGGTGTGGGACACGACTTTAGGTTGGTGAGTTTGGTTCTTTTCAGCAAGTCTTCTATGTACTTGGACTGAGTCAAGTAAAGGCCAGTTTCATCTCTATACACTTCTATTCCCAAGAAATAGTGTAGTGGCCCGAGATCCTTCAAGTAAAGGCCATTTGAATTCTATAAGTACATCATTATTGTGTGTAAGTTTAGAAACACTCAACAGATTTTTAGATATCTCAGGGACAAGAAGCATTTCTTTTAATAGCAGAGATTGACAAGAAGCATTTCTTTTAATAGTAGAGATTTCCCTGTGTTAGTCATTAACAAACCTTTACTAAGATGTGAAATAGATAGTTGTGTACCATTACCAATGGTGACCTTCTCCTTACCACCATAATCTTGTTTGTGAGTCATGGAAGATGTATCGGATGTGATGTGATTGCTGGGACCACTGTCAGCAAACGATGCTTCACTCTCCGAGACTTCTGGTGTAGCAACAAAAGCATAATGGTTGCTATTTTTGGTTTGAGTGCCATTGTTAGGATTAAATCCCATGTAATGTTCATTGAAACGGTTATAGCACACAGCTGCAGAGTGGCCATACTTGCCACAAACTTGGTAAGTAGGTTTGGAACCATTAGATCTGCCCCCAAATCTGCCTCTGCGTCAAGTTCATTTCCACCTCCTCTGCTGGTGTGTCTTCCTCCTTGACCACCATATTATTGAGAGTACTGGTTTGAGCCTCTTCCTTGTCCACTAGTGTGGGGTTTTTGAGCAAAGTTGGCTTGAGGATCTGACAGATTAAGGGAGATTTTATTGTTGGAAGACATGGCCTGAAGTCTTTCTATTTTGCTATCAAAGCTGAGAAGAAGCTCCTGGAGTTCTAACCATTAGGTTTTGGGTCTGGCTTTAATTTGAAGGATGATGGAGAGATAGTTGACATCAAGACCAGAAAGCACATTAGTAATAAGTTGAGATTCAGGGTACGGTTCACCTGCTAGGGCCAGTAGATTTGCCCAGTTTTTCTTCTGTCGAAGGTACTCAGTCATAGGTGTAGTTCCTTTCCTTGTCACCTGAATTAGAGTCCTTGTCTCATCCATTTTTAATTTTGAGTGAGCACCATAGAGTTGTTCAAGGGCTTGCCATAGAGCTGTAGCAGTGGCAACTCCCAAAACCTCTGTGGCTATAGTGTCAGTCATCGAGCTGTAAAGCTAGCCCATTAGTAACTGATCATTTATGATCCAGTTTTCGTATGCAGGGTTGACGAATTGAGATACTTCACCATCTATGCTTTCCATGATGGTACCTGCATCAACAAACTCAGGTGGACATTTGTTAGTTCCATTGAGGTATCCATCCAACGATGGCCTCTGACTATGGTGGAAACCATGGTTTTCCATAAGCTGTAGTTGTGTCTATCAAGCTTCAAGGAGAAGGGTTGATTTAGGGTGCTAAAATGGTGAGGAATTGGTTTGTGGAGCTGAGAACTGGTAGAGCTTGCACCAAGAATGGTGGATGCTGCAGCAGCAGCAGTAGGTTGGGCTGGAGTATTGTTTCCAGGATTTTAGGAGTCGGTCGACATGGCTATTTAGCTCTGATACCAACTTAAAAAATAGAGAAAAAGATTTTTATAGATCTCAGCTCAAATTCGGCTGAGTGAGAATATTGCATTTATATTGGCAGAGCCCAATAGGGTATAGAATACAATAACAGAGCAAAGATGCTCAAGAGTACAGCTGGCAGAGATCATAACAGAAAAAGGAAATATTCCCATACAATGATTAAATAATGATTACATTCTAACGGTACAATCATTTTGGAAAATCCCTATTCTGAAATTGCAGCAGGATGTTGACAATTGTCCTTGCAGGGACCACACTAAAACAAATTCACCTCTGTATTGAAAACTTTCATTTCTTCACAAAAAGTCTATTGCACCACGTTCAAGTTTGTGGTGTGTTTTTTATTTTTAAGAAAGCCAATCAAGTGCCGTACATGTTAGCCAATCAAATTTGTTATCCAAAGCTAGTGCTATGTGGATTTAGATTTTACCCCGTGTGTTTGTCAAGCTCTTCGGTTTGACGAGCCTTTTTCTTTGTAATATTTCGAATTGATGAATTCCATTTCAAAAAAAAAAAAAAAAACACACACACAATTTTGCCTTTCAAAAACAAAAAATATAAACAAGAATTATATTTTTACTTTTGTAGTTTAAATAATTTAAAAACATGTTTGTATATATTTGTGTTAGTATCATATGTGGTTTGTAAAAAAAAAAAAAAAACATAAAAAACTTAAAATAATTTTTATCCTTTTTTTAGTTTGGATATTGAATCGACTCTTTATAGTCATTAAGAGAGCATGAAACAAGTCTTTTTTAATCTCACCTGCGGTTACTTTCTAATACTAAATTGTTAAAAGGATATGTCTGGAAGTTTGGTGGGGAAAAAAAAAATGTAGAAAAAAAAAATCTTATGTTTTTATACGAAAAAATTGTACAAAAAAAAAAGATAAAAAACTTCTCCGTCCTAAACATGAAAATTGATTTTTTTTTCTTACATTTTCTTTAATTTTTTCTTCTTTTGCTAAAATCTAACTTCCAAACGTAAGAAAAATAACTATTGCGTTGGGACGCGACAACATTACAAAGAAAAACATTCATGATTATGAAATGTGTTATTTCTTCTATCATTACACCAAACGAGCATATGATTAAAACATGATGAAAATAAATCAATTAACATAAATAAACAAAAGAACAATTAATATTTAATGTATACACAGCTACGCTAATAGTTGAACAGTATGTTAATTGCATACTGAGCGTTCTTATGTTAACTAATTCTAACTTGCAAGTTTATGCAAGTTGTCGTACATGAAAATGTGTATCTATATAAATAATTTTGCATGTCGAGAAGAATGTAAAAGATGCAGGGGAGAAACACTTTGTATTCGTATAAACGTATATATGTCGCTACTATTTTACTATGTTACTATGTTACATTCTCTATGTTTTCCTGCATTTAATCACATCATTTGTATTCTCATTATTTTTTATGGTGCGAGGAACATGTTTGTTCTCAACAAACTTCTTGTCGTTGCGAGTTTATATATCTACTTACTTAGTATAATCTAAGATAACTTAAAGACACGCACCTCATCCTTATTCATGTATTGGTCCACATATATTTTATATCTTTGAGATTATGCTCACTTATAATAAAAAACAATCATCTAATAACACTATATATATATTTTTTAGAAATTAAGAAGTTTCAAATATTTTGGCATATGGTTTAAAATTGTGTATTTTAAGTTGAATTATAAAATTTGAGCTAAATATAATATTAATTTATTTTTTAAGCTAAATTTAATACAAAATTTAGATCAAAAAAACATAAACTAAGTTATAAAATATATATATATAAACTAGTCTAAAATTTATGTGTTGCATTCATGTCTGTCGTATATATTTATATATTTAAAAAAAAAAGCATATATGTCAATTAAACCTTAAAAAAATAATAGAAATTGAGATAATATATAGGGGCATTATATTCACACCCTTAAAATTTATGTTTACACCCCATTTCTATTAAAATTATAGAATTACATATTTATCCTTTTGTAATTAAGATAAAGTTGTGGATTGGAAATGAAGGGGGTGTAATTATAAAATAAAATGTATTAAAAAAAAAGAGAAAATGTTAAAGCGCACTAGTGGTGTCTAGCACCCTCCTATGTGTCAGTATCGCTATTGGTCCAACTAAGTATCGCGTCCCACATAATTTAATATAATAGCTTTTAGAGAGTATCGCTAGCCAATCATAATGTGTCATGTCGAGAAGATGCTAAACACTACTAGTGCTTAATAACAATATTCTAAAAAAAATGGGGTGAATTTAGTTTGGGGTGTGGTGATCAATTTTTTGGGTGCAAATATATTTTCCCTAATATTTAATAGGTTTAGTAGTGATAGTGGTAGACACGCACTTACACACCACGTCCTCACCCCGTCTCACCCGGCCTAATGCACGGCATTTGGGGCGGGTCTCACTCAAATGGGCTTTCCCTCTCACGTTGGCCCAAAATAATTTAGTATTTTATTATATTACATCTAATTAATGATTTATGTCACATCTTATTTCTATCAACTTCATATATTAGTTACTAAATAAAGTTTATTAAATAATTAAAATTGAAATATATATTTAAATTAAAAGATCGACATATGTATTCGTTAAATATTTTTTTACTTGATCATGTCTCATACAATCCGCTGTATAATTACCATATATATTTTCAAATAATTAAGTTAAATTGAGTACCCCAATTATTATTCTTTCTACGTATTTGTAACTTGTTTGTACTATTCTCTAATTATAATTTTAAAATAAAGGCTAATTAGCAATTTTTCCCCCGAATTTTGACATGTACTAAATTATGTCCCCTGAACTTTTTTAGCCGTTAAAAATTCCCTCTGAACTATTAAGATTGTTAAATTTAAGGACTTTTGTTTAATTTTAGTAAAAAAATTCTAACATGGATGAAAGTTTAGGGACATGATTTAGTACATATCAAAGTTTAAGGGACATGATTTGGTAGATATCAAAGTCTGGGGAGCATGGTTTAGTACATAAACAATCACTGAAACAGTAAAATTAAATAAAATTAGACAAAAATCTTTAAATTTAACAATCTCAATAGTTCAAGGGGAATTTTTAACGGCAAAAAAAGTTCAGGGGGCATGATTTGATATATGTCAAAATTCGGGAAGAAAAATTACTAATTAGCCTAAAATAAATTATACAAATGTTTTAAATTTATTTTGAAGTGTTGATTTAATTAGGCAAACTAAGAGTAATTGTGTTAATTTACTATGATAGTAGTTGGACTTTGGGATTCATTTAAATAAAGTAACGAGTATTTTTATAACTTATATTATCAAAAAAAAAAAAGAATAATCAAATAACATACATTAATACTAATAATTGTGTATCTAGTATTATTATATAAAAAATTAATATAATTTTTTTTATTAATTAACTACAATAAATCATGTTCCTATCTTAATAGATATATAATTATGAACTAAATAAAAACTTTAATTATTTAGCTAATAATATTGTTTATTTTAAATAAATAAAAGAAAAAACCCCGCGATCAACGGTGTAGAATGAGGGTGATGAAATTGCGTACAGCCCATCCACTCCTTTTTCACTCGTTTGCTTTAAAATTTTCATTTAAACACAGCTTACCCATGTGACAACCGACATGGCCAGCTGCATGCACGCAATCAAACCCCCTTTTTCGATACCCTACACTTGTTCCCATTACATTTTATGTACAACCGCTAACGTGTTCACAACTTATGGGCTCTTTTCACCGTCATGGAATGTAATTTTACCAAAACAGCCCCTGTGAAGAAGAGTACAACTAGACCCTATCACATAGTACCATAACCCTCACGCGCTTTCAATTACTTTAATCCACTTCTCAACGCTTTCCCTCCCCATTTTAACTCACTGTCTTCTCCTTCTTCTTCTTCAAACTCTCTCTCTCTTTGTCTGTGAAGAAAAAAAAAACAAACTCTACAATGGCGAAAGCAGTTTTGTTAATGGCTCTTTGCTTCCTTCCGGCGTTGGCTTTGGCCCGTATCATGACTGATCCTTATGAAGTTCAAGGGAAGGTTTTCTGTGACACTTGTCTTCTCGGTTTCGAGACCCCTGCCACTACTTACATCGCTGGTAACCATTGCTTTCAAGAATCTTTTTTTTTTTTTTGTATTTTCTTCTTGTGGGTTTTTGAGTTTTGTGGCTGCTATTTTCTTACATTTTCTGTGAATGGTTGTTAAATCTTTGGAATGTGGTGCATCTGCGTTTATTTTTAGATCTAAGTCTTTTTGTGCTGTATTTTGATGGAAATGCAAGTGATCTGAATGATCTGAATGATTTGGACTGTGTTTGAGTAAAAAAAGGTTTGGACTTTATAGGAATCTGAATAGTGCTATGACTAGGGTTGAAAACATTGATTTACAAAACCTTTGAAAATGATAGGTACAATTTCAAATTGGAATTGGGAAACCACTAAATGGGTGGCAAAACTGAGGAGCTGATTGAATCTTGTAAATCTTTGCTTTCATTTTCAGTATGAAATGAATTCTGTGTCAAAATTCTCAATTAGAAATTATCTCAAACCTCTGAGCAATCCCAAAAAAAACAATTTGGAAAGAAAAAATAGAATTTATTGACAGAAAGACAATGATTTGTGTCTAAATTTGAGTTGGTTGCTTGCTATATTAAATTATCTTACACATTCAAGTAGAATATGCACTTAACCGGTTTGTTCTGAAAATAGGTGCCAAGGTTAAAATAGAATGTAAAGACAGGACCTCGAACAAGCCTGTGTACAGTAAGGAGGCCACAACAGACAAAAGTGGATGTTACAAGATGGTCATTCCTGAGGACCATGGTGATCAAATCTGTGATGCAATGGTAGTCAGCAGTCCTCTGCCCGAGTGTGCCATTCCATCCAAAGGCCGGGACTCTGCTCGTGTCATCCTCACCGATAACAATGGCATTGCTTCTAAGCAACGATTCGTCAATGCAATGGCATTCACTAGGACTCAGAAACTGGCTGTCTGCGAAAACGTTCTCAAGCAGTATGAGTTGACTGATGATCAATACTAGAGATTGGTTTGAGTGAAGTTATTATGATGATGATATACCTTGGCTTGGCTTATCGTTTTATATGTATCTTTTTACTTACTTTTTCTTCTTCTTCTTATGGATTTGTTTGTCTGAAATTGAAAGACCTTTAATCTTATTTGTTAATTGAATCTACTAAGAGATTATTTCAGTCTCCAGTTGTCCCTATCTTATTATTTAATAAATTTATTGTATTCAATTAATCTTTGCTATGAGTCTTGGATTCCAAGTTTCATAATAAGAAACTATTGACGTTTCTTTTATATAATAATGCTGGAGTTTATCATGGTCGGCATTTTTTGGTTTTGAATGATTTTTAGTTAAGGATATAATCTCTCGATTTAGCCTTCTTAGTTCTTAAGGTCTATATATGGAGTTGGTGTTTTCTTAGGAGATACAGTACAAGGGCTGGCAACTTTTTTTCTTTTAAGCTATGAAATACTTAGTTGGAAAAAAAAAAACTTGATACTTTTTTTTTTTGAGGAAAACTTCATAGAACTTAGAAAATCTTTAGGGTAAATCTAAAGAATACCTCGGGTGTTTCAATAAACTCCCGTTTTGGCACTCATGAAAATTTTCTAGTTCAGTTTTTTTTCACGATCGTATATATTATAGTTATTTAGGACTGTCTGTAAATTTTTTGAAAATTTTTAAATAATTTACAATGTCGAAAATAAGATTTACATATGTTGTTGCAAGGGTAACTATTTTTTTCTTATTAGCATGGTAAGGACTGAACATTTTGAGCGGGTTCGATCCGAACCCGAGTAACCCGCCCGAACTCGAACCGGTGAACCTGCAATTTTTTTTTAAAAAAAAATGTTCGAACGAGTCGGGTTCAATACGGTATCCGTCGAGCAGGTTTGCGAGTTGAGTTTTTGAGAGTACTGGGTTTCAGGTTGAACTCGAACTTGCCCGCGAACCCGCATATATAATATATTATATATATTTTTTTTATTTTTTATTACATTATATATATTAATTAAAAATAAAAAATCCTAAAATTGTTATATTATATATATGTTTAATTTAATAAATAAAAAAAATAATTATCTGAATAAAAAATTATTTTTTTAAAGAGTTGACCGAGTTGATCGGGTCAACCCGCCAACCCGGCCAACCGAAACCCGCTAACTCGTGCCCTATCCGGGTCCGGGTTCAGTTTCATTTTTTTGAACCCAAAACCTGTGAACCCGAAACCCGCAAACGCGAAATTCGGTAAACCTGTCCGATGTTCAGCCCTTGTAACTGTTTAAATCTTATTGTTGGCGCATTGTAAACTATTTAATTTTTTAAAAAAATTTACATATGATCTTAAATAACTACAAAAATTTTCAAATCTTTATCCCCTAATAAAAGGTTAAGGAATGTTTTCTAACCGGCCAAGTTGTACATCCATTCCAAAAGCATGCAAAGAATAGCTACATTCATCCAACGACTAATATGGATAACAATATGTCCATCAACAAACACCCTCTTTCAAAATATAGTATTAAAATTATAATTAAATTAAGTGCTAACAATCATATGTGCTATTGTGCTAAACACAGTTTGGTTAAGAAAGAAACAAAATAAAAGTTTAATAATAATTTTCTGGTTGTGTTATCTTAATCATGTCATAGAGGACCCTGGTGACTAATAGCAATACTTTATTATAAATTTATAATTATACTGATCTTTTTAATAATTATGTGGACACATGAATTAGGAGTCTTAAATAACTGTGGTGAGACTAATATTGTGTTACATTACATGCATACTAAGAAAATCATGTTGCGCGTTTAAATTTTCAACAAATTAATAACCATATTGTGTTCGTGTGTTTACTTTAATCATTAAGTATCTGCACAAACAAGATATGATACGATTAAGTAAAGTGTTGAGACTAGGGCTTTTAATTTTCTTTATCAATATAATGTTATGTTAAAACTATGTATCATGACACATTAATCATGTCAATAGGGTTTGTACTACATGACACATTTATTAATTGTGTTAGCATGTTGTATGACTTGCGCGTGTGTTTCTGTTTTGAGTTTTTGATACATTTGCGTTTGGAAATTCATATTATAATTATTAATTGGAATTGAGTGTGATTTTTGGAGTAATTTTTAGATTCAATGTGTTTGTTTAACCAAGTAATTACGCATTAATTTTATCATCAATTACACTCTTCAATTATCATAACCCTTATAAGAACTTGGCATAATTATGAAATATTACTATTTTTAATAATTAATTAATAGACAATATTTTTTTTATGTAATTACTAATTCTTTCGTCAAACATGAAAATAAATATTTATATATAATTACTACTTGAAATCTAAACACATCTTGTATTTTTAATAAAGTGTGGTTATTGTATTGTATAATTACTACCTTAATAATTACAGTCTAGTAAATGCTACGCGACTTCCAAAAAAAATTGCATAGTTGCGTCGCATGTTTTTCTACAAAACGTCACTACATGGGACTCGATTCATAATTGTCATTTTGAATGTCCATGTGTCCGTCAAAATTGACGTGTCTTATGCATCTTTTGTATTCCTTTTAATAGGAATTTGTTCGAAGACACTTTCAATTACATCATCTATATATAAATTGATTATTATTGATTCCTTCTTCTAAGCTTGGTGTTAACAATGCGATAATTAAATTTAGGAGGTGAACTTTATTTTCTTAAAAAAAATTATTATTTTTTTTTTGTTGATTAGTTGTGTTTTTTTTAGTTTATCTTAGTATTATGATAGGCCTTAATGATTGAAGAAATGTCATCTCTTGTTGCTTATTGAATTTGACTTGATAGTACTGTGTGCTTAATTTAATTATTTTTTGTGCTTAACTTTAGCTCTTTTTGAGAAAAAGTTGAATATCATTTGTAAACATGACTAGTTGAATTTTGTTATACATGTTTGATTGGTTAGATGATTAATAAATTGGATTGGACAGAACTTGTATTACTAAGCTTTTGAGGTAAAATCTTTGATGATGTGTGCTTCGAAAAAATGATTTTAGACAATTTTTTTTAACGTTTGTACCTCTTAAGTCATCCTTTTTGTAGTTTTTATTCTAGTTTACCCTTTTAACTTTGACTTGTTATTTTATTCCTTATTTTTACACATATTTTGAGATAAAAAAAATGAATCAATTATTATCTATCTTTGTTCCTAACTATACCATAAGTAGATCTTAAGTTTGGAGGGATTGTAATGGGAAAAGTTGTTGGGATTTTATGCCCTAAATAAAACCCATTACAATCTAATCTGATTTGTTATCAATAAAAGATTAGAAGTCATTTATGTTAACATGTAGTTTTCATGTTTATGGTTTAATATATGTACAAACTTTGTTAAGTCCGGAACATATAGTCATTTACAATTACAGTGATGTCAACACAGTGGAATGTGATTGTGATTATATGATTCAAAAGACAAAGTCCCTGTTTCATCAGTGCATTGGATTTACACTCATGTGATAATCATCGATGAAGTGTACTTACACTTTGCATAAGTGTTATGTTCTTTCCAGAACATTGGCAAAGTATATTAGCTTCGAACGTATGGAGTATACATTGGACTAGACCGATATTGATCTTGGTTAAGATATTATAGTACTTACCGTTGTATCTTTCCAAGTCAATATCACTAGTTGATCTTAGATCAAAAGATCTTAATCCTGATATGCTTAGGTTCAATCTCAGGAGTGCTATTCATGTTCTTTGATTTGTTAGTTAAGCCTACTTTTGGGTCAGGGTGATACGTACATTTTGGGAATATGATAGTATGATTGAGTGAGAGCGCTAAACATAAATATAAAATCTTTGATGATGTGTGCTTCGAAAAAATGATTTAGACAATTTTTTTTAACGTTTGTACCTCTCAAGTCATCCTTTTTGTAGTTTTTATTCTAGTTTACCCTTTTAGCTTTGACTTGTTATTTTATTCATTGTTTTTACACATATTTTGAGCTAAAAAAATTGAATCAATTATTATCTATCTTTGTCCCTAACTATACCATAAGTAGATCTTAGGTTTGGAGGGATTGTAATGGGAAAAATTTATGCATGTTATATGGGAAATAAGAATAATATTGAGAGAATTTCAAAACAAAAAAAGTTATTTGCAGCAACTTGAAAAGAAAAAAAAAACAAAAACAAAACCAAATTTTTTGACAATATAGTGTCATATTGAAAGAAAATAAAGAGAGCTGTTGCAAGGTTATCAAAGAAAAGGTTCTCTCGTGTATTTAAAAAACAAGAGGATATTGGGATCATTTGTGAAAATTATAGGGTGATTTGAATGGAGAAGCTTATGGTACAGGTGAGCATAAATGAAAATTAAAAATTGAGAATTAAATTATGTTAAATCATATAGAGTAGATGCAATCGAAATTAATCATCCTAAGCTTTAATCATTGTTAATTTTACCTTAATTATTTGTTTTCTTTGTTGTCTATTTAGCATAAATAAAATATATTTTCTTATTTTTATTGTCACCAAATAGAATTAGGAATTTAATTTTTTGGACCTTCTATTTTGTTAAATGATAAAATAGACCTTGTATTTTCTAAAATTGTACAAATAGGACCCTGAACTGATTTTTTGTCAAAATAAAACTTAATAATAATTCAATTTAGAGATGTTATGACAAAACTGGTTACATTTTCTGTATTAGTTCGTGTTGGAAATTATCTTAAAATTGTTTATATTAAAAAATAAAATTGTTGAAAATTGAGTTCATGATCCTATTTTTACTATTTTGAAAAACGTATGGTCTATTTTATCATTTAGCAAAAACAAAGAGTCCAATCAATAATTTTTACAAAACACAAATTCTAAAATAATATTTCCTATAAAAATAACCCACCAACAAGAAAATCGTGCGAAGACATTACGCAAAAAAAATTAGTGAGCATCAAACAATTTTTTGGGAGAGAAAATGAACGAGAGAGAGAGTGATGAGATTAGCCTAAAAAAACTATTTAATAAATAATGTTAAAATAATATATAATTTTTTGATAGCTAATATTAAAATAATTTATAATTATTTACCAACCTCATCATTCATACTAATTAATAAACACACTACCTTTTTGTTTAACCATTTGATGCATCATCATGGGCTCCAAAAACTTCCTCACGGGTAAGAATTAGTTGGTGTGGGATGTTATTTTGAGTTGGTTCAATATTTGTAGCTTAATTAATAAAAATAAATAATATATTATTATGTCCAATAAAGGAGAAGACCAAGACCATTCAAACATGGCAGCCAGAAAAAGATTGAAACTTAACGTTTCTCAAAAGAGGAGAGGAACAAAGGAGGAATATTCATTTTGGACATCCATTAATTTTATTATTAAAATTTAAAAAAGAGAGTAGTCATTCATGGGTTGGTGAGACTTAGGGGTATGTATGTATTAGAATTTATAATTGAGAATTTGGAAAGAAAGAAGTAATAAGTAATGATAGTATGTTATATGAATGATATGTGAGTTGGTTTAGTCTAAAGTCTAAACATAATTTGTTTGCTTAACATTATCACGTGTTGCAACAACGAAGGTGGGTGTGTTTAGGTTAGGTGGTGGAAATTCATGTCTTTGAAGGGTTGCTTCCTTCTTTCTTTCATTTATTTATATTTTTTTGGGGGGGTTGGTTTGAGTACATTTTGACCTTTTTAACTTCTTAAAGGACAACTTTGTTTGTTTATTTATTTATAATATAATCCCACATTTAAATTAAGTTAAATATGTTTGTATTTCTTCTAGTAAATGAGGAATTCCATATGTTATAGTGTTTTTCATTTTTAATTTTTTTAAAAACAATTTAATCTTTCAAATTCACTCAAATTTGACCATAATGGTTATCTATATTCTCTTATTTTAAATTGATTGTCAAATCAGATAGTGTTACTAAATGATCCATGATATTAAAAATTTTCCTAAACTGTAATCTAATGTCACAAACAAGACCTTTTGAGATAGCAGCCTTCAAGCTTTGCCTGATGTGGCACTTTAATGTGACAATATGCTAAATGTACAATAATTAGCCAATTTTTCTCCAAATTTTGACCATCGAAAAAACTTTAAAAAAATCATATTAATATTATATATGATAATTTTAATTAATTATATATTAAAAAATCTAAAATTATAATCAACAAAAAAACCACCCTATATATTTTACTCTTTGTTATGTTATAATAATTAAAACAATCTTAAAAATTAGAGGATGTTTGATTGTATTTTCAGTTACAATTTTCAGAATTATATTTTTAAAAATAGAAAACCGTTTTTTGTCATTTTAAAAATTTAATAGTGTTTGACTCAAATTTTTTAAAACTATTTTTAATTTTTTTTTTTAAAAAAAATCAATATTCTATAACATACCACAATATGAACCCATTCCACCTTAGATCAAACCCCATACCCAAACTTAGACTATGACCTTGAACTCGGCCCCAGCCTTAAATCTCGGACTCGAACCCTGACCCAAATTCCAGACTCCAACCCTAGACTCGAACAAAACCAAAATAGTAGTCTTACAAACTAAACTAGCCATATTGGTAGTAAAAAAAACTAATCACATTGGTCTTATAAAATAACTAGTCACATTGATTTTACAAAATAAAAAAACCAAGCAAATCACAAAATTAGACATATTCCCTTACAAACTATTAGAAAAAGAAAAATTGAAGGTGGAAGTCCTCAAACCATTCTATTATTTGTTTTTTCATTCTATTTTTTGTTGCCAAGTGGAGAAAATAAAAGAAAAAATACGAAACTTGTCATTGCTATTTGCTGTGTTGTTAACAACAGAGCACATTTTAAAGACAAAATAAATATATTTGCGAAAATAAATAAATAAAACCAACAACTCCAACGATTTTTTCTATATATATATGTAAGTCTATACACTTTCCATCTTCATCTCCGTCAACCTCTCTCGTAATAAACTCTCTCATTTCAACCCCAACCCCATTTCACTCTACTTCTCTGCCCCTCGGTTTCATCGCCATAAGCCTATACATACATACATACATACATACATATACATTACACCTGTTAAAGCCTAACCTCTCTTGTATAACCCTTTTATTTATAAACCTCATTTTACTTGCTACCTGGGGCATTTTCGGTTTCTGGGTTGCTCTATCTCTTCATTTTTTTTTTCAAGGTAATTTTTCCTTTTTGCCTGAATATGATTTCTGTGTTTGATCATTCATTAAATTAATAAAAATAAGTGATTTCATTTTATTGATTCAATATGGTTTTGATCACCCCCTTCAAACTAAAATGCAAGACCCCTTTAGCCTTTAGGGGTTTCTGATTATGGAGAAGTTCTTTCTCTGCAGATCTGCAAATTATGTGTTGCACAATCTTAAAACTTTTCCTTTCTTTATTATTTTTTTCCTCTTTTTTTTTTTTGTTAATTGACCTGACACATTCGTCGCGTTGTATTTTTCTGAGAGCTAATGAACCTATGATCTAGATGAAAATAAGCAGTATTCCTAATTAGCTGTTTGGTTTTTTTTATTGTTTTTAACTCCATGTAATCTAATATGGGTATTGATCTAAGGTGCATTAGAAGCCTTAAAATTGAAGATATTGGCAAAACAAATTCATTTTCTTTTCCCTTTTTTGTTTTATTGTAGCTCTTTCTAATTATTATTATTATTATAAATAAAATAATTTAGACAATGATATAGTAGACCCAGTAACCTAATTATTTCATACTTTAAATCTCATATCCATTTTATGATACGGTTAATGGTAATCAATAATTTTGTTATGTGTTTTTTTTTTCTTTTCTGACATGATAATTGTTATGTTAAATTGAAGCATAACACAATAACTTTGGTGCAAAGGAAAGAAAGTAGTGGAAACTTATTGTGCTTAACTTCATTTGTGCAGTTCTCAGAATGGCTACCACAGCATTTCATCAAACCATTGGGACCTTCCAATCTCATGGACACATTAATAAGCCTGGGATTCGTAAAGAGATTGGTGATGTTGCTATGAGATTACCACTAAAGAGTTTCAAGCTCGAACTTGGACTGTCGAAAAGAGCATGTTTCTCAAGAAACCTTGGGGTCATTAAATCCTCTGCTTCTCAATCTTCTGTGGCTGATCAAGTTTTGTCTCCCTCAAACAAAAACACCAGTGAACCTCGGAAGAAATCTAGTGAGTTTGCTTAGGCTGCATAAGTTTTTGTACACATTTTCTATAACTGAATGCTGTCTAAATTGGCTCATTTTGTTTATGTATAGTATATGCATAATACATGTTTGTGTGTTAAAATACCATAAAGTAATATTTATTGTCTGAATGCAAAATTACAGAGGAGGCAGCTTTGATTCTGATTCGACATGGCGAGTCCTTGTGGAACGAAAAGAACTTGTTCACGGGTTGTGTCGATGTACCACTGACCAAAAAGGGTGTGGAAGAGGCCATTGAAGCTGGCAAAAGAATCAGTAACATACCTATTGACATGATCTATACATCTGCACTAATTCGAGCTCAGATGACTGCTATGCTTGCTATGACCCAACATCGTCGTAAAAAGGTAATTTCATAGCTACATATGTAGTTGAACACAGTGTCTATGACTCCACCGTTAATTGAGGAAGCTTTTTATTCTTTGTCATTAGTCCAAGACTAACCTCAAACCTGTTATTATTTACTTTGCTACAGGTGCCTATTGTTATACATAATGAGAGTGAGCAAGCAAGAAAGTGGAGTGAAATTTTTAGTGAAGATACCAAAAAGCAGTCAATTCCAGTCGTGCAAGCTTGGCAATTGAATGAAAGAATGTACTAAGCTAACCTTTATCAGAAACCTTTATCTTTCTGATTATTGGTTTTATTATATACAATGCCCCCATTATTTGAAAAATTCTGCATACTTATAATGATTCTTCTTCTTCTTAGGTATGGGGACTTACAGGGGCTTAATAAACAGGAAACGGCTGATAGATATGGGAAGGAACAAGTTCATGAGTGGCGTAGGAGTTACGACATACCACCTCCAAATGGCGAGAGCTTGGAAATGTGTGCTGAAAGAGCAGTTGCTTATTTCAAAGAAGAAGTATGCATGAACTTAATTGCCTATGATCTGTTTCTCCTATCTATTTGTGTTAAATCCATTTTCTGAAATTTATAGATTTCTGATTGCTTTGCTGATATACCTTAATGCAGATTGAACCGCAACTTCTAACTGGAAAAAATGTGATGATTGCTGCTCATGGGAACTCATTGAGGTCCATCATTATGTACCTTGACAAACTAACTTCCCAAGAGGTGATAATCCAGAGTTCTTAACACTCTTGATCGTCTTAGCAACAAGGATTACCGTGATAATTAACATATTTTTCTGTATATCCCTTGGCAGGTTATTAGTTTAGAACTATCAACCGGAATACCAATGCTTTACATTTTCAAAGAGGGAAGATTCATCAGAAGGGGAAGTCCAGTTGCACCTTCTGAGGCCGGTGTCTATGCCTATACCAGGGTATGCAACTTGTTTCACATTTTCTCTGCACTTTCTTCTATTTTTTCGCTAGTGTCTACCTGGTGTCAGGTGTATTTTTTTCGTATTGTCTCATTCTCTTGTGTCTCTGCAAGACGGGGCGATTTGTTCCTCAACTGATGGTTATGCTACTTGAATTTTGTTGCAGACTTTGGCCCTTTACAGACAGAAATTAGATGAAATGTTCACATAATGTGTTGTTTCAGCATAAGGGGTGTGTCATCATCAATTACTGGTTCTTGTGCTTCTCACCAAAGAAATAGTACAAGTCATATTAGTTCTTCGGCTTTAGATCCAATATTGGTGTTAATACCCTCTCTTGTGTAAGAAAGTTGCTGTAGTAACAAAAAGTGTTCATTCACAGTTCACAGTGAGAAGATCAGCAAAATCTGGTTACTTCTACGCGTGCTGTTTTGAGCACACCATGCAACCAGTTTTGTTGGTTATTTTAGGTACTTGTATTGTAGTAGACGTGTGAAATATTTTTATGCTTAAACATTTGTAAAGCTCATATGTTAATGTTATGTTCCAGACTAGACCCTGTAATTGTACGGCCTATCCATTTTTCTCCTTCTTTTTTCTCTCAATGATGAAGCCTCTAGAAGTCAAATAAGTCCTTTTTCCCATATTTATTATTATGATGTTATATGGAGAAATTCTATGGCATGTATGGAATAATATTTTCTTAGTATCAAACGTTCATGAATCATTAATATCAAAATTAATCAGATTGTTATACTCTATTATTTCACTCTTAATGAAAATATTTATAAATTTTCTATTGTGGAAACAAGAGCAAAGCTATAAAAATAAATCAATGATGATAAATTTGGCACGTTTAGATGGATTACCAGATAATAAGTGTCCCATTAAACCTGGATTATACAAGATTGTGCAGTTTGACTTTAAAACTTGCCACATCATCTTAGTTCTGTTTTATGTGTCACCAAGGTGGTCAGATTAACCAATCTGGAATATTATGAGATTGCAATTTGGGATTTTCTTGCTATTCGGTTAACACTTAACACCTCAGGAAACCATAGACTCTAAATGTTGGAATAGAGAACTGATTCGAGTCTCCATCTTCACGAGAACTTTGAGTTTGCATTCTTTCTCCTTAAGCCATGAATAACAAGATGAACAATAGACAACGAAGAAAAACAATGAAGGAGCACACATCAATTGTGGCTCTGATACCATATCAGTTTAGAATCCATTAAAGGAAAAATAAAAAAAAAGAAGAAGAAGAAAAGAGAAATGAATTTAAACCAATGATTAAGAAAATTTTAGCTTTCCTTTGAATTCTTTTCAGTATTATTTTAGTTTGTTTAGCTGACATTTTAACCAAGCCATTGTTTTCTAACCAATTCAATCTGTTCAAAGACAAGATTGGGCTTAAAGGATATAGCCCATCTTGAGGGGGAGTGTTGAGTTGTAATTGGTTAGGTTTTTCAGTTAGAAGTAAGTTAGTTGATTGTGTCTTAGCTGTCATTGTTAGTTGTCATTGGTAACTGTCATTGGTAGTTAAAGTTAGTTGGTACTGTAACTAACTTTAGTAGCTATAAAAGGCTACTCGAGTGTACTGTTTCATTTGATGAATAAGAGATTCATTGGTTCAGATTCATTTCTCTTCTCTTCTTCTCCTTTTCTGTATTTTTCCTTCAATAGATTCTAAACTGATAAACTATAATAAAAATTGACCTATAAAGAAACGTACGTACCTGTTAACCTCTGCCAACTTCTTAGACGCACTACCAGGTCGGCCCGATAATGTCCATGAGTATTCCAACTCATGGAGACATATGAGTCCCCTTGTGGTCCTCATATGCCCGCCCTACTAGTCCCGCTAACTAGTAGTAGCTCACTTAGCACCAAGGTGCCAGGGGGTGGTGGAGAGCAGATACCAGGGTCCCCCCTTAAAGAGCATTCTAAGCTTTTAGCCTTCTACCAAGAACATACATGATTTTGGCTTTGTAGACATATGGCCAAACCATATACCAAATCACATAGTTTCTCTAATCTGATTGCACCATTGTATTTGTAGACCCAAATAAATGTAAAATACCTAGTCCCATCCCAATTTGGATAATATTGAAGATATTTACGAAAATGCCACTGCCATACAAATTAAGCATCACCATGCCACCAGCATGCACCCTAACATGCGCCACCACTTGACCACCACTTTGCCAACTTGTGGACATCATCTAGCTTGTAATGTGCTATCTTGGCACGCATGTTACACTTAGCACTTTCCTACGTGTCAATATCGCTATTGGTCTAACTAAGTATCGGGTCCTATATAATTTAATGTAATAACTTTTAGAGAGTATCACTAACCATTCACAAGGCAACATGTCTAAAAGGTGCTAGGCACCACTAGTGCCCAATAAGGATGTCAAAAAGATCCATTTAGTTGGAGCGGGTCGGACCTCCGATCCGACGGATCACTTCTAATAGAAAATATTTAGATACTTATTGGATCTCGGATCAGATCTGCTCCGCCCCACCTAATTTTTTTCTAGATCGGATCTGATCCGATTCGGTTTCAATATATTAAAAAAACTTAATTCAAGACTCATACCTCGAATCCAGACTCAGATCCCCCGGCACCTGGAACCGGACCCGGACCTGGACCAAACCCTCCTGGGATCCAAACTAAAACCTGTGACCCGAGACCAGACCTAAACTCAGACCCAAACTCGACCTGGGACTCAGACCTAGACTGGGACCCATATTAGGATCGGGACCCAAGACCCGGGACCCAGACTGAGACTCAAGACCCGGACCAAGACCTAAGACCCAGGACCTGAGACCCTGGAACTAGGACCCAGACCCGGGACAAGGATCGGGACCCAGACATGGACCCGGGACTGGACGCACGACCCAAGACCTAGACTTGGGATCCAAACCCGAACCCAGGATCCGAACCTAGACCCGGACTTGGACTCGGACCCAGACACAGATCTGAACTTGTACTTGGGACTTAAGACTCGGGACCCGGAGTCCCGGACCCGAACCCGAACTCGGATGCAGACCCAGACTCGGGATTCAAAACCGAACCCAAACTTGAACCTAGACCTAGACCCGGACCCGAGACCCCGACCAGCACCCAGGACAAGGGCTTAGACCTAGACTCAGGACCTGAACTTGGACTCGAGACCCATACCTAGACCTAAACCTGAGACTCGAACCCAGACCCAAAACTGGGTGCCGAACTTAGGATTCGAGACCAGGTGCTGGACTCGGGACACGAACCCGAGATCCATACCCAGATCCAAACCCAACTCGTAGTCGGTGCAAGAGTCGAGTTTATTGAAAATATATTATAACTTTACATAATCTATTAATACAAGTCAATACAAAACATGGTATTGTATTAAATAATACTAATAAAAAATTAAAATGGATAGAAAATTATAAGGGGAAATTTTACATTTTATGCTTAAAAATGACTAATGGTGTTTAATTATACTATCTTCCTAAAAATTTTGTAACTATGCTAATCTTTTAATGGTAACCCCAAAATGCCCTCTTCTCAAACCCAAAAAATTCAGCCTCCCATTTCTCTCTCTTTCCCTCTCGTTTGATCTCTCTCTCTCTCTCTCTCTCTCTCTCTCTTCTCGCACTCTCTCTCTTTCACTTTGTCTCTCTTTCTCATTTGCTCTCTCTATCACTGCCGACTGCCGTTGACTGCCACCTCCACCATCTCAACGTCCCGACCGACTGCCACCTTCAACATTTTCACCCTCAAAGTCCACCACACTCAACAAAGCAATGGGTAAGTGTTTTTCTTAGTAAATAGTGTTGTTTTTTGTTGTATTGTATGGATCTGAACGTTGTTAGTTGTAATTTGTGGCTTTTGTGTCCTTCAAATGGAGGTAGAGTTTGTTCCGAATAGTCTGTGTTTTTCTGGGTTTCTACGTTTTTTGCGATTTTATGCGACTTTGTGCGATTATTTGTGTGATTTCATGAGAAATCTGAGGTTAGGGTTGACATGATTAATTTTGGCGACATTGTACGATAGTTATGCGATTTAGTGTGCGATTTTGATGTTAGGCGATTTGTGTGCGACATTTGTGCAGCATTATGCGATTTTGTCATGTATGTTTTCTTGTGCGACCTTATGTGATATTGTCCCTTTTGAGTGCGATTATTGTGCGACATGATACTTCAGCATATTATTGTTGTATTAGGCGACATTGTGCGACTTCCGTAGTACCTTGTGCGATTTATGTGCGATATTGTATGCTAATTTTTTCTGTTTATTTCTTTGTATTTTTCTTTGGGACAGATTCAATTGTATTTGTGCCTGTACTGTATGATGGCGTTTGGACTGTGGAGGGTTTCAACTGGGTATTTGATTCCTCAAAAAGTAAGACATTGATGTTTGACATTGACTCTACACTGTAAAAGGTGCGTGAATTTTTGCATGAGGAGTTGGATGTGGACCCATTGGTGTATGAATTGAAGTTAGAAGTTCTTTACATGTACATGAAAGGCACTAAGTTTCCGCCTGAGGTTTTAGTGAAAGATAGTCAACTACGAGTATTCTTGAGCAAAAATGAGTGTGGAGAACTTGTTGCCACTATTTGTGACTAAGGTGAAGAAGAATGTAAATCTGGAGCCTACTCCCAGAAATGTAACCCCTAGAAGTGTTATTGGGACCTTTGTCCCAGAAACTGATCTGGTGGTTTGATATATATAATTTTGGTGAGATATTCTTCCAAAGAAATTCAAACACAATTCAAGCACAAAATTTCTCTTGTTATACATAATCTTCTCTTTGTTAAAACTGAACAGTTTTTTAAGATCTTTGTAACTTTTGTATGAGAAATCTTGGGATTTACTCTTGAATTTTTGGCTCTACACTTTGTTTCTCCATTATATGTATATGTTTATATTATATTATAGTGGTACGGTTCAAATATTTCTGGTGGAGATAGTCAGCAGACAATGTTTTCATCTACTCCTCATTTTTTCAAGATAATTTTTCATGGGACAATCACCCCGGAGAATTTCAAATATTTCCTCAACAGCAGTTGATGCACAATCACCCCAGAGAATTTCAGTTCATTCGCATTCCAAAAAACTCCAAAAGGAGTTTCCTTCACCCTTTCGGTCAAGTTGAAGGCTTCAAACTTTGCTTTAATTGAAGCAAAGTACCCATTCCCTCTGTAAGTGATACGCCCAGGAAAATGCTCAGCCAAGGGGAGAATGAGTTCTGGAGCCATCTGGAAATACAACAAAAAATCTAATTAATTGGACTAAATCGCACAATAATCGCATAACAATCGCACATACATCGCCTAACCAAAACTACAAAATTTATAACTACCTAGTAAAAATCGCAAACTAATCGCATAGAAATCGCCAAAATGTCATTTCTAAGTCTAACAAAACTTTCAACACTTAAATCGCATAAAATATCGCACAAAATCGCTCAATATCGCATCAAAATCCCAACTCCAAAAAAAACTTAACCAACTCACATTATATCGCCAAAAATTGCCAAAATGTCGCTCTAAAATCGTATAAAAAACTATCTCACACAATACCCTATACAGACTCGCATTACGTCGCACAAAATCGCATAAAATCCCACAATTATCTAAAAACCCAGAACCAATGCACACTCGTATTACGTCGCACAAAATCGCACATGAAATCGCATAAAATCGCACAATAATCTAAAAACCTAAAAAAAAGCTATTGCTCGAAACCCATATTCTTCGCATAGTTTTATTGCACAATTTATCCCAAATAACATACAAAATAGCAACTTTCAATTCAATACCAGAATCAACCACAAATGTATGCATTTTAAAGGAGAAATTCAAAGAAAAATTCCAAAAAACTAACCTGGATTCCTGCGATTGAGGTTGGTGGGATTCGAGTGGGTCTCGTTGTTCGCTCGGGTCGATTGGGTCGAGAGGGCGTCCGTCGATGGGGTCGATTGGAGTGGGTCTCGTTGTTCGCTCGGGTCGTTCGTCGGAGCTTGGGGTCGAGAGGGTCGTGGGAGCGAGGGGTCGACAGGGCCGTGTGGTTCGAATGGAGGAGCTAGGTTGATTGGGGGGTCGTCTGGTTCGAGCTTGCTGGTTCAAACGGAGGGGAAGCGTTGGGGGTTCGAATTGAGAGTGAAGGAGGAGAGAGAGAGGGGGCTGTTAGAGAGAATTGGGGGAAAGTGAAAGGATAGGGGTAATTTTGGGAGAATATTGAAAAATTGGCATATATTTACTATGTTTAAATTTTTGGTTTAATTAAACACCACTTCTAACTTTTAAGCATAATATATCAAATTTCCTAATTATAAGTTTAGATATATATTTCAAAAAAAAAAAAAACAGTCAAACCGAATCAAATCCAATTCGAATAAGTAGCATATCTAATTTAGGGGGCGGGACAGATTCTTACATTATTTAGATCAGGTCGGATCAGATAGATCCCACCCAATCTATTTACACTTCTATTAACCAATAACAATGCTCTATTAATAATATTGATGGACATTTCTAAAAAAAAAAAAAACGAAAGAAAATAGTTTCAGGGGCAATTTCGTAAGTTCAGAATTATGTAAAGGAAGAACAAAGTCACGCAAACGTGAGTCTCTCACTGCCACGCCGCAGCTGAGAGAATCAAATCATTACCCAAAATCTCCCACCCAATAAATCGGAGTACCCAATAAATCGCAAACAACTAATCGCCAAATACGGAACCTTTTTTACAGTTGGAGTTGGTCGTGACAGAAAAAAAAAAGGAGAAAATAAATCGTTTTGTTCTAAAATTTCCAGAGAAATAATTTATTCCAATCCCAGGGGATAAAGTAAAGCAGGAGAGGACGATCCTATCGTACGGAGAAAGTATGGTAACAAGTGGCAATAATTCTCGAGCGTTGAATCTCAGCCGTTTGATTAAAGAATCAGGTTTCAGTTGACGGCCCAGAGTGAAAGTACGGCGAATATTTGATCGGAGGGGGAGGAGAGGAGTGTGGTTTACACGTGCGAGTGTGACTGTGTCATCCCATGGCATGGAGGGGTGGAATTAGTGTGGTCTAACGGCTGTTGTAGTGTACTGGTATGGTCCACTGATTATATACCATTGATCGTGGAATGACTGATGACGTCACGATGTATAAATGTGGAATAAATAGGATTTTTATCTTGTAGAGTTCTTTCTAATGCAAATTCTTGTAAATATCCAGCTATATTTTTCTCATCTTTTAAAACAATTTGTTTATGTCATTGTGAGCAAAATACAATTACAGGGTATATTTGCAATAACTTTTATAATTTAATGAAATTTTCGTAACTAAAAAATATTTAGGGAGAAAACTCTAAAATAGTCATAATTTAGAGAATAAATTCTATTTACTCTATAAATGTGATATGAATCGCCAGAAGAAAAAGGAATAAAGGGGGCCGTTTTGACATTAATTCACGATGTATGTTGCGAAAGTTTTGGCCTTTATTATATTTTAAGTTTCTCAGCTATAAATAAGTTTCAGAGCGCTGGTTTTTTTTTTTTGGAAAATATTGAAGCTATAACAATGGAGGATGACACTTTATTTATTTTGTTAGACCATTCAAGTTATCTTAATAAATACTAGGTATAATCAGTCAGAATATTATCAACTGGGTTTTTTTTTGTTATCTTTTCTTTCTTCTTTTTAATCATCACTAAAAAGGAAAATCCTATTCTTATGAATGTGATTTGCTTAAGAGATTCGACCATTAACTACTTCCATTAATATCCTTCTTTTTTATCTAATTTTTATTAGATTTTGAGAAAGGAGTGTATCTGCTATATTTATTCACGAGGAGTTTTGAACCTTTTTTTTTCTTTTCTTTTTCTTTCCTTTTCATTCTTTTTCCACTTTAATAGGGTGTTATAGTGAATTTGTGAATTTTTTTTAGTACTCATCTTCTTCTTCTTTTTGGTTTGGCTCTGTGTGCTTTATTGATGAAGAACCCGATTCTGTGTACTAATCGAAACACCTATCTTTACTTTTTTTCCTTCTGTTTTTTTCGATCTTCTTCCTTTTTCTTTTTTGTGGGCTTGATTTTTCATTAATGTTTATCAGAGAAGAAAACGGAGATATTTGCAAGACAAGATTTTTTTTTTTTTTTTGTAAAACCCAAACCCACTTTTTCAGTTTTCCGAATCGATTTTTTTTTTTTTGGTATTTCCTTCCTTTCTCTCTCATTCCCCTTGTATTTGTACACTTTCCTCTTCTACGCAATTTCATTGTCTCTTATCACATAACGAAACATTTTTACCAACTCTGCTTTTTCTTCTTCTTTATCATCGTCTTCGTCTCTAACCTTTTGTTTCACTCTTCTGTGACTGAAGAAGCTGAAATTGGAGAACCCATATACAAAAATAACGATCTGGGTTTTTCTTTCGGGCTCGATTTCCTGAGTTAGACGATTCTTTTAAGTCATCCCAAATATGGACAAAGCACGGGACGTGAGGCGTGGAGCCACTCGGTTCAAACATACCACACATAAACTCTGTAAAATTTATACTTAATGCTTCCTCTTTTCTCGACCAATCCAGTTTTTTGTTTTCTTTTTCAGAAAACTTTCATGTTTGTTTGTTTGTTTGTCTTTTTAGAAAATTACAAAAAAAAAAAAAAATTCTATATAATACCTGTCTTATCTGCACATTCTCTTCGTTCAATTACTGATAAGAGTTTCGCAGATAATGGGTGTCTCTTCTTTTATTGGGTTTGTTGTTTCTGATTTGAAGGTGTGGATGGTGGTGGTGAGGAAGTCTTGTCTTCCTTAAAATCGAAGAAAGAAAAGGTAAAGAAATTGAGTGCTGTTGTTGGTAGATCGAGTTCCAGCCAAGAAGATTGCGAGATGGGTTTTAATGTATCTGATAAAGAAGATGAGCTACGCAGTCCAAGTGCTAGCAACAAATTTCAACTTTCGAAAAAGGTTAGTAATCCCAACAGTAACAAGTTTTCTTGTTCTTTTCAAACAAAATATACATTCCATTTTTTTTATATGTATTTTTAATTCTCAATTTTCAATTTTTTGTCCAGTTTTCTGACGACGGAAATGGCGTTGGCCAGGCTTCTGTTCCCCGAAAGCTACGGTCAGGTGTGTGTGGAGACTGTAATATCAGTATAATTTTTTCTCTGCATATTTTTGGAAGAGTATCGTCTTTTATAGATGTTTTTTTTACTATATTCATAAATATAATATTTTTAATAGGCCTTACTGTTCATTCTGGATTAGGACTAAAGCATTAATGAACTTTGCTTTTTTCAGCAAAAAATAAATAAATAAATAAATAATATAATGAACTTTGCTTTTTTATTTGTTTTGCTGGACAAAAACAAAAAGATTCTGTGTAATTTATTTATTTTATTTTATTTCAAAAAAGAAAAGAAATAAGAAACATGCTGTGGATTCTATGACTTTGATTGATGGTGCAATTATTCGAAGTTTGTGTAAATACTAAATATTTATGTTATAGTCTTATCGATTCCTCCTCCTTTTTATCTCTTACTTTTCCAAAGGAGATATTCTATAGTGAATATGAAGGGGGTGTTTTTATAAAATGTAACAACAACAAAAAAAATTCATTCTTGATTCGTTGTATGCAGCTATGAAGAAGCGTGGTCGTGATTCTGTATCTCCTCCTTTATCAGATTCGAAGAAGAAAATCCATACCATTACTGGAATCCATTCACAAGAAATGTCTGCTATTAAGAAACCCAAGTCAATATTGGTACTTTAAATTAAAAAAACTGGTTCTGCTTTCAATTCTTTGTATCTTAATACAGTTCTAAACATGGAACTTTACATGTGTTTTGGTTTTGGTTTTGAAGAAACAAAAAGTATCAAACAAACCAACAGTTTCTATGCCAATCACAAAAGATGAGGAAGAAGTGGCTGAAACGTTGTATGCCTTGGCTCGTATGTTCTCCAACAACAACTCAAATGATAAATCCAAACGAGACACTCAATCTTTACAACCAAATCCTTCAAATTTTCCTGAGTCAAAGCCAGCAGTTGAAGGTTATAACAAATTGATTTGTGTAGTTTTAAGTCTTTGGTGTGTAAGATGTAGACATGTCTTGTCTGTTAACTCCTATAGTGTGTTTTGATTTTGCAGCAAAGGATAATGTAATAAACTCGACTCTTCCATTAAGGACTAAAGATGATCCCTCATCTAGTGCTGACAAATTAAATGAAATGGTTAAAGTTGATTCCTCGAATAAACCAAATAGTCAATCGAACCCAATTTCGCTTGACGATTATGTTCCTCGAGTGAATCCGTTCACACAATCCTATGTCCCTAAGAGTGAACAACAGTTGAATGTGAAGCCATTGAACAGTTGTTCTGCTAAGTTTCGTATTCCCTCTGAGGTTCACTTAGATACTAGGTGAGTGGTTTTAGATATATTTGAAACACACTTCAGCTTATGAAGATGTTATCTTCTTTTGTAATATGTTTCTTTGGTGCTCAATCAGATTTAAGCAACCCCAGCAAAAGGATCCCTTAGTTATGGAGAAGGAAAAACAAATTTGGTTGGGGAAGGTTAGTAATTTTCGCCTGATCTAGAACAATTTTTCTTTCTTGAGTTTTGACTATGATCTGAACGTAGTTTATGGTACCCCATTTCAGAACGCACCTATTTTGAGCTCCAAGAAAGCTGGTAAGTGTATATGGTCTTTCTGATAAACACATTTTATCATCATTATTTGGAAATTAAAATGAATCCTTCTTTAATTTGAAGGAATGGGATCATTGCCTGGACCGTCATCAACCATTTCACAAGGTGCTAGAGTTAATGATACATGTACACCGTAAGTGCTTTTGCTTTTTTACTCTTGTAATATTATGTTGGACCCTTTTAATTTAGCTTTTACTATTGCAGGTTACCAACTGCTAAAATTCCAGCTTGGCTTGATGTTCCATCTTGTTCCCCAAGAACTAACCCAGTGGTCCAAAATCAGTCAATTAGAAAGGTGGGACGTTGTCAATTCATTTGTATTAGAATGTCTGCATAAGCTACGTGAGATTGTATTTGATTATTTATTAAATTAAACATACAGGTTTCTAAAGCTCCCGTTAAAAGAAGACTATCTAAGAGATGTGCAACTCATGTGTACATAAGTCAGTTAATTCAAGCTTTGAAAAAGTCTGGATACGAAGACGTGCTGAGCCTGCCAAAAAATCAAAAGAGATCTCACGAAGAAGGATTAAAACAAGGGGTTGCAGTCACCCTTAACAACAATATGTATGGTGAAAAGAATGATGATTTAAATGGACTTGTTTCTGATCCCACCGTCACTAATGCTGTTGCCAATAAAACTAATTCAAATGGAGTTAACAATGGTATTCTTCAGCAAAGATTCAATCAAGATCAACCACTGCAGAAGCAGGTGCGTTAAATAAACAACATATGTTTATCATTATTATCTTGTTTGTTTAGTTCTCTTCTCATTGTTTACTCTCTTTTTTCCAGAGGAGTTTCGATTTCCTGTCGTTGTCAGCTGGATCTAGTAGAACTAGAAACGTAGTTGAGCCATTGTCTTTGTCTCCACTCCAAGTTCCTTACCCTCATTCACTCGTGCAAAATCAATTCCACCCACAGTCTTCCCATAACTCAGCTTACCTTGACCATATTTCATCAGCGGGGCAGGTTTATGACTCGGCACTCATTGTTCTTCTTCTTTCTTTTTTTTTTTTGTTGTTTATATTAATACGAGTGACATTACAAACCTACGTGAATTTTTTTAGGTACATCCATATGGTAACCTTCTCTACCATACTCAAGCAAGCTCAACAGGCTTAACAAAACCACAACAGCAACAAGTTTGGAGTGGTCACTATAGGCCGGATGACACTCCCAAAACGACGAGTAAAATCGCAAACTGGCAAAATGGACCAACTACTACTCAACATCATCATCATCAGCAGCAGCAGCATCAGCAACATCAGCAGCAGCATTTGATGTCCCTTCCGTCTTCACCGTTTCCTGCTGGCAAAATGACTAAACAAGATCACCATATGCCTTCTGTCTATGAAGAACATGGAGGAGGGTTCCGTGCTAGTTCTCTACCATTGCAGTTACTCTGTCATGAGCGCCGTTGATTGGGCGTTAGAAGAAGGAAGGAACGAAAAAGCATGAAGACCAGACAAATGTTTAATTAGGATAAACAATATGTAAAGAAGAAAGAAAAAGTATAAATAATTTTATTTGGCAGCTCCCAGCACAGAACAGAACAGCCTTTTCTTCTGTAATTCATTATAATACAAGTAATGTTATAAATGTTATTTGAATTATGAGAAGGGATCCAATGAGATATGGAGTTGATAATAACGCCATGTTGATCCTATTCCAACAAGATGGTGAGACTGAGATACAATTAATTAATTGTTGAATGGTAATCCTATAGTGTGGTGCTTTAAGTTGGTGCGTGTCGTGCTAATTCGGTTTGTATTTATTTGTACTTTTTAAAAAATGGGTCATCTCGTGCCTTGCTACAAAAAAAATATGAGTCGTGATATGTCGTACCAATAGTTTTGAAGAGTAGACTCGACACGGCCCGTAAGCCCGGTATTTCTGTGTCGTGCTTTGCTCGTGCCAATCCGTATTTCTTAAACAAGCCGACCCATTTTCATATCTGAGCTTAAATTTGTAATTTCCTTTTTTATTTTTTTTTTATAATTATTAAATTATATGTATATCTCAAATCTTTAGTTATATTTATATAACTTTTGAACAATATTTTACAGATAATCATATAAAAAATTATTAATATAATACTTAAATTTTTATATCATACCCCATAAATAAATTAATATATAATCTTAGTATTTCATATTTTAATAATTTTAATATATAATTATAATATTTAATATTATATTTAATTTTTATTATTATTTAATTTATTTATAATTAATAAGTTTATATCTTATTATTAATAATAAATTATAACATTTTTTAATATGTCGTGCTGTACTTTTTGGGCTTGTCGTGTGTCGTGCATTTCAGGCTAGTCTATTTGTGCTTACGTATTGTACCTTTCGTGGTTCTCGTGTCGTGTTGTACTTCTCGTGTCGTGTCGTGCTTAAGTACATATTTTTAGTGTCGCATCGTGCCATGTCGTGTTTAAGAACATATAATATTAACGTCTTAGAATTCAAATTTACTTATTTTCTTTGAATTTGAATTTGTTGACCCATAAATCTAAACTAGACTTTTAAGCCACACTCGTTTGCTAGATTGGCAAGAATAAAAAAAGTAGTTAAGTAATTAAGAGAGACACATCAAATTTATAGTAGTTCACCCCTTTTTTACGATAGTAATAGGGCTATGTTTACTTTAAGTTTTTATTTCTCACGAGACGGTAATTACAAAAATAGACTAAGTATCAGAAAAACTCCAAACGTTAGAGAGAGAAGCTCTAACCTTGTAGGTAGTTTTTTGAATGTGAAAAATGAGTTGAGGGAGCTCTCTTTCTATAGGTGAAGGAGGCCCACAAAAATAGGAAAAAAATGCAAATAAGTTGTTTTCCACTGTTGATGATGATCCAACAATGAAAATTAGCTTCTGGCGGTGATGGTCAATTTCTAGTGCCTAACGGGTCCTGCTACGGGTAACTCAGAGCTTATTTTTGTAGCTCCCTTAGGGGTAAATTTTGACGATGATAGCTTATGAATTACGTCTTGGGTGTGAGACGTGACGATATAGTATTTAAATATCTTCAAAACGCAAGTTGAATCGCATCAATTAGATAAAAATTGAGCGAGTTATGACCGTTTTACTGAAGGCAGTTCAAGTCCTAGCGCCCAAGTTGACATCCAGTGCCAAGTTGATATCCCAGCGCCCAGGTTGACTTCTAACTTCAACCTCGACGTTGGGTAAGTGTAGAAACGCCTAATGAAAGTCCTTTAAGATGCCTAAGTGATATTTTAACACCACGTAGTCCATTTACATGTTCTAGCGAAGCTGGTCACCAGTTCTCGTAGATGTTGCTATTTTGCAGAAACGGGACTCGAAACTCTTCATTTCCAGGAGTGATGGAAATGAGAAATGCAAAGTTGTGAATTGAATTTATCTGACTTCATAGATCATTGTATTTGTGAAAAACTAGATGGACGGTCGAAACAACATCAAATTTGGATAGGTAGATACCAGCGAACCAGGCCATTCGTTGACGTGGGCGTTGAGCCCTTTCAACCGAGCTTTTGGGATTCTATTTTTGATACTTCCAAGGCTTCTGAACTTGAGGACGGAGTCTCTTCCCTCGTTTTTTACCATGCCGAATTCAATGGTCGCATCAAATTTAACATTTGAGGAATTGAAGGCAGCATCCTAGTTTGATTGTCAACCTGGGCGTTGGACCCTATTTCTAGGAACTCGATTTTGTAGTTTTCTCCCTGAGTTTACTTGAATCTTTGTTATTTTCGATGATAGAAAAAATACCCAAAATACTTTTTACTGAACTTGATCGAAAACAGCTCAGGTTAACAAAATGTCAACTGGGCTCTAGGGTCTAGTTTTTCCCCTTCGAAAATTTCGTTTGGTCTTCGAAAAAAGTTGAATCTCAATATTTTCTGAAGACAGAGAAGATGCTTGAAAGAATTTCTGGAAAAAAATTCAATTTTAAATAGTTCAAGTTGACAAAATATCAACGTGGGCACAAGGCCAGCTCCACGTGTCAACCTAGGTGCTGAGCCTTATTATTTGTGCCCAGGAGTTGTTGTTTTTCCTTTATAAGTAAATATTTCCCCATTTTTGATGAAGACAGATTCAATGCAAAAGTCGGATCTCCAATCGGACACTTGGAAGGCTCTTAGATTGACAAATTGTTAACCTAGGTGCTGGGAGCTCGTGGTTGTTGGAAATTATTTATCAAGATCTAGATTTACTAACAAGTATGTTTGATTATAAATCTATAATTTAACATCCTATATATGAATTTCCTAAAAATAATGAATTAAACACATAAAGTTATAGAAAACCTTACATTGATGTCAGTAGAATAATATGGCTCCTATTCCGTTCACATCTCTAACCCTTGATTTTTTCTATTGCAGAGTATGATCAAGATCTGAACCTGGTTTCTCCTTCAAGTTAAGAACACTACACAATCTTCCACACTATCTCGAGTATTGACTTAAATTGTGTGGGCAATCACTCATACACTACAGGGTTCAAAATTTTGAGAAGAAGAAGAGGAATTCGAAAATAGAAGAAGCTCTCTTTATTTTCTATTTGTCTGACAAAAAGTTAATTAGGTTAGGAAAATAAGAGCTATAATATTCTATGTATATAATATTAGGGTTAGATTTAGAATAAAATGAAATAATAAAAAAAAAAGATAAAGTTGGCTTTATTTAAACTCTTATGGCTGAATTCTTTAGTGGGCCTATTAAGTTTCAATTTTGCTACTTTATTAAAACTTATCTTTCTTTTTTCAAATGTCATCTTTTAATTCTAACTCTATAAATGTCAATTCTATCTATTTAATAATTATAATTAATTATCAAATAAAATTATCATTTAAGTCATTTATCAATTAGATCTTTCAAAGTCTCTTAATTAATAAACAAACTATAAATTTTCTTTTCTTCTCAAATAAGCTATTACTTAGTGAAATTCATAAATAAAACATAGTCTTATTTATGATTCTAATTGATTAATAAAATCAATTAATTGAATCTACAAAACAATATCATCTCAACTAGTGTGAAAACTATGGACCTATATAATCAAACTTTCAATAAGTAGTTTTAGAATTTACCGAATAAATTATCTATCTTCCTGACTCCACTGAAGATTCATAATTGCACTCCTAATGATATAGAACGCTCTATACCAATTACAAATATACTATAAATTATCCATTGTTTCAATCCAAATCATCAGTGATCCTCTATTGATGATCTACATCGAGGAAGAATAAATTTACCATTCTACCATTTAATGTATTTTATATTTAAAACACTTACTTGTAAATGATATTCCAGTAACCAAATTGTTCATTTACAATTTATATTTTATTATAAAAGAAATAATTTATTTATAATAATAATAATTATAATTATAACAACCTTTTTTTCCGTTCAACAATATCATCACGCACTGGATATAAAACCAAAGTTGGAAACTACAAACAGGTTACACGTTGAAAAATATTTCAGATATAATAATCACAGCCCACTCAACAGAAAGCACTCTCTCGCCTATGGTGATAGAATATCACATGAAATTGTCAAAATTAGATGAAAGAAATGCAAAGATGAGGTAGAAACATTATCAGTTCCATTTCTGATGTTACACTAGAGAGCATCACATCTTCCAATTCCAAGGTAACCAAGTCTTAGAGACCCAGAAACACAGAATGCCCTGCAGCATCTACACTCTTCACCACAGAATTGTTACTCTAGTTTTTCCAGCTCCCCCATTCTCTCAATAATTGCCTGCAACAAACAACATCCACAGTTGACAGTCACATTTTTCCAGTGTTTACATACATGCAAATTCAAAAAGACTGGGCAAAAATGCCTAAGATATAAAAATATGCACGTGCACTAAAATTCTGAGAATTGTAAATGAATTCTCCAAGCACAAAACACACTCAACGAGAAAAGAACTGAGCAGAGAAAATATTGTCACTATCCTACTAAAACTATGTGTGCGCACACAAACGAAAGGTGGGGGAGATCAGAATTAAAAAAGACCCCAAAAGCATGCAAATATTGATTCCACAAAAACTAAATAAATGAAGAGCAAAGACCTCAATATATACACACCTTCTTGCTAGTTTCCTGGAGCTCTCCAGCAAGAATGAACTCATCAAGTATGAGATAAACCTTCACAGGACAACAAAGTATCAGTTTAGATAATCAGAAAAATTATATACATGGAGAATAAGTTCATGAAATCAACTAACCTTGTGGAAGTTAAAAACCAGATCTAGCTCGCAAACGTTGCTAAAGAAATGATCCAAAATCTCCACAAATAAATGAATGCACTCCAGATATGCTAACTCATTATCTGTAATATCGACACACAACGAGAAAAACAGTCCAGCATAACGCCTGTAGATTACCTTGTGTGTACGAAACTGAAATAAGTGTCATGACATAAGGTGGTCAGACATAGTGATATGCTAACAATCACCATTTACAACTCCTAAACCAATATTATCATTCTTGCTCAGTCAAGGTAACAAACACCATTTACAACTCCTAAACCAATATTGTGTACAAATAAAAAGGCATTGATTATAGCAAAGTAATGAAACAGCTCCAAGTTATATTTTTTCAGAAATCTTCCTAGAACCCTATATTTTATTATTATTTATTTATTTTGAGGGTTTAGAACCACAAACCCTCTCCAGAACTCAAAAGCACGAAAGTAATTATGGATCGAAATGATTAATCACATGAACAAGATAAGGTGAAATAAGGAGAAAAAAGATCACCTCAACGAAATTTGTGAATTTGGGATCTCTGTTTACCACCAAACGATGAACCTAAGCAAGCAAACAAAAACGGAACTCAAAATCCTTTGAGACATATAGTTTTATTCGAAACAGGAATCATGTGTGAACAAGCATCACAAACCTCATATTCAACCTTGTGTTTCTCAGAATCCTCGAGGGGAACGTAGTACTTTGCCAGACGGGTCTTGCCTTGCCGATTCTGTAAGAGTATGAATCGGATCTGCAAAAAATCGGATAATATTCAAACACAATTGATTCAATCACATAGATACATTACCACAACATTTCATTTTATCCCATTTCAAATTAAGAAATATGAGAATGGTACCATCGCAGAACAGACGAAGCGATCGAGAAAGGAAAGAGAAGACTGGTTTGAAATTTGAATAACAGAAATAAGCCGTCTTCGGTTCTGTTCAGCCGTTTTCGTTGAAACAAAAAGTATGTTGTCGTTTATATTTTAATAAACGACATGGCGTTCGTTATTTCATTTTATAAATTACGACATCCTCCCCTTCAATGTTTGTGCTTGTGTTAGTTTCACTATTTTTTTAATATTTTTTTTTAAGAAATAGCCTAAACCTTGAGAGCAATACACTCAAAAAGAAGACATTGTGGTCATATGCATAGTTTAGTGGTTTCAGACTTTTCCTCACACGAGGTCCCAAGTTCGAATCTCCCTCTCTTAATAAATACCATTTTGAACCCTCTGTTTTGCAAAAGTTACCAATTGGACTCTGTGTTTTATTAAATGACAAAATGGACCATGTATTTTCTAAAATAGTAAAAATAGGACCCTGAGCTTAATTTTTGACAACTTTTTTTTTTAATACAACCAACTTGAAGACAATGCTTAATACAAACAGATACAAAAAATGTAAACAGTTTTGTCATAGCACTTTTAGATCGGATTATAATTAAACTTTATTTTGACAAAAAAATCAATTCAGGGTCCTATTTGTACTATTTTAGAAAATACAGGGTCCATTTTGTCATTTAACAAAATACAGGGTCCGATTGGTAACTTTTGCAAAACAGAGGGTCCAAAATAGTATTAATAAAAAAATACACTCAAAGAAGGGATTGAGTATTAGTAATACCAAACACTAACACATATTTAACTAAAGAATACACTATCATATTATGTGTCATGAAAATTATTACAAGATTCGGCAATGTCCTTAAAAACAAGCCTCAATAATGAACCGTGACTAATATGATTATTAATTTTACGTTCGATATGTTGATAATCAAATTCAAATTGAACCTTATTGAATCCAAACAAGATGCACTGAGCGGCAATTGATTGTCGTAATTTGTCGTAGTTCACTAATTTGATCGTTCAATAATCACTTTAATAACCTCTTTAATTGAACACCCCTTGTTGACGGAAAAATCTAGCCAACTCGCTCGTATGTGTAGACGAGATGAAAGTTGTAAGTACTAAGTAAAGACCACATACAATAATTTATAGTACTTCACTCTCTATGTCGCAACAGTAATAGAGCTATGTCTACTTCAAGTTTTTATTCTCACGAGATTAATTACAAAAAAAAAATAGTTAAGTCTGCAAACTCTAATTTCTAGATAGAGAAACTAGAGAGAGATACTCTGAACTTATAAGACTTTTCTAAATGTGAAAAACTTTTCTATAACTGTAAGGATTGTAAGGATGATAGTAAGAAACTAAAAATAAATTAATTCAAACATTTATTATATTTAGCGTCGAAGAAATTGGTGGGATTAATATAAATAAACACAACAAATTATGTTACACACTGTTTTTTTAGAAAGCTGTTCAGATCAGATGAGGCCACAAGCATATAAACTACTCTCTAAGACTCATTTTGGGACATATAAAATAAAGAACAAAATTGCACCACATGGTACTTATGGCGCATTAGGAACAAATGTTGTTCTAAGAAGCTCAGTTTCCTAAACATAGAATAATATTATCTAAATAATTCTTCAGTGGAAAGAATTGAGTCCAAATTATAAATGGCAATGACTTAAATTACCTATTTCACTCTTCACCAGATACGAATTACTACAAGGTTGAGAAAATTTCAACCTGCCTTAAATGTCATGCGGATACTTGGAGTTTGCAGCAGCCAAGAGAGCAGCACCTATACCAGATCCATCTTTCGAATGCTCTATCACTACATTCCTAGAAATTTCTGTCCCTAGAAGCTCTGTCACTGCTTCTTGTAAGTATTTTCTGTATTGTGGGTAGTTTTCATATAACCCTCCATCCATAGCCACCACTGTCCTCTTTCCAAAGATAAGTCCCTTTGAGTCCTCCTCCATTTTCTGCAGAATACCTACAATTCCTGCACCAGCTAATCGGCCTCCTCGCTTCACGATTGTGTCGCAAACTTCCACAACAATCTTCCTTGCGCTTAAATTGGTTTCAAGCTGGTGAATATTATAAGCAACACAGGGGTAGATCATGAGACAACACACAAGAAATCATTAAAGTTTCTTTCTTTCTCAGAAATAAAGCAAGAATATGTAAGGAATTTCGTTCTGAATTACATGTTCCATTATTACTTTGTTTTATTTTGTTCCATCTTGACCCCAGTAGAGTTTAAGTTACTATTCCCTCAGTTAAAAGCTCAGATGTTTATTTCAAGCCTAAAATATAGGAAACTCACCCCAGCTACATTGTATAGAATTGATCCAACAGATTGAAGATCATCAGAGTTATCCTGCTGCATAGCACAAAGATCAGGAGTCCTACAATATTTAAAAGAAGATCATGAATGAATAACTGTAGAGAGATAATATGGAACAAAGGGTGATGAATAATTATTTGCAAACGTTTTAACATTGTAAATTTTATAAAGACTTTAATGAAATGATTATAGTAATCGATGAAGTAGGGCTAAATCACAACATGTTTTCCAAAATCTATGTACTGTTTGCCTGACCATGAATCACCATCTTAATTAGTAGTTCTAATTACCTAAGTATGAAAGGAGAGAACAGTTTCTCCGGCACAGATTTACCAAACAAGTCACCCGCTTGTGCCATTTTTAGCAGCACCCTTCTCACAATTTCGCCAAGATACATACCAGATATTGTTTTCTCAAATATCTGCACACCAAATTTCAACAACTTATAGATGTGAATAATCTGTATAAATTAACAGCATAAACTTAAAACTGAGTGATGGAAGAAACCAAACATCTACCTGCTCTCCAGGATTGATACTAGCAGCATCCATCTCATTGTCATACACGGTCAAAGGAAGACCACTTGAGAATGCTCCCCACTCCGTATTAATAATCTACAAGCAGCTTTTGGTCAAAAACAAAGGCAAACATCTTAACTATGATCACTGAATTGAAAACATATGAATAGAAAAAGCTAAAAGATGCAGAGCTTTTCCACACACCGTTCTGCCAGATGAAGAGACCTGCCCCTTTTGTTTAGGAATAGCATCCGTTCGCTCCACATAACAAGCATTAGTTCCGGTACCTAAAATGACTGCAACCATTACATCATCATCCCAGTACCTTGCTCCAGCTAGTGTTCCCACTGCATCATTAACCTGAAGAGTATATCAGGTTGATCATCACTTCTGAACCACACATTTCTTGAAGTTGAACACACCACCACAGATATTTCACATAAGAAGAGAAGCATACCAGGGCAGACACACGCATCTCTAATCCAAGCCTTCCCATGGCTTCATTCAAACAAGCAACTATATCTTTGCCTGGCTGTTGAAAGAGTTTAAAAGTTTGCACTTTCCAATCAAGTTTGAGACATAAACTGTTTAATATAAAGAGTATGCAAGCAAAGAAAAATGCAGCAAATTACTAACCGTTCCAGAAACAGCAAACCCTTTTGTCCACTTCATTAGTATACCAGAGTCAATAGACAACTGCCTCACTGGGAATGAGAATGTGAAACCAATCTCCCTCGTCCTACCACTTGGCAGGTGAAATTTCCCACCTTCCTTTTGTGAAAATTTCGCTAACCCAGATGCCATAAAATCAAAAAGTTGCTGCAGTTTGAAAATTTACGACAACAAAATACACAAAACAATGAAATCATAAGCTAGTAAAACAATAAGAAAGTTGTAACTAACTAACATTGTTGAAACAAACTAGGAAATTATATATAATATTAAATATACAGACCTCAGAGGTACCAAACATAAGGTCCTGAGGAATAGAGACCTGTTCAAATTCAGTGTCTATCACTCGCTCTTCCTTACCACCTAATTGAACTCTAAGCACCCGAAAGTTTGTACCTCCAAGATCCAATGCATAAAACAGACCCTTCTCGTTCCTTTTTCAAATAATATCAATTGAATCAACATGAATATTAAATAATTACAATGATAATAAATCCTCTGTGTTCTAGGTTGATCCTTCCAACAATTATTATTATTATTATTATTATTGTATAAAAAGATGAATAGATCAGATCCATTAAATAAATAAATTTTATGAAAAAAAACTTTAAAGTGAAGTTACTTTATGTAAAAGATAAACCGTTAATCTGGAACTTCTGAACTAAGTACTAAACTAACAAAACTGTCTGTACACACATTAATTGATTTAATTCATTAAACTAAACTTCACTAAGTCAAAACGTCAACAAGGAGAGCAAAAAACGGCGTCGTAAATAGGAGTTGGACATACCCAGTTGGGAGAGTATCAACATAGCTGAGGATCATCTTCAGGTCACTCCCACCGTCGATGGCAAGTCCGTTCCGCATATCAGTTGCCATCGCATCTGCCACGTGGCGTAGTACGGGAAAAGGAGTGGCACAATCTTTTTGTAAGTTGGTCAAGATCGGAGCCACCGAAACGGCGCCGGATCGGATTGCCATAAGGGATCGTCGAGGCAAACCCCTGCTGCTGCTCCGACACTGGGATCGTGAAAGGTAGAACGATCCAACGGACGTGGATATCGCTGGAACAGACATTTTCTATGGACGGTCCGATGATTCGATCGATCTAAACAAAACTGAAACCAACAGAAAAAATAAAATAAAAAATAAATATTTTAGTTCAAAGAAAAATAACAAGTGAGGCGAGTTCAGAAGAGTTTTGTGTTACTGTTTTTTTTTTTAATAAATAAGTTCCAATTAAATTTTAAATGCGACAAATAAATATACGAGTGATCTATGGCCTATGGGCGAAGACTACAATAATGATGCCAACAGTGAACAATGATGACAACAAGTATTGTTTGTTAATTAATTCTAATTCATATTCTTAAAATAATGTTACTAATTTCTTATATTAATATATGCTGGGAAAATAGTGATTAAAAAGTTGAGAAAATACACAGCAATGTTTTGTGGATAATTGGATATGTCAAATTGTGTTTGGTTGTTGTTGCACTGGAATTAGGATACAACTCTTGAATTTATGTTTTAATTAATAATTGGTTGCTTTCCTTTATTTTGCAAAATATTAATAACTTCAATTAAAAAAAAAAAATCACTAAATCTCTTATAAAATTTTCAAAACAATAAATCTTTTCTGTCTATATGATAGAAATATTTGAAAATATATAACATTAGTTTTCAATTATATTTTAAAAATATATATTATTCAAGTTGAAAATCAATTAGCCAAACTAATATTTCGCTTAAATTTAATTCGATTATTTTAAACAAAATGATATTTACTTGTATTTTTTAAACACTTAAGAAAATATTGAAATTATGTATATATATTTTTATAGGCTATATATCAAAACATTATTTATTATTATTCAAAAAAACAATACAATATGATCTCGTTTGGTATTATTCGGTCGATTTGATTCGGACGTTTTCCTTGGCTCTTCCTTCGGATATTCTAATTTTGTATATTATGCGCTTCGTTACTCTTTTTTTTTTTTTGGTTTTAGTGTGATTTAAATTGATGGGTACTAACTTGGTCGATTTTAGCAAGAAATTAAAGTAAACAACATATTATATTAAAGGAGTATTGGATAGGAAGTGAGATATATTCCTTCAATTAATAAATGAAACCCATCTTGATTGCCTAATAGATTTGCATATCACTTGTTTTTGAGTTTGGCCACCATGGTCGGATTCTTTCCGGTATTCATTACTTTGGGACCCTTTAGTTAGCTGCCTTATCTTGTCTTTTTCACTGCAAATAATTAAGCTAAAAATTTTGTGTTGGAATTATTTTTTCAATAAATTATATATATATTTATTTATTTATAGAAAGCTGCCTACTACAGTATGTTCCATTCCACTTTCACCAACAAAACTACTCAAATAATTCTCTCAAAAAAAAAAAAAAATTATAATTGCACAAATAACTGCTAATTATGAGCAAAAGTATAAAATTATTACAAACAGTATCAATAATTATATACCAAGAAAGTCAAGGTTTTTTTTATTTTATTTTTCTGAAATGAAATATTCATTTTAAGAAGGCTATAAATTAACTATAATTAAGCAAGGTTAGTGTTGAATAAATTTCACTTGTAACCAATTCTCATACAAAATATCCACATCAGCATACAACATAAATAACTGAAAACAAGATTCAACTTAGGTGGTTTTGGGGGGATTGAGAACTATACTAGACAATGTAAAATTCTCTCTGCTTTTATGTCTTGCTGTAATTTTTCTTTTATCACTAGAAAATGTAATTTTGTGGCCCATAATGTGGCTAAATGGGCATTTGCCAACAACATTAATGGTATGGTAGATGTATCTACTATCCCGAATGCTATCCTTTGTAACGACCATGAGGTTTAACTCTTTCTTTTATATATAAACGCTTTTATTCAAAAAAAAAAAAACTTAGGTGGTTTTGCCTCTACAAAGAACCAAAAGTTAATTATAACTGTTTTGTAACTAACTTCCAGCTTGATCAACTACTTGTATTACCCTATAAATAGCTACAAGTCAGAAGAAAAATACGAACAGAAAAAAAAGAGAAGTAATAACTCTGGTTGAACCTTCAGCTCCAAGATCCAAAGAGAAAAGGTCCATAAAAAGAGTGAAACTCTTGTGGTGAGGAGATTCGAAGGAGAAGAGAGTACATGCACAAAGAAAGAAAACAGAGTTAGATCTAGTGGTTGAAAAGAGAAGGAAAAAAACTATAAAAGTAAAGAGGTTGAGTCTTACCTAATCGAAACTTGTGACAGGAAGCTCCACAAGCTGTAATCACCATTGTTGATAATGGATCTCAAGCCAAATTTCTGACATGAGCTACAGAGATGTAGCCCTTATTTTTGGGGTGAACTCTGAAATAATTTTTGGTATTTTCTCTCCTTTTCTCATTTTGTTTCTCGTTTTACTAATCTTTGTTTGTGTGTGTGGGAAAACATCTTAGAGTTCTAACATAGGATCGAGCAAGTTCTTCTCAAGAACTTGCTCTGCTAGGGTTTCGAGTTTCTGATCTCAGTGTTGTGTGTGTTGTGTTTGGTGATTTAGGGCTTTGAGACTTTTCTTGGAAGATCTCTTAGTCTTAGATACAAATGACACAAGCTGAGTAGTCATATTGACTAATTGCTGTCGTTTAAAGTCTAAAATCATTTAGACAAAGGAAGGTCAAGATGAACCTTAAGAAACTGATAATGTATTTTTGTTGGTGTAGGGTAAACAAGTAACTTTCCTACAGTTACATTATATAATAGTCAACTATAACATAATAGAATCCAAAGTCTAAATGCTACAATCATACCAACCAGTTGAGTTTGATTGTGGCTCAAATATAACTCTTTTGCTGGCTAGCTACTTTTTGTTGAAGAACTTCAACGCATTCAAGTAAAAACACCAATCAGTTGAACGGTCTGACTTTCCACTAATTTGGACCGAACATGAATGAGATGAGAATTTCAAATGCCACCCAACAAAGAGTGTTCAGTAAAATTAATGATGCAGTGTAACGTATCGTTTTAACAATTAAAATAATAATAAATATAAATATTATTTTCACGAGAATTATTACTAAGTACCAAATAATTAATTTATTAATTATATTTGGTCAATAAAATTTTGATTTGAAAATAATGTAATAATAATAATAATGACTAAAGCAAGAAAAATTTAATTTAATATACATTTTTTTAATTTGGAAGTCACAATTTCAAATCATTGTTGGCTTCCATTGGAATTGTGTGTGAGTAATCTTCTCTTCACATTTTCTCAATCTAGGTTTGAGAATGCTTGGCTCTGTGAGCCCATGTGTCTCCAAGTGGTTCGTGATAGTTCAGACCTATGTGCGGATCAACCTATGGTTGAAAAAAATTAAATTTTATGGTGAAAAGTTAGAGAGCTAGGGGCCAGGACTATATGGGTAACTTCAAGAAACAGCTAGCAAATTGTAAGAAATAAATCAAGCGATTGAAGAGACTTTGAGATCCCGATTCTATTAAAAAGTGTAAGAAGGAAGAGAAACGATTGGTGTAAATTTATAATCAAAGAGAGGTTTGTTGGAGGACATGTTCTAAACAGATATGGCTTTGAGAAGGTGACCAAAATAACAAGTTTTTTTTTTTATGCAAAAGTTACTTCTAGTGACAGCATAATTCAATTCAACAACTTTTTGATTCCTCGGGCTGCTTGGTCAATTGGGAAACTGGTCTTCGTGAGGTAATAACTGGTTATTTTAGTGAGGTAATACTGGTCTTTCGCGAGTAGATGGTATTATTCCTTCTATTACCCCTGATCAAAATATTACTTTACTTTGTCGTATTACTAATGAGGAGGTGAGAAAAGTCTTGTTTCAAGTACATTCAGACAAGTTACTAGGGCTCTAGTCAAATCTTTTTTTGATTCATCTACTTTGCCTACTGATTTTAATTGGACTAATATTGTTCTCATTCCAAAGAAGAATAATCTGCTTAATATGGGCCACCTTAGACCTATATCTCTCTGTAATGTCCTTTATAATAGGGTGGTCTCTAAAGTTTAAAAGTTGTTCTAATTCCCTAGGTAATCTCAAATAATTCGAGTGCGTTTATTTCAGGCCAGTTGATATCTGACAACATGATGGTTTCATTTGAAATTATGCATTATCTAAAACGAAAGCGTAAGGGTAAGGAAGGCTTCATGGCACTCAAGTTTGATTTAAGTAAGACTTGTGATCATCTTGAGTAGAGTTTTCTTAGGGCAATGATGTTTTGAATGGGCTTCGCCACGTTTTGTGGACCTCATTATTTTCACTGTTAATTCGGTTCAGTATTTTGTTGTTCATGGTGGATGGCCTTTGGGGCCTATTGTTCTTTGACATGGGCTCAGGCAAGGTGATCCACTTTCACTTTATTTGTCTTATTGTGTGTTGAAGGCTTCGCTTCTTTGATTCATCATTTTGAAAATGTCATGATCTGAAGGAATTAAAGTGGCTAATGGCACACATGTAGTTTCTCATATGTTGTTTGCAGACGATAATTACATTTATTGTTGTGCTAATAATAAAGATGGAAATCATATTATGTGCTTGCTGAGTATTTTTGAGGAAGCTTTAGGTCAAAAGGCTAACTTTGCAAAGTTATTTGTATTTTTCCATTCTAATACTCCTCAAGGACTCGAGATAGAATCTTCTCTCTTTTGGGGATTGCTCCTGCTGATGCTAATACGTATTTAGGTTTGTCTTGCATTATGGGTAAGAATAAATCTACTATTTTAGGATTCCTTAAAGAGAAGATACAAAAGAAAATTTAGAGTTGGGAGGGTTATTTTTTATCCAAGGTCGGTAAGATTGTCTATTGTCTTACTCGTAACTTTGTTTTTAGTTTGACCATATTATCATTGAGAGCAATACTCCCTCTGTAGTCTTTTATAATAGTTGATTTAGCTGTTTAATAAAAGTATCCATTTTCATTAAAAAAAAAAGAAAAAAGAAATAAAAGAAAATATATCAATAGATGAAAACTAAAGTAATTAACTTCATCAACTATTGACTATTAACTTCATCAACTATTCGCTATATTATGTCTCATTAATACAAATTTTACTCTCCCACTTCTTTTCCTAAAATCATTAAATAATTAATAGATTCGATTTTAGTATTTTTTATTAGAGAAATGCTAAAGGGCACCAGTGGTGCCTAGCACCCTCTTATGCGTCAGTATTGCTATAGGTCCAACTAAGTATCGGGTCCTATATAATTTAATATAATAGTTTTTAGGGAGTATCGCTAACCAATCGCAACGTGACATATCGAGAAGGTGCTAGGCACCACTGGTACCTTATAGCAATGCTCTTTTTATTATTAGGGATTATTACATAAATTTATAAAAATGACAAATTTTTTACATTTTTGTAGATTTAGTATTTTTTTTTACATTTTTATGGATTTTATTTTTTTACAAAAATATGGAGTATTATTTTTCTACTGTTTTCGAAGAAACGTTGTTTTGATATTGCTGCTATGAGAAAGCAACATGATTTGTTTTTACAACTATACAAAATGTTGTTTTATCGTTATTTCAGAACAATGTTATTTTGATGTTGCTGCTACAGGAAATCAACGTGAAAGTAATATTTTTCTCTGAAGAAAACAAATGAAAACCTATAAAAATGTAAATAAAAAAATTCGTAAAAATATATATAAAAAAAACTATTTTTAGCGGTACTATGTAAATTTTTATAATTATCAGTACTAGTCTAATAGTGTCTAGGGGTGTGCATAAATCGATCAAATCTAGTGAGAACTAACCGATCTAATTACAACCGACTTGTCAAATATTGGATATCCAATTGTGATCGGATCGGATTAGATGCTATTTTTATATATCCAATTGGATTGGATCGGATGGTAGATGGGGTGTCTAAGAATCTAATATATCCAAGATCCAATCGAACTAATTAGTATTTTCATTTAGTTTGGATGAGTAATTAAATTTTATATTGTTATACGTAAAATCTATATGTATATATGAAAATTATCATTAAAATTTTGCTCTTTTTTTCTTAGAGTGGATGGATCCACTCTAATGCAATACATACTGCACCGAAAATATTGGATGGACTCTATCCGATTCAAAAAATGCTAGGTCAAAAACATTAGATAAATTTAAATTAAACCAATAAATATATATGAAATACATCTATTGGAATCCAACATCTAATGGATGTTGGATCGATTGGATCACTAAAATTAATTGGATCGAATTGGATGATAAAATCTAACATCTAATATTCTAACATCTAATATATAATTGAATTTGATCTGAATAGACCTAAAAGTATTAAATGTGATCCAAGATTCCAAAAGTGTTTACCACTATTATAAAATGACACTTTATATATAGTTAGCAACATTTTATAATAATTATTAAAATTAAATTATATGATTGGATAATTAAATATACACAGGATATGATATTTAGAAGTATTGCAAGCAATGTCTAATTAAATAAAGTTAAAGTAACTGATAGACGATGCAAAGTAGTTTTGAAAAAAGAGAAAGGAAAAGAGTTAATAATAATTGTGTTCGTTAAGATTATGATTTGTTCAGTTATTTTAACTTGGTGTTGTAAAGTAAAGTTTTTCAAAATGACAAATGTAATGTATTGTAAGTGTATGTAAGGTGGAGTTTAGCCAAAAATGGTATAAAACTCACAAATCTTACTACAAATAGTAGCATAATATATGTATGGGCTTTTACATAGGAAAAAGCCCAATTAGGTATTATTAGGTAGTGGATTCAGTTGGGTTAGGCAAACAGTCCCTCTCTCTCGCCAGACTCAGAATTTGGGCCACACCACACCAGAGATCCAAAATATCAACCACTAAGGCAGCCGCCACCACCAGCTTCGTTTTCACAAATAAGAACAGAATTCTAGTGAAGTGGACGCGAAGAAACGAAGCTCCCAAATATATTATAACCTTATTATATAAATATATATATATATAATAATGTTCTCTCTCTTCACTGTCAGTACCACTAGTTTCAATCACCAAGTAACTACAAATAATACCAAACACTACTACTACTATATACGTCTTTAATTGTTTGCTTCCTAATTCTTAATCCTAACTTCTCATATTTCAAATCCCACATATATAAATATATATATATATATCTTACTGTACATTTTCTCATCAGGAAAAATCGATCGATGGAGAGTGAGAGAAGACGAGTTATGAGGAATAGAGCAGAGATTGATACAACGGCACCGTTTCGGTCTGTCAAAGAGGCCGTTTCGTTGTTCGGAGAAAAGGTTTTAGCAGGGGAGCTCTATAGTACCACCAAGCTCAAAGAGGTAATATAATAGTTATTCTTATAATTTATGTTTTATTATAATTGATGACATTGTCTTCACATGATTACAACTACAATTTTGTTTTAAAGGATTACATAAATTCTATTTGTTCTGATTCATTTTTCTTTTTTTCCACTTGTCTTGGTTTGAAGACACTCTACAGATTTTTTTTTCTTACCTTTTGATTTTATTAATTTATATGTCTACATATACAGAATTATGTGTGATTAAATATATAACAATACAGAATTTGCATGGTAATGAATAATATATAGAATTAAGTTGTAACAATTTAGCATGACATGAATCATATACTCAGGACATTTTGTCATGCCCGCCTCTTAATAATTTTAATTAATACATTTATAGCAGCATTTAATATATATTTTATTAATATAAAAAATAAAAATAAATTAGTATTTACATAACAATAAAAATTTCTATGCACAAATAATTTCTTTTCAAATATTAAATGTTGTTATATAAAAAAATTTATTTATAAATATTAGAAATTTATTCACTTAAGTAGTTCAGTCATAGATTTTTTTTATATTTATCTTTTAGAAGATAAAAATAAATTATACCGTTTTATTATTTTAATCAAAATAAATTTTAATATATTTTAATTTTAGTAAAAAATTATTACCTTAGAATTGTTGTTTCAATATTTTCTAATAATATTATTAGTTTTCTTCATTTTAAAAAAATATATTGTTTTTATAGAAAAAGTTATTTATATATTTAAAATATAAAATCAATTAATTTTTTTAAATTGTTTTAAAAATAAAAAATATATTTATAAATAAAAGTAAATTACTTTTAAAAATATTTTTTTATATTAAAATCCTAAAATTTAGTTTTGACTTTCTAAAATATATAAGATAAATTGCGGCTACTATACTTTATATTTACTTACAATTAAATACCAAAAGTTTATTGTTTTAGCAGTGAAAGTACCAAAACATAGAACAATAATATGATGATACATGGCCATAAATTTATTATTTTAGTGGTAATTAATTAAATTTGCTGCTCAAGTACTATACTTTATATTACTTAAGTTGATACTGAAATATAAGAAAAAGTAACGTTTTGGTATTTTTACAAAAAACAAAAAAAAATAATCGATACTTAAATGTGAAAAAAAAAAAGTAAATTTTTTACCTTCAAATTTCCCAAATTATTGTAACTAAAACATTTTAGGCCTTCTCCCAAATATATAATATTAGTAACAGATAAGAAGCCTTTTTGCATTTACAATAATGAAAGGAAGTATAAATTATCAAACACTAATTTTAATTTTTGTAAAAAATTTATTTTTTTTATGTTCAGAATTTTTTTTATATCTTTTCGGTATTTTATAAAAATACATAAAAGTAACAAAAAAATAACATCAAAATAACATAAAAAATAATATAAAAAAAAAAATTAACAACAAAATAATTAACAAGAATACAATATAAAAATACACTAAAAAATTGTATTTTATGTAAATAAAATTTAAAAAACTGTAAAAATATTAAAAATTCTGAAAATACTGTATTTTTGTAATTTTTTTTTTGTTGTTTTTGTGTGTTTTTTTGTTTTGAAAATATCCCATTATATAATTCATTGGTCTTTATTCTAAAGGCTTTATAGACATATGTACGGTTTGCTTGTTAATGTTGTTTTCCAATGATTACATATATGCTCTCTCTCTGAATAGAAGAGAAGAATGTAGTTACCTTCTTCATTGGTTTAATTATTATAATCATGTGCTAATGGAATAAAGTCCTACATATATGTAATAATAATGAAAATAAGTATATATTTTTATGTGGTGTTGTATGTGAGAGAGATATATATTGAGTAATAACATAATAATTAAGTTTAGTATATAGTATAATCTTTAATAAGGGAATCAAATCTTCTTGGCTTTCAAATGAAGAAATGTCGGATATATGTCTCTCGCATAAATATTCCCTTAATAACTTATCATTTTTATTCTTATTTTTTTTTTCCAAAGGCTGGAAAGCTCACAAGTAAGAATTTTCCAGCCTATAGAAGAATAAAATAAATAAAAAAAATTATACATATGCTAATTAATAAACTTATATTAAGGTAAAATAATGTCTAATTTACTGATGGTGATATATAATAATAAAATTTGTGATGCATGGGTTAATTAACATATAGATGAATAATAATGGAGGAGAATATGAAAAAGGTGGGGATTATGGCACATCATCAATATCAAAGCTAGGAAACGTTACAGCTGAGCTTGAGGAAACAAAACAAAGCCTCCAAAAAGCTAAAGAAGAAAGTGAGGTAATGGCAAATAGCTTATCTTCTCTTAAACAAGAGCTGGAACGAACAAAGCAAGAGCTTAGACAATTGAAATACCGGGAATCAGAATTAAAAGCAAAATATGTAGATGATCATGAATCTGCTGAGATTGATCATGAAGATGTTAAGTTTGTTGAGGGCTCAAGAAGGTTTGATCATGAGATTAGAAAACACACATTATTGTATGGTAATAATAATGATCAATTAGAGGCTGGTCATGAATCATCATCATCATCATCGGTTGAGTTCCAAAAGAAAAGGTATGTCACTTTTGCAAATCCACCATCATTGGAACAAGTTCTGATCCCACCAGGTGTTGAGATTTTGGAGAGACATCCTTCTCTTAAGAATAAGAAGAAGAAGAAGCCTTTGATTCCATTAATAGGAGGGATCTTTTCCAAGAAGAAACCAAGCACCGAAGTTGCATGAGATCCCAACATTAATAATATATTATTATATATGAGACCTTATTAATATATACTAAGTACGTACTATATATATAGTGCACTTTTTTTTTTAATTAATCTTTTTTACTGTTTTGGATGTCCAAGAATAAATTCCAAGTCGATCCCTTTGTTTTCATGCTATTTATGTTTTGTTTTAGTATGTTATTAGCCGCTTGGTTTAGGATGTGTCAAAAAATGTTGTAAACATATCTAATAAGGAATTTTCTGATAAAATAAATATCATTTCCGGCAGCAATCTTTTCTTTTTCTTTCTTTCTTTCTTTTTTTACTCTTTGGACAAATATACAAGCAAAAGCAAAGGAAAAACTTTGAACTATACTGGGGAACTTTTGTATAGTATATAACAGTCTCAGGTCATCACTTGATTCAAAGTATAAGAACTCAAATATGCAATGTAAAGAGTCAAATAATACATTACATATATAAATGAAAACTATTAATATATGATCGAGCGTTCATAATTATATATACACTGTACATAGAACCTTCATTATTATTCCCTTTTCAAAAAAAAAAAAAAAAGATGTTTATTTCAATATTGTCCGGACACAATTTGGGCGAGGCTGAATTTGAGAGAATACCATAGACTGATAGACTAAAGTACAGTACGTATCATATTTGTTTGCTTGATATAAATCTTCAAATGAAATCATCACTCTTAGCATCTCCAATTTATTCATTTTGTTGTTTCTTAATTGTACTTTCATTAAGAACGACATACAGCCTATATTGCTTACATATGTACGTATAAATTAAAACACATGTCTTTGCAAATGTTTTTTGTTTCCATATTATTATTATTATTATTATGAACATTATTGCTTTTATGTCGTTACTGCGTTACACCTACCTGAATAATGATTTGAAGAAAATAATCCAAGAAGAAGTTACCACCCAGTACTTTTTTTATATATATATATAGCTTGTTCAAAATATATATATTTATTTACATAGGTTAAAATGTAAAAATGTAGTGAAGAAATTAGAATAGCTAGGATAATGGGCATAGTAAGATGTATGTCAAAACCATATATATATATATATATATAAATATTATATAAAATAGAAAGAATCAGTGAGAATCAAACAAGTTATATTCTAATTAAGAATTTATAATTAAATAAAATTATACTAAAAAAACATCAATAAAACAAAAATGACAACAAATAATTCTTAATACTGTATCATAACAAAATTATTTTTATATAAAAGTCCTACTATACTTGCACATCTTTCGATCAAATTATACCCTCACACAGACACATCTCCAATACTAGGCATGTCAAAAAGATCTATTTAGTTAAAGTGGATTGGAGCTCCGATCTGACGGATCACCTCTGATTCGAAGCATTCGGATACTTATTGGATCTTAGATCAGATCCGCTTCGCCCCGCCTAATTTTTTTCTGGATCGGATCTGATCTGATCCGATTTCAATTTATTTAAAAAAACTTAATTCCAGACTCGAATCCCTTCGGACCTGGACCCGGACCCGGTCCTAGACTCGGACCCAGACCCGGACCGGGACCCGGGACCCTGACTCGGACCCAGACCCGGCCCCGAACTCGGACCAAGACCTGGGACCTAACTCGGGAGCCAAGACCAGGATCGAACCCGGGACCCAAGACCAAGACCGGGACCAAGACTCAGAACCGGGATCGGGACCTGAGATTGGGACCGGGACTGGGACCCGGACCCGGATCGGACCCTGACACAGGACCTGGACCTGGACCCGAACATGGGACCTGGACTCGGACCGAGACCCGGACCCAGACCTAGGACCCTAACCCGAACCCTGACCCAGGACCTGGACCCGGACCCATGACCCAGACTCGAACCCGAGACCCGAACCCGGACCCAGACCCAGGACCCTAACCAGGACACAGACTCGGATCCGGACCCAAACTTAGACCCGAACCCAGACTTGGACCGAGACCCGGACATAGGACCTTGACTCGGACCTGGACCCAAACTTGGACCCGGACCCGACCCGTTGTTGGTGTTAGGGTAGAGTTTTTTAAAAATATATTATCTTTACACAATCTATTAATACATATCAATACCAAATATAGTATTGTATTTAATAATACTAATACAAAATTAAAATGGATATGAATTATAAGTTAATATTAATTTAAAAAAAAAAAAAACAAGAGTCGGGTCGGATCAGATCCGATACGAATAAGTCGGGTCGAATATGATCCGATCCGAGTATCTAATCTAGCAGAGCGAACGGGCCAGATCCTTATATGATCTGGATCAGGTCGGATCAGATCCGACCCAACCCATTTACACTCCTATCCAATACCCCTCTATGACTATTAAGTTAGCCTTAAATAGTTATTAAAACCAAATATATTATATATCATATTATTGAGAAATGGTAATTAAGAAGTTGGTTCGAAGATGTAATTTAATGTAACAAAGGATCACTAGCGGACATAATATCAATGCTCTATAACATTTTATTTAAAGAAAAAACATGACTGACAATGACAAGAAAGTACATGACTTAACCAATAGACCCCACTGCGTATGCAATCAGAAGTTATCAACCCAATACGACCATTTTCAAACCTTACCCCCTTATTTAGTTTGACCCAAAGTCAAAGTTGTTCGTAGCTAGTTTCTTCTCTTCTCATACTAAAAGGGCCCCATGTAGTTTCCCAATACCAATCAGAATTCGGCACCACAATCAAAATTGAAGTAGAGTATCATCAAAAGTTATTCTCCTTTCCAGCTGTATGTCTTTATAATCTGATCACTCGTATTGAATTTTATTAACAAATTAAAATTAAAGAAAATCAATATATTGGACAATTTTAATTTATAGAAAAATATTTTAGAACCTTTTCTTAAGTAATTGTACAAGTACAAATCCCAGAATTAATTACTGCGCATCAAGAGGAATAAATGGAAAAGGAAATATAACTCAGCAAAAATATTATATTAATTATAATAACAAATATATATATATATATATAAATCAAACAAGAACATCTAATGGGTTTTGTTCATGATATAAAATACCATCTTGCGAAGACTTGTTGAAGAACTCGATACAATCAGCTATGGCCTCATTGTAGTGTGAGTGAGATGAGTAGTAGGAGCTGCATGAAGTCTTGGGAGGATCAAAGGACCGAACGTCGCCGTTTCGTGGCGTAGCCGAAGAGGTGGAGGAGGACCGATGATGTTGATGTTGAGGTCTTGAGGGGAAAGAAAGAATAAGCCTCATGAGAATCTTACGGAATCGATTGAAGATTTTCATGGGAGAGAGTTCAAATAATCAATAATTAATAATAAGTTGTTGTTAATATTGTAGTGAAGGGTTTCAAGGCTTTGGTTGTAGAATAAGAACTAAAGAAGGACTCGTATAACAAAGCATTTTTCTCTCATGTGATTATTATGTTTTTGCATTGTATTCTCTGAATCAAAACCTCCGGGAAGTGTAATGTTATCATGGAGAAGTGTCGTTTGATTGTTTTTTATTTTTTTAATTTTTTAAGACTCAATAAATAAATTATTTCTATTTTATTTATTTATTTTGTTTTAAAAACTAATTAATTAATAATTTGGGGGATACTCTCAAGAGCAATTAATATGGCAAAAGTTAATTTGTTGGACATGTTCATGTGCCCAAATCATTTGCATGGGCTTCACTTTGTCCTGACATGTTTGATTTGTTTATTTCTCATCTTAATTAGGAAAGACTTGATTAATTTGCATCTTGGTCCACTATCAATTTCAAGAAAGAATTTTCAATTATGTTCTTATTACTATTACAGAGCACTACTCATTAATCTTTGCTAGGAACTTGCCTCCTTTTCTGCCAGTTTTTGTTTCTTGACCAACCTATAATTTAATATGTTATATTATTATATATTATACATACTTACTACTACAATTATAACATTTATTTTTCAGTTTTTTCCATTAAAATGTTAAAAAACTGAAGAGAGATGAATTTTAATACTCGTATATCTCAATTCATAATATTAAAAACCGGTCTTTGGTTATTCCCTGATAACGGAAGATATAGGTCTTCAATATTAGGGTTGCGGAGTCTCACGACTAAAAAAAAATTATCTTTAGAGACAACCTTTTAGTCACAACATAAATCTTTTGTGACTAAATATGACTTTTAGAGTTCGTTTAGTACGTTGTATTAGGTCGTATTGTGTTGTATTGTATTATATTGAATTGGATTATATATATATATATCATATTTTTATATAAAACTATATTAAATTTTAATTTATATTAAAATATTATATATGTAAATGTCCATAAAAGTCATTACCACAAATAATTTTACATAAAAATATTGCATGAAATATAATTTAATACAATACTATACAATACAATACGTTGTAATACGACGTACCAAACGAGTCCTTAGTCATAATAAAAAATTACTTGTGACGAAAACATATTATTTAGATACAAGTTGTCAATAATTTAGTTTTAATCATAACAAGAATTATGATTAAAGACACCTTTAGTCATAACAAATTGTAATTTTTGTGACTAATACTTTTAACCACAAACTTTTTAGTCACAACATAAAAATGATAATTTATATTAGTCACAATTTTTTTTTAATTACTTTTAATCACAAGTTTTGTTATAACTAAAAGTAAATTTTTTTTGTAGTGTCTATTCGCCTTTACTTTTCTTTCATTCTCTCCTTTTATCTCATTTGAAAATCCATATGGAAACCACCATTCTTCTTGGCAGTCCACTCATTTTTCATGGTTTTCCACTGTTTTTTACCATTTTTTTTTTCAAATCATCGTTTTGCCAGCCGATAAACACATCTAGCTAGCATATCGATTTTTTTTTTAAGGTTATCACATCGAAAATAAATTTTATGAGGCAGTTTTAAGTGAGTTTGGTGTGATCGGAAAACTGCGAATGCAAGTGGTTTGATAGTCTTGAATAGCTTGCACAGAGGTACGACTCAATCTTATTTATTTATTTTGAAGTTACATTGCATTATTTTTATATTTTAGTTTTTTATTTTGGGTGTTTGATTTAGGGCTTTTGCACGTTGGTGGTCGAAGTACATTGGCGTCATCGGTTTTAACAGGCAGTTGTGATTATTGTGTGTATATAATCTTCCATTAGCTTAGAACATTTTACAACGAAAGAAAGAAAAACTATATTTACACTATAAAAAAACAATTATTTTTAGTGATAACTTTTAATCACAACATAAATTTTTTGTGACTAAACGTGACTCTTGGTCACAATAAAAAACTACTTATGACTAAAACATAGTATCTAGACACAAGTTGTTACTAATTTACTTTTAATCACAACAAGTATTGTGACTAAAATCACATTTAATCACAATAAATTATAATTTTTGTGACTAATACATTTAGCTACGGACCTTTTAGTCCCAACATAGGAATAATAATTAATAATTAGTTACATTTTTTTAAGTTTTACACACAAATTTTGTTGTGATTAAAAGTAAGATTTTTTATAAAGTTAATTTTCTAACTTATTAAATTTCAATCTCTAGGAGTCAAAAGTAGAGTTCCCTATTCTATTCTTATTCATTAGCCAAAATCTATTTCATCAAATTGGTGGAATAAAAATCTATTTGACCAAAATCTATTCCATTCTCTATAGTGACCTTTCTCACTTTTATTAAAATATATTTTTCCATATATACAAATGTATATATTTATATGTTTGATATACGTGGATCGTATACGTTTTTTGTTTAGTGTATATATGAATTGAGTATATGTATAATGTATATAAATATATATTTTTGACAAGTTTGTTGTAAAAAAAGTTTTGTAACAAGTTATAAGTGAACATAACTAGTTACGTAAATTTAGTAACTAGTAACAATTTCTTTTCTTTGAATTTTTTTAATATTAATTGCATTTGTTTTTAGACTTTGAAGTTAAGCATCAAAAATCTTGATTGGAGGGAAGCATGATTTTGGGCAAGTGTTGATTGGTTTTAACTAGCTAGAGGTATACATTTACTAACTTTTTGTTTAAATTAATTATAAATACGTATATTAGAGGAGTTTTAATATCTTAAATATTCATCTGTAGTGAAATAAGTTTTGTGAATAAACATACTGCAGTTGGATGAGTGGAATATATATGCATGTTAGAGGAGTTTGAATATCTTAAATATTCATTCGTAGTGAAGTAGATTTTGCGAATACATGTACTGCGGTCGGATGGGTGAAAATTATTTTTGTATTGTTTTTATTGACGCTAAAAAATGGCCAACGTCAGCTCGCTAGTGTAGCATACTTTGCCTGTGCATTATTTGGTCAGACGAATTGGGTGCTGGTCAGATAGTGTAGCATACTTTGCCTGGATATTCTTAGCTCCATCCGCAGATTCAATATATACTTGTGATAAATTATCTTGGAAGACATCTCATAAGAGGGTCTTCCTGTCCCGGCCATAGAATCTTTTCAACATGTCATCCAAGTGAATGCCATGTCACTTTGTGTTGAGCAGGCCGGGGCAGAAGCCCATGGAGCAGAGGTCACTACTACAAAACATGGCTTTTTATCTCAGTTTTAAAGGGCATTTTATCCCGATTTTTGATAAAATAAAAACCAGAATATACATGCCAGTGGGATAAAAACTCTTATAAAAACTAGAATAAAAAATTACCATTAATCCCGATAATTATAGAAAAATTGGGATAAAGGCCATTTTAAATTGGGATTAAAAGTGATTATTTATCCCAGTTTTCCTACAATAACCGAGATTAAATGTAAAAGTAAAAATTAAATAAAAAATATACTAAAACTAACAAAGCAACAAACCACTACAGAGATAAAAAATTTCCTTTACAATATATACCTTTTTGTAAAATATACAATACGTACAGAAACAAATTTAAACCCCAAATAATCAGTACAACAAAAGTCACGAACCACCTTCGACAACCGTGAGTCATCGTCAATGACCACAAACAGTGACCACGAAGCTTCGTTCCCATGAAAAACCACGAATTAGAAGCACCGTCGACCACATACCTTCACACCTGAGGAAAGAGAGAAGAAGAGAGAGTTGATTGGCGTTTCAGAAAAATAAAAAAGAAAAAAAGGAAAAATAGAAGAACGAGATAAGAGGACGTGGAGCACAGATCTCTTAAGAACAAAAAAGAAAAAGAACACGAATGGTACCTGAAATTTTCAAAGGGTGTGGAGCTCGGATCTGAACTCTGTTGACTCTTCCTTCGCTGGAAAAAGGTCGCTGGCTTGGGGTGATGTACGAAAATAAAAGAGCAGGGGAAGGGGGAAGGACTGCGGCTGAGAGACACCATGGAGCCTGTTTGATCTCCATGTGGGCAGGCAGCTGCTTAGAGAGAGATAGGAAAGAGAGGGGCGGGTGGGAGGGAATGAGAGTAACCCTAATAAATGAAACCCTAAATGCTAATTGTTCATTTTATATGTGTAGCTGGCCCAACAATTAAAAGACCCAGATTTATGAGGACCTTTTATCCCGGTTCTTATGTAGAAAATCAGGATAAAAAGTCTCATTTAAAACGTAAGTTGCGTTTGGCAAATGCATAAAAATAGCATTTCTAACACTGTTTTTTGTCTGTTTTTCAAACTAGACCCTTGTTCCAAACTTTTTTTAAGGTTTCAAATGTAAAAGTAGGATCAAAAGTTTTTATAGCACTTTTTATATTTTCAAGTGTAAAAACTGGGATAAAAAATCTCTTTTGTTGTTGTGGATAACAAGGTGATTCAAGATTGATGAGCAAAAACAACTACCATTTTAAGGGGAGATATTAGAGAACATTGTCCCACATGGATTAAATATAAAAATATTGAGCGATATATATATATATAAAAGAATATGGACTACTTCACTCATGAGCAATTAATTTTGTGATAGAACTCCATGTTTCTCAACAGAGCTACTTTTGTCTTTTTCTTTTCAAATAAGGTTAAGTAACTAGTTATGATCAAGATTATTTTTTTTTTAATTCAAATTTAGGTATACCATCGTGATTAACTTAAGTAACTAGTTACGATCAGTTTAAGTTATACCATTTTTTTTTTTTTGTGTTAGGTTTGTCGCTTTGAGAGCGATAAATAATTAACCCCATATTACTTAAAAACATAAATATTAATGTGATAGCTAGTAACCGACCACCATCGTAGTATTAAATATATAAACTAAATTTATAACAGTAATCAATTACTTACCACTAGATTACAATGGTAATTGAAAAGTGCCAATATTTTTTTATAATGGTAACTAGTTACACTAGATCGTGATCAAATGAAACCAACTACACATACAATAATAGAAGAAAATGGATGGAAAAAAAATGAAAATAAAAGTTTGTTAAGAAAAATAATACTACTTGAATACACATATAATTAAGTTTCTATATTATTATTTTTAATATATATATATATCATTTTATAAAAATCCAAATAATTGTATAGAAAAATAATAAAATTACTTTCACAAAAATATCACATCTAATACTAAAGTCTATTTAATAAAAGATTGTATCACAAATAAAGTATTATAAATATATAGGAAGAAAAACTCCCATAAAAAATGCCTTAAGAAACTTATCAAGGAAAAATGATTGCCATAGATTTTAAGCATTTAAAAAAAAAATCTCATATATGCATTTGATTTAAATAAAAAAACTAATTATATTTAAATTAAGATAGTATTACACATTTATACTTTAAGACTTGTGTGATACATCGTATTGTATTGTATTGAATTTTATAATATTGTATTGCATTGAATTATATTATATTGTATTATTATTATTTAATGCAATATTATGTTTGATATTGACTTTTATTAATATATTGTGTAAAATTATACTATCTTTACCATAAACTCGACTTCAACCTCGACCCCGTTAGTGGATAAGGATCCCATCTCCAGCCCTGAGCCACAAATCCTGGCCCAGACCCAGACCCAGACCCCATTCCAAAACCCTGACCTTCGACCAGGGGTCCGAGGACTGGGGCCTGGGGCCAAGGTTCAGGGAGTCCAAGACCGGGGTCGGGTCTGGGTACAATGTTCGGGTCCAAGGTCTAAATTTGGGGTTGGGTCTGGAGCTGGAGTCTGGGTCTCCAACCTTTAACTCTTTCTAAATATTATAATACATGCTAATATGTATCGTTTTTTATGTATTAAATAATACGATTCACATTGTGAAAAGTTATGGTCGTAATAATTAATATAATATAAAGTTTTATCCAAATACAGTGTTGTTCCTTATTATTTAATATAATACAACACTTATACAGTTTACTGAACCAGCTAAAAATAGTTATATTTAATACTTGCACATTTATAATATAAGTTGCTTAAATTATAAAAAAGACGAACCCAAGTTGTACTATATTTATTAAAATTGTTAATTAGTACTTTCGACATTTAGAGGGTTCTATTTTTTTATTTTAGAATTAGTAGTTATTTTTTTATTTGAAAAAATATGCATAAAATACCCTAATATTTTATCCCTAAACTAATACATATCAAAATTGAAAACATATGCCCACTTTATCTAAAATCTAAAAATACCCCTCTCATAACTCAACCCCAACTCTCTCTCTCTCTCTCTCTCTCTCTCTCTCTCTCTCTCTCTCTCTCTCTCTCTCTCTCTCTCTCTCTCTCTCTCTCTCTCTCTCTCTCTCTCTCTCTCTCTCTCTCTCTCTCTCTCTCTCTCTCTCTCTCTCTCTCTCAACCGAACCACACACGACCCAAAACCCCCCTCACCACTGCCCACAACGCCGGCCCCTCACCACCACCTACAACGCTGGCCCCCTCCCAAATCAAAACTGAGCACTTCTCACTGCCTACCGCCTACACCGCCGGCCCCATCAAAACCGAAATGTCCAAGGTAAGCTTCGGCCCCCCTTTTTTTTGTCATTTTTTTGTGTGATATATGATTTGGAGTATTGATAGGTATTGATTTTAGGGTTATAATGTATAATGTATGTGTTTATGTGTGCACCATGAGTTTTGTTAGATTTAGGGTTCGATTTAGGTTCAGATATGCGATTTGGGGAAGACGATGGCCCGATAGGCTCCGATGGGGACCCCGATTGGGGTCCGATGCATGTGCTGAATTTTTTTTTTGGAAACTCTGATTTTGAATACGTGTAGGCACACGTGTAAATGTGATTTGTGAAAACGTCAGTCTTGAACTTGTGGTTGACGTTCATAATAATGTGGTGGTAGCATGCACCGTGGTGGTTGACGTTCATAATAATGCGGTGGTAGCATGCACCGTGGTGTGCATAAGGGAACACGATCTCCAAAGCACAAACAATGCTTTAATGCCTATCCGAAACAAAGGTTAAGTTCTCAACATCACCAATCGTTTCTTTTAATTTTCTCATAAAATAGGTCCAAGAATTTTGGTTTTCACTGTCAACTATAGCAAAAGCTATCGGAAAGATATGGATCCCTGCATCCAGTTCCACTGCACACAACATTTGCCCACCATACCTAGTCTTCAAGAAGGACCCATCAACGCATACAACAGGTCGACAAAACCTAAACCCCCGAATACAAGGACCCAGAGAGAAGAAACAATACTTGAAGCGACCATCTTCTACCATAAAATCTGTGATGGTACCTGGATTTCTCAACTGTAGCATGTGCAAGTAACTAGGTGATTTTGAGTATGAATCTTCAGGTGTACCCCGAGCTAGGTGTAGTGCCTTCTCTCTGCACCTCCATACCTTTTCATAACTCAATTGGATCCGTAATCCTTGTGCATACTTTTCCTTATATCAGAGGCTAAATGATCCGAGCCGTCAGTTGCAATTATCCTTAATTAGATGGGCAACTATCAAAGGTGATGCTTGACGGTTATCTTTTCCTCAAAGATCAAGAGAACATGTATGTACATTATGAAATGTACTCACCTCAAACATGTTAGAAAGTACGTTCTTCTTCGTTATTAATCTCCACACACAATCTGCATCCTTACATGTGACGTACCAAATATCAGTACTGGACTTCCTAACGGAGTAGTCAAACCCTTTCTTCATTGCATACAAGCCAACAACCATCTTTAAATGCTCTTTGTCTCTAAAAAACTTTCCTACATGTAACTCCCCGCCTACTGTGCCACCCATAGATATATAATGACTATGATCCTCGATGTCTTCTCTTGTATACATTTTCTCTTTGAATTTACCGTAACTTATCAAAGAAGAAAATGGATCGCTAAATCCCGTCACATTGGTCCCTCGAGCATCAGTAGGACCACTAATATCATTGGTCTCTTTATTAACATTATTAGGACATGTACTGTCAGTGGTTCGTCTAGCATTACTGGTTTCACCTTGACGACTACTACTAGTACCAGGTGTTTGGGGATTTTCTCTACGGGGCATTCTTTCCGTGTCGGTGGCCTCGGTGGTATTTGGTATGATACTGGAGCCAAGTTCAAAGCTACAGCAGTAGGGACCTCTGTACCTTGGTCGTCTCTTACGTCATCATTGCCCTCAACATAACATTCAGGGTTTGGACCATCAAAAAAACCATCAATGAAGGGCATTTGTGCTACAATATCAGCACTCGGCATCATAGTGTTTAATTCAGGTAATACATCGACAACCAACACCTCTGGATTAGTTTCTAGAACAAAACTCCCAACCTCGCTACGATTGTCCTTAATAAAACTTGGTGTGGGACTAGGATCGACGCAAACATTCTTCTTTAACAAAGTCACAAACAAGGGAGTAAATTCATCTGGCTTCTTTGCAAGTGTAGATAAAAAGTACCTTGCACGCTTATCATTTCTAATAACTTTAGGGCGATACTCATAGCCTTTCATGTACTTGTAATTTACTTCCAATTTTAAGTCATACTCCACTTTGTTAACATCCAGTTCTTCAGACAAAAGATCAACCAAACTTGAGTAGCTTACGTTCAGATCAATGTTAAATGTCAAATTTTTGCCCGGTTTATAAACCCAATCTCTACCATCAAGCTCCCAAACACCATTATACATAACACACGCTTGTCACATACATTTAAAAAAATACAATTACAATTTAGAACAAAAATCTCACCGAAAATAATCTTTCAATGCAATACATATAAAAATAAAATCGGGCCCAATCCCAAAATTAAAAAAAAAAAAAAAAACCAATTTTTTGGGCCCCATTGGACCCCAATCGGACCACAATCAGACACCCATCCAATCGGGCCTAAAAAAAATCCCCAAAATATATTTCAGACTATAATCGGACACCCCAATCAGACCCATCAGACACATATCGAACTTCAATCCAATCGGGCCTAAAAAAATCCCCAAAACTATATTTCAGACACTACAATCGGACCCCCATCAGACCCGTCAGACACCCATCAGACTCGACCTAAATAAACCAAAAAAAAACAAAATTTATGGGGTACCATCGGACCCCTATCGGGCCCTATCAGATCCCATCGGGCCTTCACCCCTATTAGCTATTTTAACAAGGCATCGGGCCCCCCATCGGACCAGCATTGGACCACATCGCGCTAGACGAAAAAAAATGCTGAAACCAGGAAAATTGCAGTATTCACAAGCAACAAACATTTTAACACAAAAAATAGCAAAATAATAGACAATTCACAGATCAAGCATCAAAACAATATTCTAAACTAAATATAACAACAACAAACAAGATTACACAAACAAAAAAAAATTACCCTTTGCTTGCATATGTGTGCTCCGTGTATGATGCTCCCTCCAAATTTTAAAGAAAATAGGTAGAATAACTTATAGTGTAGTAGATTATAGTGTAATAAAGTTAAGAAAATGAGTGGAGAATGAGTGAAAAAAATTAGCCCTCTTAGTGGGGAGCTCGGTAGTAAAGAGAAGAAGAGAAAGGAGGGGGTAATATAAATGGGGGTATTTTAGGGATATTCTAAAATATGTCATATCCCACAAATATTAAGTGTTATCATGTGTTTAGGGGAAAAATATTAGGTATATGTAAGTAGAGAAAATTAAATTTCCGTTAAATTTTTTTGAATAGTTTATAGTATCAAAAATACGGTTAAAACAATTGCTTATCATGTTTATAAGAAAAAACTATAGTGACGCATACAATAAAATATTTAGAACTTATTTTTTGACACTATAATTTTGAAAATTTATAAGTAATCCTAATTATAACTACAATGTAGACGATTATAAAAAAAAAGAAAAATAGATTAATTTTTTTTCTTATATATTGTAATAGATTGAGGTTGAACCAAAACACTTATTTTGAGGTGTGTACTATAAAATTTTCTAATATATAAAACTGCACTTAAAAACTTAAATATATATTATGTTAATTTTATAATTATACACTAAATCAGCAAAAGAAAAACATTCTCATATTTTTATAACAATTAAGCTTTTATAAAATTAAATAAATTTAATAAGAGTAATTATAATTACGGAAAAATCTATAATATATGTCCCAAATAGTTATTTTAGTTTGTCTTTTATTGTTTTGACATCCAAGATAGTCATTTATAACCGTGTACAATGTTTTTATTTGAAATTACATCTAAATTTTTTATAAAATTTTGAAATGATTACAATGCCGAAAGTAAAATTAAAAAAATTACTTACCAAATGTATAAGAAAAAATAATTATAATTTTTTAATAATAGTCTTAAATAACTACAAAATATACAATCATAAAAAAAAAAAAAACAAAAAAAAAACAAAAAAACTTTGCTAAATATCAAAACGAATATATAGAGTGTACTAAAACAATCATTTTAGGGGTGTATTATACCCTATAATTTTTATTTAAAGTAAGCATAAAATCTTCTATAACAATCCAACTTTCATAGAGAAAAATTTCTTAATTGGTTATTGCCCTTTATTATAAAAAAGAGGATAGTACACTATAAATTAAAGAGCAAATTAAAGAGCTTTTTAGTTTTATTTTTTGTTTTGAATAAGTCCATCTATAAATTTTCAAAAAACTTTGTTATTTTGACAGTACTATATTTGCATTACTTTTAGCAAACACTTACAACAGCTTCAAAATTTTATTCTATTAATTAACTATAATGCAATAATCTAAATGATCAAGATTAATTTTTTTTTTCACACAATATATAATTTAAGTTAAAAATTATCAACTAAATTATAGAATTTCATTCATATATAATTTCTAACTTCAAATATAATATTTTGTACAAACCAATCCAAGCTTTGACCAAGTTTGAAACAAACAACTACCAAGATAAACAAGTTCAGAGTTACTGCATTTTGCAAGTGACTAATCTACAAAAGAAACCCTCATCATCAAAATTTACTTCTCATTCTTTTAATTTTTGAACCATAAAAAAGAATATTCTAAAAACTAATAATTTACTTGTTCACATCAATTCACATGAACCAAAATAACAATCTTATAAAGTTACAAAAACAAAAATAAATTATTTACAACATCAAAAATAAAATTCAAATAATTATTTACCGCACGTATAAAAAATACAAACAGTTGTGCATCAAAATATTTAATAATTATTTTTGGTATTATAAATTATTTAGAATTTTTTAAAAACTTATAAATAATTCTAAACACATACAACACACACGATAATAAAATAAAATAAAATAAAATATTTTTTTAAATACCGAAACAAATAAAAATACGTGCTACATTTTCCTTGGACGGAAGAAGAATTAATTTTATTATTGAAAAAGCACACACACAATAAACATGCCACTGTATTTTTTTTTTAATTAATTTTAATAAATTCTGTTTTTACTTTTATTTCTACCAATCAAACACACCCTAAAAAGTTGGAAAAGAAAGGAATCACAAGCAATACTGTGGTAGAAGACATGGGGAAGTACTTGGAGTTAGATTAGTGAAACGAAGTCCACATATCAATCTTTGGAATAAAAAAAAAGGCTACAAATTGTGAGAGAGATAAATTAAATGAGATGGAGAACTAAAAGAGACTTCAAAATCTACAGTTGCCCACATCTTGGTGTCGACCAAAGAGAAATCAATCAACTATTTTGTAGAGTTATGTGTCTGATTTTCATTGGCTTAAGGTACTAAATTATCAGTGTACTAGGTAAGAACTTATTATATGTGGTATGGTCACATGGTCACATGGCCCAGTGGTGGGGTAGGACTGAGTTGTAGTCCTTTATATCTCAACTTATCATGTCTCCACAATGTCACAATGTCAGGTCCATCCACATACAATGCCAAGATATATTATTGCAAAGACTACTTGCAATTGCAAATATAAATATTCAAATTCTTTCTTCATTTTGATCATTCCAAAACCCACTTATGACCTCAAAAAAAGCTTCTGCTTTTTTTAATTTCTTTATCTTGTTATATAGAGTCCAATCAAAATACAGTAAGCTGGTAGATCTGTGTCTCATTTCCATTCGTTTAAAATACTTATTCATTATTCATATAGGTTTGACGTGTCGATTTTCTATATGCATACAAAATGAAATACTTTACAATCTTATATACGTATAATTGGGAACTGATATATAGTGTCACCCGATGATATGATCGGAGTATTCTTTTCTCCCATCTTTTTCTTTACTTCTTTCTTGTGATGCCTAAACTTTCATACGTTACGAAGATGATATATTTAGCGATGATATTAAAAATTTATCGTTAGTTATGTCATCTTCGTAAACGTCTATTTTTATAGAAGTTGCGATAACATTTTTACTTTTAATGTTATCGTTAAATATCAATATTGTATATTTTTTTACTCATTTCCTCGTTCTCTTTGCGCAGGATGCCAAGAGATCGCGCAGCCATTTTCTTAATTTTTCGATCGACAACCTCTTCATCTTCCGACGGTGAGTTATTTTTTAGCTATTTTTTGTTTCTACCACCAACTCCTCTCCTATTCGAGTATTCTTCCGCGCTCTATTACTCCCTTTCGACGTGCTATACACCCATTATCGCTAATTTAACAATTTCCATATCTATTTTTGTATATATAAATATTTATAGATTATATGTTTTTCATATATATTTATTCCAAAATAAATTATTTATATAATAAATATTATTTTAGTCATAAAAGATTGTTATGTATTAAAAAAAAAGCTTAAAACAATACATATTAATACTTTATATTATATATTGTTATTATTTTTCATATATTTTTCTTTTTGATGAATCAGAGATTCATTAAATTCAAACAAAAACTTTACAATATTGCAGCACAGGGCTGAGTATAGTTCTCCTTTACAAGCTATATTCTTTAAATTTACAAACCTTCAAACCACTCATCATATATATACAAGCAATTTTCATAAGATTAATACTATGAATTCTGCTCTTGACCTCATGGATTATACTGTGTATCACCACCTCCACTCGTTTGATTTGATGGAGCCATAATGTTTCTTTTCTAGCCTTCCACACTTGATACACTATAGTAGCAACAATGGCAGTGATGACTACCTTTTTGAAATTACTCAACTGTGCTCAGGAAATCCATCTTAGTAATCTGTTTAGAGAATGTGATTGAACTATCTACCCTAGTCGATTGTTTACCTCTTGGAGACATCTGTGACTGAATTGGCATTCAAAAAACAGATGCTAAATAATTCCTCACCATGCATGGCCACATAGTAAATAGATGTTATATGCTACAATGTTGTATTTATAAAGCCTATGTTTTGTTTTTAATATGTCAAGCACAACCAACCACAAGATATACTATGCTTTGGCAAGTTGAATCTCCCCCATACCTTATTGCTAGAATGAACTCGAGATTTAGGAGGGCACGGTGTCAAGTAACCCTTCTTGATGGTATATTTCTCTCTCTCTTTTGTTTTATTTTTTTTTATTTAATCGTTTATATATTACAACTATGTTTTACCTGAGACTCGAACCCAGGACCTCCAAGACAGACACACTCACCTATGACCACTTGAGCTAACCTCAAGTGGTTTGATGTTACTTTGTGGAACAATGCAAACTTTAATGTTACTTTGTGTAGGGCCAGTATATGCCCACCAATCCTCTTCTTTAATGTAAACATTGTGTACCAATTTCACCCATAAATTGTCTTTTTTACCTTCAACAACTCACGTATACACTACAAAAATAGCTTTTAGTGACAATTTTTTAGTCACAACATAAATTTTTTGTGACTAAATGTGATTTTTAGTCACAACAAAAAGTTACTTGTAACTAAAACATAGTATTTTGTCACTAATTTAATTTTAGTCACAACAAGTATTATGACTAAAAACATATTTAGTCACAACAAGTATTGTGACTAAAAACACATTTAGTCACAATAAATTGTAATTTTTGTGACTAATACTTTTAGCCACAGACTTTTTAGTCACAACATAGGAATAATGATTTATAATTAGTCACAACTTTTTTACTTTTAGTCACAAATTTTGTTGTGACTGAAAGTTAAATTTTTTGTAGTGATACTTTCCAATAGTAGCAATGTTCCAATTAAGTATGTTTCAGAAATCCAAGCCACCCACCTCTTTTGGTTTACAAACCATCTCCCAAGTTATAGTTCCCGGACCCAAAAAATCAGCTTGTCCATTCCATAAAAAAGCTCGATATATTGAATTGATTCTTTTCAGAATCATTTTGGTAAATTCATGATTTGAGACCAATAAGTTTGTATAGACACTAGTATCAAATTGATTAGTGTTATTCTCCTAGAATATAACAGATTTCTGGAGCTCCAAACTCGAATTCTTGCTACCATTTTCTCTAGAAAGCTTTCACACTTTTTGACTGAAATCCCTTTAGCACATATATGGATCCCCAAGTACTTAAAAGCAAGTGACTTCTGCAAAAACTAGATGTTTCAAGTATTCTTTCCACTTCTTACAATGAAGCCAAATGTTTTAGAAAATAATTTCAAGCCTTGCAACATGTAGTAAATAGACTTAAAATCTCCATGACTGAACATAAGAACATCGCCAACAAAGCTTAAATGATTAAGTGCTAATTCGTCACACCTTTCATGAAATTTAAAGTCTATTTTATTCCCAATTTTCCTTATGATTCGAGATAGGTATTCCATCTGATCCTGGGGCTTTGTTGCCTGGTTTAGAAAAGATTGCCTACTTCACCTCTTTAGTTGTATAATCCGCCAGCAACATTTGAGCTTGTCCCTCTGTTGTGGTGTTTTCAACACGCAAGTATACGTATTGTTTTAACAAGTAATACTCTAATGAGTGAGATTGTTTCCATGGGAACTGTAGCTATGTACCAATCAATTAAATTCTTGTTTCTATATGGCAATAGAATAGATAAATTTTGAAACTAAATAAACTAAGCAAAAATAAATAAAACAAAACAAATAAAAGGTTTAACAATGGATGTGAAATTAGAGATATTATTTCAATTGTATCTATCTATTATGGTCTAACATGATTCAATTTCTATTACCAAATTCTATGCAATAGCAGGTTTACTCAAGTAATTTATAGTCTTCTCAGATACATAAACCTCAATTATATGCAAATTTTTCTACTCTCGTGATAAATTAAAAATGTAAAAGGCATTAAACACAAAAACCGTATAAGCTATCAAACCACATAGGTACTCTCGTCTTATATCGAAATTTGTTCCTATTTCACTATAGCATAATTGACACTCACTTCTTATATTTTGTATCAAAATCATAAACAATTAATTGATGGCCAGACAATTAAAAGAGATAAGTATGAATGAAATAGAATACATTAAAAATTAGAGGAAAATTAAATCACGTTAAAACCATAAACAGATGTCAAACAATATCCATCAACACCCTAATAAATTGTTTAGCTACTCTTGTTCATCGTAGTAACTTCACACATATCAATTAAGAATAAAAGAAGAAAATAGAGAAGAAAAGAATGTTAAAAACTTCGATTAAAAAGCCTTCTCGATTGATTTTGCTCTCCGATTTTTGTACCCCTACATTGCTTGTTGAAAAATATTAAAGTCCCACTCTTTTTATAGCTAAAAACGATAAAAAAAATATCATCTTTTTGAAAATTAAAGGGGAGGGGCGCGGTATTGAAATCCTATGCCGTAGCATAACACCCCTAAATTTGGGCAGTGAGCTTTCTACTCCGTCGATGGATAATGTTTCAGCCATAACTCTTTTAATATTACTCGGAATTGGACGATTCAAGATGTTCCGAAAAGCTGAAAGAGAGATCTAGAACTTTTTTTTTTTTTTTTGAATTTCTCCAAAATCTGATCAAAACATAGTCTAATTTACGCTTGAAGTTTCAGGTTTATTTTCTTACACAATTTTCTCTATTTTATAGATCATCTTCTGAAATTTGACCAATTTATACATTCCAAGTGTTGAACCCTAAAATTAAAGAAAACAAGCATAATTCTATTCTAAAAAGTGATAATGAAGAAGAAAATTAACTCTAAAATGACATAAATAATAGGCTAAAAATATCATAACAAAGTCCTCCAAACTAAATCCTTACTCGCCCTCGAGTAAGACTAACAACTAAAAACTACACAACCTAAATGAAACAAGTCAATAAACCAAAACATGAGCAATTTTGAAGTAAGATAAATAACATGGTTATGAATAAAAATTTCACCTATAATAATCTAAAATTTCAGTTCAATCACACCCTTGATTCACCTTAATTTTTTATTCAGTTCATTAAACCATAATTAGCACTTAACTAATAGTTCAAACAATTTTATGCATCTATCAATCCACTAACCCAATATATTTCATAAGCTTGCAATACTTACTATTATCCACTAATATAAATCAACGCACAACCAAGAATCAAAAGGTCTTTCTAGACTTGTAATGTTAGGCTTAGGTACAGGTAGATGAAATGGTTATTTAAGCTTGCCTATACTATAAACTTCTCAAATCATGTCACACAATAATCTTTTTATAAACAATCCTGATACCCCTTTTTTTTTTCTTATTCCATGAGAGAATTTTTTTTCCGACAATATTGCAACCCTTTATTTTTATTTCATTTTTTTTTTTCAAATTTGACACTTAATTTCAGATTTTTTTTAAGTTGTTGCCAATCAATTTTTTTTTTTCATATTCTCTCAATTTTCACACTTATTCCCACACACATATAACAAACTTCCCATCCAAATTCCCCAAATTTAAGATCCACTTATGGTATAAGTAAGATCAAATTTTGGATATTAATGAGTTTATTTTGTTTAGGCTCACAATGTGTAAAAATAAAGAATAAGTTAAGACTCAAAAAGGGTAACTAAGATAAAAATTATAAGGATGACTTGAAAGGCACAATCGATTCAAAGAATGTCTAAATCGTTTTCCTAGTCATGCATTATTTATTATTTCGCCTCAAATAGCAAGCAAGCAAGTTTTAGAATTTTTCAAACATCTTTCCACATTTCACAATTAACATACATAAACTAATTCAATTGCTAGAAATTTACTTATTATGATTCTATGTTATTTCAAAACATAAAATTAAAATTAGTCAAGAATGCAATATCACCAAGCACACCGATTTTTTAAAAAGTAAATGACATTTTCAAACCATGCTATCTACATACTTTTAAATTGACTCACACATCTAGAAAAATTGACTCAAACAACACCAAAAAAAAAAAAAACTAAACTAAACAACTAAACAATCAAACAAACAACAAAATTTAAAATTAAGCCCCTCCCCCAAACTAAACACTACAAAAAATTGCTACCTTTGGTGATAACTTTTTAGTCACAACATATTTTTTTTGTGACTAAATGCGACTTTTAGTCACAACAAAATGTTACTTGTGACTAAAATATAGTCTTTAGATATAACTTGTCACTAATTTTATTTTAGTCACAACAAGTATTGTGACTAAAAACACATTTAGTCACAAGAAATTGTAATTTTTGTGACTAATACATTTTACCACGAATCTTTTAGTCACAACATAGGAATGAAGATTTATAAATAGTCACAACTTTTTCACTTTTATTCACAAGTTTTGTTGTGACTTAAAGTAAGATTTTTTGTAGTGAAAACTTTACATTGTTCCCAATGTGACATAAAACCCAAAGAGAGAAAGACTAACCATGTCACATCAACAAGCCATTGACACCTATAATAAGTGTCATGCAAGACAACTTGAAAGTTATTATTGTAATTGCCTTCAAGCTTGGCATGCGATGAGTTTGAACCAAAAGCAACGACAACAACATAAGACTTTGGATGATGAGCTTGGGGAGAAGTCTTTCATAGCACGTAGAGGATATAATATGGTGGGGATGGTGTTGATGGAAAATATAGATCTGTTGGTGGTGTATAAATCAATATCATTGATGAATTTGAATCAGTGATGTCGTGTGCTTCCTCTTCCTCTAATGTCACATTTTCTTCACTTTCATCTAACAACTCTTCTTTTTGTTGCTCATTCTCCACTTGGCTATCCATAACCTTGCTTGGGATTTCATATTTAATGATTTCATGATCATGAATGAAATTTACTTCATTCACTACACGACATTCATTATTTTTCAAGTAAGAATCCGATTTAGCCCAATTTTGAGTTAATACCACTTCAAAAACAACTTGATCTTCAATTGTAGGCTCATTCTCTTCCATGTATTCAACTAATGACACTTCTTCATTATTCAAACAACTCTCATAACTTTCATTATTAGAGCTATTTTTATTGTTAACGGTGTTAAATTCTTAGTTGAGGATCAGGATGACAATCATAACACCCTAAAATGTGGTATTTTGGTGCTTGGTGAAGGTTGTCAAATTTTTTTGACGTACTCGAACAAGTCTACGAGTTGACTTACATAGAAGATTGTAGTGTTATTACTTTTAAATGCAAGTGGTGGGACATGACAAACGGTAACCAGACAGAAAGTTATAGTTTTTTTGCTAGTTTCTGCATTGCCCGTCAATGGTACAAAAATTAACATTCATACTTGCAATCTAAGCAAATTTGATATATTACATTTCCAGCCTGAAGAATAGAGTTGATTGGAAGCTTGTCAATGCTCACAACCCCCACAATGTCTGGGATTTTACAAATGAGGATGATGAAAAAACCATGACTATACAAGAAATAAACTCTTTCAAAATCAAGTTAGTCATACAACTTCTACAACTAGACGATGTCAAATATGTCTTGTACAATGTCGACCCAACTAAAGTGATCAGCATGGACCATGTCCAGCCTGACCGTAAGATTTAGATGATTTTATTTTTCATAGTGATGATGATAACTAGTATTAATGATGATGATGATGATGATGCCTTGTACACTTTAACGTATTGTAATATTTAAACCTACCATTATTTATATAAAATACATGTTCCTTTTGTTAATGAATTGATTAGTACTTATTTTATTATTAATAAATATAGCTTGTATGTGTAGAATGACTGACGCAGGTACAAGTAATAGTAAGAATAAGGGAGTTAGAGGACCTTACAAGGGGAAATGTGGAAGAAGAACTGACCAAGATGTCTTCAGGGCAAAAATTAAAATTTAGATGGCATATGGGGACTGGGGCCCCATAGACGACTATGGGAACAAGTTTAACAACATGGTCAAGTTCTTTACTCACAACACCATTCCTATGAATAAGTTCAATTTTAAGGAAAGTTGACAGAAGGAGCATTTAGACTATCTGAAACAGACTAGCGTAACATTCAATTTTTATTGTAATAGATCAAACAAAACTATTCTACAAAAAATATATATGATTTTAATATTTATCTTTTTAAATCAAATTTGACTTCCCACTTGACAATCCTAAGTTCGTGGACTATATTTTGTTAAATGTCGAAAGGGCTATGCGAATGGAGAGCGAACAAGAAAATGGCATGAAAGAATAATATTGAGAAATATGAAGAGGAAGAGGCGACTAGGAGATCACGTCCACAGGGGGTCTTACAGGAGGTGTGGTAAGAGGTCATTGCCTACTGGAAAGACCCGAAACAACAGGTAGAAATTAAAAATTGTAAAATTGAATTTTCATTAACTTATGCTTTTTTACGCATTTAGTTGACAATAAATTTACTTTAAATTATAAGCAAGAGACGCATAGTATACAAAAAATCAAAGCTAGATGAAGATTGAAGGTGGATGGAGGTCTAAGACCATTGTCGGCCACATCGTGAACGGGTTATGATCTTATAAATATTATTGCCTAAAATTTAATAAGTTTTGAATAATACATTACTATTTTTGTATGTATAAAAATAGGCTAATCTCGAGACAGGAGAACTTCCAAGTTTTGTGGACACTTTTATAAAGTTCCACTACAAGAACAATAAATGGCTCGATGAACACACTCAACAACTGCATGTAAGTAATTGTATATCTTTAATAATCCTATCATATTTAATTTCTATCAATCTCTAACATTTTATTAAAAAAATTTGTAGGCCTAAATTCTTAAGACGCGTAAAACTCAACCTGCGCCGAATAATATCTCTCGTCAGTATGATGTAGACCTCACCCAGTTTCCTACAAACATGGCTGTTATGAAACAGATACTTGGAGAGCGGTTACGCCACTTGAGAGGCATGAACCAGTTGTCAAGACTTAGGGCAGAGGCCAAAAGGGCAACTCCCAAGCAAGTCTCTTTGGGCCTCCTATTGTCAGCATGGAGGAATATGAGACGTTGATGCTAAGAGCGGAAGAGCAAGAAACACGTTACGAGTGGCAACAATAAATGATGCAGAGTCAGAATCAATACCTGAATATATTTCAGGAGCAGTTCAAGTATTTTTTGGCGTCGTTCCTTGCTTCAACATGCTCGAGATAGCTCCAATTCCACTGATATGTCCTCCTGGCACATGTTGTCCCTCCCACCCAGAACAACAATGATGACGATGATGCTGTTGACTTATAATTTTATTTTTTCTTTACAAATTTTATTGTAAATATTACTATTTTCTATAAACTAATGACTCTTTATTTAGTTTTAGAATTACTTGAATATTTTATAATTATAATATGAAATTCTAGTTTATAATACTATTCGGATGATATCATTATTTATGAAATTTTAATTTTAATTTAGTTTTATTAAATTTATACTAATATTAAAAAAAAAACAAATATTTTGTCGGCGAATTTAGTTGTGTCGGCAAAACTTATATATATTTTTTTAAAAAAGGAAAATGTTTTGCCGGCAAATTTAGTAGTGCCGACAAAACTTTTGCGGGAATTGGAAAAGGTGGTAAAGTTTTGCTATCAATTAACTTCACCGACAAAACATGGCAGAAAAGCCTCAGCCGACAGGTGGATGCCAGTCGGTAGATTTACACCGGCAACTGAACTTGCTGAAGAAAAACAGTTTTGCCAACAAAGTTACTCACTTCATTAACAAAATGTCTTTCCCCGACCATCCATTGCCGACGAGTTCCCCACTGGCAAAAGGTTGCCGACGAGTTTTAGGTACCTTTTGCTGACACAAAAACTCATCAACATAAGTGAATTTTCTTGTAGTAGGTTATTCTAAATTTATTATTGTGCATTTAATTAATTGAATGATTAAATAATAAATTTATAATTATAAAATACAGAATTTCGATATTATTTTGTATAGAAATATATGTTAGCTCATATTTGGATACCATCAAGTACCTATAAGCTTACATTTATATATATATATATACATATATAAATAGTAGAACATCTATCTAAAAATAAATTTAGTACCAAGAAAATAATTATATTATATTTGAGATGTTATAACTAAATAGAAGTAAATTAGAAAAAAAAAATTAAAACATCCAAAGTATCAAATATATAACAACAATAACAATAAATAATCATCAATACTATATCACAATAAAATTATTGTTGAGTAAATATTATATTTATACATGTATTACAATTTGAAATAATTTTTTTTGTTAAATTAACAATTTGTATTATTTCAAAAGTGAAAACCATGTACATCAACTATCTCTCATCTTCTCACTTACTTTTCTGTACGAAGATTTTCATACCAACTCTCATCTTTTTATTTTTCCAATCTTTCCAGTATCTATACAAAGCAATATTTAAGTTATTATATATACATTTTTTTACAAATATAACAATGTGCTTAGTGGTGGGAACCTCTTTATGCCAGAACTTCCTATGCTTAGCCTTCCATATTGCATAAACTCATAAATAAATCCTCATATTATTTTCCTTTAGGAAATAAGTGCATTATTGGTTGGTACTTTTAATTATTTGTCCATTGAGTTCTAAGCCTTCTTCTTCTTTTTTTGTTTTTTGAAACTGAGAAATTCCATTAAAGGCATCAAGCCAAAAGATCGGGATACAAAAGATAGTCAATTTAAACAGCTAAATCAGCAGGCAAGCCCGGCCACCACACCCGAGCCTCATCTAAATCTAATGCTCGTTTGCTAAAGAATGAGCAACATGATTTTTTGACCGATTACAATGTGACATAGATATGCTACTGAAAGAATTCTTAATATGATTAATATCATTAAGAACAATACCAAACTCATTGAGACAAGGGACCTTGCTATTGACAGCAAGAACTATCCGCTGACAATCAGAAAAGGCAGTAATCACCGTATACCCCATCTGCATGCAGCAAGAAAGCTCATAGAGCAGAGCTTTGGCTTCGGCAACGTGAGGTTCCAACAATCCCGCGTAAGGAGCCGCACTCGAGAATAGGACATGCCCCATACGATTAGAAACCAAAGCCCCCATCCCTATTTTTTGATTCTCAACACACATCCCAGCATTCACAAAAAGATTGGAACTCACCTAGAACCAGATCAGTCTCAGTTGAGGCCAGTCGATTACTTGCATTGCCAGATACCGAACCCATAGAAGTTGGCTCAACATTATTAGCATCTTGATATTTCCATAAATAATCCATGGCCCAGGCACTAACCATGTTATCAGAGAGGAGCTTGTGATCATGCAGAAAGGTATTTCTCCTATTCCAAATACGCCACCCAAGAGTTATAAACTGCTCAAGTTCCTGTCTTTCCAGGATATCCATACACCCCAGTAACAATTCATAATAGCAAGAAGCGTCCTTCAAGGAGTCAAGGCCACTCAACAACCAATCCAAACGAATAGACTTAAGAGAAGGGAAGAGCCACAGAGCATGAATAGTAGTCTCGTTATTCTGAGAGCAAATTGGACATATTGTCGAAACCTTCATACCATGGTGAGATAAGTTGGCATAAGCCGGGATGAAATTCAGACATGCCTTCCACACAAAATTTTTTATCTTAGGCGGGAGATTGAACTTCCAAAAAATTTTCCACCACCGAGAAGAACCACAGGAGCCCGAAGCTTGGCCCCACCCCAACTTGGACACAGTGCTCCAATATCCACTCTTAACAGACAAATGCCAAATAAGCCTATCCTAACTATTAAACAAGGATCACAGGATAGACAAAATGGCAGTAGCCTCCCCTACGTCGAAACACTCCTCCACAAGATTAGAATTCCATCTTCCAAAATTAATTTTGAGGTCACTAACCTTTTGTAGGTGCGGTCCACCCGAGGAGTACAACAATGAACCACATGGGTCCTTCCCTATTTATTCTGCCACTAAAATTCGAAACAATTATTATTTAATTCACGTACTGCAAAAAAAAAAAAAGCTTCTATATATGAACTAAATATTAATCATAAAAACCTCCGCTTACTTATTCCAACAGTTTTCATAGTTGACCATCTTATTATTAACCGTTGGGAATATCCCATCACTAAAAAAAACTACTACTTTTAGTGATAACCTCTCAGTCACAACATAAACTTTTTGTGACTAAATTTGACTTTTAGTCACAACAAAAAGTTACTTATGACTAAAACATAGTATTTAGTTACAAGTTGTCACTAATTTAGTTTTAGTCACAACAAATATTGTAACTAAAAATATATTTAGTCACAACAAATTATAATTTTGTGACTAATACTTTTAGTCACGGACCTTTTAGTCACAATACAATAATGATAATTTATAATTAGTCACAACTTTTTTTATCTTTAGTCACAAATTTTGTTAATGTCAGTTAGCCAATGTTAATTAGCCACGGACCTTTATAGTAGTGACAATCTTAATTTTAAAATATATTTCAACTTACTTATTACTACATTTGAATAGATGTGAGTTATTGTTAGACATAAATAGTCAACTACAGTTTTAATTTAACATTACGTCAATTTTTAACTAACACGACATTAAACGTCGTTAGAAAATCAACGTGTACATCTCATGCATCAGCTTGCGCAAGAGTTTGCATCGGCATCTCATGCTTTTTCCGGCCAACGTACATTTCATGTACAATTTTTGTTTTACGTACGCAGACTAAGGGTTTCCTGAAATAATTGAGTTGTTATTCCTTTCTCCTTTTCACATGACGTATCTATTGGAGTACGTAGTTTTTGTCCCATATATACCAAATAAATTTGTAGCATTAAAAAGCACTGAGATGTACTTTTTTTATATATAACCAAAGCATTGAGATGTACTTAATATTATTATCTTCATATATATATATATATACTACTTTCCACCAAAAATATATATAATATAAATATATACGTACTACTACCATGAGAATTTAGTCATTGAATTAATAACTTTAAATTAAACTCAATTAATAATATATATTTATATAGATGGATAAATATTTGAATAATATATATTTGTGGACATAAATAATTAGTGATTGCCTAGTGGAAGATTTATGAAAAGTAGGAAGTTGTTTGGTGATCATATCATCAATTATGATCTGCGATTAATATGTGGTGTTATTATATGTGTACTATTCAGATATTTTTAATCTTTTTGGAGTAAATTCAAAAGAGATGTACAGATGCATGGAATGAAGCCCAAAACGGGTTCGTCAAACAGTTACCAAAGGAAATGTATAGCATTAGTAGTAGTGGCACTGTTTTGCATATATATAATGAACTAAACTGAGTAAAAAAGTAATTATTTATTTATTATATGTATATACATATCAATTATTTATTAATATTATTGTTTCAAAAATCGAATATTGAATTGCGTAGTGCTGTCGTATCGATGATTGGCGTCATATATGTAAAAATATAGTAATCTTCTCAATTTCTATCTACTCTTTCTTTAGCAAAAGTCATCATAATAAGATGGAACCAAATGTCAAAATAACTATATATATAACTTGTACTATTGCATGGACATTATTCAACTCACATATATATATATAAATATATATATATATATGTGTGTGTGTGGATGTATGTAGTGTACTTTGTTTTTTCCCAACTTTGACAGATTTCTACACGCAAGGGGGCCAAGAAGCAAAACAAGTTATAAATATATATATATATATATTTAGAATAATAATAATAATAATAATAGTAATAAACAGAAAGTCGTCATGGAATACTAATTATAAATAGAGGGCACTATAGCAAGTAGTATAGAGATAAATAAGTAGTTGTGAAGAGAGAGAGAGAGAGAGAGAGAGAGAGAGAGAGAGAGAGAGAGAGAGAGAGAGAGAGAGAGAGAGATGGGAAGAGGAAAAGTGGAGCTGAAGAGGATAGAGAACCCAACAAGCAGGCAAGTGACCTTCTCAAAGAGGAGAAATGGGCTATTGAAGAAAGCTTTTGAGCTTTCGTTGCTTTGTGATGCTGAGGTTGGTCTTATTGTTTTCTCTCCTTCTGGGAAGCTCTACCAATATGCCAGCCATGAGTAAGTAATTCTACTTCAATAATTTCCCCACTATATATACATCTAAATATATATATATATTTCTCCACACTTATAAATATTTTTATATATATATATACATATTGTGGATGATCGATTGTTGTGTGCTGCAGCATGGAGAGTAGCATTGTGAGATACAAGAGTGAAATGGGATTGCTAGGATCCGCTGATGACCAACATTCTAGAGCCATAGAGGTATATATATTTATATAAATGTCATATAGATGAACTTGTTTTTGTGATATATATTTTAAGGAATTAATTTGGATATAAATTAGATTATTAGTCCAATATCTCCATGCCCCTTTAATAATCGCTTTCGGAATTATTAGTTATATATCTAACACATAAAACTAATATGTGTGTGCGTCAGATTTTCAGCTTAACTTATTATACATATTGTTGTTTAAAATATTATTGATTACACATTCTTTAATACAAAATTACCCCACTAGGTTCGTCGAAGACTTTCCAAAATATATTAAATAATTAACGTTTGTGTTATATGTGTCGATAATTGATTTATTGGGATGCTATAATGATGGTCGTTCATTCCCATCATATGATATTGTGAAACGAATAAAGAAAAAAAAATAATATATAGTAATATATGACGGACGCTTAGCTCTGCAAATCTGTACAAATAAAGTAGTGGATGTAATTAAACATGTGAAATAGATATATATTTTGATTCAATGATATTATTCATCAACATGAATGATGTCTCTTACTTCTCCTTTTCCTATTAGCTGCCTAAATTCATGATAATTAAATTAAAATTTTGATATATCACATTGGAGCTTTTGTCTTTATTTATGCACTAGAAACTAACAATAGTGTAATGTTCATAATTAAGAAATATATATACAATAAATTTCAAAAAGATCTAAACGATCGATCAATGAATGAGATTTAAATTTTTTAGGAAAAAATATTATTAATTTAAATTATGTATAAACATATATTCATAAGAATATTGCCTTTCGTTAGTTGCAGTTCTGGAGGACAAGAATTGAAGAAATGAAAAGATCAACAGAAACCTTGGAAGCAAATTTGAGGTATACATGCATGATTGATCCCTTCCCAATATCCACTCTATATATACCTCATATATATACTAATTAATATAATGTTTGTATATAGGAACTTAGCTGGTGAAGATTTATCAACATTGGGCATGAAAGAGTTGAAACAGCTTGAGCGTCAGCTTAAGATTGGGGTTGAACGAGTCCGCTGCAAGAAGGTATACATATCACTTTAAGAATGTATATATATATATTAGTTTTATGATGATGATACAACCATCGAGTTCACTACACAGAAATTTTTTATTTCAAATATAGGTTTTTTTTCTAAAAGAAAATTTCAAATTTAGGTTTTAATTATCGAAAAAAATATTAATATATGAGATTAAAAATTCCGGTTACTAATTTTTAATTGATTAGCATTATGATGATGATGATGGATTAATTGTTAACAGAGAAGGATCCTATCTGAGCACATCAACTACCTGAAAAGAAAGGTAAGATACTAACTAATATGTAAAGCCTAAATTAAAGAATTTTGTTAAATGGAAAATAATTACTTAATTTGTGGTAACATGTATATACTCATATACCATGTTTGACAAATATTATATTGAAAAGATAACTTGAATAATGTTATCATATATAATATATATATATAAATAATTTGTTGTATAAATACTTAAATTTAAATTTTAATTATATATATATCTAAATATTTAAGTTAATTTTTGATGATAATAATTCTTAATTTATATTTCAAAAATTAAACTTATATTCAACCGATTATTAAAGTTACAAATTACTCATATATATATATATATTATATATGATATTAATAACTTGATCGATGGATACAATGTATAGTATTTATTACTAACACCTAATAAATTTCAAAGTAATTTAAAGTAACTTTTTCCAAAAATATTAATGATATACATTTTTTAATTACAAGCTTAATTAATTAATTTCATTTATATAGTCTTTTTCTATATATATCTCGTTCTATTGTGAAGTAATTAATAGCAAACTAATTTAGAGATTAAAGATCTTTGTATATTGCACGATGGTACAAGACCCGCCTGAAGCAGGAATACATACACTCCCCCCGTCCACAAATATATATATTCACTAATTATTTAATTAGTGCTTACATAGCAACGATGACCTTATTACAAGCTATTTCATCGATCTCACAAAAAGAAATAATAATAATCAGAAAAAATAGAAAGAAAATAGAACATACTCGACGTGATACCTATATAGTAATAATTGCATGCTTGTTAAGGCTAGCTTTATTTATATGCAGCGAATAATATTGTGAGGTCTAATAACTATATATAATAATCTTGAAATAATATATATCTTATATCATATTATCAATATTGATCATATTTTCTTTGTGTTTTGCTAATTAAATTGATTAATTACAGCGTCGAGAATTGCTAGAGGAGAACAAACGGCTTCTGAGAAAAGTGAGATTTATCTTTTCACTGAAATCCCGTACTCTTCTATATATATAAATTAAACTCTCTAATTAATTAATATATATCATATATATGTACTAATTAATTTCATAAATATATATTGGTGTATCATACAAAGGTTAAGCTAGATCAACAGATAGATGCTGTCAATTAATCCATCCTTAAAAGAGTTGGCATTCAATGCAATCTTCAAAGGTAGTTATGAACTGAAGTACTTTAAATTTTATTCATTTGTTTATATTTTTTTGAATAAGAAAGAGCACTATGTATATATTTTAACCATTTGTATTTTTATATAAGGATTACATTGTGTAGTTATGATTAATGTGCGTAGAAAATGTGTAATTAAGTGTATATACCTCAAATACATACATCTATGTACAAAAAACATTATAATGTTCACATATTATTGATCAGGCACTACGAAATGCAAGAATAATAAACAAATTATTATGCAACCTCGAATGTATAATAATACAAGAAAAACTAAACAAGAGATAGTTGGCCATTACATATTTCAGTCCATTTTATTAATTAATTGTATTATATTTATTTTTAGGTATACATAATTGTTCTTCTTAAATCTCTGTTTGTGTGTACATTGTGGGCCTTTTATATATATAATGATGCATGCTTTAAATTCTTGAAATGCAGGTTTCTGAATTTAGTGGCCAGGATTCACCACAAGTGTACTATTGATAAGATATCTCACCAGCCACTTTGTTGAGATATATATATTTATGCTAGCACGTAGTAGTAGTAGTAATGTTGGATATCCAGTATAATAATGAATATGATCTATGTCTATATAATGTATAATGTATGCTTTCATGAATTGTGTGTGTATATTATGCCATCACCAGACTATATATATTAAATATCTATGAGATATATATTAATTAGTTATGCTCATCAAAACTTCATTTACCGGAGTTCGTTAATTAAGAATATGTATTAGTACTGCAGAAGTAAAGAAAGTAGAGAGAGTAGTGAAATGAATCAGTTCTATTCTATTATTGATGATTGATTGAGAGAATACAGTAGGTAAAAAGCTACTTATATAGTACGTAGTTGGTAACTTGTAACAGACATATATAGTTGTAACCAAAAAATATAAATAAATAGATAAATAAAGCTAGTTATACCAACTAACATAGACAATTCTAACAAACTCTACTAACCAATTCCTAACTATGTCAAGCTTGATACTCCCTCAAGATGGGCTATACATGATCTTTGAACCCATATTGTCTTTGAATGTCTTGAACTGATTAGAAAATAATAGTTGAGAGATGAGCTATCTTGATAAGCCCTTTTTGAACTTTCTATCTAATTAAGTGACAATAAGTCTCTATATATCTGGTCCTCTTATGGAGAACTAGATTTGCAGTTGTGTGTTGAGCTAACTTATTGTCACAGTGCAATAATATTGCAGGTCCAACATGTTCAATTTTCAACTCCTTTAGAGGTTCAAATGTTCAATTTTCAACTCCTTTAGAACTGATAAGAGCCAAATAATTTCACATGTTATATTAGCTATTGTCCTATATTCTACCTCTGCTGAAGACTTGAAAACAGTATTTTGTTTCAAACTTTTCCAGGAAATGATGGACTTTCCATAAAAATAAAAAATCTTGTACCTCCTTGTATCAAAGCAATCTGTCCAATTTGAGTCTGTATAGGTTCTATTTTTACCTTTGAATTAGTAGGAAAATAAACCCAGACAACTCTTGACATATTGAAGCACCCTCAGCAACATTCAAATGACTAACTTGAGGTGTTGCTAAGAATTGACTCATCTTGTAAACTGAGTAAGAAATACTACAACTTTCCAATAATACTCCTATACAATATTGGATCTGTCAAGTCTATTTAGTCATCTTGATTGATTTAATGTTGACTTTCATTGGTGTATTCACTGGTTTGCAACCAAGAAAACCAAGGTCCACTAGAAGCTATAACGAATATGATCTCTGGGACACAAAATTCTTCTTGTATGATCTTGCAACTTCCAGGCCAAAAAAATACTTCAACAAACCCAAGTCTTTCAATTTGAATTGAGCGTTCAATCTAATATTTAGAGCCTCTAGTTCTTGTAAGTTGTTGATGGCCAAGATAACACCATCTACATAAACTAGAAGAAAATAAATTTGTCACTAAATTTTTCATGAACAAAGAATCGTCAGTAGCAGAGTGACAAAAACCCTCTTCAAATAGGACACTTGGAAATTTAGCAAACCATTATCTTGAATCTTGTTTTTAAGCCATACAATAGTTTTCTAAACTTGCAAATTGGATTTGGTGGTAACTTCCTTAGAATTACACCCTTAAGGTAGAGACATAAACACATCCTCCTTTAAATCTCCATGCAAAACACTATTATTAACATCCAGTTGGTGCAAGTGCCAACCTTTTATTACAGCATGAGGAAGGACAAGTTCAACAGTAACCAACTTGGTAACTGGTGCAAAGGTATCTGTATAATCAATTCCATCCTGTTGGTTGTAGCTTTTTACAACCAACCTGGCCTTATACCTTTCAATGCTTCCATCATCATTGTATGTGATCTTGTAATAACATGTTGGTCATCAGGTAAGCTCACAACAATCCAGGTGTGATTTGCTTCAAGAATTTCTATCTCAGTGCCCATAGCTTGACCCCACTCAAGAATCCCTTGAGCTTGACTGAAAAAATTAGGTTCAAAATGGCTCGAAATGGCCAGCACAGTAGCCTTGAAAGTAGGATACAACCTGTGATAAGTAATGATCTCAGATAAAGGATGAAAAGTAATTGAGGGAAAATCCTAAGAAGAAACAATAGTAGGATTAGTAGTTAAATAACAATGTGATAGTCATTGATGAGATATGATGGTTTAGTAATGTATCTGGTTGATCGACCACAGGGAGAAGAAGAAACAAGAAGAAGTTCAGCAATAGATGAAGAAGTTTCTAGAGAATAATGACTAGCAGGATTAGGAAGATTGGAGAAAAAATTTCATAAGAGGGAGATAAACCTCCAAAATTCACGAAAGTGAAGTCAAGTGATCATCTTTGTCAATACTCCTCAGATACAATCGAACAGTCTTACTCCATTCCAAATAATTCGAACCAATCAATTTATGGTCCGTGATTTTAGACATCACGGGAACCACATCAGAAACAACGATTGATTTTGAATCTGATTTTATCTCTGCCATAATCTCGAAACCAAAAAAACAATTGAAAGAGAAAAGGAAGAGAGCAAACTCAAAAGAATAGATACCCAAACACAAAGAAGGCAAAAGTATCAAACCACAAAATGCCAAGAACCGCCAGAAACCGATGCAAGGAGGACGAGAAAGGGGCAGGAGGGTGACGGGCGTCGACCGTCACCGGAGACTATATATTCCGGACGCGCCCTCACGCGCCGGGGCGTGGGATTTTGGGCAGCGGCAAACGGCAGCGCGTGGGGCCCACGCGCAGTGAATCTGGACACCAGAATTTTGGGTTTTGCAGTGCGGCGGCTGGGAAGTCCTTCTATGTGGGCGGTGAGAAAAAATTTTCACTCCAAATAGGGTTTTCGAAAAACAACCCTAAACTCTTTTTTTTTTATGAACCCTAATTTCGAATTTCAAATTTTGAATCAGAATGCTTTGATACCATGTAGAAAATAGTGAATCGAATTGTGTATATATTTCACAGAATAGTACATATTTATATACAAAGCTAGGAGACTTAAAAATAGGAAACTACCAACAAAATAGGAAACTACTAAAATACAAGTTACCCTAATTCTTTTACACCTAATATACAGCTAATACTCTAACAAAGGTAAACATCTCTAGAGTGAAAAATCTTATTAGAAGCAAGATCAAGTAATTTGTATGCTTTCATGCTTATGGGGTACCCAAGAAAAATGCATGGCGAAGATCTAAGAGAGAACTTAGACCTAGACTGACTTAAAGTAGATGCATATGCTAGACAACCAAATGCTTTTAAATATACATAAGTTGATGGTTTAGAGTAAAGAATGTAAAAGGTGACTTATTATTGAGATTAGGTGTTAGTGTCTTATTAATTAAATAGGCTGCAGTAGTTGCAAACTCTCCCAATAAAATAAACATAGGATTGAAACAAGATTGCTATAGCTAAATTGAGTAAATGTTGGTATTTTCTCTCTACCAGAGTTTTTGCATAATCCCAAAAGTTTTAAACAAAGTCAGCAAACTGTAATTCCTTTTCATTATCAGATCTAAAATCTTAATTTTCTTGTTGATATGATTTCAGACCAATTTTATAAATTGGAGAATGACATTGTGAGAATCAGCTTTATGTTTGATAATGTAAAGTCATTTTTTGACAATTTAGTTGTTAAAATATTCTTTAATTAATTGTGAATATTTTATGAGAATAAAATATTATTTTCTCGTGTTTCATTGAATTTTCATGACTGTCTTTTTCTTTAGGGAAAATTTATATAAGAGAAGGAATTCTCTTTATGAAAAATTTGCTTAATTGGTTTATTTTTGAAAAAATAATGTTCTCTTTTGCTAGTTGCTCTTTTCAATTTTTCTATGAATATAGCAGATTATATAATCTTTATATGGCAGGAATTAAAGTCCGAATTGTGATCTTGGACTTATTTGGATAGTTTCCCGATTCATCTTGATATTCTACTACAGTGTGTGATTTCGTTGTTGTAAATTATGACTTATTTTAATAAAGTTTTGTACAGCTGTGAAAATATGTTTATGGATATCTCTAGGGTTACTATATGTTATAAATAAGATCTAGAGAGCAGCCAAACATTCTCACCTCTTCTAGTTTCATTTTTATATTTTCATATTTGTGAGGAGAAACTTTCTTTTGTAAAAACTGAGAGTGATTAGCTAGTAGTCTTTATCATTATTCTTAAAATAGGTTGAAGAGCTTTATTTAATAAGAGAAGGGTCTTCAAGAAAAGACTTGTCCAAGCTATACTTCAAGAGGAAATAAGCACACACACACATCAAAAGTCGAAGGGAGTTCGCTATTGCGGTAAAACTTTAGAGGGAGTCTAAACTTGCTTAAGTCAATTGTAAATTTATTGACATATGCAAAAATACAGTTTTTCAATTGGTATCAAAAGATAAGTAAATTAATTTGTAGAAGAAAGAACTTGAAAATTTTAAGAGGCTTTGCTAAATTAAGATCAAATGGTACTGAATATTCTGGGAAAACATAATTTGTGAAATCCAGTGTTCCAGCGAATTTTCCTATTGCTGCAAATACAAGGTTCGTTGCTGTAAAAGCATCACTTGCAGAAGCAAAGACTCCAGTAAAATCAAAAAGGGTAAATTCTCAAGTAAGAAGGTTTATTCCAATTTGTTACTTTTGTGGCCTTGAGGGACATATTCAACCTAAATGTTTAACCATGCAAAATATGTTCAAATCAAAGTATTTTGGTATTTTGAAAAATTTGCAAAAGAAACATAATGCTCCTAAATAAAAGTAGATTGAAAAAGGAAAATGTATGGCTGGGTTTTCTGATAAAATTGTCGCTTCTCAAATATGGTATATTTGCAATGGTTGTTCTAGACATATGATAGGTGACAATGATTTTTTGGTAAATATCATACCAATGTAATGTAGTGAGGTCACGTTTGGCAATAATTTAGCCAAAAATTGTTGGAACTTATTTTACTAGAATCTATATTTACTAACAAGTATATTAATTATAATTCTAAAATCTAACAACTTAAATATGAATATTCCTAAAACGAAAAATTAAACACATAAAAGTTTATAAAACCTTTCAAAAATGGTAGCATAATAAATTGTCTCGTTCCGTTCAGTTCTCTAATCCTTAATATTTTTTCCTGTATAGTATGATCAAGAACTGAACCTGGATCTTTTATTCCTTCGATTGCATTCATCACAGTCTTCCACAAAAGCCTGGGTATAACCTTGAATAGTGTGGGCTGATACTCAAAACACCTTTGGAACAATTTTGAGATTGAGAATTGATGGTTTTCAAATTTTTAAAGAAAGAAGGGAAGAGAAAGATGAGCCATTTTGACATTAGGATTTTCAATCCTCTTTTCTTTTTTATATAGGCATTCACTTAGGTTTAGATGAGATGAGCTTAAATAAAGACTTAGGCTAAATCTTTCTCTTAGGCCCGAATATACATATGGGCTTTAGAGTTAGATTTTTGCCACTTTATTTTAACTAATAAAATTAAACTGACTTTTCTAATTTTACCACTTATCCCATCTAATTATTTAAATATCAATTTTATTTTAATAATTATAAATAATTATCTATAAAATATAATTTAAATATATTTATTAATTAGACCCACAAAGAGTATTAATTAGGCCCGAATTTGGCGCTGCTCCTAGTTGAAAGCAAGGACTCTTTTTTCCTTATATTGTCATATTCAAAGTTAAATATCTTGAGGTAAAACTTATCTGTTGCATCCAAATGAGCACGTATTTCTTCCGACAACGGGAAAAGGCAGGCTGGTATCACAATATTGGAATGAGGAAGTGGTGGAAGACTCGTCTTATCTCTAGGAAACTAGGCTGAAGGAGCCTAAACTGGTTGTGACGGCAGAGGCTGAGAGTTGGTAGTCTCTTTGCTGGAATGGGTACTCCACCTATGTGGCCTGTTGCTTCCCTGAACATATGCTCCTCTTCGCCACAAAGATTCTGAACCATGCTTTCTGGTAGCAGCTAGTTGTTGAAGCTTTTCTTTAGCTTCAACCCTTAATCTTTTACTATCTCCACCCAGGTTAGAGCAATATCTTTTCCTTTGAAGGAACACGAACCCTTTGCCTTCCTCCTCCTCCTCATCGTCCACGATGATAGGCCTCTACTGGAGAGGAAGTATTGCCAAAGCAGTGTTATTTAACCCTTTCTAGGAAAAATAATCCACCACTGCCAAGGAAGTTTGGGGATGGGCAACAACTTCTAAAGCTGTAGCCATGGAAATAGCTCCATGGCCTTTGGCCAGAAGTGCTGGCTTTCTACCTCCAGCATTAGAAGATTTCCCAACTATTTTTTTGCCTCGGCCACCCTTGGCAACTTCCCTAACTTCATTTGATCTCTGGACGATGGTGCCCAAGAATTTTCTACCAAGCCCATTTGTAATGTGAATGGTTACTCTGCAAAAGATAAAGCAAATTCAAACGTTAAACATGAGATCATCATAACAATATCATGAAAAGCAGTATGCAAGTGAGATTCAAACCATTTATTTTAGCATTTTGGGATTCCTTCTAGAAGACTGAATAGTATCTTCTCTGCCTAAGAGACTTCCATACTGGAAGAACCTTGGATACAACATCTTGCTAAAAATATCTACCCTGACATCATGTGTAGGTATAATAAAATAGTTTGGACTCCTAACGATATCATCTACTCTATCCACATAATCATTGACAGGATATTTATGATGATCTAAGAGTAAAAAGTAAGGGTCAAACCCACCTTGGTTGACACGGTCTAAGTTTGCCAAAGATAGAGCCCTAACTAGACAAAACGATGTCTTACCACTTCCAAAAGCACTCGTTCCAGGAGTACCCTCTCCTTTCAGAATCTATCTTTAAAATGAATAGCGAGCTCTTCAACCTTGCTTAACTTCTTTGGATATTAGCAGTACTAGTTTCCCAACCAAATTTGATCAGTTTTAGCAGCCTTCAAGGCCTCCTTCACTTCTGCAGGATCACCGTGGTGAAGATCCCTGATGGGATCCTTATATTTGTGTGAACTTTCAATTATGTGTTTCACATTTTGTGAATTTTTACATTTTTTTTCGTCTTCAAAGTAAAGTACAATGTCAGCTACGTTAGCGACATACCACGGTGGGGATGGTGATGGCAGGGATCCCCCTGATCCTTCTAGGGTACCGTCGTCCTGCGAATCAGGTTTTCATATTTTTTCAGATCTAACATTGTTCTGAATATAAATAGTGAATGTATGATTTACTAATAAAATTATTTTTCTCTCGAATAAATATAGTTCCACCTCCGGTCAGAAAGGGTCGTGGGGTTGCAGCAAACGCTAACCTCGAAAAAAAAAGGAGAGAAGCTGGTAAGCCCTTAGCGGTGGAGGTAGATCTTGAAACTGGCAAAGTTGTTGGCACTGAAGCAAGCAATTATGTTCGATTTCTTGGCCAACAAGTAAGCATGTTGTGCCCGGGTGGTCATCTAAATTTTTCTAATGTACCCCAGCAATATAAGGATCAAGTGCTCAATCGAATAAGAGTGAGTGATTTTTAATTATTAATGGTTGTAATAATTTTATGTCTTCATTTGTAAATTAATATAATTTTAAATTATTTTATTACACAGTATTATTTTGATATCGATGGGAATCCCCACCGAAACCTACTTATGGGGACTTTATATTCGGTGATGGCGGAGCGGTATAGTGAGCGAAAGACACTCAGACACAAGCATTTTAAACAACATTACAAAAAACCAGAAGATTGGGAGACAGTTCTCAAATTCCCCCTGACTACTTGAATACCGAGACTTGGAAACCGGTTTGCGAATTGTTCGTTAGCGAGGCATTTTTGAATCGTTCAACTAAAAATAAATCGAATCGGCAACTAATGAAATATCCAACAACGCAAGGCACAAAATCGTTGGCTTCCATACGCCACGGAATGGTATGTATTAATTCTTTAATTGTTAATAATATTTTTCCCTTATAATAAACTAATTTAATTATTTATGTTCGTATAGGGGGGTCCTCCTGGAGAGCATGTAGTTGAAGCATGGAAGGAGATCCATGTGAAAAAGCCGTCTGGCACTTTCGCTAATGAATTAGCTGCAAAAGATTATGTAAGTAAATAAAATGATTTATTATTAAAATTTATATTTTACATTAATTATATATTCTAATAATTTTGATTTAAATAGGAGGAACTGATCAAGGAGCTTGATAGGAAAAGACTTGAACGGCAATCCCATAGTGATACTGGTACTGAATCTGAATCTGATACTGATTATCAGTTTGACGTTTTGGAAACAGTTCTAGGCCAAAGATCTGACTATCAAAGAGGCGTGGGTAAAAGGCTCAAGGGCAAAGGAAAGAAACCAATCCCTCAAACTCAATCGACGGTGCCTCCCCCACCAACTACTGAAATGATGAGCACTGTGGCAGAAATATTCTCAGTTATGCGTGCCACTTGGGGGGTAATTTGACGCCTGAACAACGTGCTCATATATTTAACCCACGATTTGAGAATTTTATTCAAACGTATAGTTAGTCGCAGTCGCCTGGTGGTTCGTCTTCTCAGAGTTATGCCGCTCCTCCGGAACAGCAACAATAACCTCCTCAACCACAACAGCCGTCTTCGCAACAACAATTCCAAAGTTTGTCACAGGAGCAATTTGAAAATTTTTGCAGCAGCAACCCCAATCTTTTCCTCAGCAGCAACAACAGTCTGGTCCGCCATTGGGAAATCAGTTCTTATACCGAACACCATCAGAGTCTCCTCCGCTCGGCTCAAACTTTGCTGATTTTAGATTATTTGGGAGTTCATCGCAGGAGAACCAATTTTATTCAACTCCCATTTTCAACCAAGCTGAGCTCGGTCATTTAACACAGGGTTTATCATCAGACCAAGCATATGTGCCTTCTCCGCCATGGGCTTCGGGGACTCGTAACAAAAATAATTCGGATCAAGACTTTATAATTGGAGACCTTAATGAAGATGTTAATGAATAATTTATTTATGTTTTTTAATAATTTAGTTTAATTTTGAGACAATATTGTATTAGGATTAATATGTTAAAGTTAATTACCTTGGAGACATTTTTAAATTTCAATAAATTTTATTAAATTGTTATAATTATATTAATTAGATTTTATTTATTAAATATTTATATAAATAATTATTTATTTATATATAGGATTAATATATAAATAAATTTTTATAAATATTTATTAATTTTTTTTTATTCTGATGGGTATTAGCGGCGGAGCAATAGCAGCGGGACCCCGCCGCTAATGCCCTTTGTCAGGCTCGAAACACGAAACTAACAAAGGGCATTCGCGGCGGGGTCTCGCCGCTATTGCTCCGCCGCTATTAATAGTATTAGCGGCGGACCCCTTTTTTGGCCGCTAATACTATTAATAGCGGCCAAGCATTAGCGGCGGACCAATAGCGGCCGAAGTCCGCCACTAATGCCCTTTAGCAGCCAGAAAGGACACCGTTATTCAGTAAAAAAAAACTAAAAAATAACGTAAAATGAACCCCACGATAACTATTAATCAACTATAAAAGAAACAAAAAAAAAATTCATGACAACTATAATACAACTATAAATAAACTATAAAACAACTAAAAAATAGTTCATTATTTTCACTGAATAGGTATTTTTGTAAATAAAAATATTCATAGAGTAAATGAAAAATTTTCTGTGTGATATATTTTTGAAATTATTTTTTAAAATTTTTAGTGTATTATGTAATTTTTTTTTCAAAAAAAAAACAATTTTTATGAAGAAAATATGTTAAGTTGCTAATTAATAATGTTTCACATTTAATTATAGATATATTTAATGTGATTTATAAATCAGCCACCAAAATGGTCTGCACTGACTCCTATTACTTGTTGCAATATGATTTTTCTCATTTTTTCATTCCCATCCAGCTTCCAAACATAAACTTAATTATGAATGAAAGTAACTAATTAGGAAATGCTAGTAATATATAGAACTAATTATATAGTATATATATAAATACATATATAGTATGGACCCCCCGTACCGTATTTATTACTATATATAGTTTTGCGTGTAAGATTTTCAGTAATCTCAACAGTAGATTCCAATCCCACTAGTTAATTATATATTATATGATTTTGGGACGACAACCACTTCTCTCTCATCAGATCATATATATGGTTTGAATTTTATTTATATATACTGTACATTGTATTACATGAATATATCAACTGTAAAAAAACTCTAGAAACGATGAGAATCCTCCATGAGTGCGCATCCGCTTACGCATGTGTAGCCAATTATAATTTATTAATTATTTCTCCAACTAACTATATTATTCATATTCTTAGGTAGACTTCATTTGTTTTTGGTTTTGTATGAGTTTTTTCTTTAAGTTTTGGTCACTCCATACCACGCCTTTGTTTTTTTGTTTTCTTTCCCTTCTTCCTTATATCCATGTGGTTTCAAAGATTATCTCACGTGGACCCTCATAATTTTAGCTTAAGTTCTTGAGTGCATTTAAAAACTCTACTTAATCTTATTGTGATGTCTGTCACCCCATTTTAGAGTAGTTTGGTGTTGTAAACTAAACCCCAACTTTATATAAAAGAAAAGAAAAGAATAATCCTAAAAAATACTTATGAAAATTAACATATAAATTGAGGTAGCTGGTCAATATTGAATAGTCTTGATAGTAGTAGGTGTGGCTCATGTCATGTGGCCTCCCGTACATGCCTGGTTCTGACCAATCTCGGGCGTGATTTAAAGCCAAGCCCGTACCAACTGGCCAATTAACAACGCCTTAAATAAAAAATACTTACCTGTTTAACCCAATCAGTAACTATTTTTGGACCTTCAACTAAAATTAATAAATGAGTATAGGTGCTGCCTACCAGCTTCTACCCTCTAATATAGTTATTACTTATTAGTACGATTAGGTATTAAATTTCATTTAATTTAATGTACAAACTTTTATACAAGATCATTAGTTAGTACGTACTAGAGACTAGTGTCTTATAGCAATCCTCTATACATCTCAATTTTTTTTTTAATGTCTCTGTAATCGAATTAGCTACCCTATCAATATCTTCAACTAATGAATATTCTTTAAATAAAAGTAAGCAGTAAAGTAACTCACATCCAATTGCAAAAGCAGTTGAGCTGAAATTCATTAATAAACAATATCATACAACAAAGATATGCTAACTTCTGCAATTAATAAACTACTCTTATTAATTAATATCAATATATATATATAGATAGATAGAGACGACAGACAATATTGCTAATTATATTGTCACGACTGCAGTTCCTTGACCGTTGATTACAATTAAGGCCTCCATCATCCAACGGTCAAAAAACGCAGTCGTCACGTCACAGCATTTTATATAGAGAGAGAGTGAACACCACATCCATGGAATGGAAGCAGATTTATGTACAGTGGGAGGAGGTACGGGTCGCGAAGCTACTATTCGAATTAAATAAATAAAGAAAAAAAAGAGAACTAAAAATTTATTTATATAATTAATAAATAAACGAGGACGACGACGTTTTACGGGGAATCGAGAGCTTTGTAGATGACTACGAAACAAGGAAGGATAGCCCTTGGATTAAAAACAATCAACTCCTCGAGATTTGAGTACACACCAGCGTAACCGGCAACGGAATCGTAAGAGGAGCCGAGAGACACGCTATCCTCCTCTGTCGGCGCATCGTCCGCATAGCGTTTCACCCTTCCCGCAATCACACGGCACACAAGCATTGCTCTACGCCCATCCGTACACCTCAATGAATCGTGGGCCCTACCACTGCTTGCTGTGGTCAACACTCCTTTGCTCGACTCGCTGCACTGAGTCTGAGTAGTTGTAGTTGTGCTGTTATTATTATTATTATTATGATTACTACCACCGGACTTATTGCCCTGGAACCCGTGCCGGATGATGGTGCACACGCCGCAACCAGGCACTGGCCCGCAAAGGTTGGAAGCTCCACGTGCCCCCAATGAGCACGTGAGCGTAGTGCAGTGGAATCGCAGAAGCTCATTCCCATCGGCCGCACACCTCGGGTTCTTTCGTGTGCTGTTCAGCGCACGTGTCTTGACCGCGTCACGGCAGTCCTCGAACCGTTGGATCGTTCTCTGCGTGTTGTGGACCTTTAAGATCCGTTCGATCTGAAAAATTGGGTTGTCTTTCTTCAGCCAGCTCGATTTGAATATTATCTCTACTATATTCCGACCCGAATCTTCCGGACCCAGCTCCGATACTGTACATACAAAATTTATAAAATAGAATTAAACAAGAATTAATTAATTTATTGTTGTTTTGTCGGTAGGGACTTGTTGTCCAATCAAAAATTGGTTATTACTATGACATTGATAAACATTTTCAATATTTTAAAATGAATAAATAATAATCTCCATACACTGTATTGTTAGGTTAGGGTCATTTATTTTGCATTGCAGAGACAGCTGTAGTTGTAAGTATATATAGTTATATATCCTTACGAGTTACGAGTGGAATAATAACACAGTGAGTTTACTTATTCACTTATGGTGATTTTTGGATATGACAGGAGTTACTACGGTACCAAACTCAATAATAATACAGTGATTTGTTTTATTTTATTTTTCATGCAAGATTTACGGAAACAAAAGTACTGTACTATAACTCTTATAGAAGAAAAATAAGTGATTGGCAGTGTTATTGAAATCTCTTTTATTAATATAACTCTCGTTTTTTATTTTTCTTGTTTTTTTGTGATTCTTTTTTCTCTTTCTATATTTATTGATCTGGGCCATGGTTTATAAATTCAAAACTATATCATGAATGTTTTTCATCTAGCACGAATTAGGAGGGAGATATATAAACTTATAGGTGAATATCATTAATGAGAGAATTTAAATTCCATTTCTATGTATAATTCCAATATGTATTAATTAATTAATGGTTTCTTAATTATAATGTTTTAATCTGTGTAGATATATGAATTAATTGCATTGCATGTAAGAATAAGAATAATAAAAAAAAATTGTACCGGCATGGCGAACTGCCTGGTGAAGCTCAAGACTCTCAATCTTAGGAAAAACCTCTCCACATTGAGAACAAGCAGAAATAGTACTCCTTGGAATAATCGGATACCTAGATATAAATATATATAATTATGTCAATGATTTAATTCCACATTAATTGTAAATTAATATATAAAGTACCAGATATGGAAAAGATTATATTCCTCTAACAGTAATAATATTGTTATTATTATTAATGATATATATGATTATTAGTACCTGCTTGGGTCAACGATCATATGACACTCATAACAACCAGAGAGCTTCCTGAATTGCATTCCTCTAGAGGATGACGTGTACCCAGCGCCACCGTTGGATCTCGCCGACCCAGAAGTAGTGGACCGAGTTGAGGAACCGTTCGCTCCCTTTCGACTCAGTAAACCGGCTTCCTGTCCTGCCGTGCTATTTTCGGGCGAGTTGTCGGCTCTGTGAACAACCCTAGTGTTGCCATGAACAACGTCTCTAAAGCTACAAATAGAGCTACATGAAGAGCCGAGCTTGGAGTAGCCAACTGTGGTGGTGTTGTTTTTGGAAGGGTCGTGAACTCGAGAACCTTCGATCTGTTTGCAAGTGAGAAGGTTCTTGATTTGGTCCCATGAAGACGGCGGTTTCTGCTGCTGCTGTTGCTGTTGCTGCTTTGGTCTCTTCTTTCGTTTTGATTGAGTAGGTTTCTTGGAGTCGGTGGGCTCTGGTGTAAAAGTTAGGAGTGCCATGAAAAAAAAAAAAAAAAAGAGCAAAAGAGAGAAATTAAAGATAAATATTTAGAGACAGAGAGAGCAGAATAGAGCAGAGCAAAAGCAGGTGTAGTTCTTCTCTTCTTTAGTACTAGAGAAGAAAGAGAGAAATAATAAAGGAGGAGAAATAAGGCTTTTTTTGTTATTATTATTATTATTATTATTATTTTTGGTATATAAATAAGTGAAGGGAGAGGGATCCAAGATGGGAAATAAGGAAGCAAATTGTCGAAAGAAGAGGGTGGGTGTGGTGTGGTATGGTGGGGCTTACCTGACTTAATTATTCCATTTATTATTTTATTTATTTATTCTTTAATTTGGATTTACTATTATGTTTTGTTGTGTACACAGAAAAAGGGTACATGCCTTGCTTTTAGAATTTTGACCAATACAGTTTATCTTATATACATCATCATTGATTAATAAATAATTTTTAAGTAAATATATATAGACATATTCAGTATATATATTGTAATTATTATTAATAATGTGTTATGTTATCACAGAAAATTTTCGGATTAGTTAAAATTTTGTATGTTTTACTCTTAAGAGATATATGTTGACTTCTAATATGTTTGTAGTTGAGTGGATCCATTATGATGAAAATTTGTTTGATCAAATGGTGCAAAAACTGTTAAGGTTGATAAGTGAGCATTTGGCCCACAAATTAATTAATAAAGACGAGAGATGATAAGATGAAATATGGTGTGTTATGGCTTTTGACAGCAGATTTAGAAGCCACACATGCGATGTAGGTTTGTTTGCCGTTTTGTTGGAGTTATTCCTTTGTTTTTATTTGTTTAGAAAACTAAAACTACACACACATGGAGTCTTGCCTTTTTTTTCTTTTTTGAGTGAGAGAATGGATCATTTCATTACGAATGAAAATAATTGATTACATTTTACATAATACATCGACGTTGGTGAGATTATTATTTCATTTCTTTTACTTTTTAAGCCATGCCATGAATGATCACTTGAGATGATGAGTCAAGTCAAAGTCAATACAATAACCATATGTTTATACCTATATATATATCGGTCTTACATAAAGTTCTAGAAAATTAATTATATACAAATATATGTGTATGTGAAACCAGCTTATCATTATTAGATGAGCTTGAAATGAGGAAAAAGGATTTCATTCTATGTAAAAGGCCGAGAAACCATGAACCTGTTTCACAATCAATGATTACGATTGCAAACATAATATGAAGATGAACGTTCTTTTCTTTTTCTCTCTTTCTTAATATATCTAAAGCTTTTGGGGGTATTTTAGTTATTTTGTGTATAAGATCAAATAGAATGGGACCCAGATTCTCAAAGCAAGGTAAAGAAAAAGTGAGTGAGCCAAATAGACATCACATAAAACACGGAGAAAGAATAAGAGCTCCTGTTCCATGTTCGAATTCCAATGTCTCCCACTATCCATTTCGGTTGTTGAAATTACAGATATACCCTTACATCCTAATCTATTTTAGTAACATTTTTTGTTAGCTAGCACATTGATAGTGGTGCTTTGCACCTTAAAGTGTGACTCTTACCATTTCTCATTGATTGACACATGCAGTGGCTGGCTGCGGAGAGCTAAGTCGTTTTCGTTACATGTTTTATTGGCTAAAGAGCCACGCACACTTATTGACTGGCGCGCACTGGACGAGTGGAGTTGGATCATGATGCATGAAGAAGCCAAATTCGGTGTGTTTCATGTAGCCCGTCCTTTGCTCAATTTTAGATTCCAATCCAAAACGACCGCATGCAACAGCAACAAAAAGAAAAAAAAAATAGAGATAAGATTAGACTTGATCAGGAAAGTTGAGCTCCAGAGTCACTTATTTAATTTTTCATGATCACAAAAATCAAATAATAGTAGTGGCTGTTGACATAATAATCATTATGTTTTAATTTATTCGGACTTAATTTTTATAATAATTTTAGCCATTTTCTTCTATATGTTAAGTTTTGATATTGAATTGTTCCATCATCAATAATCCTCTTTGCTTTGTCCTTTTGTCATTCATGAACTAAACCACTTGCATTGTAGTTATAATTTATAATAACCAAGTCATCATAAGCGTTTTCACTATTTCATCGATGACGAAAACTCAATTTATAGTGAATGTGTTGTACTTGTAATTTTGAGTGAGTATGGTGCATGTGCTGCTGCCTTGTAATATAGCTATTACACTGACACCTGCTACATCAAAATCTTTCGTACTGATGACTAGTGATACACACACTTGAATGGAAGACACATTTCATGACATACTAAATCTTAAAGTTCCAGGGTAAGCCTACTATAACTTCAACAAATAAAGAGTAATTTACGGCATAACCTCTTTAAGTGGTTAGATTTTTGCAACTAACCCCCAATTCTAAAATTTTGGCGGTAAAACCTCCTAAACTGATAGTCTGTTAGCAGTTAGCCATTTCCATCCATTTTTGGTTGTTAAATGCCAAGTTGAAATATATATGTGTACACAGTATACACGTGGCACAGTCTAATTAGTCCACGTAATAAATATTTAAAATTAAAATAAAAAATTAAAAAAAAATCTTTAAAAATTAAAAAAAAAAATATATATATATTTTTCTTTTTCTTTTTCTTTTTCTTTTTCTTTTACTTTTCTTTTCTTTCTTCTTCTTCTTCTTCTTCTTCTTCTATCCTCCGCCTCTTTCCTTCTAACCCTAGCCGACTCCCCAAAATCAGCCCCATCATTTTCATTCATGGCTCCTTCTTCCCTCTCATCTCTCCTTCATTCACTCTCACTCTCTTTTCTCTTCCCACAATCCTAACCCTAAATTCACTCACAGTCACACCCTCAGCCTCCCTTCTCGCACCTCCCCACGTAGCCTGACCATCCGCTCTGTTTCCAACCCCAACCCATCCCCAACCCTCGGCACCGATGAGTCATCACCTTCTCTGTCACGATTGCCTCCGTCGCTGCCTGTCAGAAAGTCTCTTGTTGTTGCCGCCGGAGAGCTCTTCTTGGGATTGGCTTCGCGCCTCATTAACAAGCCCAACCGTGGCCCAAATGGTGAGGAGCTGGCCTCAATTGCTATGTTCGAAAACTATGGCAGTGTGGTTCGGAGTAAGAATGAGAGGATTGGGGCGGTCATTGAGGATGAAATTGAGCTTGATGTTGTGTGGGAGCAGAGCGTGATGGACGTCGAGGCTGAGAAGCTCGCTTACCTTTCCTCCATTTGTATGACATCACTTGGTCATGGGGAGTCGGCTAGGGTTTCTGAGTATGGGGACGATGATGGGGCTGATTTTGGGGGAGTCGGCTAGGGTTAGAAGGAAAGAGGCGGAGGATAGAAGAAGAAGAAGAAGAAGAAGAAGAAGAAGAAGACGAAAGAAAAGAAAAAAAAAATATATAAAAAAAATTAATTTTAAATTTTTTTAATTTTTAAAGATATTTTTAATTTTTTTAATTTTTTATTTTAAAATAATTAATTTTTTATTTTAATTTTAAATATTTATTACGTAGACCAATTAAATTGTGCCACGTGTACACTGTGTACACGTAGACATTCCAACTTGGCATTTAACACCCAAAAATGGATGGAAATGACTAATTGCTAACAGAATATCAGTTTAGAAGATTTTACCACCAAAATTTTAGAATTGGGAGTTAGTTGCAAAAACCTGACTACTTAATGAGGTTATGCCACAAATTACTCACAAATAAAATATTTTTGTACATTTTTTTATGTATTTTAGCATTTAAAAGAGTCTTTTTAATCCAATTTATTATAACTGTCTAAATTATACTTATTTAAAATACTTTTAAATTTACAGAAAAATTTGAAAATTTTGAAGTGTTAAAAATAAGATTCAATACTTTTGTTACTTACTACAAGAAAATATAACAAAATATTTAAATTATTTTTAATACTCACTACAAGAAATTATACAATTAGCGACAGATTTATTAGCGACGGGCAATATTCTACTGCTAAACTAGGCGGAAAAATTCCCGCATTACTATTTAATTTATTATTAGCGGTTGTTAGGACAATTAGTTGTTAAGCTTGTTTAGTCGGTTAGTTGGTTGCTTTCTTAGCTATCTATAAACTGACTCTAGTTGGTTAGTTGTTAGTTAGTCTTTAGCTCCTAAGGTTAATCCTTGTATATAAACTTGTTGTATGCTTCACTAAATCAAATAAGAGATTTCTTTCTCTCTTTCTATCCTTCTTCCTCTTTCTTCCTTTTATATCTCTTTCTCTCTTCTCTGTTTTGTTCTGTTTTCATGGCTAAGAGGTTGAACACCTCCAATATGGTATTAGAGCCATTTTCTCCATTAATAACGGATATGACTTCAACAGGTCCTAGTAATCAACATACTCAGTCTGCAACTCAAGGACCATAGTTTTTAGCTTCAAGAACCTCCACTAGAGATCAAAATGATAACACAGTTCATTTCAACCACACCATCTCCATAAAGCTTTATGATTACAACTACCTTCTCTGGAAGCAACATGTTATTGCAGCCATCTGTGGCAATCTACTACAGAAATTCATCGAAGACACTCCACCTCCTCCAAAATTTCTCAGTGACGCAGATCAAGCTACTCTAAGATACAATCCAGAGTTCGTTGATTGGGAAGTTCAAGACCAGCTCTTGTTGTCCTGGCTTCTCTCTTCAATGACTGAAAGCTTGCTCACTAGGATGGTTAGATGAAAATGTGCCAGACAGATCTGGAAAGCTCTTGACTAGCATTTCACCTCGAAATTCTCTTCAAAGATTCTTGAGTTCAAAATGAAACTCCAAAAGCTAAAGAAAGGAACATCGAGTCTCAATGACTATCTTGTCAAATTTAATATGAGTATTTGGTCGGGATATCGAACAAAAACAAATAAAATATACTGACCAGGTCTGATCGAAGGATTAAAAAGGGGAATTTTGCATGATATTAGGTTTATAACCCAAAATTTTAAGACTTCAGATTAAGGGTTAATTTTTACTAAACCCCAAATGGGCAAGTGAAACCGAATATCGTGAAATCAACATCAGAATGCAATTACAATCAAGTCATATGGTTAAGCAAAATCAAAATCTCATATTCCTAAGCCTAAATTTTCTACGGTTCTCCTAGAACAAGTTCAAGACTATTGAATTTTCTATAATAGAAACCCAGAAAATCAAAGATTCAAATATTAAAAAGGAAAAAGATGAAAAATTTACTCACTGTTCGAAGCTTTAGAGCTGTTCAGATGACACAAATCGACACTTTCTGGAAACTCTTCGAAGGATTTGAGAGGAAAAGATGTTCTTGTTCTAAAATCATCAAGAAAGGAAATGATAAAAGTGGTTTATTAGGACTTCCTACCCTATTTGTAAGCAAATTAGTGAGGAAGTGTAATCATTTCAAAATTTAAATGCCTCAGTTTTCCCCTAAAAGTAAACGTTGGGCAATCAAGTACCTAAAGAGCAATCATTGGAGGATTTTGAGGTACGAATCAATAAGCATTAAAGAGTTGAATATCAAAGAGACTCTTAGCCAGAATCACATCGGATCACCAATAGACGTATCGAACACGTGCCACTCGTTGAAACACGGATTCAAATCGAGTGAAGTCTACGAGCGACTTCAGAAGTCCTGTGCAGACTTGGGAGGCAAACGTTATCTCATTTTTTGCACTATGACATGGCAGCATGTACTAGTGACACGTGTCTGTCATTCTTTACACTTGGCTGGAGAAATGCTCCGAACAGACTTCAAGCAATACATCTGCATGCACAAAGTCTGCTTGACCGAGCAGAGTAAAGGGTAGATAATCCGAGAAGAAATTAAAGTTAGCTCTCAGAGCCGTGTATCAAGACTTGACTACTTCAGAATAGATATCGTGAAGCCCAAGCATAAAGACAATCCCTACAATCATGGGATTGTATCAAAGGGATACAGCAGGTTATCCTAATCCCTCATTTCACGTATTCTAAATATGTAATGTATGTTCTTAGCAATTATAGATATTGTAAGCAAAAGGGAAACATTCACTCATACATTTAGCCCTATAAATAGTGATCCAGTTTCACTGAAAAATGGATCGAAAGAATTGCTTTAGAGAGAGATGTAAGAGAAAACATTCAGAGATTTCATTGTGAGAGCTTTGGGAGAGGAAACATTGTGTTCTTTGTTCTCAAGTAAATACAATCTAAGAGGATTAGGCTATTACCGACCTAAAGGGGTCGAACCTCTTTAAAACCGTCTGTTCTTTATTGTTCACTGATTTTTGCTCTGTCTTTATTACATCTCTTATCGCTTATTAATTGACTCACTGTCGTTGGCTAAAAGCGAGGTCAATATTTTTGTATACAAAAAGGCCTAGGGCGAGCGTTACGCAAACCAGATATCCCTCTAAAATGCCACATGTCGCTCATCCAGAAACGTGAATAACATTAAATATATATGGTTATTTTATCTAGTTTAATTTGAGATTTATAAACAATGAGTATTGTAGGAATATTATTTTAGTTCTAAATTAATTTTTAAATTTATTATTTAAATTAGAAATTGAAATTATATTATATTTAATTTTTAAATAATTTTATTATTTTAAAATACTACATTTAATTTATTTTTATTAAATTTAAAATGGTTTTGCGACGCCGGCCGCTAATGATGTTTCGTAGTCTCAAAATTGAAAATTGACTGAAAATAATAGCAGCAAATTACCCCGTTAATACTCGCTGCTATTAATTATTAGCGGCAGATTGAGATTATGCCGCTAGTAACCCTCAATAGTAGCCTATTATTAGCGGCATACTATTATTATTGTTAAAAATAAACTTATATATCTTCTCAATAGTAGCCTATTATTAGCGACATGCTATTATTATTATTAGCGGCATGCTAGTAACCCTCAATAGTAGCAAATTACCTTATCTAATGAAGCTAATGGAATGTATTCGGTCAAGAGTGCATATGCTCTACAACAAAAATTGAAGGGTGTTGGTACAGAGATTGCAGCTTCTGGTTTTTGGAAGGTGTTATGGTCCTTGAAACTGCCTCCAAAGATTAAAAACCTGATGTGGAGGGCTGGTTCTAACTGCCTCCCGACCCTTTCTCAGCTAGCATCTAAGCGTGTTCCAGTCAACACACGCTGTCCTTTGTGCGAGGAGATGGATGAGACAATAGCACACATTCTTCTAACCTGCAGAGTGGTCAAATTGGTGTGGGAAAGAGTAGGCATCGGCACTACTGGGATTGCAGCAGGGAGTGTTTTTCTGGACTGGTGTGTGAATGTTTTCACGCCTTTGACAGCAGAAAAATAAGGATTGGCTGCTGCTCTTTGTTGGGCAGTTTGGGGAGCGAGAAATGATATTGTATGGCAAGGGAAACAGTTTAATATTTCAGCTATAGTTGTCTCTGCGAAAATCTATCTTTATCAATGGAATTATGCTCAAAAAACTCAAATTGAGTCATTATGGTCTAATCTTCAAGACTGTGATGGGACGGAGCGTTGGTTTAAACCTCAGGAAAATAGTATCAAGATCAATGTGGATGCAGCTATTTTTGAAAGACAAAACCGGTTCGGAAGTGCTTTGGTGGTGCGTGACCACAATGGTTTGCTCATCGAAGGCCGTACTAAGTTACATAATGGAAATATAGCTCCGACCATGGCTGAAGCATTGAGCTTTCGGGAAGCTTTGAGTTGGCTCAAAGATCAAACTTATACTTCAGCTTGGGTTGAGACGGATTGTTTATTGGTGGTTCAAGCTCTGAGGAATTCGACTATTCTGTCTTCTCAGTTTGGTTGTGTGATTCAGGAATGTAAAGCCATGTTGGCTAATTTAAATAATGTTTATTTTTGTTTTGTTAAGCGGTCAGCTAATAGAGTCGCTCATGAGTTTGTTAGAGCGTCTTTATTATATCCTGATTGTATCTTCAGTATGAAAAACACTCCAACTGATTTGTTACCTGTTTTGGTGACTGATTTCGAAGGTTAATATAGATTGATTTTACCTTTCAAAAAAAAAAAGTTATTACTTTCTAACAATAGATAAAAGTTTTTTTTTTCCTTCGAAGAGAAGATATATAAAAGTGAAGCTGTTCTCTGTTTATTTAATTATTGTTAGTGAATTAATTTATAATATAAATATTTAAGTTAATTTTTAGTTACAATAAATAAAGTTTAATTTTTATGATAATAATACTTAAGTTATATTTTTAGAATTTTTGTAGGAATTTAATTTTTAAGTATCAAATTAATATTCACTTATTATTTTTTTATTAGTATATTAAAATAAATTTTTAAATAAAAAATAAAAATTTAATGACTTGAACTAGGATCGATTTTGAGTTGAAATGTACCTTAAAAAAAATATTTTGAGTCTTTATTATAAGAATAAATAGTATATTTTAAAATTATTAAAAAAAAATATATGTATATTTTTTAAAAGATATTTTTTTATTTGACCTCTAAGTTGGGTGGACTCCAGGTGCAGACTTAGCTTAGGACGGATCTTGTCTGAACTAAGCAAGGACTTTCATGTGCATATTGACTTGACATTTAATTACCAATCACCTATAAAAATTCTAAAAATATAACTTAAGTATTATTATTGTTAAAAATAAACTTATATATCTTCTCTTCGAAGAAAACAAATCTTATTCTATTATTAGAAAGTAATTATAGTTTTAGCTAAACTTTTTTCATTTTTCCTCAAAGTTACACATCTGGACAAAGATAAGGTAATAGTACTCACAAATATCAACAATATTTTTTCACAGTTTAATGTGTTTCTTTCCTCTTTATATCCACAACAGCTTAATTGGTGATTTAATATAATCATTGAATGAAAATTTAGTAGCTCTGTCCAATTTGGCCTAGCTATAGGGGTAATTCAGGTGTAAAATTTTAAAAAAAAATTATAATACATCCTTTTTAGAGTATTTAGGTACATTTTTTAGAACCAAAATAAAATAATAAAAATTAATAAGAAAAAGTATTTTTAAGAGAGAGTAGTTGAAAGTGAGACATAGATTTGGCCAACCATTGGATTAAATGGACAACGGTGTCTGTTCCAATTGAGTTCTTAAAGTAGGGGACCAAAGACCAAGTGAGTCTGCATCTAATCTATATCATCGAAACTAGATATATATATATAAGTAAGTTTATCCAACAACTGGACCTGCCTTTTCATCAATTAACAATTTATATACCACTACCTTTACTGTCCTTACCTTATTCGTCTATAACCGAATCATTAACCTATAACTTTGTCTTCATCTTCAACTACTTAAATTATATTTATTTATCTTCTGGTTTTTGGATTTGGAAAATCTTTGGACTGTATGTATAATTAAGCTTGTATTGTATAATATAATAACAAGAATAATAATGCATTGTGAGGCTTTTAGTTTACTCTAATGATTAATAGTAGTGGTAGAATAGTATGCCTTATAGATTCATTTATACTGCATTCGGAAATCACAACTCAGAGTTTCAGAAAAATAAACATTAGCTGTTTGTCATTTTTCAATATACACATAACATGTGCAATTTTTATTTATTTATTGTTTTCTAAAATTTGTTTTGCACTCTTTTGTATCCTTCTTGTTAGCAATTTCTGAGCTGTGGAAGATCTCAGCTAATGTGTTTGAACCCATGTGCCTCTGTTTTTTTTCAAAAGAAAAGAAAATCCTATCACTGTTTTTGTAGAGTGTTCGTGCCTATGCTATGTGTGTTAGCAATAGCAACTTAGCATTATATATTCAATGAGCACTAAATTATTGGAAATTACGAGTTATTAGAGCTGTTGAATCTCTTTGCGATTGGAAAAAGTAACAGAAACAGAGGAGAGAAGAAAGAGAGAACGATATTGAGACAGAAAGAATTGTCTTGTTTATTATTGATAATAGAATCAAGTAATTATACAAGCTAAGCTAACCAACCCAAGCTGAACTAACACCTAACAAATTGTACAACTATTATAGCGAAACTTCTAACGACTTAATAGAAATAGCAACTAACTTGATTCTCCTAACACAGTTTGATTTTTAGAAGAATGGTAATGAGAGAAAACTCAGCTCAATGAGCATGAGTTACAATCTTCCATTAAATAGAAATATCAGGCACAAACAGAGAGGCTCAAGGCCAATAACAAAGTGCCACGAGTACAGAAAATGTCTCACAGAAAACTAATCATTACAGAAATAACAAACATAATCTCTCCTGGGATTGCTAAAACCGTTATGCATTATCAACCAGCTTATTACCAATTTACCCGACACCACCCCTCAAGATGTAGGGTAGTGAAGGAGTGAGGCATTTAGTTAGGCAATATGCAAACTGATCATGGGATGGAACATATTTAATCTCCAACTTCTTTTCAAGCACTTTGTCTCTCACAAATTGCACATCTAATTTAATGTGCTTAGTCCTGGCATGCTACACAAGATTAGATAATAAAGCACTGGCATTTAAGTGGTCACACCAAATCACTAGAACAGATGGAAGCTTGAGTTTCATTTCATTCAATAGACCCTGCAACCAAGAGATTTTTGCTGCAAGTTGAGCCAGAGATCTACTCAGACTCTATACTAGAGCGTGCTACAACATTTTGTTTTTTTGATGACTAAGAAACCAGAGAATCTCTTAGGTAGATACAGTAGCCAGCCACTATCATCTGGGCAACATGCCCAATCTACATCAGAAAATCCTACCAGATGGAGATGATCACTAGGAGCTATATGCAAACCATGATAAATTGTTCCTTTAAGATATTTGAGCATCCTTTTTACTGCACTCCAATGCACATCTGTGGGTCTTTTTAAGAATTGACTAAGTTTGTTCACAACAAAAGAAATATCAGGGTATGACTGAGATATTGCAGAGCTCCAATGATACTTCTATACAATGTTGGTTGTTCCAGTGGCTTGCCATCATTGATAGACAAAACTTTCCTAGATGTCATTGGTGTAGCACTAGGCTTCACATGTTGCATTCGAGCCTTCTGTAACAATTCAGAAATATATTTGTCCTGAGACAAATAAATTCTAGTATTATCTCTAAAGACCTTTACACCAAGAAAATAATGCAAGGCACCTAGGTTTTTGCAAGTAAAAGTCTTATTGAATTTTGAAATGAAAGTGCTGACTTCACTTGACCAATATCATGATGACAACCTGAGCTTCTTTGAGCATAAAGAATGAAGAGTTTACTCTTGAATTAACAAATTTCCACTGAATCAAGGTGGCTCTGAGTTGGTCATACCAAGCCTTGGGTGACTATTTTAACCTATAGATAGACTTGTCTAGTTTACAAACATGGTCTGATTTGTGTTGATCTTCAAATCCCGAAAGCTAAGACATATAAACTTTCTCATCAAGAATACCATTAAGAAAGACATTATTTATGTCTCTTTGTCTCACCTCCCAATCTTTAGCAACATCCTTTGTGAGGACCACCCTGATAGTATCAACTTTTACCACTAGACTAAAAGTCTCTCTAAAATCAACCTGGTCTCTGATGAAACCTCTTTGGCAACAAGTCTTACTTTGAACCTTTGAAATGTGCCATCTGCATTGAATTTTTCCTTAAAAATCCATTTGCATCCAACTAGGTTGCTATGTTAGGTCTAGAAACTAGGGTATAGGTCTTATTCCTTTTAAGAGCCAATATCTCATCTAACATGGCTGAATTCTACCCCTCATGCTGAAGGGCATCAGTCACTAAAGTTGGTTCATGATCAGCAGGGTTGAATCGACTTAGATTAAGGTAAACTTGGCTCTTGTAATCATGGCATGTGAGGTAGCAGTTAGAGTAAGTGGAGAAATACTAAGTACAGGACTTGATTTAAGAGATGCATGAGCTGAAACATCATCTAGTAAATCATCAAAAACAAAAGGAATAGGATAACCATCCTAAGATGAAGCGGGACTTACATTGTTATGTGGTGAGGGTGTAGAAGAAGATGATGCTGCAGGAACAGACGGAGAGGCAACTAAAGTGTGAGAGATGAGACTGCTGGAAATTGAAACCAGGAATGGGGAGCTGAGACAGTGATAAGTTATTTAGATTGGTAATTGTTGAAGAAACCAAAATGATAGGGGAATTCTAATTCATTAAAGGTGAAATTTCTAGAAATATAAATCCCCCTTGAGGACTTAGACATTTATAACCTTTATGAACTTTAATGTATCCCAAATTAAGACACTTAATAGAATGATACTGGAATAGGCAAACGATTGATTAAGTAAATTGAAGTCTGAAAAACATCATACCAATATTTAAGAGTCATGTTTGCATGTGCAAGTAATGTCAAACCCATTTCAACTATGTGTCTACATTTGTGTTCAACTCTCCTATTTTGTTCAGAAGTATAGGGACAAGAGTGGTGGAAAAATATTCCATTAGCAACAACTAAATCTAAGAAAGCTTTAAACTCTCCTTCCCAATCAGTTTTTAATTATTTTATCTTCCTATTAGACTGATTTTCCACTAAATTTTTTAATTGAATAAATGCTGCAAGACCATCTGATTTTTGTTTTAGTGGAAGCAACCAAGTGTACCTACTATAATTATCGAGAAAATGAATATAATATCTGAAATTGGTATGTGAATGTGACAGTCAGTAGTCCCGTGATCCGTAAGGGGAAACAGAAGGTGGCAATCCCACACCGCCACAGGGAAGGCGATGGGATGATTACGAGGCTTGTGTAGGTATGGGACTCTACGCTTAAAGAGAGCTTAAATGGATTGATTGGTACTACCTATATCAACAAGGTGCATCTTGTTTTTCGGTAGCCTATCACGAAAGAACTCCACAGTTAAGCGTGCTTGGCACAGGTAATTTAAGGATGGGTGACCTCCCGGGAAGTTTTCCTGAAGCGTGCGAGTGAGGACAAAGCATGCCGGAAACACTCGTGTTGTCCGTAGGGTCGATCGATCGGTCCATGAAGAACCGTAGTAGTGACGTACTCGTGTATAAGAGCCATTCGGTCCGTGGGTGTAAGGGGCCCGATGGAGGCTTGAGCGGGGACGTTACAAATGGTATCGAGCCTCGACCCGGCCCGGAAGCAGTGGTCGACGAGGACGTCGGACTGTAGAAGGGGTGATTGTGACGGTCCGGTAGTCCCGTGATCCGTAAGTAGGGAAACACCGGGTAAGTGCAATCCCACACCGCTGGGAAGGTCGAGTGGGATGATTCGAGGCTCCGTGTAGGTATGGACTACACAGTTAAAGAAGAGCTTAAATGGATTGATTGGGTACTACACTATATCAACTGAGGTGCATCTTGTTTTTCGGTAACTTTCATCACGAAAGAACTCCACGATTAAGCCGTGCTTGGCACTCTGGAGTAATTTAAGGATGGGTGACCTCCCGCAGGAAGTTTTCCCAGGAAGCGTGCGAGTGAGGACAAAGCATGCTGGAAACACTCGTGTTGGTCTGTAGGGTCAGTCATCAGTCCATGAAGCAGCCATAGTGACGTACTCGTGTATAAGAGCCATTCAGTCCGTGGGTGTAAGGGCCCAATGGAGGCTTGAAGCGGGGACGTTACAGTGAAGCAACTGGGGCAGGTCCCCACAAGTTAGTGTGAATAAGATCTAAAACATGTAAAGCATGACTTTCAAAATTTTTAAAAGGCAAAGCATGTGATTACCCAAATCGACAAGCATCACAAAAAGAGTGTGTTTCAATGATAGAATGCTTTACATTAGTAGTTTTTAAGACTTGATGTAAAACAACATTGGACGGATGACCTAGGTATCTATGCCATGCATCCTTTAGGGAAATAAAAAGTTGATTTGTAGACTTGGACTCAATTGCTACACCAGAAAATAACTTGGTTAGAATTTGACAAGGTTCTTCACCTACAGTGCTTGAGAATTGATACTATCCATCTTTAAAGGTTCCTTGCAGCACCACCTTCCCTATTGCTCAATCCTTCACACAACAGAAATCAGAGAAAAACTCAATAAATACATCATTGTCACAAGTCAATTTAGATACACTAATCAAATTCTTAGTTATACATGGAACGTGAAGCATATATCTTAAGATTAAACGCACTATTTCCAACATATTTAATTAAGAGTTTTGTACCATCACCAATTGTCATATGCTCCTTACCACCATACTCCACTTTGTTGTTCAATTTTTCAGCATCTGCAATAAGGTGATTGGTGGCTCCACTATATGCATACCAACTGTCATCATTCAGAGTTTGAGGAGTGGCCACTAGAGCTGTCATTTGATACATCTCTTTGCTATTAATATGGTAGAGGAGTTTTGTTTATTCACGGCAAGGGCGTGTAGTCTTGTTTCTTTTTGAGACATTGAGATAATATCAATTGGTTCAAATCAGGTTTGTGTATGTAGCATGATTACTCTTGTTCATGTTAAATTATGGGAGATTCTTAAAATCTTATTGGCCCCATGGCTTATGGTGCATTTATTTATTACAATTGTTATCTCCATGGTTGGTTGCTTTGCTATTTTCTTTTAGGTTGTCATTACTCAATTTTTATTGAAAAATCTTTGAATAATTTTTATTAAAAGGTGTGATTGTCACATATTTATTCGGATTGAAGATCTAGCATTATTTGCACTTTTTTAAAGCTTCACCACTGGCAGCTTATTATTTTTTAGTTGAACGTGTTATTAGAGGTTTCTTTCCAATTATTGTAAACGGTTTGATTTGCATACTTATTGATTCTGTTCTATGAGCGATATCATGATGTAATGAATTTTGTCTGATTTGACTATTAATGATAATTTTTTTAAAAAAAGTATTCACATCTTAATTTTTTTATGAATATAATTTACAAATTTGATTAAATAAACATAAATTATATTTGTATTAATCAATTTATTTTGGTTTTAAATTTCAGATTATGTATTAGTTTTATAAATTATATTTATAAAAAAAAATAAATATAATGCTTAAATGTATTTCTATCTTTTTATATAAACTCTTGACTTAAAAATAAGCAGTGATTTTTGTATGGTTAAAACTTGGTTGTGGATTTAACCACTTGAGGCTAGCTCAAGTGGCCATAGGTGGGTGTGTGTGTGTTGGAGGTCCTGGGTTCGAGTCCCAAGTAAAACATGGTTGTAATATATAAACGTTTAAATAATAATAAAAAAAAAAAATTGGTTGTGGATGGGGAACCCATGATATGAAAATTTTAGGTAGTGTGGGAAAGGCTTCAGAAACAAGTGACCATTAAACTTACATACTTTTTTCAAGTTAGTACTTTAACTTAAGGTTATGTTTAGAAGTTCAAATTCTGCAGGGAATGAAAAAAGTGTGCCAAAAAAAAAACATGTTTGGTAAAAAAGGAAAATTGTATGAAAAAATAAATTGTTTTTTTTGATAATTTTGAAAGGGGAGAAAATAAATTCAATATAAAATAAATAATTACATTCTAGATATTTTTATTTTTCAATTTAATATCAATATTAATTCATTTCTAAAGTAATAATTAAAATTAACATATTATTAATATAGGGTAAGTCTATAATACAACTCCTTTCGGTAAACCTTCTATATGTTTCGACATTTAAGAAAGTTTTTTAGTCTAATTTTTTTCATAACAGTATACGTTATAGTTATTTATGATCACTTGTAAATTTTTAAAAAATTCTGAATATACCCAAAATAATGTTTAGATATTTTGTTGCACGCGCTATTGTTGTTTCTTATACACGTGATAAATAACTGTTTAAACTTTATTTTTGGTTGCTGTAAAATATTCAAAATTTAAAAAAAAATTACAAGTGACTCTAAATAATTACAACTTACGCGATTACAAAAAAAAATTAAACTAATTTTTTTTTAATACCAAAACAAACAACGGTTCTACCAAAATATATTTTTAAGAGTGAAGATGAACTTACCAACCTTTACCAAAACATCTTCAATTATACCCCGATGATGAGTTAAAGAACGATCTGCCATTTATAAAGTTACTGTCGCGGGCTTGGCTTCTCCTAATTTCAATCTTTTAAACATAGATAGGGGCATTAAGTTGATACTTACTCCCAGATCACATAAAACTTTTGTTTGTATCGAACCCCCTATCGAGCATAGAATGTTGAAACTACCCAGATCTTTTAGCTTGGGTGGTAGTTTCTTTTGCAGGACTACGCTGCACTCTTCAGTTAGTGCTACCATCTCAAATTTTTCCAACTTCCTCTTCTTGGATAGAATGTCTTTCATGAACTTCAGATAAGTTGGTATCTATTCCAAAGCCTATATGAATGGGATGTTGATGTGCAGCTTCTTGAATATTTCAAGGAATTTTAAAAACTGCTTATTCATCTTGTTCTTGTGAAGTCTTTGAGGATAAGGAATTTTGATGTGATGGTCAATGCTGATGGGAGGTGGAGTTTCTTTCTGTGGAAGACCATCAGTAGTCTTCTCCTTTTCTGGTGTAGGTGATGTCTCTACATCATCTTCCTCATTTGGCTTGTCTTTGTTTGGCCCAGCATAGGTCTTACCACTTCTCAAGGTAATTGTATTACAGTTCTCCTTTGGATTTACTTCAGTAGTGCTAGGCAAGTTACCTTGAGCCTTGTTAGTGTTTTGAGCAGCCAACTGCCCCACTTGAGTTTCCAAGACTTTAATGGAAGACTTAATCTCCATCATGAATTGCAGTAACATGTCTAATTGAGGATTAGACCCTCCACTAAAGGCTTGTTGTTGTTGTGGATATTGCTGGCTTTGCTGAGATTGATTTTGCTGAGGATAAAACTGCTTCTGGAAGTTCTGCTGACGACCATACTTATTCTGTTAGTTTCCAATGACGTGAGCTTGCTCCATTGGCAAACTATCGACAACTATAGGGCAGGTGTCAATGGCATGAGATCCTCCACACAACTTACAGACAACTTGAGCTTGTTTTGCTTGTGCAGTTACCAGCTTTGTTAATGCCTCTACCTGGGCTGTCAACTTGGTTATTGCATCAACTGCATGCATTCATGCAACCTTTTTAGTTGGGCCTCTCTCTGTTGACCAATGCTGATTAGTTATGGCCATATCTTCAAGTAATTCAAAGGCCCCATTAGCACTTTTTGTCTTGAAAGCTCCACCAGCAGCGACATCTATCAGTTTTCGGGTGTTGTTCAGTAATCCAGTATAGAAGTTGTGCACTTGTAACTACTTTTCATGGCAATGGTTCAGACACTTCCTCAATAAATCCTTGAATCTCTCCTAGGCTTCATAAAAAGATTCGTTGTCATGCTGGGTAAAGTTGTTAATTTCAGCTCTCAGCTTGGTGATCTTTGCAGGAGGAAAGAATTTTGAGAGGAATTTCAGGGCCAATTCCTCCCAATTGTTGATAGAATTGGATGGCAAAGATACCAACTAACTCTTGGCTCGCTCCCTTAGTGAGAATGGGAACAGCCTTAGCCTGAGGGCATCATCGCTAACTCCGTTCATCTTGAATGTCTGGCAAAGCTCTTTGAAGTTGCCGAGGTGCATGTTTGGGTCTTCTGATGGCAATCCCCCAAACTGGACTGAAGATTGGACCATCTGCAGTATGGCTGACTTGATTTCAAAATTTTTGGTGTCAACAACAGGTGGCCTTATACAGGATCCGGCCCCTGACAAGTTTGGCAGCAAATAGTCTCTCAGGCTACGGTCATTGTTGTTGTGACCATTAGCCTGGTCTTCTACAACTCCTCCATTATTGCCATTATTGGCGTTGTCAGCCATGACTCCTTCTTGTTCAATCTCAATTGCAGCTTTTTCCAATTTCTTCCTTCTTCTGTTCTTTTTACAAGTCTTCTATATTTCAGGATCAACAGGTTATCAGTCAGTTGCACCTTGACTTCTCATAAACTAATTAAACCTGAAAAAGATAAGATTCTAAAACAAACAGAATTAGTACTATAATTGGAAAGAAAAACCAAATTAGAACAAAATTTAATTTTTAATAATATTAACTATCAATCCCTGGCAACGACGCCAAAAACTTGTTGTGATAATTTTGTACACGGAAGTGCACGTATCGTGACAAGAAGTAAACTCACCAAGAGTGAGGTCGATCCCACAAGGATTGCAGTTAAGTACGTTAAAATTAAACTTTTACTTCTATTTGGTTAAATAAAAATTTAGAAAGGATTAAAACTAGAAAATAAAAACAGTGCAAGAATAAGCAATTAAACTAATAAGAAAATTAACAGTTAATAAAAACTAGGGCTTCGACTTCAATTTTTTCTATTGATTATGGCCTAATATGATTTTCACGCTATTATCACTTTCTCCCTATTCAATTGTTTCTAAGAGAGATGAGACATTTTTGAATTTTGTAGTTAAAATGGTTTATCGTTTTTAGCAGGTAGATACCAGGAAATATGGTCTGCCGTTTTTAAGAATCGTTTTGTCATTTTTGGGGGTATTTTTCCCAAAATTGTGTTTTCAGTATTTTCTCGATATTTAGAGTATTGTCACGTTATTGATCAATAGGGAAACTTTAGTTTTAAGTTTAAGTTCCCGAAAAGTTATTTAGCGTATCACTTACTAGTTTTATGTATGTTGTGACTTAGGGACCTATAAATCATCGAGCAGCAGTTTCTACTTACATTGACCGACACACCTGAATTTGAAATCAAGGTAAGACTAGTATAATAGTTGCATATATGTATATATGTTTAGCGTGCATGTTTTATGATTGCCTAATAGATAACATATCAGTAAGAGCTATATTAGTGTACATAGAGTTGCACTGAATATCGATGAATATATGTTTGGCAAAGTATGATTGACATTATCATATCGGTATGACTAGAGTATCGAGTATAGATTGATATTATGGTCAATCATATTATCGTATATGAAACGTTCCAAACTCAGTACGCATGGGATGCAGGATAGAATTGTAATTGAGTGTATGGGCGTCTAGTTATGATCTGGTTTATGTTTATGTTATGATTATACTTTTCTTACTGAGTCTATCGATTCACAAATATTGTTTACACGTGTAGGTAAAGGCATAGCAAATGCGGAATATTGGAGCTGTTAGACCTGAAGTGTTCAGATCTTCAGGACAGCATGCTTCATTTTGATAAGTCACTAGGTGACAACTTTTGTAACTATAGTATTTTGAAAACGGTTGTAACTTTAAAACGGGATCTCACACTATGTAAAGTATTTATATATTTAAAATTAAAATTTAATTATGAAAATTTTAATTATTCAAAATTTTTAATAAACCCTTTAATTAATACATGAGTGCACAATAAATTGATATCACGATATATAGCCTACCTAATCTAATAGAGCGTTACACTAACTTTTACTTTCTGTAAGAAACATTTATCACACACATATATATTATTAGAAACTAAGCAAGAGCACACACTCATACTGTAGATTTCTCTACTTTCGTACATTCGTACTTGGGGTAAGTTGAAAAATACCTCTTTTATTCATCAATTAATCAAATTTACCTCTAATTTTATATTTATTTGAAACATACCTCTTTTTATATGTATTGTACTCAAAATACCCTTACATAAAAGAATCACATGGAGAGTATCTTGAAGTGACAGGGACAAAATTGGTACAATGTTTAAAAAAAGAGGTAAAAATAATAGATTTTAAAAAAGAAGATAAAAATAAAAGAGGACAATATAAAAAGGGTATAGAGTGTAATTTCCTGTTCGTACTTCTCCACAAGAAATTTGCCAAACTAACAACATAAAAATATTAAATTAGGAAAATAACCACATTGATTAGTTTGTGGTGGTTTTGTTCGACCAAATATTATTATTTTGCCTTTTATTTTTTGTATTCTTACTTTGTTTTCAATTTTTTAAAAGAAAGTCATCGCACAAAAATTATTATAGCTGTAAAATTGTTGCTGCCTAAATTTATATATAGTGTACAATGTTTGATTATATGAATAAACTATAGTGGTGAGCTTAGGCTACAGGATAATGAATCCTAGTTAGGTGGATTCAATATCAGTTTTGACATTTTCGATGAACACCCCTAATTACCAAACGTAATTGTTATGAGATTAAAAGTAATATTTCTTCAAATATTCTATTTATACATATACATAAATATTTAGGTTTTGATTAATGTATTTCTTATTTTCAGTGGTCCCAGCTATCCTATTATGAAATGATTTATATATTTTTAGTTCTGTTGAAGTAAGAAATAATATTACATGATTGATATTGTATATTACTTGATGATGGAACGGAACAACATCTGCTTCCAACATATTTAATTTTTGATCCGCTTCCTATACACATTTATTATTCATTATATATAAATGAATAATTTTTTTAAACCAAAGTTAATGCAGGTCCTTCCTTCGAGAACACATCCTTTGATGTAGTGCAGATGTGTGCATTTGTTGGTTATATATTGTAAGTGGCACACCAAGATATATATGCAGTAATAATAGTACTGTAGTAGCATGTAGTTCCATTGAAGCAGTACTCCAAGTGCCAAGTATTATCATTTTTGTCTGTGTCGGTTACTTATATATTTTTTGACCAAAAATAAAATAAACCCAATTTATTTTAGTAATTTTTTATTTACTTTTACTTAATTAATTAGAAGTGCAAAGTGCAAAGGCTTCAACACGTTTTGTTTTTGTGTCTGCTGTCAACCCCGAACACCACCACCAACTTATTACATTATTGTACCATATATATGTAATTTTTAATGTCAAATTAATTTAACATAATAATAATAATAATACCGAGATATGTGGTTAAGGTAAGCAATGTTATTTAGCTCACAATGATGGATTAATATAAATTATAATCAACTACTTTGAGAGACAAGACAAAACACTTTGGTTGGTAACTAACGTACGAACAAAATCAATATCAGTAGAAAAAGAATCAAATTAAGATGTGTTGCGGATCACAAGTTGAATTTTTGAGTCTTTTTTGACGACGTAGTCCAGTCGTACGTTGATTAACTAAAGATGAAAAAGAATAAATCTTGAAAATCAAAATACTTTTTTTTTTTTCAATAAATGAATAATAAAGTATGAGGTTGATAACATTTATATTTATATAATTTATGTATGGCCTTTTGTAACATTGGTGAAATAAAATAGAATAGACAAAAGAAGATGTTATTTAAAGGGTACTACGGTCTTACCTTGAGATTATGTGGTAGTAGTGAGTGGGGATCTGGATAATGGGCTTAAAGAAAAAGGCCCACTAGTCTAAAAATGGTCCATCTAAAAAAGGCGGGCATATGTGTGGATTCGAATGTAGCTGAAAATAAAACAAGAAACGGTGCGTTTTGATGGGTTTAAGGATTGTGTAGTAGTGTGACCCCTTTCTTTCTTCACTCGCCGCTTCGTACATTACTAAAATAAATAAAAAAACAGAAGCAAAGGCAAAACCTTTTTCTCTTAAGTAACACGAACAAAACCTTTTCCCTCCAACACTCAAAAATAAAAATTAACCCTTTTCTCTCTCTTACCGCCATTGATGTCCAACTCCGCTCAGGATCCGACCTCTTCTCATGGCCTTCATCATCACCTCCAGTTTCAGCTTCCACATCCTCACTCACACTACTCCTCTGCTTTCTCTTCACCTACTAATCCGCAATTTTTCCATTCTTTTCCTCACACCCAGAGGCCTCCTCGCGATCATCGTCCTCTTCATCCTTCTTCACAAAGCTTCGACCGCCTTGGCGTTTCCGATATCTCTAACGAATCTCATCCAGGAGCTGACTCTGCTTTTACAAAGCTTGAGGTGAGTCCTACTTCTCGCGATCACCACTTATCGCTCGCTTCATCTGTTTTTCTTTTCCCTTTGCGATTGCTTATTTCTTTGCATTCTATCAATCTTACGATTTTGAATTTTTCTTCTTTCTTTCGATTTCTGAATCTGCCGCGTGAGCTCAAGTCTGTTTTTTTTATACATATATATAATCTTTATGAATTTGATTGTTTTTAACACTACAGTAGCCGATTGACTCTTGATATTGGGTTCAACGCTTATTACTGATCTTGTAATCGGTTTATTATGCTTCTTGATTTGGTTTTTGGTGAAATTTAATTGCATGGGAGTTGATCTTCCTTTGAAGCATGTTAATTCCGGTACTGCTTCATATTATGATGCCAAATTATGGCCGATTCCACTTTCGCTTAAATCGGGCGGATATCGACCCACAGAATCCGACTCACTTGATACGCTTCGTGTATTGATCCGATCTTTGTAATCCATACAATATTCTGCTAACATTGACCAGCGATCTGGAAAACCTGTGTTATATTTCTTTCTTCACTTTTAGTTGGAATTTTTCCCGTGAAACGCATCTTGGATAGAGAAATTTATAAACAAGAAGAGCAACAATAAAGAAATTTAGTAATTGATAAAGTTTTAAGTGTTCATTTAAGAGTTTTTAGGCGTAGATCTATAAGTTTGCATAACAATCGGTAATCAATGACTAAATATTATTCATTTTTGTAAATTTTAGTTTGATTATACCTGATAATTGACACCCTTTATTGCCCAATATGAAACAATTGTTAGCGAAATTTATGCTGGCAATTAACTACTACACAAACATCTAAAGAGTAATATTTTTTGCAGTTAACACAATCAAATGTTAAAGTTGAGACTGGCATGAGTGGGGAAATAGCTGTATCTGGACTGAGCAAAGTAGTTAATGGTCAAAAGCACTCTGGACAAAGAAAGCATAATTCTAAATCAAAAGTTCCCAGACAATCCATTGGATCCCAAACGTTGAAAGCTGAGTCTCTTAATGGTTTCATTCCGCCGAACAGTTGCCGCTTTGATAGTTCTTTAGGTACATTTATTTATTTATTTTGAAAGAGTTCATTAGGTACATTTAGATTACACATGTTACAGCTACTGCCAAGTAATTATTCTTTCTGTTTCAATGTTCTTTTTTATATTAAATTTTGAGCAGTCACTTGAATTTTTATTTTGTTATGTTGATTAAGAGCTGTAATGTGTCATTGGCAGGCTTGTTAACTAGGAAATTTGTCAACTTGATTCATGAAGCTGAGGATCGAACTCTTGATTTGAACCATACCGCAGACATATTAGAAGTACATAAATATTCATTTGTGTTCTTACAAGATTATTTGAACTGCATCTGTATAATGAACATTTTATGTTTCCCATTTGTTATTTATTTTACCTTGCTTGCTGTAGGTTCAAAAGAGGAGGATATATGATATTACAAATGTTCTTGAAGGAATAGGATTGATAGAGAAAACTTCAAAGAACCATATACGCTGGAAGTAATAATTGAACTTTTCTTATCACACTTTTGTTCTTCTTTTTTCTGTTATTGTTTTCCCCCCAATTGATATAACCGTTAATCTTACAAACAGAGGAAATGATTTGATGGGGAAACGAGAGTTGGATGATTGGATTGCTGCAGTAAAGGTATTGTGTAACGTGTCAATCGTTTTGATTTGTGCTACGTATCTTTAATAATGTTGCACTGTTTATTCTTGTGCTATAATGTTGATACTTAGCAAACCACCTTTTGATTTGAAGTAATTAACCTCGAGCAAAGTGGATAATGGATCTACTTAAATTTTATGCCCACATTGGTCAGTGTTATTCTTTGGTTTCTTAAATTTTTCTCCAGTATGTACTTGTTTTTATTTTCCAATGTACATTAATTATTGAGTTGAGAAAGGAATTTTAAACTCGTTAGCCGGCTGTCTACAGAGAGTAATATTACAGTTACGTTAATTTCTTTTTTATAGATGGTTCAATTTGGAAAATAATAGGCATAATTAAGGTGAATCGGGTTTTATATGCATCTAGAAATATGATGCTGTAATTTAAACAGTATATACGATTATAAGGTCTAGTTTCATTTCAGGCTGAAGTTGAAAGCTTATACGCTGAAGAATGCAGACTTGATGAGGAAATAAGGTTCGTTCTGTAGAGTTTCTATGGATAGTTTTCTATCGGATGATTTCTTATTATGTGTTGACCCTTTGTGTTCTTTTTCAGGAGTAAACAAAATCGGCTTTGGGCCCTAGAAAGAGATGAAAACTGTCAAAAGTACACTTCAATTCCCTAATGTGGTTTTATTGCAGCCATGATATTTCTTTGTTTTCTTCATTTTGTCTATTTTATTTCTGTAGGTACCTATTTTTTACAGAGGAAGACATTTTGACTCTTCCATGCTTTGAGGTCATTTTCATCTAAGACTTGAAACTTCCTTAAATGGTGCTTGTTCTTAGAATTATTGTTACCTTTATCACATAACCTATCTCACTCGTTGATTGTTGTTGTTGTTATTATTATTCTAAACAGAATCAAACACTCATTGCAATAAATGCTCCAAAAGCTAGTTATATTGAAGTTCCTGATCCTGATGAGGTAGTTTGCTAGGATAAATGTGGTTTGACATTTGTGTAGTATTTTAATGTATTAATACCCGATCAATTGTTTTCTTCTAATGAGCAGGATTTGAGTTTTCCACAAAGACAATATAAAATGATTGTTAGAAGCACCATGGGACCAATCGATGTATATCTTTTAAGGTATCTTCTTTATTTGCATGCAGTAATGCATTTATATGCACGTCTCCTCCACTCTCAAGAAAGATGGATATGAACTATGTTCTTAAATTATTTGAATTTTGACAATCTCTGGATTGTCAGAACTTGGGCATTTTTCTTTCTTTCCTATGCGCATTTATATAGGTAATAGCTAATAAACTATAATTCTATGCCTTTAGCAAATACCAAAATGAAAATGAGGACACAACCACCAACCGAGCAACCTCTGAGGGTTTATCTGCATGGGATGTTGGTTGTTGTGGAAGGGAAGATGAAGTGATCTACTCAGATCATCCGGGTGATCAAAAAAGTTGTGTAGATAATCTCAGCTCACTAGGTCCAAAATCATCTGGAATTCAGAAGATTATTCCTTCTGATGTTGATGTAAGTACTTGCACTATTTTTCTTAAAACCTTTTATTTTATAGTTTAGCATCACTTTCACTAATGCGGGCTCCGTCTCCAGGTAAATGATGATTATTGGTTTCGATCAGATCCTGATGTAACCATTACAAGTCTTTGGGGTAAGCAATAATTTATTTCAGTCACTCTTTATTTGTGTTTGCAACTAGGTGAGTGGAACAATTCAAAACCAGCCAGTAAGTAACTTGCTTCATTTGTTGTTGTTGTTGTTGGTAATTGTAGCAAATGAGGAGTGGACGACGCAAGCAGATGGACTCTTTCAAGAAAATACTGTTGAAACTAGTACAAAACTAGCTCGGTGACAAGCTGACTGAGTCCCTCTTATAACAGAAAAGTAAATTAGTTGAAAAATTTCCAGGTAAAATGACGTGGGGCTCCTGAGCATTGCTTCATATATTTAAAAGCCATATTGTACAGTTGAATGATTCTTCCTTTTTTATTTTTCAAAATTTATATTTTACTATAGAAACATTAAACATGTACTGCAATAATTTTATAAAGCCATTTAGCTGCCGAAACCCAACCTAGATACGGTTAACAAGATGGGTTTCAGTAAGGAATAATCTTTAACCTCTTTTTAGGCTTTTTCTTGCTCGAGAAGAGGTGGATTGGCATAAAGGCTATGATATATTGAAATTCTATTGTTATCTTTCATTGTTTACTTCTCTGATTCCCTAGTTTTAATTTTTAAATACAACAAAGTTTGGATAAGTGTTTTTTTTTTTTTTGAATGGACGTTTGGATAAGTTTAAATCTGATGAAGTTGAACCATTTGCAACCGTAACGTTTCCACTTGATTTCTCTTATTTAATCACAATTTTTCCTTTTTCTTTTTCTTCCAGATCCTGTAAAGTCATTGGAGTTACTCCAACAACTATTATTAAGTTTACTCTATTATTTTATCAAAAGAAAGTTTACTCTATTGTTGTCTACCTAAACTTCAATAATTTACAGGGTTGGGAGGTAACTTCACGGATCTGATTTGGTAACAGTGAGATCCTGCTATCTGGATCTGTACTTTAATCTGGACCACAGCAGACTGCTAAAGATCCTTTTTTTTTTCAAAAAAAAAAAATTTAATAATTTAATCTTCACCTAAGCTGTTCTCTTTTAAAACTTTCAAAGTTAATTTTAGTATCAATTCAATAAATTTATTTTATTACAAACATTCAGATTAACGAAACTACTCTAAAAACAAGTTTTAGAGCACGAAAACAACTCCAAAACTTACCGAGCGTTATTGTATTATCCTCTTTGTTTGGTATGATGAAACAGAAGAATGGATTAAATGGTATGGAATGAAGTTATCTTTATTTGTTATTGCTAAGAAGTACGGGAATCAAGGGAAAGAAATAACTATACATTACCAAAAAAATTTAGACACAAAAAACCATCTCTATCAGTGGATTGTGTGCACAAAAGTAAAATTGAAATGGTTAGTGACTGATTAATGTTTAATATTATATATTTGTTTATTTAGGGTGCGTTTCAAAAGTTACAATGTAATTGGATTTATGTGTAATTAGAGATAATTATACTATTTGATATGTTTATTGATCAGGTAATTATATTGTGACACTGTAGTTTAATTGAAGGTAATTGAGAGACAATCTGATTCTCATGACTTCCAGTGAGAATTGAATATAATTATACTGTGTAATTATTAAAAATTTTCTATTTTAAATATTAACTATTAAAAAGTATTATTTTACTATGTAATTACTAACTATTTTCTCTAAATGAAAAAATTTATATTTAATTATTACCTCATATTTAAATTGAAAACAAACAAGAATAGGAGAGAGAAATGAAGAAGACTATGAAAGAATGCTTAAATCTTGCATTAAACAAAGACAAAACCTTTATTTATACATAAAGATTATATAAGTGGTTTTTTATAAATTTAGTTATAAAAACACTTTTGTATTTTAAAATATAGTGTAATTACTAAAAGTTTAATTATTACCTTAGTAATTATAATATTTTTCTAGTTCTAGATACACTCTTACTTTTGTTAGATACTATAATTAATTATTAATGATGGTGCCACAAAAAAAAAAAAAAAATTTTGGCAAAAATAATATCTAATGGTACATTTGTGAGAGTTAGGAAAACTTAACTTTTGAAAGAATATATATGACATTTTAACGATTCATTTGTAATGTCGTTGCGATAGTATGCGATGAAATCTAATAAAAATTTTGGTTGAAAACTTTTTCATTCGAATGTCAATTTGAGGTAATTCTTTAAAAGATCCGAATTTGGAGTGTGTAAAACACAAAATTTTAATTACAAACCTCATTTTAGATTAAAATTATAAACTTCATTATAGATTATCATTTTATACTTCATCATAGATTAAGCCTGGTATTCTACACACTTCAAATTTGGCCTTTTATACATTGTAAGCATGTAGAGCTTACCAAAATTTCAAATTCCATGGTGAAAAGTTATCTCACTGAATCTTTTATCAAATTTTATCGCAGGCTATTGTAAATGTATCGTTAAAAATTATTTTTTTTTTAGAAAAAATTAAGTTTTGCCAACATCATCGCAATTCACAAATGCATCATTAGACATCTTATTTTTCAATAATAATAATAAATAAATAAACAAAATTAAGTTTTCACAATACCATTGCAAATGCATTATTACATTGCTTTATTGTAACCTCCATAATTCTCGATGGAAAAAGAATTGTAACCATAGCATAAGAAAATCTTATAATTTGAAATCCACAAACCAAATCAAAATCTTCTCTACGGATTTGAAAAAGAAAAATGCAATGGGTGCTTCAATGGTGATTGAAGTTGGCATTGATGGTGGTAGCACAAAAGGTGGTCAACATCCGAGAATGACAAGAGAGATAGAGGAGGTGGTCGGTGGCTAGGTTTCACCTCCGAAATCGGTGTGGCATGATAGAGAATAGAGTTTGGATGGGAGAGAAGGGAAATGGCATACTATGCCAACTTTAAATTATGTTGCCATTACATTTTAGGAAAATTCTCCTAAAAAGGTTGTGGTGGTGCATTCCTAATCCATTTTGGCTTGGGAAGAAAATATAATAAATCCAATTTTTTTTATATTTAAGTGTTCGTTGTAGTTATTTATAATCATTTTTTAAGAAATTCGGCATTGTTTAAACTTTAAAGTAATTGAGCCGAAAATTGTTTAATTTTTATTTCGACACCCTAAATAATTATGACTTTTAAATTATTACTATAAACACTATAGTATGAAAAGAATTGAAATTATAACTTTTCTACAAACCAAAACATAAAAAAGGAAAAAAAAAAATACACAAGTACATTCCAGTTTTGGGGTTGTACACATTTTAATGTTAAGGTGCCTAAATTTCTTACTATTAGGCATAGTAAGAAAGCATAACCCGTCATCTTGTCCACTTTAAATTTGTAAAAGAAAAAAAAAATTCTTCCTATTGTTCCAATCCCCTACTCCTCACTCCATCTTTCTTAGTTAATCTTTCCCCTCATTCATCCAATCCTAAGGGTGTGTTTGGAAAGAGGGAGACATGAGTGGATGGAGAGAGAAGGGAGAGGAGTGGTGGAAGAGGAAAATCAATTTGTTTGGTATAGAGGATTGTGGGAATGAAAAGGGAGGTGGAATAATTTACAATCCATTTAGACCCTCCATTTTAAATCATTCCTCGAGACGATTTATACTCTTCTTTCTATTTTATTTTAAAATTAGATATACACCATCATAAAAAATATTATAAAAAAATAAATAAATAGATAATAAAGTAATTTTATAAATATATAGTAATGTATTCCTCCACTTCTCCCTTTTTAAAATAACTTCAAAGGATTACTACCATACTCTCCTTTCCTTATGTTCTCTATCCTTTATCCTTCGATCCATCTCACCAAACATAGTGTAGGTACCAACCATAATTTTTTTAAACTGAAAATCAAAATCTTAATCGATTCAAGTCATAGTGTCAGACCCAATTGTCGACTATGAATTGGATTATTGTACCCAAAAGGAAATCTTTCTTTCAAACTACTCTCCACTAACTAATTGGTTCCAAACTTCAAAGATGACAATTATTTAAGCCTTTGTTAAAATAGAATTAGTCGCCTAAATCGGGCTTTCAATCAAATCCAGATCTATGATCTATCCTATTTCAAGATAAGCTTTTACCAACCAGGACCCTACAAGTTCGCCAAACAATTTTAGAAAAAAATAAAGCAACAATTATCATTGAAACTAGATGACATCAAATATACAACAACGTTTATAGCAAATTACATGCCCATTATCATTCGTTCACCTAATGCTAGCTTTTTGTGACTAAAATTGGGAACATAACCACATCAACGACCTGTTGTAGATCGAGTTTTCCTCAACCTACCACGTGTGACCCGAATTGCATCTTCCATGACCGTCTCTTTTGCGGGAGGGTTGTTTCCATTTTCAGTTTCTGAAGAAGACGCCTCTGGCTCAATCTGCATTGCTTCCATATCAGCTGGTGCAGACTGGCTTGGTTTTTCAGGTGCAGCTGTTGATTTTTGAGTAATTGGCACTGTTGTTGGCTTTTGAGTATTTGGAAGTGCCACTTGAGTTCTGGCACTTGGAACTGCTGCTTGATTTTTTGCAATTGAAACTGCGTTAAGACTTTTATTATTTGGACCTGCCGATTGACTTTGAGTACTTGTACTTGCTGCTTGGGAGGCAGCTTTAGGAACTTCCGAAGAAGCCAACTCTTCTGCAATATCCTTTTGGTATTGACTTGAAGATGTACTAGATGTAGGAGATGGTGGCTCTTCCGGTGTTGGTGCCGTAGCTGGTGGACGATTTGAACCACCAGAGTTTTGGCGAGGAGGAGGACGTGCCCTACCGCCTTGTTGCTGTGATAACCAATATGAGATTTGTGTTCAGGAGATATGAGAGCAAGAGCAAAGGCATTGGGTTGGGACAGCAATCAACAAAAAATGCAGAATGATATTGATGAGAAATATCAAGAGTGACATAGTACACTCAAACAATGGATACATTATAAAATCAATAATCACGAAAGTATTCAGGCACTCTACTTATCAACAGGTAAAATCAATAAATTGATATAACTAAAGGACCATTCAACAATCAGTGGAGTGAGGTAATGTTAAAATAAATTACATTCATAATCAAATTCATGAGTAAGTACCTGGGGAGGACGTGGCCTTGGTGTTGATTGTGCGGCAACATATTGCAGTACATCGAAAATCCTTGTTTGGCCGTAGCTTGCAGCTCTTTGCCAGTACAAAACTACAATATCTCCTGCCCTGGTCCTTAGTTCCAACAAGTTCCGGTCAATTTCATTCTCGTGCTTTGCAAGATATGGTCTAAAGAAGGAATCGTACACATAACTAGTTCCCTGACAAATAAACATTTATAGCAATCATGAAAAGTATAACTAAATATATGAAAGCAGAGAGTATGACAAGCACAAAAAATATTCATAAACCAATGAACCAGATCCTGTTACCTTCATTCTAGGATGCCACAGGTATATGAAGAACAGCAATTTCACTTCACTATACATTGGAACCCTTCATGAACATGAAAATGCAAATAAATTAATGGTGGTGGCACAACAGAGAATTACTATCAAAATCTTTTTTAAGATAGATTAGAAATCCCAACCACGAAATAAACGCATCCCCGACTCTCTCACACACTGTCAAAAATGCGACCAGAATCCTGCCCGGAGAAAAGAAAATGTTATAAAGAATGATATATAAAATGAAAATACAGAAAAGAAAAATCCATACAGCATACCAGTACTGGCACCAAAAGAGAAGTTGTTCAATCTCTGGTTTGTTCTTTTCAACAGTTTTGTAGCACTCATAAGCTGGATAAGCATACCCAAGAACCATTCTGCAAAGTAAATGAAAATAAATAAATAGACAAACAAACAATTTCCATTAAAGAAGAATGAAGATAACACATTTAGTTTAGTAACTTACACAAGTCCCCTGGTTATAAAAGATCCGATCATCTTGTATGCCTAAAACAAGTTAATCCCAATTCAAAATTAGCAGCTTCTAAACAACACCAACTCTAATTTGAAAGCATAACATTAGAACAAATACAAAATAGCTAGCTTGCAATCACAGGAAAGCAGGTTCTCATGGACGAAAACAATTACGCATGTCCATAGATAAGAAAATATAATCACGGAGTAACCCAAGTTGTAGCGAGATAAACAATCATCACAACCTCATCAGTTTTATGAATCGCATTATTCGCTTTTCCCAATGTTCTTCGAAATAATACAATTAGCACGAAATGAAAGGCTCGTCTTAGCTGGGTCGAGTAATAATTTTAATTTTCTGTAAGTCAAAAACAGCATTATCCCCTTCCTCAATTTTCTCAGCAGCCAAACGATAATGTATCACATAAATGTCAAATCCGATTCGCGAGAAAAAAAAAAGAAGACGAAGAACGAAAGATTAACACAGAAAGCTTTGAATCTCAAAATTAGGGCCAAAATCATCGCAATGAAACAACAATGGCCACCAACCAAATGCACCACAATCAAACACTCAACTACGAAAATAACAAATTAAGATAATTATACAAAGCCTCAAGCAATGTTTATCCAAAACATCAAAGAAACACTTGAAAATGTGCTCCCATAAACCATAATCAACAAATCTTTATAGACATAGATATCTTCAGATAAGTTAAAATCAACAAATCTTCCATTATAAAAAAAAAAACAAACAAACACATCGACAACGAAAAATGAAATAATCTTCGGACAATTTATTTTAGAGAAAATCAACCGCTACCTGCTGAAGACGATTTTGAAATTTAAGAAAGAAAGAAACACCACCTACTCCCAGTAGTATAAACAGAATAGTGTGAGTTAAATCTCAAAAATGAAAAGGAAGCTGGTGATGAATCATTCGTCTCCGATTAGAGATCTCCTCCGTTGAATGAATCAGCGCCGCCGAACTTCCACCGCGATGCGTTGCTATGTCGGCGGCTATGGGGAGTAAGAGCCAAAGAAGGGAGCGATGTCTTTCCTTTGTTTTCTATTTTCTTGCTTTGGTTTCTCTGGTTCCTCAGATTGTGCCGTTTAAATGCACCTTTTTGGTTTTTATTTTCTATTTTTAATTTTCTTTCAAATATTTAATTTAATATTTTTCTATTTTTCTTTTTTTCTTATCCTGGATGAAGTTTTAGATCACATCCAATATTGACCTAATCACCGTTCAAGTTTAAATCAACGGATATGATCTTCCCTTCCATATCTTGCCAGGTGTACAGGTTTACTTATTTATTTATTATTATTTTTGAAAAATACAAATTAGTAAGTAATTTAATTAATTGTTTTGTTTATTATTCTGTTTTATTTTTAACGAATTTTAATTAAGGATATGGAACTAGAAGACGTAGACAAATGATCCAACTACGTGGCGTTTGGGCATTCTTTTTACTGTTTAGTCCTTACGAGAATTAAGTTAGGAACAAAATTCTTTGTACTTAAAAATTGGACAATTCTGTAAAAGTAACCAAAAGCAAGCATGAAGAATATGCTGATGATGATAAGTTATAACGTGTGCCAAGGCAAAGTATCAATTAAAATATAGATTATTTATTGGATATGGATAACGAGCAATTTATATAAAAGAAAAATAATTAGTTTAACTTTCAAATTAAAAATGTTAATAATAATACTACGTTTAGTGTAGGGTCTACATAAATAACGGTTATCTCTAATTAAGCTTTTTAAGCATAAAGTTAGACTTAAAGCTTCATTTCATTTGTGTTGTCTATATGTTTGGGTGGAAAAGGATTAATCATAAGTCTTGATACATACATATATAACAGATGTTATTGCAATTTGTATATAATATTTCTATAACTGAGAATGAGCAAAATTGAAATAGTTATGAGAGATTAATATATATGGGTGTTCATTGTTCAATGAAAAGTACTTGAAAATAATAAATACATATATATTTTATATTAATGTCTCTACTTATCATATAATTATTAATATTTGGCATTTGCTCTCATCACATGGTCACAAATCACAATCTGATCATCATCGTTTTGGCCAAAAGGAAAAACGACGATTTTTGTTACTAAGAATGTTGGTATGTTTTTGTAGGGACTGGAGGTGTGATATATGTGTGTATATATATACATATTTATATTGTACACATGCCACGTTCATATTAATTAATTAAAAAAGGGAGTGAGATTTGGGTTTGGGTTTGGGGCCATTGAAACTGAAAGTGCCTCTTAATATTATATCAATAGGAGAGAGTAATGTAATTTGTGGGGGTTGGTAGTGTGTATATATATATATATATATATGGGACCACTACTAATTAATAGTTATGTAATCTACTCTTTGGCCTAATATATATTTGGTAGGGCTAGCCATTGTAAAAAGAGGCTCACTAATATGCTACTTCTTTAGAAGTTGTTCTCAAAGTAACATGCAAATTCACCAATCTTGACAAACAAACAAAACTAAAGAGTAACAAATAAGATTGACTAATAATATATTCTCTATTCTTGCTATGTTACAAAGTAAGGCATTGTAGCAATAATAGCCAAATATATTAATATGTTACAATATATTTCTCCTTCCTTCTTATTTCCAATTTGTTTTTTCCCCTTCATATTTATATATATACAAACAATTTTTTATTTTTATTTTTTATAAGAAAAAGAGTAGAAACGTAAAAGCAAAGAGGAGGAGAGGCTATTATATTATAACTATTAAAGTGGTCCAACAAAAGTTTTGGTGAGCCATGCAAAAAGTACTAGAGTAAATTGTATCTATATATATATACCTACTCAATTTCTATAATGGCCACACTTTATAAGTGCTACATAACTAACACTATATACTTACTTATATATACTGAGTATTTGACTGTCATCTCTATCTACTACAGAGTGACAATATGACATGCATGAATGATGCTAATAACTAATTAATTACAGCAAATAATACGATTTAATTAACTATAACTAACTACACATGTAATGACCTTATATCCTCTCATCATCTCTTAAAGCATAATTTATAATTATTGTAGTTGATCTCATGCCTATGACAATGTAATGTAATAGAGAATTAAACTATTATTATTAAATAATTTATTTAAATAGGAAAATGGTAATTAATCCAGAAAATCACAAAGGGCGATAAAACAGAAAAGGAAACGCACAAAAAAAGATGAGCATGTGAAGGTGGGGTTGGGAGGAGCTTCCAAAGCCTTGGATTCTATTTCACGTTTCATTAGAGAGGGAGGGACTATATATGTCTTTATTACTATTTCACTCAATTTCACCACCATTTTTCTTACCCTCCCCCTAAAAAAACAAAAATAAACTTATTTATATAATATTATAAAAGAAAAAGAATTCTTTTTTATTATTATTTTTTTGAAACCATAAATTAAAAGAAATTTAGCATATAAAAATACAATTTCTCAAAAATATTTCACATATAAAAGGATTCACACTCTGCAAAATAAGATCAGTGTATTTAACATTACTCAAAGTACATATATCCAACAAGACTCTCTCTAGACTAATATTAAAAAAAAAAAATCTTAAAAGAAAAACAGATTTGGACCTCTTGGGCTGAGGGGCCTTGGGCAACGGCTCCAGCCCACCTTACCCTAAAGGCGCCCTGATCGGGATAAGTTGAAAAATACCATTTTTATTAATCAATTAATTAAATTTACTTTTAATTTTATATTTATTTGAAACATACTTCTTTTTATATGTATTGTACCCAAAATACCCTGACATAAGAGAGTCACATGGAGAGTATCTTGAAGTAACAGGGGCAAAATTAGTACAATGTTTAAAAAAAGAGGTAAAAATGATAGACTTTAAAAAAGAGGATAAAAATAAAAGAGGGCAATATAAAAAGGGTATAGAGTGTAATTTCCTCTCCTGAACCCAACATCTATAAAAATATAAAAAAAATGAAATAAAAATTGATTATTTATTTTTTATAAAGTAATTTGTAGCGTAAATACTTAATTTTAAGTATCGGTTGTAGATAAATATTTAAATTTAATTTTTGACGGTAATAATAATAAAATTATATTTTTGAAACTTTCGTATGTAACTCGACATTGACTAGGTACGGAAGTTTCAGAAATATAACTTAAGTATTACCGTCAAAAATTAAATTTAAATATTTATCTGCAACCGTAAATTAAACTTAAATATTTATGGTACAAATTACTTTTTTTATACAATGGAAATTTTAGGTTTAGTTTTGGTTTCAAATCTCAAATAACTGGGGCTATATTATCCAAATGAGATCACTCAGTCATGTGCTTCTAATAATGTTAATTTGTTGGGCTGTCACTCTCAACCTCTTTACCCCATCCACTTACCTAAAACCAAACCTCAGTACCTCACAATTTCTTTATTCCTTCAATTCCACAACTTATTGTGTTCTACTTTTGCATAACAGGCGTTTTTATTTATGACCTTTTTCAACTAAGCTGGGCTCTATCACAAATTTTATCTTATTTTTTTTTAAAAAAAAAAATATATAATGTATAATAAAACTAGCTTTCAGAAAGAAAAAAAAAACAAAACTAGCCGTTACAATGAGCAATTCGTAATTAATGCTGTATATCATATCATAAACACTCACTATTGGGTTGCAGCTAACTTACTGCTTATTATTAAGACTCATAAAGTCCACTGATTAATTTAATTTATACAGTGTTTGACAGTTTGAAAGGAAAAAGAGACGAAGAAAAGCTCAATATATAAATAAATTTCGTACTAGTTAGTTATTGTAGCATTAATAATATGTTTATATACTTTTCAATGCCAATTATTTGTATTTGTAAGAAATTTAGATGGAAAATGGAATAATAATTAATAATCGGGATGTACAACAAATTATTTTTACCGAACTTAATTAATTGTAATGGGAATTGCTAATCAAAAGGTCCATTACATTATTAGTTTCAAATTTTTATTTTTGTATCCATTACAATGTAATGACTATTAGTTTGAGTAAATGAGTCCTCATTACAATAAAAAATCAAATGTAATACTCATTACAATTATACTCTATTATAAAAGTAACATAAAATAATATAATATTATAATAATTAAAAAAACTCAAAGTTGTATTATCCTCTCTCATTTGAATATTTTATAATTACTAGTGAAAAGTCACACTTACTCTACACCTAAAATATTTATGATCATATTAATATGAGAAATAGTATTGGTAATATTTAATACTATTATAATGTATTATATAACTATTAATGTAATTATTGAATCTCATATTATTTAATTTAATAATTATTATTGATAATTTAAGAATGAAAGTGGCTAAGGTGAATGAGGTTCCATCTCAAAATTAATTGGCAATAAGAAGAGTAGCACATTCATATTATATATGACAATTTATTTTTACACATTAGAAATGTGGAACTAACTCACACATTAATTTTACATATGTTGTGACTTAGGGGCCTATAAATTAATAAGCAACAATTTCCACTCAAATTGACCAGCATACTTGAATTCAGAATCAAGATAAGATTGGTATATTAATTTCATTTATGAATACATGTTTATCATGCATGTTAGTTTCTATTAGAATAACATATTAGTGTATTAGTGAGGTATAGAGATGTACTGAGATACCAACAGATATATGTTAGGGATATCAGTAGCCATTAGATTAGCATATCAATATATTAGTGATGTGTACATATAGTTGCATTGAGATATCAATAGATATATACTAAGCTATGTCGTACAAACGTTTCAGACTCAGTACGTGTGGAACGCAAGATATGATTGTTATTATTGGATGTATGAGCGCCTAGTTATAATCTAGTTTATCGTCTCTCAAATATTGTTTACATGTGTAGGTAGAGGCAAAGCTAAAATTGATCAATAGTAAGCTAGAGCTAATGAAGATTGTACATATCGGGGTGGTTAGAGCTAGAATGTTCGATCTTCGGGACAACAAGCTTTATTTTGATAGTCGCGAGGTGACAACTTTATTAACTAAGTATTTCGTAAAACGATTGTAACTTTAAAAATGGGATTCCCAATTATGTAAAGTATCTATATATTGAAGTTTAAAGTTTAGTTATTTTTTTTTTGTAAGGTGTTTAAAGTTTAATTATAAAAATTTAAATTATTCACGTTTTTTCTATAAATCATTTGATCAACAAATGAGTGCATGGTATTAAGAAATTACGATAACACGCATAAACTAGTATGTTGTTACATGAGTACTAGAGATTTGGAACATAAACTCTAATTTCTCTAGTCGCTCGAAGCTCATGAAGCTGATCTTTGCAAAGAGAGAAAGGTGCAGAATGAGATCCATGAATTATGGACTCAAAAAGAACTTATGTGGGAATAGAGATCAAGGGAGTTGTGGCTTATGCAGGGTCATTTTTCAACGCCTCAACTTTGGTTAGAAGAAAGAGGAATCATACTTAGAATCTCAAGGACTTTAATGGTGTTCTTTGATCTAAAGAGAGGGACAAGGGGTGTATTTTGAATGATTAATTTCAGGCTTTGTTCTTCTCAAATGCGGATGAGTTAGATTCACTCATTTCTCCTTCTATCTCTCTTGAGGAGAATTCTCTGCTTACTGTTGTCCCTTTCACTGAAGAGATAAAGTTGAAAGTTTCTCAAATGCACCCCTTGAAGGCGCCGGGACCAAATGGAATCTCTGAATTTTTTTACCGTAAATGCTAAGGCATAGTGGGGAATGATGTCACTAATTGCATCTAAAGATTCTTCACTACTGGGGACTTTTTATTCTAACAAATCAAATTTAAATTATTTATCACATTTGAAAACACAAATGCTTATTACTAATTATTCATATTAAATAATCTTAAAACAATCAGATCATAAGAAAGACCATTTTGATTCCTTTGATATATAATCACAATGTCATTTCTTATTCAATACTAGGCTATTTACACTGAGGAATGGACAAATTGCAGAAAACTGAACAATTATACAATATCTCCCTTATGTAACGCGTTGGGATTATTTAGCTACTATGTTCGCCGAAGCAATAACCGTAAATGGACCGAAGTTGTTGGGAAATATCCAAGTACCTAATAGAGTTATCTATATCAGACCAATTATGTTGGAGTTGAGTCGTACAACTTCTCACCTGTTATGGCTCGGTCTTAATTATACATATATTTGCCTCACCCCTAAGGGGATAATCCTGATAGTGTGGATCGTTTTATGCCTATTGCTCTTTGTAATTTTATCTACAAAATTATTCTAGGATAATATCTCAGAGATTGAGGATGGTGCTTGATTGTTTAATTGATCTTTACTAATCAACGTTCATTCCAGGTAGATAGATTATTGAATCCTCTATCCTTACTCAAGAGATTTTTGATGTTATTAAGAAAAAGAAGGGAAAGGGTGGCCTTATGGCGATTAAGATGGGCATGAATAAGGCTTATGATAGGTTGTAGTGGCCTTTTCTTAAAAAAAATTATGGAGCTATTCAATTTTAACTCACTTCATCAACCTTGTCATGACGTGTGTAACTATTGTTTCGTATTCTATCTTGCTCAATGGTAAACCTTTAAAGAAGTTTCATCCTAGCCGAGGAATAAGGCATTTACCTTATTTTTGTTATGCATTGAGGTTTTATCCAGGTTGATTTCACATGAGAAGTGTCAAGGTAGAATTTATGTCATCGCATTGCTCGGAATGCCTCAGATGTGTCTCACTTAATGTTCGCTGATGACACTATTTTCTTTCTAAGAGCTAAAGAGGTAGAAGCTCCTGCTTTGGCTGATTGTATTAAATTTTTTTAGAAATGGTCTTGTCAAGTCTGCAGTAAAAAAGTTAAGGATTCTCTTTTCGACTAACTGTTCCTGCGGCTTTAAGAATGTGATTGAAAGGAGGTTGGGTATGAGAAATTTTCAAGAAGGTTAGAAGTATTTTGGGAACCCTTTTCTCTTTACCCGTAACAAAGGAAATATTTTAAATTACTAAAATCCAAACTTTACCAACATCTTGAAGGATGACGTTTAAAATCTCTCTCCATAGTTAGAATAATCGTCTTCATCACTTTTGTTGCACTTGTTGTACCCTCTTACCCAATGTTTACTTTTAAACTCCCTTTAGCCTCCTATAGAGAGTTGGATGGCATAATCTGAAGGTACTGATGGAATGGTAATATTGATAGAAATAGACTTTTTGCTACAAAATCTAGGGATGCTTTATGCCAACCCAAACAAAGAGGGGGGGGGGGGGGGGGGGGGGGGGGTTGTTGGGGTTTCGTCGGATGGAAGATATTAACCAAGCTCTTCTCTCTAAATTTTCTTGGATGCTGGATACTGGAATAGAAAGACCGTGGGCTATTGCTTTAAAATCCAAATACTTCCCTCGAGAATCTTTTTGGAGTGTCCATAAGAAAAACACTGATTGCTTTGTGTGTAAAGGAATCTTGAAAGCTCGCCATACAATTTCTCAGGGTTCTTGGACTATTATTGCCACATGTGAATGTATTAATGTCTGATGGCAGCTCTATATCACTTGGTTGGACTATGATAGCTTCAAAGAAGTTATGGAAGGTATTAGGCTGAAAGCCCCTAGTTTGAGATGTATGGCAAGTCTGATGTACAGACGGACTAGAACCTAGAATCAGGGTACTTGAACTTCCTTTTTGGTTTAGGTTTTAGCCAAGAAATTAGAAAGATTCAAATTGCTCAAGATCTTGAGCAAGATACTCTTATTTGGAAAGCTTCTAAGAACGATTCTTACTTGGTTAAAAGTGCTTATTGGGAAAGTCAATGGCATAGGTTTGGAAATGAGAACTGTATTTGGAAAAGGATTTGTCATCATATGATTCATCCCTGTATGAGTATTATGTCGTGGAGAGTTTGTGTTGGTGCTCTTCTCACGGGTGATAAGTTCAATCCTAACGCGAGTGATAACTATCATTTGTGCCATTCACGGACAAAAAGTCCTCTACATTTGTTTGTACTTTTTCCTTTTGCAGCGACTCTTTGGTTCACCTCCCCTATTCTTGTTCGATCATACCTTGTTCCCGAAGAGAATATGAGGGAACGTATCACAAACATATGCTCTGGTCTCCATACAACCTCCAGGAATGCTCTTCTTGTCAGGCTTGCTTCAGTTTTGAAATTATTTGGCGCATCGAAAATCAAATCATCCATGGCGATGGCGATGCTCCCAATATTGATCAAGCCATGTTGGATGTCACTAAACGTTTTTAGGAACTTATTCGACTCCCAGACATTTAGGAACTTGGAGATACAAAGGTAATTTAATTAAACCACCATTTTTCCCTCCCCAAATCTTGAGTTGTGATGGTTGATGGATCTTTAAGGATGGAATCTTTAGTGGGCTGTTCTTGCCATTGAAAAGGATTCCTTGGACTGGTTTGTAGTTACTACACGTGGTGTTGTTGTGAATGCTCTTGTTGCAGAAAAGGAGGCAATTCCTTAGTCTTATGTTAGGCTTACGATAATCACTGGGATAATTTCATTGTCCTATTTTATGCCAAGGCGTTGGTCCATGCTATTCACAAGAGGAAATCTTCGGATTGGCAATTATTGGTTTTGTTTTTCTCTTTGTTGTAATTCTTGGAGTTATTTTTTGATTGTTATGTTAATTTTGTCTATCGGGGCAATTTAGCCTTTGTTGATAAGCTTGCTAAAGATGTTCAATTTTCTAATAACGGCTTAATAAATTGTAAGTTTCTCCTGTGAATCTCACTCTTTTTTGGATTTAATTTGTCTGAATTGAGATTCCTTTTTTTAAAAAAAAATAAATAAATGGATTTTAGAATAAAATGCACGAATACAATTTTATTTTGATTGTTTAATTTGCTTTTTTAACATCAATATTAATAGCCTGCTTACAAATTAGAGAGTGTGCAGCGTTATATACTCTCTCTCTCTCTCATTTAACTGATTTTGGAAATAGGCCTAAATATGCAGAACCCAAAGCCCAGTTTCAGTAAGAGTCCAAATAATGAAAAATATCAATACAGATGTGTATCTTACCCAAACTAAAGAGTGTAATTGAATTTTTGAAGTCATGAAACTGTCACGCCCAACCAAACTAACTACATACCTACCATTAATTCCCACACTTGTTGTCAACCTCGTAGCTGCATGCGTCGGATGCCTGACTTTGAATGCGTTCTCCAGCCCACCCTACCCTGACGGCCTGAGGCTTCAGGCCATACCATTCCAACAAACTTTTTCAGAGAAACAATACCCAACCAACGAGTTTGTGGGTATATATGCCACTTTATAAGTTTTTTTTCCTTTGCAACACTAATAATCGTTTGGACTCAAAAATAGCATGTTCATAAAAAGATTACAATAATTCACATGTAAATTGTACGAGTGACCGAGAAAAATTGTATTTCATTTAATATTAAAAATTAATGAATGTTATTATTCAAATTAGATAGTGATTTTGTAAATAAAATTTATTTTAGGTAAAAAAGTGGTATAAATCTTTAATTAAAAAATTTAGTGATACAAATATTAATGGAAAATTTATATGGTATACTAACTTTTGCTATTTCTTTACAAAAATACTATCAGGCGGTATTTTTTACTTTTTTACTGTATTTTTTTATAAGTTTCATACTGTAGTATACTATGTTAAGTTTTCACTGGTGTTTTATTGTTGTTTTGAGTTGTTCTGTTTTGTGTTTTACTGGTGTTTTACAAAAATACAGTATTTTTGAAAACTTTGCAGCATGACAGTATTTTTGTAAAAGTTAACTAAAATTCCAGTATTTTTGTAAATTTCCCATATTAATTGGTAGTAGTAGGCCCCGGGGAAAGTGTGCAAGTGTTAATTGTGTGGTAAGACTCGTCACTCACTCGTCCATCTATACAACACTTAAGCATTTCGTGTCTTTATTTTGTGGTTGAAATTAACTTACTTACTTTTATGACAGCTAGCCAATATGCAACACCCCCACAACATATCCACTTCTTTTATTGCTTCAAAATTTCAATCCATTTCCATCTTCACCACTCAAATGCCTGCTACCCCTCTCTTCTTCTTCTTCTTCTTCTTCTTTCCACACCTTTAATTAAAAATAAAAAATAAATATTCAGTTGAGAGTACTAACTAATTAGACATGTCACTAGCTCCATCACTTCCCCGCTTTAACTCTCCATTTCTTTCTTGCCCTCTTAAGCTTTCCACAACTACTACTCCCACCACTTCTTATTTTTCTTCCCAAAAATTATCCAGAAGTAATAATCAACGCTCACCACCGTCTTATCCATGCATTAGGGCTTTGGATCTCGATCAAAACACGGTACTACTACTACTTATTTTATTTATAAATAATATCTATGTGAAAAATTAGTTATATGTATTAGAGATAGAAAATTGGATTGTACAGGTTGTGGCAATATCAGTTGGGGTCGTTAGTGTTGCAGTTGGTATAGGCGTTCCCATCTTCTATGAATCCCAAATCGACAATGCTGTGAGTTTATTACTTATAATTTTTTCAAAAAATAAAAAAAAAAATCAGTATAAATTTGGTATTGTAATTAGTGTGGTTATTGCCTTTTATTTTTTAGTTTTTAATTATTGCTGAAATTTATGACACAATAATGCTTCAGGCGAAACGAGACAACACTCAGCCATGCTTCCCATGCAGTGGTTCAGGCGCCCGTAAGTGGCCATGATTAATTATAACTCTAATTTCTTAATTCAATAGTGGGGAAATTAGTAGCTAAAAAGTTGTTATAATTTGTAACATTAGTAGAATTGAATAACAGAATTTTAGTTGTGTGCATATATTTTTAGTGAATTGGTACTAGCTAATTGTTTTGTTTTATGTATGAGAATGGATTAGTGATGAGAATGGATTAGTGGTTTTATTCTTACAGAAAAGTGCAGATTTTGCTTGGGAAGTGGGAATGTAACAGTGGAGCTTGGTGGTGATGAGAAAGAAGTGTCTCGATGCATCAATTGCGATGGTGCTGGTTCCTTGACATGCACTACGTGTCAGGGTTCTGGGATTCAACCTCGGTACCTTGATAGGAGGTAAATATATATGCCATGGATTTTGGCAACAACTAGTTTCAAGATTACATTATTTGGTGGGAATGGGAAGGGAACGACATATATATCAACGATGGGGATGAGGGAAGGGTCTACAATATGATATGAAAAAAATGCCAAATCCCAACCTTTTAGGCTGTACAGAATTTCGTCAAATTTCTTTTAATTTTACTAATGTGACGACTGTTTTTGTACCAAATCGTACACTAACTTTCATTCACATCAGACTCCCGTCAGTAAAATTGGACAGAATTTCAACAATCTCAATAGTTTAGAGAAAATTATTAGTAACCTAAAAGAATTCAGAGGCATTACTTAGTATATGTAAAAGTTACTTAACTGACTCTGCATTTTGTTTTGAACAGAGAATTCAAAGACGATGACTGATGTGAAGTGTGAAGTCCCTAGTAAGAAGCTATTTTCGGCTATTTATTGTGACAACAATTGAGAATATCGAGCAAGTTTTTGCATTACTCTTATTCTACACTTGTTTATAATTATATGTGTTTCTTTGCCTCTGTTTTTCTGGATGTTTTCCTGTCTTTTTGTCAAAGTTTTGTTTATGTTTTTCTTAAAAAAGAAAAATATAATCTTGGCTGTTCTTCATGAAGTGCTAATTATAAACCAATGGCTTACAGCAACACTCCACTCTATTTTATATGTTGAACCCACACCCTAAATGATCTTTTCAACTCCACAAATAACACAACACACACATACACTAATACACCACACAACACATATTGTCTTAGAGGTAGGATACTAAAATCTCAAAAATAAAAAATAGTAGAAATTAGATACAAAATTGCTTTAATAGAACTCTAAATGTCATCTTATATATGTGGAGTTTGTAGTATCACACTAAAAATAGTAGGACACTATAAACTACGCTAATTTTTTTTTTAGTTTTTAATATTAAAATTATGTATTTATGATTAAATTTTTATATTTAGATAAATATTCTTATATGAGATAGTTTAATAAAATAATATCATATATTAATATATTTTAGTCTAAATTTTATTACTGTAGTTGGAATAAAAAAAATTTAGTGCTAAAATTATACGCTTTATTTTGATACTATATTTAAATTTTAATATTGGAGTTGCCCTTAGAAAATAAATATTCTATTTATTCTTTGTCAAAAACTAAAACAATAATTCTTATATTATTTTATTAAATTTGAATACAAATAATATAATATAGATTTCTTTTTTTTTTTTTTTCTAAACAGTAATATAGATTGCTTTTAAAGTGCACCAATAAACTTCTATCATATTTATAATATCTGAGTAGCTATTATCTTAATTTTTTTATAGGATGGTATATATTATAATACAGAATAATTTATAATATAAAAATTAAGGTTTAAATAATTTATTTTACACGCATATAAAATAAAATAAAAATATGCAAACAATATAATATACAAAATTTCTATAGTGCACCGATGCACCATTATCTCTTTCGACATCCAATAGAGTATTTTAGTTTTTTTTTTTTTTTTCATGATCATGTATGTTATAGTTATTTAAGATATTTTGCAAAATTTTAAAAAATTCAAAAAAATTTAATACACTGAAATTAGACTTCAAACAGTCTATTGCTCACGTCATTCTAAAATATATTGTTTAAATATTATTTTCTATATTATAAATTAATCTTAATTTCTTAAAATTATGCCGAATGTCTTAAATAACTATAGTATATACGACCATAAAAAAAATGAATCAATTTTTTTCTTGGATGTCAAAATAATATAGAATGCGTTGATATATCTTTGTTAAGATACGAATACATTAAAAAAATGTATTCCTTACAAAAAAAAAAAAAAAGGTTTTTCTAAATATTATTATCATAATAATTAAAAAAAAAAAAGTAAAGATTACGTATAGTGCCAACCAAATAGCAAATTTGCTGTTACTTATACAGTTGGATGAAGTGAAAATAAAATTTCATACAAATTGTATGCTTTGCTAGCTTAGTGTGGTAATCCAAACTAGCATTTTGTTATTCTTCTTTATAAGAACTTTTTCTATTGTCCTATCATTACAAGAAAAAGAGACCAATTGCGATAATACCTACTGCAAATTCAAGGATGACATCTCTGTAAGATCGCTGCGCCGCATTATCCATATATGAGTAAAATTTTCTAAGTACTTTCCCTTTAATATTTTATTTATAAGGTTATATTGCGATAACTAATCATCCTAATAGCCTTATAATTTGGAGCAAAATGTATTGCACAAACTATATATATGGTTGCACCAAAAAAATCAAGGGATATATATGGTGATGAAAAGTAGTCATCTAGATGAAAACAAATTTGGCAATGAGACAAATAGGGCAATTGGAAAATTCCTCCAAAATATTTGCATATATTACGACAACAAGTTGTCGCAATAAGGGTGTCAAGTATTTTGGACGAAAATATCTTACGTTGTATTTTATGCGCATATTTTTAATAAAATTCTTTTGTTTAACCAAATATATACCCTATATATTTGATTTTTTTTTTTTTTTTACATGTAAGTATATTTATATTTGTCACCTACACAAATGAGCCAACTAAAATGATTTATTGTCTCAAAAATCCTACTACGACAACTTTCGACGTATGTTGCAAAAATTATTGCTGCTATGCAAGTGCACTCGCAATTTGTAATAAATCTTGGTAAGACCAAGTATCCTCCTACAAGGATTAAATTATTAATTACCAATTAATTATTGTTTAGTTTAGTTTATAATTGGTTAACCATATATGTTTGTTTGTAAAAGTAAATAACAAAACATAAACTATTGTAAATTGCAAAAAATAATAAAGAAACATAATATAACAGAAGAAATAAATAAACAGTTAGGTGTTTAAATCTCATCAACTATCCCTCCTACCAGTTATTAATGCACATTTTCTTTTCTTCTTCTTATCAAGCTAGCTAACAAATTATTAAAGAGCATTGCTATTGGGCACCAGTGGTGCCTAGCACCTTCTAAATGTGTCGACAATTGCAATTGGCTAGCGATACTCTATAAAAATTATTATATTAAACTATATGGGACCCGATACTTAATTGCACCAATAGCGATATTGACACGTAGGAGGGTGCTAGGCACCGCCTTTAGCATTTCTCATTATTAAAAGCAATTTATAACCAGTTACGAATTACAAACCTCGACATTGATGAGAATTTCCATATTTTTATGATAAATTCATCAACTAGGAAAATTAACATTCACAATTTTAATATACTCCTATATCATTAAGTTAATGTCTAACATCATATCATAATTAAATTTCACTTTTTAGATTTGGTTCAAAAATCACTACTACAAAATATCCCTTCCACGACCATTTTTCATGTCTAGTATATATTGGTGCAGGACATTAATTTTTTTTTTGCCATGTCCAACATTTTAGAGTTTTATGCTTTAATTAAAACTCCAATTGAATATGTACTTTTATTATTATTAATAATCAATAAAGAAAGTAGAAATTATTCTGACTTGAACAAATCACATTACTCACATGCCATATTCATGATTATTTATTTAAAATTAAATTCTATTAAATCCTAAGATTAGTCATTGCACTAAGTTAAGCGTTAAGTTCTTTTCAGGACTTTGATAAAATAAATAAGATCAGATGTATTTGTTACATAGGACTGGACCGGTCTGGATCTAATGTTATAAATAGCAGAATGTACCGTTAGCTAACTAATTTAGTCAAATCACGGATATTGACCGTCGACCAATTCAACCTCAATTATGATTGATAAGCATTCTAACTAATTAGATTATTATTGGGTTCCTTGGTCTGTTTATTACCAACTTATTGTTATATTTATTTTCATGCATTTTTAGAGTCCATTTAGTGTGTGTTTTTAGTATTTTTATGCTCTATTATTCAATTTAGGTTTGTTTTCTTCTTGTTCCAAATTTTAACGGTAAAATACATCATAAAGATTGAATGAGAGAAAACATGCTAAACAAGATGAGTTTTATACATTTAACATGAATTATTGAGTTGTAGGATACAATGGGCAAAAATAAAAATAATATAAAAGAAATTAATTAATTAATTATTAGTATAAAACAATAAAATGACACTTAATGAAAAAAATGTTTATATGTACAATATTTTCCGTGACTCCACCTAAATATTTTCTTATAATTTATACTGTTATTTTATTTTTGATATTGATATGAAGTGTATTAATTTTTGTAGCTAGTATTTGTGATGTCCAAGGTGCATTCATAGATTGAACTTTGCTTTAGGTCAGTTTTGAAGTGCATGGTGTAATATATACACTTACTCATTTTCACTTGCATTCAATTTTATTTTAAATAAATAAATAAATAAATAAAACCAAACAGAGTTATATTTTTCTACAGTTCCGAATATCTTTCTTTCTTCTTCTTATTTTTTTTTTTATTTTCAAATCACATCATATCTCATATCATATCAAACAAGTTATCTATGTCTTCATATATTCTCTTCAATGAGCTTTCTCACCAAAAACTATTACAAGATCTACCTAGCCTTGTTAGGAAACCTAATTAACTCAGCCATTGATATTGTGATAGTGAGGCTATATAGCTAATTTGGTATAATAAGTTTTTTTTTTAACATTTTCTTTTATTATTTATTACTATAGAATATATTAAAAAAATAAAGTTTTGTCAAAATAAATTTATAAGACCTACCAAAATTATTGTGTTTTTTTTTTTCTTGAACAAAGTAGCACTTAGAAAAGAAGAAAATATGTATATATGGGGGAAAATAGGATGGTATTAATTGTGAAGATGTGAATTCTCAACCCAAAAGAATTGGGCCCAAACTCAATCAAAGCACACGAGTGCAGCGCAGTCACAGGTTGTGATTGTCGGCTGTTGGTGGGAATTTTCAGGACCCATCATTTCAATTTCTTTGACAACCGGCCTTGATATGAAAGCTGATATCTATTATTAGTACTTATTATCTATATCTATATCTCTATTTAATTATTATTTATTATTTGTGATTTGATTACATTAAATATATGGTCAAGTCCTAAATGCCAAACCAAAAATCTATGAGAGAAGAGTATATAATTGGAATGTAAAAGAGAGAGAAAAAAAAATATAAATAAGGTACTTAAACATCCTTAAATAAATAAAAATGTTATTGAAACTTAAGTAAGTTATTTTTGATAATTAGATCAAAAAATAAATCATTTTAAATAATTTTCTTTATTTTTCATCTAATGGATTGGTCGCTTCAAATTAATCAGAAATAATAAAATTAAAATCTAAAATTCAAATTAACTACCATGACACAAATTTAATTTCAATTTTATGTTTTTTAAAGTATATATTAAATTATATTATATGTAATAAAAATATTTAAAAAAAAATACTTAATCAAGTTAGTTCAGATTTATTAAACGGGTTAATTTTATATTAAGTGGATTATTTTTTTTTTCGATTTGTATTGTAACTTTTTTTTAAAAAAAAAATTAGTTTAGACAGATTATTTAGATTCGGATTGAGTGGTTTATAAAATTTACGTCTAATATAGAGTAGTGATAGTAATAGTATAGTATAGTAGGGATATTTATTATTTATTAATATTGATTGGTGCTGTCTTTATATTGTTTGGAATGTTCATTATTAGGTTTTGTATTCATACACAACGTTTTCCCGAATGTTTGTCAATTTTTTGTTCTTAGGCGTTAAATCAAAATCACCCTCAACTAATTAAATAAATAATTATACTTTTTTCATGATTAATATTACCAGAAATTATGTATTTTCATTAGCTGATCATAGATCAAATAATAATATCATAGTAATAATTGAAACCCTCCTAATTTATACACTTCAATTATTAATCATTTCAATTATAAAGAAGAATGATCTATTCTTTCTTCAAAATATCTACCGTTTTGATAAAAATTATGAAATTTTATCACAAAATTATTTAACTATGAGGAGAGTTTTTTTTATAAATAACTTAATATTTTTATAGAGAAATTTTATTTATATTTTAAAAATTTATAAAGACATCACATTTTAATAATTTTTATTTTATATAAATTTATATTTTTAATTGTATTAAATTTTTTAAAATTTTTTCTTTCAATCCATATTCTTAAAAAATATATCCATCAAATAAAAATAAATTATATTTTAAATATTATGACAACAAAATTAATTATATGAAATTTTTTAAGAAAAAAATAAAAATATATATATACATAATTTAAAAAAAAATATATAAAAATAAAATCAAAATAAGTATTAAATTAACATAAATAATGTAAAAAAAAAATTAAAAAAAATATTAAGAGTAACTTTCAAAACAAATCCTAACATAATCCTAATAGCAATAGGATCAGCTCAAGCTAACACCCTAGAAAACCCACAAAGGACAAAACTAACGATAAACTTAAATACCACAATGACTAAAAAATCCTTGCTTGCTTCCTAAGAAATCTCCAAATTTATGGTTAAAATGGTCATAATTAATTATCCCGCAATAACCTGATCATAATTCTAAAACTAACTAAATTTTGGGCATAACAATCACACATATTAATACCACCGTGATATTTCTAGCCAATTAATCAGGTTTCTACAATTGCCGAACTTTAAAATATTTTATTTCATAAATAGCATATATTCTAATAAAATCTCTGTAAAAACTATACTTGTTTTTCACATTTCTAATAATAACTTTACTTCTCACATAATTAATCTAGTAAAATTATAATTCTACTCATTTATTCTTTTAATACACATATTACTCTATATTTCAAAAAAATATTCTTAATTAATCTTAATTGAATTCTTGAGATATTACATTTATAGTAGAGAATCAAGCTACCATCTGAGGAACAGCTCAACGGGGACGTAGCCTGAGATTTTTTGGGTGAACCTCGGAAAAGAATCTTAGTGTCTTCTACTCTTTGCTTTACTATACTTATTTGTGTATGTGTGTGCTTAGTTTGAGATCAATCTAGATTTGTAGTGTATTGTTTGATTGTGCTTCTGGGTGTTAATCTAGGTTTGAGATTGAGTTTCTTCTCTGCTAGAGTTTCAAACTTTGATTCGAGATTGAGTTTCAAACTTTGAAACGTAATCGTTTTGGGGTGTTTGACTCTGGGAAGTCAAAAGAAGTATAAGGTCAGTTTTGAATTTGGTAATATTAATTTGTTAATTGTTGGTTTAGGTATTTTTGGTAATTAAAACCCTACAATAATTAATATATATTTTTTTGGTGAACTGCTAAATTAATATTGTCTATGATTGGTTCAGTTGAACTTGGATTTTTTGGTTCATAACTGAAAAATTAAATCTATTGTGCCCTTACCAAAAGGAAAAACAAAAATCTATTGTGTGCGATGACAACTTTGTTACTGTATAGTCTAGTCATATTCCTGAATTAGTGGAAATCTTTTTCAACATATCAATTTGGCTCTAATAATCATAAATATATATAAATATAAAGATATATATACATATATCTACATACACAACTTTTATAACCTTTTTTTTTGTGCATTACATCAATTAAACTAGAAATAGAAAATATCCAGACGGAATCTTCTAGGTGGTAAATACTAAATAGAAAGAAAATTAAAATTCCTTAATAATGAATAGATAATATTAGAATTCTCTGTTTATTTAAATTTTTACTTCACGTAAAAAAAAAATTGTTACTTTGTGAAATGGATGTGAGGGAATAGTAGGATTAGTTTAGCCGTTATAGGAAAAAATAATTGTAGCTGTGAAAAAAAATAACTGTAATAGAATTGTGGAAAGAAAGTTAAGTTGAATGTAGTAAATTATAAATTTTAAAGTGCTGCAAGTTGTTAAGATTTTATTATAATAATGATAATGTTATAGTATAGTTCATTATAATTACATATATATATAAATATATTACATAAATTTTTATTTTTTTTGTATATTTTTAATTATTTTTCTTATAGTATAAATTTATATGCATGCATTTGATTAAAATAATTTATAATATTTTAAATTATACTTTTATCACTTGTACAAAAAATTATAATTTATAAGAAATTTAAATTGATGTTGTTTGTTAATAATATAAATATAAATATAAAATATTTTTTAAAATAAAATAAAAAATAAAAAATTTAAATATTATTTATATTATGTTTTTTTTCTATCAATCACGTAAGTATATTGATTCCGCAACAAAATTTTACACCACTAACAGCACCAATAGTAGGCCTGTTTATTTCTTTACAAATTTTCTAACCATTCAATGTCTTTTTTTGCCACTTTATAAGCATAATACTCTTTTCTCTTCTCTTTACATCAAGTTTAATTCTTTTTACAATGAAATGTATTGTGTACATCTTCATATTCCATAGAGCTTCATTCCTTGTCCACCAAATATGATATATAGTTGCCGCAAGTGTAGCTATAAATATTTGGTGCCTACACCCGTTTGTTTTAGCATTTGAGATCCATCTCATCACACCATGAACAGTATTAGTAGCAGTAATCTTATCGAAACGCTAACACCTAATTACTTAAGTAACATTTGAAAAATAGATCTTCCCAATTTGTTCAGCCCACAAATATGGCATTCTTCTTCTTCATATATATTGTATTTAGACAATCTAGATTTCAATCTCAGCCTAGCTATCTAACACCACAAGTCAAAAAATGATTCTATGCTTTGGTATAGACATTCGATTCCACTATAGTTGGGAACTCAGAACAACAAAGACATCTACAAGCATATCACTAATCAACTTCTTTTTGACTCGAATCACTTGTTTCCTATATCAGCTACTGTTGATAGGCGCCTCCAATCCTCCTCCCCTACGTATGCTATATTCATATTTGACCCATAGAGTATCTTTCTTCGATTCAATTGCCCATGCTAGCTTCTCTATTGCTTAAATATATTTTTTAATATATAAATAATTAAATAGTAAAAAATAATTTATTATAGTATTTTAATCAAAACAGTTTTTTTTTTTAAAAAATTTTAGTTGTATCAGATTTAGCTTTTAGCTATAATTTTTTTTTTTTTTTTTAAATTCTTCAATAAATTATTTTTTAACTATTTACCAAACACTTTTTAATCACATTTTTTTTTTTAAAAAACAGCTTTTAATTTTCTAAAAACCGTACCAAACAGGCTCATGGTAGAATATGCATACTCATGCTCATGCTCATGCTCATGCTCTTCTTCTTTTTCCCTTATTATATAAATATATATATTAATTGCAGTTCACATTCAAGTATTCAAGTATTCAACTATATGTGAATCTTGTCAAAAAGATTATATCCACATACCACATATATACAATTAATTATTATATATATAGTTTGGTACATACATATATAGTTATATATTTATTAGCTCCATAATATTAGTTAAAGGCTTAGTTAAAATTTTAATTAGCCGAAAGTAATCTATTTATCAAAAGATTTTATGTTTTGATTTCAAAAAAGAAAAAAAAAAGATTTTATGTGTTGATTTATTTTTATTTTGTGCCATGCCACGTTGTCACAGTTTACCAATTAATCGCTGACTAATATAGTTCGTTTTGTGACAATTTTTGAAATTGCCAACTAAAAGAGACTACAAAATAGATTCATACTCAAAAAAGAAAAGAAAAAAAAATAGTTCCAAAAAGCAAAAGGAATTTTTCTCGTTGCCTCCCCAAAAAAACTAGCTATAAATATATCCAATTAAAAGAAATCTTTTTTTTTTTAATTGAGAGGATTAGGTTATTTCTTCTTCAACATTCCAAAAATATATCAAAATATATATAGCCCTCTCTCTCTCTCTAGCTAAGACTAAGAGATATGTGTTCATTTCTAAACCACATTATCAAACCATAAACCTATAAATTAGCTCCTTTGATGTATGTCATTATCACTTATAATAAAAGTATATGGTGGGTCAAAAGAAAAGACCTGTTACTTTTTTTTAGCTATAAAAAAGATGTAATTAAACAGAAAAAAAAAATCAAAGCTGATGATAAGTGATCATATAGTCAAACAGACACTTTTTTTTTTCCATTCAAAATGATGTGTGAAAGGCTAGTAGATGTGGGTACCATGGTTTTTTCTCCATTTGTTAAATAAAGCTTAATTAAGAAGGCAATTGAGACCAGGAAGTTGTAATAATTATTTTAAATGAATAGAAATGAAACATTATTATAAAGGGGGTTTGATTGAAGAATGAAGGACCCCACATTTCATCAAATAATGTATAAATTTTTTATTAGGTTATTACTATACAAAAATTTAAATTAATATATATACATTACAAAAAAACTCTAAAGACAGATCTGTAAGAAAACACGAGGACGATGACCAACCATCTAATAATATTAGATAAGTGTTTTCTGAGATGACCATTGATTGGATAAGTATTTTAATTTTTTTTAACGATATTATTGTGCTTTTTATTATATAGATTTATTTGCTTATTTCATATTTGTATGAGAAAAGAAAAAAAGTTGGGTGGTGCTTAATATTTTCTATACATGTTCAACCATTAGTTAGTTATATTATTTAAAAGTTATTTTCTTATATGTGCTTTTTAGTATTTTTTTTTATAAAAAAATATTATTTTTATTAGACATCGGTGGCATAAGCAGACCTAGGGGTGTTGAGAGAGGGCTAAAGCCCACCCCGAGATTTAAAAATATATTAATATACAATGTTTGTTTTCATATATATATATATATAGTAGTTAAATAGAATAATTGGTTAAGATGCTTTAAATTTACATGAGAGACCATGTTTTGAATCCCATTGCCCTTTTTTTCTATGTGTATTAACTTTTTATTTATTAGAAAAAAAAAAATGAAATATAACGTTCAAATTAGGTTCAAACTTATGACGACTACAATAGAAGATGTTGTTAAACTATCATTCCACTTAAATTTAGCTATTTATTTATTATTTTGAATTATATTAAATGCATAATTAAGCCCACTCTAAAATCTAATTTTGGATCCGCTACTATCGGTGGTGACTAGCAGTACCATCTAGAGATAACACTTTTCAATTAATTTATATAAGATTCAATATTTAATTGTACTAATAATAATAGAAGACATCTTAATATTAAAGAATTAATTATTTTAAAATTATTAATTGTTGGTATAAAAAATAATAACAATTAGATATGATAATTAATAAAGTGGAAATTAATTGTTTGTACGTGAATGAATGTGGATGGATTAGAGGAAGCATATGATGAGGAGGTAAGGTAGCAGCCTAGCACAATAAAGTTGATGCCACGTGGATGGGTAGACCTTTATTTTGGAACTTTATTTCATGAAAGGGAGTTAAATATCCACTAATCATCTGCCACGTGTATCATTACCCATTGAAAAGTTGCAGCGTCAAATAGCTTTTACTGCTTTAATTTTCTTTCTCAAAACATTATGTTTGACGTTACTTTTCATTTATATGAGAAAGTGCTATATATCTAATTTGATTAGTATGGTCCAACAAAGCTTCAAATTCAGAATATTCCTTGGGTATCTCACTCTATATATATAGTATAGTATATTTATATATATAAATGGCGTATGATGGATGTGTACATATATATATAGGGCGGGCCTGATTTTTAGTGGGCCATAGAAAATAAAATTATTTTGAGCCCTTATTTAAAAAAAATATGATATTTTTTAAAATCAGTAAAAAAAAATAGTATAATTTTAAAAAGTAAATATTTTTTGTGAAAATTACATGAAATATGGGATTTCATAACAAAGTTAGAAAAATATGGCATTTTTAGGTTTGCCACTTTTCTATGGCATTTTTTCACATTTAAGTTTTTTATGGTATTTGATATGCTATATTTTTATAAACTTATTATCCAATCCCATATTTTATGTTTTTGTTTTTAGCTTAATTAGTTTTATTTATTTTTTTAATTTATTTTACACTTACATTTTAGGGTTTCTTTTTATTTGAAAATTTTGTAAATACTACATTTTTTTTCAAACATTACATTTTTAATTTGACAAGAACATTTTACTTTTATACTTTTATTAATTTTTTTTTTTCTTTTTTACTTATTGAAACTTCAAAAAGTTTTTTTTTTTTTTGTCTTTTTTATATATTTTTTAGTCAATTTTGGCTCTCTTTTTTCTTTTCAGCTTTTAAGTCGATTCTGCTACTTTTTTTTTTTCTTTCTTTCGCTTATCTCTCTCTATTTTTTTTTTCTAATTTCTCTTTGTGTCTCTCTTTTTTTTTTTCAATTTTTTTCTCAACCTAATTTTTTTCTCTTAATATATATAATAAGTGTACATTTTTATATTTCATTTTTTTTTACAAAAATTAAACTTGTTTTTTTATTTAAACTACTATTCGTTTTTTTTTGTTAAAAACTAATTATTCCATTAAAAACGGCGAGAAAAAAAAAAAAAACCGTTTCATCAATATATCATCTCGAAAAAAAAAACAATATAAAAAATCATAATCTAAAAAGAATCCAAACTTTAAAAACTAGTTTCATCAACATTGAAAGAAACTAATAATTTCATTTAAAGAATACAAAAAATAGTTTCATCAACAAGATAATGAAAAAAATTATAATCTAAAGACGATACTAACTTTAAAAACCGATTTCATCAATATATTAAAATAAACGAATTATTTCATTAAAAGAGGCAAAAAAAAAAAATAGTTTCAACAATAACATAATAAAAAATACACAATGCCTAATAACTAAACTTTTACAAATTAACGATACTAAATTTAAAAACCAGTTTCGAACATATAAAAATTATATCGAATACACTAATAATCAAACTTAACTTCATTCTTTATTTTGGCATTTAATTTTTTATTTGGTTGCTCAAAAATTAGAGCTTAATTTAAACATACAATATGCATGAAATATAACGAAGAGAATCAATCAAAGAGAAAAAAAGAAACAAAGAAAATTAAAGAGACAAAAGTGCAATAAAAACCATAAAAAAAGAATAACAAAAAAAAAAAACGGTGGAATGTGAGAAACTGAGTTAGTAAAACAACCAAAATAAAAACAAACAAATAAAAACCAGTTTCTTGAGATAAATTAATAAAAAATTGAATAAAAATCAATTATGAACAACAATAAAAAAAAATTAATTACTTAAAAAACCGATTATGAAAATAATAAAATAATATGTATGTCGAAGCGATTAATTAAAATAAAATAAAAATTGTTGTTCAAATATCATACCATAATAAAACTGGTTTTATACAAACGAAAAAATATATAATAATATCATAAAAATTGAGCAACCCCATTACAGAATAGTTAAAACATGTGAAACCAGTTTCGACATGTGAAACCAGTTTTGACGTTATAAAAAATCATAACAAAATACAAATGTTAATAATAAAGTTAATTGAAACCAGTTTCATCAAACAATCAAATAAAAACATACACACACACAAATATACAAAAAAAAAAAAAACACTAATCACAAATATAATCAAAACAACACATAATGCCTACCAATAATTTAATAACAAAATATAAGTGTAAGTTTCCAACCTAGAAATAAAATAATAAAAAAGTAACTTGAAAAAAAATTCTAATAACATAATGAAACTATTTTTTTTATTCTTTTAATGAAATTAATAGTTTCTTTCAATGTTGATGAAACTGATTTTAAAGTTTATATTATCTTTAGATTATAATTTTTTATATTGTTTTTTCTTCAGGATGATGTTGATGAAACTGGTTTTTTTTTTTTTTTCCTGTTGCTTTTAATGAAATAATTAGTTTTTAACAAAAAAACAAAGAAAAAAAATAGTAGTTTAAATAAAAAAAAAAAACAAGTTTAATTTCTGTAAAAAAAAAAATAATATTTATAGTTGAGATCATTTTTTATTTATTTTAGTATTTTATTTTTTAAAAAAAGAAAAAATAAATAAAAAGAAACACAAATTTTAAGTTTTTTATGGCATTTCTCAAGACTTTTTCCCATATTTGTAAGTTTTTTAAAAAAATGTCATATTTAGTGTAATTAAGTTTTTATGCCATATATATCAAAACTTATCTTTATTTTCCCATATTTTTGTAAATAGCCCATATTTTTTTTAAGCTCCTGAGATAGGTGGGCCCTAAGCACAGGCCTAGCCGGCCTATGCCCAGAGCCTGCATATATATATATATGCATGTATTTAAATAAATTATTAATATTAGCAACAAATAATTCCTTCAATATATATTATCTTGTAACACCTCCTGTGATGTATAAATATTTTCTTAGCTTGGGAAAAAGAAGTAGTCATTTTTATGTGAAACTTGTTATTTAAAACAGGGATTTAATAAAAAAAAATAAATATACTATAACATCATTACTTGCATTATTATTATTATATAATTGTTGCCCAAAGCGAAAACAAAAAAGGCAAATTCATATCAATGCAGTCTAAATACATTATATCACCATTCACGTCACAAAAAAGAAAAAGAAAAGAAAGAGAGAAGGAAATGTCTAGATAAATGAAGGGAAATTTAAAGAAATACTAATGGAACCAGTACTACTTAGCATGTGTTAATATTGTTATTAGTCCAATTAAATATCATATCTCATATAGTTTAATATAATAATTTTAGTGAATATCGTTAGTCAATCGCAAGACAACATGTCTAAATGTGTTAGACATCACTGGTGCCTAATAACAATGCTCTTTAACTATCAATGCAGATATTTGTGAGAAATTAATTCCTCAAACTTATGTGTATCAATATTATAGAAATGTGTATACATTTATGTTGCGTATCTAAAATATCCTTGTATACACTCTCACCCTCTCTCAGATGTCCCTTCTCTTTCTCTGAAACCTCATTTTCTTTCATCCTTTCTAACTAATTCAAACTAAAATTTTAGTTTTAGTATACAATTAACCTCTCCAAGCTACTACAAAGTTTTAGAAGTTAAGGAATTTGGTGTGAGATTCCATTCTTGCAGCACTGAACAAACTTCAGCAACAATCAATGGGTAAGTAATTTTTTTTTTTGTTATTGGTTCTTATATTTAGTTTAAAATGTTATTTTTATGATTGATATGTAGGTTGTTGCTGTTTTTTTGTTGTTTTGTGTTGAAATAGTCGCTGTTTGTTATGGTATTTTTTTTTTTGGGTTTAATTTCTACATTTTTTTTCATCTAGTTCGATGGGGCCCGATACTAGTTCGATGAGAATCTTAGATCTAAGGATAGGGATGATGGCCCGATTGGCCAATGCTAGTTCGATGGTCAACTTGGACCTAAGGGTAGGGCCCGATGCTAGTTCGATGGTCAACTTGTACCTAAGGGTAGGCCCGATGGGCCCGATATCAGCCTGATGCTAGTCCGATGGTCTTCGTGGACCTAAGGTCAGGGATGATGGGCCCGATAGTGGGCCTGATGGGGTTTGATGCTTGATAGATTTATGGCTTTTTGAGGACTTTTTTTTTCACTTTTTTGTTCTAAACTTTTAATTGTGTTTTTTTAAATGTCTGTAAGGTTCAACTATTTTTTTTTTCATTCGTTATGCATAATGGTGTTTGGGAGCTTAAGGGTAGAGATTAGGTTTATAACTGAGCCGAAAATTTGATATTCGAAATTGATATGAATGTAACATGCTCATGTTTAGTTGATCTTTTGTACAAAGAACTCGATGTTGATAAAGTACAATATGATTTAAAATTAGAAGTGAATTACAAGTACATGAAAGGCTTAAAGTATCGCCCCGAAGTTATTAGAAATAATAAGCGTGTAAGGTTATTTTTTTCTATGCTTGTGAAGAAGCCAGATGAATTTACTCCATTGTTTGTGACTTAGGTGAAGAAGAATGTATGTATCGATCTTAGTCCAACACCAAGTATTGTTAAGGATACTCGTAGCCAGGCTGGAATTTTTGTTTCAGAAACAAATCTAGAGGTGTTGGCGGCTGATGTGTTACCTGAATTATACATTATGATGTCGACAATTGACATTGTAGCATAAATGCCCTTTCATGATGATTTTGGTGATGGTCCAGATCCTAAATGGTATTTTTAAGGATATAATGATGTAAGAGACGACCAAGATACAGAAGTCCCTGCTGCTGTAGCTTTGAACCTGACACCACTATCATTCCAAATACTTAGGTAACCGTCATATAGAGGAAGGCCCCGTAGAGAAGATCACCAAACACCTGGAACTAGTAGTAGTCTTCCAGACAAAACTACTAATAGAGGAAGCACGTATGCTAGAGGTCCTAGTGATGCTAGAAGAACCAGTGATGCTAGAGGGACTACTGACGGTGGTCCTAGTGATGCTAGAAGAACCAGTGATGCTAGAGGGACCACTGACGGTGGTCCTAGTGATGCTAGAGAGACCAATGATACTGGATTTAGCGATCCATTTTCTTTTTCGACAAGTTACGGTAAATTCAAGGAGAAAATATTTACAAGAGAAGGCATCGAGGTTAATAGTCATTATACATCTATAGGATTGGTTAATATTAATTGTATATATATATTTAATTTTTTTTATAAGGATTGGTTACTTTTACATGTCAATCAACATCTGATTCGCACAAGTACGAGTTTAAATTTTTCGATTCAATCCAATCTGCACATTGTGGATATTTGCACTTTGCGGATTGGATTGGATCGTGCGAATTAGATTGGATCGGCTATTTTATGGACACCCCTTATCAGACCCTATATCGGACTATCATCTTCAACCTCAATCTCTTTCAACAAACAAACCATCGGACCTATATCGGGCCTGTATTAGGCCAGGCCAAAATCCCAGATTCTCCCCCAAAACACAAATCTGACCCATTCCAACTAGTAAAACCTCCGAACTCACAGAGCGAAACCTAAATCTAAATGCTTTAACCCTGAATCATGATAAAATAAAATGATAAAAGTTAAAAAAGACAGCATGAAAATAATACTAACCTTTGATGACGACATTTCCAGTTAATGGAGAAGCCGTTGGGTCCGCGTTGGTTGTTGGGTCTATGGGTCGTGTGGTCGCGGTGGTCGTGGAGAAAAGAGACCTACGTGGCTGTTGGTTGTGCGTTGTGGTTGTGGGTTGATTTCTTAGGGTGTAGGGTGAGTTCAGAGAGAGAGAGAGAGAGAGAGAGAGAGAGAGAGAGAGAGAGAGAGAGAGAGAGAGAGAGAGAGAGAGAGAGAGAGAGAGAGAGAGAGAGAGAGAGAGAGAGAGAGAGAGAAGGACGATTGTTTGAAAATGGAAGGGGTATTTTGGGGTTTAATGTAAAGTGTACCTATTTTAACAATTTAGATATATTTAAATTTAGGGTTAAAATTTACCCCTAATGCATGTATAATTAGTCAAATTTCCCTAAATTAAACTATTTTTAAGCGAAATTTACACTATATACTATTTTTTTATTAAATTTTTTACATTTATACTTGTACACGGTATTCTTTATAAAAATATTATACAAATTTTATTCTATATACTGTATATTGTACAAAAAAATTTTATTTTTTATTTTGTTTTGCCATTTGTCATGTCGAATTTTTGTCTTATTTTTTAATAATAATAAAGCTTGATTTGATTTTTTTTTTTGAATAAAAATTATAAGATCTATTAATTAATAAATTCATTCAAAATAATAGAGCACACTTCAGATGAACAGTCCTCCAACTGAAGCACACGACTTGTGGAGAAATAAGAGTCTCTTGCCAAGTAATGAGCCAACTTATTTGCAGATCGTTTTACAAAACACAAATTGTGTAGGCAGAAAATACCGCTCTGAATCGCTTGGACACACACCAAGCTATCTGTTTCCAACATGACTCTATCCCACGAATGAGTTGCAATCTAACTCAATGCTTCTTTAATGCCTATTATCTCAATAATTTCGGGTTGAACACATCCAATCTTCCCCTTCTTGTATGCTTCTACCATAGCACCATGATGATTTTGAGCTACACAATCTATGCCAAAAGACAAGACTCGAACCAGAAAAAACTAAAAGGAAAAGACTAAAGAACCATGTCAAAAGATAAGACTAATGGAAAAACTAAATTAATTTCAACACATAAACACGATCACAACATTAAAATTAATTAAGGAATGAACTCCTTATAATTCTAATCCCATAAAAACATTAATTGGAATTATACTAATAATAGTAAATTAATAAATGAAAACAAAAATCTGAAACGGAGGACGTTGTTAAGCCGAAGCGAACCACTCTCAGACGACTGCTCTTGCACCCCTCACAGAAGAAGACGTTGATGTGGGAATGAGAAAAACTTTAACATCAATCAAGAAGATCAATACAATAATCTTCTCCTTCGGTAATATCTTGTTCTCAAGTTTATTGTCTATACCATTGCCTCAGGCTTGCCGAAAAACTCTCCAATTTACCTCTCTTTTTCAATACTAATTAAATTTTAAAGCTTGATTTGATTTGTTTTGTCACATCTGTGACAATTTTGGTTAAAAAAAAAAAATAATGCTGAAAGCATAAAGTTTAACACATTACCTCTTTTTCTTCTCCTTCTTTCAGTTTCTTCTTCTTCTCCTTTTCATTTTTTTTTCAAAAATTCAACCACATTTTTGTGTTGTTTGTAGTTTAAAGGTGATTTCTTAGTTAGTTATCATCGTTGTTATTTAGTTTTATTTTTTCAAAAACCACTATCATTTTCCCTCCTAATTATTGTTCATTTTTTTTTTCTATAAATATTGTTCTTTCTATTAATAGTTGTTACCCGTTCGACTTCATATTCTTTAGTTGTAAAAAAACCACAAAAACAACGTTAGTAAATTGACAATAGGTAAGAAAAATTTCAAAGAAAATCCTAAAGTCTCGAAGGAATTAATGTTATTTTTCAGACTCTGAAAAAGAGAAAATCAAAACGTTCGAAACCGATCATTGAAGATTCAAACTGTGATTTCGAACTTGATGATGAAGATTTTGAGATACCCAAAGTGCTGAAGGTTTTATGTTATTTTTCAGTTGTTTTAGGTTTTTTTCCATTTTTACTGTAGGTATTTTGAGTTTTTTTTTTCTCTGATTTATGTCTTTTGCTCATTTTAATTGTTTATTATTGTTATGTTGTTCGTATTTTTTGTTTCTTATTCTATGTATGTTTTTTTTTTATTTATTTTATGTTTTCTAACTGTTTATTTTGTTGTTGTTCCGACTTGTTCTTTTGAGTTATTTTTTTGTTTTTTTGTTTTATTAAAAAAAAGCTGAATATACGTTAACTTAAATAAATTACTTATTACTCTTCTCATCTCAATCATCTTCAAAAAAAATTTCTTAAGCTTTTTTTTTCAGTTTTTTTTCTTCATTTGTTTGAAAAATTGATCCACATTTTTTTAATTGTGATTATTATTACTTCTTGCTCTTCCCATTTCCATCATCTTTAAAATTTTCTTCAGTTTCTTAAGCTTCTTTTTCAATTTTTTATTTTTTTTGTTTGTGCAAGTTCAATGTAAGATATCAATTTGGTTTTTTTTTTCATCACTCTTTGATTTTGTTAAATTGTATATGTTTTGTTGTTCTGTATGTGTTATTGGTATTTAGCATTATATACTTAATTTTTATGTTTTTTTAGCTAAACTGAATTATTTTTTAATGTGTTTAGGCTAAGAAAAATTTTTCCAATCTGAAGGTTTTCTCTCGTGATGTTATGAAAGTTCCTACTGACAAAAAAGTCATGAGGTTATTTTTTTTTTTGTGTGTGTGATTTTATTTGGTTATTATGTTTTTTGTAATTTTAGTGTTATTTAACAGTTGTTTTAGTTGATTTTTATATTATTATTTTAAGATTAAAATTTTAAATACTTACGTTTTGACTGAAATAATAATTCTTTTCCGACTGTTATGTAGTTAATTGATGTTTCTAACAGTATCTGCTGAGAATAATGATATTTGCTTTATTTTAACCTAAACACAATATAAAAGAATAAAAATAGAATAGCGTACGTCATCCCAATATCAATATGTAAAGATATATAAGTTATCCCATTTTAATATGTAAAGATATGGAATATGATGTATGACTTAGTATACGCGTTTAATAAACGGTCTTCACTAGTAGATTAGATCCTTAAGTAATTATTTAAAAATCATATAAAGTGGCTCTCCTTAGATGATTTACTCTCTTAATATCTCTTATCGATCGTCATTGTATAGCTACTTTATAGTTAGGCTCAAAACTCAAAAGGTTAGTAAAGTTTTGCAACATTTATATTTATATATAATTAAATACTATGATACTCTATCTTTGTAAAAATTATCGATGGTACCTCTATTTTATTATAAATAATTCAAATTTTAGTATTTTTTTTTAAAATGAAATAAAAAAATATATTGAGTTCAATTTTTGTCATATAAATTTGAAAATAATCTAAACTTATTATTACAATAGTTATTTTTTTTCTCGGTTAATTTTTAGTTAAAAATTAAACTCAAGATATTATTTTATACCAATTTAGAAATACAAGGGCAAACAATAAACTACTACAAAAAATACTATTTTTATTGCTAATTTTTCAATTATAATATAATTTTTCTTTAATTAAATATTATTTTTAGTCACAATAAATATTATTTGTCGTTAAAAAGTAGTATTTAGATATAATTTACTAATTTTATTTTAATCACAACATGTATTGTAGCTAAAAATACATTGAGTAACAACAAGTTATAATTTTTGTGACTAATACTTTTAGCTACAAATTTTTTTAGTGATAATATAAGAATGATAATTTCGTTTTAATCACAACATGTATTGTAGCTAAAAATACATTAAGTAGCAACAAGTTATAAATTTTGTGACTAATACTTTTAGCTACAAATTTTTTTAGTGATAATATAAGAATAATAATTTATATTTAATCACAATTTTTTTTTTACATTTAGTCTATAATTTTATTATAATTAAAAGTAAGATTTTTATAGTAGTTCTTGTCAATAGTTTTTATAAAAATATAAGATTGAAAATAATACCAGGACTTTCTGGTACACTTACACCTACCATAATATATGTCTCTCATCGTGGATTTGATTGGAATTTTTTTAATTCTTTTTGAGAATAAAATTAATTAGTTGAAGAATAATTCCGTGGTTATATTGATTTGAATCTCCAAGGAAAAAAAAACTCATGTCTCCATCTTTGGTTTTAGGGTAGAGACACTACTGTCATTGTATTTAATAATTTCAATTCAAAGCTGGCTTATTTCGTTTTCAAACAGTTTTTTCTTTTTGGTACGCACAGAAGAAATTTCAACTTGTAAATATCTTTAAAGAATAACTAAGATAGGTAATTATATAATATTGCTGGTTAATTCGTATTAACAAACAAAACACACCACTCTTAACAATAAAAAAGTATAGTTTTTTAATTAATATTAGTTTAATAACTATACATTTAAGAGAAAATGTACAGATGTGTTTTTTAAACTGGAAAGAATTTAATTTTATCTAGGAAACTATACATGCCTTAATACTTATTTATTTCTTCAGAAAAAATAGTAATATAATCATTCATTGTCAAAATTTAATATTTGGTTCATTGACGATTTAAAAAATTTCAGTATCTATGTAAAAACTTTAAAAGTTAAATCTTTACTTTAATTTAGTGTGGGAATAATTAAAGTTCATTAAAGAAAAAACAAAGTAACTAATTAAGCACTTCAACTCTCCAACATTAAAATTATTAGAACTATATATGGTTATTCCTCATTATTGTTACAGAAACACAAGAACATAGTATTAGTAAAGAGAGAAGAAGAAAAAGAAAGGAAAGAAAGAGAAGGAAAGAGAGAGATTGAAACAAAAAGAAGAATCTCCTATATTGATTAGAAAATACACTTTATATACAAGCTCAAAAGAGTTAACAACTAAAATACAAAGCAATAACAAACTCTTAACCGAAACCAAACAATCAAGAGCTAACTAACATAATAATAGTTAGTTTTCTAACTGTCTTGACGCACCCCCACAAACTTTAGAATTGGTGTTGTTAGTAATTTCAAATTTGTCTTTGAATTGATTGAATCTTGAGCTAGTAATAGTCTTTGTAAGACCATCAGCTATTTGAGCAACAGCTAAGACAAGTTGAATACGAACCATTTCTTGAGATAATTTTTCTCGAACAAAATATAAATCAAGTTCAATATGTTTGGTTTGGGCATGCAAGGCTGATTAGCAGTTACGAGAATTGTGCTCATGTTATCACACTAGATAATGAGAGGTCTAGGTAGGTGCACATGGAGTTTAGAGAAAAGAGAGTGCAACCAAATTATTTTAGAAACAACTTGAGCTAAATTTCGATATTCTGCTTCTATGCTAGACCGAGACACACTATGTTTTTCTCACATTGCCAACTTATTAAATTGTTGCCAAAGAAGATGGTGAATCCTGAAGTAGACATTCTGTCATCTAGATCACTAGCCCAATCAACATCACAACACTACTACAAAAGTCACAATTCGTGACGGTCCTAAAAATACATTTTTTGGGGGACGTCACTAAAAAAATTAAGTAATTGTTTAAAACCGTCAGGAAAAATTAGTATTCCCGACGGTTTATGACAGTAATTACAGGAATAGGCGACGGTTTAAAGTTGAATTCGTAAAATTTATTAGTCTCTTATAGGCGACGGTTTTAAACAGTCGGGTATAAGAGCCCAATAAAAAATCGTTACCTACTTCACGTCATATTTCTCACATGCCCACCTACTTCTTTTCTATTTCCCACATGTCCATCTATTTATTCTCCATTTCCCACACCCTAAAACAAAAATCTTAACTCTCCAAAACTCCACCCACGCATCCCCACCATCGCCCTTCTCTCTCGACGTCTTGCTCCCTCTCTCGATCTCCCTTTCTTCTCGTCTCTCTCATTCATCAATCTCCACCCACCCCTCCTCCCGTCGGTCTCTCTCTTCTCTTCGTCACATACGTCAGTCCACCACCACCTCCCGTCGGTGTCCCTCTCATCTCTGTCTCATAGGTCGGACCACCACCACCTCCCGTCCATCTCCCTCTCTCTCTTTCTCTCTCCAAGCTCGGTATAAATACATTTATTTATTTATATACTTTTTTATTTATTATATATATTTATTTTGTTATTGTATAAATTTAATGTATTTTAAAGTTAGTTGTTATTTTAATTTAGGTACAATTATAAAACTAATGCAGGAAAAAAAAGGGGAGAAAATACAGATTTTTCTGCCATTAATCCCGATGATTTAAAACTGTCAACGTATAGGCAACGGTTTTAAACCGTCGGGAAGTCCACGTTAGCGATAGTTTTTAACCGTCGCCTATTTTGCATGTTTTACGACGATCGTATAGGCGACAGTTATAGAAACGGACGATAATACTTTAAATGTCTGTTTAAAAACATCGGGAAAAACCATTTTTGTAGCAGTGCAAAAGGCTGTAACATCATAATCCATTGGTCGTTTGAAGTTTAGGCCACGAGTGATAGTACCACTGAGGTATCTAAGTATTCTCTTCACTGCATTCCAGTGGTATGCAGAGGATTGGCCATGAATTGACATACTTTATTCACACTGAAGGAGATCTCAAGTCTTGTGATGGTCAAGTATTGAAGAGCACCTACTATAGACCAGTATAATTGTGGATTGTCCACTGGATCTCCATCAAAAGCAGAAAGCTATAAACCACTTGTCATGGGAGTTGGTGTTGGTTTGGCATCCATCATTTGAGCTCTACCGAGTAAATCTCTCACATATTTCTCTCGGGATAGATGGAGACGTTCCTTAGTGTGATGAACCTCAATACCTAGTAAATAGTGAAGTTTCCCAAGATTTTTGAGAGAAAATTTGGAGTCCAAGTCTTTTATCAGAGTTGAAATGATTTCAAAATCATTACCATTGATGATTATATCATCAACATACACAAGTATGAGAGTGATAGACTTGGAAGTGTGCTGTACGAAGAGACTGTGATCTAACTTAGAGGAAACAAAGCCAAAAGCTGTCAAACAATGTTGCAGTTTCTCAAACCAAGCTCTTGGTGCTTGTTTGAGTCCATAAATGGATTTATTAAGTCTGCAAACTAGGTGAGGAGCATCTGGTAAATCAAACCCAGGATGTTGAGTCATATAAACTTCTTCCTTTAATTCTCTATTTAGAAAAGCATTATTCACATCGAGTTATTGAAAGCACCATCCTTATGCAATAGCCAGAGAAAGCACAACTCTGATTATGACAAACTTGAAAACTGGACTAAAAGTTTCAGTGAAATCAAAGCCTGGTTGTTGATGATATCCTTTGGAAACTAAGCTTGATTTGAATTAGTTCACTGTGCCATTTGAATTCAGCTTAATTTTGTACACCTATTTATAGCCTATAGGTGTTCTCCGTTTTGGTAAAATAACATAAGTCCATGTAACATTTTTCTTGAGAGCTCTCATCTCATAAGACATGGCATTGTTCCATTGTTCTTGCTGTAGAGCCATTTTAGCACTAGTTGGTTCTTGAAGAGCTAGATAGACCTTTGGCTTGTAAATATCAGATTTTTCTCTGGTTTTCATTTGATGATTATTTGTTATGGCACCAAGTAACTGAGTAGGGACATTATGAGACATATTAGTGGAATCAAGTTCCTCCTGCAACCCTAATCCCTAATCCCTTTCTCTTTTTTCTTCACCACTCCTCTACTGTTTCATGTTCTTCTTCCTTCCGACTCTGTTGTTCCTCCTCCACTTCCCATTCCCAATCTATATCAGAATTAGAATCAGATGATGGTGTTTGTATAGAGATGTAGAAACTTCGCAAAAACTCACGCACAATACTCTCCTCCGTCGCCATTAACGATTCTCTCCTAGTTGTGTGCAAAACAAGACTCTAAAATGGCTCAAGTGGCGAGGCTCAACCTCCGAATGCAGAAGGAGCTCAAGCTTCTCCTCTCCGACCCTCCTTCCAGCGCCTCCTTCCCATGCCTTTCCCTAGACTCTGACCTCTCTACCTTCTCTTTGTCTGTCATCGATGCCCGTATGTATCCCTCTTCTCTTTTCTTATTTCTTTTTTGGTTCCCCAAAAAATATTCATTATATATACTTTATAAATTACAATTTTAGTTTCCTTTATATGGGTTTTGATTTCCATTGACATTTTAAAACCCTTGGTTTTGTTTCAGAAATGATAGGTCCCGAAGGAACTGTGTATGAGAAGGGGGTCTTTAATATTAAGATCCAGATACCTGAAAGGTACCCATTCTAGCCTCCTACTGTGACTTTCGCCACCCAGATTTACCATCCCAATATCGACAATGGAGGTTGTATTTGCCTTGACATTCTTAATCTCCCACCAAAGGTCAGTTTGTTGAAAAAGCTTTCATAGAAAGATTTGGTCCTAAATTTGATTTAGGTCAGTGACCTTGCTGTTTTGATACTATAGAACTAATGGGTTTTGGTTAAATTAATGAGAAATCAGAATTTGAGTACTTGATTGCTGCTTTATGCCGTATGGTAATTTTTGCATTCTTCTATTCAATCTTATTGTCTATTATGTGCCTCTTAATCTTTCTTCCCTAAAGATACAGCTGATTACTTAACTATAATCTATTTTTTTGTTCTGTTCTCATTACCTGGTTTTAACTTGCATTGTGTTTTATCACTTCAAGAACAAAATTTCTCTAAAAGTGTTTTAAAGTATTGTGAAATTATGCGATTTATCATGTGGGGAAAATTACATGAAAAATTGTAATTTTTCCTTACCTACATTTATGCTTCATTTTATAACCGACGCAATAGGTGAAAAAAAATATTTCAACAATTTATGTGTCATTTTATAACTGACGGTATAACTTTTTAGTGATGGTTTTAAAATGCCACAAATAATTTTGTGTCATTTCCAAACCGACGCAGAAGATATAATAGAAGAATGTATATTTTGTGACGATTTTGAAATGAACATAATTATTTTTTGCGTCATTTTAAAAATGACACTAATAAAAAACTATTTGCGACTATGGAATATACGTCGGTTTTCTAAACCTTTAAATGATACTTGAATACTGACGTGAATTGTACCTTTTGTAGTAGTGGGATAGTTTTTTGTAGTAGGGAACCTTCCACCATGTTGAATATTATGATTACCTCTTCCATAGTTGTATTAAGGAGATCCATCTCGAGACATGTAACTTGAATTAGTTTCTCTATTATTGTAGTAGCTAGAAGAACTAGAAGATGGATAGGGTGAAGAATGAAACTGACCTTTGTTAGCTCCTTGTGCTTTGAAATTACTGTTGTAATGAGCCAGGAAAGCTTCATATGACAATTGATTCTCTAGATCAGGAGCAACAACAAGATTGGCATTCAGATCTACATCTTTCTCAGTCTTTTCTATTCTTGATTCAAAGGCAAGAATCGAGCTTCGATTTTAGCTACAAAATATCCTTCAATTCGAGTGTTTGATGATATGATAAAAGTATTATTCACTTGGCAATCGTTTAAAGATTGTAGCGATATGATCACGATTTGAAAAGACTTCTCCTACTGACGCAAGCAAATCAACATGTTGCTTGACTTTGAGAAAATACTCATTGAGAGAAAAAGTTTCTTTTCGAAGGTTCTGTAATTTGGTGCAAAATTCAAGGATCTTGGATGAAACTTGAGAAGTGATGTTTTTTTCCAGGGCAATCCAGATTTGTCTAATAGTGTGGCACCCAACCATTCTGATAATTAAGCTCTCAGTCATGAAAGAGAGAAGCCATGATGCTAAAAGCTGATCTTGTACCTCCCATTCCACAAAGGTAGGACTTTGAATGGAAGCAGCTCGATCACATCGCTCAAGAACTGAGGTGGTGGAGCAATGTGATGAATGAATTTTTCCAGTCTATTTCCACGAATAGTTGCCTGAACTTGCTACTTCCATAGGAGAAAATTGTGATCATTGAGTTTGATCAACAATGTGTGGTTGAATTGGATCAGACTGTTATCCATCTCACGAGATCGATTTCTTCCTAGAACTTGGGAGAATCCTAGTAGAGTTGTTGGACTGGTGTTTCCATGACTGGTGTTGCCTATATTCACCATCTGAGAAGGATAAGGCTCTGATACCATAATAGAACTATGGTTATTCCTCACCATTGTTGCAGAAACACAAAAATAGAGTAAAGAGAGAAAAAGAAGAAGAAAGGAAAGAAAGAGAAAGAAACAGAGAGAGAGATTGAAACAAAAAGAAAAATCTCTTATATTAATTAGAAAACAATACACTTTATAAACAAACATAAAAGAGATAACAACCACGAAAGCAATAACAAACTTTTAACTAAAACCAAACAATCAAGTGCTAATTGGCATAATGACAGTTAGGTTTCTAACTGTCTTGACAAAAATGACCTTACTACTATATTTACATTTACACTCATCATGATACTAACTATATTAATTAGTGCTTAATTTGATGAATTAGCTATCTCATTAAATCGAGTGCAATAATAGGCCATTTGGAGTTTCATATATTATTTTTAATGGGAAAGATCTCGGGGGCTTTGTCATCATATATATATATATATATATATAAATATATATACATATTTATATGTATATTTAAGAAAACAAAATAAAATATACATATATATAGAAAAAAAAACTATCATGGGGTCGATATAACATCACATGGATTCGTATATACCTTATAAAAAAATTGTGCATTAAATCAAGATTCCAAAATTGCTGCGTAGATTAACGTACTGTACTTAGCAAGTAGAAGCTGGAACTGAACCATATATGTATATATATATATATATAAATATAGTTTGGAAATAAATATCATCAACCTCTTATATTATATTGCATATTGCTGCTCAGGTATTAAGAATATAATTAGATCGATGTTGGTAATATACCAATTTGTCATATATATATAATATCTAAGTTCTATATTATTATCAAATTAATAATAGAGAAGCTTCGAGGCATTGCCCTCGTGACATGCAAGTATTAATATATATACAACCGAGTTTCTAATTATATATATATATATAAAGCTGATCATCAAATGTGATGATGTGTCCACATATTACCCTCTCCTTTCTACTGCTCATATTGATCTATATATAGTGGCTTTAAATTAAATTATTTATCGTCATTATTTCGTAATTATTATCGTACATACAATTGTTAATAATTAAATATATAATTATATGATTTTTTAATGTATTTTCCGATAGTTGAGCATAATTTACAAGTGGGGGTGTGGGACAGCCAAGATTTCATCATTTCACGTGCAATCCACTTCACTAGGTGTATGCAAAATATATTGCTGCGTTTCACCAGTTTGGTATTTATTAATTTCTGATATAGAAAATGAGAGTCTGTTATAGCGTGTACTATCAACATATTATCATATATATATATATATATGATTATAATACACACATTTGTGCGTGTAATTCAGATATATACATAAATATATATATTTATAAATATTTGTTTGGCCATGGCAAATTGAATCTTTTTTTCTTTTGATAATCATGTTTTTATTTAATTAATTTATATATAAGAGGTCCCATGGCTAGCTATTTTTATTGATATGTCATTTGTTAAAAAGAGAGAGAGAGAATTTTTTCTTGGTCCCATTTATGTATGTAGAAAAAAAAGGAAAAAAAAAATATCAATTGCTTTGCTAGCTAGCTTAATTAAATAAACCTAGTTAGTCATTAAATAAATTAACATATAGTGATGTGAGAATAAGCTTGATCGTGTTAAATATGTTATATATTTATATGTACCCATGCTTGTGGGTCGTAGCATAATTTGTCTTGTTTCTCTATCGATATTGTAGTTTGTTGAATAAGTTTACTATAAAGTTTTTTGGATATTATATATAAAGTGATTTGTTAAATAAGTTAAATTTTTTGATAGTTCGAATAGGGAAATATTATGCATTCATTTCCTTATGAGTTTTGGCCTTAGTTGAATTAAAGTTGTGGGCATTTCTAACCATGCATGTGAGCTCCATAGGAAGACGTGTGGATTTCGACTTCGTGGGGTATTGACTTAGGAACTGTCCAAATTAATGTCCTTTAGAATTGTCCATTTTATTGACCTTTCATTCTTTCTTTCCCTATATTTTTTTTTCTTTTCTTGGAATCAATTTAATTTCTTAGTCACATATACTCGAGCATATAAAATATTTATATTAGTTACTACAAGTATCGTTTGGTTTGAGGTAACGAAATAAAATAGAATAAAAATAAAATAATTTTATTTTATTTCTTTGTTTAGTTTAATTTTAAAGTATTAGAACGTTATTCTAATTCTAACTATATTTTTATTTCTTTCTTTCAACTAAACATGACTTAATAGAGTGTTTGTTATGTGAATTTGAGTTGAAAAAAGTAGAGTTGGAGGGAGCATACTTGGAGAGAATATAAGACCCAAGGGTTGGAGAGTATTAACATTACCATCATTTTAATTTAAGAGCATTGTTATTAGGTACCATTAGTGTCCAGCTCCTTCCATGGATGGCACTCTATGATTGGTTAACAATATTCTCTAAAAGTTATTTTTTAAAATTATATGAGATCGGCTACTTAATTGCACCAATAGCAGTATGATACTAAAGAAAATGCTAGGCACTAATAATGTCGGTTAACAATTCTCTCAATTTAAAAAATAAGAGACACTTAAAAATACAAATCCCTTAATCATTACAATTTAATTTAAGTTTGACATTATTATTCCCTTCAAGTTTAAATCTCAAATCAAATGAAACAATAATCATCAAATGGTTACACAGTATTAAACTATACTCTATACATAAGAGTGTGTGCGTCTCTACAATCTAGATTCAAACTACAATAATTTTTAGCGCTAATTTGGTATAATTTTTTGAAAAGTTGAAAGCAACTTTCTAAAAGAATTGTGTTACAATGGCCTATTTGGTACGTAGGACTGGATTTGATTAAACAAACTCATTTGTCTAGTTCAGTGTTTGGGCATGTTGAAAGTCTAGATAACTAATCCAACTAATCTCATCTGTTTAGGATTATTTATCTCATCCAGTAGGGTGGGATAATTAATCCCATCCAGGTGAGATTAATTTTTTTATCATTTTTTTAATTTTGATTTTGTTAATATATTTTAAATTTAATAAAAATTTAAATGAAATAATGATTACACATTTATTTATAATTTTTTATCAAAAACTTATTCATTAAAATTAATGAATTAATGTATAATTTTGAATCATCATGCATAAAGCTTTCAAAATTCAAAATAATATTAATTAAACAATAGTTACTTAAATTGATTCTAAGAGAAATAATATGACAAAAAAATATATATTATTTTTAAATTACTAGAAAATTTATATCAATATTTTAAAAAATTAATATTTGTACTAAATTAGTAATTAAATTAGTGTTTAGCTTAAATAATTTATATTATTCAAGTATTTTTATTTTATTATTTTAACTATTATTAAATAAAATTATGATAAACTATTTTATTATATATTTATGACATATACTTAATTATATATGATATATTATTTATTTTATAATTTAATTATTTTTATTTTTTTGCTGCAAATTATTCATTTTTATTTATTTATTATTGTATATTTTTATTTAATTTAAATTTTTTTAAAAAGAAATAAATAAAATAGTCTAGTTTATTCTTAAACCAAACACAAAATTATTTACAGCATAATCTAATCTTGTCCAGTAAATATTTACGTACAAATTAATATTTACTATGGAAAGTGATACATCAAATTAAAACTAATATAACCTAAGTTATAGATTTTGGTTAAAAATTCTATAATATAAATTTATTTCTATAAAATTATATTTATTTATTATATATTATCAAAAATAAAATAACTAAATAATTAATTAACTATATAAAAACAAAGTTGAGAAGTAGATTTGAGATTGAATGAGTGAAAGTCAAAGAGATCCACGATGGTCTTAGATCTTTTTGCTGGGGAACGAAGAGAGAGACTCATGCGAAAGGGAGAGGGGTTGTCGACATACTCGGGTTTCAAACTTCTAGGTTTTAGGGTTCTCGGAGTTTTGGGGTTCTCAAAATTTTGCTGCATTGGTGGTGGCGGCAGTGGTGGCGGTGGTAGTGAGTGATTGGTATGGTAGTGTTTTAGAGATGTGTATCAATTGATTATATTCATTTTGTGCATAATTACACTTGTTTTCTATTTGTTTTAGGTTTAAATTATAAAATTTATAATATGAATTAAAAATGAGAAGAAACATGTTAAATGAGATGAATATGATGAATTATCATAGAATTTAGAGTTCTAGGATATAATTGGTAAAAAATTCTAAGTTTCGCGATGCTCAACACACTATGTTTGTGATTGAAAGCCAAGTCTAAAGCTTCAAGCTAATTTGACTATGACACATTCACTTTGAGGAAAAATATTGCGAATAAAAAAATTTTAGATCTCTCTTTCAGCTTTCCAAAACATCTTTATCGTCCAATTTCGAGCAATATTGAAAGAATTATGGCTAAAATATTATCAGTTGTCGCACTAGGAAGCTCGCTGCCCAAAAACCTCCTTCAGGGGTCGTGACATGGAGGGTCAATGTTGCAACTCGTCTCATTAATTAGAGAAAATTAGGGTTACCTCTAGTGAAAGGCTATATAATGTACCCTTTTGACACTTTTCAAAGCACCATTAATCATTAGGGACGAAAGTATGAAGTAGAAAGTAACTTTGGAGACTTTTATCAATATTTTTCGACGAGTTATTTTCCTCTACTCTTCTTTTATGTTCTTAATTAATTGTTGGCAGTTATTTCCAATAAACATAACTAGCTAGATTTTCAATTAGGGTTATTAATGGAGATTATTTGACACTATATTTTTTATTTTAATGTGATTTAATTCTTTTCTAATTTTCTATGTGCATCTATTTCATCCGTACTCCATTACTTTTAATTGCTTGATCACTACTTAATTGTTTAATGACTTTAATGTAAAATATTAGAAGTGAGTATTGAATATGCTATAGTGAAACAGACATAGTTTTAACATAGGATGAGAATACCTATATGGTTTATGTAGTATTTAGGATTTCTATGCTTAATGCATCCTATGTATTTAAATTTATCACGAGAGTAGAAAATTTACATATAGGTTGAGATTTATATGTCCTAGCCCGAATATAAATTGTTGAAAAAAATTATATTTAATATATAATAAATAGCCAATTTAGGCTAATATGTGAATGAGAAATTGATTCCTTAAATGTGGTCCATTGATAGCTGCTAATAAATGTAGATTTGTTCAAGGATGTAATCACCGTAATAATGGTAAATATTCTAATTGATATCAGAAATTATGGTGAAGATTTTGATTGATCAATATTACTAAATTTGTGGGATTTTTGGTATTAATTTTCTAGTGTTCACACTTGATATTCCACCCCGTATGAAGCCTATAAAAGGAGGCTTCACCTTTCATTCTAAATACACCAACAAAAAGAGTCACTCATTAAAAGTTCTCTTGTCTTCATGTTTTTTGTGTTTTTCGTAAGTCTTAAGGTGATAGAGAGAAGGTATTAATCAGAGTTCACTGGAGTAGTAAAAATAGTGTATTCATCTACTTTTTTAGTCGTTGTATCTTAGGAAGTGGTTTCTCCCTGATCCTCTAGCACCACTCAAGTAGGGCGCAAATCTGCTTTAAGAAAAATGTGTTTCACGTACCTCGACTTTCTTTTCAATTACTAGTTTTACATCTTATCATTTGTATTTGTATTTATATTCTTCAATTAATTAATAATATATTGTTATGTTTGTTTGTGTTCTTCATATTCTCTTTAAATTATTTCTAACAATCTTAAAGCAGATATTTATTTATTTTGAGCTCTTATAGAGAAGACGATTAAACTGAAGAACAAATTTCATTCCTTATATTTTGTTTTCGGTGTCGATTTTTTGGTACCATTTAGACCGTCTCATTTTCCCTTTTCTTTATATTCTTATGTAACTGGTAATATGCATTAATGTGAGAGTTAGTTAAGTGGTTATGTTGTTTGTTTTTTTCAGTTATCTTTCTTGCTGTAAGTTTCACTTAGTGATTGTTATTGTCTGGTGTAAATATTTTCTATTAAAAACTCTATAAAAGGCCATAACAGCTCACATCTTGAGTTGAGCATCTTCTTTCATTCTCACTGTCTTTCTCTTTCTTTCTCCATATTCTCTACTCTTACATGGTATCATACCTATAGCCAATCATGAATATCCCCACCATAATGCTCCTCATCATCCACCAGAAGCACCGATCATTCCTTAGGCTGCCGCACCACAAATTCAAATTCTAAATAACCTTATTCCTCTAAATATCTGACTAGATCGACACAATTATTCTTACTGACACTCGTTGATTCTTCCATCAAATCGTGCTAATGGACTTGAAGGAATTCTTCTTGGCACCACTCCATGGCCAGATCCACTTCTTGCAGGTACGAACACGATTAACCCTGCCTTTAATCATTGGACTTATTGTGAAGCTCTGTTAATGAGTTGGCTTATGAATTCTATCTCTGAGGCTATGCTTGGACATGTGCTTCACTGTGAATTCGCTACTGATGTTTAGACCGTCTCTGCAAGCCTTTTTTCCACTCAATCGATGGCTCGACAACATCAACTTCGACTTGCCATTCAGAACACCAAGAAAGGATCCATGTGTGTGGATGAGTACATCTTGAAGATGAAGAATCTTGCTGACTCTCTTGCTGATGCTGGTCACAAACTTTCAGATCAAGAATTGGCCACGTACATTCTTGGAGGTGTTGGCCATGAATATGAAATGGTGGTGGTTTTACTGACTGCAAGAGCTGATGCTCGCACTCTCCAAGAAGTCCAGTACATGCTTAAAAACCATGAAATACGAATTGAACAAGTTGTGCCCCAACTTCTGGACTCTGTACAAGCCAATTATGCTCAATTTAACAAGAATTATTTTGGATCCACTTGCAGCAACACAGACAGAGGTCAATCCAGTGGTCGTGGCAACTCGTAAAGTCGAGGCTCTAAATTTGGAGGTTGTGCTCCCTCCAATGGTTGTGAACACGGTTCTCGTCTAGTTTGTCAAATTTGTGGCAAGATTGGCCATCTTGCTTACAAATTCTATCATCGATATGATATAGACACTCAAGGTAGACCTCACATATGGAAGATTTTGTGAAACTTACTTAGGAAAAAATGTCTGTGGTCGAATACACTCTGGAATTTGATCGGCTGTCCAAATTTGCTGGTGATTTGGTGCCTACAGATTTCACCAGGAAATAGAAGTATGTGAGAGGACTGAACGCCACAATCAATCGGGACTTGAAAATTACCACTACCCATGACACTTTGTATAAGAAAGTGGTAGAACTAGCCTTAATTGCTGAGGAGGCTAAGCAACATGTAATAAAGGAGCAGACTGTAAAGGATGCTGCCACGGCATCGAATCCTCCTCCTAGTGGTAATTTCAATAAGGGGACCGACGGTGGTAACCCTGATCACAAACGGAAGGCTGATGCTTTCCGAACTTTAGGGAGTAACAGAAAGTTTCTGGGAAACAGAGGTGGCCGTCAGGGTCGCTGATCTTCATTCTAATCAAATCTAGAATGTTCAAAATACAAGAAACACCATTAGGGTGAACGTCGAGCCTAGGCTACGTTCCGTACTTGGTATGGATCTCATGAATCAGGTATTCAAGGAATACCTAGACAGTAGTGTGATTGTGTTTAGTGATGACATCTTGGTTTATTTTAAATTAGAAGAAGAACATGAATTGCATCTCAGATCGGTGTTGCAACGATTACGAGATCACAAGCTGGTTTTGTTATGATTTTGTACGAATTCACAAGTTTTGTTATGGTTTCACAAATTTTGTTATGATTTTTCATAGGGTCGAAACCGATTTCACATGATTTATAGGTTCGAAACTTGTTTCACAAGTTCAAAATTGGTTTCATAGTTCTCAAGGGTTCTGTAATGGAGTTGCTCCATTTTATGATATTAATGTATATTTTTTATTTTAAATTTCTTTTTTTATTATTGTTTCTAGGTTCGAAACTAGTTTTCACATTTATATTTTGTTTTTAAATTATTCTCATGCATTGTGTTGTTTTGATTATATTTGTGATTAGTATTTTTTTTTTTACATTTTTGTGTGTGTATGTTTCTCTATTTTCATTTGGTTGCTTGATGAAACTGGTTTCAGTTAACTTTATTGTTTAGTATTTATATTTTGTTATGATTACATAATGTCTAAACTGGTTTCACAGGATTCGAAACTGGTTTCACTTGTTTTAAGTGTTCTATAATGGGGTTTCTCCATTTAATGATGTTATTGTATATTTTTTATTTTAAGTTTCTTTTTATTTTTATTTTTGTTTCTAAGTTTGAAACAGGTTTTCACAGTTATATTTTGTTCTTAGATTACTGCTACGCATTGTGTGTTGTTTTGATTATATTTGTTAGTATTTTTTTGTACTTTTTTTTCATTTAATTGAATGATAAAACTGGTTTAAGTTATTTTTATTGTATATCATTTATGTTTTGTTTTCATAATCTTTATTGTTGTTGTGTGATGAAACTAGTTTTTGTTTAGTTTCATAATGTTCATTGTTATTGTATTATGAAACTGGTTTCGATTTATTTTCTGTATTTTTGTTTAGATGAAATATAATTCCTCTAATAAAAATGCAATGGAAGATATTACTAAAGATTTTAAGTGCTCACACTGAGAAGAAACTTCCTCCACATCAAAAAGAAAAAAAAAAGTAAATTGATCCATAGAGAAAAGACAGGTTTAATTTAGCATCTCTATGGGATTTTGAATAAGGGTGTTCATTAAAATTAAATTTATCTCATACATAAAAGATAGGTTTAATTTAGATATCTATGGGGCATCAAGGTGTCTAGCACCATCATGAGGTGACCTCTTATAATTTATTTAACAATTTTTTTTATAATTTTTAATAAAATAAAATAAGTGGGACTCAATATTAAATTGCACCAATAATGATATTACACCTACGATCAGTCCTAAAATATATAGAGTCTAAGACAAAATTAAATTTTGGTTTAATTATACTACTACACTAAACACTATTTGTTATATTATCTTATTATTTTAGGTTTTATCTATATATTGATTTATTTTTTTTTCACAATTTAAGGGTTATGAGCGTTCAGGGATTCGAGGTGCATGTCTGACTTACCTATACCCTCAAAGTTGATCATGATTATATCTCACAAGAATGCTAAATACCATGAGTGTGCTTTAAAATTTCTCTACCATTAAAGATGCCTTTAGAATCCACCTATACAAAAGGACTAACTTTGGTAGATATTATTTGGAATTTGCAATATAAATCTTTTCTTTTTCAATAATATTAATATAGCATAAAATGTCATGAATTTATGTACCATAGAAATTGTGTATTGGCCACATTATTTAGGTACTTTGTGAGTATTGGTTATACATTAATAAAATAAAACCGATAGAGTTACTTTGTACAAAAAAAAAAAAAAGTCTGCTTTTTATATAATGGTATCTTATAAAAAAAAAAAATAGTTCGTATTAATAAAGGAAACTGATTGACCTGAATTCATCTTCCCTAGATAAGGTTTTTTTTTTTTTTTTTTTAATAATTTTATTTGGGTTGGTTTAAAATTTAAAATGGAATTAGCACAAGAGTTTTGTTCCAAAAATGAAAGACAAAAATGAATGTCCCAATCAAAGGTGAAATTCGTTATGAGAAAAATCCTTATATACTAATTTCAAAATATCAGGAGAAGAGAAATTGAGATGTGGTACTTACGTGGTAGCGGGATAATATAAAGAGAGCCCCTTCATACCATTTAGTCTCATCTTTGTGCATTGCCTACCTAAGTTTCTTTCTCATCAATTCTCAGAGTATAGCCATCGATTGCTGCTGACTGTGTCTGAACTCATCAAACAAACTCACACTCATTCACCTCTCAATATACACAAACACTCTCTTTCTCTCTCTTCTTCTTCTTCTTCTTCTTCTTCTTCTCTCTGTTTCCATATATAATTTTCAACATGGAAAATAAAGGAGACCTTTTCCAACAATGTCATCAACTTCCCATGACATCAAGATTCACAAGAGTCTGTGTTTTTTGTGGCAGCAGTCCTGGAAAGAATCCAAACTATCAACTTGCAGCTACTCAACTCGGCAAAGAACTGGTAATAATTAATTTAATTCATTCATTCATTTTGATTGGTCATCATGTTTAACCAATTGGGTACTTTTTATTTTTGTTATGTGATTATCTATTCTTTGGGTTTAATACTGTTTTCTTGCTTAATTAATTGGTTTTCGAGTTCATTTACATTAACAAATTAATTGATGATGAATGATCAAGAAACAGAGGATTTGTTGATCAATTAAACTAAATAATATGTATGTAAACCAAACAGAGGAGTTGTTTTTTTTTTTAAAAAAAAAAAGAAATGATTTCTTTATTGAGTTTTATTTAAGCACGTCTAGTGTATTTATTATTATAAAAATGGTTTCATCAGGTCGAAAGGAACATTGACTTGGTTTATGGTGGAGGAAGCATTGGTTTGATGGGTCTGGTTTCACAAGCTGTCTATGAAGGTGGTCGCCACGTGTTGGGGTATCTCTTAATTTATTCTTCTAAATTTCACTATGGTTATTTCTATACTTTTTTTTTTTCTTAATTTGGTATATATATATTAACCCTTTTTGTTATTGGAATTATGCAGAGTAATTCCCAAGACTCTGATGCCAAGAGAGGTGAATTTTCTTTCATAATTATAAATGATAAATTAATTAGCATAATTATTTATATAAACATATACTTAAAAAGTGGTGTGGTTTAAATTAAATATTTTCAGATTACAGGAGAGACTGTGGGAGAAGTAAGAGCTGTCTCAGGCATGCATCAACGCAAAGCTGAAATGGCTAAACAAGCCGATGCCTTTATTGCTCTGCCAGGTATTATATATATATATATATATATATATATATTTGTATACTATTCACGTAAAATAGTTAACTCGAAATATACTGTTATTAGTTACAAGGAAATAGGTAAACTAATAGTAATTATAATTATTGTTTTAGATCACTAATGACAAAGCAGTGGTTATTAATATGTTAAATAATATTGGGGGTGTTTTTGTTGCAGGTGGCTATGGAACTTTGGAAGAGCTTTTGGAAGTTATCACTTGGGCTCAGTTGGGAATCCATGAAAAGCCAGTAAGAATTTACAAATCATAAATATTTTTTTTTTGGGGGGTGAATCCTAAAACAAACAAAAATGAAAAATAAAAAATAAATTAAAAATGGGTGGTGTTTGGACGCAGGTTGGATTGTTGAACGTAGATGGGTACTACAACTCATTGCTGTCGTTTATAGACAAAGCTGTAGATGAAGGTTTCATTGCCCCAGCTGCCCGTCACATTATTGTGTCTGCCCAAACTGCCCAAGATCTCATGTGCAAACTTGAGGTACATTTTTAAGAGCTCTCTATCTATCTCTACCACTAATTTTATACATTGTAACGGAGCTTTCAGTACCTTGTTTTGCTGGGCCAATTGTACGTTGCCACATATCTGTTGAGATACTTGTTGTCTAGTTACGCCCGTACCGAATCTCACTCGTTTTGGTTTAGGGGAGTATGATTTCATCTGAGCCGTTCAATTTTTGTTGTCTTGAACAGGATTATGTTCCTAAGCATTCTGGTGTGGCCCCTAAGCTAAGTTGGGAGATGGAGCAGCAACTGGGATACACAGCAAAGGTTGACATTTCTCGTTGACTTGATCCAGTTTGATGAAAAACTAATGATCAATCATGACCGTAGATATTATTAGTAAAAGCAATAAAAAAAAAAAAGATGTAGATGTGAGGTCCATTAGAAATAGGCCACAGTTTATTTTAGTTGACTGTGGGTTAATTATGGTTATTAATTTGGGATTTTTATATTAATATTTGGCCATTAGAATATAGATCAACAAGGCCAGTGCTTTGCTTATTAGTTTTGTATGTCGGTGAATCACCGCTTCTGTATATTATTTTTAAATTTTAATAATATATATATTTATATTTGCGTGAATTGGTGAGTTGTTATAAGTTGCTTTCAAAAAAAGAAAATAAACAATAAAAAGAAAAAATCAAGAAGATTTGATGATGATTCAGAGAAAGGCACACTTACGAAAAAGATAATACTATTATTTTTCTTCTGAGTTACTGCATCATCAAGGTTTCCCAATTTACATACTTTTGCGGATGATTCACGGGATTTTTCAAGATGAAGAAGGTTAATCTGCAGTTTTAAGTATCAAGTATATTATAGGTGGGATATACAAATTGAGTATTGTTACTGGATACTTGTTATGCTTAGCATATTATATAGTTATAGCGCCTTATGATTGTTTAGCGATATTTCTTTAAAATTATTTTCTTAAATTATATAATATTTGATACTTAATTACATCAATAGCGGTAAGTGGTAGACACTATCTTTTAACATTTCTCTATTCTACACATTTTAATTTAATATAATATAAAAATCGTTAACCAATTATAACATGACATATCAATATAATAGTGTTAAGCACTTTAATAGTAATGTTCTTTCAAAATAATTAAATTAATATTTATGAATATGATACCCAACTGCAAACTAAGGAGAAAATTTTAATATGTATCTTGTGAGTATTGGGCTAGGAGGATTGGAACCTAGGGGTATTTTAGTAGTTTTTTTACTTTATTTTTCAAACTATATCATCAAAATACTATTTTTTTTTTTATTTTATTTTACATCTTTAGAGTACCACTTCTATCAACTTCTTTAAATTTTCTTTACATAATATTTAAATACTTTTATATTAATTAAAGTACTAAAAGAAAGTAAAATGTTTGGGATGTTCTACATGATGAAACCGTGTTATTACTTTCCGTAATGTTAGCATGGACAATCACTGCCTATAGTTTCCACTCTTTGTTGGACAATTTGGGAGCAAAGAATGATAAAATTTGGAAAAATAAAGCCACCAAACCAATGTCTCTTTTATTTTTGAATTTCTGTTAGCTACCTTGAACAATGAAAATCTGCTCAAACTTCAAATTTGGAGTCATCACGGACTGGTTTAATGGCCGGGGATAGAGCTGAGGGATGGTGCGTGCCTAAGGCTAATGAAATCAAGGTAAATGTAGATGCATCAATTTTTGAGAACAATCAAGACTTTGGTTTTGGATTGATAACTAGAAATTAATGAGCATGGATTTTTGTTAGAAGGAGTAACTAAACTCTGTAATGGGGTTGTCTGTCTTAAGGTAGCAGAAGCGATTGGTGTTAGGGAGGCTTTGAGCTGGATAAAATAGAAACGATAGCGATCCGTGACTCTCGAGACCGATTGTTTAGTTGTTGTTTAAGCAATTTGAAGTTCTATTGATATGATCTCTTTATTTAGTCAAATTATTAAAGAGTGTCAAAACTAGTTTGTGGACATGAATTGTATTTTTTATTTCTTTTATTCGTTTGCTAGAGCTTTTAATTTATATCCTGATAATAGTTTTAGTATAAAGGATGTTCCAACTGATTTGCTTTTATGTTTGGTATCGGAATTTGAAGGTTAATAAAGATTGATTATTTTGTTTTAGAAAAAAAAAAGAAAGAAAGTAAAGAATTGTAAAAAGAAAACTAATTAAATAAGAAAAAAAAGGGAGAAATGAATAAAAAACGAATGAAAAAGCTTTGATGGTTCTTTAAAATAAGAAAGAATTCAAATGAGCTGATGGAAGACATATTAGACATGATTTTTAAAAATTTTAAAGAATATGTTCATTTAAAGTAGTTGATGGGGATGCTCTTAGTGTAAAATTACTATACAAAGCATATGATAGCAAAAACTAAAAATTATTACTGTGTCAAAATTGGTTTTTTTACGCGAATGCTCTTATGCTCATTCAATCATATCTTATTATGATTTATTATTATTATTATACATTTTAGAAAGTTGTTTTGGTACTCTCTTTTTGTTTTATTTATTTTTTTTTTGTTTTTTTTTGTTTTTTCTTTTCGGAAAGAAAACATGTTTTTATATATTATCAAACCATATCAATTGTTACAGGAGCATTAATAAAATGAGAACAATCATCCGTCCAAACATTAACTCCTATTGAATTAGTAATAGACTTTGCCAGTACATGTGCCATCCCATTCACATTCCGCAAAATAACATGACATGAACCACAACTAACGGCAGCTAAAAAAAAAACAACCTCAGCAATAACCGGTCTAAAAGCAAATACCTCAGCCAAGTAACAGTGAAGACAAGCCGACTTGGAAACTACATGTGGACAGGTCGGCTACAGATCAACTATCTGGTGCAGGAATCGTCCTTGTCACACCTGGGGCGCAACACCTGCACGCTGCAGTCAAGTTTGGATTTAAAACATCCAATAACGAAGCCGAATATGAAGCTTTAATCACTGGCCTAAAACTAGCCCGAGAGATGAAAGCCGAACATATCGAAATCTGCAGTGATTCACAACTGGTGGTAAATCACTTATCTAGAGAATACGAGGCTCGGGGAGAAAAGATGATAGCATATCAGAGCAAAATACATGACCTGCTCGCACAATTTAAAAGCTACGGTCTCTGACAAATTCCAAAGGAAGAAAACACGACTGCAAACGCGTTAGCTCGGTTGGCGAGCAGTAATGTAAGTGATAAAGCGAACTTGGTTCATATTCAGTTCCTCGAAGAGCCTAGCATTAATGGCACAGAAGAGATCGAAATGATTGATGCTTCCCCAAACTGGATGATGCCAATAACAACCTACCTCAACACTGGAGAACTCTCAGAGAATCGAAATGAAGCTCGAAAGATGAGAAGGAAGGCTGCACGATATATCATAGTAGAGGGAATTATGTTCAGACGAGGATTCTCCATGCCATTGCTCAGATGTGTTACCCAAGAAGAAGCTGGACGACTTTTATCTGAAGTGCACGATGGATTTTGTGGAAATCACGCTGCCAGGCAGCGTTTATCTAAAAAAATTCTAAGGCAAGGTTATTTCTGGCCGACAATGATCGAGGATTCAAAGGCCTATGTTAAAAAATGTGACAAATGCTAGAGATTTTTGAAGATACCTCGAGCTCCGCCCAACGAGTTAACTCAGATGCAAAGTCCGTGGCCTTTTGCCATTTGGGGAATTGACCTAATCGGACAATTTCCCAAAGGCAAAGGTGGAGTGCAGTATGTAGTGGTTGCGGTTGATTACTCACTAAGTGGACGAAAGCCGAACCAATGGCAACCATTACATCTAAAAAAGTTCAAGAGGTTGTTGTGAAGAACATATTCTGCCGGTTCGGATTGCCATACAAAATAGTTTCGGACAATGGCAAACAGTTTGATAGCCAGTCATTCACTGATTTTTGTGCGAACCATGGTATCATCAAAAGTTTCTCTGCAGTAGCGCTCCCCAAGCAAATGGTCAAGTTGAAGCAGTCAACAAGACCCGGAAGGATACACTAAAGAAAAGACTCGAGGATGCTAAAGGAAACTGGCTGGAGGAACTTCCTGAAGTTCTATGATCGTATCGAACAACCGAGAAAATGGCAACAAGACAGACTCTATTTTCCATGGCATATGGATATGAAGCAATGCTGCCCGTATAACTCGAGCCACCATCCCAAAGAAGATTGACGTACAACCAAGAAGCAAATCACGTACTCCTTGCCGAATCACTTGATGAAATCGAAGAGAAGCGAACCACAACAAACTTAAAGTTAATGGCCCATCAACAAAAAGTAGCTCGGTATTTCAACAAACAAGTGAAGGCTCGGAAATTTTTTGTGGGAGATATGGTCCTAAGAAGAGTATTTCTAAACACCAAAGACAGTACGGCAGGTGTACTCGGATCTAATTGAGAAGGACCATATCAGGTAGTCGAAGTTCTCGAATCAGGAGCATACAAATTGGGTAAGTATGATGAAAAAATACAACTCGTTCTGGTACCAAGATATTGCAATGGGGAACATTTAAGAAAATACTACCAATAGAAGTACCAGGTCAGAAGACCATATTAAGTACTAAACAAAAAGAACATTTACTTTTAAGTGAATGGCCTTCTGGGCGGACCACGCCCAAAGGTTCGGACAAAATTATAAAGTACTCATGTCGGGTGACCACAATCTAAAGTACAATTTCTAATTTCTGCAATTTGTTTTATTTCATGTTAAGCTAAAAGATCAGATTAGATCAAATAGCTTTGATGTAAGTTACTACGGTAACAAACACATTTTCGATCAATAAATGAATAAAGATGTTTATTTCAAAATTCAAATTGAGTCGAATTCACTAGCATGTTGTTAATTTACCATCCAGTGCGTACAAAAGGTTTGGTCGAACCCAAAACCCCGAACAGACAAAAGAGCATACTTGCAAAAAATTATAAGTGACCAAGAGTCATAAGTCTGCTCGGTCACTTGGGGGGCACCTATACCTGTACAAAGCATTTGTTAAAAATATAACAAACACAGTTGCACGATGATTATAAACAGAGGATGAAATTCATTAAAGATAACAAAAGCACGTAAAATCGAGATTAAAGGCTGTCCGGTCAGCTTGTTTTCTAAAAATGAAAAATAATTCCAAGTTTAAAAATCGCTTGGCCGGTCACTTTGTCTTAAAAAAGGCCTTATGGCCGGAAAAATATATATAAAAAAAGAAAATGATAAAAAGAGAAGTATTCAGACGGCTGGAGTCACAGGCTCTTTATACGGGTCTTCTGGGCCGGTAGGAGCTGGAGGATCTGTGCAAGATGAAAGGCCGACATTGTACAGTTCAAAAAATAAGCATTATGAATAATGAAGTCTCATGAATCATTACAAAGGAAAATCGTAGAGTTTCTAAACCTAGGGTTTTCTATATATCTTCTACAACAAAGTTAAGATCGCATTCAGAAAGTAAATGTGCAAAGTAAAAGTAAAAGAAATCGAGAACTTACTCAATGATCGACATCTGGATTCAGTTTACGCAAAGCTGAACGAATGGGTTTTGTGAAAATTTTCCAACAAACTTGAAGCTAAAAACCTCTCTTTTTGCTCTGAACTTGCTTAACAAAGAAGGTTGGTGAAAGTGAGTTTGTGTACAATGCTCAGTCGTATTTATAGGCAAAACAGCGAAAAGGGGTAATCATTTCAGAAACCTCAGATGCCTCGGTTCTCCCAAAAAGTGAATATTGGAAATCAAAAGTAATCAAGTGCAACCGTTAAATGTGGTGAGAGAAAATTGGATTTCGAAGCATTAATTGCATTAGAGCATTTATTAGCCAAAAACCGAAGAGACGCCTAGTCAGCCTCACATTGAGTCGCGAATAGACACCCTTAACACCTGTCACCCATCCAAATGCAAAGACACCTCGGATGAAGTCTACACGCAACTTCGAAAATCCCGTACAGACTTGGGGGCAAATGTTATCCCAATTTTTGCACTCTGACGTGGCATCACACGATGGTGACACGTGGAATCGACTCTGGGTACCTGCTCGCAAGAGAGACCGAACAAGGCAGCTTATACATTTGCTTAGGGGTGTGCAGAAAGTCATCCAATCTAATTATAACCGACCGATCCAATCCCAACTGATCTTATAGAATCGGATATCCAATCATAATTGGATCGGATCGGATGTAAATTTTGAAAATCCAATCACATCGGATCGGTTGTTGGATGGGACATCTGACCCAATGGATAACCAACAAAACCGATCCAATTATCATCTAATGGCCATACCATTATATTTATTTATTTTTAAAATACATTTATAAATTTATATATTTAATTAATATATTTTATTTAGAAATATATATTAATTAATTTAATATATATTTAACACATGAGATTAAAGAAAAAAACTTTAGATCTAAAATATTAATTCTCATCTTTCTAAACGCTAATAAAATAGTCAATGATTATTGAATAAATTTTATTTTTTAGCGGTTTTATTATGAGATCATGAGAATTAGATTGGACTAAACTAATATTTATTATGTATGTTAGATTATATAGTTTTAAATTATGTTTTGTTTATATATATTTTTCTTTTTAATTAAATTAACTTAAATGGTAGTTAAAATAGATTGGATGGATCCAATTCAACCCAATAAAAAACCAATCGATGCATCCAATGGTTGGAACCGATCCAATCCAATACATCCATTGGATGGGATCGGATCGGATGACTCAATTCGATTGGGTTGGATCAGATGACGAAATTCAATATCCAATAAATAATTAGATTGGATCGATTGGGTCAAAATATATTGGATGTGATCCAATGAACACCCCTACATTTACTCGGACGAAGTCCTCTAGACTGAGCAGTGAGCAATCCGCGCAGCACGCCAACACTTAGCTAATTCAGCTTTCGCATCGTGAGTCATCAAAGAAATCCGTAGAACTTTGGGATTAGATTACAGAGATATGGCAAGTTGTCCAAATCCCACAATTAGTGTATTCTGTATTTACTATGCAATCTTTCTACTTATATCAATTGTAATTAGAAGGAAAATACTTCCTCTCCAAGCTTATAGCCCTATAAATAGTGAATCATATTCACTGGGCAAAGGGTCGAAAGATTTTGTCTAAGAATTTATATTCAGAGATACTATTGTAAGAGCTCTAAGAAAATGAACCATTTTCTTTGTTCTTAAGTCAATACAAATAACGAGGATTAGGCTATTACCGAACTGCTCGGAGCTGAACCTCTATAAAATTCTTGTGTCTTTATTTGCTTTATTATATTTCATTCGTATTAAATTACTTGTCGCTTACAAAATTAGACTCACTGACGTTGGCTAAAAGCAAGGTCAACAATAATGGGTTTGTATTTTTCTAGTATATTACTATTATTTTTATAATTTTTTAAGTTATATTTTGTCTGATAATTCATATATTGAATAACAAAAGAGCCTGAAATTAATATATAAACTTTTGTTTCTAAACTAATTTTTTAAAAATTAATTTGTAAACTTTAATTTTAATACTCTCATATCTTATTCTTTTTTTTTTCTGAATGATAAATGGCATTTTATTAGAATGAGGAATCAGCCATTACAATGTTTAATAACTCCAAAGGGGAATCATCAGCATAGAACACACGAAGTGGCAAATAACAAGAACTACGCGCAAGAAAATGCATAGTCTCATTAGCAGAACGCTTAACAAAATTCAAAGAAACATTTTCCAACTCAATCAAGAGATGCTTACAATCCCATAGTAGCAGACCAAATGCTGAAGGTAATTGCACGCTGCTATTTATACCTTGAACTGCCACCAAGTAATCAGTTTCAAGAGCAACTTGCTGCCAATTTTTATCTTTTATCCAACTCAGCGCTTCTTTGATACCATAAGCTTCAGCAACTTCTGGAGAGACTTGACCAATCCTTGTTGAGACTGCTTCTATAATTTGGCCATGATTGTCTCTAGCAATGAATCCTGCACCATAAAAACTAGCTGACTCAAAGATAGTCCCATCAGCATTTACCTTAACCATATTAGTCACAGGGTTAGTCCAATGCTCCATTTCCAAAACTTGCTCTCATATATATCTCATTCTTATTCACAATATTTAGCAAAATTATTAGTTTAAAATATTCAATATATACCATATACAATACATAAAATACTCTCTTATATCACATTCTCGTTCACAATATATGCACACAATACATATTCAATACAATACAAAATATATACATATATACTATTAAAGTTTAAATTTTTATTTTATAACCGCAATCCGACCACCAATACCGACCAAAATTCGGCCACCACACACAACCACAATAACACAATCTTAATAATATAGAAAAGTCATCAAAAAATTTACAAAATCAAAAATAAAACAATGTACATTGCTAAAATTAGTAGAAATTAGATTTATACTTTAATGGACGTTGATATTTAACGTTTTTTCCACTAAAATTGGTAGTTGGAGGTATAACCACCACAACCACTACCTCTATCTTCAGATTACACTTAAAATGAGAAAAAATTTGATCTTTTCGGGTATATATAGTTTTGGGTCTGAAAAATAGAAGATTTAAAAAAAAAAAAAAGTGAGTTAAAATGGTGAAAAAATTGTAAAATATGGGATCGAGGTGTTTAACCTGGTGGTTGGCGGAAAGTGTTTTGAGTTTCTCCCATTTGGGGGTTTTTAGATTGGCTCATCGAATGAGGAAGACGAAGGGTTGGGGAGGGTTATAAACCCCTTATGGCATCGGTTATTTAAAATAACCGACGACATAAGGACACACTCTATGGCATCAAGAAGTTTACAATCCTTCAGCATATTAACAACTTTATGTTGTTCCTTTTTTTAATTTTTAGTAATGACAGTCTCTAAAGTCTATTATTGTAGTGTAGCTCAATTTTATTTTCATCAGTCCTTGAAAAAGTTTAATTTTTTGGTCGACGAGAATTCCCTTTTAAAGTAGTGAAATCTTACTTTTGGATAAGGTTGTTCGCAAGTTGGTTTGTTCTCAATTTTCATTTTTTTTAACCAAGTTAGTACTTTAAATTATTATATGTTTTCTGAAAACAGATAGAATATTTGCTATACATAGTCATATAAACAAAAATGAGTCATAATTTCACTGTACTGAAAATAGAAACGTCTCTACCGCAAAAACAAAACTAGTGTTTCTACTGAACAATTTTCATAGCTAAGTCAGTGTTCATTAAAAATAAAAATTCCTAGCTAGGTAATTCACCCATTTCTTGTCTCTTCCTTTTAGTATTTTTTATAGCAGGATGGTAAGCTGTTAATTAATAGAGATGACAGAATAATTAATATGAAAAGAACAAATATTTATATGATTAATATAAGTACAAATAATATAGAAGAGCGCCCATTAAATCTGCGTAGCTAATTACTCCAACACAACGATCGAAATAGCCGGTGCCACAACAATCATTATCCCTTTTCAATATCTCTTGTCATAATACTTTGATATTTATCTCCAACTAATATATTTAGTTACATTGAGTGGTACACAGTGGAAGAACAGAAGTGGGGTTGAGGTGGGCACTGGTTTTATTCCAAGTTACTGCAAAAAGGTACAATTTCACCTGTCCTTGACCGTACACATAGGACCATTTGACAAAAGGGATAGAAAAATCGGTGGTGTGGTGTGTTGTGGTTGTGCCCAGTGACTACTGTCTTTCTTCATAAATGAAAAAGAGAAAAGGTAAAAAAAAAAAAAAAAAGCTTAATTTATTGGTGTGCACATAGCTAGATAGATAGATAGATTCAATTTAGTTAGCTAGGTCCAATGTATATGTGAGTTAGAACTCACGTGGAAGTGACATATTACTGAACTTGGATCAACTGTTATTGTCACTCTAACTTGTCCACCATTTCTTGTCGGTCCAAGTTTATACTTGTATCTTTTTTTTTATGCTCAAATGTTTATACTTATATTTTGTTAAGGATGAATCAGCTAGACTAGTTAACAATGTCCTTATTACTCTCAGGTTTTCCCCCAAAAATATGGGAACTATAGTAGTAGTGTACTGTCCCGTCCGAGCTATATATATGCTTTTATAAGATATAACGAGCAATACATAACATTACATTATAATGTTTTTACTATCAAGTTTATATGTACTTTAAAACTGTAGCAACTAATTAATATAAGCCAACGAATACAAATTTAAATGATGATAGAGATTTTACTTGGTAGAACAATGACAGTTGATAAAATAATTATGTAAAAATGGTCCCAACATGCTTTTTGTTCTTTCTTTATAACTTTAATATCCAGCAGGGTTTACAAGGTTGACAATGACTTAAAGTGTTGATAAGATGAATACTACTCAGAATATATATCAAGTGTCCAATATTTCGTCGAATATTTTGCTCTCTTTTTCTCTTTTTCCTTGATAATAGCTCTTCTAGTTTTATTATTTAATAATATAAAAAAGATTCAAATGTGACAAATATAGATTAAGGTGTTTAGTAAATAAATTAGATAACTTATAATTTATTTAATACCAAAGATTGTAACATGGAAGTGGAGTTACAAATTAGTAACTCTAACTCATTTGTAACTTTTTTGGTTAATCACATTAATTTCAAGTATAATAGAGTGAGTAAATACGTTATGATATCCAAAGATATTATCATATAATTGTTAGATGATGTTACAATACTCGTTTAAGTGATTAAATTGAGTTGGAAATGTTAGAAATTGAATAGAGGTCGAGAGGAGTTACAAAACTCCATTTTTGTGTATGTTGAAATAGTGTAGTGCCTACATGTCGCGTAAACAGGTTTTCAGCAAAAAAACGTTATCATTGTAGCAAAATAAAGGAGATTGAGTTTTAAAGGGTACACCTTTCATCCTCGGAGAAGAAATAGGATCAGTGATTGGTGCAGGGGCTGACACTGCTTCTAGAATAAGGACAGCAACATCTTCAGACTCCGTTTCATCAGATTCTGATTCAGGATCGGCAAGAGCAGGAAAAGATTCATCAGATCCATCAGTTTTGGACTCAAATTCTTCTTCTTCGGGCTCAATTTCAGAAGAAGATGGTGATGGAGGATGAGCCTTTATTATTAAGATATGAATTTATCAAGTTAAAATGATAATTATAAAACTTAAATATAATACTGAATATTATAATTCTATAATTAAAATTATTAAAAGATAAAAAATTAAGATTATATATTAATTTATGGGTGACTATTCAATGGTTACATTTTTATTGTAACCATATGGTTACATTTTTCTTTAACCTGTAATAGCAGGTTACTAATAGGTAGACTTTCCTTTTTTAGATTTAATTAATTATAATTAACTATTTTCTTAAAATAATTAATTAAATAGACATTCCTTTTTTAGAATTATTTAATTATAATTAACTATTTTCTTAAAATAATTAATTAAATATTTAACAAGACATCTTTTAGTAATTAATATTTATATTGAAATCCTTACTTGAATTATTTTAATAATTAAGCCATTTAATTATAATATTTACAAAAAAAAATTATTTTTTTTACAAAAGTTAAACTTCTTTTGACACAAATTAAAATTCTCTTCTTATAATAAATTTTTAAATAATTAATTATTTTTAAATAATATTTAATTATTTTGTTACAATTATATGAACTAAGTATGAGGCCTCAAGCTAATCAATCGATAACAAGTGCAGCCATTTTTTTTAAAAAAAATCCTTCAACTTATTTCATTTTTTACTTTTTAAATATCTAAATAAAAAAAATTAAATAATTATGCGTAATAATTTAAAATTAAGATTACAAGTATAATAAAATTTAAATTATGAAATTATATGTGTATAATTTTAAATTATAAAAAACTTTGCTATAAAATTTTAAATAATTTAAGTATAAAAAAATAAATTGCTAAAAGATCCTTATATAGTAATAAATTGCAAAAAATTAATTAATAATTATAATTAATTTAATTTTAAAATATAATTAATCTTAATTAAAGTTTTATAAAGAAATAAATGATTAGATTACTTTCAGGTTACAAGTTAACTTTTATTTATTTTTATTTAATTTCCAAATTAATCACAACCATTAAATAGTAATCCAATGGCTTAAAAAAATGTAACCATGATGGTTACAATAAAAATGTAACCATTGAAACCTCTTCCATTAATTTATATATAGAGTGTGATATAGAAATTTGAGATTCATAAGTAAATATTTAAGTAATGAAGCTAATAATTTTTATATGATTATTTATAAAAATATTATTAAAAAGTTATATTAATATATTAAAGTTATAAAATATAGAATTTTTTACGGCTAAATCTTCTCAACTATCATTTCACTTGCTCTTAACTCTCTAAGCTCAAATTTGATGGAAAAACATTCCAACTATCACTTCACTTCCCTTTTTCCCATCCCTCCCTGACCACTAAACTAGCCTTAGTGGCTTAAGGAGCATAATCTTAAATATTACAAATATAATTATTAAATTGTTAACAACACATAAAACATTCCCTAGGCTTAGTTGTTAATAGGAATAACAGAAACCTCGTATTATTGTTGCTGACACAACTAACAGAAAATAACCAGCATAACAGACTAACAAGTGTGTGTGTGTGTTAAAACTAATAATACAATTAGTTTGTTAGGTAGTTACAACTTAGATGGCTCAGTGAATAGAAGTTGTACATTTGTTTTCTATTTTTGTGCTATAAAACTCTAACCACATTCTGTTAAATAGTCAATTTGTAATTTGTAAGAATTTCAGATCAATATAAAAGCTCTTCACCTCTTTGTTTGTGAGGTTGAGCTCATTCATCACAATTCACTCTACTTCTTCATTTTCTCTCAGCTCTTTCCCCTGTTTCAATTCCCTTGATTCACTCACCATGACTCCATGCACTTTAGTTTCTTCCCAAATTTTACATTAATGTCTACTACAAATTTTGGGCAGGGGCTGAAAGGGAAGAAAAAATTATCTCATTTTACAGATTAGTGCTAAGAAAGAGTCAATCCTACACCCTACCAAAACAAGTGACTATGGTGCTAATTAAAGCTCTAACAAAACAAACAAACTAAGTATATGGATATGCATATTATAGGGCATGTTTAGAAGTTTATGTAACTCAGGTGTAGTTAAGTGAACGATTAAACTCTTAAAGAGTGGTGAACCAAGCTTGACAGAAGACCACCAATCACAGCACTATTGTATGTGTTTTGCTCAGTGTGCCTGTAGTAACCTCTTTGTGGTGTAAATTGCAAGAAGTTGTCCCCTTACCAACAAGAAAGCTCATTTTCATAGGACTGTTTCCCAAGAGGCCAAGATACATATTCAGCCTAATTAAAGAAAAATGAAACAGATTTGGAAAGAGTATAGAAGACTTCAAAAATAGAAAGGAATTATATGTATGTTTGTTGGGTGGAAGGTGAAAGCAAACCTTTTGATGTTGGGCCAGGACTGGATTAAGGCGGGCTAGATCTATGGTGTTTTTGGGCTTTCTTAAAGTAAATGACAAAATTATCATTGATTTTCTTGATTAATTACTATTAAATTCTTCTATTTTTTTATTTATTTTTTTTTTGAGAGAGAGAGAATTAAATCCTTCTATTTAATAGAATGAGAATTATAATTTCTTTAAATATATTTTGTTTACACAAAGAGAAGACCATAGGGCATAGATTAATGAGCTATATTTTATCATTATCTAATAGTAATATTTTTTTTAATAATATCATTTTGTAATGTATATATATTTCACGATAATACAAACCTATATATATCTATTTGAAGAAAGAAATTCTAAAAAAAATGAAATGAAACATAATGTATATCCTAATTTATTTTCTTTTTCAAAAATATAATTACTCTTTAGTTTTTCTTCAAAAATACCACATTTTTTTCATGAGGGCCCAACAATATTTTCTGATTGGTCCTAAAGCCCATAAAACTTCAAGACCAGCCCGGCTGATGTCTAATGTAACCAATTGGGCAAATATTTGCTCTAGTGTGAAAGAAAGAGTAGCCAAGAAGGCTGAAACAACAGGATATATGATGTTGTATAGTATAAGACCACCTACAGATGAAAAGGGAAATTTACAAAAATACTGAAATTCGAGCTAATTTTTACAAAAATACTGTCACATGATTTTTTTTCAAAAATATTGTGTTTTTAAAAAACACCAGCAAAACACAAAGCAGAACAACTCAAAACAACAGTAGAACAACTAAAAAATACCAGTAGAACACCAGTGAAAATTTAACACAATATATTGCAGTATGAAACTTATAAAAAAACACAGTAAAAAAGTAAAAAATACCGCCTAGCAGTATTTTTGTAAAAAAATAGAAAAAGTTAGTATGCTATGTAAATTTCCCGATGAAAATTAAGGTTAAAAGGGGAAGCATATAAAATAGGGTATACTAAACTTCAGTTCAACTTCAAGGTTAAGTACTTGAAGAACGACCAGAAAGAATAATGTAACAATCATCTAGTTGATGAGCTAGATATTCTCAAGTATATTGATAAAATATATTACTTATAGTGATGTGCATATTTTGAAATTGTTAGGCATCTTTCTTGGCTTATTTAAAGTTTCCACAAAATAAGATTGTCACAATACATAAGAATATGTAATGTTATCTCTAATTTTTAGCAAATGATGTCGTGGTATGTATTAGATACGATGATATGATTTGTTTGACTAAAATAGTTAATTTCTTTTTTAGCTCTAGAATTACAAAAATCTTATAAAGGTGTGAGGTGACTAGAGCACCAACATCTAAGAAACCCTCTAAAAATACCCAAGGTGATCTTTGGTTTAATAGAATAAGAATCAATAGGAATTGATTAAGATATTTAGTTTATTGTTGTAATAATTAATAAATATTAAAATAAGTGATAAATTAACAAAATTATTCTCACTATTTTTTTTAATTTGTATAAAGAGAGAGTATTAGAGTTATTTTAGTTTGTTGGGATTAAACTCACTTAACCTGTCTAGTTAGTATATCAATCTATTTGCTCATCAGATGAATCTGAAGAAATCTACTGCAATTTATAACAGTTAGTTTTAATACCAACTTAAAAGGAACCTACCAGCAACTATATATTGGGGTTCATCTATTAACAAAATAAGGTCTGAGTTTAGGAAGATTGAGTTCTAATCTCCAAAGCTCATACTTTAGATTTAGTTGGGAGAGAGAGAGTCCAAGATCATAGTGAGTGTACGTGTGGAGGGATGTAAAAGGGAGTATCACTCTTGAAGTGATTTCCCTCAATGTGAAGCATTTCTTTGTAATTACTTACTGTGTTGAGTTGTAATCTTTGGTTCATTCTCTTGTATACTACTGACTATTCCTATTCAATAATCCACTATTCATCCATCATTGAGTTAAGTTTTCTTTATCTTATTTCAATTAAGTTCAAGTTTTTGATTTTGTGATTGGTTTTAATTTTGAATTGTGTTTCTTGAACATTGTTACTGTTGTAACAATTTGTTTTGAGGGTGAAGATTCACCACACAATTTTATTTAGTTCTTTGTAATGTAATTCTCATTACACGACTTTTTGAATGTAATGGAAATTCCGTTATATAATGTAATTATCATTACATTGTAATTCTATTAAATCACTTTTTAAAGCAAGCCAAACATTGTAATAATAATCATAATTTCCATTACGATTATTATTACAATAAAGCAAACATAACCCAAATAACCACAGTTGATAGGCCACCAAGAGGGCTGAAAGAAGCTAAGGGAGGCCACTTGAGAGAGGCTGGGAGCGCACTAGAATGGCTCGGGCGACGGAGATTTCAAAAAACTGCAAAACATATGGAGAAATTTTTAATATTATGGAGTGTTTCTACACACTTTTGTTGAATCAATTCTCGGTAGCTGCTTTTTTAAAATAAAAACTAATAATTTTTGGTAGCAAATAACAATTATACCCCTAGGCTCTTACAATGTGAGCACCTTTGACTCAAGCACACAACAAATTAGAAATGCAAATGTGTTGGGATGATGACTATCATGCTATTTTCTTCAAGTAAATAAACGACATAATAACATCACAATTTGGCCCAAAACCGATGTAGTATTGATGTTAGTTTAAAAAGGTATTTCAAATTATAAAGTAAAATTAAACAATTTCTTTTGGGAATTTCGAACTTATGTATTTCAAAATTTTAAAAATAAGTCCACTTTACATTAAACTCAAAAGTACCTCTCATTTTTTAAACTCCCACTTCTCTCTACACCTCTCTCTCTCTCTCTCTCTCTCTCTCTCTCTCTCTCTCTCTCTCTCTCTCTCTCTCTCTCTCTCTCTCTCTCTCTCTCTCTCTCTCTCTCTCTCTCTCTCTCTCTCTCTCTCTCTCTCTCTCTCTCTCTCTCTCTTCGTTCAAACTCCCAGCCCACAGCACACCCCATAGACCCACAGCATACCCACAACGCACCCCCACTGACCCACGATGCACCCCACCGACCCACGGCACACCCACGATGCACCCCCAACCAAAGTGAGACCCATCCCATAACCGACGGTGCACGGAGGTTTGTTGTGATTTTACTGTTAAAGATAGATTTTGTTAGATTTAGGGATAGATTTAGGTTTAGAATGTCAAATCTGTGATTTTGGACAAGATCTGATGCACATTCGATGTAGGTTCGTTGGGGTCTGAGGGCTTTAATGAATCTGTAAGGTTGCGAGGTAGGAGAAGTAGGTTCGATGGGGGAGTCCGATGGGGTCCGATGTGGGGTCCGATGCGGGGTCCGATGCGGTGTCTGATGCGGGGTCCGATGCAGGGTCTGATGTGGGATCTGATTGTGTTCGATATGGGGTCCGACGGGGTCCGATGAGGAAGAAGGAATGGGAAGAGAAGAGAGAGGGAGGTGATGTAAATGGGAAGGTAATTTGGAGATAACATTAAAGTTGGCCTAAATTACAAATATAGGTAACTATAAGTTTAGGGAAAAAAATTGAAAGTTGTGTAAGCATATTTAGTCAAATTTCCCTTTCTTTTTTGTAGTAGCGTTTGCCCTAAATCACTTTATAATTTTTTTAGGGCAAACGTGGGTACTACTACAAAAAAGAAAGGGAAATTTGACTAAATATGCTTACGATTTGTTGTGACTAAAATTAAATTAGTAACAATTTGTGTCTAAATAATATGTTTGGTCACAAATAATTTTTTTATTGTGTTTAAATAACAATTTGTTGTGTCTAAATTAAATTAGTAACAATTTGTGTTTAAATAATATGTTTGGTCACAAATAACTTTTTTATTGTGATTAAAAATCACATTTAGTCACAAAATTTTCTTATTGTAGCTAAAAAAATTTCACTAAAAGTTACCTTTTTTAAAAAAAAAAAGTTTATTTGACAAAAAAAAAAAAAGTGAAAAAATATAGTCTACATTTTGGGCTAAATTCAATTGCCATTGTTGAAGTAATTGATTTTATTGAAACAAAGAATATGATCGTGTGACTTTAATCAAGCCAATCAATCAATCAGTCAAGTCAACTCCAACAACCACTGGTGGAACTGGAGCGCACACATGACACACCTTAGTGAAGTGTGAAGCTTGACCCCATATCTATAGATAGATATACAGATACTGCAATTAAATTTGCTCTTTCATTGGAAAACCACTAGTGGCCCACCCATCATACCAAGAACCAATCTCTCAACTTCTGCTATTTGTTTGAAAATTCAAATATATAATTATTTCATATGATTTGGAATAGTTTCATGTTGATTCTTCTAAAGACTATCCTTTGTTTAAAAAAAAACCAATACTTAAGTTAGTAATCATAAAATTTCAGTGTATCTGATTAAAAAAAAAAGTGTGTCATTATAAAAAATCATATATCAGAATATTATTTAAAAGTATTACACTTGGGTCCCTCTGCGGGTTTGCTTACAAAAGTAGACTAAGTAGTGTTACACTTGCGCACATATTTTTCAAGAGTATGTGTTTTAGTAATATAGTATTCTCGAATTTTACAGTACGTTAAAAATTTCTTTTAAATTATTAAAATTGTTAGATTCAAAGACTTCAGTCCAACAAGTGCACATTTAGTTTACCGTTCAATTCAAGAACTTCTGTTAAATTTTGTTTAATTTTATTATCGTTGCAATTGTTCATGTACCAAATTGTGCCTCCAATCTTAATATGTACCAAATTATGCTACCAAATTTTAACATGTACTAAATCATGTCATTTGAACTTTCATCCACATCAGGCATCACTTAGTAAAATTAAACGAAAATCCTTAAATCTAATAATCTCTAGAGTTTAAAGGAAATTTTTAATACCTTAAAAATTTCGGAGACACAATTAAGTACATGTCAAAATTTAGCATGCAAAATCCTAATTAAGTCATAATCAAACATTATTAATGATTTTTTTTTTCTATCACCCTTTTTTAAGTCTTAAAACATTATTTATTTAGTATATTGTGTTTTAATATTACACATATTTTGATACTTTTGGACATAGTTTTTTTCAATCAATAAAACTAAATTTCATTCAGCTATATAAAATTAAATTTGAATTTAAAACCATATAACTAAGGATAATTTAGTCCTATATTATTGATAAAATTTTATTAATTAAATTAAGTCTAAATAACTTCAAATTATAAATTATCAAATGAGCATAATTAAAAATGTTACTAAATTTGGATTCGCATAAAATATTAAATAGAAATATTACTTTTTTTTATTTACGTTTGTTACAAATTGACGCAAAACTCTTAGTCAATTAGTTACGTCAATTTTGGCATTGATTGACGCAAAAATGTCATAACCTCAATAAACAAGGTTCGATAGAACTAAGCCACCTACGTCCTTGATCTTCAAAGCTATGGACCTAGCTTTGAGTTTAATTAGCGAGCCAAGTTGACGGGCTTAACTAACCCTTACAATTAGGAAATTTTTCACTAAGATTTTTCTCAAACCTTTCACAATAGTTTTCTTCCAAGAACTATTAATCTCACCGGATTGTTGAAGTGTCAATCTCACAAACTGAATTGTTTTTCCATCGGTGCCAACTTTACCTTAACCAATAGTTTTCCAAAGGACTATCATCCTCTTCAAATTGTTGAAGTATCAATCTCACTCTGAGACTGCTGTAGTGACAATCTCACTCTTCTTGGGTTGTTTATAAAATTGGTGTCAACCTCACCTACAACCAAGTTATTTTTCTGCCGGTGACAACCTCACCTCTCTATACAATGGATATGTAGCTTTGAAAATACAAAGCAAATTCTCTCTAATAAGATGAAATACAGTGTGAAATCCTAGAGAGAATTGCAAGCACACTAGAGAAGATAAGAGCAAGTTTGGCTCTAGTGTGTGTGGTTGGTGTGTATGTAAAAAGATAATAAATCTTTGGTTTAGAACACTTAGAATGATTGTGTATGATGAATAAATGCTCAACCACCTTAAAAATGTGATACAAATGAGTTTATATAGAGTTTGAAAGAAAACTAGTCGTTTATAAATGTTGTGAACAAAAATCCATGCAAATCTGGGCTCAAATGGTTCACCATTTCAAAAACGTTTCATCTTTTCCTAGGAAAACGATTCACCATTTTCCAAAATGGTTAACCTTTTAAGTACAGTGGCAAAATGCAATTTTTTTAACTTAAAATGCGCATAACTTTTAGCTCGTTTATCCGATTTCAAAAAATCAAGTTGTGTTCTCTTAGTTAAAAGATGAATAATCTTAAATATCAATTTAGAAAAAATATATGTTATTTTTGAAAAGTAACTTATCGCACAAGTTAGTGAGCCAAACTTTTAACTTATAAATCCTAATTACAATGTAAATCACTTTAGCAAGACTAATGTAAACTTATACAATTTGATTGTGTGTATTTTTGATGTAGATGAGCTTCCTAGCTTAATTTGCATGTTTTGATCCAAAGTTGACTTTTCTCGAAAGTTGACATCGGCTTTGACGTTGACTTTTGACTTTGAGCTTTTGAAGTCCTCTCGAGACTAAAAATTCTCAGCTCTATAGAAGTTTTCGAGAACGATGCAATTCTAAAATCCTGCTACGACGATAGATGATATTTTGGCCATTACTCTCTCGATATATCTCGAAATTGAACGATTCAAGATATTTTAAAAAAAATGAAAGAAAGATCTAGAACTTTTCTTCACAACATTTTTCCTGAAAGAGAACATATCGTAGTCAAAAATTGACTTGAAGGTTCAGACTTGATTTTGATTACAAATAGAGCGTGTTGAACATCCAAAACTTAAAAATTTTCACCCATTGTATCTTACAACTCCAAATCCATGCTAAATCTATAAAATTCATCTTATTTAACATGTTTTCTTTCATTTCAACCCATATAAAGTATTTTACCATTAAAACCTAAAACAAAAATAAAACAAGCGTAAACTTGAATAATACCAAATAAAATTTTATGTGTAAAACGTATAAATACCTTTTAAAATAAACTCTAAAATAAACAAAAATAAAACAAGCGTAAACTAAAAATATCTTTTAAAATAAACTCTAAAACGCATAAAAATAAATCTTAACAATTATAGCGGAATTTGAACCCTTGACCCCAAACAAGAAAAATGTCATTAAAGTCATCCTTACCACTAGACCACACAACACGTGGTAAAGCTGTAAGCTTGTAATTGTTGATTACAAATTGGTCCAAAGGTTGCATAATATTTTACAAGTAAGCAAAAACTCCACCAGCTTTGGTTGGGGGCAAACAGGCCCACAAAGAAAGCAAAATGAAGAGTAGTAGTAGACTTCTATCCTTCCTACACTGGTCCCCATTCCCCAAAGCCAAAGGAAAGGGTAGCTTTAATAAGATAGATAGAGAGAGCATATAAGCAGTGAGTAGCCTCCACAAACTCAATGAAAGTGAATTGAAAGCCACATAGGACCAACCAGGTTAGCTAATGACTAATGTGTGGATGTGTTTGTGTCCATTGTGGTGAACTCAGCCACAGCCTCAGCCTCAGCCTCAGCCTCACCCTCACCCTCAGTTGTTTCCTTTACTATTTAGTACTAATATTAGAACCGTTTCCAACATGTTCGCACAGTTTAGAGGTCATCCTCCACAACTCTCTCAATTGTACCGGATCTCTCTACTCTTTCTCCACCAACTCTATTCCCCTAACACCCATATTATTATAATCAAGTTCAACCATGTCTCTCACCATTAAGCTTCATCTCATTACTTCTCACTCTCATCATCTCAACCTCAACTTTCATACTCTCAACCACCACCCAACAAAGTTCACTTCTTTTAACCCCAACATTCGATCCAAATCCATTTACCATTCCGACCCATTAGTCTCCATCGTCTATAACACCAAACCCAGGATGCATTCTCCGTCTCGGTCGGTTCAGGCTCCGATCAAGAGCTCTCTAATTGATCCCGATGGTGGGAAGCTTGTTGACCTTGTGATTCCCGAGAGTGAACGAGCTTCCAGGGTTTTAGAGGCTCAGGCTCTACCCAAGGTGAGTCTCAGTAAGATTGATTTCGAATGGGTTCATGTGATCAGCGAAGGATGGGCTAGCCCATTGAAGGGGTTCATGAGGGAAGATGAGTATTTGCAGAGTTTGCATTTCAATTCACTCAGAATGAAAGATGGGTCTGTGGTGAATATGTCGCTTCCTATTGTGTTGGCCATTGATGACGAGACCAAGGAGCGAATTGGGTCTTCGACCAATGTGGGGTTGGTAGGCCCTAATGGAGATTTGATTGCTATTCTACGAAGGTCAGTACTTTATCAAAGACGATAGTGTTTTGATGTTTGATTAGTTTCTTCTTTCATTTTTGTTATAATATATTTGTTTTAGTGCGAATTGCCTATTAATTGATTGGTTTACTCCCACATGACTTAGCCTACTATAATCTTTTTATAATAGTTCTTGTTTCGAAGATTTCCCAATTCAGCGGGGGAATGTTTTAGAAATCCAAATTGTTTATTCAGTATTGCCAATAAAAAATTCAAAAAATATAGATTATGATTTTAAACATACTAATATGATGTTTTTGACTAATTTGTGTGGGCAGAGAATGATACTATCAATTTCATTTCACTTTACTTTATTTGGGTAGAAGAAGAACTATAGGAATAACATCAAATATGCACATGAGACATGGTTACTTGCTCTCTCCCTCTCTCTCTCTTCTCTATCTATGTTTCTTTACTATGTTAAAACTTGAGGGGCTGTTTAAGTTTAAGAACAATTATAGATGACATAAAATAATAAAAGAAAACTTGTTTCCTAGTTGCATAAATAAGAACATGAACATATACGAAAGAGAAACACTCTCTTTAATTTCCTTTCCCAGTACTCATTAGGGTCCATTGTGATTGTAGCACATTTTTTCCTTCATAAACTTCAAGTATTGTTGTGTATTAGGACACCACCTGACTGAATATGTTGATTTTTGTTTAAAACTTCGATGGCAGCATTGAAATATACAAGCATAACAAAGAAGAAAGGATAGCAAGAACCTGGGGTACCACAGCTCCGGGATTGCCTTATGTTGAGGAGGTTATTACTTCTGCTGGAAATTGGCTTATCGGTGGAGATTTGGAAGTGTTAGAGCCCATAAAGTATAATGACGGCCTTGATAACTATAGACTCTCTCCTCAACAACTCAGGAAAGAATTTGATAGCCGTCAGGCTGATGCAGTATTTGCTTTCCAGTTAAGGAATCCTGTCCACAATGGCCATGCTCTGTTAATGAATGACACACGCAGACGCCTTTTAGAAATGGGCTACAAGAACCCAATCTTATTGCTTCATCCTTTGGGAGGCTTCACAAAGGCTGATGACGTGCCCCTGGATGTTCGGATGGAGCAACATAGCAAGGTCACTCCCATGTTCAAATACTTCATAAAATGTAGACAAAGATGATATCTGTTTAAAGAAATGAATGTTCTTGACTCAAAGTTTGTTTCATTCCCAGGTTCTGGAAGATGGAATTCTTGATCCTGAAACTACAATCGTCGCTATATTTCCATCTCCTATGCATTATGCAGGCCCCACTGAAGTTCAATGGCATGCTAAAGCAAGGATAAATGCTGGTGCAAATTTTTACATTGTGGGTCGGGATCCTGCAGGTATGGGTCACCCAACAGAGAACAGGGATTTATATGATCCTGATCATGGGAAAAAGGTTCTAAGTATGGCTCCTGGACTTGAGAAGCTAAATATATTGCCATTCAGAGTAAGTGAAGCCATACTCTCCTTGTAGGCTTTTACTTTATAGCTTCTTAAATTGGGAAAGAACTTGTAACACTGCTCCAAAGAAATAATTCTAGCAATGAGCTGATCACATTTGATGTCTCTGGGGGGTCATAGCAGTTGCTTATATTAGATAAACTGTCATATAACAGTTATGATGCCCATTTTATTTGAATCATTCTTCTTGCATCATAAAATGCAGGTTGCCGCATATGACACTGTACATAAGAAGATGGCGTTTTTCGATCCTTCGCGTGCTAAAGAATTTCTATTTATCTCGGGAACCAAGGTAGAAAATCCCAACCATTTATTAGTAGAGTAGTAGCTTTTAAAACGTAATAAAACCTCAATAACCATCCAAAAACTTCATCTTTTGTGTCTGTCACTGCTAAGCTTTCTAATCCAGCTTATATCTTGTACTTTCAGATGCGGAATTTTGCCAAGACTGGGGAGAACCCACCAGACGGTTTCATGTGCCCTGGAGGATGGAAGGTTCTCGTCAACTATTACGAGAGCTTGCAAACAGAAGAGGGATCACAGCAGGCAGCTGTTTTATCTGCTTAGATAAGTATTGGAATTTCAGTTCTAATAAAATAGGAGAGTCTAAAGCGGTTAATTGAAGCAATGAATAATTAAAGGTTGTGCACAAAGCCATATTGTAACTGAGCAAGTACAAGGATGTTGTAACTTAAATTAGTTCTCTGTTAGGCTTTTCATATATAATGAAACCAGGTTTTGTTTGCCAATGTTTGTAAAAGAAAAATGTATTGAATATTTTTTGGTTCATTATCTTAGAATATTCAATTTAATTAATGTATGCAATGAAAATGAAGCTGTGTGTTGATAAAACTTAAAAATTGCCCAGTTCTTTTCAGATCATGTTGGTTATAGCAGCAACCGAACACTTCCTTCTCTTTCACATAACTTATACTGCAGTGTTTGCAACTCCTAACTGTATAATTTCATGTCAAGAAGCTCTCTACATGATGGAAAGATAGAAATATTTTGGATTCAAAAAGAAAAGGAGTTCATGCTAGTGAGTTATTACATACTTGCAAATTTAGAGATGTGGTAACAACGGTAAAGAGTTAATGTCATATAACTATAAGTTGATGGGTGAGAAAGCTACTAAGGCTAGTTTAGTGGTGAGAAAGGGATGGAAAAAGGGAGAGGTCATGGGTTCGAACCCAAGACCTTTAAGTTACAAGGTATTAATTGATTGTAAAATACTATTACGCTACACTCAAAAAAAAATTGACGGGTGAGAGGCAAAGCAGGAGCCCGGAGCATGTGCCAGTGAGGGAATGATGGAACAAGCAAAATGGGGCTATATCAATATTTTCCAAATAATAGACATTAAAGAATTCTTAATGTCATTGTTGTTAAATTTGGTTTAGAGAAATATATATTGGTTACTTGGTTACTCTGTATAGTAACCTTATTTATTGGGTATCTAGTTACGGTATTTATTGGATACCTATAGAATGGGTACAAAATAATAGATATTCTAGATAATTATCTTGGTTACCTAGTTACCCTATATATTGTGTAGCGTTCGTCATACCTAGTATGATTTAGTACCTTGTTTAGGGTCCCGGTAGAGAAAATTATATGATTACATGCAAATTATACTATGATTAATTTAGATAATAGGGTGTTTTAGTAATTTTACCCTATTAGGATATAAATGTTAATTTTATGTATATTTCGTCTCATAGGCTAACTTTTTTTTTGACAAAGTGATTAAATCACTCATGAATTTACGATGTAGACGTCCACTACCGGCGCTGAAACTTCCTCGAACTAGAATAGCTTATCGTCTAACCGCAGAGCATGATTTGCCAAGCCATGGTCCGCTAAATTCTCAGAGCAAGCCACATGAGACAAAACTACCTCCAAAAATTTAGACAATAAAGCTATAACATCTTCAAACAACGCTCCTAACTCGTTGAAATACATCTTCATGTTTTTTATGGCCATCACCAAAGCTAAGAAATTTGAATAAACTGGATGAATTGAAAGACCACACATACGAGCCCAATTGAGTCCAACTAACAGGACTAAAGTTTCAGCCTGTAACACTAAAAATTCACCTGAAAAAACATCAGAAAATCAGAAAAAATTTATAATTAGAAAATTATCAAGCTAATCAAAATCAATCAAACACCAAAACTAAACGACTAGATCTCCAATAAAATTACTAGAACTAGCCAAAGGGAATACCCTTTGGCTAGTAGCAACTAAACTCTTTCATTTTACTTCATAATCATCTTAGGATCACTATCCCATACTAAGACCCTAAGACCTAAAAAATATTTTGATATGTAGTCTAGTAACAACAAATAAGCCCTACAATGCTCCCATAACCTAGGATATCAAAAAAATTTCTTTGGAAATAAACAAAATAATGAAATAAGCAACGAATAATGTTTTTAATGTACCCACTATGACTAACCTTTGAGAGATTTGCTCAACGTAGCGTAGACTATATTATCTTCTGACAATGTAACAGCATCTAATCTAACTAAGCTCTTGGTGCTCAATACCGTAAAAAATTTCTATTGAAAACTTTTATTTCTCATGAAAACATAGAACAATTAATCATATTACCCTAAATAATTAGGGGGACACTATGAAAATAAGCGCAAAAGCCTTGAAAGGCATCAAAGCCAACAAAATTGTGGCGCAATAAATCATCACATTGTATAAAATATTAATTCGCTAACTATTTGACTAATAATAATTGCTTACAGAAAATAATAATAGAAATAAAATATAAAAACTATTATAACTTAATGTAAAACTACCATGTCACAAAGAGGCTTCTTGGAGCTGGGAAGTATCTAGGAAGGAAGGATACATGGAGGCCTACTTATACTCGCCTTAACTTCCCAAACGTGGAAGGCGAGATGTCTCTCCCAAACCCGGAGGGGTCTAAGAAGGGAATTTCACTGAAACCAAATCTTGATGGGTACTCGAAAGGTTTAACGCGTATGTCTACCATCCTGAGATGTACCCGATGTTGACCTTTTATACATGCCAGGTCACCAAAGTAACGGTTATACTTTTTCTGACGAAGATCACATCTTGTCTCCTACATCCGAGCATGGTAGTGCTCGTACCGCTACCATTTTTTTGCCAAATGAATATTCCAGGCTCCTGCTTATAAAATGCATGCGATTGGAGTGAAACATGACCTCTACTTTTAAAGATTAAACCTTTGAGGGACACGTGTCCAAGTGGTACAAAATAGTCCCTATTATCTAGCTGCAGTACGCACGGGCATAATGTTTTCCCACAGGATCAATTGATCAGCTCTAATATTGCATGTAATTTACTCCGATAGTGAAATATAAGCAGTTACCTTAGGCGGGTCATGGGTCTGTCCATACCTGCTACTTAGTCTATAAATACCCCTCGATTATCATATGAATGGGGCATCACAATCAATATAACTAAAATTTTGCAAAGATTACTCTAGGTCTTCTTCTTCATGAGAAACTTAGAGTAAAGAGTTAGGGTTTCCTGTAAAAATATTATAAACACATCAATACTGACATTAAAGGCTAATAGATTGACTCATAGACTAAGATTTATTAACACCCGAACCACGTAAAAAAAAATTATCTCTTTATTTCTACAAGTTATTATTTCTTTAGCTCTTAAATATATGGTTTCTAAAAATCTCGGTAAACAAGTACGTATTGGATTGGATTAGTTCCATCCAATAATAAAAATAATAAAGAGTAAAATTTCAATGTTAATTTTTATGTATACCTATATATATATATATTTTACTTATAACTATATAAAATCTAATTACTCATTTAAACTATTTGAAAAAACTAGTTAGTTCGATTAGATGTTAAATGTATTAAATTTGTAGATATTTCATCCAATATCTCATTCAATTGGATATTTAATATTTAACCGTTAATTATAATTAAATCCGTCAATTATTATTAAATTAGACACACCTATTTATATGTAAACGCACTCCACACAATTTGGTTTAAGGTGCGTACATATGATATGACTCATAAGTCGTATATCACTACTGTTTTAAAAGCAAAAATATATTGCGGTGTATTGTACCATATTTGTAAATTGAAATGTAACAACAATAACAATAATAATAATAATAATACGAGCGTGATTTCTCTTCACGTTGACATGTTAGACACACCTTGATACTAACATGTCACTCACACAACAAATCAACCAAGCTGGCTTAGACCCATCACCACAAGGTGGTTCCCTTAAGTGGGTCACTTGTGTTTCAGACTATATTCAACACTATTGCCCAATTTTCCTCCTTTCTATTCTACAATACATGTGACCCTAACTCAGTTCGAGCTACATCATAAGCAAAATAAAAGTCTTTCAAGTTTTGGGTTTTCATTAGTGATAGCTGTAATGGGCCATATGCCAATGCCATCCCAAATATATTTAATTCCCATTCTCAAAAGAGATAATTACATAAAATATATATATTTTTTTAAAAAAAGTTTTACATTTTTACATTTAAAGATTTTTTTATATTTTTACGGTGCTGATAGAAACAACATGAAAATTACATCAAAATAATAGAAAAATAATATCAAAACAACAACAAAAAGTATAACATAAAAAGACTGTATTTTCTGTTAATAAAATTATAAAATTTTTTAAAATTCCGTACAATTATACTTTTATAAATTTTTTATTATTTTTGTGCATTTGTGAAATAATCCCTTCTCACAAAAGAAAAAGAAGAGCTAAAAGGTTATGGTTTTAAAAATGTGATCACAGCATTAAATAGGTCCACAAAACAAATACATACACAACACAAGCACTATTTTTCATCATCTTTATATATACGATTTATTTTAGTCAGTTTCGAGATTTTCTAAGGATATGCGAAGACAGAGATGTTTGTAACTAGACACATCACTCTCAACTCAATAGACTTGGACTAAAACAAAAGCCTGCGTCTCTGGGCTTTATGTCCATTGGTAACATGGGGTATTAATCAAACTTGTAAAAAACAAAGAGAAAAAAAACAACATAAATATTTTTGGGTAAGGATGGTAATTCTAACCCATATCAATATCAAACTCTTTTGAGTTTTGACACCTCTTTCGTCTCCTTTACTTACCCTTATTATTATTATGTTTTCAACCAAAGCAGTTCTCAATGGAAACTTATATAAAAGTTACGAATTTAGGCCAATTCTGCCGTTGACATGATTATGTGGTGGTTTAGATTTGGGGCATCAAACAAACAAAAAAAACTAAAATTATTTTTTCAAATTTACTTTGTATGTATGCTCTTTAATTTTTTTTTTTTTACTTTCTGTTAATTTAAATAATTCTTTTATCTCATTTCTTTTAATATTTTTTAATAATCATTAAATTTAAATCCCCTGATACAGTTTAATAATTTGTTTGATGTAATTAAATCTATATATAAAAGAAAAATGATCTTTAATTTTAATGGGTAATTATATTTTGTATTCTGTGTTTTACAAAAGTTACTAATTGAAATTTATATTTTATCAAATGACAAGATAGACCCTGTATTTATTAAAATAGTACAAATAGGAACTTGAACTAATTTTTTATCAAAATAAAACTTAATAATAATTTGATCTAGAGGTGTTATAATAAAACTAGTTATATTTTCTGTATCTGTTCAAGAATCGTCTTCAAATTAATTATATGAAAAAAAAATTGTTAAAAATTGAGCTTAGGGTCCTATTTTTATAGTTTTAAAAAATACAGTGTCCATTTTGTCATTTAAAAAAGTAGAAGGTCTAATCACTAACTTTTACAAAATACAGGGTTTAAAATAATATTTACCAATTTTTTATTTAACAAGCTTATATATATATATTATTTTTCTTAATATTATTTGAAATATATTAACGACGCACTTTTTTTATGTATATATTTTGATATTTGAATAATTATAATTTAAATTTTTTATATGATAATGTACATTGTAACTGTACATATTTAGAATATTTCGTAAATTTTTGAAAAATTCATATTAGTTTATAATGGTAAAACTAAAAGGGAATTTTGATTTTATATACTTAAAAAATTAAAAAATTTTATTATTATACCAAAAATTTAAACCCTAAAAAAACTATACCTTTTTTTTCAAAACCTCAAAAATACCCCCTCTCACAATTCTCTCTCTCTGCATCATCTCTTTCTCTCTCTCTCTCTATCTCACCCCAACCGCCCACCCTCACCACCACCTCCGACCTCCATCCTCCGACCTCCGACCCTCACCGCCACCTCCGACCACCCGCACCAACACCCCGACCCAGCCCCACTCTCTCGGACCGCCCAAAAGTCGCACCCCGAAAACCCACTCTCTCTTCCTCTCTCTCTGAAATCGCAGAAAAAAAAATTGCTCCAGGTCCGATGGTCGGACCATGGGTCCGATGGGGTCCGACCAATCGGACCCATCAGACCCATGGTCCGACCATCTGGACCGGGACAATTTCTATCTCTAAAAACGCAAAAAAAAAAAAAATAAATAAATAAAAAAATTGTCCCAGGTCCGATGGTCGGACCATGGGTCCGATGGGTCCGATTGGTCGGACCCATGGTCCGACCATCGAACCTGGAGCAATTTTTTTTTTCTGCGATTTCAGAGAGAGAGGAAGAGAGAGTGGGTTTTCGGGGTGCGATTTTTGGGCGGTCCGAGAGAGTGGGGCTGGGTCGGGGTGTTGGTGCGGTGGTCTGAGGTGGCGTGAGTGGTCTGAGGTCCTGAGGTGGTGGTGAGGGTGGGCGGTTGGGATGTGAGATAGAGAGAGAGAGAGAGAGAGAGAGAGAGAGAGAGAGAGAGAGAGAGAGAGAGAGAGAGAGAGAGAGAGAGAGAGAGAGAGAGAGAGAGAGAGAGAGAGAGAGAGAGAGAGAGAGAGAGAGAGAGAGAGATGATGCACAGAGAGAGAGAGAATTGTGAGGAGGTATTTTTGGGGTTTTGAAAAAAAATGTATAGTTTTTTTATGGTTTAAGTTTTTGGTATAATAATAAAATTTTTTAATTTTGTAAGTATAAAAAATCAAAATTCCCAAACTAAAATTCAAAAAATTTGTTGTAGGCAAGCATGTTTTATCTTATAGGCATATAAAATAAAGGCTAATTAGTAATTTTTCCCCCCGAACTTTGACATGTACTAAATCGTGCCCCCTGAACTTTTTTGGTAGTTAGAAATTCCCCCCGAACTATTGAGATTGTTAAATTTAAGGACTTTTGTCTAATTTCATTTAATTTTACTGTTTCAGTGATTGTTTATGTACTAAACCATGCTCACTAGACTTTGATATCTACCAAATCATGCCCCTCAAACTTTGATATGTACTAAATCATGCCCCTTGAACTTTCATTAATGTTAGAATTTTTTTACTAAAATTAGACAAAAGTCCTTAAATTTAACAATCTCAATAGTTCGGGGGGAATTTTTAACGGCCAAAAAAGTTCAGGGGGCACGATTTAGTACATGTCAAAGTTCGGGGGGAAAAATTACTAATTAGCCTAAAATAAATTCTTTAAATTTTATTTTCAGTACTTTAAACTATTACGAATTTATTCTAGAAAAATTTCTAGTGCTGATTGTGAAATTCTTATAGAAAAAACAGTATAGTGGATTGAGTTAAGAGTACTCGAAACATACATGTCTTATACAATAGGGAGAGTGGTCTTTGTAAAGTCAGTATTGATGACAATTCATTTTTATTGGACACAAGTTATGATCTTCCCAAATAAGATTTTAAATAGAATTGAGCAATTTTGCATGGCTTCTTTATGGGGAGAAAATGTTAAACACCACAGACTAGGTGGTATCTTTTGGGATAAAGTGTGCAAGCCAAAGAAAGAGGTGGATTTTCATTGCACTGTGAACTCAAATTTTGTGGCTATAGGGAAGCATGTTGGTGGGATTATAAAGCCCATCAAGTCAAAATCATGCTAAAAGAGTACTGCACCAAAAAGCAATTTGAGCAATTGAATTACTCTATCAATTAAGGAGGTTTGTGACCTTTCTTCCCACATTACTCCTGCTCGGAATTGGTATGCTTCAAATGTTTGGATGAGATATAATGTGCTTAAACACATTTATTATAACCTGGTTAGCTGCTTGGCATAGATTGAACACAAGGGATATAAGTTAAGCTCTCATGGTTTACTACCTTGTAATTGTTTCATGTTGTTAACTGGTGTGTACAGTTTTTGAATTAATGGAATTCTTATTTACTAAAGAATTAAAAAAACTATTAAGAATTTTTTAAAAATTTACCAAATTAATGCATTAGATAACTAAAAGTATATTGTCATATTAATATATTGAAATTAGAACTATTTGAATGTCAAAAATATGAATAAATTGTATGGAATTTAGATTTTAGTATCAAGTGAGCTTATAAACGGGTGACAAACTAGTTGAGAAATTAGACAATTTGCGCTTGTCTTTTTGGAGAGAAAAATTTAAGGAGGGCAAAAGAAACGTGGTCGTTTTGGAGAGATATCATATATTAGTTATTGCTTGCTTCTTAAAGGAGGGAGGGCAAAAGAAACGTGGTCGTTTTGAAACGTTATGATACCTAAGAAAGAGATTATATTAGAGTGGTCCCAGTGGATAGAGAAGTTAATTGGTTTTCACCGTCTTTCGGTGAGAATATAAAGAGAATGGGGTCCATAAATATCCTTTATTTTAAGAAATATGTTTTGATTCACAGAACATGGGCCATGGGGCACTCTTTTAAAGTTTGGTCTCACTCACTCGTGGCCCACTACTCTTAATCCACCTCATTTTTCAAGTCTTCACTTCTCTACTCTACGGTTTCAATTAAATCTTTTTTAACTAATAATAATAATACAAGAATAAAAATGGAATAATTACATAAGGCACCATTTTTTTGTAAAATATTTACATTTTTACGTTCAAATAATGTTTTTTACATTTTTACGGTTTTTAAAAAATAATACGAAAACAACATAAAATCAATAAGAAAACAACATAAAAGTAACATGAAAATAACATCAAAATAACAACAAAAAAATAGCATGCATATAACAAAAAATAAACAACAAATGAACAAAATTTCAACATAAAAAGACCGTATTTTATGTAAATAAAATCAAAAAAATCGTAAAAAATATTTAAAATTCCGTGAAACCGTATTTTTGTTATTTTTTTTTTTTTGTGCATTTGTGAAATTTACCCAATAAAAATTATATATACTATGAGCCTATAGGTTATAGTAGTAATGATTAAAACTTCTTTTTCTCAACGAAAAAGAAAGCACGTCTTTAATTATTTCTTGATCAGTATAGATACCTTCTTGTTATTATCTAAAAAATCATCATATTTAAATAGAAAATCTATACATCAAAGATTCAAAAGTGGTCAATGATTATGTATAAGTCAAATTAACTTGGTAAATAAATTCATACGACAATTTTTTCTAATGATTTAGTTGACTTATTAAGAATATTCTACAGTTTAAAAAGTCTTTAAAAAATAAAATAAACTAGCTCCTGTAGTCAATGAAATGAAACCATTGAACAAGCTTTAATTGGTTTTCACTTCAGTCGAAAATTTTAATAATCTAATAATTATTTTGACTTGTAAGTCTTTTGTTGGGCTTGAATTGATCATCTTCTACAGTATAAATTAAACTATTTAGAGGAAAAAAGAAGCCAACTTTTATTAGAAGATCATAATTTTGGTACCACTTTTTTTCTAACTGATTTATTAGTGTTATTGGTATGACACTTAATTTTTTTATTATTAGTATATTATGTTTTAGAGATTTTTACTATCTAAAATTTGATGATATTTTATATAAGTATATATATATGTATATATTTACGAGCTATGTTTTACTATTTATGATTTTTCTTTTAATTAATTTTTAGGGAACTTCCTAAAAGGAAGCTAAAAATAATAAACAAATATCACTATAACAAATTTTACTTTTAATCATAATAAAATTTGTGATTAAAAGTAAAAAAGTTAAGACTAATTATAAATCATTACTTTTACGTTATCACTAAGAGGTCCATGAATAAATGTATTAGTCACAAAAATTATAATTTGTTCTCTCAAACTATAAATTAGTGACAATTTGTATCTATGTTTTGATCACAAGTAACTTTTTGTTATGACTAAAAATCACATTTAATCACAAAATTATATTGTAACTAAGAGATTGTCACTAAAAATAGGTTTTTTTTCTTTTTAATTTGTAGTATAAAACAGTATGAAAACAACGAACAAACAACATAGTATATTTTTTTTTAAAAGAACTAAGGATAGTTCATTGCTGTAAATAATTGGGAATCACAATAGGGGATCCCTCCCTGTTAAAGTAGCCATTACAATGACTTTTCTCTCTAGCCCATTTGGCTAATGCATCAAAGCCATATTGTCTTGGGGAGAAATAAAAAAGAAGTTACAATCATCAAACGAATTACACCTGTTCAGTACCTCCAAAGCCAAAGGTTTCAAAATCCACATCGGGGGACAAATTTTTTCCTTCAACGCATCAATCAGCACCTTCGCATCCGAAGCACCAGCAAACGCTATGAATCCCCTCTGCCCAGCCAACTGCATTGCCCACTGAATTGCTAAAAGTTCTACTTCAGTCGCAGACGAGGCCCTTACATTCTTTGCAAACTACATAGTTTTGTTATTTCGTCTGTCTAGCATACCCACCGCTAAACCTAGTACCCTCCTTCCAAGAAGCATCCGATACACAAAACGCATCCGTTGAATTGCAGATTGTACTCCCAACCAAACCAGTTGGTGCTCTTCTACCTATAGTCGCGTTAGCCTCCATCAACGCTAAGGACTCGGAGTATCTTCTCAAGATGGAGTTCCTAACTTGTGTAATATCAACCAAACCTCCCTTGAACAAGTATTCATTCCTAGTTTTCTAAATACCTTCAAACAGGCAGCCCGCAAAGGATAGGAAACTATCAGATTGCTCTCTTAGAAGTCTCGCCAACATCCAATCGAGTCTTTCCTTCACCGAATTTCCACCGCCCACCCCCACACAAATTGGAAAAGGGCTGCTAAACCATAAGGCCCGCGCACAATGACAATCCCAGAACACATGAACAACGGACTCTACTTCTACATCACACAACGGACAAGACTTATCCCTTACAAAGCCCAGTCTATCTCTAGTTGGAAGGCAGCCCGTAATTACTCGCCATAACATAACCGAATGCCTATAGTGCAGCTTCTGACTCTACACCTTCTTCCAAAAGTATCTATATTCGGTCTGTACACTTGAGTAGCCTCATAGCCTCTCTTCACAGAGAATTTCCCGTCAGTCGCCTCCTTCCAAACGATCATGTCCTTATTCTCGCATGGTAATCGAGCAATTTTTCTAATTCTTTCACCCATTGTATCTCCAAACATTTCCTTAAAGTTTGGGAACCTCGGCCTTACTTGATCCATAAGGTTGATAAATTCGCAGTAATCAAGCCATGGAATCCAAGGTTGTTTCTAAATATCAACTGTGTCACCTCTACCCACCAAGGTCATGCCTCCTTTGCGAATCACATCTCTAGAATTCAGAATTCCTTTCCAAAAGGCTGAATCTTTACCTTTGACTTTTGTACTCCAAAACAAAGCCTTCTTGCAATATTTTTTCGAGAGACACTTGACCCAAGGCCTTTCAATTTGTGAAACCATCTGCCAGACCAGTTTGGCTAAAAGGGCCTTGTTCATATCCTCAAGCTTTCTAAACCCCAGACCTCCGTTAAGAGTAGTAGTACAAAGCCGATCCCACCCCACCAGGGCCATGAAGCATTCCTTCTCTGTATCCCCTGTCCACTAGAATCTCCTAATTACTCTGTCAATTTCTCGACAGCTAGAGACTGGGAGCTTGTTTGGAGACATTGCATACATAGGAATCGAGAGAGCCACAGATTTAACCAAGGTAGTACGACCTGCAAAGGAAAGAAGCTTTGTTTTCCATTTTTCAATCCTTTTTAATACCTTATCTTTCAAATACAAGTATTCTTCTCTCTTTTTCCTTCTGAACACAAAAGGATTCCCCAGGTGCTTTTCATGACCATCACACTCACTGAACTGGTATAGGTTAACAATGCAAATGCACAGTTCGACAACCACCGAAATCACATAACCGTGTATCCCAACTTTAACATATATATATGAGAGAAAAATTATAAGCAGTAATAAATTAACTTACTACGGCGTACCATATCAAATGTGATGTAAACAGCAATTACTCCAGCTTCAATATCTAGGGATCATATGCTTCTTATCCAGAAAATGAGGAGGAGTAGCTAAGAAAAATTACCATACATGATCTCTCTCTCTCTCTCTCTCTCTCTCTCTCTCTCTCTCTCTCTCTCTCTGATGAGAGCTTACGTAGTATATTACTGTTGTGAAAACAACATAAAAATAATAATTTGTAATTTTATAAAATAACAGTTCAAATCCATAAAAGTATATTAAAAAAAAATGTAGATCGATCCCTATTTTTATAATTTTTTATTATTTTACTAAATAAAAAATAGTAAATCACAAAATATTACAATTCTTACCCTTGTATTATCACATGTTGATTTTTTACCTTCCATTGAAGCAAGGTAAGAAAGGATAATTAAGCTTTTGACTGTTGAAAATTGTTGTGCTCCAATAAAAAATTAAACCAACAAGATTACAACTAACTCAAAGCAATAAGCTACACATAAAACACAATATATAAATAGTATATATATAAAAGAGATGTGAGAGCAATCTCAACACCACATACACTACAAGCGTATAATAGGGGAATCACAAAACTTGAACAAAGTCTTACACTTTTGTCCAAAATCTTATTTTCCCCTACCACAAGCACTTAGGGAAAAGAAAAGAATGGAAATAGCTTTTTGGATTTATCAAGCCTATAGTGTTTCTAGCAATGTGCTCTCTTGATAGAAACTTGTTCACTCCCAAAGTGAACCCAAGACCTCTATTTATAGTGTTTTGAGGATTACATTTGAAAATTAAATCGTTTGATCACATGGTTGTTACCAACACTTTAATTGGTGTTTAATGGGATAAAAACGTTGGACTAGAGAGCTGGAAACATGCTCAATTAATTTATGTACGTTTATGAACGTTTTCAAAAACTAGTTCCAGGTGTTCGTAAAACAACCATAAAACAACATAAAAACAACCATTAAACAATTGTTTCCAGAAAACTCAAAATTTAATTTTTGTAACTCCTCTTCGAATTAAATCTTTCTCCAACGTCCCAATACTCATTTAAATAATTTAATTGAGTATTGTAACAGTTTTTAACAGCAAGAAACTTATCCCATTGATTCCATAACTTCCATATGTAATAACTCACTTAATTACATGTGATCCTTAAGTTACAATCTATATGTTACAACTTTTATGTGTATTATTATATTATATATGATATAATACAACATCCAACACATAATATATATTAATCTCATATTAATATATAATATGTCACATTTAAATATTTTAATCTATATTATATTATAAGTTTTATGCTTTCCTTTATTTATATATATATTAATAGATATATATATATATACTAATTGTTGACCGAGTTTTTCGGCAACTAATAAAATATTATAAAGTTATAGAGCTGTAAGAAAATTAGAGAAGGATTTTTACGTGCTTGGGGCGTTAATGAGCCTTAGTCCACGAGTCTTTGTTATTTATGGATGTATTTAATACAGAGAATGTATTTGGTGAGTGTTTCACTCTTATAAATACAGAGAATGTTCTTGGTGAGTATTTACTCTACTTGCTCTTATGCAGCCTAAGATTCTCGATCCCATTTAATGAGCTTTGAGGGGGTATTTATAGTGTTTGTGGTGGAGTGATCCCCAGTATTGTCCTTATAAATGTATCTGTAAGTATCCATAAAGTTGTGCATTCCCAATGAATATACCATGAGTAATGCATGGTCAAATCCCTAGGTGTTGTAGGGCTTTTATGTGGAATGTCCTTATTGTCTTTTGACTGATGTGACTCTTCATAGTGTAGCCGTCGCTAGACTTAAATGATCATTACTTTGTAGCTGCTGGTTGGAGGTTGTGCTGTCAGACTTTATTGTGTGTAGCAGCCCCAACACGCTTCCTCCCATGCGGCATTAAATGCGACTTGATTGCTCAGGAGAAATCTGACACTTCGCGGAGATGCCTTAACGTTACTTCGAGCTTCCGGGAGCATATGGGGTTTCATATACCTTCTCCGGGAGCTACGTCATGGAAGCCGCCTTACGGCATAAAGACTTAGCAAATATTTTTGGATTTACGTGTCCTTGTTTGGTTGGTCCACGTATATTGGGCAAAATCAGGGGCAACACTAATAAATTTAAAACTATCAATTTTATTCTATTTATATAAAAATATAGGAAACATTATAACATGATTTGATGATCATGTAAATTTCTCATCTGGGTTGTTGATGGGCTTGTTAAATAAGTTGGGAGTTCAAGGAAAAAGAGATATTCTTATTTTCCTTTTTGCAATTAAACCAAACAGAGAAATACTATAATATAATATAATATAATATAATATATGGTACGTGTTTATGAAATATTAATTGAAACTATAGCAGCAAGAAAGTCGTGTTGTTTTGTGGCCACTGTGTACGTACGGCCCCATGTACCAATTTTAATGTGAAAGGAAATTAAGCAAGGAGGAGAAAATAAAATATATAGACAGACAGGCACAGGACTAAGGACATGGCCGGACGAAGCCGTATATAATAATAAATAATAATAAATAATAAATATATTATTTATAGCACTTAATTAAATTTAATTATATCAAAACATGCAATTCTTTTTTATATAATATAAATAAAAACAGAGAAGCTTTTTTTCTAGGCCTTAGAACATGGGTGTGGGCTTCTCTCTCTCTCTCTCTCTATTCTAAGTCATTAATCATGCATAATTCACACCATAGCCAAGTCTATGACATTTCAGTACCTTTCATTTATTTTTCAATTTAATACTGATTATGACTATGCTCCTATTCGGTTGGTACAGTACTGCTGCTATTACAAGGGACCACTTTCTCTTTTATTCTCCCTCCAATTTTTTTTTTAATTTAATTTAATTCAATAACCATTCAATAATATATAATATATTAGGTGGGTGCTCTAGTTAATTTTGATTAATAGATTTAACATTTATATATATTTGGTGATGTTGTGTATGTGTGTAGTTAGTGTCGTGTTCTTGAATTTCAATTCTTTACTTAAACTCTTATTGGATTCATTTACTTAATTTGTTTTATTATTATTAAGAAGAAAACGTAGAAGCTTTTCAATTTTCATGAAAAATAATTGAAAATAGGTGAAGAAAAACTTTGAAAAGCTGAATTATTGTAACTTAAGAGAAACTCTATCTAATTAACTTTATATAAATGAGTAAATTTTTAACTTTTCTTAATCTAATTAAAGATAGGACAAGTGTATATATAAGATATATTATTACATAGGTTAATTCAATTCCTTTTGACCATTTCCACAGTCCAAGATAGCCTGAATGGGACACCACACCAGTACCACTGCCTTGCCTTCCCTCTTTTAAATGGTATATTTTCAGTTTTTAATTTAATAAATTAACTATTCAAAATCAAATAGACCATATATATTGGCACGTATTGGTTGGTTACCCAAAATATTGAGTTTTCAAAAACAAAATCTACAGTACTTCTTCATACATCCAATAAGATAATAGTAATGTGGAGAAGGCTGTTAATACTGTAGTTTGTTTTAAAAAAAGAATAAAAAGAAACCATCTTTAATGGTTCAGTGGGGTTGTTTATATCTCACGTGTACCTACAATATGAAAACGGTTTACCTAAAATACGTACGTACTTCATATCTCTTCCATACATCTTTTTTTAATTAATCACTAAATAAATACAATGGTCTCTAGTACTTAATGTTAGCATGCATCAGTTGGTGTGGGGGTTAGTTTTTAGGTGTCAATATAGAATTATACACTTAATTAGAGTGTTAATATTGATCCATGTGTTATAGATTGACATTAATATTACAGCTAGAGATCAACCAAAAATTAAAAAAACTTATCGTGTTTTCATTATAATCTTATAAAATATACTATTGGTGTTTTGCACTAATTAAGCAGAATTTAAAAGGGAAATTTGATTTTCTATACTTAGAAAATAAAAAAATTTGATTTCTAAACCAATAATTTAAACCCTAAAAAAACTATACCTTTTTTTTCAAAACCCCAAAAATACCCCCAAACTAAAACTATCTCTCTTTCTCTCTCTATCTAGCCGGTCCCAATAATCCCACACCCCAGGTCCGATGGTCGGACCATGGGGTCCGATGGGGTCCGACCAATCGGACCCCAAGGTCCGACCATCGGACCTCTCTCTTCCCCTCTCTCTCAAATCGCGGGGAAAAAAAAAAAAAAAAAAATTAAAAGCGGTCGGACCTCTTTCTTCCTCTCTCTCCAAAATCGCAGAAAAAAAAAAAAAAATTAAAAACAACCGGTCGGACCTTGGGGGTCCGATGGGTCCGATGGTCGGACCCATCGGACCCCCAAGGTCCGACCATCGGACCTCTGTCTTCTTCCCTCTCTCAAATCGCAGGAAAAAAAAAAAAGTTTCAGAGACTGGGGTTGCTCTTTCGGGTTGGGGTTGGGGTCGGAGGGGTTGGGGTCGTGGTCGACGGGGGTGAGGGTGGTGATCGGCGTTGGGGTTGACGTGGGTGGGTGAGGGTGGTTCGGGTGAGGGTGGGCGGTTGGGGTGAGATAGAGGGAGAGAGAGATGATGCAGAGAGAGAGAATATTGTGAGGGGGGTATTTTTGGGGTTTTGAAAAAAAAGGAATAGTTTTTTTAGGTTTTAAATTTTTGGTTTAGGGAAAATTTTTTTTGATTTTCTAAGTATAGAAAATCAAATTTCCCATTTAAAAGAAGCTCAACATTAATAGCTCTAATTATTAGCTTTTCTCACATCAATTAAATAGGAACTTAATATTAGAAAATTCATATTGTAAGGTAATGTTATATTGGGGTATTAATTTTGCAAAATTAGGTGTACACTAATAATTATTCACTAATTAAGATTAATTGGCGTGGTCTTTTAAATCGTAATTAGGCAGCAAAGAAGTAGAGTACCTAATAAACAAGACTCCTAGCCGCTATATGGGGGCTGAAAATAAGTAATTAATTCCTATCTTAATTTTTTTTTGTTATCTTTTGCTAGACCTTTAAAACAATAAAACAATGCTTTAATTTCAAACCCCTCAATTATTCTTAATTTAATTTCTTAGCTAGGGCTATTGAAGTCTTTTGTTGGTATTTCTTGACTAGCTTTGTGCTGAAATGAACGAAATTAAGTATTGGGTGTTTTCTCATATATCTTTACTTTGTTTAGGTGAGTTTAGTAATTGTCATATGGCATGGCATGGGCTATGTTGTAGCACCAAATTTAGTATATGTTATTATTTTAACATTACTATAATAACATTTGGCACTTACTCCCTCAAAATTGATATAATATTAATAATAATTACATGCATCCTATATATATTTGAATCTTATATTTAAGGCAGAGTATGGTCTTTTTCGATTGCCTTGTGTTTGTGTTCTTTTATCTTGGTTAATTGTGATATTTTTGTTCTTAGATAATTATATTGGTTTTTGGCTATTCAAAAAAATAAATAAATAAATACTTGCATTGCAATGGCTTATTAATTGGGGTGTTTTTTTTTTTCCCTTCTCTGTGAAACCTTAATTTTGTTGGTACGAAATTTGTTTTTGAATTTATGTAATGATACCATTCATTGATTGAGTTGATCAACCAAAAGATATAAATGGCGTGTGCAGTGGTGGTGTGGTGTGGTGTGTTGTGTGATGAGCATGTGAATGAATGAGGTTTTTTTTTTTAACTTCCATTTGTGACTGAGTACTGATTCACCAAATCACCAAAAATAGAGTCCAGCATTCAAGGAGAGGCCCAAAGCCACAGACCCACACCACTTAGTGGCCGTACAATCTCACTATAATTTTGTTCATTCAAACTGAAACATACATCTTCTGATTTTGATTCTGATTGTGGGGCTGACCAATATATATAAATATACATATAATAATATCATAACTTCATCTTGGGAATCGTTTTACTTTTGTTGCTATTGGGGAAGTTATTAGCTTTTATTTAACAATTTATGAACCGTTGAAAAACCGATAAAGGGTACTTTATGTATTATTTATTTTTCAGTTATTTAAACCTTTTTGTATATAAAACGTGGAACCCATATCGTTCAAAATGAAAAAGAAGAAGAAGAATAGGCATTCCATTCAATCAAGCTTGAAATTAAAATTGTTGAAAGGTTGGTAAAAGTAAAAAAAAAATAACTAAGGAGTAAAAGGGTATGGATAAATGTGGACATAAAGTGAGTGAGTGAGTGAGTTTATAATATATTGTGGAAAATGATGCACAAGGTAGCCATCTATTTAAGTGAAAGAACAATAAAGTAAGAGTAAGTTTAGTACTGCCGGGGATTACCAAAGCTGGAAAACAAGAAGTGGATGAACGTGTCAAAGACCCCAAAAAAGAGAGAACAAAACCAAAAGTGCATCTCAATTTTTGAAACTTGAAATAAGATGTTTTAGATGGAACATTTGTTTTTTAAAAAAATTATACAATTTCATGGGTTTAGTAGTGTACTACTGACAATGTTTTATTATTATTATTATTATTATTATTGGAAAGAAAAATGTTAAAAGGTACCAGTGGTACGAAGTACTCTCCTATGTGTTAATATCGTTGTTGGTCTAATTAAGTATCGGTTCTCATATAGTTTAATATAATAGTTTTTAAGGAGTATCGCTAGCCAATCTCAAAACGACACATAGACACCACTGGTGCCCAATAGCAATGCTCTATTGAAAATTACCATTTCCTTCTTCTTAATTCTTCTTTTATTCGTACCAAGAAAGTTATTTACCTTTCCTAATCCTGTTATAATAATATTATTACTTGTTGATAATTTTAGTGAAGTGTTGACTGTTCCTACCTATGAAGTTGACACGTGGTTGAGTACTTTTTCTGGCTCTGTACATTGACGAGTGTGTTTGTGACAGCAAACCAGTGCTGATGAGACATCTCTCACCTAGGGTTGTTAATTTTAGAGGCAAACTTACCCTAGTCTTATTAAAAAATAAATGTAATACTAAAGAGAAAACATTAATAGCAAAAACATATATCCTATTATGGTTAAAAAAAGCTTTCTAATGAATTCCTTATTTTAACCCCTCTCTCTCTCTATCTTTTATTTTTTGTACTCTCTCATTACTTTTGTTGTACTTTCTCATTATATTATTTATTATACATGAGAATACAAATTAAAATAAAATACTCCTTAGCAAAAAAAATTAAAATAAAAATCAGTATTTTCTTAATGCTTAAAATATAAAATAACCCATAATTTCTCGAAACATGAAAATTATCCGCATATCGTATATTTGCCTGATAATTTCTAGTCAAACTTTACTTTTATCTTCTTTAAATACCAATGGTACCCCTACCAAGTTACCAATACAATTTTTTAAAATACTATTTGGTAATATTTTTATTTTTAAAATTTTTAAGTAAATTTTATAATTTTTAAATTCTTATAGTTAAAACAAAAAAACAAAATTTGTTATGTAAATTTCATTTTATTTTTATTTATTTATTTTATTTAAGTCTATTAGAATTAGTTAAGAATTAGTTAATTCTATTAATTTTCTATTTCTACATTTTGGCTTTTCTTTATATGTATAGGTAAGATTCTTCATTATACCATTCCATTAATTCCAATTAATAAGAAAAATTCTTTCTCTTTCTGAGTTTGTAATATGGTATCAGTAGACACAAGCTGAAGCTCTAAGAATTTAAATTGTAGCTTCAAGATTTTCTCCTCTTTTTCCTACAATCATGGCGCGAACACGAGCCACGAGTTCAGCTACTATCACTGATGAAAATCTTTCCTGGGTCGAAGCTCCCAAGGTTCATCCACCATTAACAATTTCAGCTGAAATTCCTCCAAGAACAGCTGCTGCTCCTCCACCAGTTCCTCATTCAATTCTGATCGACAGACTAGCTTATGAGGATGTTCGATCTCCTAACTACCTCAGCACGGCTGATCATCCTGGTTTAGCACTAGTTACACCTGTTTTTACAGATTGTAATTTTCAACCATGAAAATGTGACTTCAAGCTTTCCATTGGAGCAAGAAACAAAACTCTTTTCTTGAAGGCACTCTTCCGCAACTCCCTATTAATGATCCCCTTCTTGATTCTTGGATTAGATACAACCAAATAGTAATTTCATGGATTTTGCACTCGGTCTCTCTTGAAATCAAAAGTAGTATCGTGTACTTAGACACTGCATCTAAAATGTAGAATGTCTTGAACAACCGACTCAATCAAGGCAATGGCCCACAAATTTTTGAATTAAATGAAACTCTAACCTATCTCAATCAAGGAGATGATTCTGTCAGTGTATATTTCACTAAGCTTACTGCTATGTGGGATGAGATCAACCAGTTGAGGCCTTGTATTCCCTGTACCTGTGCTGCTGCTGCTCAAAACCAGGACAACCATAATCATGATCAGGTTCTACGAATTCTCAAAGGTTTAAATGATTCCTATCATGTTATTCGTGACCAAATCTTGCTTATTTATCCATCTCCTCCACTGAACAAAGTTTTCTCTATGCTTATTAACCAAAAATAACAAAGAACTTTGGGTAATCGAACCATTCCACCACTTGTAGCAAGCACTTTTCCTTTTGTACCTCAAGATCCTGCTCCTACAGCTAATTCAACTTCAAGAAACAAAAAGCATCGTCCACATTGTACCAATTGTAAAAAATCAGGCCATTACAGGGATAAATGTTACTTCCTAATTGGTTTCCCTTGGTTATGGTACTCGAAAGCCTAATGACAATTCTACTACCAACATACACAAACCAGATTCTGGTCCACTAACCAGAAATCTTCCTCAAACATCACAAGTTTCTAGCATCATACCTGACCATTCTAATTCACAACTCACTCTAGCTCAATGTCATCAACTTATCTCCATGTTGACCCAACAATTATAGCCTTTTACAAATGCTTCAACATTGTTGTTAATAATTTCTCAGGTATTACTTATCCTCTTTCATGGATTATAGATAGTGGTGCAACTCACCATGTTTGTTATCATCTTAACTTTTTCTCTTCCATTCAATCTAATTCCAAAGCTACTTATGTCACATTACCTAATGGCACTAATATTAGCATTCAAAAAGTTGGTACTGTTACACTTAATTCACACATCACCCTCACAATGTTTTATTTGTGCCAGATTTTCAATTCAAAATCTATAAGTGCACTTATCGACAATAGTAAGAACTTCATATGTTTTACTGCTAATAATTGTTACATCTAGGACCTTTCTTAAACATACAGGATTAGGACAGCTAAAAGCTTTGAAAATCTATACTACCTGCAACAACAAGCTCCCAAAGTTAGTTTATCCATACATACTTGTAATGTTCATTTAGATAAACTACAATGGCATACTCACCTTGGACATCCATCTGTAATGGTTACTAATAAAATTAATAAACAATTACAAGTTTTTAAAGTATCTACTCCTTTTAATTGTCGAACTTGTCATATTGCAAAGTAAAAAAAAATTACCATTTCAGTCAAATAATAATATTTCTTTTGCAATATTCGACCTTGTACACATGGATATTTAGGGACCATATTCTATCCCTTTTGTTGAAGGCTATAAGTATTTTTTTAACCATAGTGGATGACCATTCAAGGCACACTTAGTTATATCTTCTAAAAGCTAATCAGATGCCTCTTTGGCCATACAGAACTTTTTTTCAGTTAATACATACTTAATATAAAACAAATATAAAATCAGTTCGAACAGACAATGCTAAAGAACTGAACCTTACTACTTTTATGCAACCAAGGGGTTTTCCATTATAATTCTTGTGTGGGTAGACCACAGCAGAGAATATTGTAGTTGAAAGAAAACATCAGCATATTAAATGTTGCTCGAGCTCTTGCTTTTCAATCTAACTTACCACTGCCTTACTGGAGCTTTATGGTAACAACAGTTGTTTATCTTTTAAATAAGACTCCTTCTATTCTATTAAAGGATAAAACTTCATATGAATTACTACACCACAAGCCACCTACTTACACACATCTTCACAACTTTGATTGCCTTGTATATGCTTCCTTTGTCACCAACATAATAAAATTCTCTCCTCGGGCTAGACCATGTGTCTTCATTGGCTATCCTCACAATATGAAGGCTTGCACCCTTCTTGATTTTCAAACCAACAAAACCTTCCATTCCAGAGATGTTATTTTTTATGAGAATATATATCCCTTTTCACACATACATCAAACACATAACATTGATAAGTTTTTTTTTCTCCTTCCCCGTCTTCTCCTAATATAGTTTATGAGACAAATCAATCTCAACCAACCATTCTTGAGAAAAATCAATCCAAACAACATACCCCTGAGACCAATCCATCTCAGAACAACAATCCATCTCCACAACAACAAAACAAAGCACCACCAAATCAGGTCGTGCACACCAGATACCTCCATGATTACAATTGTGATTTAGTTCTCAAAAATTCTAGTATAGAATATCATCTTGCCAATTTTTTGTCCTATCAAAAGTTCTCACCACAATTCAGAGTTGCCATCCTTGCTCTAAATATGACTTCTAAACCAACATCCTTTAAAAAAGCATCCAAATACAAAGTTTAGAACAGTTCTATGGATGTCAAAATAGATGCCCTTGAAAAAAATCACACTTGGATTGTTGTACCTTTGCCTCCAAATCAACTTGTCATTGGCAATAAATGGATCAATCTCAGGTTGTTGTATTTTCTTAGGTCGCTCACTCATTTTGTGAAAATTGAAGAAATAACTAACAATCTCGAGATCATCAGCCAAAGTAGAGTATCGAGTAATGGCAAATGCTACCTATGAGCTCACTTGGCTCACATCCATTCTCAGAGACTTCAACATCAATATCAAGCTTCCTTCGATTCTATTCTGCGACAACAATGCAGCCATTCATGTCTCGAAAAACCCACTTTATCATGAAAGAACTAAACACGTCAAAATCGATTGTCACATTGTCCATAAAAAAATAATAAATGGTACCCTGAAGATGAACCACGTTTCTTCAAAAGCCAACCTTCCAGACATACTAACAAAGTCTCTATTCCCTTCTCCTTTCAAAGAAATCTTATCCAAGATGGGTGTCACAACCTCTACACTCCATCTTGAAGGGGCCTACTAGGATTAGTTAGGAATTAGTTAATTCTGTTATTTTTCTGTTTCTACCGTTTAGCTTTTCTTTATATGTATATATAAGACTCTTCATTATACCATTCCATTAATTCCAATTAATTAGAAAAATTCTTTCTCTTTCAGAGTTTCTAATAAAGTCGTGTCCAGGTTTTTGGGAGGGTTTAGGGTCCAGTGTTCGAGGCTGAGGTTTTGGGTCTGGGGTTGTGGCTTAGCCCAAGGTCCGAGTCTAGGGCCAGGGTCCGGGTTTGGAGTTCAGGGCAAGGACTGGGGTCCAGGTCTGGGACTAGGGCTGGAAGGTCCGGGTCTAGGGCCAAGACTGTAGCTAGGGTGGTCGGGCCAGAGCTAAGGGGTCCAAGTTGGGGTTTGGGGACTGAAGCTTGGTCTGTGTCTGGGGTCCAGGTCTAGGGTCGGGAGCTGAGGGGTCCGAGTAGTTGCAGTGCTAGTTGCAATAAGAATTTCTATACGATTTTTTTATTGTGATTTAGGTTGCAACACTAGTTGCAATAAGAGTTTCTATGTAGACTTCCGTAAAAATAAAAAATAAAAAAATCCCTAAAATTTATTAGTCTGACATTGATTATAATATCTACGATCATGAAAATAATTAGACTAAGAAGCTCATCTAAATGCCCAAAACAAATAAAAATATTTACCGAAATTTTCCTGCAAGGAGGTCATGTACAACAGATTTTTTTTCATTATTATATAGTATTATTTTTTAAAATAATAATAATAAATAAATAAGGTTGTATAACATAACATGGGAAATTGGTGGGATGCTTCCGAAATTATTTATTTATTTAGAAGAGAAAGAAGTAAGTAGTACGGGAAGAAATGTTATGTTATTAGAGAAAAAAAGAGAGGTACATGAAAGAGATATGGGAGATAGAGAGGGACCGAGTTGTCCTTTGCAATGGCAACACTTTGGAAGTTAACCCAATGGGATTGCCTCTCTCTTCACTACCCCAAAACACCCGTGGTCTCTGTCCTATGCCCCCACATGCCCTTATACTCTCTCTCTCTCTCTAACCCTTTCTCCCCATAAATACACACCATCTGTTGATCCTAAAAACTCATTCACAACACAACCCTTTCACTACTACCCTTAAATAAATAAAACCAATATTCCCAAACTAACCAAAATCTCAAACCATGGCCATCCGATCAAAATCCAGCAGCAGATCAGTGCTCCCACAAACGGCGGTGCTAAAACAAATCCTGAAGAGATGTTCTAGTTTGGGTAAGAAACAACACAACGAAGACTACGACGAACAAGGCCTCCCTCTAGATGTACCAAAGGGACATTTTGTGGTGTACGTTGGGGAGAATAGAAGTAGATACATTCTACCCATCTCATTCCTCAATCGTCCTGAGTTTCAAACCTTACTCCATAAAGCAGAGGAGGAGTTTGGCTTCGATCACGATATGGGTCTCACCATTCCTTGCCAAGAAGACGTTTTTCTCTCTCTAACTTCTACTCTCAGATGAATGAATGAATCAATGAGTCATCCTTTTAACCCCTCTCCCATCTCCTAGTACTAGATTTTCCTTATTTTTCTTTTTTGAAAAAGAAATGGGGAATAAAATAGGTGAATTTCTTTATCTTAATTTTTTTTTCCATTTTCTTTTCTTACTTTTTTTTTAGGGAGTAGGGGTTGGTTTTAAATTTATAGTGATTCTGACCCAAAAGGAAGGAAACCCATTGAGTAGTAATTAATAGGTGGGTTTGAACTTTATTTAGAATGTAAAATTATAATTTAGACATATATGCTCTTGAAAATTTTCCTCACGGCGGTGTAGGCCAGTAAGTACCTGTACTGTAGTGGCTGATTTGATACCCTGTGAGAGAACTAATGCCAAGGATCGGTTTATTTTTATTATATAAATTTTGTCTGTTATTTTTATTTTATTTGTTTTGGTTGATTGATTTAGGATATTATTTCTCTTATTTTGATGATTTTGTCTGATTTGCCCTTATCTTCCGCTGAATTGTCTCCGGTTAACTCAACAGTTTTGGCCGTTAAAACTGTTAAAATATGATTCCATTTCCCAACCAACACACAAAAACTTACACGGAATGTTCTCCCACGGACCAAACAATAATTAATCATATTATATTCTTGCTTTGGCTTTCAATTAATAAATTATTTACGGCTCAACTCTTTTTCTTTTAAAAAAATTTCCAAGGCATTTAATTTAAAGCTAAAATTGTTTAACTATACATTAGATTCGATTTTATAAAGTGAGAATAGATCGAGTAGCTAACTCTATCTATGGGTATTAAGCATTAAACCAAAATTAAAGTAATTGGATACAATTGTTAAAAGAAAAATAAAATGTTTGATGTATAAAAGGCACGTTTTTACACCTTTCTTTGTTCCGTTAAAATAATTGGGTGATAAATAAATCCATTAGAATTCTATATTAAATATTAATTTTTAATTAATTAATAAAATATTTCAATAGTAATAGTGACTATTTTTTTTATCTAATTTTATTTCTTAATTGATTATCAAATATTTTAATAGTTGATTGTGGCTAGAGGTACAAATCTCAATCATCTATTTTATTATATATAAAATATAAATATATTTTTTGATAGGGCTATAAATTCATTTTATCAAGCATGCACATTTTTATATATTAATTGGAGGGATATTTACGGTGATTTTTTTTTTAATTGTTAAACATATGACATTAATCAAAAATAGTAGTAACAAAAATATTTTAACTTATTGTTGTGTTGCAACAGTATTGTGTCTTTTTCTCTGTTAAATGTCACTTAAGAGACATGTGGCGATATATTATTAGATCAAATGTTAAATTTTAGTATTAAAAAAATGTTTTAGAAATAAATTTAATTAGTTAATAATAAAATAATAATTAAATGACTATATTTTTTAATAAGGTTAGTTTTAAGAAATAAATAATTTATTAAAACAATTTTTTTAAAAAAATTGATCAAATTATTTAATTTCACAAAAAATAAAATAGAATTTGAAAAAGAAAAAAATATTGAAAATCTATTTATAAAAAAACCTCATAATAATATAATATACATATCAATATTTGGCATACGTATAATAATAATAATAATAATAATAATAATAATAATAATAATAATAATAATAGGGACGTGGCGAGCGGAAGTATAAAAATGGTGGAAGAGGATTGGGCCTGATAGTTCCATTACAGATGAAGATTTAAGTTGTGCCCCCACCAAATTCGATGCTTCAGATTTTAAATCCACTTCGTAATTCACAATGAATCATCTACAAAATATATATCCCTCTTGTAGTTGACCCTTTTTTTAAAACAAATATTTTATATGTATAATATACATATGTTAATTAAGTATGGACTTTGATGTAGTTCGCACAAACAAACTGCCATTATTTAAGTAATTTTATAAATTTTCACATATATAATTTTATCAATTGTGAATATAATTATTATAATTGATGTAATTATATAGAACTTGAATTTTGTCAATCGGTATGATCATAAATTCTGTTCAACCAAATAATGTATATTAACAAATCCGATACAGTAACAATGCAATATGCATCGGAATCGGATTGCATCCTCTGATCTCTCTCTTAGGTATAATTTAAACTTTTTTTGAGAGAAGATTAGGGTAAGTGGTCCACACCCCAAACATGGCCTTAAAGTCGATATGTGGATCCCGATACCCTCCATTTCCTGGCTACACTTCTTCTTCACCGTTGGATCTCACTTTTCATTGCATGGACGGCCAGGGCTATCTCTCAAATCTCCTTTTTTTAATTCCTGCTTCAATTAATTATTGGGAGTTATATTTGCATCCAATAAAATTATAAATACACTTATTATTAAAAAAAATATAAACTTAAATAATTTTTAAAAAAATTACTCTTAATATTTTTTTAAAATTTTTTCCTCACGTTATTTTATGTTAATTTTAATACTTATTTTGATTTTATTTTCATAATTTTTTCTAACTCATGTAAATATTTATTTATTTTTTTCTAAGAAAATTTCATATAATTTTTTATTTTAATATTTTTGTCATAATTTTTAGAATATAATTTAATTTTGTTTGATAGGTATATTTTTTAAGAATATAAATTGAAAGAAAAAAGTTAAAAATACTTAGTACAATTAAAGATATAAATTTTATATAAAATAAAAAATAGAGTGTACTTATAAATTTTTAGGGTGTAAATAAAATTTCACATAAATTATTTCTTCTTATTCCTGCTATAACTCACATCACCAAAATTACAGTTACACCCTTGTTATAAAAATCTTCATATATAATAGTGAAGGGTTGGTAATTTGTGGTAGCATGTCCTACATGGGATCTTAAATTTATTAAAAATTTGTCTTGGGATACAAAAATTTATAAAATACGAACATGAACACAACTTATATAAATATTTGTGTCATACTAACCTGAAAAATCTTGCATGGTATTTACGCATTATAAGCTAAATTGCTATTTTTATATGCTTTAGTATCATCGTGTTAAATTTTTAAATTTAGTTTATATAGCCGACACAAATACGATTCGTGACATGAAAAATTAATAAAGCGCGAACAAGAATACAACTTGCATAAATATGTGTTGTATCAAACCCACAAAATCTGTAGTTGCATTGCATGTTCGGTATAACCATTTCAAAGTACTACTGTATGCTATTACTTTCCAAATCATACTAAAAAATGTACTCTCTGCTCTTCATAATTTGACCGCAGATTTATTTAAATCATTAATCATACGATATATTTAATTGAATTTATTTAAATAATTTAATATTGTAAAATAAAATATTTTCTTAGCGATGAAAATTGAATACACATGCATATATTTTTAATTTTCTCGTTAAAAGCGCATTAATTTAAAAGGATAACAATGTGTGTTTGAGTTTTTTAATATTTAAAGTTTGTATAATATTATGAAGTTATTCATTGTTACACAAGGGAAATTTGATTTTCTATACTTAGAAAATCTTAAAAATTTTTTCCTAAACCAATAATTTAAACCTTAAAAAAACTATACCTTTTTTTTCAAAACCCCAAAAATACCCTCAAACTCTCACAGCATCTCTCTTTCTCTCTCTATCTCGGCATCCCACACCCCAGGTCCGATGGTCGGACCATGGGGTCCGATGGGGTCCGACCAATCGGACCCATCGGACCCCATGGTCCGACCATCGGACCTGGTTTTTTTTTTTCTTCTTCATTCGATTTGAGAGAGACTTCTAGAGAGGGGGTCCGAGGGTCGGACCATGGGTCCGATGGGTCCGATTGGTCGGACCCCATGGTCCGACCATCGGACACAGGGCTTTTTTTTTTTTTTGCTTTCGATTTGATGGACCGGCGGTGAAGAGGGGGCCTGGGATTCGTGGGCTTCGACCGCCGGTGATGGGGGGCCTGGGATTCGTGGGACCGGCGGTGAACTGGGCTTCGACCGTCGTTCGGGTTGGGGTTGGGATTCGTGGGTGAGGGTGGTTCGGGTTGGGGTTTTCGTGGGTGAGGGTGGTTCGGGTTGGGGTTGATCGTTGGTGAGGGTGGTCGACGACCGTGGGTGAGGGTGGTTCGGGTGGGGGCTGATCGTGGGTGAGGGTTTTCGTGGGTGAGGGTGGTTCGGGTGAGGGCGGTTGGGGTGAGATAGAGAGAGAGAGAGAGAGAGAGAGATGATGCAGAGAGAGAGAATATTGTGAGGGGGGTATTTTTGGGGTTTTGAAAAAAAAGGTATAGTTTTTTTAGGTTTTAAATTTTTGGTTTAGGGAAAAAATTTTAAGATTTTCTAAGTATAGAAAATCAAATTTCCCTTACACAATATATAACAATGTGTATTTATATTTATATAAATATGTATGAGTGATATATAGGGAAATTTGAAAAACTATCCATAAAATACTTTAAAATTATTTCCTTAAATCTATATCTATTAAAATTGCTCATATATGACTAGATTTAATTTTTTCCCATAATACTCCTCCTATTTGAAAAACAAATCCCAACATTCTTTCGTCATTCTCTCTCTCCCTCTCGCTGACCACGCACGACCCTCTCTCTCCCTCTCGCTGACCACGGCTTCAACGCCCGACCACCACGCCCGGCCACCGAGGACCACCCACCACCACCGACAGCAGCCCCCGACCACGCACGACCACCATCCGATCACGCACAACCACCACCAGCAGTCGCGAATATGTCGAAGATTAGTTTTTCCTCGGTCGATTTTGGGTTTTTACAGATCTGAGGTTGAAGACATCAGACCTCCTATTGGTCTGATGTCGTCCAATGGTCCGACGGGGATGTGGGTTGGGTCCGATGGGTTGTGGGTTGAGTCCGACGGGGTATGTGGGTCGGGTCTGATGGGGTTGTGGGTTGGGGTCCGATGGTCATTCTCGTGGGGTTGGGGTCCGATGGGGTATGTGGGTTAGGTCCGATGGGTTATGTGGGGGTCCGATGGTCCGATGGGTGGGGGTCCGATGGGTTGTGTGGGTTGGGTCCGATGGTGTTGTGGGTTGAAGTTTGAGATTGAAGGTTATGTGGGTCGGGGCGGTGGGAGTCGCCTCGGTCGGATCGGGGTTGTGGGTCTCGGTCGGAGTCGTCACGGTCGGAGGAGGGGGTCGTCTCGTGGTCGGAGTGGGAGTGAGGGGGCTGGGTCGTCTCGTGGTCGGAGTGGGGGTGAGGGGGTTGAGGGTTCGGTTGGGTTGAGGGTTATTTTTGGGTTTTTTTATAAAAGTGTCATATATGTTTTATTTTGAAATGTATTGGTTTATGAAAAAAATATTAGAGTTTTTAAAGTATAATTTTTCAAATTTTCCTATATATATATTTTGTATTTCTAAAATTAAGATAGTATAACGTTTAAGATAAACACGGTTAATTGCTATCTTCATAAAATTTGGAAAACTTTAAAGAAGAGAATTACAGCACGAGATGGCAAAATTTCTCTGTGAGATCATTGACTGACCCAGTTAGCTTTATCCTTTAATAATAATAATAATAATAATAATGATATGTTATAAAATAATAATAATAATCTTCAAGATGTATGCAAAATTTTATCTTTTATAATATACATTTAATGCGAACAGGGAGATTGAATCAAGTTGTAAAGCTGTATTAATTGATTGAATAAAAGTACAGAGAAACAATCCTTATATACAATGCAATGACTCTAAAACAGAACAACTATAAACCAGCTGCACTAACTAATAACCGACTATGTCACAAAGATTGTAACAAACACAAAGATCCTAACTAACATAAGATCCCAACTGAATGAACCGAAAATATAGCTGACTTAATATTTTGATATCCCCCCCCCCCTCAAGATGGACGGTATATGTCATGAACGGACATCTTGGCAATGTGAGAAGAGAGTGTGGTAGAAGGCAGCGGTTTTGTGAAGGCATCAGCAAGTTGAAGGGTGTTGTTTACAGGTATGAGCCGAATAGTAGAACACTTGATTTTGTCACGAATGAAGTGGCATTCAAGTTCTATGTGTTTGGTGCGTTCATGGAATGTGGGGTTGTTGGCGATGTGAATAGCAGAGCGATTGTCACAATATATAAATGCTAGACCATGTTGAGGAATTTGGAGGTCTTAAAGAAGATATTAGAGCCAAGTAAGTTCGCTTCCCGTGGCAGGAAGGGCGCGGTATTCTGCTTCAGCAGAACTTTTTGATATTGTAGGTTGCTTTTTGGTGCGCCATGATATGAGACAGTCTCCTAAAAAGACACAAAAATTCGTGGTTGATCTTCTTGTAGTGGGGCAAGAGGCCCAATCAGAGTCTGAAAAGGCTCGAAGATTCAATGCGGAGGTAGTTGTGTAGAGGAGGCCTTGTCCCGGACTGCCTTTAAGGTATCTTATTAAGTGGTGGACAGCTTGTAGGTGAGGGGTGCGAGGCTTAGCCATGAATTGACTTAGGTTATTGACCGCATAGGTGATGTCGGGTCTTGATAATGTTAAGTAGAGTAATCTTCCATTTAATTGACGATATGGAGAAGGATCATCAAGTGGTTCGCCTTGTTCATCATCAAGTCGTAATCTTGGATTCATAGGTGTTTTTGTGGGTTTGTTATTGATGTATCTAGTATCTTCAAGAAGTTGAATAGTTTACTTTCTTTGAGATAAGAAAAGTCCTTCAGCTGATCGAGCTATCTCAAAACCAAGGAAATATTTTAGGGGGCCGAGAGCTTTCAGCCTGAATTTATTATTGAGTGACTCTTGTAATTGGTGTAGGAGCGATAGACTAGGTCCAGTGATAATGATATCATCTACGTAAACAAGTAGAGCAATGAAATCATCATGAGATCCTTTTGTAAAAAGAGTATAATATGCTTTTGACTGTTGAAAACCATCTTCGATTAGAGCATCTAAAAGTTTGCGATACCATTGCCTTGACGATTGTTTAAGACCATATATTGATTTAAACATTTTGATTGAGAAATATTGTTCTTTTCTAATAGGACTATACTTTTCATTGTGGCTGCCATTTCTACTTTTAACTGTAAGTACGACACAAATGCACAAACAATTAGTACAGATGCTATGATTAATCATATTCTAATTAATTTCTTCCTTGTTTAAAACCCAACTTATGGTAATATAAATCCATTGATGATGATCAATATGGTAACTTAACAAATTGCAGATAATATTAATGGTGGGAACTAAGCTTCAAGTAATCATTACAAAGATGGGATTAAGCACAGCTGATGAATACTATGTTCTCTGAGGATGTCTAATGTCGAAAACGACTACTATGAACTTGAAGGCACACCATCTCCCAACAATGGACCAGCTGCAGCAAGTGAAACACAAGAGAATAATTATAAAGTTGACAAGGATATAAGTGAGGAAGTGGTTCAGGAGCCAAGCTCGCCAAGCTCGCCAAGCTCCTCCTGACAACAAAATGAGGTAAAGATTTTCTTATCTCACTTTTCATTTAGGAAGTGAAATAAATAACACTACTATTTTACTCTTATAATATTTTTTTCCTTTCTTTCTTTCTTTTCTTTTGCTCATGTACATTTTGTTGAAGATGATATGTATAAGCTTGAACTTGGCAAAAATTGCTTAATACATACTAGTAAAAATATATCCAATACCAATACATGTTGTATTGATAGATTATGATTTTTATTCTTTAGGTATGATGTCTCATAAGCTAACTTAGTTTAACATTTTATAGTCAGTTTTGTTAATGGAGGAATACCAATTTGGTTCAAATAGAAGCAAGAAGGTTCTGTCATGAATATGAATGATATATTATTAATGCAATATAAATAGAGTGACTTTTTTTGACAGTTATAAACCGTCATTTAAAGTTACTTTTTCCGTTTGTTACTATTCAATGGAAGCCTTTCCCAACAGTTATAAACAGACACTTAAAGTGACTTTTTCCAACAGTTGTAAACCGTTATTTAAAGTGACTTTTCTCAATATTTATATACTGTCATTTAAAGTTTTGCATTTTTATGGCACTTACATAGCCAACGATTTCAGGAACCGATAAAAAATAATATAAAAGACAGTTATAAACTGAAAAACCAATTTAATAGTAGTGCTCATTTATAGATCGGGTAGTAATGTGTGTTTTATAATAAATTAATCACTCTATATTAAAAGATTCATTTAGACCACAATAATAAATTAAAATATATATATGATTATTTCTTGTATCATTTCTAATTAAATTATACAGTACTTAAAATAAAACTAAGTATATGTGCCTTACACGTAGCTTTATCCTAGTATGTTAAAAAAGAGACAAGAGCGAAATAACAAAATAAGATGGTTTTTTCATTAAAAAAATAAATAAATAAAAGAAAAAAAATGGTTTTCTTTTCTACACCATCTTTCGAGAAAGCATTATACCTTTGTAGAAAATGTTTCCTCTCATCCTAATTCATTCAATGAATCAAACAAAAAGCATGTCTCTATTTTCTTTTGTGTATCCAATAATCACGGCATTTCACACATTTTAGTATTACATATTTTTTAAAAAAAAATTCTTTGAAAAATATTTTTAATTAATTTTTTAATTTCTTATTATGAGTTTACTCTAATATATACAATAGTACTCTTAATTATAAAAAAAAAATACTACGTAATCCTACTCCAACCAAAAATTTGGAGTTGAATTATTATTACGAGGAGTGTTACCGTCAACCTCCTGTTACAACCTCTTAGTCAACCTTCACGCTTGAAAACACATGTCAGAATATATTTTTTCAATTTTTTTTTCACAGGAGTGTTCGTTATGCTTACAACACCATTCCTATAAATTTTTGAAAAATTTCGAATAGTTTACAGTGCCGAAAATACGTTTGAAGTTTTTTGAACGCGCATGGTAAACTGGAATATCAAGATATTTTGTTTTCAGTACTGTAAACTATTCGAAATTTTTTAAAAATTTACAGGGATGATACTGTAACTATAACGAATACCGCTATGAAGAAAAAAAAATTGAAAAAAAAGTATTTCGGCATGTGATTTCGGACGTGGAGATTGACTAAGAGGTTGTAATAGGAGGTTGTAATTAGCATTCCTCTATTATTATATTATAGAGCGGTGCATCAAAAAATGTATCGATACACTTTCACTACAAAAAATCTTACTTTTAGTCACAACAAAATTTGTAGTTAAAAGTAAAAAAATTGTAACTAATTATAAATTATCATTCTTATGTTATGATTGAAAAGTCCGTTATTAAAGGTATTAGTTACAAAAATTACAATTTGTTGTGACTAAATGTATTTTTAGTCACAATAATTGTTGTAACTAGCTAAAACTAAATTAGTGACAGCTTGTAATTAAAGACTATATTTTAATCACAAGTAACATTTTGTTATGATTAAAAGTCACATTTAATCACAAAAAATTATGTTATGATTAAAAAAATTAGCACTAAAAAGTAACTACTTTTTGTAGTATTTTTACTATTTGGTATCTAGAAAAAAATATTAGTCTATTTTTTGTAGTTATTTATAATATTGTGTAAAATATTAAAATATTAAAAATAATTTATAATATAAAAATAATATCTAAATATTTTATTTCATATACGTATAAAATAAAAAAGTATTGTTATTTTTTTTTTAATTCTAAAAATTGCAGTACAACGTACTTGATGACCATTAAAATAAATTGAACTAAAAAAATTTGCTGACCACAAAATAGAGAAAATTGCATCCATACACCCTATTTTTAGGGGCTTTCCAATATTATTTAACATCTGAAAATCTTGGCAGCACTTTAACTTAAAATGAGTATATACATGCATTCACGGTAACCAATATTAACACTTGACTCAACTGATCCTATAATTTGTTATTATATGCAAGTTGGTATTAAATATATAGATGGAGCTAATTATTTGAAATTAACTTCTTTATATTTGCATTTCCATATCTTTTCATGAAAATTTAAGTCAACAATATCTACATGAGAGAAAAAGATCCCATATAATATATATAATTATAAATTAATATATATCTATATTTGATCCAGTCAACGAGTAATTAAGTTAATTGTTTGAGTAACTTGTTTCACAAAACACATACATAAAGATATATTTATGGACAGACAGATAGATTGATTTGTTGATTTTCTTGGATTTAATTTTTTTTTTCATGTAACATGTAATTAATTAATTAATTAACCAAGAAAAAGTTTGCTCAAGACTAGCTAAGATTAATTAAGTATAAGGCTATGAGCTCAGTCTTATGAGTTGAAAAAGTGGCAAACTTCACATGTCCGATTGTACTACAATATATTCTCGGAAACATGTAGTTAAATCTGATATGAAAAGAGCAATAATTCAACAGTGATATAAATAAGTTCATTTGTATTTTCCCCACTTTTTCTATTTAATTTTTACTCTCTCAAGTCTTTTCAACTATTTTTTATGTCTGTCAATTTGAATTATTTTGTTGTTATCCAGAACTTACTTCATATAATATAATGTTAAAATATTTTACCCTAGACTAATATAATTAAGTGTTGTCATGTATTAGTATTAATATATAATGATGATTATATAATCGGTAATACATGATATTATCATTGTGTCATAATGAGATGAACATAATGTACTACTAACATGTTCGGAGCTTATGAACATGCTCTAAAACATTTTTGGTCACCATTAAACCAAGACAATTATTAATTCTCTCCAATTAAACATCTAGGTCCAATTAGCCCATATAATCTCTAATAAAAGGAGTTTATGGCTTTATTTATGGTGGTGACAAATAATATGGCAAAAGGTGTTGAAAAAATAATAGAGTAGTGTTCAACAAACCTTTGCACACATTTTTCTTTTATGTGTAGATTGAAGGAATAGGGAGAGCACAAGAGAGGCATGAGAATTCATGGCTGTAAGAGTGCCTTTCAAAATATGAATTTGATGCCTTAAAATAAGATGATACTGTGTTGTTTTAGTTGAACAAATGATTATTGTTTAATTTTTGATTGAATCATCCGATTTTGAGTTATATCGAGAGAGTTATGACCAAAAATACTATCATTCATCGTAGTAGGAAACTGCAAACAAGAAACTGTGAAAATCTGTTAAGAAAAGAGGAAATCGCTTGTAAGACCGGGGCCTTGGTTTTTTTTTGGGGGGGCGGGGAGAACTTGAATATTTGGCTCTATTTAAAGAGGGTTGAGGTAAAGCTTTGACACTATTCAAAAATTGAGAGGAATTCAGAGTATAGAAGGAGATTAATAAGTAAAAGGCACCAATAGATGACTCCAACATTGTTCTATCTCTTTACTCTATCCTTTATGTCTTTAATTAAATTTCTTTTATTTTAAAATGTCTTTTAGTAGCTAAATTCTTTTAAGGATTATTATATGAACCACTTGAATTAATTTTATAGATTAATGTGATTATACAATTTCTTCTTTTTCTTCTTCTTCTTTTTATTCAATTCCATACAATCTATTTTAATTTTACAATTATTGACTGATCACCCTTAATTGTTATTATGAATTCAAATCAAAATTCTAAAAGGTGAGATTTGAATATGCTCTGATTGATATGAATGCAAATTGATTTAGGATGAAAGTACCTAAGTTGTTTGTATGATTTTATTAGTTGCTATGCTTAATGCTATCTTTGCAATTAAACTTACCATAGAAATATAAGAAGTTTTCATATAGATTGAGTTTATAAGTCTTAACCAAATTATAAACTTCTTAGCTGAACTTATTAATTGAATAGAAAGAAGAGAAATTAAGTAATTACATTAGGAAGTAAAATAAAGGATAGTTGGGGATCATAATAATCCTTGTTTTTATCATTGTTATTTTTCTAAATTTTAATTAATATTTTATTTTATTTACTTTTCTCCAATACTTTTATTATTAGATATAAATAATTAATTAATTTATTGGTACTTGATAATCAATCCTCGTGGGAACGATACTCTAATTTATTATTATATTACTTATTTCGATTGCGTATACTTGCGTATCAAATTTTATCAAACAAAACTATAATAGCCCCAGAATGATTATGTTTGAGAATTTAGATTGTAGAAATCTAGATCTGACCTCCAAGTTCAATGAGTATATGTAGTTTTCAGTAACATCTGTTTTGCAGGGGTGCCAATGTAGTAAATGTGTTTTGTACTTTTGTCCTATTATTATGTGTTCATTGTTGCACTATAATGCTCTCAAGCATTATAGCAGTGTTGTAATTGGAAGCTCCCTTGTTGCTAAATTTGACAGTTTAGTGATTCTGTTATGTTTGAGGTCATGGTGGAATACCTCTTGTTTTCGTTGTGAATTCTTAACCATTTCTCATATAACTGACTTTTTTTAAGTACGGTCTTATATGCATTTGTCCAAGCCATTTAGTTCTGCCATGTGGTACTCAAATTGTCTTTCTTTGTATGCTTTCGCCGCTCCAAAGAATGACATATTGAACTTAGCAACATGTGTTTCGAAGGTTGTTTTAAGTTTGTTCAGCAGGTGATAGCCACAGTATGCGTGTGTAATTTCAGGGTATATTTATATTGCTGCTTTGATGAGGCTCTCATTTCTGTCTGAAATTAGACACTATTTTTCTTTGACGCCATATGTTTTTTTTTTTTAATTTTTGAAAAACTATTTTCAAGATTTGTCATTTTCGGAATCAATGACACAGAATGCGCGCAAGCAGAAATATGTGACCTATTACATCTTTTGTGCATGCAGACATTAATGTTCCTCCCTAACCTGCTTTCAAGAATGTACCGTTGACCACTATTATCGACATGCGTGTTTTTCACCATTTTTTTTGAAGCATTCAAAGCCATAAAAATAAACAAAAAACTGTTGTCTTCTCTTGTTTTCAAATCCACTAATGATCTAGGGTTGTTTTTTGGCACCATGTGCAAGAAACTTGGTATCAACTTAGCATTTCCTCTTAAGTCATTTACAACACGCTCCTTACTTTTCTAAGCTTTCATGTAGTTTATTCCGTACATGTATTTTAATTCTCCTTTGATATTTAGTGGTGTTGCTTTTGTCTTTATGTTCAAAAACTTGGGTTTGATGCATTATCCTATAAATTTTATTGTTGCTTGCCTTTGGTCTTCATATCTAACATTTATTGGGCAACTGTGCATGTTTGAGAACCTCCTGATTATGAATGTATTTTCTGGTCTATTTTTTGATGCTCGTAGAAACTAATTACAACTTTCATAAACACACTTCAGTTTGTATTCTTGAGACCACGATCTCTATACCTTAAATTGGAAGTTATTTTGATTGCATAGTAGCTCAAGACTCTCTTGAGTGTTTCTTTGTCCTTGCATGCCTGTCCTTTTTTAACTTTAGGAGGCAATTTATCTGTTATGAGCTTTGCGTTGTTGATGTCAACCTCTGGATCAATTTTTTTTTCCAGTTGTTTTCCAATTTTCTGCCATTTCTTCAGCAACAAGATTTGCATAGTCAACTATGTTGAATTAGTTGTTGTCACATTCTTCTGTTTCAATTTCTCTTTCTTCTTCTGCTAGTTGTTCCAGTGTGAATGATTCGGTTGTTGGCGCGTTGTTCTCAATCATTCCCTCAATTTGTTAAACTTGTGTTGTTCTTGATTCGAATACAGGTATTGTACGTAGCAGTTGTTGTGTTGTTGTTCTGTGCGTTGACGCACAATGGATACGTGGTGAAATCAATTTCTTTGATCTTTAGTTGCAAGTAAAAGAAGAGGCTCGCATCGTTGAATTCGTTAATCGGTGGTATTTCATATTTTGTTTGGTACTGGATTTGCAGGGTTATTTTTGTGGGTTCGCACGCCAATGAAGAGAGAAAAATTTGTACAATATATTGTTCATACTTGTAATTTTTTTGGTATGAATTCTCCACTAACCTCGTAATTGACATAATTTTTTCTTTCTTCCTAGCATCTATTGCTCTTCAAGAGAACTGGTATAGATTCCATGTCTTATAATATTTTGACAATATTTCAACAATTTAACATTATAACAAACACAAAACAATAGTAAAACCATTGTAAAAAAAAAACCATTCACGGTTGTTCTTTTTGTTACGGTAGTCCAACTTTTATTTGGGTGCCCATTTATTATGTATATCCCTGATATTTGCAATACACTGCAGTTAATTAACCAAGAACAACACTAAAACTACGTTGAATTTATTAAAATTAAAGAAAATTATTAATAGATTTTTTTTTCAGTAATACTGTATATGAATTTTA